>NC_141698.1:832624883-833978217 GCF_964263255.1 Lissotriton vulgaris
AGTGGTGGACATGCAAGATTCTGATTTGGCGGGATTGGCGAAATGGGCCCACCAGAAAGCAGGACATTTTGGAGAGAGAGCCACTAGCAGGTGGGCTGCCGATCGAGGAATTCATATTCCTTTAAATTACATTAAAGATATCATTCTGCATTGTCCCATCTGTCAACATTCTAGAAAGAGGAAAGCGCCTCATATTGTTAAAGGCCATTTACATCGAGGAAAATTGCCCGCTCAAATTTGGCAAATTGATTATATTGGCCCGCTCCCTATGAGCAAAAATTGTCAGTATATTTGTACAGCTGTTGATACCTATAGTGGCCTTTTGGTTGCCTTCCCTTGCAAACAAGCTACCCAAATCAACACCATTAAAACATTGGAATTACTCATATTATATTATGGTGTTCCATTTCAAATTCAATCTGATAATGCATCCCATTTCCGTGGAAGATTGGTGCAGGAATTCTGTGTGGAGGTAGGTGTTCATAGGAAAGTGATCGTCGTTGGTACGCGGCGTTAATGAGAGCATCGGGGGGGATACGGTGTATAGGTCCGCCGGATTGTGGATCGTGTTGTGAATGAGAGCACCGGGGGGACACGGTGTGTAGGTCCGCCGGATTGTGGACCGGATGAGAGAGAGAGAGCACTGGGACTGCAGGCCCGTGTGTAGGCACGCCGGATTGCGTGTCGAGTGAGCACTGAGGGAGATCAGTGTGGTAAGGGTATATAATCAGATCTGCCCCAGGGTAGGTTAGTCTGGGCCTAAGTGGCCGCGAGACTAGCTGGTATGAATAGGATATTGTAGAAAATCCATGCATGTTTATTGCTATTTGCCCCATACTTAGGTACGAGATGTACATACATATATCTATACCCATTGTAAATATGTTCTAAGGAGGGAGGTGATTACGTTCCGACTGGGTTAGAGGGGCTCCTAGGAGCTGATTCTATCTGGTCCGAAAATCTGGTCGTTACACCTACGACACCATGATTCGATCAACACGAAAAGATGAGGTAAAAGGCCTCAAAAAACTCCGTCAAAAAGTGACTGGTTGTATTGGTTCTTCCTGGATCTGCGTTTGCTGGCACGGAAAAAGAAAGATCTGACGTCAGCGCGCGTGGGCGCGTCTAAGTAGCTCAAAGTCATTTGGGTGCCGACGCCCGTGGAGCCGCACAACACGCTTACCGACACGCAGGGGTACTGCTGACGAAAAACTTTCCAGTCTGACGCCGGGAGGTAATTTCAAGGTAAGGAATCTAGCACTACATGTTTCTTTCAGATAAAAGAGTTTCTGTAGCCAGTCAAGAGGAAACTCTTACAATCACCTCTACTTTTTTTGATACGTGTTTTGGCTATGTATACATTTATTTTCCCGGGTTAATTTCATTTATTTTTGGAAGACATCATTCAGATTCGCAATAGATGAAAAGAAAATACAAGGGAAAGCATTCCTGTAGGAGTTAAACTCTTTATTCCATTCAGAGGCATCTGGCAAGTGGAGGCACATTGGGGACAAGTTACTGATGAAAAAATGATCCATTCGTTGTCTAACTGATTTACAGTATTACTTCCTACTGTAGCTATTCTTGAACACCAAAATTCACCCAATCAGAGCTGAAAATAAAAACATGATCTACTATACTTACATTCTAGAAACAAACAGATTACAGTATACCAGTCAGGAGAAGCACATGTATGTAAATTAAATTTCATTATGATCAAATTAAATCCTTTTAAGGAACTCTTGGACCTAAACTCAGGAATCAATTGGAATTCATAGTGATATGCATCGGTAATTCATAGCTTCAGTCCTTTAATGAATCAGACAGTCAATATAATTCTTACTCGTCACATGGTTAAGAAGAATTCAAAATAGGTTGTCTTTGTTAAAATGATATAATTAAGATTTTTTTAATCTACTAAATTATACATGAGGGAAAACATGATGGATCATTTCAGAAAATTGTTAATCGGTGCAGTCAAGAGTATTGTGAGGAATTGCCTATTCTATACAATAAATGCCTCTATTTCAATATGTATCTAGGAGGTAGATAATCAAAACAATTAAACGCATATTTTTGCTAGCTGTGCCCCTCAATACAGTGCAGTATGGAGATTCGGATCATCTTATGCACAAATAAAGGTCAGATTATAACTGTGTGGCTGCTTATTCCACACACCAGTCTGTATGTACTATGTGTTGCCACATTTCTTATCTGAGGTAGACTGAAGTTTAAAGAAACTTGAATGTACATTATTACCACAATCATTCAAATTACAATCTAAAATTAAAATAATTTGGTACCTTTCTTTTTGTCCCTGACATGTTACTCATTTCCACTTAAATGGTTAGTTGCATTATGTTCAGAAACCCTGCTGTATGTTTTGTAAACAAGGCTGAAAAGTTGTTTGTAATCCTTCAACATAAATCAGTAAGGCCCATTACAGTGGCAGGATATGTAAACAGTCTTTAGGGATCATTTACAAACCATGTTTGACAGTTTTCCTGTTTTACAAAAACTGAAATCAAGCTGAAATGATCTATTAAAAGCATGTGCTTACCACCTCACAAATGCTCTTTTAGATCAAATATATTATTCAACTTAAGGTGAAGCTTGCTCCTTTCACAAAATTAAGTCCAAATGGGCCACAAATGTTTCAGTGTAATATATTAATAGGTAGTGATGGTTAACAGCACAATTTACGTGTTCAACCAAGCAGCACCAAAAATAAAAGGAAAATGATGCAGCGTTCTTAAAATATTTTCCCAACTCCAGTCACTTGCCATTATTTTTTTTGTCCCCAAATAAGTATAGTTACAAAGTTTTACGTCTAGTCTTAAAAGAAAAATAAACTGCATCGCTGCAATCAATATCTTGGCATGATTGAATAGGTTGTTAACTTTCGCTTAATTTTTAACACATGATTGTGTTGAAACACCTCAGAAAAACTGAAGCACGATTTTTCCTTCTCTTACTCCCATCAGCCAGCAGCTAGACATAACATTTTATGCGTCACATATATAAGGTTGTGGAAATTCTAGCTGGTGACTGAATTAATTTTATTTTTTTTATTAAAAAAATAAAATGCTCAAAAACTATTAGCTTCATAAAGTATACAAATTTCAAAAAAAGCAAAAAGGAACAATTTCCCATTGAGGTACTAAATGCCTGAGGTAGTTTAGTAAAATGCATATTTATATTTTTGTGCCCTGGTCACACCATTCAACACTTCCCTTAGATTATTTATGGCTGAGTTAATTAAAAATGCAGCCAAAATTAAAAAATGACACTTCACAGGGCCAAAGTAGAAGCCCACCCCCCTCTATTCCTGGTATACAACGGGGTATAGAAGAGCAATGCCTTTGCTGTTATAAACCAATCAACCCAGGAGAGAAAGCATAATTAAACCAGGCTCTAAAATTGGTGACGATTAAAAAAAACTAGGTTAATTTGTTAAAATAAAACAAAAAGGAAGTGAAGGGTTTTCTTATTTTAACACTGGATTTCAAATCTTTGAGCCTAAAGTAGACAACCACAGAGAGAGGGGTTCAAAGTTTGCTTAGTCCTCAAACAGGTAACTGTTTAAATGGCACTTTTTCAGATTGGACCAACTGTGATGGAGTATCCATCTGTTCACAGTCTGTCTTTGGTCGGGCATCTATCTTGATAAAGGGTCAATTGCTGAACTTTTATTTTCTTCTCGATTGCGGCTGTCCACTTTGTGCTGTCTTTTGCTGATGTTGCTGTTGTCTTCTCACCATCGCCAGAATTTCCTGAATTTTCCTTTGAGCAAGCTGTAAAAAAAAAAAAAAAAAACTATATGAAATGTTTTCTCACATATGATACTTTGGAACTCTGTACCCTTTCTCGATTCAAGTCATCTGGGTAAACAAACAAAAAACTTCAATAAAATAAGGAAAACAAATATCATTAGAGAAGCACAACTTTCCTAGACTTTTATTTTACACTGTATTATAGTCGAGACATGGACTTTTGACGATACCAGACACACATCCCTTCAGCAGCTTTGTTCTCAGTATATGGACTGTCCTTACATGCAGACATCAGTCCAGATAAAGACAATTATCTGAAAGTAGTCACTAGCAGTAGAATATACCCACAGAAACTGTTTGGCAAGACAGGAGGTTCGTATTATGCATGAACTGTTACTCACTCTGCTGAACAGCAAACACTAAAGATCCAAGAATCCGAATACTGATTGAAGTAAAACTGCCCCGGAAGCATGGAGCTCTCTCCCCATTCAGTTGAGGGTAGAGCCCGATCACATGAAATTCCGAAAACAACTAAAAACCTGGCTCTTCTAGTCAGCTGAGTCCCCCTATTTCCTGGATCAGTTGGTCATAAGGATCCTTGCTACCTGCCAGCGCTCTGAGACCTTCGGGTGATTTACGCGCGATACAAATGAAATAAAATGGAAATGGAACACCAAAGAATTGGAATTCTCAAGTCCCATAGAGCCTTCTGGTCCACCATTTCCTTCTTTCGCTGCTTCTGAACAGATAAGTACATGCTTTCTATTAACTGATGTAGGAGTTTACCCAATTTATGGGTTTGGGAAGTCTGTTTTAAGCATGTGTACATTTTATAACAAGGGAAAGAACAGTTTATAAGCGTTAGCAGTTATATTTTAAATGTTTCATTTTGTCTTGAAAGTGAGTAGATTGCAAAATGTAACCCTTTCTCTGCTAGGCCTTTCCCCCGTGCTAAGCCTTTTTTTTGGGCTATTTGGGGTAGTGCGCGCTTAGGCCCCTTTCGACTACATAAGGTATCGACGCCAAATTTACGTCCTTTTCTCCCAACATGATGGGGATTTTAAAGGTACCCAGGGTTTCTTGCTTCCTCTGGAGGGGATCCAGAAATTAGCCAAAACACAGCTAAATCTTTTTGGGGGGGAAAATGGGAAAAAAGTGCTGCAGAAGTCTGCGTCTGTTTTTTCCCCCCTGCAAATGGTATCAACCAAGGGTTTGTGGTGCCAAAATCAACATTTTCCCAGCTTTCAGGGACTGACAGACATTTGCCAGAAAACCAAACATTTTTACAGAGTTTTGGCATTTTACATTTTACTGGGACATACCCTATTTTTGCTATTTTTTGTACTTTCAACCTCATTCTAGTTAGTGGTAGAAATGGGTATGAAAGCAATAACAGATCCTGAAAAGCTATACATTTCAGAACAGTCGACAAAATAAAGAATTCAGCAAGGGGTCATTTGTGTAGATCCTTCAAGTTTTTTTTTACAGAAACCAACAGTTGAAAATCAGAAAAATTGAAAATTAGTTATAAAAAAACTGCCATTTGTGCCAACATTTTCGCTTGTAACTTCTTCCAAGTAGGACAGATTTTTTAAAGCAATATACCCTTACATCCGCTGGACCCTTCTGGTTGTGGGGATATACAGGACTTTACGTTGACCTAGAACCCGAGGAACCCACACCCAATAACTGAGCAGAGTCTTGCAATGGTTTTTCATTGTGTACTGGGTATATAGCAATTCATTTGGTAAAATATAAAGAGTGAAAAATAGGTATGAAAGACACCTATGTATTACTGAAATGGGAACAAACTATAGAGTTTAGAAACAGTAGCTATTTGCACATCTCCTTAAGTGTGGCTACCCATACTAGCATGTGAATTCTAGGACATTTTTCAAAGTGACTTTTTTCACATTTGGAAGGCAGAAATGCATCGAAAGTCAATAGGTAATAACAGTGTCGCTCCAATTCTATGTTCCTCTAAGTCTCCCGATAAAAATGGTACCTTACTTGTGTGGGTAGGCCTGGTGCCCAACTCTGGAAACACCCCAAAACTCAACATGCACACACCACATTTTTACAGTGAAAACAGACCCTTTTTTGGGAAGTGCCTAGCTGTGGGTTTTGAACCCTAGCTCAGCCGGGACCTAGGGAAACCTATCAACCCTACACATTTTGGAAAACTATACACCCAGAAGAATCCAGGATGGGGTGACTTGAGTGGTTCTCACCGGGTTCTGTAAACCAGAATCCCGTGCAAACCTCTAACTTTGTAAAAAAAAAAAAAAACATTTTCCTCACATTTCTGTGATGGAAAGTTCTGGAATCGGTGTGGATCCACAAAATTCCCCCAACCCCGCATTCCCCAAAATTTTCAGATAAAAATGGTACCTCAGCTGTGTGGGTAGGCCTAGTGCCCGTGACAGGTAACTGCCCAAAACGCAACGCGGACACACCACATTTTTACAGTGATAACTGACCTTTTTTTGGCAAAGTGTTTGACTGTAGATTTTGAACCATAGCTCTGCGGGAACCTAGGGAAACATACAGATTTTGGAAAACTATACACCAAGAGGAATCCAGGATGGGGTGATTAGAGTGGCTCTCACCAGGGCTGTTACCCAGAATCCCTTGCAAACCTCTAACTTTGTAAAAAAAAAAAAAAATGTTCCTCACATTTCTGTGATGGAAAGTCCTGGAAACAGCGTGTGTCTACAAACTTCTACCCACCAAAGTCTCCTGATAAACATGGTACCTTAATCGTGTGGTTGTACCAAGTACCTGCAACAGGCAAGGGCCCAATATTGTGGAGACAAACAAGTTACTTACCTTCGGTAACGCATTATCTGGTAGAGACGATCTAGCTGCAGATGCTTTACCCTTTAATTTCGCAGGGGTCAGGATAGATCTGGAAACGTTTGCTAAGCAATACCCTAGCATGCGGCGCTGTGTGGCTCCGCGTTACGTCGTTGGCATCAGTAGCGTCGGTTATGACATTGTGGTGCCTACATAGGCACCACCCAGGCACAAGGACCTAAGTACTTTTCATTTTTCCACGCCAGAAGAGCAGAGCCACGAAGTGACTGACGTAAACGTGTGCAAAACTAGGGCCCTGAAAGGGGCGTAACCCTAGACCTACAACATCAGCCGCAGACTGGGAAGGCATGGGTGGGGCTGTAAGGAATCTGCAGCTAGATTAGTCTCTCTACCAGATAATGCGTTACCGAAGGTAACTTGTCCATCCGACAGAGACTTCGGGCTGCAGATTCCTTACCTTTGAATCAGATACCCAAGCCATACCATCCTGGCAGTGGGTTGCGGACTCATGGACTAGACTAAAAAAGTCTTGCAGGACTGAGGGGGCAAAGTGCCCATCCCTGCGCACTTGACCATCCAGGCATGACCATCAAGGCAATGTTTAGCGAACGTGTGCAATGATACCCACGACGCTGCCTGACAGATGTCTTGGAATGGGACACCGTGAGACAAGGCTGTAGTCGCATTTTTCCCCTGGTGGAATGGGCTCTTAATCCCTCAGGAGGCTGCTTCTTCGCCAAGGCATAACAGATTTTAATGCAGAGAACAACCCAGCGAGAGATGGTTCTTTTCTGCACTGCCTTTCCCTTCTTTGATCCCACATACCACGAACAGTTGGTCATCCACCCTGAACTCTTGTGCGGTCAAGGTAGAACAAGAACGCTCTTTTTGGGTTTAGTCGGTGGAGACGCTCCTCTTCCTTAGGAGGATGTGGGGGGAGCAAAGAAGGTGGGCAAAGTAATGGACTGACCCAGATGGAATGGGGTCACAACTTTTGGAAAAAATCATGCCTTGGTAAGAAACACCACCATGTCCGGAAAGGACATAAGATAAGGCGGCGAGCTGGATGACTCCTGCAACTCACTCACCTTCCAGGCTGATGTAATCGCCACTAAGAAGCTTGTTTTTATGGTCAACAGCAGGAGGGGACAATTGGGCCAAGGCTCGAAAGGAGCGCACATTAGATAAGTGAGACCCAAATTAAGGTCCCACTGTGGCATAAAGGGTGTAGGTGGTAATAAATGAACCAACCCTTTCAGAAATCTATTTACAATAGGAGATTTAAAGAGAGAAGGCTGGTCTGGCAGTCGCAAAAAAGCAGAGAGCAGAAGGTAAATCTTGAGAGTTCCCAAAGCAGAGTGCTGCTGGGCAAGGGTAAGAATGAACGAAATGACAGTAGAAAGAGGAGAAGAAAGCAGGTCAATAGACCTTTCTGTACAGTATAATACAAACTTCTACAAACTGTGGGTGTATACCGACCTTGGCGGGCCGCCTGGGTGGCTGAACAACATTACAGACCTCGGGAGGAAGGTCAAAAGCCATTAACTGCCGCCGCTCAATCTCCACGCATGGAGGAGCAGAGTTGACAGGTTCGGGTGGAGAACCCTCCCCTGCTGCTGCGGCTGAAGATCCTCCCGAAGGGGCAGCCTGATTGGAGGATTGACACTCGAGCTCAGAAGCAATGGATACCAGACTCTCCTTGCCCAGTTCGGCGCCACAAGCATGACTTGGGCCTGGTTGCTCCTGATCTTCTTCAGAACCCTGGGCAGAAGTGGTAAGGGCGGAAAGACGTACAACAGGCCTGAGCTCCACTCGCAACGAAACGCGTCACCGAGTGATAGTCGCTTTGGAAACTCCAGCAGGCAGTACTGCTGTCATTTCGCGTTCTCTTCGGAGGCAAAAAAATCTAACCAAGGTTCTCCCCACTGCTGAAAGAGACCTTGCGCCACCTCAGACTTGAGACGCCATTCGTGATCGATCGGCTATGCATCGACGGCTGAGATAGTTTGCCCTGGCATTCAGAAAGCCTGATAGGTGTTGCACCACCAGGGTTATGCCCTGTAGTTCCAGCCATGTCCAGAGACGCAGGGCCTCATGACAAAGGGTCGATGACCCCCACCCCGCCTTGCTTGTTGCAGTACCACATGGCAGTGGTGTTGCACCAACTTCCCCTTGACAGAGGGAAGAAATGCTTTCAATGCCAAGAAAATTTCTCAGAGTTCCAACAAGTTTATGTGGAGCCCAGTCTCCGCCGGAGAGCAGTGACCCCTAATCTCCATCTTTCCCAAGTGGTCGCCCCATCCCAGAAGTGGCACATCTGTCACAGACAGGCACCGGCGACATCGCAGGCACCGACTTCACGTTTGACACCATGAAGGTCACGCTGGCACGACCGGCAGCAAACTGGTGCAGGATTGGATCCCTGAGACCCCACCGGCACCATGGCTGAAGCCATCGGGTTCAAACCTGATGGGGCCCCATTCTACTCCGCAGGGACCGAAGGTTCACCAACGGGGTCGTTCTGCTCAAATACGCGGTGCATGGCCTCGTAAAAGTCTTTCATTTGAGCAATAGTCTCTCCGGTTCCTGGAAAGAGAGAGAGGCGCGAAGTCGACTGGTTCCGGCTTCGCAGAACCGTGCCTAGAACGTCTGTGTTCCTGATCTCTTTTGACGACGGACTCCAGTTGAGGTGAAGTCGAAGTCCGCTTGGACGACTTCTTTTGCCTCTTCCCCAAGTGCCCAGATGACCTCAAATGGGAGGAAGAGGACTTAGGGCTCCGTGAGCAATCCCACGTTCTCCTCTTCCTCAAACGGGTTTGTGACCTCCACGGAGTCTTGCTAGACTACGGTGTCGACTGCCGGGCCGCGAGCAACTTCATTGCATGCTCCGTCCAGGTCTTCGGAGCCATCACCCAGCAGTCTGAACACAACTTCGAATCGTGGTCACGTTCAAGACACCACAGACATATGTGGTGGGGATCAGTAACAGACATCATGCGAGAACAAGTCCTGCACAGTTTAAAGCCTGTCTTCCTACCAGACATCCCTCGCACACTAAGTCGAACTAAAAAATATCGGCAAAAGTCAAGAAAAAAGCCTGCCAAAAAGCAGCAGCTCTTCCCGTATCGGAGCTTAACTGGCGCGGAAAGCAAAGAACTGACATCCGCGCACCTGGGTGGCACCTATGTAGGGGCCGCGATTTCATAACCAGCACTACTGACGCCAACGACGTCACACGGAGCAGAATGGAGCTACACGACGTCACACGCAAGGGGTATTGCGCAAGGGGGCAGAAGGCAATTGATTTTTTGGTTTGGGTGGGGGCATTGGCATGCTGGTCTTGGGCAGCCCCCACTCCTACGTAAAAAAAAAATCCCTGGTGCCTAGTGGACTTTCTGCTCTCCCATCAGGCAGAAAGACTAATATTGTTGAGGGGGCTGTAATTTTGGAGGGAGGGGGCATTGGTATGCCCATCTTTGGCATCCCCCACTCCTAAATACCATGTTATTGCCCCACCCCCATCTCCCTGGTGGGATTTCGATTGGGGACCATAATTTTGTGGAGAGGGGGCATTGGCATGCTCATTTTAGGCAGCCCCCACTCCTACGTATAAAAAGAAATCCTGGTGCCTAGTGGGCTTTGTTCTCCCATCAGAGCAGAAAGACTAATTATGTTGAGGGGGAGGAGGACTGCAATTTTGTGGGGAGGGGGCATTGGCATGCCCATCTTGGGCAACCCCCACTCCTGAATACCATGTTATTGCCCCACCCACCCCCATCTCCCTGGGGGAGGGGGGGCAGAAAGACAGGTCATTGACATGGCCATTATGGGCAGCCCCCACCCCTGAATTCAATTTTAAAAAATCCTAGCTTTCTAGTGGGTTTTCTGCTCTCACATCGGGCAGAAAGTCTAGTTTTGTTGGGGGGAGGGGAGGGGGGAGTGGAGGGCATCTTGGAAAGCCCCCACTCCTAAATTTCATGAAAGAAATCCCTGGCATCTAGTGGGATTTCGATTGGGGACTGTAATTTTGTGGGGAGGGGGCATTGGCATGCCCATCTTGGGCAACCCCCACCCCTAAATTGCATGTAGAAAAAAAATCAATGGTATTTAGTTAGACTTCTCAGGACGTATTTCATTATTACGCAGATATGAGTTATCAGGAGAGTGCAGGTGCGGCTAGTTAGGAGGACATAAGGTAGATATCTTAAGAGGCACTGCCAGAAACAGTGAAATCTGTATTAAGGGCTAAAACTAATTATTTTACTGTTGATTAGGAATAATATTCAATTTCAGAAGGTGAAGAAAGATTCAATAGATGAATATAAGATAGATCTGAAATCTAGAGATGAAACACTAAGTTTGGGGAGGGAGACCGCATTAAAAATATGGTAAAAAAAGTCTATAAAAATTCCTGAGGGACAATCCTAAGGAAATTAGGCACCCTAAGAATTCTGACTGGAGGCCTTTATAGCATGTGCAGAATACATTACATTCTGAATTAGAAAGCCATTGGAAAAGGTGGAAAACATTTTGAGAGCAGAATGTTTGAGGCCAGCAATTGACGAGAAGGACATTATGACCAAATTGGAACCCAAAACTCATAACTTAACTTTTTTAAATGGATTAGAGAGTCAAGAAAGGGTTTCAGGAAGATACTAAAGCACAGTGAAGAAATGCTGTTGGATGTGTTGGGTCCATTGGATAGAATATTTGATTTAAGAGTTGTTGTAGATGGAAATCATCTGGATATATATCACCCAAGAGGTTTTTGTCAGCGGGCTGTGTTTCCTTGGAAATACAAATGCAGGGCTATAGCAGAGAAACACAAAGCACTATTAATGTGCAGTAGCTCAAAGTTACGAGATCTGGCCGAAAAATAATCTAGTGAAGTGGTCAGAATGCTTATTGTTTGGAGAAGGAAGAGTCAAATCATAAGGGAAGTATGTTCAAATATGTACAACACTGGAAAAAGCACAATCCCTAATGCATAGTGTTTGGAGAAAATAATTTATATGGCAAGACCAGGAGGGGAGGACAACCTTATGTCCGTGAATAGTATAAGCCCCAGTACACAGGATATCAGAATAGAGGAGCTTTTAGGGGACACCAAGGATTGCCTCTCTCCTCAAAGAGGAAACTAAGGCAGAACCTGGTCAGCAAGGTACGAGAAAATAACAGCTCAGGACAAAGTGAATGAGGATTTTATCTAGTTTTACCCAGAGAAGAGTGAGAATAAGGTTGAGATTTCATCAGGATCAATGGAAAAATATTACAAAAGACCACTGGGTATTTATTTGCTACAACAGGTTAGGTAATAGAGTTAAATTCAAAACCGATACAAACAAAGGAACCAAAGGACTTATGTTTCCAACAAGAATTAGAGGACATTGTTCAAACAGAAGTGGCGCACATGCTAGCAAAAGATGCCATTATAATGGTTGACAACAGTCGGGCCGGATAAATAAGTACTCTGTTTCTGGTGGAGAAAGGAAAAAAAAACATGGGTTGCAGACGGTGGAATTTCAGACTACTGAATTACGTGATCTAAAGACAAATCAAAAAGAAATGGATTCATTCATTGAAAGATGGTTTGCAGGACTTGGATTGGATTGCGAAATTGGATTTCAAAGATGTAGATTTCACAATTCCAATAGCCTTGGAGAGTCACATACCTGTAATTCAGCTGAAAGGGTAATTTATATCATGTTCAATGCCTTCCATTTGGACTTTCAGCAGCCCCCCTGGTGTTTTACGAAGATGTTAAGACCAGAAGTGTTTTTGGGGGTTTTTAAGAGGGAGAGGAAAAAGATTGATTATTTCGACAACATCTTGATCATGTATCAGAATATGGATGTATTGAAATACATGTTTTGGTTAAGAAGTTGTTGGAGTCCTTAGGTGTCATTATCAATCTGGAAATGTCAATATTACAGCCTTTTCCAAGAATGGTGTTTCTGAGTTTTAGTGGATACAGTCAAAGTACAGTTATTACTGACAGAGAATACAATCAAGAGATAAAAAAGGAAGTGAAGATTGTATCAAAGAGACAAAAGGTGAAGTCAAGAGAATTGGTACTTGTGAATAGCATTTTCTCTTTGATTCAAGCAGTATTTTCAGGCCCTTTAACTACAGGGCTTTGCAGAGTATGAAGTCTTCAGGTCTTTCAAAAGGCCTATTGCATGGAGACAATGTGGTAATGTCTATAGAAGCAAAGTAAGTTAATTTTGTGGATAGAAAATTTGGAAGCATGCAATGGTCAAAGCCATTTTTGGTACAAGACCAAATTATGTATTTAAAACCGATGCAAGCAACTTTTCAGGAGAGGATCTTTGTGTCCCAATTTACTTTTTAGTTGGAGACCAGATCCATGAGCAATAGCTGTGGGTGCTTTCAGTCAAGATTTGAAAGAAATACAAGGTTATGTATTTCTTCCTTCCTCTACGATAGGGAGTTTTCAGTCAAGTGAGGAGACCATTGCCAGTTTGGATTGACAACTCATTTTTGGACAACTCCAGCTTGGTTTCCATCGGTGATGGCAATACCATATTTGATAAGATCATGCAGTGGTCTTTTAAGAGGAGTGGAGGAAGCTCAGCATACTTTAGAAGATAAGGGTACGCTCATCCTTCTACTTTGGAAGCTTACAGGGAATCCGTAAGATTTGCAGAGCTTTCTGGAACTACTTCAGAACCCTCAATGAGTCTCAGGCACCAGGTACAAAAAAGTTACAGTAGCGCAGGGGGTGTCTGGTTATGTTGGTTTGTGGCAAAAGATCTGGATCCAGTAGATGGAGATGGGTGCTATTTTATGGGTCAGTCTGTTTAGAAAAGTTTTGACTTGCAGAACAGTCTATTACAGTTCAACTATAGCAGCTGCATATTCTTTGGAAGATGGAATGTCAATTAGCAGAAGAAGTCTTTCAGTTTGTAGAGTAATAAAGGGTATTCAATTAAAGAGACCTCTCCTAAGTCTAGGTATAAATCCATTTAGGAAGCAGATTTAATTTTTAAGCAGTATGAGAAATGGTCAATCAAAAAGGATTTGGTATAGAGAAACTGCCGTAGAAGTTGGCTAATTTATTATATTTGGTTTCCTTAAGGAGGGTATCAGAACTAAGAGCACTAGAAGTTAGTACATTTCATTAACCTAATGGAATTAATTTGAATTTGAAGAAGGACCAAAAATGTCAGATCTGGTTATTTATCCAAGATTTGGTAATTGTTCAAAGTTGTGTATTGTACAGAGCATCAAGGAACTCCGCCCACTGATTAATTCTCTCACACAGGTGGGGAATTATTTGCATGTGGGCGGAGTTAAGGGCGTTTCAGCAGCTAACACAGCAAGTTGGGCAAGATAAGTTATGAGGGAGACAAGTGTATATACATCTCAATTTACAGCACATTCTATAAGAGGTGCTACAGCGAGTAAGGTTTTCATAAGAGGGAAGATTTGAGGAGATTTTATATGCAGTAGATCGGTCTAATGCTGATGAGTCTATGAAACTTTATTTTACACCTATTATGCATGTTACAAGCTGTTCTGCGAAAGGCTTTAACACAATGATGCAATCTTCGTGTCTTGCCTAAAAATACAGATTCTCATAGGTTTACTGCATAGAGAATCACAATTTTATTAACCGCATGCGCGCTAGCGCAATTCTGCTCCTGTGCTGAGTTTTTCAAAACCGCACTTTACGTGACGAGCTGGGCTCGTCATCAGCGTGCGAGGAGGCTACGCCATGACGAGCCCAGCTCGTCATCAGCATGGAAGGGGTTAAAGAGAAGGAGGCTAGCACTACACCTCCTTCCTACCCTTGGGAGAGGGATCTAACTGAAGTTACCTTCTGACTCAGTGTTCAGTAAAAGGAAAAGAATTATGTAATTTGTTTACTCTAAAAGGTATACATTGATAAGATTTATTTAAGACATAAGAGAATGTTATTTTATATTGCAGAAAATCAATAGACAAGATTGGTTGTTGTGAGGAGGACAATGATTAAAGTAAGAAATCAGCAACAAAAGAGGAACTAAACGGTGGACAAGGACCACATGGAGCTGGAGGATTCTAATTCTTTGTTATGTTCATTCAGTGTTTTGATTACTGGATCTTTAAAGTGTATGCTGCTCACAAGAGCGAATATAAATCTGCATTATCTTGCCAAAAGAGGGCCTACAAAAGCCTGTGTATTTGGAATATCTAAAACATTATCCCTCACCTCAAGAGCATTAGGAACAAAAGAGAAACGCCCAAATGGTAAACCAATATAATCAAAGTCTAGATGGAGTAAGCAGGGCTTGATTGCATGTTTTTCTGCCTCAGCATTGTGTGCCTCAGTGATTAGGTGAAGAATAAAAGGTACTTGCACAGAGGAGTTATCAACTCTGTATGGGTAAAAATGCACAAAATATTAATATGGGATATATATATAGTAGTGACGCGCTAATAGTCAGAATGATGGCCACATATAAAGGCACAAAGTACCAGAAGAGATGTTTGGAAAAAGCAGGGCTGCCCATGACCCAATCTCACTTCCCTATGCCTTATAACGTATCTGTTATATTTGGGTTAATTGGCATTAGTTGTCCTATCCATGACTTCTCAGGTAACTTTGCGTCTAGAATTCTGGAATTGTTTTTCCTGTGGGCCACCATCCCTTCCTAATCGTATTATGCTGGTTATTGATGTCCCCTACCGCATCTTCAGAACCCCGATGAGACCCTTGAATCTAGTGTGGGTGGAAATGTTGTCAACACCAAGGAGTAATGCAGTAATTATTTAAGGATTTGCTATTATATGGACTATCAAAAATATTTTTGTGGATAGTTTGTTACTAGTTGATCAGCCCCCCAAGTAAATGTGCCTAGTGACGTATTTGCAGAATTACAGGATTTGCACTGAGGTCACATTGTACTGTTTAAGCACTGTCATTAATATGGTTTCGTGTAAATACTTAGTCTGTGTTGTATATAAACTTCTGTCGTACTTAAATGTATGTGTTATTATAACTTCATTGATATGGTGGTGGTCTTTCTGAAGCATTAACCACTTGAGACTATTTAACCTCATACTATCTATGTCCTGTGTGAATGATACCAATGAGAACCATTATGGCAGATAAAATAAAGATTGCCTTGTGTAATTTACCATGAGTTTATGAGTAGCTCTAGTGCCTTTTAAACATGTATCATGGGTCCACTCTGTAGAAACAGCTAGAGCTATTATTCATAAAGTTTGCATCTCATGATCTAGACTAATACATTTGTTCCTTCATGACATCTCATGTTTTTGTTCTCCCACTAGCAGCCTTATCCTTCACCACACACTGTATTCTGAATTCTTGCATGCCCTACTGCCTAGTTACTTTACCTGAGTTTTTCCTGAGAGGAAACAAGAAATGACCACTTGGCCAGATTAGTCACCATAAACATCCATGGAGGCATAACACTGATAGAGCAACTTCCACAAAGGGCATTGTATGAAGTAAATTATCAGGGATCGCCAACTTAAACTAAAAATGATTCCCATGCAGAGCAATATAAGTCATAAAAACAGGGAGTGAGCAAATACTTTATAAAAAGCACAGCAGTAAATACCAGAAAACTATAAATAGTATCTACTACTTCTGAAATAAGCAGTGGCTTGTGCCTGCTTTACGTTTCACAATAGGTCATTTATGTAATTAACAAGTTACTTGCCATAGGTAATGCTTTCGGGTGGGTACTCTAACCACACTTATTGAATTTCCCTAAGCCCCACACTGGTTCCAAAATTGTACATAGCAATTGCTCCTGCATGCTAGCAGGATTTGCCATCGGATTCCATGGCAACCTCGTACATCCTCCAGAAGTGAGTATGGGGACCCACAAAGGTCCAGCACCTGCGCGCGGTTGCAAGTTTATCTTGAACTCTTCCTCACCTTCAGACTCTGAATAACCACACCAGATTGAAGTTGACAATGTGCAAATCTAACTTGTGACCTTTTCAGAATTACAAGGAACTAACTTCACGTAACCGGGAGAAAGGAAGGCCTTGAAGGTTCTGTAGTTAGAGAACCCATGAGAGGATTATGTTTCTAATCTTGAAAGCAACTCTCAGCGAATATGGTGCTGTAGATTCACAGGCTCTGCATACTACTGTCATCTAGTGCTGGTCTTGGACTGTTGCAACTAACTTTTCTTCAAAGAAGTCTTGAGTCACAAGGTCTCACTGACTTCTCTGGTAGTGAATGTGTAAGGGCACAGACTCCATTGTTAGACTGTTTTCCTCACAGCGGAGGAGTATGGATGGATTAGGATAAAAGGTAAGCAACAAACAATTTGTAGAAAGTGTGGCTGTAGATACACATGCTCTGCATCAACTGTAAAGAAGTGCTTCTATAAATCTGTGGCCTGAAACAAAGTCCTTAAGGTAGGCTCAGCTACTTTAGGATGCTGCCTTGCCAGAATGCCGCATTAGATCCTGGGCTGGGGTGCCAGGTTCAGGAGTTGCCTGTGCTGGCGGGAGGGGCACTTGTATTCAAGGTCCCTACTGGTTTGACTTCCAGGGGTACTTCTCCCGGTGGGTGTGGAACTCTGGGAGGGGGTGCAGAGGGAGGAAGATCTCTCCTCTGGCACCGGCTCAGTCGCAGGGTTTAGATCCTGGGCCAGGTGGAAGAGGTGTGGTGCCGCGACTAGGGCGACTGACTACGGAATCTGGGGATCACGGTTCGATCTCTAGGAAATAGCTTGCTTAATCTTCCCAACGGCCCCCAGCGCCTAGAGACCCTTACGGGTGATTGTGTGCTTTACAAATGTGGGCTGGGATGCCAGGTTCAGGGGTTGCCTGACCTGGCGGGTGGGACGTCTGTAAACAGTGGCAGTTTGGTAGGAGGAGAGTGGTAAAAGGGTACTACGGGCCTGGGGCTAAAGCCCCCCACTCAGAGAGCAAGGACCAGACATCTGGATGGCCTAGTAGACGGTCCTGGCCACATCCCATTAGAGAGCTTCAGTGGGGTGGTTTGGTTGGTGAAGGGAGGGTTGAGAGAGGGAACCATTGGGTTCCAGAATGGCGAAGAACCTGCAGATGCCCCTGCAGTTGCGGGCTGTGTCCACCTTTTCTCACCCCAAGCAGGGAAGCCCATCAAGGCAATTATTAGTCTACCCTGGCTTTTGGCTTGGGGGCAGAGGGGGCGTGTAGGACTTGGCCCTTTTCCCCCAAAATGTTTTGCTTTTCGCCCCCCTGTTTGAGGACGTCTCCCCATGGTAGACAGTTGAATAGGCCATGTGTGGTGTGAGATGCCCTAAGAAATGGACTGCAATGGTGTGCGCATGTGTTAACCCCCCATTGTAAGAATGTACCCTGGTAACATGCTGCATTTAAAATGGATGCCATGGCTGTGTGCATCTGCAAGAAACAGGTTAGTGTTCGATTCCTTACCTTAGAATAGATACCCCAGCAATACCAACCCCGGTGGTGGGTCTGCGAACCAATGATCACACCAGAAAGTCATGGAGAACAGAACGGCCGAAAAAGCCATCTCTCCGGACTTGGCTGTCCAGGCAGTAGAGTCTAGCGAACGTGTGAGGCAAGGCCCACGTAGCTGCCTGACAGATGTCTTGCAAGGGGACTCCCCGACCCAGGGTAGTAGTAGCCGCCATGGCCCGAGTGGAATGGGCACGCAGCCCCACCGGAGGCTCCTTTTTAGCCAGTGAATAACAAGCCTTTATGCACAAAATGACCCATCGAGAAATGGTTTGTTTGTGAACTGCCAGTCCTTTCATAGCGCCCATGTAACCAACAAAGAGCTGGTCATCCACCCGGAACTGGCGAGTAAGGTCCAGATAGAATGAGAGTGCACGTTTTGGGTCCGGACGGTCGAAACTCTATCCTCTTTCGAGGGATGCGGGGGCAGAAAGAAGGTGGGCAAGGTAATGGACTGCCCGATGTGGAAGGCTGTGACTACTTTGGGCAAGAAAGAGGGACGTGTTCTCAAGACAACTTTGTCCGGATGGACAGAAAGGAAAGGAGGCTTAGAAGAGAGAGCCTGAAGCTCACTCACCCTCCTGGCAGACGTGATGGCAACCAGGAATGCAGTATTAAGAGTAAGAAGACAGAGAGGACAATTGTGAAGTGGCTCAAAGGGAGCGCACATCAGATAAGTCCGAACAAGATTCAAGTTCCACTGAGGCATCACGAAAGGAATAGGAGGAAACATGTGAGTGATCCCCATCAAGAATCTATTTACAACAGGGGACTTGAAAAAGATAGGCTGATCAGGAAGCCTTAAGAAGGCGGAAATGGCAGAGGTGTAGCCTTTGATAGTACCCAGAGCAGAGCCCTGCCAGACAAGAGAAAGATGAAGGAGGAAAACCTCTGAAAGGTGGGCAGAGAGTGGATCCACAGCCTTTGCTGTGCACCATGACACAAATATGTTCCACCTGCAGGCGTATACCGTTTTTTTGGAGGGACGCATGGCTGCTAGAACAACATTACAGACTTCAGGAGGCAAGTCAAATGGCCTCGACTGCCGCCAATCAAAATCCATGCATGGAGGTGAAGGCTTGACAGGTTCGGGTGGAGGACCGTCCCCTGCTGCTCGACAGAAGGTCCTCTTGAAGAGGCAGACGAAGTGGGGGATCGACTGACATGCGGAGTAGCTCGGGATACCAGTATCTTAGTGCCCAGTCACGAGCCACAAGGATGACTTGGGCCCCGTCGCGCCTGATCTTCAGCACTCTGGGCAAAAGTGGTATAGGTGGAAAGGCGCATAATAGACCGCAGCTCCACTTGCGACGAAAAGCGTCTCCGAGCGAGTGCCGCCTTGGAAATTCCAACGCGCAGAACTGAGGACATTGCGTGTTCTCTTCGGTGGCGAATAGATCTAACCAAGGCTCTCCCCATCGCTGAAAGAGGCCTTGCACCACGTCCGAGTTCAGACGCCATTCGTGATCCATCATGCACCAGCAACTGAGTTTGTCCGCCCTGGCACCCACCAGGGGGACGCCCTGGCGTTCCAGCCATTGCCAGAGGCGCAGAGCCTCCTGACAAAGGGTCCACAACCCCACCCCAACCTGTTTGTTGCAGTACCACATGGCGGCGGTGTTGTCCGTGAACACCTGCACTACACTTCCCCGGACAGAGGGATAGAATGCCTTCAGTGCAAATCGGATCGCTCGCAGGTCCAGAAGGTTGATATGGAGCCGGGACTCCGCCGGAGACCAGAGGCCTCTGATCTCCGCCTCTCCCAAGTGGCCTCCCCAGCCCTGGAGGGACGCGTCCGTCAGAACCACGTGCTCCAGTTGGGGTAGGGAGAGGGATCTGCCGTTGACCCAATCGCGGTCCGTGAGCCACCACTGCAACTGTCTCGCAGTGCCCTCCCAGATCAGGACATGGTCGGACAGGTTGCCCTGATCCTGGGCCCACTGAAACTTCAGTTCCCACTGCAGGGCTCGCAACTGCCCCCTGGCGTGATGCACCAGAAGGATGCAGGAGGCCATCAGCCCCAGAAGCCGCAGTGTCAACCTGACCGAGACTCGGGATAAAGGCTGAAAGATAGGAATCAGAGCCTGAATATCCTGAACCCGCTGTTCAGGAGGATAAACCTGAAACTGCGCCAAATCCAGAAACGCTCCGATGAAGAGGAGCTTCTGAGGAGGACACATGTGTGACTTTGGCACATTGATGGAGAACCCCAGCAGGTGCAAGAGGTCGGCTGTAGTCTGGAGGTGGCTGACGACTGTCTGGGGCGAGCCAGCCTTCAACAACCAGTCATCGAGATACGGGAAGACTGACACCCCTAATCTGCGCAGATAGGCTGCGACCACCGCCATCACTTTCGTGAACACCCGAGGGGCACTGGTAAGGCCGAAGGGGAGCACGGTAAACTGAAAGTGCTCGCGGCCTACCAAGAACCGCAGGTAACGCCGGTGGGCCGGCAGGACGGGGGACATGAAAATTTGCGTCCTGCAAGTCCAACGCTACCATCCAGTCATTTGGTTCTAGGGCAGCTAAGACCTGAGCCAAAGTCAGCATCTTGAACTTCACCTTCCGGAAGAAGCGGTTGACGTTCCGCAGGTCCAAGATAGGGCGTAGGGCCCATTTGCCCTTCTTGGGAACCATAAAGTAGTGGGAGTAACAACCACACCCTACTTGTAGCCCAGGAACGCGCTCGATGGCCCCCTTGGCCAAGAGGGCTGATACTTCCTCTTGCAGAAGTTGCAAGTGATCCCCTGACACGCGGCGGTACTGCGGTGGCATGGCTGGAGGGGTCGCCTCGAAGGGGAGGGAGTAGCCCCTTCGGACGATTTGCAGCACCCACCTGTCCGATGTGATGGAGCGCCAGTGGAGGAGGTGATGGTGAACCCTGCCCCCCCACTGGCGTCGAATGGGCCTGAAAGCTTGGACTAGGAAGGCTTTGAGGCGGATGCTGCGGGCGTGGATGTGCACTGGCCTCGCCGCTGTCCCCCTGCCACCGCTACGGCGGTTACCACGTCCGCTACCGCGCTGGATGTTAGTCTGCGGCCCGTGGCTGGCAGGGTGTGAGGGGGCGCCCCTTCCTTGGCCATGAAAGGAGTGAAAGGCAGAAGTCTGCTGGTGCTGGCCCGGAAGGACCAAGGACTTGGCCGTAGCCCTGGAGTCCTTGAAACGCTCAAGCGCACTGTCTGCCTTGTCGCCAAAGAGGCGGCGGCCATCAAACGGCATGTCCATGAGGGAATTCTGGACCTCAGCCAGGCGTGGCGGCGAACCGTCACCATCGTGGAAATCGCCCTGCCCAGTGAGTCCATGGTATCCAGCCCACATCGGATAGAATACCGTGCTGCATCCCACCCTTCCGCAAGAGCTTGAGCGAGTTTGACCCGGGCCTCCTCCAGAAAAGCTGGCAGCATGTCCGCGACCATGTCCCACAGAGAGTGGGTATAACAGCCCAAAAGGCCAGCGGTGTTGACCGACCGCAACCCCAAACTAAGCGAGAACAGCTTCTTACCGAACTGCTCATCCCTTTTGGATTCCCGATCAGGTGGTGCAGTCGGGAATGCTGTCTGGGAGTTAGAGGCCTGGATAACCAGGCTGGTGGGGTGGGTGGACAGGAAGCTAGGGTCGCCCGGGTCTGGGTGGTGGTGCCTGGCCACGTTCCGATCTACAGGGGGACCTGTAGCGGGCCTGGACCAAGTGCCCAACAGAACGTCAGTAAGGGCCTCATTAAACGGCAGTAGAGGCTCCGAAGAGCTTGCCTGCGGTTTAAGGACCTTGGTGAGGAGGTTAGTCCTCATGGCCGCGACAGGGAGCTCAAGACCCAAGGGCTTGGCCGCCCTCGTCATCACCACGCTGTAAGCAGGGACAAAGCCAGTGTCGGGCGAAGTGTCCAAACCACTGGCCTCCCCTAGATCCACTGTCCAGTCCTGATACGACTGGCCTTCTCATGCCAGAGGGTCCTCAGATCCCTCCCAATACTCCTCGTCTCCCATCTCCTGATAGTCATGTGCAAAGGATGGGGCCGGATCATAGAAGAATTGCTCCTCTCTCGGCGTCGAATGCGGCGTCGAGTGATGCCGGTTCGACGCTGGATCCAGACCGAGGGAGTCAAAAGAGCGATGTCGCCTCTTCAACTTCTTGTGCCTCTTACCCGAGGGCTTGGAGCTTGACGAATGGTGTAGACTCGCCGAGCTGCGATGACTGGCCCCGCGACCGGTCCTTCAACCTCCTCCTCGACCTGGACCGTGAACACGCCGGGCCGACTGCCAGAGCTCGAGGTGCTTACGGGACCGCTCCCGCCTAGCCTTCACGTCAAGGCACGGCAGTCGAGGCACAACTTGTCATTGTGGTCGGCCCCAAGGCAATACAGGCACAGACGGTGGGGGTCGGTAACAGACATCAGACGATTACAGTCAGCACGGCTTGAACTCTGGCATCCCTACCGGCACCGAGAGTCTACCAACTCGAAAAAGGACCCAAAAAGGATCGAAAAAGTTAGTCAAAAAGTGACTAAGGAATACTGCTTTTTCCTGATCTAAGCTTGCTGGCGCGGAAAAAAGAAGAACTGACGTCAGCGCGCAAGGTCGGCGTCTAAGTACTCTGATGACATTCCGGTGCCAAAGACGCCGACGACAGAGCCGCAGACAACACCTACCGACGCGCAGGGGTACCGCTACGCAAAACTTTCCGGATCCAGTCTGATGCCTGGGGATATTCTAAGGTAAGGAATCTAACACTAACCTGTTTCTTTCAGATGGAGGAGCGCCATCCTAGGTCCCTGAGGCTGGTGGGACCTTGCGCCACGCGAGCACTACACCTAAAAGCGCCTGGTGAAGAAAAGCGCTTACCTGACTGCCAAGGCGCACCTTGGACTGCAGCCAGAAGGAGGTGAGGAGCGCTATGATCAGAGTGCAAGTGCTGAAGGGTGCTATCTCCTGACCCAAGCTTGCCTGCTGACAAGCGCTTGGTGAGGGCAGCGCTATATTCCCGGCACCAGAGGTGAGGAGCTGATTTCCGCAGCGCGCTACATTGAGTCTACCCAAGAAGAAGCGTGGACCCAACAGCACTGTGTGGCCCTGAAGTACTGTGTTAGTTAAAAGCGCTGTTGCCATCATCGCAGCTGCACAACCTGTGCTACGGAAGCGCTGCCTGGCCTAGGAGAAGGAGTAGTTTCTTACCTGTAACTCCAGTTCTTTAGTAGGGGTATCTGTTATAGTCATAATCTAGTGAATAGTCCCGCCCATGTGCGTGGACCCCGGAGCAATCAAAAATAATTTCTTAAGCCGTCTTCTGTGCAATCCTGCATAGACACTTCAGAGAAAATTAAAGACCATAATGCAGCCTATACCTGTAAGGCTACACTGTCCAGTACTTCAACTAGAAATGCAAAGGAAATTCCACCAATGTCACCTGTAACACAGTCTGCTAAGTTTCATCCATAGAGAAACTTCCCCTTCACAAAATCCTTGGAATGATAGAGAGGAAGGGATGGACAGACAAGCCCCATAGGCTGCCATTACATGTCTGGAAAAGGAATACCGTGCCTTTAGGGAACTCTCCAGAGACCCTCTGTATCCCATGATGCACAGCAAACTCCTTTTACTTTCAGTTCATTTTGAAGGTGTATAAAGCAAGGCCTGTAGCATACATTACATTACCATTTTCTCCACCGGGGAGGAGGGCGGGCGCTTTTGACTATAACAGAGATACCCCTACTACAGAACTGGAGTTACAGGTAAGAAACTACTCCTTCTGTAGTAGGGGATCTCTGTGTGTAGTCATAATCTAGTGAATAGAATGGCAAGCCCATCCCAACAACAATCCGGCGGTGGAGAATAGGTAACACCATTACTGTGCAAACAGATTTCTTAACAAAGCCTGCCCAACTTGAGCATCAGCTCTGGCATCAGAGTCCAGACAGTAATGCTTAGCAAAGGTATGGACCGACTTCCACATGGCAGCCCTGCAGATCTCTGCAATGGGAACATTACGTAGCAAAGCCGTCGTAGCCGCTTTGCCCCTGGTGGGAATAAGCCTTAGGCTTACCTACTAAGGTGTTATTAGCCTTCAGGTAACATAACTGGATACAGGACACAATCCACCTAGAAATGGACTGTTTAGAGGTAGCGAGACCAGTCCTGACCGACCCATAGTTAACAAACAGTTGGTCTGACCTACGAATCTCCTTGGTCTTACCCAGATAGAATTTCAACACCCTTCTCACATCCAGGGAATGAAGAGACTGTTCCGCTGGAGTGGAAGTAATCTGGAAAAACATAGGTAAAGTTATAGTCTGATTAACATGAAAATCAGAGATTACCTTAGGAAGGAACTTCGGAGGAGTACGTATTACAACCTTAGCAGCATGAAAAACAGTATACGGTTCTTGACAACATAATGCCTGAATCTCACTCACCCTTTGGGCCGATGTAATGGCCACAAGGAAAGCCGCCTTCCACGACAAGTGCTGCAGTGAAGCCTTATGAATGGGTTCAAAAGGTTCCTTCATCAATCTGGACAACACCACATTCAACTCCCAGGAAAGCGAAGGACTCCGAACAGGAGGAAACACTTTCTTCAATCCTTCCAAAAAATCCGTAATCACAGGGACCTGGAAGAAGGAAGTCTGTGAAGGACATTTCCTAAACGCAGTCAACACTGCAAGATGAACCTTAATAGATTGAAAATTAAGGCCAGACTGAGCCAAATGCAAGAGATATGGAAGGACCACATCTTCCTTACAGGTTGTCGGATCATAGTTCTTGGATGTACACCAGATGCAGAACCTCTTCCACTTGTAGGCATAAGACGTCCTAGTGGAAGGCCGCTTAGCCTCCTTGAGAATGTTCATGCAATCCTCAGGCAGATTTAGGTGTTCATATTGTACTATCTCAGGAGCCATGCCGCCAAACTCAAGGACGAGAGGTTGGGGTGCACCATCTGCCCCCCGAACTTCGTGAGAAGGTCCGGCCGACACGGCAGTCGCGGGTGAGGTTGAATAGACCGGTGGAGCAGGTCCGTGAACCACCACTGTCGGGCCACTCCGGAGCAATTAAGATCATCCGTGCTCTGGACCATGACAGCTTGATGAGTACCGCCGGTATCAGGGGAATGGGAGGAAAAGCGTACAGAAAGCTGTTCGACCAGCTGATCCATAGCGCATTCCCCAGAGTCCCCGGTTGGTAATACCTGGAGGCGAAGTCTCGGCATTTTCTGTTTTCGGCAGTGTCGAACAGATCTACGCCTGGAGTGCCCCACCTCTCGAAGATGTCTTCTAGCACCTCGTCGTTCAGAACCCACTTGTGGTTTTCTTGTACGAGCCTGCTGAGTGTGTCCCCCTGAGCATTCTGCACACCTGGCAGATGGGTGGCCGTTATCGTCAGTCCCCTGGCTAGCAGCCAGTGCCAGATCGCCTGCGCTTCCAGTGACAGGGTGCGCAATCGCGAGCCCCCTGCTTGTTGAGGTAATACATTGTGGCCGTATTGTCTGTCTGCACAAGCAAGGAATTGGTCTGGAAGGACGGATGAAAGGCCTTTAGTGCCAAGTGAACCGCTCTGAGTTCCAGGAAATTTATGTGCTACGTGGATTCCGCTGGGGACCACGTAACCTGGATCTGTAGATGGTCTGAATGCGCTCCTCAGCCGAGGAGAGAAGCATCTGTGACGATAGTCTGACTCGGAATGTCCTTGTGGAATGGAACCCCATTGAGGAGATTCTCCGCTGAGCACCACCATTTCAGAGATTGTAGGGCGTGAAGGGACAGCCCGATCCCTTTGTCCCAGCTCCCCCGCCTCTGATCCCACTGTTCCGCCAGACATTCCTGCAGCAACCTCATGTGGAGCCGTGCATGTGGCGTGAGGAATATGCAAGATGCCATCTACCACAGTAGAGAAGACACAGTCTTCACTGCCGTAGATGGACCAGCTATGAGAGCCTGAGCCTTCCGAAGGATCGATAAGCGTTCCCCCTCTGGAGACACGCTTGCTGAAAGAGTATCGATGGAGGCTCCCAAGTACTGCAGGCACTAGACAGGAGTCGGAACAGACTTGGACATGTTCATGTGCAACCCCAGTTGATTCAGCAGAACGGCCGTCCTGTTGAAGTGCAATTGCGCTTCCTGGAAGGTGGAGGCTTTGATCAGCCAGTCGTCCAGGTACAGGTAGACAAACACCTTGTTCTTTCTCAGGTGTGCTGCTACCACCGCCATGCACTTTGAGAAAGTCCTGGGAGCAGACTTCAGTCCAAACGGTAGGACGGTGTATTGATAGTGATTGGCGCCGACCAGGAACCGCAGGAACTTCCGGTTTTTCCGTGCAATGGGCACATGGAAATACGCATCTTGCCGGTCTATTGCGCAAAGCCAGTCTCCCCTCTGCAGCTGAGGATAAATATGGTGCAAAGACCGCATGCAAAACTTTTCTCTGCGAATCCATTTGTTTGCCTCCCGCAAATCCAGAAAGGGCCTGAACTCGTTCTGGTCTTTCTTGCGTACCAGAAAGAACCGTGAGTAAAGACCCTTTCCCCTTTGAGACAGAGGGACGTCTTTGTCTCGCCCTTTTTCTTAATAGGGTATCTGCCTCCACTTGGAGCTCGCGCAGCTGGAACTGCGAGCAAACCGGTGGAATCGCTGGAGGCGGACTGACGAAACGAAGACTGGATCCATTGCAAACAATATTCAGCACGCACTTGTCCGGAGTAATTTTTCTCCACTCTGCCAAGTGATTTTGTATGCTTCCCCCCACCGAAGCCGGTAACTGACGAGGGGGAAGTAGCACCTCATGGCCTAGACCCAGGCGGGCCTTTAGGCGTCGAGGAGGACTGCTGGCCGCCTCTACCCCTCTGGCGCTTCTGAACAGGCGCCGCTGGTGCTGCTGCTGCTGCAGTTGCCCAGCTTGACGACCTTGCCTTCTTCCCTGGGCACCGAAACGTCTCTGGAAAGGACGGAAGGTCTTCTTTTGCTCCTTCGACTTTTCGAACCCGACAGCCGTCAGGGTTTCAGCCTCCGCCTTCATGCGGGCCATCTCCTCTTCCGCATGTTTTCCTAAAAGAGTAGAACCAGAGAAAGGCAGGTTGGCTACTCTCTGTTGCGCTTCCGGTTTTAGTAAAGTCAGGCGCAACCAGGCATGACGTTTCAAGTTAATTCCGTGGCAGTAGCCATAAGCCGCCAGGAGGGAGGAGTCTGCGGCAGAGCTGATCACCTGGTTGGAGGCCATCATACCCTCGATGATCTCCTGGAAGTCCTCCCTCTTGTCCCTAGGAAGGTGCTTCAGGAACTGCTGCAGGGACTCCCATAATGACCGGTCGTACTGACCAAGGAATGCCGTCGCACTAGTGGCCTTCATCAACGTAGTAGCCGTACCGCAGATTTTACGTCCCGCAGAGTGCATCGTACGGCTCTCTTTATCTGGAGGCACCGTAGAGGCCAGGGCAGTAGCGTGCTGTTTCCTAGCCGCAGTGACTATCACCGAGTCCGGCACTGGGTCCGATCTGAGGAACGCTGGGTCCGATCTGAGGAACGCCGGATCCGAATCTGGTGGTCTGTATTTCTTTTGCAGCGGGGAAGGGGCAGATCTAGTTGACACCGGCGTCAGGAAGAGCTCCATTGCCGGCTCCTCTAGCCCTGGCACCAAGGGCAGCAAGGGTCGAGACAACTGCCGCTTGTGTAGGGTCTCAAAAATCACAGATGTCGAAGGTGTGGGGACCGTCAGGGTAATACCCAACTTCGCTGCCCCTCTCAACAATACCTCCTGGAAGGACACAATGCCATCCACCGGTGACACCCTCGTAACTGGGGAATCTGACAACATTGGTGAATATTCCCAGGCGCTTGAGGAATCCGTATGACGGGACCTGGACCTGTCCCTAAGGCGGCGATGCCTGGACCGTGTTGACGAGAGACTGTCACTCCTTGACCGATGTCTCCTTCCAGACCTTGATCTCGACCTCCTAGGCCTCAAGGCTTCCACTGGCCGAACAGGAAGCGGAAGCTGCGGAGGCAGAACTGGACCTCTAGGTCTTGAAGGCCCAGTAGGGGGCGATGGAAAACACGGCAATGACACCGAACGTGGAGGAGGACGATGAGAAGGAGGAGGAGGAGGAGGAGGAGGAGTAGGAGTCGGAGGAGGAGGAGGAGTAGGAGTCTGAGGAGGGTTCTCCTTAGGAGGTGTGGGCGTCCAGAGCCTTGATGGCGAATAGGTTTGCGAGTGATCAGATGACCTAACCACTATCCTTTTCTTTTTTGCAGGCCTTGAAGAGGGTGTCCTCAAGGCCGATCTCCTTCCAGATGAGCGCCGGCACCGCCGCGACCGGGGGCTTGTGGAGACAAAGGATAGGCTGACCACTGAGGCCGAAGATACAGTCCTGGCCCTTGATCTGCCCTTTGATGTCCATTTTTGCCTTCTCGACGTCGATCCCTTCTTTGACGTCGAACGTCTTGACGACGATACATCCCTCGACGTCGACTCTTCTCCGACGTCGAACGTCGAGTAGACCTCGACGGCAAGCAGCGGTGTCGCCTCGACGGCGAGCGCTGATGCCTCTTACACCCATCCAGACGTCGATGTAGTCCGACGTCGTCCGATGTCTCGACGTCGGTCCCCTCGACGTGGAACGGCGGCGTTGCTTCGACCCAGAGCCCTGGGGAGACGGGGAGCAGATAGTAGTCATTCCTCTCGACGCCGACGTCCTAGACGTCGACCTGTGTCTTTTCCTGGCCTGCTCTTGACTGGGGAGCCCCCCAGAGGCCACAGCACGGGCAGAGGAAGACCCTCCATGCCCAGACCCACCTGATTCCTGTTGTCTCCGGAGCTCCCGGCCTCAGAGACGAATCTTCTCTCTTTCCCTGAGGGTCCTCCTGGAGAAGGCTTGACAGATCTCGCAGTCTTGAGGGACCTGAGAGGAAGGAAGACAGAGGATACACACACTGTGTCCATCAGATTTGGCCTTCTTCCTGGCACTCTCAGGACACTTGTCGAACAGGGCTGGCATATTCGACAGAAGAGTGGCCAAAACGACCAAAAAACTTCAGCAAAAAGGAAGAAGCCAAAAGACGTCAAGTGAAACACTTTAAAAGGGCCAAAAAAATTTTTAAACACCCAAAAAGGGAGAGCTCAATGCTCCAGGGTCCTGCTAGCAGGAGCCGGAAAAAAGAACTGAATGTAAAAGGAGTTTACTGTGCATCATGGGATACCGAGGGTCTCTGGAGAGTTCCTTAAAGGCATGGTATCCCTTTTCCAGACATTTAATGGCAGCCTATAGGGCTTGTCTGTCCATCCCTTCCTCTCGATCAATCCAAGGATTTTGTGAAGGGGAAGTTTCTCTATGGATGAAACTTAGCAGACTGTTACAGGTGATATTGGTGGAATTTCCTTTGCATTTCTAGTTGAAGTACTGGACAGTGTAGCCTTACAGGTATAAGCTGCATTATTGTCTTTAATTTTCTCTTAAGTGTCTATGCAGGATTCGGCCTGTGACCGAAGGAGCCGCCGAGAGAACAGAACCAAAGCAGTCCCTGCCCACAAAAGGACGTGAATAGCATTCTCCAAAGGCACTTTTTTTTCGATCTCGCCTACACCAATCCTGCTGCACCAAAATGCAAGTAAGTGAAGCAAACAGAAACAGAAGATGAAGGCGTAGTCCGGGCCATTGGTATCTACCGCTAGGCCATGCCAGCAAGCAAATGTGCCTGTGTAGGGAGAAGGCAGTGAGAGGGAGGCTGAACATGTGACGCCCAGGAGAGGTGAGTGCAGCCTCCTCCTGCTTTCCGTTCGCTGCTTGCGGCGGTTACTATTTGTCCCTATGCTTCTCTCCCCCAGCATAGTTTTGCTCTCTGTAGCGCATGTGCTTTTCACCGCCCCTGTTACGTTTCTCTCCACCCATGCACTTCTTTTCTATGCCTGTGAATGTCAGCAGCCCTACATGCCAAGAACAGATGCATACTGGTAAGTAGCATATTCCGTTCGAGGCATGTGGGCTGCTGAATTCATATCTGTGCATAGAATAAATAGCAGTTACCTCCTTATCGGCGGTTGCCCGTGCCAGCTGCAGCAGTCTGAAAGAGTTCTGAAAACAGCCTGTCCTACAGCAGCTTGGTGTTTGGAGGGTACATCTACGCAGTAGTGTTTGGTAAATGTATGTATGGTGGTCCATGTGGCTGCTCTACATATATCCTCTAGAGGAATGTTAGCTAGAAAAGCCATGGATGCCCCTAGTTTGCGTGTAGAATGCGCTCTTGGAGGAACTGTTAAAGTGCGTTTAGCCTTTTGATAACAGATTTGAATGCATTTAACTATCCACCTGGCTATACCCGATTTGGAAATAGGGTTGCCTTTATGTTGTGGAGAGAAGGCAACAACAGTTGTCTAGATTTGCGAAAGTCTTTTGTCCTGTCGATGTAATACAGGAGAGCTCTTTTGACATCTAAGGTGTGCAGTGCTCCGTCTGCCACTGAGTCCGGGTTTGGAAAGAAAACCGGCAGTTCTATGTTTTGATTAATGTGGAACTGCGAGATTACCTTTGGCATGAACTTGGGGTTGGTGCGCAGCACCACCCTATTAGCATGAATTTGTAGGTAGGGCTCTTGAATCGTGAGGGCTTGAAGCTCGCTGACTCTTCGCAGCGATGTGATGGCTATTAGAAAGGCCACTTTCCAAGTAAGAAACTGTATCTCACAAGAATGGAGAGGTTCAAAGGGGGGTCCCATGAGCCTGGTGAGAACGATATTTAGATTCCAGACAGGCGAAGGAGGGTGTCTGGCAGGGATCACTCTTTTAAGGCCCTCATAAAAGGCTTTGATGGCAGGCACTCTGAAAAGTGAAAGGTGCTGCCTGTTCTGAAGATAAGCGGCTATAGCAGCCAAATGTATCCTGATGGAACTATACGCCAGGTTGCATTGGTACAGATGCAGTAGGTAACATATGATGTTCTGCGTGGATGCATCTAGCGGATTAAATGTTATTGTTGGAACAGTAAATGACAAATCGTTTCCATTTGGCTGCATAGCACGCCCTGGTTGTAGGCCGCCTTCATGATGTTCATACACTCAGGGGGCAAGTTGAGGTAGCCAAACTATGACCTCAGGAGCCAAATCGCTAGGCTCAACGTTGAGGATCTGGGTGCTGAATGTCTCCATGGCTCTGAGTGAGGAGGCTGGGAGTGAGGCGCAGCCGCTGGTGAGGCACCACTGAAAGTTCCAGGAACGTGTTGTACCAAGCCTGCCGTGCCCACGTTGGAGCAACCAGGATGAGCGTCATGGAGTGCTGCCGCAGTTTGCGCGCCTCCAGCAGAATGAGTGGGGCTGGGGGAAAAGCGTACGCAAATCTGCCTGACCAGTTCATCCATATCGCATTGCCCTGAGCCTGCGGGTGTGGGAACCTGGCGGCGAAGCTTTGGCATTTTGCGTTCTCTTTTGTGGCGAAGAGGTCGATCTCCGGATGACCCCACTGCTGGAAGTATGGCTGGAGTACCGAGGGGTGGATTTCCCACTCGTGCATCTGATGACTGTGCCTGCTGAGCAGGTCTGCCATCTGGTTGTCTACTCCCGGGAGATGCTCCGCCATGAGGAAGATGCTCCTCTGAATGGCCCACTTCCACATGCTCTGGGCTAGGTGAGATAGCTGCGGGGAGCGTGTGCCTCCCTGTTTCTGGATGTAATACATGGCAGTCATGTTGTCCGTCCGGATCAACACGACCTTGTTGCACAGGTGCAACTTGAACGCTTTCAGTGCCATGAAGATTGCCATCAACTCTAGCAGGTTGATATGCATCTTCTATTGTTGCGTTGTCCATAGTCCCTGCACGGTGTAATGGAGGACATGCGCTCCCCAACCCTGGAGAGATGAGTCAGTTGTTAGCACCATCTGTGAGACAGGCTCTTGGAACAGTCGTCCCCTGCAAAGGTTTTGTGGAGTCCACCAATGCAGAGAGTTGTAAGCACGACCGGTCACCAACACTAGGTCTTTTAGATGCCCATGAGCCTGGTTCCACTGTCGTGCCAAGCATTCTTGAAGGGGACGCATGTGCAGTCTCGCGTGCGGGACTATGAATATGCAGGATACCATCATACCGATCAGTTGCATGAACACCTGCGCTGGGAGTGATTGCTGAGGCCTGAACCTCCGAATGAGCAGCTGCATGCTGGCGACCCTGGCAGAGTTCGGCTGCGCTGTTTCCGTCAGAGTGTTCAAGGTTGCCCCTAGGCACTGTCGCACATGGGCTGGCTGCAGGTGTGACTTTTAGTTCTATTCAATAGCCATATCGGATAAGTTGTCTCATCCACCCGTCCGTGGTAATACCTTCCCAGACTGGCAGGAACTGCTGGAGTCTTCCCCCGACAGGTGTTAGATGGTCGGGGGGCAGTGACAAGGAGTCACTGTTTGCTGGGAGCGGAGGATCTGGCGTTGTTATTGCCACGTCCTCTGCCCTTGGCACTGTTCCCACGGTATCCACCCCTCGTATTCTTGATGTAGGTGGATTGCGTGCTCCCTTTGGTGTACTGGGCCTGTTGTAAAACCTGTCCTCTCGAGGCTCCCCTATTACCGGAGCGACAAAAGGAACTGCCCCGAAACTGCTGAGATTGCAGAGCCCCCATGGATTTGGCTGTCTGTGTCCTTTTTGATTTTTGAGTGTTGCGTCTACCTCGGGACCAAAAAGGAAGTCCGGGTTAACTGGCTGGTTGAGCAGAGTTGTTTGAATCTTGGGCTTGAAACCAGAGATGCGGAGCCATGCGTGACGTCTTAGCATCACACTAGTGTTTATGGCCCTAGCTGCTGTGTCTGCTGCGTCCAGTGCGCACTTGATGGACGCATTAGAAATCAATTTCCCTTCTTGTATAATCATCTCTGCGCCCTCCTTGTACATATCAGGCAGGTGTTGCAACAACTGTTCTAGTGTGTCGTAGTGCGCCCTGTCGTATCTAGCCAACAGGACCTGTGTATTGGAAATCCTCCAAATATTAGCAGCCTGCGCTGCCACTCGCTTTCCTGACGCCTCCAGAAGAACAAGTTACTTACCTTCGGTAACGCTTTTTCTGGTAGATACTATATCTGCCTGTGGATTCCTCACCTTGTGAATATCCCCCTTGCGCCAGCAACATTCGGAAATTCTTTTTCGTAGCCTCGCGCCGACGTGGACTGGACGTCACAGAGACACGGCTCCGCTCGCGACTCCGCTGACGTCACCGACGCCTACAATAGGCCCACGCCGGCGTGATGACATCAGTTCCGCCTTTTTTCCGTGCCATCGAGGCACACGGACGGACCAATGACAGTAGATATATACAAAGTATACACAGTATACAATAGTCAAGGCAAAACACACAGTGTAAAGCAAATGCAGGAAAGCAAATGAAACATTTCCTTGACAATAAAAAATATTTACATTACAACAATCTCTGGCATAGAAGAGTGGACAATAAGGGGAGGCGGGTGGGTCAGTGAGGAATCCACAGGCAGATATAGTATCTACCAGAAAAAGCGTTACCGAAGGTAAGTAACTTGTTCTTCTGATAGATACATCTGCCGTGTGGATTCCTCACCTTGTGAATAGAGTCCCACAGCAGTCCCCACTCCCGGAGGAGGGTGTCCACTCTTCTAAACCAGGAAATCCTGAAGGACAGAGCGCGCAAAGTGACCGTCCCTCCTCACTTCGGTATCCAAGCAGTAATGCTTCGCGAAAGTGTGGAGGGAAGACCAGGTTGCCGCCCTACAAATGTCCTCCACAGGAACACCTCTAGCCAAAGCAGAGGTAGTTGACTTAGCTTTAGTGGAATGAGCCCTAATACCCTCTGGAGGTTCCTTACCGGCCAAAGAGTAGCAGATCTTTATACACAGAACGATCCATCTCGATAAAGTTCTTTTATGGACCGCTCTTCCCTTCTTGCAGCCAGCAAAGCCAATGAAGAGTTGATCGTCCAAGCGACAGTCTTTAGTTCTGTCCAAATAAAAAGACACCGCCCTCTTAGGGTCCAGACGGTGCAACCTCTCCTCCTCCTTGGAAGGGTGTGGGGGAGGATAAAAGGTAGGGAGGGTAATGGATTGACCAAGGTGGAAAGGAGTCACCACCTTAGGAAGAAAAGCAGCCCTGGTCCTTAGAACCATCCGATCAGCATGTATGGTCAGGAACGGGGGCTTGGAACTTAGAGCTTGAAGCTCACTCACCCTCCTTGCCGAGGTAATTGCAACTAGGAAAACTGCTTTAAAGGTTAAAAGCCTCATAGGACATTTATGAAGAGGCTCAAAGGGAGAGCCCATCAGAAAAGTCAGAACAAGATTCAAGTCCCACTGAGGTACAATAAAGGGGTAGGAGGAAACTTGTTTACAAGACCCTTCAAAAACCTCAAGACTACAGGTGACTTAAAAAGAGAGGGCTGATCAGGCAAACAAATAAAAGCCGACAGCGCCGAAAGATTGCCCTTAACTGTGGCAACTGCCAGCCCGTTGCGCCAAAGAAAGAGCAAACCGGAGCACATCTGATAAATGGGCTCTCAACGGATCAATATCATTCTCACCACACCAAATAACAAACCTAGACCATCTATAAGAATAGACAGTCTTAGTGGAGTCACGTCTGGCAGACAAAATGACATCCACCACATCAGGTGTGAGAGAATAGGAAATCAGGTTGCCCCGTTCAATCTCCAGGCATGAAGGTGCAATGTCTGGAGGTGGGGGTGTAGAACCTGCCCCTCCATCTGAGAGAAGAGGTCTGCCCTGAGAGGGAGACGGAGCGGCGGGTGAGAGGAGAGGTGGAGTAGATCTGTATACCACACCCTTCTTGGCCAATCCGGGGCGACCAATATAACTTGGGCCCGGTCTTGGCGAATTTTCCTCAGAACCCGAGGAATCAAGGGTATGGGAGGAAACGCGTAAAGGAGTTGATTTCCCCAACTCAACTGAAACGCGTCCCCCAAGGCTCCTTGCATCGGATACTGGAGACTGCAGAATGACGGGCAGTGAGTATTCTCGCGAGTGGCAAACAGGTCCACCCGAGGAGTCCCCCACGTCCGAAAGACGTGACGAACCACCTCCGGATGAAGCCTCCACTCGTGGTCGGCAGAGAACTGCCGACTGAGAACGTCTGCACGCACGTTCAGAACTCCGGCCAGATGATTTGCCATCAGACAAATCTGGTGGTCCTGAACCCAGGACCAGAGACGCAGAGACACTGCGACCCCACTCCCCCCTGCCTCTTGTACCACATCGCGGTCGTGTTGTCCGTCAGGACTTGGATCGACTGACCGCGAAGGGAAGGGAGGAAGGCCTTGAGCGCCAAACGTATCGCCCGCAACTCTAGAAGGTTGATGTGAAGCAACATTTCCTCTGGAGACCAAAGACCCTTGACCTCAAGATCCCCCAGATGAGCACCCCACCCTAGAGTGGATGCATCAGTTATCACCGTGGCCACCGATGGAGGTAGATGGAAAGGCTTCCCTTGCGACAGGTTGCCTTCCACGCTCCACCAAGACAGATCCGCTGCAGTTTCTCTGGAGATCTTCACCGACTCCCCGAGATCTCCGTTGTGCTGATACCACTGCCTGCGGAGGCACCACTGGAGTGCCCTCATGTGCCAGCGTGCATGGTTGACCAAGAGAATGCAAGAAGCCATCAGACCGAGCAGGCGAAGGACCTTCAGGACTGGAACGACCGCTCCAGGGAAAAACAAAGGAATCATTTCCTGTATGTCGCGAATCCTTTGAGGTGGAGGGAATGCACGACAAACAGTAGTGTCCAGTACGGCACCTATGAACAGGTTGCGCTGGGAGGGCACCAGGTGAGACTTGGGTACATTTATCGAAAAACCCAACCTGAACAACAACTGAGTTGTCTCCTGCAGATGATGGAGCACCTTCTCTGACGACTCCGCTTTGATCAGCCAGTCGTCCAAATACGGGAACACAGGTATCCCCGATCTCCTGAGATGAGCTGCCACCACCGCCATCACCTTGGTGAAGACTCGAGGCGCAGTAGTAAGACCAAACGGAAGGACCGCAAACTGGTAGTGCTGCGACCCAACCGTGAAACGGAGATACTTCCTGTGCGACTTCAGGATGGGTATATGGAAATACGCGTCCTGCAAGTCGAGCGACACCATCCAGTCTCCTTCCATCAACGCTTGAAGAACCTGAACAAGGGTGAGCATCTTGAATTTCTCCTGCTTCAGATAGAGATTCAAGATCCTGAGATCCAGGATAGGACGAAGCCTGCCATCCTTTTTGGGGATCAGGAAATACCGGGAGTAGCATCCCTGACCCCTTTCCTGCTCTGGGACCACCTCTATCGCACCCTTTCGTAACAGAGTTAGAACCTCCTCCTGCAGAAGAGACAGATGTTCCTGGGTGCAAAAACCTTGACAAGGAGGGTAAACAGGGGGGAATTCCCGAAAGGGAAGGGCATACCCATTTTCTACAAGATTGAGAACCCAAAGATCTGTCGTAACCGATTCCCAATCCTGTAGAAAATGGGTAAGCCGACCCCCAACCGGACCCACATGATCCTGAATAGCGGATCTAGGGCTGCTTTTCTGCGGCAGGGGGGTTGGAAGAGGTGGAGGAAGAGGAGGGCTGACGTCCACGAGGACGCGCTCTTTGCTTTCCCCTGTACGATCTGTACACTGAATTTTGCTGCTGCTGCTGTTGCTGCTGCTGCTGCTGTTGGCCTTGCCGGAAACTCCGAAAGGAGCGACCAAAGCCCCTGAACCTTCTGCCGGAAGAAGTGCCCCTGATCTGGAGGCCCAAAGACTTCGCTGTTGCTCTGCAATCCTTGAATCGCTCAAGAGCCGCATCCGCCTTCTTCCCAAAGAGACCTGAGCCATCAAAAGGAAGATCAAGCAGAGTCGCCTGAACATCAGCCGAAAAGTCCGATGACTTCAACCAGGCTGACCTCCTAGTGGCAACAGCGGTGCCCATAATACGAGCCACAGAGTCAGCAGTGTCCAGACCACTCTGAATTACCTGGCGGTCTGCCGCCTGAGTGTCAGAAATCACCTCCTCAAAATCCTTCCGGTTTGCGTCAGGAATTTTTGGAGCCAGGATACGCAAGGAGTCCATCAGGGCATGCACATACCTCCCCATTAGGCATGTGGCATTAGTTGACTTCAAGGCCATACTAGCCGATGAAAAGGTCTTTTTTGCCACCTGGTCCTGTTTCTTTGCTTCCTTCTCACAAGGAACCTGAGGAAAGGCACTAAGACTCTTCTTTGAACAGGCAGCCTGAATGACCAGGCTCTCCGGCGAAGGATGTGAAGACAGAAAAGCCGGGTCCTCAGGAGCGGCCCTGTACCTCCTTGCAACACTCTTTGATACCGCAGGAGCCGACAAAGGTTTCTTCCACACTTCCATAATAGGATCAGTCAAGGCATCATTGAATGGAAGTAAAGGCTCCACCACAGAATTCGGTGAATGCAAGACTTCTGTGAGGAGATTAGACTTGAATTCCACTGTAGGCAGAGTCAATTGAAGAAGCTCAGCAGCCTTCCTCATAACCAGATGGTAAGGCTGGATATCCTTAGAGGGAGCACCTGAGCCCGAGGGCAACTCCCACTCTGGAGAGAAGTCAAGGGTCCCTGAATCCGCCAATTCCTCAAAACAGCTCTCCTCTAGTTCACCTTCTTCAACATCAGACTGAGTCCATGTATCTCTGCTCCTCCAAAAGGCGTTGTGCTTCCCTTCTTGACCTCTCCTTTACATGCCTCGCAGCCGGATCCACCAGCGGCTTCGACGGATTTGAGGCCGGCGCCGGTAACGAATCCGACGGCACAGAAGAATGCCCTCGAGGATGATCAGGAGCAGGCGACGCCGGAATCAGCGTCGACGACTTCGGCGGAGCCGGCATGTAAGGCATAAACGGAGCCGGAGGATAGGAGTGAGGAACTCCCAGGCTGAATGCCAAAGGACCCATGGGACCCGAAGGTGCACCAGAGGGGTACCACGCCCACGAGAAGACACCATACATTGCGTTAAGAAACGCTGAAGGGTCCTGGCCTGGAGCAGGAAAGGGCGGCTGAAAACCATCAGGCCGGTCCTGAGGAGGGATCAAATTCGGCTCATCGACAGGCGCAGAATCCACATCCTCCCGGGCCTCTTCCTCTTCTCGGGCCGGGGACGGCGCCGGAGACGGATTCGGAACCGGTGAAGCATTCGGAGCCGGAGATGGAGACCGCCCACGCGACTCAGATGGCGAGGCCTCACCTTCATGCTCAGAGACTTCGAGGGTAACCACCTTCGAACGTACCTTCTTCGGTGACCTCGACCGCGACTCCTTACCGGACCGACGTCGGGAATCATGTCTCCTCTTCTTGTGCTTCTTCTTTGACTTCGAAACATGATCCGACGCCGACTTCGAAGACGACCTCTCTCGAGAAGCAGATCTCGACCTCGCCCTGGACTTCGACCTCGCCCTTCGAGAACGAGACCTCGACGACTTCTCCTTTCCAGCTTTCACCTTAGCAACCAGAAGTTTGGCCTCTCTCTCCTTCAGGGCCTTCGGATTCATCTTCCGACACGAAGAACAATCCTCCACATCATGGTCGGAACTTAAACACCAGATGCAGTCTTCATGGGGGTCGGTAATGGACATCATTTTACCGCACTCCCTGCAGGGCTTGAAGCCAGTCTTCTTGGATGACATCTTCGAAGAGACAGGATACAGAGAAGCAGAATTAAGTAACAAAACGGCAATAATGTACCAGTAGGCTACAGAGATTCCCGATAACCGTTAGCGTCGACGACGCGGAAAAAAGGGAACTGATGTCATCTCGCCTACGTGGGCCTATTGTAGGCGTCGGTGACTTCAGCGGAGTCACGAGCGGAGCCGTGTCTGACGTCCAGTCCACGTCGGCGCGAGGCTACGAAAAAGAATTTCCGAATGTTGCTGGCGCAAGGGGGATATTCACAAGGTGAGGAATCCACACGGCAGATGTATCTATCAGAATCTTTGATTCCTTGTCCGGAGGCGGAGCGTCACCACTAGTTTGTGAGTTAGCCCTCTTGCGGGCACTGGCCACTTCAAGGGAGTCCAAGGGGAGCTGGCCTTTGATGTAAGTGGGGTCCACTAGAGCAGGCATATACTTTTTCTCAATCCGTGGGTTGATAACCCTAGCTTTAGTGGGTTCCTTGAAAATGTCCGCAGCATGCTGGAGGACCCCCTTAAGCATAGGCAAAGTCTTAGTGGAACGTTCAGAGGTGGAGAAAGTGTCAAACAAGAAATCTTCGTCCACTGGTTCTGCATGCATCTCGACGTCATGGTTGAGTGCTGCCCTTTCTATTAGAGCGTTAAACGCCGCCGTGTCCTCAGTTGGCGATGTCATGACGTTGTAGGATTGGGCGTCTGGTGCAGCATGTGGATCATCAGGGTCTACAGTTTGATCTACAGCCTCAGACCACTGTTTTGGTTCATCCTGATCAGTGTCAGCGTGATAAGCGAAGGCCGCTTGACCATAGTCTTCACCCATGTCCTCCTCGCTTTGTGCTGGAGAATATGCCATTTGCTGCGAATAGTCCTGAACGTGCTTGAAGAGAACTGTTGAGGTGGCAGAGTCCTTCTTCCGCTTAAGAGGAATTTTGTAACCCTCCAAGGGATGTTCAGGCGCGATCTTCCGCTTGTGGATGGTTAGCCTGCCCGATTCAGAGTCAATAAAAAGTTTGGACTGGTTGTCGTACGAGGGCTCGTGGAACACAACCCCTTCGGGGCGGGCTTCGAGGGCACCGACGAAGTCTTGGAAGGGTCGGTGCCTTTGTGGAGTTCGAGCTGCTTCGCTCGAGCCGTTGGCGGAAGACCGAACTTAATTGGAGGTTGTCCGACGGTCTTGGTGCTGGATGCAGTGGTCGATTCAAGCTGCTTCAGCGCTTGAGGTGGTCGGCTGCTTGATGGCGTCGACTCGAGCTCCCGGCGTGTAGCCTTTACAGCCTTAGGCGTCGACGACACCTGATGTGTCGGGTCGGCTTTGGTTTTTGGCTCAAGGTGCTTGCTGAGCAGTGGCTTGAGGCCCGAAATCTTCGGTTCCACGGCCTTCTTCGCCTGGAGGCCCTTGGCCTTGTCGCCATGTTTGTGTGTCGACGCTGACGGCGTCGAGGAGATATGTTTGCTGGATGAGCTCTCCTTCGACGCTCCAGTCTTGGAGGCGAGAGGCACTTTCGACGCCGAAGAGTTGTCGACAGTCTTTGATTGGACTGGCGTCGACGTCGAACCGGCCACCATCTTAAGTAGTTTCGGTTTAGATTTTGGCTCCGTTGGTTTCGGTTTCGATTTAGAGGAATCGACCGATGGCTCCTTAGATGTATTCTTAGCCTGACTTGGACGCGGGGCTACAGAACGTGCAGGAAGATCTTGGCTAAGGCCTTTCGGCGATGCCTCGACCTGAGCCGTAGGGAGCGTAATGTCAGTTATAGGCCCCGCTACTGCGGTTAGGCCCGGCTCATCACTGGAGTCAGACGGCTCCGATGGCCCCTTCGTCGTCCCCTACCTCGACGACGTCTTCTTCGTGGACGTACTCTTCAGCTTGCTCGTCCACCTGGAAGTTGGAGGCATGCTCCGACTCTGGTTCCGACTGCTCTTCAGGAACCTTTTCATCTTAGTCTTCTTCATCCTCGACGCCTTCTTCGTCACCGGCCTCGAAGATGTTGACTGGTTCAGGCACCGACTGTTGTGCCGATTGCCTCGCTGCACGTCGAAGTTTAAGCGTCTTCTTGGAGCGGAACTTCGAGCAGGCCATACAGCTGGCCTCGTCGTGCTCGGGGGACAAACATTTATTGCACACTGGGTGCACATCTATCGTCGTCGTTGTCTGGGCCTGTGGTGTCGAAGGGAGAAACAGCTTCCGACGTCAGGTTCGAAGAAACTGGAAAGGAACAGGCACCGAACGAGACAATACCGACGCTTTGAAGGCCTTTTGGCCTTAGGAAAGAGTCAATACAAAGTTTACGAACTAGAGTCGAGAAAGTACATCCGAACCCAATGGCGGAAAAAAACAATCTGAGGATGGAGAGGATGTCCATGCGCACTGTAGTCCAGGGAAGGAGCCACCTATCTCGTGATACTTCGAAGACTCTTCCAGGACAACAATGTGCAATCATCCGGACCCAACACTAGGCGGCGATCTATGCACAGATATGAATTCAGCAGTCCACATGCCTCGAACACACATATTGCATTACAGATGCTATAGGTGTCACGTTTGCGAAAGTTAAAACTATTGGCATTGTAAATGACAAAGCTATTAATTTCGCTATTTTCAAAACCAACACAAATAAAACATTTGTCATTTACAATACCAATAGCTCAAACTTTCCTAATGTGAGACCTATTGCATTGCAAATGCTTGTTTAGATTGGCAGCTACTAACTGTAGATGTTTGGTGAAAACTCTTGGGTACATGGTGATTTAAAGGGCAACACTTTGTGCTGGTGGTGCTTACCACAAAATGAAGGTAGCATCGATGGGCTGGATGAATGGGGATGTGCAAGTAGCGGTCCTTCAGGTCTTTTGTGGCCAACAAGTTGTCTTGCTGCAGCAGGGAAGGCGACGTCCAGTAGGGTGGCCATGTGAAAATGTTGAGATGCGCTTGAGGCAGTAACAGTGCTCGATGGATAGAACCCATCAATCTTAAGGTGTTTCGTCCCAATGGAGAAGAAATCACTGAAGCCTCAACCACATCCACCCCCACAGGTGCAGTGTGGTCGGGGGATGTGGGGCAAGTCAATGCTTGGAGGTAAAGGCTTCCTTGGATGGAATTACTCTGTTTCAACTGTAGGAACGGTTACCCCTGAAGGTGCCCTGTGCATTAACCCTACCTTCCTGTTGGTGGTAATCCTGCTGCTGACATTGGTGTGACTGCAAGGAGTCTAGGGAAGAAGCCATGGATCACCCCACTAACCCCCCTTATCTGTGGCCTCCAAAATGAGCCTTTGGCTGAAGGACCATGGACACCCATGTCCTTAGTGGAGTCTGTGTCCTCCTTTAGCCTTTCCAGAATCTCATCATCATGCCGAAGGTCAGGTGCATGAGGTGGTCTTGGATTTCTGGCTTGAAGCCAGAGATACACCGCCTAGAGTGGTAGTGGAGGATCACGGAGATGTTCACTCCTCTGGCAGCTGTATCAGCCAAATCTAATGCTCACCGAACAGTGCCAATGTATATGGCTTTTCCCTCCTCAATAATCTCTTCTATCCTCTTCCGCTATTAGTAAGGGATATGTTCAAATAAGGCCTCCATCTCTTCCCATTGGACTGAGTTGTTGCGAAACAGGAGTCCTACCAAATTGGTGATGCAGCAGTGTGTGGCAGCACAGACTGTTCTCTTGCCAGCCACATCAATTCACTTCCTCTCCTTATCAGGAGGGTGGCATCACCTGTGCCCTGGATTGTCACTCTCTTCCGTGCAGTGGAGACTATCAGCGAGTCTAGAGGACTTTAGCGTAGGGAGAAACTTTTTGAAGAGCCTGTCCATCAGGAACGTGGTCACCCTCTGGGGTGACATATACCCACACTGCGGAAAGTGGATGTTCGTATTACACTGTTGTATGTGATGGTGTAACCCAATGGAAAAGCCCTAACAGAAACATTGTCGTAGTCAGGATTCCCTGGGGACTCCAAGTGGTATTCCTCCCAAGGATCATCTGCAGGGTACAGGCAGACTGGCACAGCAAAGTCCTCTGCTGGAGAGTAGGATTCTGGTGAACACCTGAGGAGAATTCACAGGTGGTGGAGGGGGGGGGTAAAAGCAGGGGCCTTAGGAGTCCTGCAAGGCACCAGCAGGAGAGGTGTGTCCTGTCTGGGGTATCCTTGAAGGAGCGTCTTCACTTTTTAGGGAAAGTGTTCCTAAAGGGGAGATCTCTTGCCTGTGCAGTGGCGTATAATGAACGGACGTGGCCTTTCACCATTCTCCTGCTGGACCTTCAAGGATTGGTTTTTCCTTGGAGTTAGCTGTCATGAGTCTTAGAGACGTCGGCCTGAAAGATTCAATACTGATGGTTAGTCCCTTTCTCCAGGACCAATTTTTTTTGGGGAGAGGGGTGGGTGGGCGGGTGATTGGGGGGAGGTTGGAGGGCCAGGGATGTTCAGCATCAAACAGAAAACTTGGATGGGTCAGAGGGATGGACTTACACCAAGAAGTCCTGCATCCCTGAGCAGGTGAACTAGCACTCTGTGGATTGGACTTTTGAGGGAGTAGAGTTTGATGAACATACATGGTGACGCAGATGTAGTAACCAGGATAATGTCCAGTCCTGGAAATACCCTCACCAAGGCCATTGCGACAGTCTTGGCTCTGGAAGAACTAGCACATGCATAGGCATTTGGGAGGACTCCATTGGGCCACTGAATAGCATATTTTTATGCCCATGACAATCCAAATGGGCAGGGTTAGTTTTTAAACAACTCTTCCCTTCTTAGCATTGGCAAAAACCACTGAACATTTGGAGCTGACTGGGGATGTAACATTCAGAAGTGGACGCTAGATGGTGGCCGGTCAGAGACAAAAAGCCTTTGCCAGCAAGAGCACTATGGCAGATATAGATATCAGCAAGAATAGGATTAAAAGTAAGATAATGACCAAGTTAAAGTCTCATTGAGACATAATCTTATATTTATGAGAACCAGTAATTTAAAGCTAATGCACACGTTACTTACCTTCAGTAACAATATAATTGCAAGAGACATTAGCGATTGATTCCTTACCTTAGAATTACCTTCAGGCGTCAGACTGGATCCGGAAAGTTTGTCAGCAGTACCCCTGCGTGTCGGAAGGTGGCGTCATGCGGCTCCGCGTCCGCCGTAGGCATCGCGATTGCCAGGATGAAGCCGCAGCAGCTACTTAGAAGCAGCCTTCGCGCGCTGACGTTATTTCTATACACTATTTTCCACGCCAGGAACACAGAGCAATGCAAGACACTGACCACTGGTGCATTGAAACTAGGGCCCTGAAAGGGATGACCTTAACCCTAAAAATCAGTTTGCATAACGGGGATGATGGGTGGGGTGGTAAGGAATCTATCACTAACTAATGTCTCTTATCGTTACTGAAGGTAAGCAACATGTGCATCTGAAAGAGACCAGTTAGTGATAGATTGCTTACCTTAGAATAGATGCCTCAGCAATACCAACCCCGGTGGTGGGTCGTTGAACGAAGATCACACCAGGAAGTCATGGAGAACAGAATGGCCAAAGAAGCCATCGCTTCCGACTTGTCTGTCAAGGCAATAATACTTAATAAAAGTTTGCAGCGAGGCCCACATGGCTGCCTGACAAATGTCTTGCAGGGGGACACAACGTCCCAATGCTGTAGTAGCTGCTATCGCCCTGGAATATTGGGCACGCAGACCCACAGGAAGTTCCTTTTTAGCCCGAGAATAACAGGCTTTTATACACAAGATGACCCAGAGGGAGATAGACCTATTGTGTACAGCCCGACCTTTCATGATGCCTACGTGGCCAATACAGAGCTGGTCATCCACCCAGAACTGTCGTGTGTTATTCAGGTAAAATGAGAGCGCACGTTTTGGGTCCAGATGATGGAGCCTCTCTGGAAGGGTGCAGAGGTGGATAGAAAGTGGGCAGTGTGTTAGTTTGCCCGATGTGGAAGGGAGTAACAAACTTTGGCAAGAAGGAAGGACGAGTGCAGAGCACAACTTTGTCTGGATGAACAGACAGAAAAGGAGGTTTACAGGAAAGAGCCTGGAGCTAACTCACGGGCCTAGCGGTGGTGTTGGCAACCAGGAAAGCAGTCTTTAATGTCAGTAAACGAAGAGGACAGTTGTGAAGTGGCTCAAAAGGAGCGCATATCAAATAAGTAAGAACCAGATTCAAGTCCCACTGCAGCATCACAAACAGAATAGGAGGGAAAGGTGAGTAATGCCTTTGAGAAATCTATTTACAACTGAGAACTTTAAAAGACAGGGCTGATCAAGGAGCCTGAGAAAGGCCGACATTGCAGAAAGGTAGCCTTTAATACTGCTCAGAGCAGAGCCCTGCCGGGCTAACTAAAGAAGGAACAAAAGGACTTCTGAAAGAGGGGCAGAAAGGGGATCCACAGTCTTTGCTGTGCACCAAGCCACACATTTTTCCACCTGCAGGCATATACCGATTTGGTGGATGGACGCCTGGCTGCCAGAATGTTATCACAGACTTCAGGAGGCAAGTCAAATGGAATCAACGGTCGCCGCTCAATCTCCACGCAAGGAGGTGGAGCCTGGACAGGTTCGGGTGGAGGACCGTCCCCAGCTGCTGCGACAGAAGATCACCCTGAAGACTGAGTATCTCGGGATACCAAACTCTTCCAGTCCGGAGCAACAAGAATTACTTGGGCCTGGTTGCGATTGATCTTCAGTACTCTGGGTAGAAGTGGTATAGGCGGAAAGGGGTACAATCGACAGCAACTCCACTCGTGACAAAAAGTGCAGCAGAGCGAGTGCTGCCTTGGAAATTTTAATGAGCAGAAGTGCTGACATTGAGAGTTCTTTTTGATGGCAAATAAATCGAACCAAGACTCTCCCCACTGTTGAGAGACCTTGCGCCACCTCCGAGTGAAGACGCTATTCGTGATCCATCAAGCACCTGCGGCTGAGTTTGTTCGCCTTGGCATTCAAAGAACCCACCAAGTGTTGAACTACCAGGAAAATGCCCTGGTGTTCCAGCCACATCCAGATGTGCAGACCTTAGAATAGATATCCCAGCAATACCAACCCCGAACCAGAATCACACCACAAAAGTCCTGGAGAACAGAACAGCCATAAAAGACGTCTCTCCGGACTTGGCTGTCCAGGCAGTAATGCTTGGCAAACTTGTGCAGCGAGGCCCACGTAGCTGTCTGACAAATGGCGGGCAAAGGGACTCCCTGTCCCAAGGCAGTAGTAGCTGCCCTGGCCTAAGTTGGAATGGGCGCGCAGCCCCATAGGAGGTTAATTTTTAGCCAAGGAATACCAGATCTTGATGCACAAAATGACCCACCACAAGATGGTCCGCTTGTGCACCGCCCGTCCCTCCTTAGCGCCACGTAGCCAACAAAGAGTCGGTCGTCCACCCGGAACTGTAGTGTGCGGTTCAGGTAAACAGAGATCTCACGTTTTGGGGCCAGACGAGGGATGTGGAGGCAGAAAGAAGGTGGGCAAGGTAACGGTCTGGCTGATGTGAAAGGCAGTACCAACCTTGGGTAGAAAAGAAGGACGAGTCCTCAGAACAACTTTGTCCGGATGGACGGAGGAAAGTAGGCTTAGAAGAAAGAGCCTGGAGCTCACTCACCATTCTGGCAGAGGTGATGGCAACCAGGAAAGCAGTCTTTAGAGTCAGAAGATGTAAAGGACAGTTATGGAGCGGCTCAAAGAGAGCACCCATTAGATAGGGGAACACCAGATTCTAGTCCCACTGAGGCATTACAAAGAGAAAATGTGAGTAATGCCTTTCAAGAATCTATTTACAACAGGGGACTTGAAAAGATAAGGCTGATCAGGAAGCCTCAAGAAGGCTGAAACGGCCGAAAGATATCCCTTGATAGTGCACAGAGCAGAGCCCAGTTGGGCCAGGGAAAGAAGAAAGAAGAAACTCTGAAGGAGGGGCAGAGAGGAGATCCACAGCCTTGGTTGTGCACTATGCCACAAATTTGTTACACCTGCAGGTGTATACCATTTTTGTGGAGGGAGGCCTGGCTGCCAGAATGACATCACAGACTTCAGGAGGCAAGTCAAATGGCATCAACTGTCGCCGCTCAATCTCCACGAAAGGAGGAGGAGGCTGGACAGGTTTGGGTGGAGGACCGTCCCCAGCTGCTGTGACAGAAGGTCCCTGAAGAGGCAGTCGAATCAGGGGATCGATTGACATACTGATTAGCTCGGGATACCAGTATCTTCGTTCCCAATCCGGAGCCACAAGGATGACTTGGGCCCGGTTGCGCCTGATCTTCTTAAGCACTCTGGGCAGAAGTGGTATAGGATGAAAGGCGTTCCACAGACTGCAACTCCACTCGCGATGAAAAGCGTCTCCGAGCGAATGCCGCCTTGGGAATTCCAACGCGTAGAACTAATGGCATTGCACGCTCTCCGGTGGCGAATACATCTAACCAAGGCTCTCCCCACTGCTAAAAGAGACCTGGTGCCACGTCTGAGTTCAGACGCCACTCGTGAACCATCATGCACCGACGGCTGAGTTTGTCCGCCCTGGCGTTCAGGGAACCTGCCAGGTGTTGAACCACCAGGGTGATGCCCTGATTTTCCAGCCATGTCCAGAGGCGCAGAGCCTCCTGACATAGGGTCCACGACCCCACCCCGCCCTGTCTGTGCAATACCACAGCTTAAGTTGCTCCCTCCTCCGTAGCCACGGAACAGGGAGAGGGAAAACGGGTGTCAGCCGAGGTGTCTAGACCACTGACCTCCCCCAGCTCATCTGCCCAGTCATGACTTAACTTGCATTGCTGTACCAGAGGGTCCTCAGACCCCTGCCAGTCCTCCCTTTCATCCGTGTCCTGATAAAAAGGCAAAAATTAAGGAGCCAGTGCATAGGTAAAAAGCTCACCAGTCGGAGACAGCGCCGTGCCCGAGCTGAAACCAGGGACGCAGTCGTCCGATGACTGCACCCGAGGTGGCACCAAGGGGGGTCGGCGCCAGCGGAGGAGTCGTAAGGTCAACTGGCGTCGATCGGGATCCAAGCCTGGATCCCACGGGGTCCTGCGGCCCCGGGACCAAAGTCGCCGCCGAGGCTGAAGCCACCTGCAACACAGGGCTAGGACCCCCAGTCGGAACTGCAGAGCCCGAAGGAGCGCCGGCGGGAAGAGAGTCCTCATGGCCATGAGGAAGTCTCTAATCTGCTCTGGAGTCGCATTGAGCCCAGGGACCGGAGGGTGTGCGGCTGGATGAGACTGCACGGGCTCCGCCTGACCCGCATGGGCGGTGCCACCTGAACCCTCGGCCGAGTCGCGCGACAGGTGAGGGGAGGGGAGGTCGAAGAACGATGATGTTTCTTCGACTTCTTTTTGCCATGGCTCAACTTATCCGAGTGCGAGGACTTGGATCCAGACGATCGATTAGGACTGTGGCTCCGCGACCTGTCCCCTGACTTCCTCCGCTAGCGACACGGAGCAGACTGCCGGAGTTCGAGGAGCTTACAGGAACGCTCCCGCCTAGCCTTCGACGTCAAGGCCCAGCAGTAGGGGCACGACTTGTCATCGTGGTCGGCCCCCAAACAGTAGACCCACCGGCCGTGGGGGTCGGTAACCGACATAAGTCGGTGACAGGCATCATACGGCTTGAAATCGGGCATCCCTACTGGCACCTGGAGTCAAGTCGACTTGAGAAAGATAGACAAAAATGTCCAAAAAGTTAGTCAAAAAATGTCCAAAAAGTGAGTCAAAAAATGACTAAGGTTACGCTCTTCCCGGATCTGCACTTGCTGGCGCGGAAAAAAGAAGAACTGACGTCAGCTCGCGATGGCATCTAAGCGGTCCAGCCACGTAACTCCGGCGACCACGACGCCGGAGCCACATCACGCCTAACGACGGACAGGGGTATTGCTGACGAAAACTTTCCGGAGCCAGTCTGACACCTGGGGATATTCTAAGGTAAGGAATCTAACACTAACGTGATTCTTTCAGGTCTTTGGAACCAGTGGGAGTAACAACCACGTCCCACGACCTACTTCTGGCATCAGAACGCGCTCGATGGTCCCCTTGGCCAAGAGGAGAAGTGAAAAGTGATCCCCCGACGTGCAGTGGTACTGTGGTGGCATGGCTGGAGGGGTAGTCTCGAAGGGGAGGGAGTAGCCCCTTCAGACTATTTGTGATACTCACCTGTCCGAAGTGATGGTGCACCAGTGGGGAAGGTGATGGCGAATCCTGCCGCTCACTGGCGTTTGATATGCCTGAAACACCGGACTAGGAAGGTTTGGAAGCAGTGGTGGCAGGAGAGGTGGTAGACTGACCCGCCCGCTGGCACCATGACCCACCCCGGCGGGTCACACGTCCGCGCTGAGACTGTTGTTGCGCAGGCCTGTGGCTCTGAAACAAATGTGTATGGGTGCCCCTTCCTTGGCCAAGAAAGGAGCGAAAAGCAGAAGCCTTAGGAGTGTGCATGGCTGAAAGGCCCAAGGACTTGGCCGTAGCCCGCGAGTCCTTTAAGCGCTCCATCTGCCCGGTCACCAAAAAGGCGAGTGACATCAAAAGGCATGTCCATCCAAGTGTTCTGGACATCCCCTGAAAAGCCAGTCGTCCTCAGCAAGGCATGACTGCGTAGCACCACTGTCGTTGGAATCACTCTGCCCAGCGAGTCGGCGGTGTCAAGGCCACAACGAATAGTGATCTTGGCTGCATCTCTCCCTCAGCATTAGCTTGGGAGAGCACTGTCCGGGCCTCCTCCAGACACTTAGGCAGCACCTGCGCCACCGTATCCCACACAGAGTGGGAATAATGGCCCAAGAGGCATGCAGTGTTCACAGACTGCAGATCTGAACTGGGGGAAGAGAACATCTTCTAAAACTGCTCCAGTTTTTTGGATTCTCTGTCCGGAGGTGCGAAGGGAATGCGCTCGGAGACGTTGAGGCTTGGACAACCAAGCTCTCAGGGGTAGGGTGTTAGGAGAAGAAAATGGGGTCGCCAGAGGCCGGGCCATGGCGTCGGGCCACGTTCCTATCCACAGGAGCACCCGTCTTGGGCCTGAACCAGGTGCCCAAAAGAACATCCGAAAGTGTATCATTAAAGGGCAGCAGCGGCTCCGCAGAGGAAGCTGCTGGCTGAAGCACTTCTGACAGGAGGTTAGCCCTGATGGCTACTGTAGGAAGCTCGAGCTGGAGAGCCTATGCTGCCCAACGCAACACCACTGAATAAGTACCACCCTCCTCCGAAGCCATGGTAGGAGGAGACTGGTTCACAAGAGAAATCCTAGTCACCTACGTCCTCCAAATCCGCGGCCCATTCCTGTTCTTACTCGCATTGGGCTGCGAGAAGGACTTCAGACGCCTCCCAATCCTCCGTAACCTGCTTGGCAGGTGAGAAAGAAGGAGGAGGATGGAGAAAGGGATAAAAATTCCCCATTGGTGTCAGAATCGGCGTCGATTGACACCGGTTCCGCACAGTCTCCATGTTGGGGTGGAAACTGGGGGTGACATTGGCCGGGGAGCCGGCTGATGCCGGCGGTGGGGCCGTAGACTAAACGGTGGAGGTTGTACGAAGTCAACAGACATCAGCTAGGAACCATGCATGGATCCATGGGGACCTAGCAGCGCCGAGACCGGGGCCGTCGACAAAAAAGGGCAGAGAGCCCCAGTCAGACCGGCGGCGCCCAAAGGCGCACCGGCAGGGCCAGACGGGCCAAAGAGGCAAGCCATGGCTGCCAAGAATTCACACAGCTGGGCCGGAGTCGCCGATGGACCCAGGAAAGGCGGGTAGGGCGTCGGCAACTGCATAGGATCAGCCGGAGCTGCACAGGTGACACCACCCGCACCCTCAGCGGTGTCTTGTGACAAGCTAGGGGAAGGCAAAGAGCGACAGCGCTACTTTGACTTCTTGTGCTTTGTCTTACCTGACCCAGAGTGCAAAGACTTCGAACGATGGTGGCGGCTCCGCGACCAGTCCCTCAACCTCCCACGGGACCAGGACCGTTAACGGCTCTGAACCGACTCAAGGGCCTCAAGCAACTTTTGGGACCGGTCCTGGAAAGATTTCAGAGCCATGGCCCGGCAGTCTGGGCACGACGTGGGGCCGTGGTGGCGCCCCATGCAATAGAGACACTTGAGATGCGGGTCAGTCACCGACATCATGCGGGGACAATTCTCGCAAGACTTGAAACCGGGCATCCCTATAACACCAGGGGTCAAAGAATAATAAAAGACTGACAAAAGTCCTAAAAAAACTCAGTCAAAAATTGACTCGGGGTACTACTCTCTCTCCAGATCGGAGCTTGCTAGCGCGGAAAAACAAAAGAACGGACGTCAGCGCGCAGGGGCGGCATGTAAGTAGCTGCCGCGACATCATCCCACCGATCATAATGCCTACGCAGGGCGCAGAGCTGCACGCCACCTTCCGACGCGCAGGGGTACGGCTGACGAAAACTTTCCAGATCCAGTCTGACGCCTGGGGGTAATTCTAAGGTGAGGAATCTATCACTAACGTGTCTCTTTCAGATATACAATTATTAACTTGCATAGTTTGAACGAAGTATTCACATTTCAGGAGTTATTCCTTTAGAGCAGGCATTAATATAGCTAGATATAATTCCAAAAGCGTTGACGGAAAACGATCCCTCCCTCCCCCCCGCCCTCTGATCTGGCTCCATCCCCGTTTATGTTACTGTCTTATGGTTCTACCTCAGTTACCTTGGTGCATCATGTATGGGCATATGTTGTGTATGACATGGTAGTGTGCATCTGTCCTGTTCTTGGACAGGGCCCTACTGTGCGGTGTCTGGTTAGGAGGCCTCTCCTACGTGTCGTGTGTTGTGGGAAAGGGTGTAGGTTCAAGGGCTTTGAATGCTTCCAGTAGGAGGTCCCAGTCCATTGAGATCAGATTCTTATGCAGTCCTTGGCCCTCCCGCCTGATGAATGTACTCTCTGCTCCCATCAACGAGCCACTTCCCCATGCCAAATGTGGACCGCTGGAGGCCGGGCCAATTTCCATCTCATTGTTATGGTGCGTTTAGATACGAGTAAGGCTAGGTCAGAGAAACGACGCTGCACTTTGAGATTTTGGACGTCAATGCATTTCTAGTATACCAAGCAGAGAAATAGGCAGTAAGGGAAAAGCAAGTTGCACCACCTTGCTATACACAATTTATAGATTGATTTCTCAGTTACAGTTGCCCATTTCTAGTATACAGCTTTTGGCAGTATCTCCTACAGTTATGCCTGTTGCATTTCCTAAAATGTGTATGATTTCCGTCCAAAACTCAGAGTCCTGGGCAGGACCATAACGTGTGCGGAATGTCTGCCTCTTCTGCCTTGCATCTAGGACAGTGGTGCTTTGTGGTCGGATACATGCAGTGTAGGCGGTATGGAGTGAGGTAGGCCATATGTAAGATAATATTCCGTATGAATTTAAATTCGTCATTGCTCGATACCTTTTTTGGGGGTAATCCAAGATGGCGGGCCACTCCTTATTGGAAAATTCCTTCTACAAGTCTCTAGTGTAGCGTAGCTCAGTGAGGGGGATTCTTGCATCCGCCCGGCTTCCCTTGTATATCTTATGAGGTGGCACCCTTCACACATTAGGTACATTGCCTGCACGAGTTCACGTGACCGAGGTTATTTCCTAGTTGGAGCCCAATGTTTCTTTACATAGCGAAGTACAGCAGCGTGCATCATGTACAAGTACCCTGGGACACCGTTCTCCTGAGTAAAGTTCTCATGGTCCATTAGGACGCCGTTGTTAAATAGGGCCCCCACAATGGTGCCCCCCCCTCCCCAGACCAGCTGAAGATATTCAGTTTAGTGATCAGGCCAGTGGGTGTGGGGATACCCAGCAAGGGAGTGTTATTGGCATATAGGGGACACTGGTATGTGTACTGCATTGCCTTTTCCCACTATGTAAGTGCTGTGCGTAGAAGCGTTGGGGCTCCTTCTGCAGCTAACACACATTCAGCAGCCAGTCATCCTAGTACAGGAATACAGCCACTCAGAACTCCAAAGATGGGCAAAGACACATTCATCAATTTCGTCAACACCCAATGGGCGCTGGTATGACCCACCTTGAAGCACAGATGCACAAGTTACTACTTGTGTAACGATAGATCTGCAAGAGACAGTTCGTAATAGATTCCTTACCTTGGAATATCCCCAGGCATCGGACTGGATCCGGAAAGTTTTGCTAGCAGTACCCCTGCGGGTCAGTAGGCGGCACCCTGCAGCTCTGCGTCCGTGGCTGGCGTCGTAAGCGCCAAGATGACATCACAGAGACTACTTAGGCGCCACCCATTGGAGCGGACGTCAGTTCTGTACACGACTTACTGCGCCAGAAACGCAGAGCCATGCAAGATACGGACCACTGGTGCATTGAACTAGGGCCCTGAAAGGGATGTCCTTAATCCTAGTAATGAGTTAGCAGAATGGGGAGGATAGGTGGGGCCGTAAGGAATCTATCACTAACTATGTCTCTTACAAATATATTGTTACACAAGTAGTATTTTGTGCATCTGAAAGAGACACATTAGTGATAGATTCCTTACCTTAGAATAGATACCCCAGCAATACCAACCCTGGTGGTGGGACTGAACAAGATTACACCAGAAAGTCACGGAGAACAGAACGGCCAAAGAAGCCGTCTCTACGGACTTGACTGTCAAGGCATTAATGTGTAACGAAAAAAGCACAGGTGCACCATAAATTAGAATTGTGCAAAAATTAACAATATAATGTTAAGGCACAGGTAATGAAGTCCATAAGTCTTGTTAGTTTGATTCTTTATTTTTCAACAGAAGGAAACGAACAGCCGACGCGTTTCGTCCCAAGGCGGGACTTCTTCAGGGCAAGGAATGGAGAGACAAATTCCTGGTGACGAAAATGATCATATGATGGAGGACCGATGGTGAAGGTCCGAGTGTCGTACCAAACAAGAAGTTGAAATATAAAAAAGTGCCTGGAGGTTGTTAAATTATTTCTATCCTCCAGGATTGTTGAGCAGCCGGGCTCAGGCTTGTAACAGCAGCGCCTGGGCATCTGTGTGATAGTACTATCCTCCAGGATATTTGTGCAGGCAGGCTTGAGGTATGACTAGGTATGTTTATCCAGAGGGGAAATCATTTATAAATCAAGGTGTGGATCAGAGTAACCCCGGTGCACAATCCATGGGTTGTGCACCTGAGCTTATATAACCTCAGGCCCGTGCCCTGCGCACGTCCGTCCGTATAGCACCATCAGGTGCTATACGGACTGACGGTGAGCAGGGCACGGGCTCCGTATGACTACACATCTTTTTCTCGCGAATTCTGGCGAAGCAGTGAGAAGATATCTTCATAACTATACACGTTCTCTTTTTGAGGGGTCGGTTATATAAGCTCAGGTGCACAACCCATGGATGGTGTGAAAACGAGTTACTTACCTGTAACTACGGTTATCCAGTATTGGTATCTTTCATAGATTCACATGCCTGAATCATTCCCCGTCGTCGAGGCGAGAGTCCCACGGTAAATTATATACAATAGCAGTGCCTAAAAATTTCTTGTAGTAGGCTGGAAAAGCCCAAAGGCCTAACTAGGCCTCAAAACTTAGCAGCCTATCTACATCATTATGTAAAAAGACCTGAAATAGTAGCTTTAGCCAATCAGCTGTCCTCACCCTCTAGAACCTTCCCAGCTCAGGCAGTTCTCCTCAGATTTTCCCAGCACAAGTGAGAATGAGTATCCGTAGAAAGAACTGCCCTACCGGGGAGGAGGGTGGGTGCATGTGAATCTATGAAAGATACCAATACTGGATAACCGTAGTTACAGGTAAGTAACTCGTTTTCTTATCCAGTATTAGGGTATCTTTCATAGATTCACATGCCTGAATCAGAATAGCAAGCAGTAACATCATGTCTGTCGATAGAGGAAGGTGGGAGACAAAGAAAACATATCTATCCCCACTCAACCATAACATAACATATGCATCAAAACCTTCATAAAACATCACTGATAGGACAGCATTATAAATACTTAAACTTTAAAAGAAGAATAAAAAGACCATAAGCTATCCAACCTTAGTGAAGAAGATGCTGCAGCACCGCATCACCAACAGCTGTGTCATCATGAACCGCCGACTGCAGACAGTAATGTTCGGTAAAAGTGTGTACACTTTTCCAAGTAGCAGCTCGGCAAATGTTCTCCAGCGTCACTCCAGCAAAAAGGGCCGTAGACGCTGACATTGTTCTTGTGGCATGCGCTTTGACCTTCCTTGATAAAGGTCTGTTGGCCTGGTCATGACAGAAAGTAATTGTAGAAGACAACCACCTGGCAATAGTTGCTTTTGTGACAGCTTGACCCAAGGTGGCTTTGCCATAAGCAACAAAAAGTTGTTTAGATTTGCGGATGTCCTTTGTCTTCTGAAGATAAAACTTCAGACACCTTTTCACATCCAGAGAATGTAAGATCTTCTCTGCAGGAGTTTTCGGATCCGGGAAAAAGGTTCTGAGTTTGACCGGTTGATTAATGTGGAATTGAGTTGGTACTTTAGGAATGAATTTTGGATTGGTTCTAAGCGTAACAAAGTCTTTAGAGAATTGCAGGAAAGGGTGAGTAATAGTGAAGGCCTGTATTTCACTAACTCTGCGAGCTGAAGTAAGAGCCAGCAAGATTGCCACTTTCCAAGTCAGAAACTTTAGTTCTGTTTTATGAATCGGTTCAAAAGGCCTTTTTAGAAGCTGAGAAAGAACAATATTAAGATCCCACTCAGGAGGAGGAGGGCGAACTGGAGGAAAAGCTCGGAATAGCCCCTTAAGGAATTGTTTGATCAAAGAGGATGAACATAAGGATGGTCTGTTGGAACTCTTCCTGAATCTGGATATTGCTGCCAGATGCACTTTAATAGAAGAAAAAGCTAGACCAGCCTTGGCCAACGACAGTAGGTATGGAAGGATGGTTTCAGAAGGAGCCTGAAGTGGATGAACCTCATTGTCTCCACACCATGAGCAGAATCTCTTCCACTTGAAACGATGTCTTGATGGTACTTTGCGCACGTGCTTGCGACAATATCGCCCTGCAGTCCGAGGAGATGTTTAGGTCTTTGAACTCCAGGAAGTCAGGAGCCAAGCGTGCAAGTGCAGCGATTGAGGATCCGGATGATGGATTTGACCTCCCTCCCTTGTCAACATCGACACTGTCGGTTTGAGACGAAACTGAGGTTGTTGAGAGAGCAGAAGGAGCTTCTGAAACCAAAATTGCCTTGGCCAACGGGGAGCAATGAGGATGAGAGTGCAGTGTTCCCTCTTCATCTTTTGCAGCACCTTCGGAATGAGCGGAATCGGAGGATAGGCGTACGCAAAAATTCTGGTCCATCTCATCAGGAGGGCATTTCCTCTTGACCCCTGTTCTGGGAACCTGCTGGCATAAAACAGGCATTTGCTGTTTTGTTGCATGGCAAACAAATCCAGCGTCGGCGTCCCCCAAAGCCGAAAGATCATCTCTACTTGATGTTGTTCGAGCTCCCATTCGTGACAGCCTGTGAACGTTCTGCTGAGACTGTCTGCTAGAGAGTTCCGAACTCCTTGTACATGCTCTTCTTTGAGGGATATGCTGTGGCGCAGGGCCCATTCCCACATCTCCTGAGCTTCCAGTGACAGGGTGAGAGATTTCGTTCCTCTCCGTTTGTTTATGTAGAACATGCTGGTGGTATTGTCCGTACGCACCAGCACGGACGAATTCACAATCCTTGGCAGGAAGGCTTGTAGGGAGAGAAAAATGGCCCTTAGTTCCAAGCTGTTGATGTGGTTCTGTTGGTACTGACGAGACCATCTTCCCTGGATCTGAAGGTCCTGAAGGTGACCTCCCCAACCTTCCATGGATGCATCCGTAGTCCGGGTGAACTCCGGAATTTCTTGGAGAAAGGTGAGGCCCGGCGACAAGTTGTGTGCCTTTGACCACCAAAGAAATGCGCGTTTCATTTTGTCAGTTACTTTGATGCGGTCGTCTAATGATCCCTCGACTTGCTTCCACTGACGAAGTAACTCTTCTTGCAACGGTCTCATTCTGAGTCTCGCCATAGGAATGAGGCTGATCGCAGATGAGCACATCCCTAGTAGGGAAGCGTATATCCGAACTGAAAGTGACCTTCTTGCGAATATCGGTCTTGCTAGTTTTAAGAGTTTATTTTGTCGCTCTTGTGTCAGGTATGCTTTGCACTGGCATGTGTTCAAGACTGCACCCAGAAATGTCAATTCTTGACGAGGTTGGAGCTGAGATTTCCTCGAATTGAGGGTCAGTCCTAGATTCGAGAAGAGAGAAAGCGTACTCCTGACCGCTTCCATTGTTGAGTTTCTGGTTGGACCTTTTAACAGCCAGTCGTCGAGGTATGGGAAAACTTGCATTCCCTGGGACCTCAACATTGCTGCCACTGGAGCCAGGCATTTGGTAAAGATTCTGGGGGCCGATTTTAGGCCGAATGGAAGCACTTTGAACTGGAAATGGACGCCGGCCACTTGAAACCTTAGGAATTTGCGGTGTTTTGGGTGAATAGGGATGTGGAAGTAGGCGTCTTGTAGATCAGAGAAGCCATAAAGTCCCCTTCGTTGAGACAATTCAGAATGTCCTTCAACGTTACCATGCGGAAACTCTGTTTCTTTAGATATTTGTTGAGTTTGCGCAAATCCAATATTGGACGCCACTCTTCCGAATTTTTCTCCACGAGGAAGAAGCGAGAATAAAACCCCCTCCCTTTCTGAGAAGGAGGGACTCGTTCTATCGCATTCCTGTGTTGCATCTTTAAGGCTTCTTTGAAGAGTAAGTGAAGACGAGGGGGAGGGGGACCCCTGGGCGGCGTTGTTGGAGGCTTCTGCAAAAACTCCAGAGTGTGTCCCTTGCTGACCAAATCCAGGACCCACTGATCTGAAGTCATCTTCCGCCATTGGTGGTAAAAGGCGGAGATTTTGGCGCCCACGGGAAGGGAAAGGTGAGTGGCTGACATCCGGCAAAGCTCATTGGCGCTTGTTGGAATCTCGCCCTTGATTGCCTGAGCGTCGTTTCCCTCCTTGCCGAGAGAAAGAACCAGAGGCAGGCTGCCTGTAAGAAGATTGGTAGTAAGGCTTGTTGTAGGTAGATTGATACTGACGATTGTGTTGGTTGGAATAATTGCCTCTGGAGGAGTAACCACTGCCTTTTGCTCCCCTAAAGGATCCCCTCTTGTATTGCAGCGTACCAAGAGATTTAGCTGTATCAGTATCAGTTTTAATAGCCAGTAAAGCGTCATCAATGTGCTTCCCAAACAGTGATTCGCCATCGAATGCCATGTCCAAGATTTTGGTTTGGACCTCAGGCCTGAAGGTGGTAGCCCTGAGCCAACCTTGACGCCGAAGCACAGCTGCTCCAGCCAATTGTCTAAAATTGGTGTTTGAAATGTCCAGGGCGCAATCAATAATTTCTGAGGCCGCCCTTTCACCCTCTTGTACAATTCTGCGCACCTCCATCTGATGATCCTCAGGGATCAACTCAAGATATTCCGTGAGCTCGGACCACATTTGTCTATCATAACGAGCCAGGATAGCTAATGAATTAGCAGCTTTAATGGAGGCTGCTGCATTTTCTGAAAACTTCTTTCCAATTGCATCGTCTTCTGCCCTCCTTGTCAGGTGGCGTTGAAATGGGAGCAGAAGGATTTTTGGATTTTTGCTGCGCAGCCTGGGATATGACAGAATCGGGTCGAGGGTGACCTATTAAACAAGCTGGAGTATCAGATGGTGCTCGATACTTTTTCTCTATCCTTGGAAGGACTGCAGGAATGGAAGCGGGAGTTTTCATTATGTTGAGGCCTTCCTTCCATATATAATCAATAATGGGAATAGCCCTGGTCACTCTGCGATATCCCTCTTTAAAGTCATGTAAAAAGCAGTCAGACTGCTCAACTGTGACAGCCAATTCAAACCTATTAGCAGCTCTCTGCATAATATTGTGGAAACCGCCAATATCTTCAGGTGGAGAATCTGAAGGACGGGGCGCAGGTGAAGAAGGCATAGGAATGACATAATCCTCCCAAGGATCCACAGGTGTTTTATCCGGCAACTCTCCCTCTTCCCTGCTTTCTTCATCATCATTGGAAGAAGTGTCCGTATCATTTTGAGGAACTGGACCAGTATTTTGCTTTGGCGACAATGAAGCCCTTGGTGACGGAGGTCTTGGCACGTCAACTGGAACAGGTGACCCAGCGGGTGCAACCTGATTTGATGGAAATCTCTGGCGATAATCCGCCAACATAGCCTGCAAATCCAGTATTAAGGAAGTTGGTAAATGTGTAGTGTCCTCAGACCGAGAAGGACTAGTATGAGGTGACTGATATGGCGTGGAATAAACGTCATGTGTATAATGATCATGGACTTCCTCCTCATCATCCTCCTGATATTTAATATTTAATTGAGAAGGGTGACGGGCAATCCCAAAAGGACCATCATCCTCTTCCCCTTCATCTGACTCCTCTTCCATGTAGGTCTCCAAAATGTGCGATGGCAAGAGTGGAGAAATGTGTGAATAATCCTGCCTTTGATACGTTTTCATCTGAAAATGAGTGTATTGTATCTTTGCTGGAGGTGAACCGTGCAACAGATGAGCAGATGTCAGTGCGGAAGTCACTGTTACAGGGTTCTCCGTCGACGGTCCTGTCAATGACAAAGATCTTGCCGTCGACGGGGTCGTCAATGGTGTCTTCGTCGACAAACCTTTCGTCGTCGGGACTGTCGATAGCATCTTCGTCGACGAGCCCTTCGTCGACGGGTCCGTCGATGGTGTCTTCGTCGACGAGTCTTTAGTCGACGAGGCTGTCGATGGTGACTTAGACGACGAGTCCTTTGTCGACGATGTCTTCGTCGATGATGTCGGCTTCGTTGTCGTCGACGGAGCAGAAGATATAGTCGACGGAGCCGTCGTCGACGGAGACGTCGACGATGGCAACTTGGTTTTAGTCAGCAATGGTTTAACAGACATCAACAGTGAGGTAATAGCTGAAGTGGTAACCGTAGAAGTAGAGGAGGCAGAAGTCAAAGTAGTAGTAGGTACAGACACCAGAGAAACAGTCTTAGCCTGGGTTGTACTCACAGTTGAAGAAGCCGATGCACTCTATGAGGGTTCTGAAGCTTTCTGAGAGGTTTTAAGTTTTTTCTTTCTCTCAGGAGAAGCACTTTCTTTGGATCTAGCTCTCTTTCTGGAGGTAGAGGCTTTGTCCTCATCATCAGTGGAAGAAGACTTCAACCACAAAAGAACCCTTGCCTCCCTATCCCTGATAGTTTTCTGAGGGAAGGTACGGCAAATTCTACAGTCCTTCACAATATGTGAAGGGTGCAGGCAATAAATACAGTCAGAGTGCTGGTCATCCACATGGACTCTTCTTGTAGCAGGTCCCACAAGCTTTGAAAAGAGCCTTCTTTTCAGACATTTTAAGGAATAAAGATCAAAAAACTGAGTAGGCACTCAGGGAGACTCACTTACACACGAAGTGCGGTGAAAATCTGAGGAGAACTGCCTGAGCTGGGAAGGTTCTAGAGGGTGAGGACAGCTGATTGGCTAAGGCTACTATTTCAGGTCTTTTTACATAATGATGTAGATAGGCTGCTAAGTTTTGAGGCCTAGTTAGGCCTTTGGGCTTTTCCAGCCTACTACAAGAAATTTTTAGGCACTGCTATTGTATATAATTTACCGTGGGACTCCCGCCTCGACGACGGGGAATGATTCAGGCATGTGAATCTATGAAAGATACCCTAATACTGGATAAACCGGGGTTACTCTGATCCACACCTTGATTATAAATGATTTCCCCTCTGGATAAACATACCTAGTCATACTTCAAGCCTGCCTGCACAAATATCCTGGAGGATAGTACTATCACACAGATCCTCAGGCGCTGCTGTTACAAGCCCGAGCCCGGCTGCTCAACAATCCTGGAGGATAGAAATAATTTAACAACCTCCAGGCGCTTTTTTATATTTCAACTTCTTGTTTGGTACGACACTCAGACCTTCACCATCGGTCCTCCATCATATGAGCATTTTCGTCACCAGGAATTTGTCTCTCCATTCCTTGCCCTGAAGAAGTCCCGCCTTGGGACGAAAGGCGTCGGCTGTTCGTTTCCTTCTGTTGAAAAATATAGAATCAAACTAACAAGACTTCTGGACTTCATTACCTGTGCCTTAACATTATATTGTTAATTTTTGCACAATTCTAATTTATGGTGCACCTGTGCTTTTTTCGTTACATGTTAAAGTTCTGTTTAGGACTGGCATTGTGATGGCGGGTGTCTTGTCGGTGTGCACATAGTCCCTTTTTCAAGTATCAAGAAAAGGGTAAATTTACTATTGAGGTTATTTCGGATCAGTTGCATTTTTATGAAGGTTCCGCCATCTGCCTTGTTTTAGTGTCAATGCATTAATGCTTGGTAAACGTGTGCAGCGAGGTCCAAGTAGCTGCCTGACAAATGTCCTGCAAGGGAACGCCACGTCCCAAGGCAGTAGTGGCTGCCGTTGCCCTGGTAGAATGGGCACGCAGCCCCACAGGAGGCTCCTTCTTAGCCAACGAGTAACAGGCTTTGATGCAGCGAACGACCCACCGGGCCTTTTTTGGCACCCATGTAGCCAACAAAGAGCTGGTCATCCACCGGGAACTGTTGTGAGCGCTTCAGATAGAACAAGAGCGCACGTTTTGGGTCCAGATGATGGAGCCTCTCTTCCTCTTTCTAAAGATGTGCAGGTGGAAAGAAGGTGGGCAAAGCGATGGGCTGCCTGATATGAAAGGGCGTAACAACCTTTGGCAAGAAAGTAGGACGGGTCCTTAAAACCACCTTGTCCGGATGAACAGAAAGGAAAGGAGGTTTTAAAGAAAGAGCCTGGAGCTCACTCACTCTTCTGGCAGAGGTGATAGCTAACAGGAAAGCAGTCTTGAGAGTGAGAAGACGTAAAGGACAGTTATGAAGGGGCTCAAAGGGAGCCCACATCAGATACGTCAAGACAAGATTCATGTCCCATGGAGGCATTATGAACGGCACAGGAGGAAATGTGTGCGTAATGCTTTTCAGAAAATGATTAACCACCGGAGACTTAAGAAGAGAAGGTTGATCAGGGAGCCTTAGAAAGGCGGAGATGGCAGAAAGCTAACCTTTGACAGTGCTTAGAGCAGAGCCCTGCTGGGCCAAGGAAAGGAGGAACAGAAGAACCTCTGAAAGAGGGGCAGAACGGGGATCCACAGCTTTAGCTGCACACCATGCTACAAACTTGTTCCACCTGCAGGCGTATACCGTTTTAGTGGAGGGACGCCAGGCTGCCAAAATGACATCACAGACTTCAGGAGGAAGATCGAAATCTGTCAACTGTCGCCACTCAATCTCCACGCATGGAGGTGGAGGCTGGACAGGTTTGGGTGGAGGACCATCCCCTGCTGCTGCGACAGAAGATCCTCCCGAAGAGGCAGTCGGATCGGGGGATCGATCGCCATGCTGAGTAGCTCGGGATACCAGTATCTTTGTGCCCAATATGGAGCCTCAAGAATGACTTGGGCCCGGTTGCGCCGAATCTTCTTCAGCACTTTGGGCAGAAGTGATGTAGGCGTACAACAGACCGCAGCTCTACTCGCGATAAGCGTTGCATAGCGAGTGCCGCCTTGGAAATTCCAACATGCAGAAATGATGACATTGCGGGTTCTCTTCGGTGGCTAATAGATCTAACCAAGGCTCTCCCCAATGAAGAAAGAGACCTTGCGCTATGTCCGAGATCATAAGCCATTTGTGATCAAACATGGACCGGCGGTTGAGTTCGTCCGCCCTGGCGTTCAAAGAACCTGCCAAGTGTTGAACCACCAAGGTAATGCCGTGATGATCCAGCCATGTCCAGAGGCGCAGAGCCTCCTGACATAGGGTCCATTTCCCCACCCGCCCTGTTTGTTGCAATACCACATGGCGGTGGAACACCTGCACCACACTTACCCGGACAGAGGGAAGGAATGCCTTCGGTACAAGTCGGATCGCCAGAAGCTCCTAAAAGGTTGATATGGAGCCGGGACTCCGCCGAAGATCAGACACCTCTGATCTCCGCCTCCCCATTCCAGGAGGGACGCATCCGTCACCACTGTGTGATCCGGTTGGGGTAGGGAGAGGGATCTGCCATTGACCCAATCGCGATTCGTGAGCCACCACTGCAATTGTCGTGCAGTGACCTCCATGATCTGGACATGATCGGAGAGGTTGCCCTGATGCTGCGCCCATTAGAAGTTCAGGTCCCACTGCGTAGCCAGCATATGCCATCTGGCATGTGTCACCAGCAGGATGCAGGAGGCCATCAGGCTCAGAAGTTGGAGGGTTCTCCTGACCGAAACCCAGGACAGAGGCTGAAAGATCGGAATCATAGCCTGAATTTCGGGGACTCTATGTTCGGGAGGATAAGCCCGAAACAGCGTCTAATCCAGAACCGCTCCGATGAAGGGGAGCTTCTCAGAGGGACTCAGGTGTGAATTTGGCATGTTGATGGAGAGCCCCATCAAATGCAGGAGGTCGGCCGTAGTCTGAAGGTGGTTGACAACAGCCTGGGGCGAGCCCGCCTTCAACAACTAGTCGAGGTAAGGGAAGACTGAGAACCCTGACCTGCGTAGGTGAGCTGCAACCACCGCCATAACCTTCGTGAACACCTGAGGGGCGCTGGAAAGGCCTAATGGGAGCGCAGCAAACTGAAAATGCTCCTGGCCTACCGTGAACCGCAGGTAACGCTGGTGGGCCGGCAGGACAGGGATGTGAAAATATGCATCCTGCAAGTCCAACGCTACCATCCAGTCTCCAGGGTCAAGGGCAGCCAGGACCTGAGCCAGAGTCCGCATTTTGAATTTCTCGTTCCGGAGAAGGCGATTGACGTTCCGGAGGTCCAAGATGAGGCGTAGGCTCCCCTTGTCCTTCTTGGCGACAGGAAAGAAGTGGGAATAACAACCACTCCCTACTTCCGACCCGGGAACGCACTGAATTGCCCCCTTGGCCAGGAGGGCCGTGCCTTCCTATTGGAGAAGCACCAAGTTATCCCCGACATGAGGTGGCACCGAGGAGGCATGGCTGGAGGGAAGGACTGAAAGGGAAGGGAGTAACCCCCGCAGATGATCTTCAACACCCACTTGTCCGATGTGATATTGTGCCAGTGGGGGAGGTGGCGGCGGATCCTGCCACCCACCGGCGTGGGGTGCTCCACAAAGCTCGGATTAGGAAGTGGTGGAGGTAGAAGCAGCGGGCGGAGTTGGACTGACCCCCACGCAGATTTCCAGATTCGCCCCTGCGGAAGCTGTGTCCGCGGCCGCACAGAGGCTGGTTCTGCAGAGGCTTGCTGAAGGAAGGTTCCTGGGCGCCCCTGCCGCACCCCCGAAAGGAACTAAAACCAAGAGTGACCGGGCTCTTTGTAGAAAGAACCAAGGACTTGGCCGTGGCCCGCGAGTCCTTATAACGCTCCAGTGCACTGTCGGCCTTATCGCCTAACAGGCGAAGGCCATCAAAGGGCATGTCCATTAGCGAGAACCCAGTAGAACGCAGCCAGGCGTGGCGACGCAGTGCTACAGTCTTAGAAATCGCCCTGCCCAATGAGTCAACGGTGTCCAAACCTCACCAAATGGCAAACCTAGCCGCATCCTTACCCTCAGCAACCGCTTGGTAAAGAACAGCCTGAACTTCCTCAGGACACTGAGGCAACACCTGAGCAACGGTATCCCATAGCACGTGGGAATAGCGGCCTAATAAGCACGCGGTGTTCACTGACTGCAGCCCCAAGCTGGCCGGGGAGAACAACATCTTACCGAACTGTTCCAGCTTAGAGTCCTTATCCGGCGGAGCCGTGGGAAAGGCACTCTGCGACGTCGAGGCTTGGATGATCAGGCTCTCAGGCGTCGGATGAGTGGTGAAAAAGGCGGGGTCACCAGGCGCCGGGCAGTGACGCCTGGCGACATTCTTATCCACAGTTTTTCATCTCGCCTAGCGGTGCCTCGGGTATGACTAACAGGAATAAATCCTGGACTAGACAGAGATGGTATACGACCAAATGCAGGACCTTGAAAAAGGCCTTGATAGGGGCTGTTAAATCTAAATCCCCAGTAGCAGTTAGGGTAGCTAGGAAGGACTATTCTCTTACCATAAAGGCATCAAAAAGGGAGTGTGAGGAGAAGTTTTGGGAAGATCTTTTGGCTGCAAGCAAGGAAAAGGATGCAAGGGGCTTCTGGAGTTTGATCAGAAACAGGAATAGGCCAGATGTTTTGCTGGTTACATGTAACATCCCTGCCCAGCTCTGGTATAAACACTTCGAGGCCCTGTACTCCCAACCTGAGGGAGACCTTAGTGAGTCCTTTTCCTGGGAGGATGATCTAATGGTTAGTGGCTATGATGACTTTACGGAGAGGGAGGTGGAGGGTGTAATCAAGTCACTGGTCCCTTTAAAAGCTGCGGGGCCGGATGGGATACCTGGCGATTTGCTTCGTGCCTATCCCAAGGAATGGGGTCAATTGATTGCTACATTGTTAAACGCAATCATGAAGGGCGCACTAGTACCCGATTCCTGGAAAGGGGCGGAGGTTGTCCCGATATTCAAAAAGGGGTGTCAGGACAACCCCGCTAACTACAGGCCCATCAGCCTCATTGACTCTTCCCAAAAGGTGGCAGGGAAGGTGATTTTGGGGAGGGTCCTTCAATGGGCAGATGATCACAAAATACTGTTTAACTTCCAGGCGGGATTCCGTTCAGGTACGGGGACGATTGAACAAGCATTTAGGCTGATGCTCATTTACTGGAAGGTGGTGGTGCTGGGCAAGGGCAATCTTTATTTGGCCTTTATTGACCTGAAGACTGCCTTTGACCTAGTACCTAGGGAGGAGCTCTGGAGGGTTTTGAAGGGGCTGGGGTTGCCCCCATACATCCTGTCGCTTCTGATTAAACTTCATTCAGACAATTTTGCACAGGTGCGGTGGGGCAAGAATGGGGAGAAAAGCAACAGGATTCCAGTGTGTAGGGGTGTCCGCCAGGGATGTGTGCTGGCTCCCACACTATTCTCATTGTATGTGAATGGTGTGGTTGAGCACCTGCTTAAGGAACCAGCAGATGCTCCGTCTCTGGCGGGCTCCCGGATCCCCACTCTGCTCTTTGCAGACGATACCCTGCTTATCGCAAAGACACCACAGGGTCTCCAAAAGCTCCTCACCCGCTTCCAGGAGTTCTGTTCCCTTAGGGGCCTGATAATCAACGTAGATAAGACCAAATTCCTGACTATGAACCCTCCCAAAAAGCTAGGGCCCCCTCCGGTTCTAAATACTGTTCCCCTGGAGAGGGTCCGTGAGTTTGACTATTTGGGGTTTCGCCTCGGCAACTCTATGAGTTGGACCCCTCATATTCAAAAGATGTTGCTTAGCCACAAAAGGGTGACTGGTGCCCTACTCAGGGAACATCGCTCATCCCTCAATCATTGTATCTCCCCAGCTATAGATATATACAAAGCCAGAGGGGTCGCTGCTGCACTGTATGGGGCGGAGTTGTGGGGCTAAGTGTTAGCCAAGTCAGAAAGCAAATTCTTGAAAGAACTCTTGGTGCTTCCATTGAGTACTCCGACACTACCAGTGCTTCTTGACTTGGGCTGTAAACCAATTGCGGACCAGGCGCGGTTACGGCCTCTGCTTTTGTGGGCCCGCTTGTGGAGGGTCCCGGAACTAGCCTCCTATGCAGCAGGTCTGTCTGAGGTAATTGCAATGGAGGGATGGCATCGAATCAAATGGCTACGGGATGTTAAGAGCCTGCTGGTGGAGCTGGGCTTAGAAGAATCCTGGGTTACTCGTTCTGCTCCTCCAAAAGCCACCCTGAAGAAGCTATATTGGGACTGGATAGCCTCTAAACTCATCCGCAATCCTCGCCACTGCAACTTGACTGCAGAATTCTTGAGAATTAAAGACGTGGCCGCATTTGAGCCTTTCCTGGACTTAATCTCCGTCCCACTGGACAGGGCTCTTTATATTAAACTCAGAGTGGGCACCCTACCCTTGGGCGACTTGATGTCCAGGTGGAGATCTTCATCTTCCCAGTCCTCACCTTTCTGTGCTATGTGCTCGACACGGGTAGCGACGGTGGCACATCTTTTCTTCGAGTGCCCGGACTATCGTGCTCCAAGGAAGCACTGGCTAATACCATTGTGCAGGCTCTTGGGTACACGACAGCATCTGGTGGCCCTCCGCATTTTATTGACTGACACATCCCTGCCCATTGTTTGTGGTGTTTCAAAGTTTTTAAAATGGGCATATGGGCATGGGTGATTCGTACCAAAAGGCTTGCTATTTCAATTTAATTCTCTTTTTAATTATTTATTGTACTATACTCTACTATTTTAAAATTCTCAATTGTATGTTACTATAGGCCTTGAGAATGTATTTTTGTATGTATTGCTTTCAAGATATTTACGTATCGAAATAAAGCTTTCACAACAACAGCAACAACAACTTATCCACAGGAGCCCCCAAGGCCGGCCGCGACCAATTGCCCAGCAGGACGTCGGTGAGGGTGTCATTGAAGGGAAGCAGCAGCTCCGACGAAGTAGACGCCGTCTGGTGCACCTCGGCGAGGAGGTTAGTTTTGAGGGCCACCGTAGGAAGGTCGAGGTTGAGGACCTCAGCAGCCCGACGGAGCACCATAGTGTAGGAAGCGCCCTCCTCCATCGTAGGCGGAGGAGAGGCAAACCCCGGGTCAGAAGAGACATCAAGGTCGCCTGCGCTCTCCAGAACGTCCACCCAGTCCTGCTCAGAGTCACACTGACCGGCAAGAGGGTCCTCGGACCCCTCCCAATCATCCTCCACCTCCATTGCTGGAGGAGCCGGCCGTGGCAGCAGAGCCAGAGAAGGGACAAACAGCATCGGAAACGGCGCCGTGAATGTCGCCGGCCGGGGTGGCTCTGGGGCCGGAAGCGCCTGATCTCGTGGAGCCGGAACCTCGAGCGGTCCCGGGAACTGTCCCTGGACCCGGAGCGTCGTTGGGACGAGTGCCGGGCCTCCAGCAGTTTCCTGCGCTGCTCCCTCAAGGCCATCGGGGCCATAGCTAGACAGTCTCAGGAGTCGTGGTCGGTCTCCAGGCAGTAGAGGCAAACATCATGGGGGTCCACCACCGACATATTGCGACGACAGGCCCCACAGGACTTAAAGCCAGGCATTCCTACGTGCACCAGGAGAAAAAAGGGGGGAGACATAAGTCTCAAAGGAGTAGTCAAATAGTGACTAAGGTACATGCTCTATCTGAATCTGCGCTTGATGGCGTGGAAAAAGAAAGAACTGACGTCCGTGCGCATGAGTGGCGCCTAAGTCTCCGTGACATCATCTCGGCACTTATGACGCCAGCGACTGACACGGAGCCGCAGGACGCCACCTACTGATGCGCAGGGGTACTGCTAGCAAAACTTTCCAGATCCAGTCTGACGCCTGGGAATATGCTAAGGTAAGGAGTCTATCATTAACGTGTCTTTCAGATAAAGCCTGTAAGACCACAGGACACGTACACAAAAATACATATAATGCAAGTTCAAGGATGCCATCAAATAGCATTTGTCCAGAGCAGCTAGGACCTGGGCCAATGTGAGCATTTTCTATTTGTCCTTCTGCAGGAAGGTGTTCAGGGGACAGAGGTCTCCGATAGGACAGAGTCCCAGTCCTTTTTCAGGATTAGGAATTAGTAAGTGTAAAAACCTGCACCTTCCTCAAGGTCAGATACCCTCTTTTTTGAAGATTGAAGAGGTACAATTGTCCCTCCTGTAGCAGGATGGACAACTCTTCTGAAGTTTATTCTAGTGAGGGAGGGCTATTAGGCAGGGAGCAATGAAAAGGTCAAACTAAGCTTTTCTTACCAATTCACAAGACTAATCTGTTGGATGTGATGGAGCGCCATCCAGTACTGGGCTGCTTGCTGGAAAGATTGTATCTGCGTATAAAGCAGCCTTTTGAAATAGCCCTTAAATCAGCCCTGCCAAGTACCACTCATCAGGTGTTAGACTAGCACATTTCAGTGTGGTGGTCCGGATCACCGAACTGAAATGCGAAGTCAAGCATAATTATAGCGCCTCCTCATCGCAAAGTAAATCATGGACCACTAATACCGAAAAACTAAAGCTGGCCTAGTCTGGAGTGGCGCGCATGCCATGCTCGCTGCTTCTGGCAGGCTTGGGGGCGTCAGCGAGCCTGAAGTTATAAGCTTCTAAACTGAAACAGAATTTACAGACATATGGCAGCATGATTCATGACTATACATTCATGAGTCATGACGCTGCAGCGCGAAGGGTGAGCAGGCATCTAGAGTTCATATAAACTAGTGGCAAGCTGCAGCAGGCAATGGCAGTGCGGCTCGCAGCATGACTAAGTTGTGCAACAATTATTCTACCAAGAAGGCAACTGACCCGACAGGCAGCTCAGCTGACCCCCTCCCCTTCCCCCACTCCCCCAACGAACAGCGGCAGCTATTGGAATTGCTGAGCCACCCCATCATACCCAGGCCGATGTTTGTTGCGGGTGGAGTCAATCTAGTAAGGTGCGGCCCGTATGAAGAATTGTGTCTCAAAGTTAGTAAGTAGTGCCTCATGATTCTATCTCGGCTGCAAAATGTGTTAAAAGCGCAGTGCGGCTGATCCGTCTGACTACCTGCTTTTTACTATGATTAAGCGTGGTACCTGCATGAAGCAATAGAGCAGGTCTAGGAAAAACTAGGCTGTTTGAGATTATCAGTTGACGTGATGGGGCGGCTCTGCAAGAGTGACTGTTTGCCCTCTGCCTCCAGAATACAGCAGTAGGGGGGCAAGAAGTCTACATTGAGCAGGGGTTGCTGAAGTCAGACAGCAGAGACTGCATTGAACATACCGATGATCGAAACGGAAGGTTCACAGAATAGTTGATATTTCTGGAATAGAGATTTGTTTAGCTTTCAGCCATGTAATCCGTAGTAAAGAGACTAGGCACAGGTGTAAATAAAACATAACTAATGTGGGAGGGTGCAGCACTGATAAGTTCAAAATGCCCTTCATGAAGACAAAGGAGAACCAGACGGTTGGAGAGGGGATAGAGCCCATTATACATCTGAAAACAAATGTGTGCAGGGGCCTCTGTTAATTTGGGTAGTGTGTGTGCTCTGTATTCACATCACGTTATGTTAGAAATGCAAGTTCTCATAACGTGTTGAAGAGGCCTCCGAGGGACTCGTTGAGCAGCACTTTGCTGAGAAGTTTGCATGGAGTGCAGGTTTCAACTTTGGGCCGAATTTCACTTTGCATCTTTATTTTTCTTGTTTTATTTCATTTGCGCAGGCCGGCTTGACAACACCCCTGATAGATATTTTTTTTTTCTAGTGCCAGTCATGATCTTCTGTACTGCTGTCTGTCTGCTCTTTTACCGATGCGAACTGTACATCACACAGCAGTCTGTCTTCTCACTGAGCTGTGTTCGTAGTCGCTCGCACTAACTCGTTTTGGGTCAGGTGACAGAGCCACTGTGGTGCTTGCCAACGTAAGTTCTCAACACGCCAAGTAACACTGAGTCAGAAGAGCCTCTCGTGTAGCTCGGTGTGACAGGCTGCCACTGGTTAGGAAACACAAGGAAAGTCCCTGGGCTTATGCACTCACTACGGAACCCTAATGTAGTTCACATGTACCAAAAGATTGTATCCCAATTTCAAAATATGCATTCGTGATTACACCATATTTAAACAATTTATAAAGCAGAACTGCGTAAATAAGAACCTTAAATGTTGTTTTTTGTCATAAAAAGTATACAGTTTATTACAGTTTTATACAGGTTAAAAACATTATTATGCACAAATAAAAATTAATAAAATATCACAATTAAATTAAAAACAATGAGTTTCAGGAGTCACAGTTTGTTTTCGTTGACGAAAACAAACTGTGACTCCTGAAACTCATTGTTTTTAATTTAATTGTGATATTTTATTAATTTTTATTTGTGCATAATAATGTTTTTAACCTGTATAAAACTGTAATAAACTGTATACTTTTTATGACAAAAAACAACATTTAAGGTTCTTATTTACGCAGTTCTGCTTTATAAATTGTTTAAATATGGTGTAATCACGAATGCATATTTTGAAATTGGGATACAATCTTTTGGTACATGTGAACTACATTAGGGTTCCGTAGTGAGTGCATAAGCCCAGGGACTTTCCTTGTGTTTCCTACCCAGTTCTCCTTGTCCCTTATTACCATACAAAGGAGGCCTCCCTTCCTTTTTTTACATAGGCTGCCACTGGTGCCACCAGCAGGGCTTGGAAGGTAGTGGGCGGCATGCAGGACCGGGGCACACTGGTCAGTAATACAGCTTGTGGCTTATGATACGACTCGTCTTAGAGTTCCTTGTGGTCCACATGGGTGTAATTTCTGATATTTATGTTTCCCTCGTCTTCACTGCTTGAGCTTGCTCTTGAGAAAGTGTCACTCATAGTCCTTGAAATGTAACTTATAATTACGCTGAAATTAAGAAGATGTCACACATAGCAATCCGAAACCTTGGCAGCTATGCTATATTGGAACGGAAATTGTTTGGAAGAGGTCAACAGCTCTAAAGAATGCACTGTGGCTCTATGGTCCTTAGAAATTTCATTCACATTCACTTCAAAGAAGCGAGACTCAAAAGGCATGTCCGTATGTACACTGCCAGGGAACCCAGATTTCATCCAGGTTTGTCTACATAGGATGACACTGGTACCAACTGCTCTGCTAAGGAAATCCTTAGGATTCAAACTTGGATGAATAACATACTAGACCATGGCCTGCCTATCATAAATCATCTGGGCCAAATAGGCCCCGAGAAACCTCCAGGGCTACTGGTAAGATGTTGCTGGGCATGTCTCAAAGGGCATATGCGTATCAGCCCACAAACTGCATTTACAGATAGCAGTGCTAAAATCGCAGAAGAAAATAAGTGTAAGAAATTGTGTTGGGGGGGGGGGGGGGGGGGTCCGAGGAGGGGGAAGAGGGCAAAAGGGCAGCAGGCAAGAGAGCAGGTCAGCACAGCATAGCAGTAGTCCAGCAGGGCAGCAGTTTAGCAAATAGTCACATCAGTTCTGCTTCCTGGCAGAGTATCCACAGGTCTAGAAGTGTACTAAAGTGGTGGTGTTTGAGGTAAAGTCGTTTTATCCAGTTGTGCCTTTGAAGTGGGGGAGAAGCTTCTAGAGGTTTCCCTTGAAGTACACAGACGAACTACAGAGGGTATTCAGCCCTTTGCATGGAGACAGACAGCCTATTCAAGCGTAAGTGGGGCTGTGCCCAGCTCCTCCATCCCATCCTGCCAGTAACAGCAGATCCAAGCATACCTAAGCTCCTTATTGTGTGTGGCTGTCTAGGAGGAATACACAAAGCTCATATGTCAACATCCAGTCATGTGACCCAGGTACAGGCTACCAGTACTAAATGGCTAAGCCAGGAAAATGCAAAATATTTAGGATTTTTCATTTCAATTCCAAAGAGACAAAACATGAACTTGTTACCTGCTCCCATTTGGAAATTACAGCAGCACTCAATGTAGTAAGGCAACTCCAAAGATGGTCTATGAGAGGGGTAGGCCTTGCAGTATTAAGAGTTTTTCACTACCAGGACATGTAAAACTTAAAAGCACATGTCCAACTTTTTAAATACACTGCATCATGCCCTCTAGGTTGTCCAGGGCCTACTCTATGAGTGACTTGTATGCATTCAAAAAGGAATGTTAAGGCCTGGCACTTAAGTGATGCAGGCCCACTAGAAGCATTTAATTTACAGGCCCTGGGATTACGTGGTGCCACTTTACTAGAGACTTAAGTAAATTAAATTTGCTAATTGGGTAGAAGTCAATGTTACCATGTTTTAAGGCATGAGGACAGGCACATTAGCACTGGTGGGCAGAGGTAAAATGTGCAGAGGCCTAAGGACGGCAAAAACGAGATCAGCAAAAATTGAGGAGGGAGGCAAAACGTTTTTGGGTAACACCACCTTAAGGCTGACAGGTATAACAACATGTTCGCCAAATACATGAATGCTCTTTGGGCGCAGTCTTCCACTTCATGAGGAGTTACGTGCAGGAGGTGCTGCTACTCTAAGTGGCCATCTCATTTCTTTCTTGGCTCGCTATGGGTACAATGGTGAATATCCTGCAGGATAGTCTCGAGGCCCAGCGGGGTGGTGATTCTACTCCTAAGTCTCGTCCCCTACAGGCTTCTCAAACTATCTTGACCCACTGATGAGGTATGTGGCTCCTGAGGGCTCCCTGGAAGGTACCCACTATAATTTGCTGAGTGTTTACGTCCCCCTCGCTTACTTACCAGATCTACTCTAAAGACCCTTAGGGGACTAATTTCAGAACTCCCATATGGTGTCACGATCACTGGATTGGGAATTCAACAGGATTATGGATACCACTGGCTTGACTACCTCCCCAGGGGTGAGGCAGAAGGAGGGGAGGGTATTGGCAGACTGGTTGAATGGCCTGGGATTGTGACACGGCTTAGAGTCGGTATCCCAGGATTTGTGGGATCCACTCACGCCTCTGCTTCCCCATACCGCCTCTAAGATCCTATGTCACTGGTATCAGATCATGCCCCAGTGATAGCACACTTCGAGCCCACACAGAAGGAGACAGGTCTGGCATCTCAACGTCTGGTTCCTGGCAGATATTTAGTATATGCTCTTCCTGCTGCAAGAACTGCAAGCCTTTCTAAAACTGAACCAAGGGACGGTGGAATCTCCCCGTACATTTTGGGTGGTGGCAAAGGCCACTATAGGGGTAACTGCGCGATCATACCAGAGGAACAGTGAATGGGAGAAGTAAATTTAATCACTAAACTAGAGACTAATATCCTAGTATTAAGAGCCGGAAAACTGCAGGCACCAAACAGAGCTTCCAAGTTCTATTTGGATACATTGCCAGACAAGTGTATAAACGCGGGAACAAGTGTGAACATTTATATTGGTTGGCATCTTAAGAGGCAAAGATGCCCATCTCACAGAAGAGGAGAGATTACGCTGAGGCATAATATATCCTGTCAGACTTTGAAAATTACTATGTTTCCCCTATATGCAGGAACACAGCTCCCATCTCGCAATACTCCAATCTCATTGCAGCACTTCCTAGCCTAAAAACTTTTTGGAATGTATTCTAAAACTGAAAAATTTGTAGCAGAGCTCCGGATCAACATCGGAAGGTGCTGCAAGGACGGACCTGGCAGCAGCATGCGAAGGTGTCATTTATGCACCTCTACAACATCACTTCCAGGGTGGTACGGGACCAGCATAGAAGCCTCACAGCACAATTTAACAGACAGAAGCACTGCTAAAAACAAATCTCCAGTCTAGCACCTCTATGGTAGTAAAAGGTAGGGAATCTGGAATTAAAAGTGTCACTCAGAAATTGGTTAAAGGCACTGCAAGATAAGATCTCACTGAAGCAGTACTCGTTACAGAAATATATTTAAACCCATCAAGTATGAAAACATTTACACTTGCTGATACAAAGCTTTGGGTGATTTGGAACAGTTAAATAGGGTGTGTATAGAAGTACGTAGGTTGAAGAGCTTGGTGCTGCTACTTATCAGCACATTGGAAAAGCCCTTTTGCGCATAGTGTTTTGCAGTGAATGGCATTTGTGAGTAGCACTTAGTCCACAAACATTTAGAGGAAGATTGTCAACATCAGTTGAGCTGAGCAGCCAAGTGAAATTGTTTCAGTAGAATATTGGGATCTTAGTTGAGTGAATGATTGCAGAGATCAAGCTTAGTCCAGAGATATTGTAAATGTTAAAATCAAATCATAAGTAAAAGAATTCGAGTTTCCTGGCTTACTTACTTTCAAAGACTCTGCAAATCAGCAGGGCACTTGGAACAATGATTAAGTCCCAAACATTGACATGGGTAAATTAAGTAAATTAGACACTGGTGCAAATCAAGAGGTCCAATATTTGACAAATATCTTTACAAAGAACTCAGAGGGATTATTGAATTGACCCCGTTATACGTTAGGCATGAAAAGTGGCGTAGAAAGAATCATCCTGCATCAGAGCTCTAGAGTCGATTTACTCCAGGGTATACCATAAATTAGGTGAAAAATCCTAAGCAATTTATTGTACCTGGTCAACTGCTTCAAATATAAACACTTTTGCTTTAAAACTCCTAAGTGAGTTGTTTCTACAGCGAATTGTCATGCAGTCAAGCACATTGATTCAGCACAAATTTCACAGAAAATCACTACTTTAAATACAGAAAAACAAACAAAACAAGGTTGGCAGCCCAACAATACCATTTGTATAACGCTCCATCACAAGAATCCACATACCTGGCTTGCATAGAAATGGCCAGTTATTTTCACAATCACCTGATCATTTTCATCAGGTGTCTGGTCCCGGGGTACTACAACTTCTGCACTGGTCAAATTCTGAAGCTCGTTTACCTGGCAATGTAAACAAGATAATATATTTTAAGGTAACACTACACAGCAATCGATGAAGTATTTCTCAACTCAGCTGGTGCCAGTTGGTCAACATAGTTGTATGCTTTGAATGCAAGACAACTACAATGTAATCACACTTTTGTTATTTGTTAACTTTAGTATTGATTAGAAGAGTGCCATCGTAAGGATGTATGGAGCAAGATATTTTGGGGTGGTTTCTCAGAGGAATTTTGAATTTATTAACCATGTTATGCTAACTGAAAACCTCATGATGGAAGCAATATTGAATTTTACGTAAACCTTTCAAACATGGGGGGCACATAAAGCAGCTGAACGTTCAAGTTGCTTGACAACTCCCAGCAAAATAGTACCAAACAATAGATTAAACAACCACTCAAACTGATTTCTTTTTACACTGGGAAGAGGCAGATGGGGAAAGAGCATGGTAGGGTCAGATACCACAACAGATTGGGAGAAGCAAACAGAGGGGCTGGGCACACTGAGGAATGAGATAGGAGCAGAGGCAAATGAGAATGGGGTGAGCTAGAGAAGAAGCAACAAGGTATATATAGTGAGAAATATAGAAAAATGCTAGCTATAAAACGAGAGGGACAAAATGGGAATAGGCGTACTGGGCAGATCAACCGGAACTCCGGTTGATCTGCCCAGTCGACCCCGGACTGTCGCCTTGAGTCTGGGAGCTCCGGGTAGCTCATCCAGTCGACCCCAGCCGACCGGCCACGTTGACACCTTGGTAGCCCCGGATGTGGGAGCTCCGGTGGGTCTGCCCAGTCGACCCCAGACGGGTGGTGATGACCTCCGTCTGGGAGCTCCGGTCAGTCCATCCAGTCGACCCCAGACCAAGGTCCTTGACCTCTGTTTGGGAGCTCCGGTTACCCCCCCCAGTCGACCCCAACTAAGGTCTTTTCCTTCCCCCTCTTTCGAGGAATTTTGTAAGGTGGCACAAACGGTGTCCTCGGGGTCCCCGCTTGACCCGCTGCCCCCTAAATTTTGGAAGGTCTTTCAGGCAGACCTTTTCCTGCCTCTGTTCTCGATCTGTCTCCAATCTTTGGAGTCGTCGTCGGTGCCAGAATGTTGGAAATTAGCAGTAGTGTCACCTCTGCTTAAAAAACCCACTTTGGATCCTGCCTGTCTTTCCAACTACAGGCCCATATCCTTGCTCCCTTTTCCTATCAAGATTCTGGAAAAATGGGTGACCCGCTCACTCTCAGGTTTCCTGGAAAACATCGGCTGGTTCGATGAGGACCAGTTTGGCTTCCGCCCCGGTCACGGGACGGAGTCCGCGTTGGTGACCGTGCAGGACAATCTTCGTTCGCGTGTCGACAGTGGTCGGGCAGCCTTTTTAGTGCTGCTCGACATGTCGGCCGCGTTCGACACGGTCTGCCACCGGACCCTTGTCAGGAGACTCGAGGAGTGCGGGGTCACTGAAGGGGCAAGAGATTGGCTGACATCTTATCTTGACCGCAGGCAACAGCTGGTTTCACTTCCACCATTCACCTCTGAACCAAGGAGTGTAGGACAGGGGGTTCCACAGGGCTCGGCCATCAGCCCTATACTCTTTAATTTGTACCTCCGCCCCTTAGTCCAGCTAATAAAATCCTTTGGTATCTCGGCATTTAATTATGCCGATGATACCCCGCTGGTCTTTTCCTTGGAAGGGAATAACGCGGTCTCGCTGGACACTTTTCATCGCTGCATGGCAGCCACAGCAGACTGGCTACGAACTAATTCTTTACAATTCAATAGCTCCAAGACGGAGGTACTCCACTGTTCTACCGACAGCATTCCGCGGGCACTCCCAGACAACTTTTGGCCTAGTACCTTTCTCGAGCCAGTGCTGGCGACGGAATCAGCCCGCAATTTGGGGGTGATCTTTGGCCCTAACCTACAGCTTGACATACACGTCAACAAAACCACCGCTACGTGTATGATGCTGTTGCGCATGTTGCGCAAGGTTTTGCCCCTTCTCCCCGCTCAGGCAAGGCCGGAAGTAGTTCGTGGGACCATACTAAGTCGCCTCGACTACTGTAATGGGCTTCTCTTGGAGGCCCCAAAAAATCTGACCGGTAAGCTTCAGCGGGTGCAAAACATGGCCGCCAAGCTGGCTCTTTCCTGCCCTAGGTCCAGTTCCTCCACTCTTGCCTTAAGAGACCTACACTGGCTCCCGGTTCATCTGCGGGTACAATACAAAGCTGCGTGCCTTGTGTTTAAAGCGGTTCACCAACTAGGCCCCGTCCCTCTGCAAAAGAGGTTTGCTTGGTACTCTGCATCGCGACCCCTCCGCTCTTCTTCAACGCATCTTCTTGTAGTCCCGAGGTTTCACAGAGTGAGGATGGGTGGCCGCTCCTTTAGTGTCGCAGCGGCCAAACTTTGGAACTCCCTGCCACTCTCTCTGAGAAGCCACAAGGACTACTTACCTTTTAGGAAAGCGCTAAAAACCCATCTATTTCCATAAAAGGCTGAGCGGTTCAAGTAATGGTTCCTGATCAAAGCGCCAGGATGCCCTCTGGGTGACAGGTTCGCGCTCTACAAATACACCAAATAATAAATAATAATAAATAATAATACTAATCAGCTAAAGAAGTAGTGAAGCAGAGAAAGGTACCAAGAGTGCTTAAAGGTAGAAAGGAGAACAGAAAGATGATACAGAGGTGGAGAGTCTGAGTACAGAAGTATTGCCTTATTAGGATGGGAATCTTCACATCACTATCTTCTACGACCATGGTTGGCAAACCCAGTGTCAACAGAGTGTCGGTTATGTGATCAATCTCAGGCAAATTTATCTTACCTGCTCTGTATTTGCTCAGCCTTAATTTATGACCGAAGGAAAATCCTTACTCCAATATGGATCAAAAAAGGATCCCGTACAACCCAAGTAGCAGTTGATTTCCTGCTCAACGACGGTCATCCTCAAGATATTTGTTATTTGATCAAATTTCCAACTGAAGCCAACAAGCTACTTAGAGCTTCTACCCTGCCGGTCACTGGTTGAACATAAGAACAAAAGTTACTTACCTGTAATCTGTGGTTCTCCAGTATTGGTATCTTTCATAGATTCACATGCCTGAATCATTCCCAGTCGTCGGAGTGGGAGTCACACGGTACATAAAAAAGCAATAAATATGCCATAACAACCAAAAAACCTTGGTAACAAGAAACCAGGAAGTAAAGTAGCCCAAGCAACCAAGAAAAAAGTTCCACATGCATGACTATCATAGTCTTTATATATAGTCCAAACTGCAGCCAATCAGGCGACAGCACCCATCAGAAAGTTCTCCTCAGAGGCTCAGGCTCTCAGATTTTCTCGCACAGGAGTGTAATAAAGGGACAAGAATGTAGAGTAGCCTCTGAGGGGAGGTGGGTGGGTTGCATGTGAATCTATGAAAGACACCAATACTGGAGAACCACAGATCACAGGTAAGCAACTTTTGTTCTTCTCCAGTATTGGGGTGTCTTCCATAGATTCACATGCCTGGACCAGAGTAGATAGCAGTACCCCAATAATGCTTGGAAGACGCTATTTGCAATATTACCTGCTTATAGCAAGCATTTGCAATCACATAATAGAAATGCTATACGCATAAACAGAAAATTCGCAATCATCTGAACATGTACTGAACATAGGCAAAATAACAAGCATCTGAAAAGCAGTAAAGAGGAGGAGGGAAAACAGGGGTTCACCTTATCTGAAAAGATTACGGAGAACTGCTTGCCCCACTAAAGAATCTGCATCACTAGCAGCTTCCAAACAGTAATGTTTGGTATGTCTGCTGGACCAAGTTGCTGCTCTACAGATCTGCTGAAGAGGGACACCAGCGAGGAGAGCAGTCAATGAGGATACCGCCCTCGTAGAGTGTGCTCTTGGAGTAGACTGCAAAGGTCTTCCAGCTTGCAGATGGCAAAAGTCAATAGCGGCAGAAATCCATCTAGCTATGGCTTGTTTATACACTGCCTGACCCTGCTGTATCATCCCATAGGCAACAAACAGTTGATCGGATTTGTGAATGGTGGAGGTCCTTTGTAAATTGAATGTTAAACAACTTCTGATGTCAAGGGTATGCAATGCCTTCTCCGCAGGGGATTGCGGATTAGGAAAAAATGTCTTTAAAATGACTGGTTCGTTCAGGTGAAAATCCGAATGTACCGTAGGCATACATTTTGGGTTTGTTTGTAGCAGCACAGGATTAGACATGAATTGTAATAAAGGTGAAATGACGGTGAATGCTTGAACATCACTGACTCTTCTAGATGAAGTCAATGCTAGCAACAGAGAAACCTTCCAGGTTAGAAATTTAAAATCCACCTTGTGAATTGGCTCAAATGGGTGGCGCATGAGTTGCGCTAATACTACATTAAGATGCCATGATGGAGGCAGACTACATACAGGAGGAAACATTCTGAATAGTCCCTTAAAAACTGTTGTATTATTCTTGAAGAATAAAGAGAGTTGGATCCATCTTGTCGGTACCTTGAGATGGCTGCCAAAAAGACATTTAACGTTGCATGACATAGGCCTGATCTCGCTAAGTGAAAGAAAAAAGGTGATATCTGTTCTGGCATTGCGTGAAACGGGTGAATCCCAGCCGATTGACACCATATGCAGCATCTTTTACATTTAAGTCTGTATGTCTTTATAGTAGCAGGTGCGCGCGCGTTAGCCAGTACCTCCTTACAATCCACAGAGATATTTAGATGAGCGAATTCAAGGTGTTCAGTCGCCAAGCTGCTAATCTTAGAGAAGCTGGATCCGGATGGCAAATTTGACCGTTCTGAATGGAGAGGAAATTCTGTATTGGTTGAAACTGTATTGTATCGCACTGATAGGAGAAGTTCGGTGAACCAGTAGTGGCGAGGCCATTGGTACTTTCTTCATCTTCCAGAGAACCCTAGGAACCAACTGTACCGGAGGAAAGGCATTGGCATATATTTGAGACCAGTTGATCGAAAAGGCATTCCTGTGAGAGTCCCTTTGGGGAAGCCAGCTTGCAAAGAATAGGCATTTGATGATCTTCTTGGTCGCAAAGAGTTCGAGATTAGGATGATCCCACTGCTGGAAGATTCGGTCCACCGTTGGCTGCTGCAGTTCCCATTCGTGGGTGGACACCGTTGACCTGCTGAGGGAGTCCGCCAGAACATTTGAAACTCCTGGCACATGAACTGCCAAGAGATTGATCCTGTGTCGAATCGCCCAAGCCCAGATCTCTTGGGCTTCCTGAGATAGAAGAACAGACCTCGTTCCTCCCTGTCTGTTTAAGTAATGCATACTTGTAGTATTGTCTGTGCGAACCAATACTGTGGCCCCTTGAATGATTGTACGAAAGGTCTTGAGGGCTAAGAAGATGGCTCTTCGCTCTAGCAAATTGATGTGCCATGTCTTTTGTGGAGGGCTTCATTTCCCGCTGACATCCAGCCCTTGAAGGTTTGCTCCCCAACCTTCTAGGGATGCGTCTGTGGTGATTGTGTAATTTGGCGCCTCTTGAAGGAACGCACACCTCTTCTTTAAATTTCTTTCCTGGACCCACCAGAGAAAAGCCTCCCGCATCCGCGGAGTGATTCAAATGAGATCTTCGAATGAACCGGAGACTTGTAACCATTGCAGGTTGAGTTCCTCTTGAAGGGGCCTCATTCTGAGGCGGCAATTTGGTATCAACGGGATACAAGAAGAAACCATTCCCAGAAAAGACGAACTGTCGGACTGAAACTGACTTTCTTGATAGCAACATCTGAGCCATGTTTTGGATCCGCTCTTGTCTTTCGCCCGATATGAAAGCTTGAACAAGTTGTGTGTCCAAGGTTGCTCCTAAGAATGTTTGCCTTTGGGAAGAAACAAGGTGTGACTTGCTGAGATTGATGGAAAGACCCAGCGATTGGAAGAGAGACAGACATTGCTGGACATGGACGTTTGTGTCTGAGAAAGAATTCGCCTTGATAAGGCAATCGTCCAGGTAAGGAAAAATGTGAATCCCCTCCAGCCGGAGGTGCGCTGCTACTGGAGCTAAGACCTTCGTAAACACTCTGGGTGCCAATCGCAGCCCAAAGGGAAGGACTTTGAACTGAAAATCCCTGCCAGACACTCTGAAACGCAGGAACTTCCTGTGACGGGGTAAAATGGGAACGTGGAAGTACGCATCTTGAAGGTCCAGGGTGGCCATGTGATCCCCTGCTGACAGAAGATGAAGTATTTGTTGAAGCGATAACATCCAAAATTATAGTTTCTTTAAATACTTGTTGAGGGAACGAAGGTCTAGAATTGGACACCATTCTCCGGATTTTTTCCTTATTAGAAAGAACCGTGAATAGAATCCTGTTCCTCTCTGCCCTTAAACCTTTTCGATCGCTCCTTTTTTCCAACATCAAGTTTATCTGGTAAAACAACTCCTTGAGATGAGCTGTAGGAGGGACTTTTGGAGGGAAATTTGGAGGAAACTTTTCGAATTCAAGGGCATATCCCTTGGCTACGATGTCTAGGACCCATCTGTCCGATGTTATTGAGGACCAGTTTGAATAAAATTTTGAAATTCTTCCTCCAACCTTTATATGGTACTGCGGCAGTAGCGGTGGCAGGTGATGACACTCATTGCCTTTTATTGGAATCCTTTCCGCGGTAGGAAGGTTTTTTCTTATTCTGTGAATAGGATGGGTTACGCTGGCCATAAGATTGGTAACGTTGCGACTGGTAGCGTTAATTCCCTTGATAAGATCTGTAGGAAGATTGTTGGCTATGGCTTCCTCTATTAAAGGACAATCCACGTCCTCTCGCACCCCGAAAGGGCAGCTTCCGAAACTGCAAGGTGCCAAGAGATCTGGCTGTTTCAGTGTCCTATTTATTGGTTTGCAAGGCTTCTTCTACATGTGGGCCAAACAAAAACACCCCATCGAAAGGCATGTCCAGAATCTTAGCTTGCACCTCCTGGCGAAATGAAGTAGCCTTTAACCACCCTGGTCGGCAAAGGACAGCCACCCCCCACCAGCTGTCTGAACCCAGTAGAAGACACATCCACTGCAGTCTATAATCTCTGGCGAGATCCGTTCTCCATCTTGCAGTATCTTCAGATTTAGAAGGCTCTGGAAGCATCTCGATGTACGGTGATATATCTGACCACATCGGTCGGTCGTACTGACTCAAAATGGCAAAAGAATTGGCCGCACGAACCGTTGTCGCTGTCATCGTAGAGACTCGTTTCCCAATCGAGTCCAGACATCTGCCGTCTCTATCAGGTAGGGCTGTGATCGGGGATGATGGATTTCTAGCACGTTTAAGGGTAGCTTGCACGATCACAGAAGCTGCTTTTGGGTGTCCTATTAGGCATGCTGGAGATTTGTCAGAAGCTTTATATTTTGTGTCTAGACGTGGCAAGACTGGAGGAATAAAAGCCGGATTCGACATCACCTTTAGTCCCTCTTTCCATATGAATTCTATAATTGGAATAGTCCACACCTGTTTCCTTGGCTGGTCTTTAAAGTCATAGAGGAAGTATTCCTCTTGCATAGTTTCCATGGGAATAAGGAAACGTTGGGTTGCTCTCTTCATAAGAAGGTGAAAACCTTCAATGTCCACTGGAGGTGGATCGGCAGGAATCGGAGGCGAAGAAGAAAGTGTGTCGATTTGATATTCATCCTACTCTGGCAACAACGACCTGTCATCTACTTCACCTTCCTCTCTCTCTCCATCTTCTGATAAGCGTGCTTCCGCAGCATGATAGGAAATCACTGGCGAAAACGGTCTAGGAGACCTGAATTCTGATGTAGAAGCCTGCGCCACAGGTGTAGGAGGCACGGAGTCCGCTGATTCAGATGGCGGAAACAGACGGTAATAATCGTCCAGCATATGTTGAAGATTGGTTAACAATGCTGTAGGCATTTGAGCTGTCGGAATGCTAGTAGTGGGTGACGTCACATGTTCAGGCGAAGGTTGATCATCCTGATCTCCTCTTGGTATTTAATGAGCAGTTCTGAAGGACTTGTAACTGCTCCGAATCTACAATCCACATCAGAATCTTCTTCACTATCTTCTCAGTCCAAGAACTTGTCAGGAACCTGTAGAGGTACCTTATGAGGAGACAGGCGCAATGGAGATAAAGGTTCAAGCCCAGAACCACGTCTTTGTAGCAAAGAAGGTTTTGCCCTAGATGACGTAAAAGTTAAAGCCGTAGATGGTGACCAAACCTGTATTTCTGGACATGTTGACAATTTTTGCGTCGACGGAAGGAATAAGTTCCGAAGATCATAACGCCGACAAGGGTGTGGTAGTCGATAAAATTGCCTTCGACGACTAGGAGGGCTTAGTCGACTATGAAGACTTCGTCGGCGATTTGGCAGTCAACGATGTAGTTCTCGTCGACGAGCTCGTCGACTATGAGGAGGTCGTCGACGATTGAGTAGCAGTCGACGAAGCTGTCTACAAAATTTTCTTGATCTTGGTCATCGACGGTAAGAGTATAAGTAGATTCTCTCATCGACGATATAGGTTTAACTGAGACAGACCAGAGTCGACGGGGATGACGCCGACATCATCTCAGGTTTAGGTAAAGAAAAAGTTAGTCGATGTAGAAGTTGCGAAAAGGTCGTCGACGGTGTCAACGACAGGGTCTTCTTCGGAGGAAGAATATTCTCAGAAGTTGATTTAGGAGGCAAAATCTTGACCGATTTTCTCGGGGGCGTGGAAGGCAAAGGTTTGCTCTTGACTGGAGGAGTAGCCTTAGAAGTGGAAGGCCTTTCTGACCCCTTAGACGGTTGCGGTCTGTTCACAACCTTAGCCCCAGGAGAAGAGAATACCTCCTCAGCAGCTCTCTTCCTAGAGGCCACAGATGACCCAGAGACAATACTGCCTACCTCAGACACTGGATTGTCCTGGTCCTTGAGCTTCTCTAGCCACAGAAGTAAGCGGCCCTCTGTCCCGGAGGGTCTTTTGAGGGAAGGTCCTACATATCTTGCAGTCCTTCACTTGATGGTCCAGATACAGGCAGTAGATGCATTTCTTGTGGGGATCTTCTGAGAAAAGCAGGAGCTTACCACAAGATTCACAAGGCATGAATAATGATTTCTTAGAGGAAGACATCCTAAAACCAAGAAATCCCGAAGAAACTTGAGAAGAACTGAGCAGAGCTCAGGGAGACTCCCTACACACGACATGCGGTAGAAAATCTGAGAGCCTGAGCCTCTGAGGAGAACTTTCTGGTGGGTGCAGTCGCCTGAATGGCTGCAGTTTGGAATATATATAATAACTAGGATAGTCCTGCATGTGGAACTTTTTTCTTGGTAGCTTGGGCTACTTTACTTCCTGGTTTCTTGTTACCAAGGTTTTTTGGTTGTTATGGCATATTTATTGTTTCTTTATTTATCATGGGACTCCCACTCAGACGACGGGGAATGATTCAGGCATGTGAATCTATAAAAGACACCCCTAAAATTAAGCATTTCTGGAAAGAAATTATTGGTTTTTTAAAAACATATTGTATGTTATCAGTCCCATGCAATGCAACAATGTTATTATTTGGTTATGATCCGGATTGTACATTTTCAAGTCACCTGGCAAAATTGATATATATTATAATGGCTGTGGCTAGATCCTTATTATTGCAGAATTGGCTTTCAACCTGTATCCCGACGCTGCAGGAATGGCTGGAAAAAATGAAAAGGGTTAGGAAAAGCGAACTGTTATATGCTCAAAGAGTTGGGGGCATTAGAAAATTCGATCAAATCTGGGGATGTTATTTTGAGTAAATTGGTGTGACGTTATGTTAAGTTGAAATCAAATGTAAATATTTATTTTGCTGTGATTTTCAGTATTCTTCGATCTATGCTGCATAAAACCTGAACACAACTTCAATAAAAAGAATTATAAAAAAATTAAACAAATAAAAAAAAGACATCCCAATACTGGAGAACACTGTTATTCACCATCTTCTTTCCCATATGTGCTTTTATGCTTAAAGTAGCGTTGCACGCAATCTACCACCACTGATTTACACTTTTAATATTGCACAAATACATGAAGCACTGATCCATGGTTAATTAAACAAGACCGCTGACCAAATGCGCATTTGATTGTCCAACAGTTAGGAGTCTGACACCAACACTCCATACTAATATCTCATTAAGGACTTGAGCTAAATCTTACCCTTGCAGAATGTGCTTACTTTTATTTAAGCTTTGACACTAAGCTTCACCATAACGGGTGCAACAGCAGGAACTGGTTTGAATCAAACATGTATTACTATTAACTCACTTATAAGATTCAATGGCTTTTTTAAAACAAAAATGAATTGACCATTTTGTAAATGATTTTATAACTAGTGTAAAGACACTGTCCAAAACTTTTACTGCAAAGCAGGCATTTTTACATGTTACAAACTTATAAGATCAATGTTTAACTTGTCACCAAATTATATTTTATGACAGTATTTGGCGCCACACTTACCTGTGTTTTTTTTATATGCTTTATCCATTTGCAATGGCTTTAATTAGATGATCATAAACAAAAACGTGAATTTAGAGATGGAAGCGTGAACTAGTGAACCAATGCAGAGGTTAATTGTGAGGATAGATAGAGATGGGGCTAGAGAGTGCGTAGGCAGTGAGACAAATGAAGTAGAGAGATGAGGCAGTGTGTGATGAGAGGGCAAGGCGAGCTGAGAAAAAATAGGGGGGTATAGAGAAATTGAGAGGGAGCTAAGGTGATGTAAAATGATGAGTTTGAGAGAGATGAAGTAGATGGAAAGGAGATGGAAAGGTCAGATAGAAACCTAGGAGGGAATAGCGGTATGAGGGGAAATGGGAGGTAGAGAGAGGCGGTAAGAGATTGAGAGGAAGGGGCTACTGAGAGGTGTGTTTATAGAGATGGGGTAGAACAAGGTGCAAGGTAAGGATGAAAATTGAGAATGAGGATTTAGGTACATACAAATGCTGGAACAAGGGAAGAGGGGTAAAAAGATGGGGAGGTAGAACAGGTGAGGTGGCGTAAGGAGAGATATTTTTTTAATTTAATTGCCGCCAATGTCAGAGTAGGAGGGTTACGGTTGGGCAAATGTACCGCTCAGGTTTAGAAAATATATATTTTATGCACACATTTCTAACTTTACCAGGGGTTCAACGAAAGGAGAGGACCTGAGATATTGCCGTCCTTTGAAAACTGCTCTGGGTTAGGAGCTCAGGCAGACACTAAAAAACAGACCTCAAAACTCTTCAGGTAAGCCATGCTAAAAGAAATGTACTCGCTGGATAGATGTCCCTACCAAATGAAAGTAGTGCTGACCACAAACTATACTGATAAGTAAAACCCTTGAACAGCACAGTTTGAGTTATGTGCATTACATTCCTTGCAACAAAATAAAATATTTTAAGAGCAAATCGATATTTATTACTATTTGTGAATGCCCACCCCCCGGGTCAATTTTTTTAATTTGACATTGTTTAAAATAAAGGACTTTTATAATAACGAATTTTAAAACAGCAAACAAAAATCTGTAATTGGAAGGTTGCCGCGGGTTTTGCATTGTTTGTTGAACCCACTATATCGTGCACACAATTCTTCAATGGCTCATGGGACTAATATGCTGTTTATTGTTCGCAAATGATTATTTATCTTATCGTATGAAAATAGGTTGCATGTTTTTTTACATTTTAATATTGTCTTTAGTTATTATATTTAGGCAACAGTACGCTTTAAAAAAAGAACTAGTTGATGCTATAATATTTAAGAATGTTCCATGATTTTTGTCTCGCGTTAACTCAGTAACCATGGGGACAGTTTCTCACGATGGCTGCAAGAATAACAAAACCAGCGCCTTCAGCTTCCTAGGAGAGAGGGAAGCTTCTTAAAATGTCAGGAAATTTGCCGTCTCCTTAAAGAAGCTGGTGACTGAGAACACATTGGATTCTCATAATGCGATCCGGTCTTTAAGGGATTTTATTGCATGCCTTCGCTTTCAGGTATGCGACAAAATTGATGCACCACTCACAAAGGCAGATCTTTTAGTGCTAATTAATAGTAGCCAGGACAGAGTAAGATCGGATGTCTGCTTTTATAAGGTTTACTCTTTGTTCATGTATAACAGTCAGACTTCTTTTGAAGGTAGTTTTTTTTTCTCCATATGCTCTGCAATTGAGCGGTTTTTAACACCAGATAAAATGCTAGTTCAGAATTCTTCTGCGCACGCTCTTGGGAGGAAAGGTACCCATTTAAATACATCTGTCACAGACCGTTACATTTTTAATGCAAATTAGGAAAGTAAAATTGTAGGAGAGTAGGGTCTGCAATCCTATTGTCACCCCAGATTTTTGCTTTTTGCTTCACTGGTTTACGACTTCCCCTGGCTGTGGGCCTGCTAATCAGACCCACAGCCTAGCTGTTCTCTCTCTAAATTAACACTCATGTACTTTAGGTGCATTTACCAATTGGTATTGGGTCATTCTTGTAAGTTCTTGTACAGTGTACCATAGGTACCCAGGGCATAAGTGCACCCAAGGTCTACCAGGGGCTGCAGCATGCATTATGCCACCCCTGGCTGGCCATCTAAACAGACACAACTGGCTGGTAACACATCTGGGGCAAGGTGGTGTAATCACCCTTTGCTGCAGATATAGTATACCTATATCTAACCCCAAAATGGACACATATACTCCTATAAGTTACTCCCATGGCAGGCCTTATCAATCCTGAAGGCAGAGTGCTTGGAATTATGTGAGATGGTGCTCTAGCATGAGCTGAGCCTGTCTGCAGCTTTCGGAACCATGTTCTTATAGCTGTTCCATGATAACGCTATACCATATACTCTTAAGTGCATTATAATCCTCGCGGTTATTACTAACTTTGGCATTGCATTATCAAAACATGTCGTGTAAGGTGTCATACGCTTTGGAATACTACCCCCTCGCCAGTTCTGGCGACGGGGGTAGCATTGCACCCTTCTAGAGGGATAAGACATGTATGTAACTAGAACTCCGGTTAAAGTTAACCCGAGCCTCAGCATGACAAAATGGATGCTGCTGCCACAGACACAAGTCTGACCTCCTGCTGCTGGGAGTCCTTCCAGCAACGGAGGCCTGGACAAAGGATTTCCTGCCTGGGGAGGTGCTAGCACCACCCCAGACAGGACTTTGTGTATCCAGATAGGCAGGGCTGAAAGGAATGAGACATGCCTGGGGCACACAAGGTGTCCCTGTGCTTACCCCGGTTCAAACCAGTTGCTGGGGCACTCCAGCCCCAGCTCTGGCGCGAAACCGGCAAAGGATAGGGGGTGTAACCACCCCCTTCCTGATCCCACCCAGGGGAGAGACCTAGTCACTAGTACAGCGCCCTATAGCAGAATAAAGGTAGGAGCTGGTCCCATTCCAAATTAGATTATCCTGAACAACTCTACAAAGAAGAAACTCTGAACTTCGACGTTCTGCTCCACAGGAGACTGAAGAAATCTCCCTTGTGGCCAAGGAGTGACCACCCTGCATCTGCAGGCACCATCAAGCGTCCTAGCAATTCACTTTGTCGTCCTTCCTGGTGGAACCAGACTTCAGAGCCAGACGAGACCCGGACTTCCAGACCTCTCCGACCTCAACTCACATCTGCAGCACAGCTGAGATTCGTGGGTGAGGCGAAACACGTGGGACCGGCCATCTTGAAGAAACTGCACTTCGCTTCCAGCACGACCTCTGAAGCACCCTCGAGAAAGTGCTTTGGGGATTGAAAAGCCCCAGCCCCGAGCAGCTCCTGCACGAAGACCAGCCCTCCAGCCTCCACGAGATCTGCGTGGGGCCCCTCTGCCTGGTTGCTGCTCGACGCGTTGTCTGGTTACTTGCCGGCTGGCTTGTGGCCTCCTAGACGACGAACTTTGAAAACTACACCGCTGGTCTGGTTGCTCCAGACTGGCCCTTGCTTCATTCCAAAAGAGGAGCACCCCGGACCCTCCTGGTCCGCACCAGACGCCATCTTCACTCAACGCGTGGGTTGCCTTTGCCAAGGTCTGTTGACTCCGATCCCGGAACAGACACCGCAGACAGCGAGAGCCTGCATGGGACAGCTCGTGCCACCATCCTGGTCGTCGAAGTCACCTCCTGGTTCACGTGGCTGCAGAGTCAAGCGTCACCTCTTCACCTGATAGCGATGACATCATCTGGTTCCTTCCTGGTGCCACTCCGGTCACTGGCTAGTGACTGAACATTGTCCCTCTGCTTTCAGGTCTCCATCTTCCTCGATCTACCCTTGGATCACTCCGGACATATTCCTCCTGGTCGCCTGCAGCATCTTTCTCCAAGGCTCCATTGACTTCAACGCGGAAACCCGACACTTTCACACCGATGCACCCGCAGCCCGTGGGTGAGGTAACGAGAGCGTTTCGGTGCTCATAGGTAGATTGACTCTCTTTGTGTCCAGGTATCCTGTAGTTTGTCTCAACCAGTCGGAACTGTCTTTACTTACCTATTTCGTAATTTGTTTGTGCCCATTGACTTTGCATTGGAACCCGCGTGTGTGTATTCACACTGCACACGCGTCCCGTGGGCCTCCTGCTCCTTGCCTAAGGTTAGGGTAGTGTAGCCCCAGCGATTCTACAGCCACTGGGCATCCTCATTTCTTCTATCGTTCTACTTATACCATTTACTTAGTGCCCCTAAGGCACCATAGTAATTTGTGCAACTTATTGGATTTTTCTGAAGAGTATTGTTATGAGCTAAGCCCTTTGATCTCATAAAGAGTTCAGAGGTGTTTGTTTGTAATAAATATATTGTTTATTTTCATAACAACCTGTGTGGTGTCCTTTCATCTGGTATTCAAGGGGTTATATGTGGTAAAACAGCTGGCTTCACATGCCAAAAGAGTTTAGCCTAAGACTGCTTTGTCCATGCTACCATTAGGATAGCTGGTCTATAAGGTTGACTTGCAACCAATCACCATAAGGGTTGTTTGGACTGATACAAGGTGATCACTAGAACTAGTGAGCATCATATATCAGGCCAACTTCTCACATTGGTGGCAGCGGTGGGATTAGAGCGTGCTGTTTTTACCAAATATAATTTTGAGATATCATTTGAAAGATCACATAAGGTACCATAGGTACATATAACAAGCTTAGAAATACTCTGAGTTCTACTGAACCAGCTGTTGTAGTAGAAAGGGCCTAGCACACCCTGACTACAACTCTTAGCAAGGGATCAGTAGGAAAACCCATAGTGTAGGTAGGTGCACACACCACCCCTAAACTAGAAAGCATGTCTATCACAGGAGAGGCCACAGTGACTGCCCTTGTGATTAGTGACCCTCCACAGGTCCTTTCCAGATATGCAGCACTCAGCTTCCAGGAGATGAGACAATTGTGTACCTCAAGGAAACTGAAACAGGGTTCCAACCCTACCCTTCCTTTTCTGTTAGGACTCTTAGAGACCTATGATGCAAGAAGAGCCTCTAACCCAGGCCCCTCAGACCCAGCAGATGGAAGCATGCCCCCCTTAGAAGGAGACCCTGACTCTAACCTCCCTGAAACAGAAGATGTAGATGGTAGGGAAGATGGGGACTCCTCTGATGGAGAGGTAGACAATGGCCAAGCTTTAGTCAGCAGACTTACAAGGGCCAACTTAAGCCTACATGGGGATGGGTTTGGGGGAGCCCCAGACCTAGCCACAAGAAGGCCTAACCTTGGGAATAGAAGAAGTGTCTCATGTATCTGCTCAGAGGGGGATGACTTCCCCTCAGAGGAGAGAACACGTGGCAAAGATGAAGGAAGTTAATCTGAGGATCCAAAGGGAAGAACTTGCCCTTGCCAAAGAGAAACTTGCTTTTTCCAGAGAGCAGAAATTTAGTGAGATAGAACCCACTGGTGGCAGCAGTAACCCTAGGGATAAAGACAGGAGTTTTGATAATAGACACCTAAGTAAAATAGTGCCCCCCTATAAGGCAGGGGATGACATCCACAAATGGATGACTGCTCTGGAGAGGGCCTGCAAAGTACAGCAGGTACCCCAGGGTCAGTGGGCAGCTATATTGTGGCTCTCCTATTAAGGTAAAGGCAGAGATAAGCTCCTCACTGTTAGAGGTGAGGATGCTAATGACTACCAAGTCCTGAAAAATGCACTGATTGATGGGTTTGGCCTAACAACTGAACAGTACAGGTTGATGTTCAGAGACACCCAGAAAACTCAGGCTCAGGATTGGACCGACTTTGTTGATTGTGCCACTAAGGCTTTGGAAGGCTGGTTACTGGGAAGTAAAGTTACTGATTACTCAGGATTGTACAATCTGATAATGAGAGAACAAATCTTAAATAATTGTCAGAACCAGTTGTTGCATCAGCACCTGATTGACTCAGATCTGACCTCTCCCCAAGAATTGGGAAAGGAGGCAGACAGATGGGTCAGAACCAGGGTCAAGCAGCAGAATCAGGGTGGTGGCCAGAAGAAAGCAGACCAAAAGGGTAGTAATCAGAATCAACAAAATGACCAGAAGTCTTCAACAGGGCCCCAACAATCTAAGGAGGGTGGGTCCCAGAATTCCCAAAAGAAGAATGATGGTCAGAAGAAACCATGGTGCCAATACTGTAAAAGTAAGACTCACTGGTTTAGTGAGTGCACCAAGAAAGGCTCAGCTCCTACCACTACTGCCCCTAAGGCACCTGCACCTCCTAGTACAGTTAGTGGTGGTAGTGTACCCCCCAAGGCTATAGTTGGGTTAAGCCTGGGAACGGAGGTGGGTTCTGACTTAGTCAGAATACCTACTCAGGCTGTTCTTGTTTGTAGTGGGGACATGGATATGACCCCTACTGCAAGTCTCAGTACTCTGGGCAAGTGCAGGCAAACTCCTTGGATCAATGGAAAACTGGCTCAGGCCTACAGGGACACATGTGCCAGTGTCACTATGGTGACACCAGCCTTTGTGGACCCTGATCAGATCATACTAGGTTCAAACTACCTAGTGGCCATTGCTAGCAATGTCACTACCAATCACAGTATGGCAGTTAACTTCTCCTGGGGAGGGGTAACTGGCCTCAAAAGGGTTGTAGTTAGTTCAGAATGTCTTTAGGGCAATGATTTGGAATCCTCCTTATGGTTAGAAGTGGAGTATAGGACTCATGTGGAAATGTTAGGTTTGTCAGCACATGTCCTTGCTGTGACCAGGTCACATGCCAGAAAATGCCCAGCTGAATAAGTGCTGGATCCTTGAACAATGGACCAGACACTACCCAAGAGGGAGAGCAGTAGGGTAAAGGCAGTGCCTTCACCCCTGCCTCAGGTTGAGGATCAGCCCTCTCAGGAGGCTGACCCAAAGACCCCAGAACTTGAACCTGAACAGGTTGAGTTTCTTGGGACAGGGGGACCTTCCAGGGCAGACTTGAGGCAGGCACATTTAGCCTGTTCCTCCCTTGAACCAATCAGACAGCAAGCTGCTACTGAGGCTGCAGGGAATGCTACAGGTACCCACAATGTGTACTGGGATGAAGGACTCCTATACTCTGAGGCAAGAGACCCCAAGCCTGGTGCTACCAGGAGGCTGGTCATCCCCTTGTCTCTTAGAGGTTTCCTTCTTACCTTAGCCCATGAGATTCCCCTTGCAGGATACTTAGGCCAGAACAAGACTTGGGACAGGCTTGTCCCTCACTTTCACTGGCCACACATGTCTGAGGACATAAGAGTTTTGTCGCTCATGTGTCACCTGTCAAGCCAGTGGCAAATCAGGTGGCACAACAAAGGCCCCCCTTATACCACTACCTGTGGTGGGGGTACCCTTTCAAAGAGTGGGGATTGATATTGTGGACCAATGGACCCCCCCAACAGCATCTGGGCACAGATTTATACTGGTGGTAGTGGATCATGCCACCAGGTATCCGGAAGCTATTCCCCTTAGGATCACTACAGCTCCTGTTGTGGCAAGGGCCCTACTTGGAGTTTTCTCCAGAGTGGGGTTTCCTAAGGAGGTAGTCTCTGACAGAGGTGCAAACTTCATGTCAGGATACTTGACTGCAATGTGGATGGAGTGTGGTGTAAATTACAAATTTACCACCCCCTATCATCCACAGTGCAATGGGCTTGTGAAGAGATTCAACAAGACCCTAAAAGGGATGATAAAAGGGTTACCTGAAAAGCTTAGGCAAATATGGGACATCCTTTTACCCTGCCTTCTGTTTGCTTACAGAGAGGTCCCACAGAAGGGGGTTGGCTACAGCCCTTTTGAGCTTCTGTCTGGGCATCCTGTAAGATGACCCCTATGTCTTGTGAAGGAAGGATGGAAGTTAACTCTCAAAAAGCCTAAGCTTGACATAGTGGACTATGTACTTGGTCTCCGCTCCAGGATGGCAGAGTACATGGAGAAGGCAACCAAAAACCTTGAGGCCAGCCAAGAACTTCAAAAAGCTTGGCATGAACAAAAGGCTGTCTTAACTGTTTACCAGCCAGGACAGAAGGTGTGGGTGTTGGAGCCAGTGGCCCCAGCAGCTCTCCAAGACAAATGGTCTGGACCCCACACCATCATTGAGCAAAAGGGAGAGGTCACCTACCTGGTGGACCTTTTAACTCCCAGTAGCCCACACAGGGTGCTTCATGTTAACAGGCTCAAGGCATGTTGACAGGGCGGACATGGGCTTGCTCATGGCCACAGATGAGGGACAGGAGGAAGAGAGTGACCCTCTCCCAGACCTGCTCACTCAGAAGCCTGATGATGGGTCAGTAGATGGTGTGGTCTTTTCCGACAGCCTCTCTGAAAATCAACAGAAGGATTGCAAACAGGTTCTTCAATCCTTCAGACATATGTTCTCTCTGACCCCCAGTCAGACAAACTGGTGCACCCATGAGGTGGACACTGGTGACAGTCTGCCTATAAAGAGTAAAATCTACAGGATACCGGACCACGTCAGGGACTGCATAAAGAAAGAAGTACAGAAGATGTTGGAATTAGGAGTCATTGAACGCTCAGAAAGCCCTTGGGCTAGTCCTGTAGTTCTAGTGCCAAAGCCTCACACCCAGGATGGTAAGAGATGAGGTTTTGCGTAGACTACAGGGGTCTCAATGCGGTTACTAAAACAGATGCCCATCCAATACCTAGGGCAGATGAACGCATAGATAAATTGGCTTCTGCCGAATTCTTGAGTACATCTGACCTAACAGCTGGTTATTGGCAAATCAGGTTAGCTGAGGAGGCCAAGGCCAAAACAGCATTTTCTAAACCACAAGGTCATTACCAATTTGTGGTGATGCCCTTTGGTTTGAAAAATGCACCTGCCACTTTTCAAAGGTTGGTGAACCAAGTTCTCACTAGGTTGGATGACTTTTGTGCAGCATATCAAGATGATATTGCTGTCTTCAGCTCCACCTGGGAGGATCACCTGATCCACCTGAGGAAAGTTTTGGAGGCCCTGCAGAAGGCAGGCCTCACTATCAAGGCCACCAAGTGCCAGATAGGGCAGATTTCGTAATTGTTGAAGCTAATTATTCACCAACTTGCTACTGAATGAAGGAACGGATGTAATACTTCTAGAGAAAGTTTTGCAAATCTAATCTACTCATTGAGATTAGTGGTTAAAATGAGAGCGGTTCGCCATCAAATACTGACGAGTTGCACTGTGATTAAGGGTTTGTGCCCTAGTTTGTCTTCCCTCACATAAATGCTGCCATTTAAATTGACCTTTCTCCTACTCCATCCTCCTTTTGGTCACTCTCTCTTTTGCACCTCTTAGGAGTCGCTCGGAACCCCCCTACTCCTCTTAACATTAACCTCTCCTCCCCAGCCCTTCCTACCTGGGCGAGCCCATGTTCACTCAAGTTAAGTTACTTCTTTTTATTCTCATTTCAATTCAAGCGCACCAACTAACCTGCCTTCCCTGAATTTCCTCCTAAATGGCACCAATACTTCTGGGGTGCTCCATTTATTTGTTTGCACCTGTTACTCCTAGAAAGGCTGCACTCCAACTCCCTTACAGCTCCTATTCCAGTGCTGGTAGTGTTGGTCTTCTGAGCGTTGTTCCTCTGTAGCACCTGCATGGTTTGCACTTAGTACCCAGCCTGGTTGCATGGTTGGTAAATCTCTGGTGAACTGAGCTCTGGTCACTCCTAGATAATATTCTTAAGAGCATTCATTACCCTGGTCTCTAGTTAGCTTCTATAATAGGAGGAGTCTTGGGTAGACTTAATATAGCACATACTGTGGTTATTAAGCTGTGCCTTCCAATGGCTTTCTCTTTCGTCACTCTTGAGTGGACTGCAATGACCTACATTCAATTGTGCTTGAAATTTTAGTCTAGCTATAACATAAGTCACTTATTGTAATACAATGATCTGAAAGGATCAGGTTAGTGTTAGATTCATTCCTTAGAATATCCCCAGGCATCAGAATGCATTCGGAAAGTTTTGCGTAGCAGTACCCCTGCGCGTCGGTAGGCGTCGCCTGCGACTCTGCGTCAGTCGTCGGCGTCGTGATTGACGGGATGTCGTCATAGTACTTAGACGCCGCCCTTGCGCGCTGACGTCAGTTCTTTTTTTCCGCGCCAGCAAGCACAGTTCCGGGAAGAGCAGTACTCCTAACTTTTTGATCTCTTTTGGATCCTTCTTGAGTCGATTCCTCGACTCGCGGTGTCGGTACGGCTCAAACCCTGCGACGATTGTCACCGCTTGATGTCGGTGACCGACCCCCACCGTCTGTGCCTTTACTGTCTCGGGGCCGACCACGATGACAAGGCGTGCCCAGACTCCCAGGCCTTGACCTCGAAGGCTAGGCGGGAGCAGTCTCGTAAGCGTCTGGAGCTCCGGCAGTCGGCCCCGGCCGCTCGAGGTCCCGGTCCAGGCGGAGGTCGAGGGACCGGTTGCTGGGCCACAGTCATCACCGCTCGATGAGTCAACACCACTCGTCGGGCTCCAAGTCCTCAGGTAAGTTGAGGCACTCTAAAAATAAGTCCAAGAAGTGACATCGCTCTTTCTCTACTCCCCCCGTCCCCCGACGCTTGCGAGACGCAGCCGGGGGTTTGGGCGACACCGCCCACGCGGATCCACCAGAGCAGCAAGTGCCCCGTCCAGCTCCACACCTGCCGGTCCCTGGGCTACACGCGACACCGGAGGAGATTAGCGCCTTCCTCACGGCCATGAGGTTGCACTTCCCTCCGTCGGAACCCGCCGAGGTGCCTTCGGGCCACGCGGGTCCATCCGGGAGCCCAAGCGGGCAGGCAGCTCCGGCTCAGTCGGGTGCTTCGGCCCAGCGCAGTCGACGACTCCGGTCCTGACGCCGCAGGGCTCCTCAGGATCCAGGTCTGGGTCCATGACGACGCCAGTCGACCTTACGACCCCTCCGCTGGCACCGTCACCAAGGATGTCGTCCATGACGCCGCCCGGCGCCATCTTCAACGCCGATCGGTGAACCCTTCACCGACGACCCGGCTCCATCATTTATTCCGGACTATCAGGAGATGGATGAAGAGGGGGACTGGGAGGGGTCTGAGGACCCTCTGGCACTACAGTGCCAGTTGAGCCAGGACTGGGCAGACGAGCTGGGGGAGGCCAGTAGTCTGGACACTTTGCCCCACACTGGACTCGTCTCCCCTCATACCGTGGCTACGGAGGAGGGGGCTGCTTACAGCGTGGTGTTGACTAGGGCAGCCAAGGCCTTGGCTCTTGAGCTCCCTGTCGCGGCCATGAGGACTAACCTACTCACTGAAGTTCTCAAATCGCAGGCAAGCTCCTCAGAGCCTCTACTGCTGTTCAACGAAGCCCTCACCGACGTTCTGTTGGGCACCTGGTGTAAGCCCTCCACAGGCCTCCCCGTGGATCGTAACGTGGCCCAACGCCCGGCTCCGTGCGACCACAGCTTCCTGTCCGTTCACCCCACCCAGAGAGCCTGGTGATCCAGGCCTCTACCTACCAGACCACATTCACGACCGCTCCTCAGGATCGGGAATGCAAAAGGTACGATCAGTTTGGGAAGAAACTGTTCTCCTCACTGAGTTTGGGGTTGCGGTCTGTCAACACCACCTGCCTTTTGGGCCGTTCCACACACTCTTTGTGGGATTCGGTTGCGGAAGTGCTGCTGCAGTGTACGTTGGAGGTCGAGGCAAAGTTTACCCAAGCCCTAGAAGAGGGACGGGATGCAGCACGCTAATCAATACGGTGTGGACTTGATACCACGGACTCGCTGAGACTATGGTGGCGGTTCGCCGCCACGCCTGGCTGAGGTCTGCCAACTTTTCAGGGGGGATGTCCAAGCCACCCTTATAGACATGCCCTTTGATAGCCGTCGCCTCTTTGGCGACAAGGCAGACAGTCAACTGGAGCGTTTCAAGGACTCCAGGGCTAAGGCCAAGTCCTTTGACCTCGGCCAGCGCCAGCAAATGTCTGCCTTTGCCCCTTTCGTGGCCAAGGAAGGGGCGCCCCCACACGTCCAGCTAGCCAGAGGCCGCAAAACCAACTTCAACGTGGTCGCGGATGCGGTAACCGCCGTGGCGGTGCCGGGGGACACCGGCAAAGTCAGTCCACACTGCCCCCGCAGCATCTGCCTCAAAATCCTCCGAGTATTCAGGCCCATTCGACGCCAGTGGGGGGCAGGGTTTGCCATCACCTCCTCCACTGGCGCTCCATCACCTCGGACAGGTGGGTGCTGCAAATCGTCCGAAGGGGCTACTCCCTCCCCTTCGAGGTGACCCCTTCAGCCATGCCACCGCAGTACCACCGCATGTCGGGGGATCACTTGCGACTTCTGCAGGAGGAAGTTACAGCCCTCTTGGCCAAGGGGGCCGTCAAGAGCGTTCCTGGGCCAGAATTAGGACGTGGTTGCTATTCCCACTACTTTCTGGTACCCAAGAAGGGCAAAGGAGGCCTACGCCTTATCTTGGACCTACGGAGCGTCAACTGCTTCCTCCAGAAGGAGTAGTTCAAGATGTTGACTTTGGCTCAGGTCCTAGCTGCCCTGGACCCAGAAGACTGGATGGTAGCGTTGGACTTGCAGGACGTGTATTTCCACATTCCCGTCCTGCCGGCCCACCAGCGTCACCTGCGGTTCACGGTAGGCCACGAGCACTTTCAGTTTACTGTTCTCCCCTTCGGCCTTACCAGCGCCCCATGGGTGTTCACAAAAGTGATGGCGGTGGTCGCAGCTCATCTGAGCAGATTAGGGGTTTCAGTCTTCCCCTATCTCGACGATTGGTTGTTGAAGGCGGGCTTGCCCCAGACAGTCGTCACCCACCTCCAGACTACAGCCGACCTCCTGCACTCACTGTGGTTCTCCATCAACGTGCCGAAGTCACACCTGTGCCCCTCTCAGAAGCTCCTTTTCATCAGAGCGGTTCTGGACTCAGCGCAGTTTCGGTTTTATCCTCCCGAAAAGCACGTTCGGGATATTCAGGCTCTGATTCCGATCTTTCAGCCTTTATCCAGTGTTTGTCAGGTTGATGCTGCGGCTCCTGGGGCTGATGGCCTCCTGCATCCTTCTGGTGCATCACGCCAGGTGGCAGATGCGGGCTCTGAGGTGGGACCTGAAGTTTCAGTGGGCACAGCATCAGGGCAACCTGTCCGACCAAGTCTGGATCACGGAGAGCAGTGGTGGCTCACGAACCGCGATTGGGTCAGCGGCAGATCTCTCTCCCTACCCCTAACCGGAGCACATAGTGGTGACAGATGAGTCCCTCCTGGGATTGTGGGTGGGGGGCACGTGGGAGAGAGGGAGATCAGAGGCCTCTGATCTCAGGCGGAGTCCCAGCTCCACATCAACCTTCTGGAGCTGCGGGCGATCCCACTTGCACTGAAGGCATTCCTTCCCACTGTCCGGGGAAGTGTGGTGCAGGTGTTCACAGACAACACCACCGTCATGTGGTACTGCAACAAACAGGGCTGGGTGGGGTCGTGGACCATTTGTCAGGAGGCTCTGCGCCTCTGGTAGTGGCTGGAACAACCAGGGCGTCACCCTGGTTGTTCAACACCTGGCAGGTTCCCTGAACACCAGGGCAGACTAACACAGCCGCCGGTACATGATGGATCACGAATGGCGTCTGAACTCGGACGTGGCGCAAGGCCTCAGCAGTGGGGAGAGCCTTGGTTAGATCTATTAGCCACCGAAGAGATCACGCAATGTCATCAGTTCTGCGCATTGGAATTTCCAAGGCGGCGCTCGCTCGGAGATGCTTTTCGCCGTGAGTGGAGCTGAGGTCTGTTGAACGCCTTTCCGCCTATACCACTTCTGCCCAGAGTGCTGAAGAAGATCAGGCGCGACCGGGCCCAAGTCATCCTTGTGGCTCCGGACGGGGCACGAAGAAACTGGTTTCCCGAGTTACTCAGCATGTCAGTCGATCCTCCGATTAGTCTGCCTCATCAGGAGGACCTTCTGTTGCAGCAGCAGGGGACGGTCCTCCACCCGAACCTGTCCAGCCTCCACCTCCATGCGTGGAGATTGAGCGGCGGCAGTTGAGGCCATTGGACTTGCCTCCTGAAGTCTGTGATGCGATTCTGGCAGCCAGGCATCCCTCCACAAAATCGGTATACGCCTGCAGGTGGAACAAATTTGTGGCATGGTGCACAGCAAAGGCTGTGGATCCACTCTGCCCGCCTGTCAGAGGTTCTTCTCTTTCTTCGGTCTCTTGCCCAGCAGGGCTCTGCTCTGGGCACTTTTAAGGGCTACCTCTCTGCCATTTCTGCCTTCTTGAGGCTTCCTGATCAGCCTTCTCTTTTCAAGTCCCCTGTTGTAAATAGATTCATGAAAGGCATCACGCAAATGTTTCCTCCGGTTCCTTTCGTGATGCCTCAGTGGGACTTGAATCTGGTTCTCACCTATTTGATGTGCGCTCCTTTTGAGCCAGTTCACAATTGCCCTCTTCGTCTTCTGACTCTCAAGACTGCATTCCTGGTTGCCAACACCTCTGCCAGGAGAGTGAGTTAGCTCCAGGCTCTATCTTCTACGCCTCCTTTCCTATCTGTCCATCCGGACAAAGTTGTCTTGAAACTACGTCCTTTCCTGCCCAAAGGGGTTACAGCCTGTCATATCGGGCAGTCAATCACCTTGCCCACCTTCTTTCCGCCTCTGCACCCAAAAGGTGCGCTCTCCTTTTATCTAGACCGCACACGCCAGTTCCGGGTGGACGACCAGCTCTTTGTTGGTTACGTGGGCGCTAGGAAGGGACGGGCGGTGCACAAGCAGACCATCTCTCAGTGGGTCGCATTGTGCATCAAGGTCTTTTACTCCTTGGCGAAGGAGCCTCCTGTTGGGCTGAGGGCAGATTCCACTTGGGCCACGGCAGCTACTACTGCCCTGGGTTGGCGAGTCCGGAGAGATGGCTTTTTCAGCCGTTCCGTTCTCCAGGACTTTCTGGTGTGATCTTGGTTTGCAGACCGCCCTCCGGGGTTGGTATTGCTGGGGTATCGATTCTAAGGTAAGGAATCTAACACTAACCTGTTTCTTTCAGATGCACAAGTTACTTACCTTCGGTAACGATATATCTGTAAGAAACAGTAGTTCGTGTTAGATTCCTTACCGCCCCACCCATCCTCCTTATTCTGCAAACCGATATCTAGGGTTAAGGACATTCCCTTTCAGGGCCCTAGTTTCATGGCACCAGTCCCCGTCTCTGGCATGGCTCTGCGTTCCTGGCGCGGAAAGCTATGTACAAGAACTGACGTCAGCGCGTGAGCATGACGTCTAAGTACTCAGACGACGTCACCCCAGCGATCACGACGCAGACGATGGACGCAGAGCCGCAGATGACGCCCAAGGGTACTGCTACGCAAAACTTTTCGGATCCAGCCTGATGCCTGGGGATATTCTAAGGTAAGGAATCTAACACTAACTACTGTTTCTTACAGATATATTGTTACCGAAGGTAAGTAACTTGTGCTTTCTGTTGAATACAAACCATCTACCCACAGATTCCTCACCTTGTGAACATCCTCCAGACATCGAATTGGGTCTGGAATTCCCCTCACCCCAACAGGTACCAGCAATATCTCTCTAGCACCACTAAGTGACTCCAGTTGTGTTCTGCACCAGATGCAAGTGTCATATAGCTTGTGTAGTGTAGGAGAGTAGGGTCTGCTTCCTATGGTTACTCCCACTTTTTGCTGCGATTCTCTGGTTTTTCGACTTAGTGTGGCTGTGGACCCCACAGCCCAGCTGTGGCTGTGTGGCTGTGGGCCCACAGCCCAGCTGTTCTCTCTAAATTGATACCATGTACTTTAGGTACCTACCAGATTGGTTACTGAGTCACCCTTGTGAGCCCCTGTATAGTGTACCATAGGTACCCAGGGCATAGGTGCACCCTAGGCCTACCAGGGGCTGCAGCATTTATTGTGCCACCCCTGGTTTGCCTTCCAAACTGACACCACAGGTCTGTTCACACAGGCTGGTATACTATACTATATACCTATATCTATATATACATATAGACACATATACACCTATGAATCACTCCAAAGGCAGGCCTTAACAATACTGGAGGCAGAGTGCTTGGTTTTATGTGAGAGGGTGCCCTAGCCTGAGCTAAGCCCCTCTGCAACTTTCGGAACCATCTCCTTATAGTTGTTCTAGGATATAGCCATACCGTATACTCTCAAGTGCATTATAATCCTTGCGGTTAATGCCAAATTTGGTTTGGCTTTATCAAAACATGTTGTTCAAGGTGTCAAACACTTTGGAATACTACCATTCCTGGCTGCGGGGTAGCATTCCACCCTTCTAGAGGGAGAAGACCTGTATAGTTACTGGTTTACCCGGTTAAAGTTAAACAGAGCTTCAGCATCACAAAATGGATGCAGCTGCCACAGACTAGTCTGACCTCCTGTTGCTGGACGAAACGCCGGCATGGGAGGCCTGGACAATTAGGTTTCCTGTCCAGGAAGGTGCCAGCACCTCCCCAGACAGGCTTTTGTGTATTGGCACAGGGAGGGCTGCATTCAGTGAATGCTTTCCAGACACTGCCTGGGCCACACAAGGATGATTCAGAAGAGGGGGTGGTGATGAACAGAGTGTCTGAATTAAGCAGACCGCTCTTACCCAGTCCAAAGATCAGGGCTTGATCCATCACCGTTTTTTAGCTCACTGCACCATCCCAGCTCAGAACTTGGCTATATGCAAATTAGTCTGACCCTGGCCCAGTGCATCATGGGAACAGGGCAGACCAAACTACCATGCCAATTCTTATACTGGGAAGGAAACAAGCTACCGGGGACCGGTTTCTGGCATTTCAGCTGTCTTCGGCCCGGCTTGCTTGAAACCTGATGGTGCAATGAGCTAGGGACTCACATCTGAGTATACCCTTCCACGCTTATGGTGGACAAAAATGATTCAGAAGAAGGGGTGGTGATGAACAGAGTGTCTGAATTAAGCAGACCGCTCTTACCCAGTCAAAAGATCAGGGCTTGATCCATCACCGTTTTTTAGCTCACTGCACCACACAAGGTGCTCCATGCATTTCCCAGTTCAAAACGGTTGCTGGGGCACTCTGCCCCAGCTCTGGCGCAAAACTGGACAAAGGGAAGGAAAATGCTACTTACCAGTATGCATCTGTTCTTGGCATGTAGGGCTGCTGACATTCATATCTTAGCATAGATCACTGCCTAGTGTTGGGTCCGGATGATTGCACCTTGTTGTCCTGGAAGAGTCTTCGAAGTATCACGAGATAGGTGACTCCTCCCCTGGACTACAGTGCGCATGGGCATCTTCTCCATCCTCAGATTATTTTTCGCCATTGTGGCAAAGATGGAGCATAGTAAAGTAAGAGATGGCCATGCAAAAGAGAATCCTGCAGCTGCAACAGACACCGGGGAGGAGGGTGGGCGATATGAATGTCAGCAGCCCTACATGCCAAGAACAGATGCATACTGGTAAGTAGCATTTTCCGTTTGAGGCATGTGGGCTGCTGAATTCATATCTTAGCATACACTGTATAGCAGTATCTCCTCTAGCGGTGGTCACCTGTACCAGCTGCAGCAGTCTGAAAAAGTTTTAAGGACAGCCTGGCCTACAGCAGCTTGCTGCTTTGTTTGCACGTCTACACAATAGTGTTTAGTGAAAGTGTGTATGGTAGACCATGTAGCTGCCCTACATATGTCTTCAAGGGGAATATTTCCTAGGAAAGCTATGGATGCCCCCATTTTACACGTAGTGTGTGCTTTTGGGGGAACTGTTAGAGTGCGTTTAGCTTTTTGATAGCATATTTGAATGCATTTATCCATCTGGCTATTGAGATGGGATTACCTTTATGTTGTGGCGAAAAAACAACAAACAGTTGCTTTGTTTTCCTAAATGATTTTGTCCTGTCAACATAATATAGCAGAGCTCTCCTTACATAGAGTGTGTGTAGGGCTCTTTCAGCTACTGACTGTGGGTTTTGGAAGAAAATTGTCAATTCTATTGATTGATTGATATGGAAAGTGGATATGACTTTTGGCATAAACTTGGGGTTGGTCCGAAGTACTACCTATTTGCATGTATTTGCATGTAGGGTTCTTGAATAGTTAGTGCCTGTAGCTCACTTACTTGTCTGAGGGAGGTAATGGCAATTAAGAATGCCACCTTCCATGTTAGAAATTGCAATTCACATGAATGGAGTGGTTCGAAAGGAGGTCCCATAAATCTGGTAAGTACCACATTTAAGTTACAGACTGGTGAAGGTGGGTGCTTTGGAGGGATTATCCTTTTAAGACCTTCCATAATAGCTTTGATTGGGGGTACCTTGAACAGAGAAAGGTGTTATCTGTTCTGGAGATACGCTGCTATAGCAGCAAGATGTAGCCTTATAGAAGAGTATGCCAGATTGCATCTTTGAAGATGCAAGAGGTAACAGGATGGATGGAAGCATCTAATGGATTGGTTATTGTTGCAATAAATTACAAATCTCTTCCATTTAGCTGCATAGCATGCTCTAGTAGTTGTCAGTCTTGCCTCCTTGATAATGTTCATGTAATCAGGAGGTAAGTTAAGGTATCCGAAGTCAGACTTCAGGAGCCAGATCGCTAGGTTCATCTGATTGGGATCTGGGTGCCTGATTTCTCCATGGTTCGGAGTTAAAAGAAGGGGCGAGAGGTGCCGTCTTTGGTGGGGAACTACTGAAAGTTCTAGGAACGTTGTGTACCATGGCTGTTTTGCCCATGTGGGAGCAACAAGGATCATTGTGAGTGATTGCTGACGTAGTTTGCGTGCCACCCGCGGAATCAGTGGGGCTGGTGGAAAAGCGTACGCAAATCTGCCTGACCAGTTCATCCATATTGCATTGCCCTGTGACAACGGATGTGGGAACATGGCAGCAAAATACTGGCATTTTGAGTTTTCGTTTGTGGCAAACAGATCTATCTCTGGATGGCCCCATTTTTGGAAGAATGGTTGGAGAACTTGAGGGTGAATCTCCCATTCGTGTAGCTGTTGGCTGTGTCTGTTTAACAGATCCGCCATTTGATTGTCTTTCCCTGGCAGGTGTTCTGCTAGGAGAAAATGTTTCTTGGAATTGCCCACCTCCATATGCTCTATGCTAAGTGAGACAGCTGTGGAGAGTGTGTCCCTCCTTGTTTCTGGATGTAATACATGGCTGTCATGTTGTCCGTCCGGATCAACACAGCCTTGTTGTACAAGTATTTTTGGAAAGCTTTTAGTGCCAGAAATAGTGCTAGCAACTCTAATTGGTTAATATGTAGTGTCTTTTGTTTGATTGTCCAGAGCCCTTGGACTGTGTATTGAAGTAAATGGACTCCACAACCTATCAGTGATGCGTCCGCTGTTAGTACTACTTGTGGAACCGGCTCTTGGAACAGTCGCCCCTGGGAAAGGTTTTGTGGATTCCGCCACTGCAAAGAGTTGTAAGCGCGACTGTCTACCAACACTTGGTCTTTTAGTTGTCCTTGAGCTTGATTCCACTGCCGTGCTAGGCAGTCTTACAGTGTACGCATTTGAAGTCGGGAATGAGGGACAATGAATATGCAGGAGGCCATCATGCCTATGAGCTGCATGAACACTCGAGCTGGCAAAGAGTGTTGTGGCTGAAATATTTGAATGAGAGTCTGCATGTTGGCTATCCTGGCTGGATTTGGATATGCCTTTGCTACTGAGGTATCTATTGTAGCCCCCAGATATTGTTGTATGTGGGAGGGCTGTTAATGTGATTTTGGGTAATTTATGGAAAAACCCAGGCTGTGTAGCAGCTGGAGTGTCTGAGACGTATGGCTTGCACACTGCGCATACGAGTTGGCTTTTATAAGCCAATCGTCTAGGTATGGAAACACGTGGATGTGTTGCCTTTTGAGGTGTGCTGCTACTACCACTAAACATTTTGTGAAAACTTTTGGGGCTGTAGTCACCCCGAAGGGGAGAACTTTGAATTGATAATGTTGACCTTCTATTGTGAACCAGAGGTATTTCCTGTGAGCTGGATGTATAGGTATGTGAAAATATGCATCTTTGAGGTCTAATGTAGCAAGGAAGTCGCCTTGCTGTAGGAACGGGAGTACTTGTTGTAGAGTAATCATATGGAAATGCTCTGAGTGTATGTATTGATTTAGAGGTCTGAGGTCTAGTATGGGTCTGAGGGATCCATCCTTTTGGGGAATTAGGAAGTATAGAGAGTACACCCCTGTTCCTTGGTGTTGAAAGCTTGCACCTATTTGTAGCATGGACGCAACCTCTTGTTGTAACAATGTGATGTGTTCTTTGGACATAGGACGGTGTTTGGGTGGTATGTTGGGAGGAGTAGAAATGAGTTCCAGGCAATAACCATACTGGACCATTTGTCTCGCCCACCTGTCTGTGGTAATGGCGTTCCAGACTGGTAGGAATTGTTTGACTCTGCCTCAGACTGGTGTTATATGGTCTGGAGGGAGTGTGATGAAGTCACTGTTTGGCGGCAGTGGAGGCTCTGGTGTTATTGCCGCCACGTCCTCTGCCCTGGTTATTGTTGCCACTATAACGCCCTCTGTTGGAGCCTTTATTAAAGGAACTTTGGGTGTTGCTTTTGTATGTAGAGGAAGTCTGATGTGTTGCCTCATGTGGTGCCTCTGTAGGTGGAGCGACAAAAGGAACCTCTATGTTGTTGAAACTGCAGTGCGCCCATGGATTTAGCAGTTTCGGTATCATTTTTCATTTTGTCTAAAATGGTATCTACTGCAGGGCCAAACAGGAAGTATTGGTTAACTGGTTGGTTGAGGATGGTGGATTGCACCTCGTTCTTAAAACCAGAGATGCGTAGCCACGCGTGCCTGCATAGTAATACGCTATTATTAGTGGACCTGGCTGATGTGTCAGCTGCATCAAGCGCACATTTAATGGAAGCATTAGTTATAAATTTGCCTTCCTGTATGAGGTCGTTAGCCTGAGCTTTGAAAGGTTCTGGCAGGTGTTGCAGTAAACCTTCAAGTTGATCGTAATGTGCTCTATCGTAGCGAGCTAGTAGAGCTTGTGTGTTTGCAATCCTCCATGAATTAGCAGCCTGTGAGGCTACTCTCTTGCCTGAGGCTTCTGATATTTTAGACTCCTTATCAGGAGGGCGAGCATCTCCTGTTTGTGAGTTAGCTCTTTTGCAAGCGTTTGCTACTACTAGTGAGTCTAAAGGCAACTGGGATTTCATATAAGTAGGGTCTGTAGGGGCCACCTTATATTTCTTCTCAATCCTGGGATTGAGTACAAGTGCTGTGGCTGGATCTTTGAATATGTCTGGCGTGGGTTTTAGACCCCCTTTTACCATGGGAAGTGTCCTGACATTCTTCTCAGAGGTAGGAAAAGTGTCAAATAGAAAATCTTCTATTGGGTCAGTGTGCATATCGACCTTGTGGTATTTTGCTGCCCAATCTAGCAGTTGGTTAAAAACGATGGTGTCGTCAGTGGGCAATGGCTTTGTAGGGTATGGGGAGGTGTCAGAGATGGGTTGTGTGTCATATGGATCATTCTGGTGCTCCCATGTGTCATCATGTGCATGAGGATCCTCTGGTTCATTAAAATCATTCTGAGGATCTTCCCCGATGTTATCCCCATCATTATAATCTGAATGTGTAGGAGAGTAGGGCACAAAAGGCATATTAGGATAGAAAGGAGGAGGAGTAAAAGGCCTAGAGGGAGATGTCCCGAAGTCTATTTTCTTTGGAGGAACAGGGGAAGGAGTGTCCGTGTCCAATGGTCTCTTTTTCCGGTAATAAACTAACTTTTCCTGTTTCAGGGTCTATATACAGTTTAGATTGTTCCTCAGTTACTGGATCAGGATGGAAGAGTTCTTCCTCAACAGTCCGTGGCTTTGGCACCGATGTTTTTGGCTTACTCAGGGTCTATATACAGTTTAGATTGTTCCTCAGTTACTGGATCAGGATGGAAGAGTTCTTCCTCAACAGTCCGTGGCTTTGGCGCCGATGTTTTTGGCTTACTGACTTGTTTGTGACCCTTTGGCTCGAGGGCCTTTGGTTGTGGAGTTTTTTTTTCCGGCTCGACTGTTGCTTTGGGGTCGGTAACTTTTTTCGGTTCGACATCCTTTGTTGGTTTAACAGTCTTTTTCGGTTCGGCGACTTTGTTTGGGTCGACGACCCGTTTCGGATCGACCGGAGCTTTTGGTTCGATACGTTTTTTATGCTCGACAGCTTTTTTCGACTCAAGGTTTTTTGGTCGAGTCGATGGCTTTTTTCGGTTCGACTGGCTTTGTGGTGTGATCCTGCTTTTGTTGATCAACACTCTTTAGGATTGATGGCCTTTTTTGGGTCGGTGTTCTTTTTGGATCGACGACCCGTTTTGGTTCGAGGCTCTTCTTTGGCTCGATAGCTTTTGCCTCAATAACCTTTTTGGGTTGGGCGACCTTCTTTGGTTCGACCACCTTCTTTCGTTCGACGACCTTTGGTTCGACAACCTTCCGCAGTTAGACGACCTTCGGTTCGACAACCCTTTTAGGGTCAGCAACCTTCTTGGGGAGAATGTTACTCGGTCCTGGGCTATCAGAAGGCTTGGTTTTGGGCTTCTGAGCCGAGCCGGAAGGCGGGGCTTCTGAAGGAGCTTGTCGATATCGGCTAAGGCCTTTAGGCGATGCTTCGACCGGAGGCATAGGTTTTGGGATAAGTGGTGTTGGGGGCTGTGTACTCACTGTTTGCCTCGGCGTGATCTGGTCATCGGAGTCCGACTGGTCCTCAACGGTGACGATTTCTAGATCAGAGTCCGCTGCTTCTGGGAGGTTGTGTTCATCATCGAAGATGTTCTCCAGTTCCGGTGCCGGCCGCTGCATCTCTTGCCTAGTGGCCCGTCGAATCTGGATGGTCTTCTTCGAGCAGAATTGGGCAAAAGCTGGGCAATTATCTATGTTGTGCTCCAGTGATAAGCACTTGTTGCATACTGTATGTTTGTCAGTATGCGTGAATTTGGAGTGGCATTGTGGGCACCTTTTGAACGGGCTCCTTTCCATCGACAGCAGGCCCACGTGGCGTCTAAAGGCCCAACGGCCCACGTCGACAACCGGATCGAGATGGAACGTTTGGTCGAGTCAAAAAGAGAACAATACCGTCGAAGTCAAAGGCCTTCTGGCCTTAGAAAGTATTTTAGTTTTGGATCCGAAGTTGGAGTAGAGGAATAACATCCGAACCCAATGGCGGAAAAAAACAGTCTGAGGATGGAGAAGATGTCCATGCGCACTGTAGTCCAGGGAATGAGTCACCTATCTGGTGATACTTCGAAGACTCTTCCAGGACAACAAGGTGCAATCATCTGTACCCAACACTAGGCAGCGATCTATGCTAGGATATGAATTCAGCAGCCTACATGCCTCGAACAGGGGTGTAACAACCCCCTTCCCAGGTCCACCCATAGGAAGGACCCAATGTGTAGTCCAGCCCCTAAACTCAGTATAAGTATAGGAGCTGTGTCCCTAGGACTTTAGATTACCCTGGATGAAACTTTTAAACATAAATCCTGGACCTTCGACATTCCATTTCGACTGGAAGACATCTCCCTTGTGGTCAAGGAGTGACCACCCTGTTCAAACAGGCACTAACAGCAACTTTGCCGGTCTGCATTTTCGAGGCTCCCGCCGGATCCCAAAGAATCTGACACAGGACACGGACTTCCAGACATCTGACAAAGACCTTCAATCCCAGCAAAGCTGAGACCCGTGGCAGACACGAGAGACGTGGGACCGGAACTCCTGGACATCCTGCATTTTGCTAACTGCATCGACTCCTGAGGTAACTCGCAGTTGTGCATTGGGGTACGAGAAGCCCCAGACCCGAGCACCATTGTCACCGAAGCTCAGGCCTCCACACTCCATGAGTGTCCCGTGGGCCCCGCTTTTGCATTTCAGCTCGACGGGTCTCCGCAGTTCTTAGTCCGTTCGCTAGTGAGCCCCCCGAAGACTTTCCTTTATATCTAACTTGCTTTCCTGGTTTCTCCAGGCTTGCTTCAACTTCCCTACAAAGGAGAAGTTCCTCAGACCTTGCTGGTCTGCACCGAAGCCAATCTCAACATCCTGCGTGGGTTGTGTTTGCCAAGGCTTGTTGGGTCCAGTCCGGATATCGACACCGCAGTCAACTAGATCCTTCGTGGGACAGCTCGAATCCAGCTCCTGGTCGTAGTCGACGCCTCCTGTTCCTCGTGGCTGGAGACACAAACTTCACATCTTCACCTGAAATCCCCCGACATCTGGTGGCATCTTCCTATCGCCGCCCTGGTCACTGGCAAGTGACCCAGACTGTCCCTTCTGCTTTCAGGTTCTACAGATCTTCAATCCACCCTTGGATCCACCCAGACACTTTTCCTCTGGTCGCCTGCAGCACTTCTTTGCAGCTCTCCATTGAAAATGACGACAAAACCCGACACGAAAAGACACCTATGCACCCGGCTTCCCTGGGTGAGGTAACACGAGTACTCTGGTGCTCCCGTGGGTCTTGACTCTGCAAGTGTCCTAGTTTAAAAGGGTTCCATTGTAGTCCATCCGGAAGCGTCCTTACATTGTATATTTGTAACTTCTACGTTTCCCATAGAAAGTCAATGGTAACCCGCGACTGTTTAGGCACTGCACGCGTCTCCCGTGGGCCTCCTACTTCCTAACCTTTGGTTGTTTAGATTAGCCCCAGCGATTCCACAGGCCCCAGGCCGGATTTCTAATTCTCTCGTGGTTCTTATATCACTATTTTAGAATATGGTTTGTGAGGCCCCTAGGGCATTACGTATACTTTCCGTCCATCCGGACAAAGCTGTCTTGAAAACTCGTCCTTCATTCCTGCCCAAAGTGGTTACATCCTTTCATATCGGGCAGTCCATCACCTTGCCCACCTTCTTTCCGCCTCCCTCGGAGGAAGAGAGGCTCCACCGTCTGGACCCAAAACGTGCGCTCTCTTTTTATCTAGATGCACACGCCAGTTCCGGGTGGACAACCAGCTCTTTGTTGGTAACGTGGGCGCGAAGAAGGGACGGGCGGTGCACAAGCGGACCATCTCTCAGTGGGTCGTGTTGTGCATCATGGTCTGTTACTCCTTGGCGAAGATGGAGCCTCCTGTTGGGCTGAGGACCCATTCCACTCGGGCCACGGCACCTACGTGGGCGTCGCTGCAAACATTTGCTAGACACTACTGCCTGGACAGCCAAGTACGGAGAGATGGCTTTTTCGGCCATTCAGTTCTCCAGGACTTTCTGGTGTGATCTTGGTTTGCAGACCCACCTCCGGGGTTGGTATTGCTGGGGTATCTATTCTAAGGTAAGGAATTTAACACTAACCTGTTTCTTTCAGATGCACAAGTTAATTACCTTCAGTAACGATATATCTGTAAGAAACAGTAGTTCGTGTTCGATTCCTTATCGCCCCGCCTATCCTCCCAGTTCTACGAACCAATATCTAGGGTTAAGGACATCCCCTTTAAGGGCCCTAGTTTCATAGCACCAGTGTCTGGCTCCGGCATGGCTCTGCGTTCCTGGCGCGGAAAAGTATGTACAAGAACTGATGTCAGCGCGCGAGGGCAGCGCCCAAGTACTCTGACGATATCATCCCGGCGATCATGACGCCGACGACCGACGTGGAGCCGCAGACGACGCCTACCAAAGCGCAGGGGTGTGCTACGCAAAACTTTCCGGATCCAGTCTGACGCCTGGGGATATTCTAAGGTAAGGAATCTAACACCAACTACTGTTTCTTACAGATATATCGTTACCGAAGGTAAGTAACTTGTACTTTGTTGAATACACACCATCTACTCACAGATTACTCACCTTGTGAACATCCTCCAGACATCAAATTGGGTCTGGAATTCCCCGCGCCACAACAGGTACCAGCAATGGCTCTCCAGCACCACTAAGTGACTCCAGTCGTGTTGGTCTGCACCAGATGCAAGTGTCATATATCGTGTGTAGGCCCACTGTTTTCCTTATGTTAGCATGAGACTGACCTCTGCTTTGCGCACGTTACTATACAAACACTGTACTTTCACACAGATCCTGCTGTTTTTGCGTTCTATCTTCTCCTGGGATTTAGTCTGAACACTGTAGACAAGGTCAAACACCAATATCCCTTGTGATTCTGTTCTGGTCAGGCCCTAGCACCTATATAAAACATACATATGCAGCTGTTTGGTAACATATTTTTGTCATAGGTCTGCAAGAATAGGTAACACTTTGAAAAGGATCTTTCAAGGGAAGAGATTGTGACAGCACCTGAGATGTAAAGCTTTCATCTGTGTATGCTAAAGTATATATTCTGCTGCCAACACTCAAAGATCTTCTGATATATTATCATTTTGCTTCTGTAGAAGGGGAGGGAGGTTAGGCTATCCGGTCTCATACAATGACCGCTCCTTTTATGATTTATGGACTACTTACTATGCTGACCGCATTTATGTTAGGCATTTTCTTACTTACGCTGCATACTAGAGCACAATAGTTAAAATAAATATTTTAAACTTTCCTCGTGTCTGTGTCAGAACTTATTGCGGACTAGTACGAGTGTAAGAGCGAAAGAGAATGTCCTGCAACCGCGATTCCTGAGAGGGTTTTGGAGTGTTGTGTTCTTGGGTGTCTAATCTCTTGTGCCTCGGTGAATGAGTAGGAGGGCACGTGAGATTATAGCTAGTCGGTCCCGGGCTCATGCGTACTCAGGTGGTAAGATGACTCAGTTCATGCCTACTAAGGTTCTATGACCTCAAGCATAGTTCTGACACACTGCAGAGTCCCCAAAAAACACAAAATATCTGAGTCATGCTTGAAAAGGATTCAAATCATCTGACTCACGGATGGCAACAAAGTTAGACAGAGGCCTATGTAAACAGATTATATTGCAGCCAAGATGATTTCTGCCACTTCAAATGATAAGGATTATGTTACTTACCCTGTAAGCATCTGCTCTTGGCATGTAGAGCAGTAGATTTACATGCTTTGCATACTCCTGCCATCTAGCGTTTGATCTGGATGTTTGCAAGTGGTTTTTCTTTGAAGAAGTCTTTTCCAGTCACAAGGCAGAGTGACACATTGATAGTGAGCATGGGCATCGACACCATTGTTAGATTATTTTCCTACAGGAGGGTGAGAATGGAGTAAGTGCGTGTAGTATAGAGGTGTTCATGCGTATATAATGTGAATAATAAGAACTGCAACACCATAGGTGTCCGGGGAGGGCGCATGTAAATCTACAGCTCTACCTGCCAAGAACAGATGCTTACAGGGTAAGTAACATAATCCGTTTGAGGCATCTGTACTGTAGATACACATGCTTTGCACAGGCTGTATAGCAGTACCCTCCAAAAATTGTGGCTAACCAGTGGGTGTTGCAGTTGTTTGAAAGTGTTTTTAGCACTGCCTGTCCAACATTAGCCTGTGACGTGTAAACACATCCACGCTATAATGTTTTGTAAATGTGTGTGGTGTAGACCATGTAGCTGTCTTACTTATGTCAGCTATGGGAAGGTTGACTAAAGGCCATAGATGCTCCTATTTTACGAGTAGAATGCGCTCTAGGAACTACTGCTAAAGTTCATTTAGCTTTAACTTAGCAAGTTTGAATACCTTTGACAATCCATCTCGAAATTACGGTTTTGAGATAGATTTTCCTTTGATGTGGAGCGAAAGCAACAAAAGTGGTTTTATTTTGCAAAAATCATTTGTCTAATCAATGTAGTATATTAATGCTCTTTTGACATCCAGTGTGTGTAGAGCTCTTTCAGTTACTGAATCAGTGAGGGAAAGAACACAGGTAACAACTGATTAGTTAATATGAAAAGCAGAGAACCATTGAAAGGAATTTAGGATTTATACAAAGAACTATTCTATCTTTATGAAGTTGAAAGAAGGGTTCTTCAAAGGTTAATGCCTGTAACTCACTAACCCGATTTGTGAAGTGATCGCTATTAAGAAGAAAACTTTCCATGGAAGAAACTGTAGTGAACAATTGTGTAATGGTTCAAAAACTGGACCCATATGGTCTTGTAAGAACAATGTTAAGGTTCGAGACAGGTGCAGGTGGTACGAGGTGTGGTATTACTCTTAAGGCGTTCCGTAAAGACTTTAATCATAGGCTCTTTGAACAAAGATAAATGTTAACTGTTCTGAAGATATGCAGCTACTGCTGCCAAGGCGCAGTCGAATAGATGTGTAGGCTATATCTGCGCGTTGTAGATGCAAAAGAGAAATAATATTTTGCATGGATGTATCTAGCGGATCAATAGAATTGTTAGTACAATATATGGCAAAACATTTCCACTTTGCTGCATAACATGCTCTAGGGGTAGGTCTTCTTACTTCTTTAAGTATCATTCAATCTGGTGGTAGGTTTAGATAACCAAACTCTGACTTCAGGAGCCGTATCGCAAGTTTGACGTCTTTGGGATTTGGATGTCCAATTTCTCCACGGTTCTGTGTGAGAAAATTTGGCGTGATGTGAAGCCTCTGCTGTAGAACCACTGACAATTTCACCGGTGTTGTGAAACATGGCTGACGAACCCATGTGGGAGCTATGAGAATCAGTGTGAGATGTCTGCCCGAGTTTCCAAACCAGAAATGGAAGCAGAGGAAGCGGTGGAAAAGTGTGAGCAAATATCCCTGACCAGTTCATCCATAGGGCATTGCCTTTGAATAGAGGGTGTGGGAACCTGAAGGGAAAGTCTGGGCATATTGAGTTCTGTGCCGTGGCAAAGAGGTCTATTAGTGGAAACACCCATTTTTGAAAGTACGGAAAGAGAACATGTGGGTGAAGTGTATTTGTTGTTTCTTTCTGCTGAGATCTGCAAAGATGGTGTCTGTGCCTGGAAGGTGCTCTGCTAGTAGGTGGATGTTGTGATGAATTGCCCAACGCCGTATGGTCAGAGAGGAATGACAGTTGAACAGGAGTGACAGTTGTAGTGTGTTCCCCCTCCCCCGTTTTTGTATATAGTACATTGTTGTCATACTGTCCGTCCGGATTAAGACAACTTTGTTTACCAGGTGAGGTAGAAATGCTTTCAACTGTAGTTGAACTGCTTGCAACGCTAGGTAGTTGATGTGATAGTTGTATTGTTTGGGGTTCCAAAGACCCTGAATTGTTAAGTGTTGTAAATGTGCCCCCCACCCCGTGAGAGATGATTCTGTTGTGAGCACGACTTGTGGAATAGGGTCGATGAACTGCCGCCCTTTTCACAAATTTTGTGTGTTCCACCACTGCAGAGAGCAAGGAGTGCGGCTGTCTACCAACACTAGATCTGTCAGCTGACCCAGTGATTGATTCTATTGACGTGCTAAGCATTCTTGCAGAGGGCACATGTTTAGTCGTGCATGAGGCACTATTGCATTGCATGATGCCATCATCCCTAGTAACTGCATGAATGTTCTGGCTGCAAGATACTGGTTGACTTGAAACTGCCCTTAACAGTGTCTGTAAATTCTGAATCCTGGCTGCATTGGGATATGCTAGAACTTTGTGAGTGTTTAGGATGGCTCCTAGATATGGTTGTGTTTGATGGATTGAAGATGGAATTTTTGTATACTGACTGTAAATCCCAACTGATGTAGAAGGTTTAAGGTAGTTTGAGTGTGATGCACACAGTTGAGATGCGAGTTGGCTTTTATGAGCCAATCATCTGAGTATGAGAAGACATGTATTTGTTGTCTCAGATGTGCCGCTACTACTGCTAGGCATCTGGTGAACACTGGGTGCAGATGTTATTCCAAATGGAAGCACTTTGAACTGATAATGATTTTCCCCTTTCACAAATCTGAGGTATTTGCGATGTGCTGGATGGATGGATATATGAAAGTATGCGTCCTTTAAGTCTAGCGTTGAGAAAGTCGCCTTTCTGCAAAAGTAGAATTACTTGCTGTAGAGTGACCATGTTGAAGTGTTCTGATAATATGTATAGGTTTAGAGGTCTGAGATCCAATACTGGTCTTCATAAACCATCTTTTTGGGGAATTACTAAGTATAGTGAATATACTCCTGTTCCTTGCTGTAATGGGACGAGTTCTATAGCTCTTTTTATTAGAACTTTTACTTCTTGTTTGAATATATTTTTTTGTTCCAAAGACTGTTTGTAAAATATGAGGGAGGGGGGTGGTGGGAGGGTTGCTTGCGAGTTCGAGGCACTAACCATGTTGGATATTATCCAATAACCATTTGTCTGTGGTGAACCTCTACCTCTTCCTTTGAAGTGGTTACCTCTATAGAATCATCTTGAGGACAAAGACTGTGCCTGTGCTTTATCGGAAGATGTGGGGGCATCTGTGGTGTTATTTATGGAGCCCCCACTGTAGAAGGAGCAATGGCTGGAACCTCTATTTGATGAAGACTGAAGGGCGCCCACTGATTTTGCCACTTGTGTGTTCTTTATTTTTTCTAGTGATTGGTCTATATGATGCTCGAAAAGGTGTTGTCAAATGGTGCACTAAGTATAGTTTGTTGAATCTCTGGTTTGAAACCAGAAATTCAGAGCATTCTTAGTAGAATGCTGGTATTAGGTCCTCTAGTTGCAGCAACTAAAGCACACCTAATGGATGAATCGGAAATAAGCCTGCCTTCTTGCACTATTTCTCGGCCTTTTGTCCTATGTTCTTCTGGGAGATATTGTAATAATTCTTCCATCTCATCCCAATGAGCCATATCATACCTAGCCAAACCCTTGAGTATTGGCTATTCGCCAATCATTGGCTGATTGAGCAGCTACTCCCTTTCCAGAAGCATCTATGATTTTTTTATACCTTATCGGGAGGAGGTGCTTCTCAGAGCTTTGTGAATTTGCTCTTTTACATTTGTTTGAAACCACTAAGGAATTCAAAGGTAATTGATCCTCAATAAAGAGAATCAGATGGACGGGCTTTATATTTATTTAGTCTAGGTGTTAAAAACCCGTGATCAAACAGGATCCTTAAACATTTTGTCTGCATGCCTTATCATACTCTTTAACATAGGCAAAGACTGAGGTGTTGTGTGCATTCCAAAAAGTTTCAAAAAGGAAATCTTTTAGGTCTTCCTTATGTAAAGTGGCCCTATGATAAGTGGCTGTTCTAGCAATTAACTCTCGATATGTATTATCAGGAGGGGAAAGTTTGGCTGGATATAGATCAGGATCTGTGTCCCCCGGTGGATCTATGTTATAGTCATCCCATGGGTCAGGTATCTGATCATCACTGAACTCATTATCAGCTATATCTGGATCTAGATCAGTAGACGCTGGAGCTGTAATATGTAACAGGTTTGATGCTGGTATGAGAGGTGCTGGTGAAGAGGGTAGAGTAGCTGGAGGAACGTTAATAGGACTAGTAGCTATGTCCTTTTTCATCTTTAGAGGTATTCTATAATCAGTGTCTATTTTCCTTTTGGGAGGTGGTATCACTGGTGTTGTGGTAATGTGTCCAGTTCGAGGGTTAATATGGATTGTCTTCTGTTTGGGATCCAGCTTGTGCTGCATTTTCTCCAGACTCAGCTCCAGTGGCTTTATAGGAACATCTTTGTCTTTCAGTGCCGAAATTTTCCGCGGCGAGCTGTATTGGTCTTTTTTTTAAAATCTTTCGATGCCGAATGTTTCGGAATCTATGACATCTCTGTTCGAGCATGAACCGGAAGGCTTTGTTTCGGTGCCGAGCCAGGAGGCGGGACATTGGAAACAGTCTCTTTGTGCCTAACTTTACCTGATGGCAGTGGTGAGCTATTAGCCTTTGGCTTAATCGGAGTGAGTTTGATGGGCAAAGGGGCTTTGTTACTCAAGGCACCCTCTCCAGATGGAAAGTTGTAGGACTCGAGCTCCATCGCCAACTCTGAATCGGACGGAAAAGGCCTCTTCCGCCGCCTCCATCTCTTCTGGTTCGACATCTTCACGGAAGATACTGGGAGTTTCTTCAATAGTCTGTCGCTGCATGTTTCAGCATCGAGCACAACAGTCTAAGAGTCTTTTTCTAACGGAACGACCGACCCGCATCGCAGTCTTTAAGAAAAAGTTTCATTTTTTATTTTTTTTAAATGCATCCTGTTTTCCTTTAAGGAAAACTGGCTGCAATAAAAATAAAAAACTGCTTTATTTAAAAGCAGTCCCATACATGGAGGCCTGCTGAGCACAGCAGGCCACCATACCTGGGAAGGCCAGCCATTACCAATGGGGTCGCAAATTGCGAGTGTCTCGTGAATATTGATGAGGCATGCAATTTGAGACCCCATTGAGAATCGCAAACTATTGTACATGTCATTTTGCGAGTCGCAAATTGCGACGCACAATTGAGCGCAATTTGTGAATCGCAAAATAACGTGGTCGTACGTCTGGTCCTTGTTGTTTCCACTTTGTAGTAAAGTGTCCCGTTTTTGCATGGTTACCTCTCACTTTGACTAGGGAAGGCTTTAAAGGGCTGCTGCACCTACTGTGCCACCCTTAGAAGCCCTGTACCTTAACACCCACACATTGTCATTGCAGGCTGCGTGTTTTAGTGAGGAGTTAAAATCGACAAGGCACACATCTCTGTGTGAAATGCCTGCAACCCACTGCCTAAAGTCTTAGTAAGTCACCCCCCTGGCAGGGTACACTAGACATAAGGTGAGGGTACAGCGGTATGAGCCCTGTACCCCTACAGTGTCTAAGTGCATTCTTAAACATTCCAAGTGTAGTAAAGTCAGAGTATCTGTCCGGGAGTTGGTCATTACAAACTTCACAGCCCCATAATGGCTGAAAACTGGGAAGTTTGGTACTAAACTTCTCAGCACCTTAAACCCACACTGATGCCAGTGTTGGATTTAATGTAAAATGCACTCTGAGACTATCTTTGAGATGCCCACTGAAAACCAACCAGCCCTGGTTTGGTTCCTGAATGGCTGCCCACCATTTGCCCCCACAAGACAGGTTTCTGGACCCCTGGGTTGAGAGCCTCTGCTCTCTGGGTCCAGAAGGATAAGTTATTTACCAGTAATCCTAGTTCTCTTCCAGGGGTACACTCAGCAAAGTCATAAGCACTGAATATTCCTGTCCATGAGTGGGGACCCCGGAAAACTATATACAATTATATATGAAACACACACATATATATGCCCGGAGGGCAGAAGAGGCGGTGGAGTGGCCTTGATAGCTCGCACTGATCTTCATTTCCAGATTCTTCCCTCCCCCCCTATTCCTGAAGTCGACAGCCTGATAACCCGCTCTAGCTCTCATCTGGCTCCCCTAACTTCTGTTCTTATTTACCGTCCCCCCCCACCCCACTCCACTCCTACTTTTGTTTTCAGCCTCCAAGACATCCTCGCAACACTGGTAGTAAACAACTCGTCAGTGTTAGTCCTAGGTGACCTAAACTTTTGGCCTAATGACCCTGCTGAAAGCCCCCTCTCTAAAGAGTTCACCGATCTTATGATCAGTCTTAACTTTACCCCCCACGTCCACAGCCCCACTCATGTACAAGGCCACTCGCTCGATCATGTCTGGACCCTGAACATCCCCATCACACCTCCCATCATTTCCCCTTGCTCCCGGTCTGACCACTTCTTAATTTCCTTTTCCCTTGCCCTAGCCCCAGCCATTAAGCCTCCACTCCCCAAGAACACCTGGGTCAGAAAATGGGGCAAAGCTAATATGCCATCCCTCTGCTCATCTCTGGCCAATTCCAGCCCCGACCTTTCCGGACTCGCCGCCCCTGTCCAACTGGCCACCATTAACAACTGGTTGACCCAAGCAGGCGACGACTTTGCTCCCTTGAGGCGGGTCACGGTCAAGCGAGCCCACGCTGCTAACCGTTGGTTCACTCCTGACCTCAAGGAGAAGAAGTTGGCCGCACGTAGAGCAGAGCGAGCATGGAGAAGAGCATACTGCCCCGCCCAAAAAATTACTTATCTCTCTGTGCTTAAGGTATACAAGCAAGGCATCCTCGATGCAAAGACCATATTCTATTCCAACAGGATACTGGCAGCGGAGTCACAATCCAAAGAAATCTTCGCCACGGTGCACGAGCTCGCTTCATCCAACAGAGCTACGGCCTCGATCCCTCCCTCCCAACCTCTCTGCGACTCGCTTAATGATTTTTTCGTTGATAAGGTCGCAAAGATCAAGGCTAACATTCCTCTTCCATCCCCCACATTTATCAACCCCTCCCCCCCTGCCACCACCTCTAAACTAACTTCCATTCCCCCCCTAACCAAAGCCACTCTCCTCCCTCTACTTCAAAGGGTGAAGTCAGGTTCCCCCCTGGACTTAGCCCCGGCTCATATCCTGAGAGAAATCTTCCTAGCATGCCCGACTCCACCCCTCACATTTCTGAATGACTCACTCAGCAATGGAGTGGTTCCCACCCCCATAAATTTGCGGCTGTCATCCCTATTTTAAAAAAGGCCGGTGCCGACCCTTCATCCCCTTCCAACTACCGTCCCATCTCCCTCCTGCCTTACTTGGGTAAGGTCTTAGAAACTCATGTAACCAGCATCCTGAGCACCCACTTGGAAACCAATCACTGCCTCTCCCCCCGTCAGGCGGGCTTTCGGCCCCTCCACTCTACGGAGAAGGTGGTGATCTCAGTGATGGACAGCCTACGCGAGGGCATTGACACCAATCTCCTGCAGGCCCTCATCCTCTTAGATCTGTCCGCCGCTTTTGACACGGTGGACCATTCCATCCTTCTCACCCGTGTCAGGGCGGCGGGCATAGAGGGCCTAGCCTTCGCATGGCTCGAGTCCTTCCTGAGCGACAGGGCTCAGGCGGTCCATCTAGCTGGTTTCACTGCTGCCTCCCGTAAGGTTGTGTGCGGGGTCCCCCAGGGTTCTTCACTTTCCCCTCTTTTGTTTAATTTATACATCTATCCCCTCATTTTTATGTTGCAGCAGCTTGAGGTCACGGTGTTTAATTACACCGATGACCTCCAGCTAATTTTCAACCTTTCTCACTCCCCCTCATCCTTCCAGAATGTCCAATCTGTTATGTTGTTCATCCAGGATTGGATGAACTGCAACCACCTCAAACTCAACCCGGACAAGACGGAGTTAGTCTTGACCGGAGGTGGTTGCAGCCCCTGGTCCCCGTCCCACTGGCCCCTCTCACTTGGTGTCCCCCCACTCCCCGTTCCTAAAGTCAAAACTCTCGGTATCCTCCTTAATCCCTCACTCTCTGTCCACTCACAGGTTAGTTCTGTTGTTTCCTCTTGTTTTTTCTCCCTCAGAACTATTAGGAAGATTTCCTGTTTCTTTTCCCTTCCTGCACTATTATCATAGTGATGGCAATGGTGCTCTCGCGCCTTGATTATGGCAACACTATCTATAATGGCGCGCCGGCCTATGCTATTCACCGCCTGCAACTAGTGCAGAACCAGGCTGCCCGCCTGATCCATGGCCTGCCTAAATTCCATCGTGCAACTCCTCTATTGCAGGCACTACACTGGCTGCCGGTGAAAGAGCGAGCCTTGTTCAAACTTGGTTGCCTTACTTTCCAGGCCAAAATGGGCACCGCTCCGGAGTTTATTTGCTCTGCCATTAAGCCTTACACACCGGGTAGAGAGCTTCGCTCCACCCACATGGCACTCCTGACCACCCCTCGATTTAAAAAGAAAAAGGCTGGCGGAACAAAATTTGCGGTTCTCGCTCCTGTGTTTTGGAACTCCCTCCCTGTGGAACTCCGCATGACATCTTCTTACACAGAGTTTCGAAAAAGCCTTAAAACCCTGCTCTTCTCCCGAGCTTTCGCTGTCTAACTTCCTCTGCTCCTGCTGTCACCTCGCAATCTGAAAAGCGCCATGAAACCGCATGGTATAAGCGCGCTATACAAATGTTTTTAAATTCAAATATATATATATCACAGCTCCAAACATCCATGGATTCTTAGTCCATAAAGAAGGTAGCACACGCAGGGGGTAGTTCCACAGATGTTTATTAAGGGAACTAAACAGCAACAACGCGTTTCGCCATAGGGCTTTGTGAAATTGTCACAATTTGACAAAGCCCTATGGCGAAACGCGTCGCTGCGGTTTAGTTCTTTTAATAAACATCTGTGGAACTACCCCCTGCGTGTGCTACCTTCTTTATGGACTAAGAATCCGTGGATGTTTGGAGCTGTGATTTTCTTAACGGGCACATCCCCGTTGCGTGTGCACCCGCGTGCAGCTGGCTGGCGTTTGGTAGCTGTGTATATATATATATATATATATATATATATATATATGTATATGTATATATATATATATATATATGTATATGTATATATATATATATATATATATATATATATATATATATGTATATATATATGTATATGTATATATATATATATATATATATATATGTATATATATATATATATATTCTCACTGAAAAAAAACATAGGTTTCAGCCACGTTATAGTTCACAATTCGCATTTAAAAAACTTTTGAAATTCACTGAAAAAACATAGGTTTAACACATGTTCTGGTTAGCTGGACATTTCACTCATACAAAACCATTGAAATTCCCCCGTTATAATTAGATCAGCTAACCATAACTTGCGCGCCCGCAATGCACTGCTGATTACGTCATATATTACATCACTCATGACATGGTCAGTGACATCACTCATGACATCACTAGCGCGTTTCCAGAGGGTGAACTAAATCCCCTGGAATACTGGGGGTCCCTGGGGGCCAACTAGCCCACCAGGAACCTCCAGTATGCGCCAGTGGGCTGCGTTGCAGAGAGGTGTAATAAGACCACGCCCCTTTTTACACCTCCCTGCAACGCAGACCCCTGGCGCATACTGGAGGTTCCTGGTGGGCTACTTGGCCCCCAGGGACCCCCAGTATTCAAGGGAAATTAGTTTCCCCTCTGCAAACACGCCAGGGGGCGCGTTTGCAGAGTGGTGCAGGGAGGGGGCGTGGTCTCCTCCCCGATCGTGTTTTTTTTTAAAAAAATGATTGTTTTTAAGAAGGGGTGCTGTGTAGCGCCTCCTTTTTCTTTTTTTGAGACCTGGGGACCCCATCCGCCAGGGCCTGGCACCCAAAAAGTATTTTTTTTTTTTTTTTTAACGGGAAGAGGGACGAGTGGCCCCCCCTCTCATGGTTAATCCAGGCCACGGGGAAATCATCCCCGGAACATGCCACTTTTTAAAAAAAAAATTCAGGAGGGGGGCTCTATAACCCCCTCAGGCCACTTAAGGCCCCGGGGACCCCATCCCCCGGAGCCGGCCTACATCTTTTTACATTTTTTTACATTTTTTGGGGGAGGGGGCCGCGTGGGCCCCCCCCTCCTGGGGCCACTTCTGGCCCTGGAGACCCCATCCCCCGGGGCCTGGCCCTCTTAGTTGGGGACCGTAGGGGGGTCACCAAGCCCCCACGGCCCCTGCCGGCTCCCTGCATCCTGTAGGAGCAGGCATTGCTTTTCTGCTTGGGGAGCAGCTAACATGCTGCTCCCCATGCAGAAAAGCAATCAGCTTTGGTTTTTGATCACAGCAGTGTCCGGGGGTGGGCACCCCGGGACACTGCAGGAGCCGGCCCTGGGGGGTGGCGGTCCCCACGGCCATCACAGGCTCCAGGAGGGGGGCCCCCCTCCCATTATTTGCAAAGCCCCGGGGGGTAGTGGTCACCGGGGCTGGGGGGTCCGTCATGGATCCCCCAATTTAAATATTTAGTGGAGGTGGCAGTCCCCCGGGCTTGTGGGGTGGGCTTGAGCCCCCCCACACAGGTTATTTTAAAAAGAAGCCCCAGGGGTGGCGGTCCCTGGGGCTGTGGGGGGGGGGGGGGGGGAGGGGGGAGCCGCGAGCCCCCGCATACTTCATATTAAAGCACCGGGGTGGCAGTCCCCGGGGCACCTTAGAGGCCCCCATCATTAAAAAATTAAGCCCCGTGGTCCCCGGGGCTGGGGGGGCCATGTGCCCCCCGCTATAATACATACTTTGCCCCAGGGGGTGGTGGTCCCCGGGGCAGTGTGGGGAGGGGGTGTTGGACTCCCACCCACACTTAATTTGTACAAAGCCCCCGGGATTTGCCACCCCCGGGGGCTAATTTACATTAAAGCACGGGAGGCGCCTTTAGGTTTTTTTTTTGTATCGGCAGGGTACAAGTATCCCGAGATTTAAAAATAAAATATAAAACATTGTTTTGGGCTTGTGGGACCCCCTGAGCAGGCCTAGGGGGTTTCTATCCTGCCCCCTTTTCGCGTTTTTCGTGTTTCTTTTTTCTGTTTTCTTCGCTGCCAACACTTCCTGGTTTGGAGTGTTGACAGCCAATTAGCATAAAGCTTGTGCTGCGAGAGGGTACGGGTCCTGTACGCGTCCCATAGTTGGTCTACAGATATATCTAGGATTTTACTTTTGATTTTCTCAGGAACTACTGAACGGATTTACACGATTTAACAAAAAGCGTGATCTGCGAACCAAACTCTACCTTTTTGCCAAATTTGGTGTAATTCCGTCAAACAGTTCAGGCTGTAGCCGTGTCTGAAGGTCCCTATGGAAAATTGCATGGGGAAAACACGTTTTGGGCCCCCCACCCTTTTTCCTCGGCCCCCACTTCACGAATCACCCCGAAACTTTCAGGGAAGGAGCCACATCTTCGAGAATTTCGCGAAGATTCTTCAACCGGCACGAAAGTTATTCCAAATAGAATGTTGCGGATTTCCTATGGAAACTCGGTCCTAACTACAACTACCTACCGGCGACCGCCAGTAGGTAATATATATTAGAAAATCCTGTCCGCCCCTTACTCCGGGGGCACTCCAGGCAAAGACCTCAGCACTCCTTAAGGAAATTACACAAACTTACACGCAGCGTTAGTGGATGAAGCAGTGTCGGTTTTATTTAATTATAGAAAACCACAAACTCCACAGGCAGTGTCTGCCATGATGCGTTTCACTCCTCAATGGGAGCTTGGTCACGTGATGCGTCTCCTCTAGGTGAATTCATTAAAAAGTGAAAATGAGCACAACCGCCTGTAGACAGGCTCACCCAGCTTAAGTGTACAGAAGACAGTCTATGGCACTATCCTAGTCAAATATCTTACTGAATAAACAGACTTACAAATACGAATAAAAACAGTTAGGTGATAAAATCATGAGTGATAAATATGCATCTAAAACACAATACAAAATGCAATAAATACAATAAACCACTCTTACAAAAACCTACATTAATAACTGTCTATATTGCAATCATGATGTATTGGGCAAGTGCCCAATGAATATGAAATTACACCTCTCTGAAAATAATATTGTAAAGGCAAAGTACGACTAGGGGATAGATAGTGCAACATATGGCGAATGGCATCTTGTCTGAACATATTAGACACAATTTGAAAATAAAATCAGATTGAGGCAATGGGCTACAAATAGATCACTAATCGATTTAGTAGCATATACACACCTAACAGAATGCAAAGTATCATCATTCCATATTAAAGTGCAAGTGCAAGAATAACTCCAACGGTCAAATTCATTATGGCTAGCAGCTAAAAAGACCAAACTGAATACAAACTAGTAGTATCAAATGTATGAAAAAATCCTGATGCCATACAATGTTAAACAGTCTGTATAAAAAATCAGTGCCAAGTGAAAAAAGGTGCGAAATTGTGCTGTGCAAAATACTGGTTCACTAGCAGCTTAGAATAAACCCTGAATCATTTCAGCCTAAATGATCATGAAGTGCAAGTGCAGCACATAGTATGTTCACAGATAAAACCACATCTATAGTGAGCATAAAACATAATATAGGCACATAGAATGAAATTGACAATACAAGCAAAATACTGATCACTTATGAATAGACAAAGCTCATTAGTCAATGAAACAAAAATAGCTAGCAGAAACATATTTCTTACATACAAAAAGAAACTCTAGTTGTCATCATAAAAAGTTGTGCAGGTCCGCATTTATATTCAAGCCATTAGGGACTCTTGTATCGAGAGCTAAAATGAAATGTGATTCACGTCGCCTTAATAGCTTATCTTGATTTCCTCCACGTCCGGGGTTTGGAACTGACCCTAAGACTGTATATTCCAGATGCTTCAGTTTGTTGTTGTGAACTGATTTAAAATGTCTGGCAACCGGATAATTATGGTCAGAATTGACAATAGCCCTTATGTGTTGGAGGATACATTTATGCACTGGGAGTTTGGTGCAGCCAATGTATTCCAAGTTACATGTACATTTCAATTTATAAATGGCATATTCAGTGCGACATGTAAGATGTTCTTGGATAGCTATCTCCCTCTCACTAAATGTCTTGTAGGGTGTGCCATTTTTAGCAAACTAGCAAGCACGACATGAGTTACATTTAAAAAAAAAACCCTGTTTTAGTGAGTCAAGTGCTTTTAAGCTTAACCTCAGGCATTGTTTTCACAAGGGCATCCCTCATTGAGAGGGCCCTTCTAAAGGCGATAGCAGATAAACTAGGTAAAATAGGACCAACAATGTTATTGGTCAGTACAATTGGCCATTCTGAATAAATGATCTTCCGTATTGTGTCTTCTTGTTCACTGAATGTAGTTATCAAACAAATTGAATGCACATCTTTATTTAATGCATCCTTGTTGGCAACACTGCTGAGTTGGGGCTGTAGCAGGATATTTCTTGGCGGACTATTAGCTTTATTCAAGGCTAGGGTTAAAAGATGTTTCTTATACCCCCTATCAAGGAATGTACAGTACGCGTCCCTTTGACATTCAGTGTAGACAGCTTCTGAACTACAGATTCTCCGTAACTGAATGAATTCATCATAGGGTATGGTGTTAAATAAATGGCAGGGGTGTGGACTTTCTGCATGTAAAATAGAGTTACCAGTGGTAGTTTTTCTGTGTAACTTAACACCCCAGCAATACCAACCCCGGTGGTGGGTCTGCGAACCAATACAATTTTACACCAGAAAGCCCTGGAGGACAGAACGGCCAAAGAAGCCATCCCTCCGGACTTGACTGTCCAGGCAGTAGTGCCTCGCAAAAGTGTGCAGCGAGGCCCACGTAGCCGCCCGGCAAATGTCCTGCAAGGGGACTCCCCGGCCCAGGGCAGTAGTAGCCGCCGTGGCCCGAGTGGAATGGGCCCTCAGCCCAACAGGAGGCTCCTTCCGAGCCAAAGAGTAGCACGCTTTGATGCACAGAACGACCCACCGAGAGATGGTCCGTTTATGTACCGCCCGTCCTTTCTTCGCACCCACATAGCCAACAAACAGTTGGTCATCCACCCGGAACTGGCGTGTGCGATCCATATAGAATGAAAGCACACGTTTTGGGTCCAGACGATGGAGCCGCTCTTCATCCTTTGAAGGATGCGGAGGCGGGAAGAAGGAGGGTAAGGTGATGGACTGCCCGATGTGAAAAGCAGAGACTACTTTGGGCAGGAAAGAAGGTCTAGTTCGTAGAACCACCTTGTCGGGATGAATGGACAAGAAAGGGGGTTTGACAGAAAGAGCCTGGAGCTCACTCAATCTCCTGGCAGAGGTGATGGCAACCAGAAAAGCCGTCTTCAAAGTCAGGAGACGGAGAGGACAGGAATGAAGGGGCTCAAAGGGAGCACACATCAAGAAGTTTAGAACCAGGTTCAAGTTCCACTGAGGCATCACAAACGGAACAGGTGGATACATGTGTGTGATGCCCTCCAAGAATCTTGTTACAATGGGGGACTTGAACAAAGAAGGTGATCAGGCAGCCTCAGAAAGGCCGAAAGGGCAGAAAGGTAGCCCTTGATAGTGCCCAGAGCAGAGCCCTGCTGGGCAAGCGAAAGAAGGAAGAGAAGAACCTCAGAAAGAGGGGCAGAGAGAGGATCCACAGCCTTTGCTGTGCACAATGCCACAACCTTGTTCCACCGACAGGCGTATACCGACTTTGTGGAGGAACGCCTGGCTGCCAGAATCACATCACAGACTTCAGGAGGCAAGTCAAATGGCCTCAACTGTCGCCGCTCAATCTCCACGCATGGAGGTGGAGGCTGGACAGGTTCGGGTGGAGGACCGTCCCCTGCTGCTGCGACAGAAGGTCCTCCTGAAGGGGCAGGCGGATCGGGGGACCGACTGACATGCTGAGTAGCTCGGGATACCAGTACCTTCGAGCCCAGTCCGGAGCCACAAGGATGACTTGGGCCCGGTCGCGCCGGATCTTCTTCAGCACTCTGGGCAGAAGTGGTATAGGTGGAAAGGCGTATAACAGACCGCAACTCCACTCGCGCCAAAAGGCGTCGCCGTGCGAGTGCCGTCTTGGAAATTCCAACGCGCAGAACTGATGACATTGCGTGTTCTCTTCTGTGGCGAATAGATCTAACCAAGGCTCTCCCCATCGCAGAAAGAGGCCTTGCACCACGTCCGAGTTCAGACGCCATTCGTGATCCATCGAGCACCGACGGCTGAGTTCGTCCGCCCTGGCGTTCAGAGAACCCGCCAGGTGTTGAACCACCAGGGTCAAATCCTGATGTTCCAGCCACTGCCAGAGGCGCAGAGCCTCCTGGCAAAGGGTCCACGACCCCACCCCGCCCTGTTTGTTGCAGTACCACATGGCGGTGATGTTGTCCGTGAACATCTGCACCACACTCCCGCTGACAACAGGGAGGAATGCCTTCAGTGTTAGACGAATCGCCCGCAGCTCCAATAAGTTTATATGGAGCCGGGACTCCGCCGGAGACCAGATACCTCTGATCTCCACCTCTCCCAAGTGGCCTCCCCAGCCCCGGAGGGACGCGTCCGTCACAACAACGTGCTCCGGTTGGGGAAGGGGGAGGGATCTGCCGCTGACCCAATCGCGGTCCGTAAGCCACCACTGCAGTTGTCTTGCAGTGCCCTCTGAGATCAAGACATGGTCGGACAAGTTGCCCTGATGCTGGGCCCACTGAAACTTCAGGTCCCACTGCAGAGCCCGCATCCGCCACCGGGCGTGATGCACCAGAAGGATGCAGGAAGCCATCAGCCCCAGCAGCCGCAGCGTCAACCTGACCGAAACCCGGGATAACGGCTGGAAGATGGGAATCAAAGCCTGTATATCCTGGACTCGCCGTTCCGGAGGATTAACCCGAAACTGCGCCGAGTCGAGAACCGCTCCGATGAAAAGGAGCTTTTGAGAGGGACACACGTGTGATTTCGGCACATTGATGGAAAACCTCAGCTCGTGCAGGAGGTCTGCCGTCATCTGAAGGTGGTGGACGACTGTCTGGGGCGAGCCCGCCTTCAACAACCAGTCGTCCTGATAGGGGAAGACTGAAACCCCTAATCTGCGCAGAAGGGCTGCGACCACCGCCATCACCTTTGTGAACACCCGTGGGGCGCTGGTAAGGCCGAAGGGGAGCACGATAAACTGAAAGTGCTCTTGGCCTACCGTGAACCGCAGGTAACGCCGGTGGGCCGGCAGGACGGGGATGTGAAAATACGCATCCTGCAAGTCCAACGCTACCATCCAGTCTTGCGGGTCTAGAGCAGCCAAGACCTGAGCTAATGTCAACATCTTGAACTTCTCCTTCCGGAGGAAGCCGTTGACGTTCCTTAGATCCAAGATAGGACGTAGGCCCCCTTTGTCCTTCTTGGGTACCAGACAGTAGTGGGAATAGCAACCACGCCCTACTTCTGGCCCAGGAACTCGCTCGATGGCCCCCTTGGCCAAGAGGGCCGTAACTTCCTCCTTCAGAAGTGCCAAGTGGTCCCTCGACACACGGTGGTTCTGCGGTGGCATGGCTGGAGGAGTGGTCTCGAAGGGGAGGGAGTAGCCCCTTCGGACGATCTGCAGCACCCACGTGTCTGATGTTATTGTGCGCCAGCGGGAGTGGTGATGGCGAACCCTGCCAACCACCGGCGTCACATGGGCCTGAAAGCACGGACTAGGAGGATTTAGTGGCGGATGCTGCGGGGGGAGTTGTGGTCTGACCTCGCCGTTGTCCCCGACCGCCACCACAGCGGTATCCACGGCCGCCACCGCGTTGATAAGTTTGTTGCGGCGCGTGGCTGGCAGCACGTGTGGGACCGCCCCTTCCTTGACCACGAAAGGAGCGAAACGAACCCGTTTGCTGGCGCTGGGTCGAGAGACCCAAGGACTTGGCCGTGACCCTGGAGTCATTGAAGCGCTCCAGCGCGTGGTCCGCTTTGTCGCCAATCAGGCGACTGCCATCAAACGGCATGTCCATCAAAGCATTTTGGACATCTGCCGAGAAGTTGGCGGATCTCAGCCAGGCGTGGCGACGAATCGCCACCGTCGTGGACATCGCTCTGCCCAGCGAGTCGGTCGTATCAAGACCACACCTGATGGAGTATTTTGCTGCGTCTCGGCCTTCAATCATAGCCTTGCCGAGCTTAGCCCGTACCTCCGGCGGGCATTCTGGCAGCAGGTCCGCGACCGTATCCCACAGAGAGTGGGTGTAGCGGCCCAAGAGGCATGCGGTGTTGCAAGACCGCAGTCCCAGACTCAGGGACGAGAAGACCTTTTTTCCATACTGGTCGTACCGCTTAGATTCCCGGTCAGGCGGGGCCGACGGGAATGCGGTCTGGGAAGTTGAGGCCTGGATCACCAGACTCTCAGGGGTGGGATGGGTGGACAGGAACTTAGGGTCATCCGAACACGGACAGTGGAGTCTGGCCACGTTCGTATCAACAGGCGAACCTGAAGCGGTCCTGGACCACGTGCCCAAAAGAACGTCAGACAAGGCCTCGTTGAACGGCAGCAGTGGCTCCTGTGGGCATGACTGCGGTTTGAGGACCTCAGTGAGGATGTTAGTCCTCACGGCTGCGACGGGGAGCTCAAGGTTTAAGGCCTTGGCAGCCCTCATCAACACCACTGAATAAGCAGCCCCCTCCTCCGTAGCCACGGTAGGAGGCGAGACAAAGCCAGGGTTAGGGGAGTCATCTAGACCACTGGCGTCACCCAAGTCACCTGTCCAGTCCACATTGTACTGACACTCACGGGTCAGAGGGTCCTCAGACCCCTCCCACTCCTCTCCGTAATCTACCTCCTCATCATATTCGGGATCAACCAGGTAGACCGGCTCCTCGGGGTTCACAGACCCCATCGGCGTCGGACTCTACGTCGGGCGACGCCGGTTCGGCCCCGGGACCAGAATCTGAGAGGGTATGGGGCGGCGCCAGAGAACCGGCGTCGCGCGGGGACGGCGTCGGGGGTAGCCCCGATGGAAGCGGCGCCGGGTAGGCCGGTTGGCCAGCCGGCGTCGATCTTGAAGGCCCTTGCGGCGCCGGGACCGGAGCTTTCGGCGGCGCCGGGGCCGGAGCACCCGGCGGCGTCGAGGCAGGAGCACCCGACCCGCTAGGGACCTCGGACGGGGCCACAGGGCCCGAAGGCACCGTATGGCCCCGTCCGAGGAGCAAGCTTCCTCATGGCCATGAGGAACTCTTCTATCTCCTCGAGCGTCGCGCCGTGCCCAGGGACCGTAGGGTATGGAGCAGGCCGCGCCGGCGGCTCATGCGGAGCCGCGGGGGTGGGGCCACCCGAACCCCCGGCCGCATCGCGTGAGCATCGGGGGGAGTCGGGGGTACGATGACGACGCCCCGACTTCTTGTGTTTCCTATCCGAGTAACCAGATGAATGGTGACGACTTCCGGAGCGTTCGTGACGGCTCCGCGACGGCTCCCTCGACCGCTCCCTTTACCTCCGGCCGGACCGGGACCTCTCTCGACACGGGGCCGACACCCGCAGCTCGAGTAGCTTGCGGGACAGCTCCCGCCTTGCTGCACAAGTTACTACTTGTGTAACGATATATCTGTAAGAGACATTAGTTAGTGATAGATTCCTTACCTTAGAATATCCCCAGGCGTCAGACTGGATCCGGAAACTTTTGCGTAGCAATACCCCTGCGCGCCGGTAGGCGTCGTCTGCGGCTCCGCGTCCGTCGTCGGCGTCGTGAGCGCCGGGATGACGTCGTCGGAGTACTTAGACGGCGCCCATGCGCGCTGACGTCAGTTCTGACACACAGCTTTTCCGCGCCAGATACGCAGAGCCATGATAGAACTAACACTGGTGCCATGAAACTAGGGCCCTGAAAGGGGATGACCTTAACCCTAGATATCGGTTCGCAGAACGGGGAGGATGGGTGGGTCGGTAAGGAATCTATCACTAACTAATGTCTCTTACAGATATATCGTTACACAAGTAGTAACTTGTGCATCTGAAAGAGACACGTTAGTGATAGATTCCTTACCTTAGAATAGATACCCCAGCAATACCAACCCCGGTGGTGGGTCTGCGAACCACTATCACACCAGAAAGTCCTGGAGGACGGAACGGCCAAAGAAGCCATCCCTCCGGACTTGACTGTCCAGGCAGTAGTGTCTTGCGAACGTGTGCAGCGAGGCCCACGTGGCTGCCTGACAGATGTCCTGCAGGGGGACACCTCGGCCCAGGGCAGTTGTCGTTGCCGTGGCCCGAGTGGAGTGAGCCCGCAATCCAGCCGGGGGCTCCTTCCTCGCCATGGAGTAACATGCTTGGATACACAAGATGATCCACCTAGAGATGGTCCTCTTGTGCACAGCCTTACCCTTCTTCGCGCCCACGTAACCAACGAAGAGTTGGTCATCCACCCGGAATTGGCGTGTGCGATCTAGGTAGTAGGAGAGCGCACGTTTTGGATCCAGACGGTGGAGCCTCTCTTCCTCTTTCGAGGGATGCGGAGGCGGAAAGAAAGTGGGCAAGGTAATGGACTGCCCGATGTGGAAGGCCGTGACAACCTTGGGCAGAAAGGAAGGTCGTGTACGTAACACCACCTTGTCAGGGTGGACAGACAGGAAAGGTGGAGAAGAAGAAAGAGCCTGGAGCTTACTCACTCTCCTGGCAGAGGTGATGGCAACCAGGAAGGCAGTCTTCAGAGTAAGGAGACGAAGAGGACAGTTATGCAGTGGCTCAAAGGGAGCACACATCAGATAAGTGAGAACAAGATTCAAGTCCCACTGGGGCATCACGAAGGGAACAGGAGGGAACATGTGCGTGATGCCCTTCAGAAATCTACTTACAATAGGGGACTTGAATAAAGAAGGCTGATCTGGTAGCCTCAGGAAGGCTGATCGAGCAGAAAGGTACCCTTTAAGAGTGCCCAGAGCAGAGCCCTGCTGGGCAAGGGAAAGAAGAAAGAGCAGCACTTCCGAAAGGGGTGCCGAGAGAGGATCCACAGCCTTTGCTGTGCACCATGCCACAAATCTGTTCCACCGGCAGGCGTATACCGACTTTGTGGAGGGACGCCTGGCTGCCAGAATGATATCACAGACTTCAGGAGGCAAGTCAAATGGCCTCAACTGCCGCCGCTCAATCTCCAAGCTTGTAGGTGGAGACTGGACAGGTTCGGGTGCAGGACCGTCCCCTGCTGCTGCGACATAAGGTCCTCCCGAAGAGGCAGACGAATCGGGGGATCGACTGACATGCTGAGTAGCTCGGGATACCAGTATCTTCGTGCCCAGTCCGGAGCCACAAGGATGACCTGGGCCCGGTGGCGCCTGATCTTCTTCAGCACTCTGGGCAGAAGTGGTATAGGCGGAAAGGCGTACAACAGACCGCAGCTCCACTCGTGACGAAAAGCGTCTCCGAGCGAGTGCCGCCTTGGAAATTCCAACGCGCAGAACTGATGACATTGCGCGTTCTCTTCTGTGGCGAATAGATCTAACCAAGGCTCTCCCCACTGCCGAAAGAGACCTTGCGCCACGTCCGAGTTCAGACGCCATTCGTGATCCATCATGCACCGGCGGCTGAGTTCGTCCGCCCTGGCATTCAGAGAGCCTGCCAGGTGTTGAACCACCAGGGTCACGCCCTGATGTTCCAGCCACTGCCAGAGGCGCAGAGCCTCCTGGCAGAGGGTCCACGACCCCACCCCGCCTTGCTTGTTGCAGTACCACATGGCGGTGGTGTTGTCGGTGAACACTTGCACTACGCTCCCCCGGACAGAGGGAAGGAATGCCTTCAGTGCTAGACGAATCGCCCGCAGCTCCAGAAGGTTGATATGGAGCCGGGACTCCGCCGGAGACCAGAGGCCTCTGATCTCCGCCTCTCCCATGTGGCCTCCCCAGCCCTGGAGGGGCCCGTCCGTCACAACTACGTGCTCCGGTTGGGGTAGGGAGAGGGGTCTGCCACTGACCCAGTCGCGGTCCGTGAGCCACCACTGCAGTTGTCTCGCAGTGCCCTCTGAGATCAGGACATGATCGGACAGGTTGCCCTGATGCTGGGCCCACTGAAACTTCAGGTCCCACTGCAGAGCCCGCATCCGCCACCTGGCGTGACGCACCAGAAGGATGCAGGAGGCCATCAGTCCCAGAAGCCGCAGCGTCAACCTGACCGAGACCCGGGATAACGGCTGGAAGATGGGAACCAGAGCCTGAATATCCCGAACCCGCTGCTCGGGTGGGTAAACCCGAAACTGCGCCGAGTCGAGAACCGCTCCGATGAAGAGGAGCTTCTGAGAGGGACACAGGTGTGACTTCGGCACATTGATGGAGAACCCCAGCAAGTGCAGGAGGTCGGCCGTAGTCTGGAGGTGGCTGACGACTGTCTGGGGCGAGCCCGCCTTCAACAACCAGTCGTCGAGGTAGGGGAAGACGGATACCCCCTGCCTGCGCAGATGGGCTGCGACCACCGCCATCACCTTCGTGAACACCCGTGGGGCGCTGGTAAGGCCGAAGGGGAGCACGGTAAACTGAAAGTGCTCTTGGCCTACCGTGAACCGCAGGTAACGCCGGTGGGCCGGCAGGACGGGGATGTGGAAATAGGCGTCCTGCAAGTCCAACGCTACCATCCAGTCTCCTGGGTCCAGGGCAGCCAGGACCTGAGCCAAAGTGAGCATCTTGAACTTCTCCGTCCGGAGGAAGCCGTTGACGTTCCGCAGATCCAAGATAGGGCGTAGGCCCCCTTTGCCCTTCTTGGGCACCAGAAAGTAGTGGGAGTAACAACCACGTCCTACTTCTGGCCCAGGAACGCGCTTGATGGCCCTCTTGGCCAAGAGGGCCGAAACCTCCTCTTGCAGAAGTTGCAAGTGATCCCCCGACACACGGTGGTATTGAGGTGGCATGGATGGAGGGGATGACTCGAAGGGGAGGGAGAAGCCCCTTCGGACAATCTGCAGCACCCACCTGTCCGAAGTGACTGTATGCCAGTGGGAGAGGTGATGGCGAACCCTGCCTCCCACAGGCGTCACATGGGCCTGAAAACTCGGACTAGGAAGGTTTTGAGGCAGGTGCTGCTGAGGGAGGTGTGGACTGGCCTCGCCGCTGGCCCCGACCACCGCCACGGCGGTTCCCACGTCCGCCACCGCGTTGTTGGACATTCTGCGGCGCGTGGCTGACGGTACGTGGTGGGGCGCCCCTTCCGTGGCCACGAAAGGAGCGAAAGGCACCCGATTGCTGGCGTGGGGCCGTAAGGCCCAAGGACTTGGCCGTGGCCCTGGAGTCCTTGAAACGTTCCAGCGCATGGTCTGCCTTGTCGCCGAAGAGGCGACGGCCATCAAACGGCATGTCCAGGAGGGTGGCCTGGACATCGGCCGAGAAGTTGGCGGACCTCAACCAGGCGTGGCGTCGAACCGCCGCCGTCGTTGCCATCGCCCTGCCCAGTGAGTCCGTAGTATCCAGCCCACACCGGATAGAAAAGCGTGCTGCATCTCGGCCATCCACCAGGGCTTGGCTGAGTTTAGCCTGGACCTCCTCCGGGCATTTAGGCAGCACCTCCGCAACCGTGTCCCACAGGGTGTGGGTGTAGCGGCCCAAGAGACAGGCGGTGTTCACAGACCGCAGCCCTAAGCTCACAGACGAGAAAACCTTCTTCCCGAACTGTTCATATCTCTTGGATTCCCTGTCGGGCGGGGCCGACGGGAATGCGGTTTGGGAGTTTGAGGCCTGGATGACCAGACTCTCGGGGGTGGGATGGGTGGACAAAAAGCATGGGTCGCCCGGTGCCGGGCGGTAGCGTCTGGCCACGTTCCTGTCCACAGGGGGGCCTGTGGCGGGCTTGGACCAAGTGCCCAGAAGAACGTCACATAAGGCCTCATTGAACGGCAGGAGGGGCTCCGCGGAGCCTGACTGCTGTTTGAGGACCTCGGTGAGGAGATTAGTCCTCACGGCCGCGACGGGGAGCTGAAGGTTTAAGGACTTAGCTGCCTTCGTCAACACTACGCTGTAAGCAGAACCCGCCTCCGAAGCCACAGTCGGGGGCGATGTAAATCCAGTGTCTGGCGAGGTGTCAATACCACTGGCCTCCCCAAGCTCATATGTCCAGTCCTGCTGCGACTGGCAATCACGTGCCAGAGGGTCCTCGGACCCCTCCCATTGCTCCTCGTCACCTGGCTCCTGGAGACAAAAATCTCCAAAGGCCGACGGAATCGGCGCCCATCGGCGCCCTTCCGACTCCTGAGTAGGACCGTAGGAGACATTGGGGGCGGCAACCACCTCGGCTGCCGGGGACGACACCTGAAGGGACGGCGCCGGCAAGGTCGTAGGGTCGACCGGCGGGGTCCCGGATCCGGAGCCGGATCCAGCGAGGTCGTGCGGCGCCGGGACCGAAGTCGTCAGCGGCGCCGGGGCCGAAGCACCCGACGTCGTCGGGGCCGAAGCGCCCGACCCGGAAGGACCTCCAGACGGAACCGATCGGCCCGAAGGCGCCACGGGAACCGACTGAGGAGGGAGGGCCATCATGGCCATGAGGTACCTCTCGACCTCCTCCTGCGACGCGCCGTGCCCAGGGACCCGAAGGTGTGGGGCAGGCGGCGACGCTTGCGACTCCCGCGGAGCCGCGTGGGCGGTGTCGCCCGAGTCCCCGGCCGCGTCGTGCGAGGGGCGGGTCGGAGGATCGATGGTGTCGCTCCGACCTCTCATGCCTCTTACCTGAGGACTTGGAACCAGACGATCGGTGTCCACTTCCGGAACGCCGATAACTCCGACCTCGCGACCTGTCCCTCGACCTCCCGTGGGACCGGGACCTGGAGCGGCGCGGGGCCGACTGCCTCAGCTCGAGACGCTTGCGGGACCGCTCCCGCCTAGCCTTCGACGTCAGGGCCCGGCAGTCGGAGCAGGATCGATCGTCGTGGTCGAGGCCTAAGCACTTCAGGCACCGGCGATGGGGGTCCGTGACCGACATGAGTCGGCCGCACTTCGAACAAGGCTTGAACCCGGGCATCCCTGGCACCGATAGTCGAGATAGTCGACTAAAGAGAAGATCAAAAGGATCAAAAAATTTCAGTCAAAAAGTGACTGGGGGTAGAGCTTCTTCCGGATCTGCGCTAGCTGGCGCGGAAAAAAGAAGAACTGATGTCAGCGCGCATGGGCGCCGTCTAAGTACTCCGACGACGTCATCCCGGCGCTCACGACGCCGACGACGGACGTGGAGCCGCAGACGACGCCTACCGGCGCGCAGGGGTATTGCTACGCAAAAGTTTCCGGATCCAGTCTGACGCCTGGGGATATTCCAAGGTAAGGAATCTATCACTAACGTGTCTCTTTCAGATTTACTCGTCAAGGCCCGGCAATCGACACAGGAGTCCACGTCGTGGTCGGGGCCCAGGCACCGGAGGCAGAGTCGGTGATGGTCCGTGACCGACATCGTGCGGTCGCAGTCATCACAGTTCTTAAAACCGGGCATCCTACCGGCACCGTAGAAGATTATCAAAAGATCAAAAACTTTGGTCAAAGACCGGAGTACTGCTCTTCTCGGATCTGCCCTAACTGGCGCGGAAAAAAGAAGAACTGACGTCAGTGCGCGGAGGCGGCGTCTATATACTCCAGCGACGTCATCACGGCGCACGACGCCAACGACGGACGCGGAGCCGCAGGGGATGCCTGCAGACGACGCCTACCGACGCGCAGGGGTACTGCTACGCAAAAGTTTCCGGATCCAGACTGACGCCTGGGGATATTCTAAGGTAAGGAATCTAATACTAACCTGTTTCTTTCAGATAGGCTAATCAATGCACTGACAAGGAAAATGCCCTTAGGGACACTATTGTTACTAGGAGGAGACCCAGATGATGAAGCATGTCACCAATGGTGAGTGATGGAAATCCGTCCTTTTTAAGGATATTTCTTGGTATTCTGTAAAGAGTTGTCAATGTTGCAGTTTCTTTAGGTTCTATGTGACTCTTATACACATAAACTACGTGTGTTGTAGGAACAGACCCGTGGTTATTGTGTGTTGTATACAGTATTTTATTGGGGATTATATCCATGCCAGGTCTCTAAATATTCCCTCAGACCCTCTCTCTGTCTAGGATCTCTAGAGCAATGCCTCTGAGCCAGAGAGGGTGATCTCGAAGCCCTACCTTTCGACGAATAACGTCGAGAACCATGCCTCCTCTTCTTGTTGTGCTTCTTCAACGCATGCTAAGTAACGACTTCGATTTTGATCTTTCAACCTCTTTTCTCCTTCGCCATTAACAGCTTGGCCTCACGTTCTTTTAAGGCATTGGGGTTAATTTTCTGACAGCTGGTGCAACCATCGACATCATGGTCGGAAGAGAGGCACCACAAACAGTCTTTGTGGGGATCCGTGATCGGCATATGGCCCCCACATTCTCTACAAGGTTTTAACCCAGACTTATTTGACGCCATCGCACTGCCACTCCAAGGAAAATAGGAGAAACAAAGTAAGTAAATGGAGAGTTCCAGAAACAGTTGCGCGTCGGCGCAGAAAATAGGGAACAGACGTCAGCAAGCCGACGAGGCCCATTGGTGGTTCCAATGACGTCAGACGGAGTCGCAAGAGGAGCCGTGTCATTGTGAAGTCGACGTGGGAGAGCTAGGAGAAAGTTTCACTGGAATGTGGCTCACTGGTTAGAGCAGGCAGACCCTGAAGCAGAGGTCAGACCCGGGACCAGGGTTCAATTCCCGACGCGGCAGGGTCTTGAGCTCAAATGTCCATGGACTCGATAATTCTCGCTTTGGTGCCTGCCCTAATCATGGGTTCACACTCTGCAACTCTGGGCATTAAGCTTGCTTAATCTCCACAACGGCCCCCCGCGGCGGGATGCCTGGCTTTCACCTTGGGGATGCCCTGTAGGGGCTATCTCACAGGGAAAAGCCAGGACGGGTTCCCAAAGCAAGAGCGGAGATACCCCTTCAGGGGTCGATTCAGGCGCTATATAAGAAACATAATAATAATAATAATGCTCGTGTAGGGGCAATTCAAAAGGTGAGGAATCCACAGGCAGATGTATCCATCAGAAAGGGAGATTTAGGATCCGTTGCGGAGCCTCTGGCTTTAATGCAGTAAGCCAAAGCCAGGATGAACATCTGGAACAGATCCGGTGTGCATAGAATGAGCAAATAGGGTTGCTCCATCATCTGCAGCACTGATAATTTGATTAGCCACTAAACCTCCTTGCAACAACTCCTTGGGAAGTTTGTCCTTAAAACATTACTACAGAGTCCCACAAAGCCCTATCATAGTGCCCCAGGAGAGCTGAGGCACTGGAACCCTTCAGCACGGAGGCCGAAGTACTTATCAAACATAGCATTTATAAAGCGCACTACTCATCCGTGAGGGTCTCAAGGTGCGGGGGGGGAATGTTGCTATGGTCTTGAGGAGTCTCCTGAAGGTCAGCAGGTCTTGGGCCTGCCGTAGGTGGACGGGGAGGGTGTTCCAGGTCTTGGCGGCAAAGTGGGAGAATGATCTGCCGCTGGAGGTCGCTCTTTGGTTGGAGGACTGTGGTGAGGGCAAGGTCGGCGGAGCGGAGCTGGCAGGTGGGGGCGTAGAAGCTGAGCCGTCTGTTGAGGTACACTGGTCCGGTGTTGTGGAGTGCCTTGTGTGCGTGGGTGATGAGCTTGAAGGTTATCCTCTTGTTGACGGGGAGCCAGTGTAGGTCTCTCAGGTGGGGTGTGATATGGCTGCACCGAGGGATGTAGCTTCAGACTTTTCTTCCCCCAAGAGCCCTGTGCTCTGCTTTCCCTATCGGGAGGCACTGTTGAGGAGGAGGCCACTGTGTGCTTTGTTTTAGCCACTGTGATGCTCACAGAGGCTGGACGTGGATCGGCTTGAAGGAATAGTGGATCCTCTTCTGGAGGCCTATATTTTTTCAAGATCTTTGCTGGTGCAGTCTTGATAGTTGGTGATGTGAGGAACACGTCCATAACAGGCTGCAGAAGCCCCTGTACTAGAGGCAAAATAGGCCTGGTCACTGATGTTTGGTGTAATGTATAAAAAAATCACAGAGGATGAAGTTTGGGAGGTAAGCCCTGGCCAATACATCTTGGAAGGTAAATGTAAATGTAAATGTATTGGCATTTATATAGCGCACTACTTACCCGTAGGGTCCCAAGGCGCTTCGACCGCTGCGAAACCCTTCCTGGCTTCCCTGAGAGATGGTCCCTTAATGGGTATCTCCAGGGTGAGACCAGGCATCCCTGGCGGTCTGGTGGGGCCGTTAGTGAAGATGAGGCAAGCTAATGCCCAGAGTTGCCGAGTGTGATCGCTGATCAGAGTGGGCACCGAGGCGAGAGAATTATCGAGTCCGCTGACCCTGGTCCAGAAACCTGCCGCGCCGGGAATCGAACCCTGGTCCCGGGCCGTCCTCTGCTCTCGGGTCTGCCGCCTCTAACCAGTGAGCCACACTGACATCCACTGGAGAGACCCTCGAAGGTGGACCGCCCATGTCAGAGTACAGTCCCTTTTTAGGTCTCGTCTAAGCCATCCCATAGGGATGGTGGGAGAGATTATAGTAAGGCTTTCAAAAAAAGTCTCCCTAAACTGCGGATTAGGTACAGTTCATGTGATTTGGGCGCGTGCACATCGCCAGCCACATCGCACACCCACACCATTTGTCTGAGCCTCGGCATCAGACTTCAAAGGAAGCCGCTCCCCCGCCCCCCAATGCCGCTCCCCCACCACACAATGCCGAGAGCTTGTTCGTAGTGGCAGAAGGATTAGGGGGGAGGTGGCATGCAGCCAAAAGGTCATCATGTCGGGACTTTTGTTTGCTTGGGTGGTTCAAGTCCGCAAGATCAAAGGGCATTTTTCGTTGAAGTCAACGGCATTAGCCCTGCACATTATCAGCTTCTGCGGAGCTACATTGATAACATGGATTTGTTTCTCCCATCCTTCCTCCCCTTCAGGCAGTTCTTGCTTCCACATACACCCACCCTTCTCATCTTTTTACTGCCGCTTGACCCTTCAATGTTGGCTGTAGTCATATCGCTTTTTGTTCAAAGCAAAGTGTCAATTACATTTAAAATGTTGTCCTAACTACTACACAAAGTGTGGCGAGCCAGCATGCCATGCAATTTTACAGAGTTTGGTGCTTAGAACTGGCTTGAGCCACCGGGGACTGTACTCTATTATGTGATCCGTCACTACTCCAGGCCTTCAGGGAACTGACGCTTTGTTTCACTTTAACCGACCAGCATGAGTGTACTCTTCCACCACCACCTTTTCCCCTGTATGTCAGCTCCTTGTTGCTACCACCTATTCCACCCTTCTGCGGTTGCCTCCCACCCCCTGTCTTTGCCCTTTTGTGCATGAGGGATACCAACCCCGGTGGTGGGTCTGCGAACCAATAATCACACCAGAATGTCCTGGAGGACGGAACGGCCAAAGAAGCCATCCCTCCGGACCAGACTGTCCAGGCAGTCGTTTCTTGCAAAAGTGTGCAGCGAGGCCCACGTAGCTGCCTGACAAATGCCCTGCAAAGGGTACTCCCCGACCCAGGGCAGTAGTAGCCACCGTGGCCGAAGTGGAATGCGCCCTCAGCCCAACAAGAGGTTCCTTCTTAGCCAAGGAGTAGCATGCCTTGATACACAACACGACCCACCGAGAGATGGTCTGCTTGTGTACCCCGCGTCCCTTCTTAGCACCCACGTAACCAACAAAGAGTTGGCCATCAACCCGGAACTGGCGAGTACGATCCAGATAAAACAAGAGCACACGTTTTAGGTCTAGACGGTGGAGCCTCTCTTCCTCCTTTGATGGATGCGGAGGCAGGAAGAAGGTGGGCAAGGTGATGGACTGCCCGATGTGGAAGGCTGTGACAACCTTGGGCAGGAAAGAGGGTCTTGTCCGCAGCACAACCTTGTCCGGATTGACAGAAAGGAAAGGAGGTTTGGAAGAAAGAGCCTGGAGCTCACTTAATCTCCTGGCAGAGGTGATGGCAACCAGGAAGGCAGTCTTCAGAGTAATAAGGCGAAGAGGACAGTTATGAAGTGGCTCAAAGGGAGCGCACATCAGATAAGTCAAAACAAGATTCAAGCCCCACTGAGGCATCACAAATGGAACAGGGGGGAACATGTGTGTGATGCCCTTCAAAAACCTATTTACAATTGGGGACTTGAACAAAGATGGCTGATCAGGTAGCCTTAAAAAGGCTGAAAGGGCAGAAAGGTAGCCCTTGAGAGTGCCCAGAGCAGAGCCCTGCTGTCCAAGAGAAAGAAGGAAGAGAAGAACCTCAGAAAGATGGGCAGAAAAAGGATCCACAGCCTTTGCGGTCAACCATGCCATAAATCTTTTCCTTCTGCAGGCATCTACCGACTTTGTGGAGGGACGCCTGGCTGCCAGAATCACAGTACAGACTTCAGGAGGCAAGTCAAATGGCTTCAACTGTCGCCGCTCAATCTCCAAGCATGTAGGTGGAGACTGGACCGGTTCGGGTGGAGGACCGTCCCCTGCTGCTGCGACAGAAGGTCCTCCTGAAGATGCAGACGAACCGGGGGACCGACAGACATACTGAGTAGCTCGGGATACCAGTACCTTCGTGCCCAGTCCAGAGCCACAACGATAACTTGGGCCCGGTTGCGCTTGATCTTCTTCAGCACTCTGGGCAGAAGTGGTATAGGCGGAAAGGCGTACAACAGACCGCAACTCCACTTGCGACTAAAAGCGTCTCCAAGCGAGTGCCGCCTTGGAAATTCCAACGCGCATAACTGATGACATTGTGCGTTCTCTTCTGTGGCGAATAGATCTAACCAAGGCTCTCCCCACTGCAAAAAGAGTCCTTGCGCCACATCCGAGTTCAGACGCCATTCGTGATCCATCATGCACCGCAGGCTGAGTTCGTCCGCCCTGGCGTTCAGAGAACCTGCCAGGTGTTGAACCACCAGAGTCACGCCCTGATGTTCCAGCCACTCCCAGAGGCGCAGAGCCTCCTGGCAGAGGGTCCACGACCCCACTCCGCCCTGTTTGTTGGAGTACCACATGGCGGTTGTGTTGTCCGTGAACACCTGCACTACGCTCCCCCAGACAGAGGGGAGGAATGCCTTCAGTGCTAGACTAATCGACCTCAGCTCCAGAAGGTTGATATGGAGCCGGGACTCAGCCGGAGACCAGAGGCCTCTGATCTCCGCCTCTCCCATGTGGCCTCTCCAACCTAGGAGGGACGCGTCCGTCACAACTACGTGCTCCGGTTGGGGTAAGGAGAGGGACCTGCCGCTGACCCAATCGCGGTCCGTGAACCACCACTGCAGCTGCCTCGCAGTGCCCTCCGAGATCAGGACATGGTTGGACAGGTTGCCCTGATGCTGGGCCCACTGAAACTTCAGGTCCCACTGAAGAGCCCGCATCTGCCACCAGGCGTGATGCACCAGAAGGATGCAGGAGGCCATCAGCCCCAGAAGCCGCAGTGTCAACCTGACTGAGACCCGGGATAAAGGCTGAAAGATTGGAATCAGAGCCTAAATATCCCAAACCCGCTGTTCGGGAGGATGAACCCAAAACTGCGCTGAATAGAGAATCACTCCGATGAAGAGGAGCTTCTGAGAGGGGCACAGGTGTGACTTCGACACATTGATGGAAAACCCCAGCTGGTGCAGGAGGTCTGCCGTTGTCTGGAGGTGGCTGACGACTGCCTGGGGCGAGCCTACCTTCAACAACCAATCGTCGAGGTAGGGGAAGACTGAAACCCCTAACCTGCGCAGATGAGCTGCGACCACAGCAATCACCTTCGTGAACACCCGTGGGGCGCTGGTAAGGCCAAAGGGGAGCACGGTAAACTGAAAGTGCTCGTGGCCTACCATGAACCGGTGGGCTGGCAGAACGGGAATGTGGAAATAAGCGTCTTGCAAGTCCAACGCTATCATCCAGTCTCCTGGGTCCAAGGCAGCTAAGACCTGAGCCAGTGTCGGCATCTTTAATTTCTCTTTCCGGAGGAAGCCGTTGACGTTCCGTAGGTCCAAGAAAGTCGTAGGCCTCCTTTGCCCTTCTTGGGTACCAGAAAGTAGTTGGAATAGCAACCACGTCCTACTTCTGGACTGGCCTCACAGTTGTCCCCGACCGCCGCCACAGCGGTTTCCACGGCCGCCACTGCGTTGGATGTTAGTCTGCAGTGCGTGGCTGGCAGCACGTGTGGGAGCGCGACTTCCTTGGCCACGAAAGGAGCGAAAGACAACCGTTTGCTGGCGCGGGGCCGGGAGCCCCTAGAACTTGGCCATAGCCCTGGAGTCCTTAAAGCGCTCAAGCGCATGGTCTGCTTTGTCGCCGAAAAGGCGACAGCCATCGAACGGCATGTCCATAAGAGTGTTCTGGACATCGGCAGAAAAGTTGGCGGACCTCAACCAGGCGTGGTGACGAATTGCCACCATCGTTGCCATTGCTCTGCCCAGTGAGTCGGTGGTATCCAGCCCACACCGGATAGAAAACCGTGCTGCATCTCGACCCTACGCAAGGGCTTGGGTGAGTTTAGTCTGTACCTCCGCCGGACATTGCGGCAGCACGTCCGCGACCGTGTCCCAAAGAGAGTGGGTGTAGCGGCTCAAGAGGCACGCGGTGTTGACTGACTGCAGTCCCAAACTCCGGGAGGAGAATACTTGCTTACCGTAATGCTTGTACCTCGGGCGGGGCCGTCAGGAATGCGTTCTGGGAGGTGGAGGACTGGATGGCCAGGCTTTTGGGGGTGGGTGGACCGAAGCAATGGTCGCCCGGAGCCGGTCAGTGGCGTCTGGCCACGTTCCTATCTACAGGCTGACCTGTAGCGGGCTTGGGCCAAGTGCCCAAAAGAACTTCTGACAAGGCCTCATTAAACGGAAGCAGAGACTTAGCCGAGCTTGACTGCGGTTTAAGGACCTCAGTGAGGATGTTAGTCCTCACAGCCGCGATGGGGAGTTCCAGGCCCAAGGCCTTGGCCGCCCGCGTCAGCACCACCCTGTAGGTAGCCCCCTCCTCCGTAGCCACGGTGGGAGGGGAGACAAAACCAGTGTCTGGCGAGGCGTTCAGCCCACTGGCAGTCCCAAGCTCACCTGTCTAGTCCTGCTGAGACTGACAATCCCGTGTCAGAGTGTCCTCAAACCCCTCCCAATCCAACTAGTCACCCATCTCCTGTTATGCAGGTTTAAAGGATGGGGCCGGTTCGTGGAAGTTAAAGTCTCCAAACGACGTCGCGAGCGGCGCCCAGCGGTGCAGCTTCGGTGCCGGAACCGAATCGAGGGCAGGATCGGGGACGGCGTCGCCGGGGGCGACACCCTAGTGGCCGGCGAGGTTGTGCGGTCGACAGACGACGACCAGGATCCAGGATCCGGAACGGATCCAGTGAGGGCCTGCGGCGCTGGGACCGAAGTCGCCGGCGGCGTCGGGGCCGAAGCACCCGACGGCGTGGAAGCCAAAGCACCACACCCGCTAGGTCCCCCAGCCGGGGCCGCTGGGCCCGAAGGAGCAACGGAACCCGGCGGAGGTGGGAGAGACCTCATGGCCATGAGGTACTGCTCGATCTCCTCTGGCGTCGTGTCATGCCCAGGGACCGGAAGGTATGGGGCAGGCTGCGACGCCCACGACTCCGGAGCCGCGTGGGTGGTGTCACCCGAACCCCCGGCCACGTTGCGCGAGCGTCGGGGGTGGGTTGGAAGAGCTATGACGCCTTTCCGACCTCTCATCCCTCTTACCTGAGGATCTTGATCCCGAAGACAGATGCCGACTCTCGGAGCTACGAGGGCTCCGACCCCGCGACCGGTCCCTCGACCTCCTAGGACCCTAGACCTCGAACCGTGCGGGGCCGACTGCCGGAGCTCAAGTCGGAGCAGGTTCGGTCGTCGTGGTCGAGGCCTAGACACTGGCGATGGGGGTCGGTAACCGACATCAATCAGCAGCATTTGGAGCAGGGTTTGAACCCGGGCATCCCTACCGGCAGCGTCTGAGTCAATCGACTCAAAAAACAGATCAAAAAGATCAAAGTTTTAGTCAAAAAATGACTAAAAGGGTACTACTTCTCCAGATCTGCGCTTAGCGGGCGTGGAAAAAAGAAGTACTGACGTCAGTGCGCGAGGGCGGTGTCTAAGTACTCCGGCGACGTCATCCAGGCGCAAACTACGCCGGCGGACGTGGAGCCGCAGACGACTCCTACCGACGCGCAGGGGTACTGCTACGCATAAGTTTCCGGATCCATTCTGACGCCTGGGGATATTCTAAGGTAAGGAATCTAATACTAACCTGTTTCTTTCAGATTAGCCATTACTGCTATTACCAGCTTTAAATCATACTTCAAATACCAGCCTCGGAAGGATGGAAGACAGCCCGGCAGGAAAACAAACTACTGGCTGCACATCATTGCAGAGGTGCAAACCAATCTTAAGTGATAGAGCTAAATTGGCGACAATTGCTAATCTGATGCTCTCTTCCACATACATCCTTCTCTAAACGCACACATACAAACACACAACCCTCACTCGCTCCATCGCCCTCACTCGCTCCATCGCCCTCACTCGCTCCATCGCCCTCACTCGCTCCATCGCCCTCACTCTATCGCCCTCACTCTATCTATGGCACCACAGCATGACTCCGGGGCACCACAGCATGACTCCGGGGCACCACAGCATGACTCCGGGGCACCACAGCATGACTCCGGGGCACCACAGCATTACTCCGGGGCACCACAGCATGACTCCGGGGCACCACAGCATCACTCAGGGGCACCACAGCATCACTCAGGGGCACCACAGCATCACTCAGGGGCACCACAGCATCACTCAGGGGCACCACAGCATCACTCAGGGGCACCACAGCATCACTCAGGGGCACCACAGCATCACTATGCGCTACCACAGCATTACTGAACGCCACAGCATCACTCGTCGCCACCACATCACTCAGCGCCACCACAGCATCAATCTGTGCAACCATTCAACAACAACTGGTTCAAATATGTTCTCTAAATGTTTCAAGCTTTATTACAAATGTCACAAAAATGTTAATATTTCAGTTCTGTTATTGGATTTTCGTCACAATAAAATACACTGAACATAATCTTCACAAAAGTTATTTACGCACGTTTAAGCTATTGCCATTACAAATTACAATAACTTTCATTTAAGTATTAATTATTTAAAAAAATTAAAAGCTATTGTTATTTGTAATATCAATATATCCAAGTCACGTAAATACAAAACATGTTGCATTACAAATGCTATAGGTGACATATTTGCAAAAGTTAAAAGTATTGGCATTGTAAATGATAAAGCTATTTTCGCTATTTTCAAAACCAACACAAATAAAACAATTGTCATTTACAAGACCAGTAGCTCAAACTTTTCTAATGCGAGACCTACTGCATTGCAAATGCTTGTTGAAGACTGAGTTGAAGAAGGTGTCACACCCTCACTCTATCCATCGCCCCCACTCTATCCATCGCCCCCACTCTATCCATCGCCCCCACTCTATCCATCGCCCCCACTCTATCCATCGCCCCCACTCTATCCATCGCCCCCACTCTATCCATCGCCCTCACTCTATCCATCGCCCTCACTCTATCCATGGCACCACAGCATGACTCCGGGGCACCACAGCATGACTCCGGGGCACCACAGCATGACTCCGGGGCACCACAGCATGACTCCGGGGCACCACAGCATGACTCCGGGGCACCACAGCATGACTCCGGGGCACCACAGCATGACTCCGGGGCACCACAGCATGACTCCGGGGCACCACAGCATGACTCAGGGGCACCACAGCATCACTCAGGGGCACCACAGCATGACTCCGGGGCACCACAGCATCACTCAGGGGCACCACAGCATTACTGAACGCCACAGCATCACTCGTCGCCACATCACTCAGCGCCACCACAGCATCAATCTGTGCAACCATTCAACAACAACTGGTTCAAATATGTTCTCTCAATGTTTCAAGCTTTATTACAAATGTCACAAAAAGATGTTAATATTTCAGTTCTGTTATTGGATTTTCGTCACAATAAAATACACTGAACATAATCTTCACAAAAGTTATTTACGCACGTTTAAGCTATTGCCATTATAAATTACAATAACTTTCATTTAAGTATTAATTATTTAAAAAAATTAAAAGCTATTGTTATTTGTAATATCAATATATCCAAGTCACGTAAATACAAAACATGTTGCATTACAAATGCTATAGGTGTCACATTTGCAAAAGTTAAAAGTATTGGCATTGTAAATGATAAAGCTATTTTCGCTATTTTCAAAACCAACACAAATAAAAAAAATTGTCATTTACAAGACCAATAGCTCAAACTTTTCTAATGCGAGACCTACTGCATTGCAAATGCTTGTTGAAGACTGAGTTGAAGAAGGTGTCTGTGATCTGAGTCCTCTTCGATGCCCACAAGATGTAGACTTTTTTTTTTTTTTTTTAAAGACCTTTATTATGCGGTTTCAAAAGACACATTTATACGCCTACATCCCAGGGGCCGGCAGCAATCTGCACATGGATGGTAAATAAACACAGCCGTTTAGCCGACAACCTTGGGGTCCGGCGGCGTAATGAAGTAAGGTGTACACAAAACTACAATATCATTGTAAGACTGTAGTGGCGGTCTGTTTTCTTTTTTATAGAAGTAAACAGGTGAACAAACAATAAAAGCGGAGTCAAAAAGCAGTCATGAGTACTGCAGTACAGTGCTAGGTTAAAATATAGATCAAACTAATCGTTATTTACCGTACATTCCCACCAGTAGGTCCGATACGGGACATAGCCAGTTCAGCTGTAGGAGAGTCACATATTTCCCCCTCCGTAAGCATTCCAATGGCCCCACTTCTTGTCCCATAGTTTTGGGCACCCTCTAATCTTGTATACTGTCTTTTCCGCAATCCTACATCGATCCATTTCAGCCACCCATCCGACCACCAACGGCCTGTCAGGCGATCCCCACATCATTGCTATAGAGCGCTTAATCAACAGGAACCCCAATGCCGCCCACTGGAGCTCCTGAGTCGTCAGGTCATTGGCCCCCCAGATGTTAAGGACACATTCTCTAGGTGTCGGCAGTAGTGGCTTACCCAGGGAGCTGCTCATTTTCCGAAGTGCCCTGTTCCAAAACTGTTGCACCTCCGGGCACTCCCATAAGATGTGGTAGAAAGTACCAGGAAGGCCACAGCCGCGCAAGCACAAGGCATCCGGGCGGCGTCCAATCTTAGCCAGGGTGAGGACGGACATGTACGCTCTATATAATACTTTCAATTGGATTAGCCTAAACCTATGGCAGATAGCCATTTCTCTCGGGGACATTAAGGCCGAGCGCCAGTCTTCGTCCTCTAACGGACCCAGGTCGTTCTCCCATTTGACCCGCAGAGATTGAAAGGGGTCAGGAAGGTTATTACACAATTTGCGATACGTAGGGGAGATGGCCTTCTCCGGGAGAGGTTCCGACAGTAGTCTGTCCTCCAGAGGAGAGGTCACCGGCAAGGTGGTAAGGTCCGGGACAGCCGCGAGAATAGCATGTTTTATTTGCAAATAGCGGAAGAGTTCAGTAGGTGCGAGGGAATATTTAGTCTGGAGATCAGCAAAAGTCAGCAGTTTTCCCCTACGTACAAGGTCCCCAGTTGCAAAATCCCAATCGGGTCCCATCTATCAAAGCCCTGTAAGAAACAGAGGGAACCCAGACTCTGTGTTGGCCACAGAGGCGTTGCCAAGGTGAGCCTGTTCGACCAGCCCAAACATTTATTGGCCTTATGCCAAATAGCTACTGTGTGTGCCATCGGGCCTACATATTTTGTTCTGGAAGCTTTACTGTACAGAGCTCCCAAGTATCCCTCTCGACCCGTTTGGCATCTGTCCAGCAGGTAAGCCGGGTTCAAGGGCGAGCCATGTAACCATTGGTTAATCGCCACCAGCTGCGAGGCCCAATAATAGAGGCGGAGGTTGGATAGAGCTATGCCCCCATCATACCACCCTTGGAAGAGTTTAGTTAGGGCAATCCGAGCGGCACCTCCATTCCAGAGTAAAAGTCGGAGCTCACTCTCCACCGCTCGGAAATATTAATCGGAGATCAAAAAAGGGCAGTTCTGCAAGGCATACAAGAAACGTGGGAGGGCCAGCATTTTGAATAGTGCTGCCTTACCTGGGAGTGACAGCGGGAGCGATCGCCAGTGGGCAACGTCGCTCCGGAGTCTACGCAAGGGGCCCAACAGGTTGCGCTCGTAAAACACCTTTGGATACGGTGTAATGAAAATACCTAGGTACGTGAAACCTTCAGTGGCGATTGCAATGGAAAATCCTCTGAGTTGACGGGGCGGAGCACCGTGTAGCATATATAGCACGGATTTGTTTCAGTTTATGGAGTAAGCTGAATATTTCCCAAAGTTGGAAAGGACTTGGAACAGGCTATTGGTAGAGGATCGGGGAGATGACACGTATACTAGGATGTCGTCCGCATAAAGGGAAATCTTATCTACAACAGCCTCTCTCCAGTGCAGGCCTTTAATGGAGTTATCAGTGCGGACCCAGTGAGCCAGGGGCTCCAGAGTGAGGGCAAACAGTAATGGGGACAACGGATTTCCCCTGCCTGGTACCTCGATGTAGTTGAACCTGCCGAGATGTGTGATTGTTGACTCTGAATTTGCCCCACAGGTCCGTATACAGCAGTCGCACCCAGCTGATAAATTGAGGTCCAAAGCCAAAGCGGCGGAGAACCTCAAACAGATAGGGCCATTTGATCGAGTCGAACGCCATTGTGGCATCAAGGGACAAAATGGCCGCATCTTGTTGCAGAGTAGGTCGGCGACTCAAGACGTTATGGACCCTGGGAAGATTTAACGCTGTGTTGTGGCCCGGAAGAAAACAAGATTGGTCATCATGTATCAATGAGGGGAGCACTAGGAGAAGGCGATTAGCCAGGAGTTTGGCGAGGACCTTGGCCTCTGCACTGATCAGGGTGATAGGCCGGTAAGAGCCACAGTCAGTGGGAGGCTTAGCGGGCTTAAGTATGACCACAACAGAGGACACTCTTTGAACGAGTGGAAGGACCTCAACCTCCCGACTTTTGGTGAACATATTCAGGAGATGAGGAATAACGTCGGGGACCATGCCTTTCAAAAATTCTACAGGGACCCCGTCTGGTCCCATTGCTTTGCCTGAATTAACGGCAAATAAACCCGTAGTTAGTTCCTCCGTCGTGATGTCAGTGTCCAAGGCCACCCTATCTGTGTCTGAGACCGTTGAAAGGCGCATCTCGTCCAGAAGTTGTCTGGATTCGTTGGACGTGTAGCCCTCGCTGGCTGTTTAGACACGTTCTAAATGGTCAGCAAAGGCTTCCGCTATGTCCTGTGGGTCTACTATCGTAGAACCATCCGGCTTGGTTAGGGACGATACCCATCTGGACCCCTGGTCACGGCGCTCCAGCCAGGCAAGCATTTTCCCCACACTATCCCCGTATTCATATACCCTATGGCGCGTGTGAAGAAGCCTTGCTTGTGCCTTCTCCTGCGACAAGGCTTTATAGACCAGTTGTTGGGCACGAAGTTTAGTCGCAGTATCCTCTAATGGATTCGCATTATGGGATGTCTCAAGACTAAGGAGGTCAGATTCGGCCTGGCGGATCTGCTCGTTATGTTTACGCAAGTTAAGGGCCAGTGCTTCTCCCTTTATGACTGCTAAGTACGCCACCCAGAGAGTGACCTCGGAGTCGACAGGCCCAACATTTTCAGCGAAATAGAGTTTGGTGCGTTCACGCAGCGCGTCTCTGATGTCCGGGATCTGCATTAGCCAGGGATTGATGATTATTGGGCCTCGCATCGCTTTACGATTGTAGGTGAGGTCCACACTAAGTGGTGAATGATCTGAGATGCCCCGGGGAAGGCCTCTTGGGCGAACAAAGTTTCCGACGTCCGCGCTGTGGCAGAACAGATAATCGATACGGGGCATGCTGTTGTGTGCATTGGAGTAGTGTGTGAAATATGGTGTATCTGGGTAACGAAGGCGCCATATGTCCTCCAACCCCATGGCATGCGCAAAGTCAGCTAAGTCCGAACTATGGCGATGGGAGCCCCGTTTGGGACTGCAGTCTAAATCATCGCTCATTGTTGAATTAAAGGTACCTCCCATCAGGAGTGTGCCCGGAGAAAGGCATTTTAGCCTTTGACGTCAATCTTAAAGGTAAATGCCTCTGCGTCGATCGTACAAATACTGACGGAAACCAATGCCGAGAGGTGCGTTACATAAGGCAAACTTCTACTGGAAGTTCACAGACTTCTATTTTGGTGTGGATCTGGGCCTCAATGTCATTCATTGCCGGGTTGACGTCGACAGAGGGGAGCGCCTTGACGTCGAACCTCTATGTGATGCCGACGGAGTCCTGTGCCTCAAAGTTGAGCCGACGGAGACTAAATCCTCGACGTTGAATGCCAGAGTTTATGTCAACGAAGGAGGCTGATCCAATACCTGTGAGTGACTATGACTTGAGGTTTAACTCCTCGTCTTCAGTCTGTTCTTCATCATCATGTGGTGCACTGATAGTCTGCAGTGGAGGTCTCGATGATGGAGATACCCCTTTCTCTGCTGCTGGAGGTCTGTTTGATGCCAATCCAAACATGGATGGGGAACAGGTCAGGACCTTATTTCTCGATATTGATCTGGACCTCTTCTGCCTCAACAGAGATCTTCTGGAAGTTGATTTTTGTATCTGAAAGGCCAGAGACACAAATTTTCTCCATCTCCTTGAGAGTACACCTAGAAACTTTTGACAGTGTTCGCAAGCTTCAGTGGAGTGGGACTCAGGTAGGCAGAGTATACGCACAGTGTGTGTCAGTCTTGGCCTTCTTGCCACAGGAGGGACAAGAGTCAAAAAGAGAAGGCATGTTGTGAATGAAAATAAAAAAGCTTCCGTCAGAAAAGTGGTAGTACCTCACTCTACAAGGTGAAAAACATTGAGTGAAAAGGTAAAAAATCACTAATAAAAGTGAAAAGTATAGACAAAAAGTGAGAATTAGAGCTGAAAACTCAAGAGTCCTGACTGAAGAAACCGGAGAGAACATCTGACCTAACTCACTCCTGAGGCATTATGGGAAGCTGGGGGTGATGGCTGCCTTAAAAGCATAGTGCCAGTTTTTAGGTTTACAATTGCTTTCAGTTTCTATACTAGTGTTTTTCAATGCAGCCTATAGGCTAATAAGGACTGCTGTTTTTCAGATTGAGTTTTTTGGATTCTACTCATTAAAGAGAGTTCAAGTGATACTTTTCCTCCCGTTGTCTATTATATGGTTGCAAAAACAGTGTTTGTGAGTGCATTTACTAGCCTTTTTATCTTATTGGAAGCTGCATTGATGTGTGCAAAAATTATATATGTACATATATAGAGCTGTATATATAGGTTTTCATAAACAATTTTCCAGGGTCCCCGTGCATGGGCGGGAATATTCACTGCTCATGACTATTGATGAGAATCCCCAGGAATAGAAAAAGGCTATCCTGGGCAAAGGTGTCATGCCTCCTCCCTCAGGGTGGGCTGGGTCAGCAGAAGCTTCAAAGGCATGCCGCCTTTGGAAGTGGTCTCTGACTTTTGCTGCCCTCAGCAACTGGCTCCCACCGGTTCAGAACCCCATTTTGGGTGGGAGAATCGGTGGGAAAAATCAAGCTCAGAAGAGAGGGCTGTCCACCTTTGCCAACACCACCCCTCAGGTGAGGGAGGCAAGGTGAAGCCCATATCTCAGTAGAGTTTGAAGATGGAGGGACCAATTAGGGAGAGGCTCATGCCCTCTCCCACTGGAGGTTAGCATAATAGGGGTGTACTCACCCCAAGGAAATGACACATTGATCCCGACCTGCACACCCCATAGACGCCCCTAAAATTAGTATTTAGAGGCAACCCTGAAACTTGCCTCCTCTTGTGTGATCATATGATCTTAGGAACAAACTAAGAGGTTTGGAGGCTGCTGTGTGTCGGGCTGATTACTATCAGGTTTGCTGTGCTTGCAAACCAGATTGGTCTGCTCGATCCCCAACCAGATGGGGCTGGGGTGTCTTAGTGGTGGGCCATGGTGCGGTCTGTCGGTGAAGCCCTAGTAATATTTCAAAAAGGGAAATATTGTTGGAGATACTGCCTTACAGGTACAGAGGATGAGGGAGCTTGCAGTAGCTCTACTCTCCTTGAAGCGCTGGAGGGAGGAGTCGGCCTTGACACACCTGAAATTCACCTAAAAAGCCTGTGGATCTCAAAGGCGTGCCGTCGGAACACCAGTTCGAACTGTTCTGCCTAAATAGTTGGTTGTGTCTAGGTCAGATTATTTGGATGCATCCTGGCCACCTTGGATGGTCTGTGCCAAGTTGATGCAAAATTCCTCAGGGGCAAAATATCTGAAACGATGTCCCATAAGTCATTGGAGTGTCATCCTAACAAACTTGGCATTGACTGATTTGAGGTTAAGGCTAGCGCAAGAAGACATCCTCTTCCAAAATGCCTAAATTAATTTTCATTTTCCAACTGGGGGTAGCATTTTCCTTTAGGACATTGTTTTTCGCTTCAGCAGAAGTCATCCTTAAGTCTAGTTACAGACACATTACCGATTACCTGTAAGGCGGACTGTTCTGTAGAAGGGGCAGAACCAAGCCCTGTATCAGGAGTCAATGAAAGTGTCCAGTCTGCTGGCTTTATTTTATTTTTTTGTCCAGATAAAAATTATCTTCAGCTTATTTGTGGGGGAGGAATTTGTCCCCATCGTCATCATGACTCTGGTTAGAGTACAATCCAAAAGGCAGGTGACGCAGTGGAGGCCAGCTCCATGCCATGCAAAGCCACGCCCTAATCTGAGTCAGAATGTATTGCAGCCGGGCACATTATAACTGTCCCGGAACATTGCTTTGACAGACTGATTTGGTTCGAAGTCAGACAGGATGATGGGATCATTGACCACCTCTGGCATCAGCGGCACTGATGCTGGCGTCCACACGGCACAATCTGACATGAAACAAGGGCCTTGCTTGGATTGAGATCCTAAGTCAGAGCAGAACCAAAAGCAAGTTTAGGAGGCACAGACCGTGCATAGGGAGCACCCACCAGCAGTAATCAGACTAGTCTATGCGGATCCAGGAGACCGAATGCACACCTAACAATGCTGGTAGGTTGCCACAAATGGAAAGCATGGCCTCTTACAATTCCTCAATTTGTTGTGGCGAAGGCAGTGGACTTTGGAATTTGGGGTGCAGTATTTGATCCTTAGTAGAGAACGGGAGAGACACGGGGGAAACTGACATCCTCAACTTCTCAGACAGTGTCAAAGTTGGTATGAGGCCTGCTTGGACTTAAGCTGCTTAGATCTTACCCAAAGATTTGCAACGCCACAATGCCCTGCCACAGAACCAGCCCCAGAAAAGGGTCTGTATCCTCGACTTAGAACAGAGTGGGCTTAACAACTTGTGGCCGGTGTTTGACATACAGCTTGGCTTCCAGTTCCTGGACAACCTTTGTCAGGGGACATTACTCTAAATGCTTGGTGTAGGCACCTCCTGGGGATTGGTCAGACATTTATTTGATAAGTTCATACAAGGCTATACGCTGTAGTTTTAGGCGGGAGCATATACCCTGCATAGTGGAAAAAGAAAGTGAGAAGAAAGCACATCAAATGACAAGACAATTAGCTAAGTGTACTAAGGCACAGAAAGAAAGGAGCTGATGTCAGTGTGCTCAGTTGGCACCCACATGCGGCTTCCGCTGTCAATTCCAGTGAGAAGAAAAGTAGACAAGTAGCCGCATGACGCCATCTACAAAGACGCTGGGATTAAACTGAAAAATATTCCCAGTCCAGTTCGGCACCTGGGTATATTGTACAGGTGAGGAACCTGTGGTTTGAAGTATCTATCAGAAAACAAAACATAAAATTACTTGCCTGAAGATCAACTTGAAAGTCGCAGCATTCTGTCACAAACTTTGCCCAGATATCGAATATATATATTTGGAATAACATCCACAACCTCAGCAGGTAAATCAAAGCCACTCATTTGCTGCCACAAAATCTCAACACAAGGAAGTGTAGTAGATTGAGGAAATTTGGGTGCAGGACACTAACCTCTTATTGAGACAGGAAGCCAGTCCTCAGGTTCAAAACATCCAGGTGCCACACTGTCCTAGTCCAATCCGGAGCTATCACGATGTCACTGAATCACCGGTGCTGGACCCCAGGAATGAGCCAGAAAGTACAGGATTATCCAAAGTTTCAAACTTGTTGCAGGGGTGAAAATCTGTTCGCCACAGTGTACAGAGAATCCTCTGCGTAGGCATTAGGAGGGACTTCGGCTTGGTGATGCAAAACCCCAGATAAAGACAGAAGGGTTACTGTGTTGTACAAGAGACTGCACCAAGCCCACTTTAACTAGTCATTGCAGAATGGCAATAAATGAATTCCCTTAAAAACGAATATGGGCAGGAACCACCACCCTCATATTCATAAGCACCAAAGGGGCTGAGGGGAGGCCGAAATGTGAAACACCTAATCTGAAAAGCTCAGACAACACTGATAAACGGTTGAGTTTGTGGACTGCATATAGACGAAAATACAGGTCCTGCAAATCCATGGACACCATCTAATCTCCGGACCAGGGAGGAAAGGATCTTGAATGTGTCCTTCAAGAAGACCAGAGTGAAGATCTATTTTCGACCAGAGTTCTTCATGTTTTTTTCTGGGCACCAACAAATAAAAGGAGTAACACCCTTGGTCTTTCTCTGCCTCTGGCATACTCACTATGGTCGCTTTGGCCATAACAGACAACTTTCTGCAGAAGTACAGTGGCATGATCCACTGAAGTCAAGAGTGAAAAAAGGTGACTGTAAGGGAGGAGAGGATGTGAAGGTTGGTCTTCTCTGAAAAATCTCCAACACCCACTGATTCCATGTAATGACACTAGCCTGGGAGGAAAACACAAATTCTCTCACCTACTACTGGCTGGTCATGGAATAAATCAAATCTGTCTGACTTGTTGAAAATAAGGAGGAAGAGACCAAGAGAAAGACTGCTTCCTTGATGATATGCATGGCCTCAGCCACCACTTGGTTCTCTTCAGTAGTGTAAGGGTTGTATTGGCTGCTTTACAGGTTGCGAGGGCTGTCTCTAGCAGTAGATGGACCACACAAGCACTGTGTGACTTCCAGTACTGCTGGTAGAACAGACTATTCTGAGAGATCATATGCTGTACATCAAGCGTTCCAAATCAGAATCAGTCTCTTCACCGGAGGGTTCCAGCAACTCTGGCAGCAATTCCAGGTTCAGCGAACTCTGGTGTGAGTCTGTGCGTCAGGTTTTGGTCCTTCGTGCTGCACGGTGGTGGTAGTGGCTTGAAGACACTGGCTACCAATATGCCCCAGAAAGCTTCTTCAGCTGTTTGGCCTCCTGTTCTCAGCACAGGGACACAACAGCTGGCCCTTGGTGTTTTCTTGGCTTGACGGACAGCTTCTTCCTGCGCAGGAAACAGCTGGCACAGTCTCTTCTCTTTGCTGGTCACCTGGTGCATATATAGCAAAAATGGTCCTAGACACAATTTTTAAACAATGCAAATGATATGAGTATTAATTATTCACAATCCACAAAAAGTCAGACTTAATCCGAACAATGTGCAGCAGGTGCTGTCGTTGGTTCAGCCTCTCTTTGCTGATCCCTTGGTTCAGCAGGGCAGGACTCCTTTGGTCCTTCTTCCAAGTCTGTCGGGATCTGAGGTCTGAGTGCCAAGGGTGCCCCCTTTAAGCACAGAAAGTGCTCTCAGGGCAGAATGCAGTTGCTAGCCAATAGGCTCCCAGGTTCCCTCTCACCTGGGGATGACTTACTGTAGTGTGGCCCACTTCCAAGATTGAGAGACCCCTCGCTCAATGTTCAGCCCTCCTTAACCCAACCCTGGGGTGTGGATACCTAAAGGCTACACAGCCCTGGGGAACCCAGTTTGGCAACTCATTTTCCCTCTCTGCTTCCCTTGCCAGTTTGTCTACCTCAACAATGGGGCAGCCCTTCCCTGGGATTACACATCCACCCTTCAAAGGCAGCTTCACCTTTGAAGCCTGCCTTTAGGGGGCTAACATCCAAGTGGCATCCTGCAGGAGGGAGGCGAAAATCCATGGCCTGCAATCCCCCATTGTTCTCCTTCCTGAGAGTCCTTGGGACGTCTCTCCGAGAGGGCATAAAGCTATGTGTCTAGGAAGGCACAGGAATTTTAAATGCAGCAAAGTGGCAGCTTTACTAAAGCTGCACAATCCAACAAGTTACATTGATTTTAATTTGAGATACAAGTCAGGCTTAATGTAATGAGTTGTTTGATACCTTGGGTGTCTACTTTTGTCGCACCGTTCAGCAGTTTGCACAACGGAGGGTCGGCATGTGATCCTTTACTTGCCAATTAGGCAACCAAGTCTTTCCAGAATATGGTGGGTGCCCTACGTAGGCACCAAATTTTAAGAGTGAGGGCACCAGGGGATGGGTTCCTCGGGCTAAGAGATCGGGGATTGGGGGGTTGTGTAGACTCACACCCCTGAAATTCACGTCAGGCCTAGAGCATGGGGACCCCAGGGCAGCGATCGGCCCGTGGAGGGGGACCTCATGCCCCTCCTTCCCCTGAAAATACCGTTGGGCCCCAGGGAGAGGGGTCTCTGGGTAGAAATCAGGAGGGGAGTGGGGCCAGGCATGCCACTCACCTTTATTTAAAGGAGTGGCCCTGGAGGATGGGGTACCCAGACCTAACAAGACTCGGGAGGGGGGTCAGGAGCACCTCCCCCCTTTATTTGAAGTAGTAGCGATGGTGGCCCAAGGGCATAACAAAGCTCAGAGTGGGAGTCACGCGGACCCCTACCTCTTTATAATATATCTATGGGCTTGGGGATGACCCCTTCCCCCAAAGGCCAAAGTAGGTTGGCGGGGGGGGGAAGAGTCACAAAGACTCCATCCCGTAAAAAATAAAACATGGCAGGTGGGGTCCCAAGGGCCAGGCCACGAGGCTAACCACTGCACTGTGCGCAGCCCGCTGTAAGCGGGTGATTGGCTGTAAGGCCTGGCTAGCAGCATACTGGGTTGGAATTAAGTATAATTGAATAGAACGTTAAATCCTAGAAATAAACGGACAAAAGAGCAAAGTTTCAAGTAACATAGTTAGTTGAAATGTTCAGTAACTTACATTTGTACTCTAAAAATCACAGAAATTCACTAGTTCTAGTTATCTCAAGTAACTAGAACTTGTGCTTTAACGTAACTATAACTCAGGCCCTCATCATGCAGTTCTGATTACCCCACATATTACATCACTCATGACATCCTGATCCCGAGGAGACCGGATTAGGTTGTAATGCGGGCGAGCACCTTGACACAAAGTGTGACTGAAGGGGGCCTCCCCTCACGTGACCACATCTAAAGTGTTTTGCGTTAATAACGTACAAATACAGTAGTGGACCATAATTGCGGTCAGTCCACTAAAGCATAGTTAGCACACCTTAGCACATGTGCTAAAAAATACACGTGTTTTAACTTTACCACTCAATATTCACTTTTTTCACTTTCACTATTTATTTCTGTGTAGAGAATATTTGACCTAGGGCTGAAACATGTTGATCGACAAATAACGAATATGCTACTTACCAGTATGCATCTGTTCTTGGCATGTAGGGCTGCTGACATTCATATCTGTGCATAGATCGCCGCCTAGTGTTGGGTCCGGATGATTGCACATTGTTGTCCTGGAAGAGTCTTCGAAGTATCACGAGAAAGGTGGCTCCTCCCCTGGACTACAGTGCGCATGGGCATCCACTCCATCCTCAGATTGTTTTGCGCCATTGTGGCAGAGATGGAGTGTAATACAGTGAGTGATGTCCATGCTACATAGTAATTCTGAATGCTACAGCTGCTACAGTCGCCGGGGAGGAGGGTGGGCGATATGAATGTCAGCAGCCCTACATGCCAAGAACAGATGCATACTGGTAAGTAGCATATTCGGTTCGAGGCATGTGGGCTGCTGAATTCATATCTGTGCATAGATTATATAGCAGTCCCTCCTGTTAGCGGCGGCTGCCCGTGCCAGCTGCAGCAGTCTGAAAAAGAGTTTTGAGAACAGCCTGTCCTACAGCTGCTTGCTGTTTAGAATGCACATCTACGCAGTAGTGTTTCGTAAATGTATGCGTGGTGGACCATGTGGCTGCCTTACATATCTCTTCTAAAGGAATATTCCCCAGGAAAGCCATGGACGCTCCTAACTTACTCTGAATAGTGAGAGGTGCTGCCTGTTTTGAAGATAAGCTGCTATTGCGGATAAATGTATACGAATGGAACTGGAACTGTACGCCAGATTACACCTGTATAAGTGCAGCAAATAACAGATAATGTTTTGAATAGATGCATCCAGTGGGTTAATGTCATTGTTCTTACAATATATGACAAACCTTTTCCATTTAGCCGCATAGCATGCTCTGGTTGTGGGCCGTCTTGCCTCCTTGATGATATTCATACATTCTGGCGGCAAGTTGAGGTAGCCAAATTCTAAGACCTCAGGAGCCAGTTCGCCAGGTTGAGCTGTTGCGGATCTGGATGCTGAATGTCGCCATGGCTCTGCGTCAAAAGCCTGGGTGTGAGGTGCAGCCTTTGATGCGGTACCACAGATAGTTCTAGAAACGTGGTGTACCATGGTTGGCGTGCCCACATTGGAGCAACCAGGATGAGTGTCATCGAGTGTTGTCTCAGTTTGCGTGCCACCAGCGGTATTAGAGGTGCTGGGGGAAAAGCGTACGCAAATTTGCCTGACCAGTTCATCCATATCGCATTGCCCTGCGACTGTGGATGTGGGAACCTGCTGGCGAAGCTTTGGCATTTTGCGTTTTCCCTTGTGGCGAACAGGTCTATCTGTGGATGACCCCACTGCTGGAAGTACGGTTGGAGTACTGATGGATGTATCTCACACTCGTGCATCTGGTGGCTGTGTCTGCTGAGCAGATCCGCCATCTGGTTGTCTTTGCCCGGGAGGTGTTCCGCCATGAGGAAGATGTTCCTCTGAATGGCCCACTTCCACATGCTCTGAGCCAGATGAGACAACTGTGGCAAGTGTGTTACTCCCTGCTTCTGTATGTAGTACATGGCAGTCATGTTGTCCGTCCGGATCAACAAGACCTTGTTGCACAAGTGTACTCTGAAAGCTTTCATCGCCATGAAGATTGCCATCAGTTCCAGAAGGTTGATGTGCATCTTCTTTTGCTGTGCTGTCCATAGTCCCTGCACTGTGTAGTGGAGTACATGAGCTCCCCATCCCTGGAGAGATGCGTCCGTCGTCAGTATAATCTGTGGCACAGGCTCTTGGAACGGTCGGCCCTTGCAAAGGTTTTGTGGGTTCCACCAATGCAGAGAGTTGAATGCCCGACCGCTCACCAACACTAGGTCTTTTAACTGTCCTTGAGCCTGATTCCACTGACGTGCCAAGCACTCCTGAAGCGGACGCATATGTAGTCTCGCGTGCAGGACTATGAAGATACAGGAGGCCATCATGCCTATCAACTGCATGAACACTTTTGCTGGAAGCGAGTGTTGATGTCTGAATTTTTGTATCAGCAATTGCATGCTGTTTATTCTCGCTGAATTTGGCTGAGCTTTGGCTGCCAGAGTGTTTATTGTTGCGCCCAGGTACTGTCGCACGTGGGCGGGCTGAAGATGTGACTTTGGATAATTCAGCGAGAATCCCAGACTGTGAAGAAGATGAATGGTGTGGGACATGTGGCTGGCACACTGCTGGGCCGTCTTTGCTTGAATAAGCCAGTCGTCCAGATAAGGGTAGACATGTATGTGCTGTCTCCTTAGGGGTGCTGCTACTGTCGCCAGGCACTTTGTGAACACCCTGGGTGCCGTTGTTACTCCGAAAGGGAGGACTTTGAACTGATAATGTTGATGTTGAATAGTGAACCTGAGATACTGTCTGTGTGATGGGTGTATGGGTACATGGAAATACGCATCCTTTAGATCCAGTGTTGCAAGGAAGTCTCCCTGACTGAGTAACGGCAGGACCGCTGTAAGGTGAGCATATGAAAATGCTCTGACAGAATGTAACTGTTTAGAGGCCTCAGGTCCAGTAAAGGTCTGAGAGACCCGTCCTTTTTGGGTATTAGAAAGTACAGAGAGTACACCCCTGAGCCTTGGTCTTCTACAGGCACGAGCTCTATGGCCCCTTTTTGCAGCATGCTGACGACCTCCTGCTGCAATAAGTGCAAGTGCTCTGCGGACATAGGACGGTGTCTTGGTGGGATGTTGGGTGGAGTGGATGTTAATTCCAGACAATACCCGTACTGGACAATGTCTCTTACCCACCTGTCTGTGGTGATGGATTTCCAGACTGGCAGGAACTGATGTAGTCTCCCCCCAACAGGTGTTATATGGTCGGGGGGGGGCAGTGACAGGGCGTCACTGTTTGCTATTGGCAGAGGATCTGGAACTGTTGTTTCCTCTGCCTCTGCCCAGATGTTATTTCCACGATATCCACCCTGGTTGTTCTTATTGTAGGAGGATTGTGTACTTCCTTTATTGTACTGTGTCTCTTGTGTTGATTGGCCTCTTGAAGGGCCCCTAGTATTGGAGCGACGAAAGGAGCCACCCCAAAAGTGCTGTGACTGCAGTGCCCCCATAGACTTTGCAGTCTCTGTGTCTTTTTAGGTCTCGTAGCGATACAGCGCGTCAGCGCTGTACTCGCCGAGATCTTATGTCAGGGAGCATGCTTCCCAGGAGACAGTCTGGGTCGCGCGCTTTGCCTTTTCCGCCGGCCGCGCGCGCGCGAACGCGCTCGCCGTGTCTGTCTCCTGGGAAGCATACATACACAGGCACCCTCTGCACGCATGCGCACACACAGACACACACACAAGCACACATACACGCACGCACACATACAGAGACCCCCGTCGCGCACACACACACGCTCCTCCGTTGCACACACACACACGCTCGCACACACAAGCGCACCGCCCCCCATCCCACTTACCGCCAGTCCGGTCTTTCCCCTCATCTCGTGCACAAGCTGCGCTGGACACCAGTTTATGCATCCCCTCTCCTCGCGCGCCACAGTCCACGTCATCACTTCGCCCAACAGAAAACGTGCCACGTGACGTCGCTGGTGGTGTTGTTATTCTGTCCCAATATGGCGTCTATCATGGAAGGTCCGCTAAGCAAATGGACGAACGTTATGAAAGGTTGGCAGTACCGCTGGTTCGTGCTGGATTACAACGCGGGTCTCTTGTCGTACTACACGGTAAGGGAGCGGCAAGTTCTACGTGACTTACTTTTTGGGGGTGTCTAATGCATGTGGGCGGGGCATGTAATTTACAGAGAGACAGTAAACCAATGAAAGGTAGGGCGCAAGCTGCTGTGACCAATTGGAAGCTGAAATAGTAGTTACATTGACGGCTGCGGTATAGGTTCTAGTTATCCGCTGGTATGGTCCTGTACTGCAGTGTATTTCTCAGTGACAAAGGTCAAGTTGTGCCTCTAAAGTTGTATTCGTTTGTCCTTCCTCTGCAGCACTATTAACTATATTTCCTTCAAAAATCAAACTTTTGAGGACTGCGCGCTTCAGTTTTCAGCACAGCACCTGCTTTTATCAAATGCGGGGGGCCCCATCTCCCCTATCGTTGTCCATGTGGCTTGTAGTAAGTAATAACATGTATTCGGGTTGTTGCAGTCACCAACCTATTAAAAGTAACATGTGGACTTCTAAATAACCGTATCACATATGGGTGACTTCCAATTCGATGCATGTTAATTACTGGGATGGTATTTGGCGGCGCTGTGAACACAATAAAACATGTCCCTGCAGGCGCCGTCCCACCAGTCACATGTACATTGGATTCTTGCAGACAACGAAGGTTCGGCTGTTTCTTTCCTCTCTGGTATAAACTTCACGAGACCATAGAAAGCACGGGTGGGACATCTGCCAAGCTGCGACGGACGTCCCATCCGCTCTATTATAGTGCACAGAGGGCCATTCGCTGCGGCTTGGCACATGTCCCGCTTCCATCAAACTCTGAATCGGGCTGCGAGGCTCTAGTGCTGCGAGGACCAAGTCTGAGCACACTGGTCAACTCTTGCTGTGTGCGAGGATGGATCCATTGTGTCTTAGGGTTTAAAGAACATAGGATGACTTTTGGAGAGAAGCAGAGTGGAGGTCATGTGCGATAAAGTGCCTGGCAGCAGCAGAGAGCGCTGTGCTGACATCAGTGACAGTTCTGCCTTCGTAGCACCCTCACGCAGGCCCCGTGGTATGGACAGCGCCTTGCAGTAATGGCAGATGCACTCTCGGCGCTGCACAAAGCGTCACTACCTCAGTGTGCATTGGAAGCCGCAACACACACTAGACCGCGCCTAGAGGTAGTAATTAAGTGCAGTGTGCCCTGCCAGCTTACAAACACACTGCCGCCATCAAGGAGAGTCACCAGGCACTGCGCTGCTGCTCGCTTCAAGGCACCTAGGCGTGTGCACACAGCGTCACTCAGTCACGCTCTTCCTCTCATCCCATTCTTTGCCCAGTTGTCTTCTCTTCTTCTCCATTTCAACCTCTTCTTTCTCTATGCCTCCTGTCTCATGTGCTCCTCCCGGGTTTGTGTGGTTTCTCGTTTGTTTTTTTCCTCTCTCTCCACAGTGCTTGTATCCGTGTTCCACCTTTCTGCTCCTTCAGTGTTCTCCCTTTTCTGTTCTACTTTCCCCTCACCCCACCTTCTCTTTGCCCCTTACCACACATAACCTTCTCTTCGCGGTCTTTCCACATCTTCCTTTTACATACTTTTCCCTTCTCCCCTGTCCCCAAGCTGAAGACAGTCAAGGGGAGTTGTAAATCCAGTATTTGTAAAGCACGAACAGTTACCCGGAGGCATCCCGGCGTTGGGGGCCGTCAGGAATATTACGCAATTTATTGCCCAGAGTCACATGGTGCTGGGCTGACTTGTTTCCGTTTCCCACCCGCTCCTACATTACGACCGCTCTACCTCACACCAGCTTTTTTATTTATTTATTTTAATTGGAGCTTTTGTGCTAAAAAATATTTATTTTTCTATTTGCCGTCTTCCAAACTGAATTGGAAAAAAAAGAAAACTGGAGCAAAACACACCTATGTAATGTCAGCGAAGTGCGCATACATTCTGATGCATGCTTTTGACAGTGGAATAACTGCACAGCCATTGTGTGGGCATTTTGTTATACATTTTTATTTTGATGATTGTGGGCAGCATCTCAATGCTTTGCAGCCCCACCAAAGGCAATTGGCAAAGCTAATACAGGCTTGAGCAAACTGGAAACACCCAAGGCACAGGCAGAAGAGTCGATCAAATCCTCAAAACCCCCTGCTTCTGCTCCCACCCCAGCCTCTCTCCATGGAAAGTTCTGTCCTGACGTCCCATTCCCCTTCAGATACAACTGCCCTCAGCCTGGTCTCCTGAGCCTCCATCTCTGCTCACCACCCATACTTCAATGGTACATTCTTAGACTTTGGTACATCAACAGAGGTTAGATTTTTGCCTCACTCTTTAGGGTCTTGAACCTCAGTGACATCATCCAAAAGAATATAGCATCTCAGGGGCCACAAGCACAAAAACAAAGCAGGGAAAGAGGACTTCCGACCATTTATTGAGGGCCTCACCCTTACCCACCACTATCCGGTCCTACCCTCTTCAAGGGAAACTCACCTGATTTCCAAATCTCCTCAACAAAGACATTCTTTTGAAACCATATTAACGTATAATACTGATTGGCCCAATCCTTCTGCTATTAGTAACACCAATACAGACTTTGCTAAAAATTTAATGCAACCCATTGTCATATACAATGCCAAAAACTCAAACTTTAATGCTGCGAGACCTATTGCATTGCAAATGCTTGTTTTTATTTTTTCAAGGGTGGTGTCAACCTCAGGCCCAAATAAGTAGTCCGGGTTAACTGGCTGATTGAGGATAGAAGTTTGTATTTCTGGTTTGAATCCCGAGATTCTCAACCAGGCATGTCTCCTTAACATAACGCTAGTGTTGATGGCCCTGGCTGCAGTGTCAGCTGCGTCTAGCGCGCACTTGATGGAAGCATTGGTTATAAGCTTCCCTTCTTGGATTAGTAGTTCTGCACCCTCCTTGTACTGATCTGGTAGGTGTTGCAACAGTGTCTCAAGGGTATCATAATGGGACCTGTCATATCTGGCTAAGAGTGCCTGAGTATTGGCAATGCGCCAGATGTTAGCCGCCTGCGCAGCCACCCTTTCTCCTGAAGTTTCCAGAACTTTTGACTCTTTATCAGGAGGAGGAGCATCACCTGTAGTCTGGGAGTTTGCTCTCTTACGTGCATTAGAAACAACCAATGAGTCTAATGGCAACTGTCCCCTTATATAAGTAGGGTCCCCAGGTGCTGGTCTATATTTCTTTTCAATCCTTGGGTTTAACACCCTGGCCCTAGTGGTTTCCTTAAAAATGTCACCAGCATGCTTGAGAACCCCTTTTAGCATGGGCAGGGTCTTGACTATTCTTTCTGAAGTGGAAAAGGTGTCGATCAGAAAGTCTTCCTCCACAGGGTCAGCATGTAGCTCGACGTCATGATTACTGGCTGCTCTTTCAATAAGGGCGTTAAAGGCAGAAGTGTCCTCAGTAGGAGATGTTTTCACACTGTATACATGAGTGTCAGGGGCAGTCTGCGGGTCCCTTGGGTCAGCCGGGTCTGCCCATGGTTGGTTTTGATCATCGGGATCAGTGTTCACATAAGGGTCATCTTCATGTTCGTCATCCCCTGCATCCACATCTGAGTATGTGGGTGAAAAATTCTGAGGTTCTTGTCCATAGGAATGGAGGGGTTCCACAAGAGCGGGTGACGTTGTTGAAACCCTCTTCTTCTTCAAGGGAATCTTATATGACTCCATGGGTGTTTCTGGTATTATTTTCCTTTTATATATGGACAGTCTACCAGTTTCCGAGTCGATGAATTGCCTCGACTCCTGTTCTTCAGGCTCCTCTGTAGCCTCCATTTCCGTCGACACTTTTTTAACGGCGCCGATACCTCTTTTTGGTTCGAACATCTTCGGAGGTACTGAGGGTGGCAAGCCGAATTTGATCGGCGTCGACGCGGTCTGAACATTTCCGACCAGCTTTGGTGTTGGGGCCTTCTTTGGCCCGACCGCTGTAGCCTTATCCTTGATGCATTGGAGTGACTCCGACACTTCCTTGGCTATGAATGGACTCGGCTGCGTCGACTGGACAGGGTCCTTGGAGCCAGTCTTCGTCATGTCCGCAGGCCTCGACCGAGGATCGATCCAGTCTTTCGGTTCGAGTCGTTTGTGTGTCGACTCCTTTCAGCGTCGACCTTGTTGGTTCGACAGCCTTGACCTTGGTCTTTGTTGCCCCAACCGTCGGTTCGATGACCTTCTTGAGCGTTTTGGCATCGACGGCCATTTTCTGTTTCTTTGGCTCCGAGGGGTTTGAGGCCTTGCAGCCGACCAGAGTTAGTTGCACTTTCGGTTTCGGCTTTGTCATTGATGATTTCGGTTTCTTTGGATCGACCGATGGCGGTTTTGAAACCGATGGCTCTTTATTAATGTTCGAAGCCGGGCCTTTATGCGGGACTGTAGAACGAGACTGTAGATCTTGGGTAAGGCCTAGTGGCGATCCCTCGACCTGAGCCTTATTGAGTGCGTCATAGTCGGCCCTTGTATAGCCGGTAGGGCCTAGCTCCTCGCCTGAGCGATTTTCTACAGCCCCAAGGGCCTCTGCGTCGTCTACTAGCTCTTCGACGACGTTTTCGTCTTCTTCTTGCACGTCTTCGGCGCCATACTCCGAGTCATAGCCCGAAGCCGGATCGGAGCAGTATTCCTGATCCTCCAGATCAACCACCTCCTACTCTTCGGTCCCGAAGATGTTTTCAGGAACAGGCGCTGACCTTTTCGACTCCAATCGAGCCGCGCGTCGAATCCCAAGAGTTTTTTTCGACCTGAACCGGGCACAGGCCATACAGTTGGCTTTGTTGTGATCCGGGGACAGGCACTTGTTGCACGCCGGGTGGACATCGATGTGCGGGTATTTTGCGTTGCAAAGTGGACACCTCTTGAATGGGCTTCTTTCCATTGTAGATCGAAGATCCGGTCGAGTGTGGAAAGAAAACCGTGTGATTCCTCGATGGCCTCTCGAAACAAAGTTACCGGTACCGAACGAAACGATACCGACGCTGTCGAAAGCCTTTTGGCTTTGTAGAAAGTTTTCCTAACTTGAGCTAAGATAGTAACATCCGAACCCAATGGCGGAAAAAAACAATCTGAGGATGGAGAGGATGCCCATGCGCACTGTAATCCAGGGGAGGAGCCACCTATCTCGTGATACTTCGAAGACTCTTCCAGGACAACAATGTGCAATCATCCGGACCCAACACTAGGCGGCAATCTATGCACAGATATGAATTCAGCAGCCCACATGCCTCAAACCTAAAGACACCATTAATAGTCTCTATAACATTATCTGCTCATTGTTTTTAATGTTCCCTGGACCACTGGGAATAAATTAACTATCAGTTAGAGTACCAGAGGTATTTTTAATTCACCACTTCATTACACTCACAAAAAAAACAGCTCCACTGTAATCAGGTGTCGCAGCACAGCGGAGTAGCATTCGGCTACTCAGCTGGGAACCCGATGATGAAGCCTGACACCAACTAGGTTGGTGTGTGAGGGTTCTTTTAACAAACCCTTGTGGTGCCAGGCACTACAGTGCTGGACAACCTGCTAGTCTGGTCCGTCCAAGTGGTTTTCTAATCATTGATAATACCACAACATTTGATGTGAGAAAAGTGCATGATGGGGGCATGAGTTATAGTTACGTTACAGCACGAGATCTAGTTACTTGAGATAGCTGCAACTGGTGACTTTGTGGTCTTTAGAGTTTAAAATATTACGTTGTTACTGAACATTTCACCTACCTAAATACGTTATTTTAATCTAAGGCTTATTCAGTAAAAAAAAAAAATATATATATATATATATATATATATATATTCACTGAAAAAACCATAGGTTATAGACCATATATAGTTAGGAATTAGCATTTACAAAACCTTGAAAATTCACTGAAAAAACCATGGGTTATAGACCATATATAGTTAGGAATTAGCATTTACAAAACCTTATTTTACTCGCACAAAACCATTGAAATTTCATATATAGTTAGTTGCACTAACTATATATCCACTGCTGATCATGTCACATATTACATCATTCATGACATGGTCAGTGACATCACTGATGACATCACTGATGACAACATCCAGTGACTGTATGTTTCTGTAAAGTTAAAATATGTCTTACATATTGAAGAATGAGTGGATGTATAAGTGTCTGGATGAAGGATTTAGTAGGTGCATGAATGACTATGTGATTAAATGTGTCACTGAGTGCATGGGTTAGTAACTAAACTGTCTTAATTTGTGCATCATTATGTCTGTTGTTCTGTAAACTGCTGCATGTGTTGATCAGTAGCTATAGGAGTAACTATATGGGTTATTGATTGGTTGCCCAAGTATTTGTATGGGAGACTGAGTGTGTGTGTGTGGGTGGCTGGGAGGTGTATGACTGTGCATAGATGTGTGAGCAGTTGATTCACTAGATGTATGGGTCCAAAAGTGCATGTGGAAACAGCTGCATGGGCGGTTGACTGTGTGCATGAGTTTATTGGTGAGTGAATGGATCTCTCAGTGCTACCATGTCAAAGTAAGTACATATGTAAAACACAGTACATGTGAGAGTTGACATATACAAATAACTGTGCATAAGAGCCAGTGAATGTGTGAGTGGCTGTATGGATCATTGTGAACGTGTATCAGGGATTGTATAAGAGAGTAAATATGTGTTAGTATATGTTTGAATAAGTAAGGTGTGTATAACTGTATATTTGAGGAAATGGAGGTGTGATTGATTCTTTGCATGACTGACTAGGTGTGTGAGTAACTCCATGGATGAGTGACAGTCTGTGAGTGTCTGTTTACACTGAGTGTCTCTAAGGTTATATTAGAGTCTGAAGAGGTTCATCGTATTATCACATGAATGATGTCATCAGTTATGTGATCAGTTATGTCAAATGAGATGTCATCAGTGATGTCATTTGAGAGGTCATCAGTGATGTCATCAGTGATGTCACTGACCATGTCATGAATGATGTAATATGTGACATGATAAGCAGTGGATTGCGGGTGCGCAATATATAGTTAGTGCAACTAACTATATATGAAATTTCAATGGTTTTGTGTGAGTAAAATAAGGTTTTGTAAATGCTAATTCCTAACTATATATGGTCTATAACCTATGGTTTTTTCAGTGAATTTCAATGGTTTAATAGCAAATATCAAAAGTTTTAAAATGTCAAGTACGTGGTAGGTAAAAACATTTTCGTGTTTATGCACGCTGATGTGCTTTGAACGCTGCCCCCCCCTCTTTTCTTTTACGAGTATTCTCTCTTTGCAGATAGTGAAGGGTAGGTAACGCAGGCCTTTGCCCCCGTTGTAATCCGTCGTGCCTGCTTCCCTCTCCATTTGATTGATTGTTATCCTAGCATTTATTGTTTTGGAATTGGTTCTCTTTGGTTCATTCTCTATTTACAAACAAGCACAGAGTCGCAATACTCTGTTTAGTCTTTGCAGATAGTGAAAAATCGTTAAAAAAAACAAAAGGAATCAAGCAAAATCAGTAGGCCACTAATGGGATCTCTTTTTGACCTCGCTAAAATAGAAACATTAGGAACAACCCCTCATAAGAAATACGAAACTAGTGAGAGGAACTGAGCTCGACATCATAATGGCTGCATGACAGCTCGGCTCCGCCGCCCACCCCGCCCAAAATAACGACAAACCCTATGCAAATATTATAAATATATACAACACACTAGCAAAGTAACAGGGTAAAACGTTTTATTAAATAACTATTTACATGGCAGCCTGCTGCAACATCGATCCAAATGCATGCCGCCATTCCCGGGATTTCTCCTGCCCCCTCCTCAAGTCTTGTTGCCCTGATGTGGCCTAAGATCGCCCCCGACATAGGCGGCCGGCTCCCGGGGTCAGGCGGAACTTTTTGCCTTTTAGTGACTCTTCCATTCTGGACCTTGTCCCACAATCCGTTTGACCTGAAGACACGTCCTGCGGTGCCCTAGTCCGACCATCACATATTCCTGCGCCAGGAGACGGCGTGGGGTGCACTAGAAGGGAGAGGCGGCGCGAACGAGCCTCCCCCACCTCCCCAGGTGGAGGTTTCTCAGCTACACCCCAGCGCTTCACACAACCAGCTGACTTGCGCCCGCTCTTCCGGAACAGTGCCTCCCTCGGCCAACTGAATTGCGCCTGCTCCACACCTTGTCCCACAATCCGTTTGACCTGAAGACACGTCCTGCGGTGCCCTGGTCCGAGCATCACATACCTGCGCCAGGAGATGGCGTGGGGTGCACTAGAAGGGAGAGGCAGCGCGAACGAGCCTCCCCCACCTCCCCAGGTGGAGGTTTCTCAGCTACACCCCAGCGCTTCACTCGACCAGCTGACTTGCGCCCGCTCTTGCGACACAGTGCCTCACTGGGCCAGCTGAATTGCGCCTGCTCTTGCTATTACAACGTCTCACCCGCCATCCAACGGAATTGCACCCAATCTTGCGGTACAGCGACAGGCGGCTGCCACGGAGCTCACGAAATGGCGGTCGGCTCCACAGACTTGGGCCTGGCCTGCAAGGATGGCTCTGGGCAACCGTGGAACTCGGACGCTTGACTGCTAGGGCATAGGCCCCATTCCGAAAAGCGTCCCCTCAGCCTTGAAGATTCTACAACAGTCACCGGGACCCCCGACTCCCGCAGACTTCCAGAGGGGAGCGACTGCCATGATTGCTCGCGGAACGGCCACGACGTAGCCACGGGGTGCTCTCATGCTGACGCCAGCTTCAATCTGAAACATCCAGAAACACTGTAGACTACCAATTCTATCAGTTCCGGTGGAGCCCCAACGTGACCCGGTAGAGAAGAACTTGCCCTCCCCTCTTTGACTGAAGGTTCTTGTTGCCTGTCCCTTCTGTTGTCATTTAACAGAACTTTTTGGACTGCTGAAAGGGGTTCTGTTCCGACCGCTGGTTGGTGGAGACATTTTGACTATATTCTGGACCTGCGTTGTCGCGTAATGTGTCATATGACGCGCCGCGTTAGCGCACCCGGAAGTGCTCCGGTGCGCGAGGCGCAGCTTCCCGGAAGCGATCCGGGGCGCGGCGCGCAACGTAAGCATAACAGGTCATGTGACTTGTTAATAAAACTTTTCATTAGTTCATTTTACTTTTGTTTTTCTAATGATGGAAGGCTTGGTCATATGACCTAAAAATAACACTTTTCATTGGTTTAGAACATTTTTTTTCCCCAAATGATGAAAGCCCCAAATTTTTTTTTCTCACTCTGACTTGTAAAGCAAAAGGACCCAGATGCCTTTACAGTTTATCACTAACAATGTTCCAGGCTAATTTATTTTCCCGGGAAATTTACAACTGTCCTGCAAGTAAAATATTCCTATTTCGAGAAAAAGGGCGTTTCTTCGTCCCATGAGGGAGCCGTTGAACAAAAGCGGCTCGACCTGCTGTCTTAGTCGCTGATAGGCAGAAATATCGGATTCTTATCGATCACTTTATGTTGCAGGAGTGGAAAACACAACAGCCCTTGACCATTTATCTTTACTGCTTTCCTGCGTATTATACCTTTTAACCGTCATGTAATCGGGCTGCTTTATTTCACTTGCCTTTTGCTGATTCGAAAACAGTGGCTATTATTCAAAACTTTACCAATCTAGGTACTACTACCATGTTTTGTTTTAAAAACCTTTATTGTGAAAATGTCAGTATACAAATACGGGCCTATAACCACGTGTATCGGCCACGGAGCAAACTGTAATCTTATATGATGAGGGGACATTTACACTGTAGAAGAAAGTAACGGGCGGGCCATTAGGTTGCAAGAACTAAGGTGTCTAACAGTTGCGGAATCTGGGTACTGGTTACTAAATAAACCGCTATCACTTAATTGAAACGAGAGAGTGCGTTTTCATTTCCCCCTGTGGAAATCCTCAGCGATATATATATATATATACACACATACATATTTCCGTTAAAAAAATGACGGATACAGGGATGTTCTAGTTCGGAAATAGAACTTAAAAAACCTTAGAAATTCACTGAAAAAACACAACGGTTACAGGGACGTTACAGTTAGACTCATATTTAACTTGTACAAAGCCAGTGAAATACAGAAGTAAGTTACCAGAGCTAACATACGCTCCTGCAATGCACTGCTTATGACCTTACATATTACATCACTCATGAAATGGTCAACAACATCACTGATGACATATCAAATGACATCAATGATGACATCATCCAAAGAACCACTCACACCCCCATACAACCTCTCACCCCTACTCAACCACTCGCATACCCATTCACAGACTCATACCAGTGCTCCAACACCCACTCACTCATATACCCACTCACACAACCATTCACTCACCCATACAGTCACTCATACAACCAGTCACTCACAGCCACACACTAACCCATACAGTTACTCACACACAATCTTATTTACTTGCATTCACTTACACACCTACTCACACCCATACAGCCTCTCAAAACAGCCACTCACCCATTCAAGTACTCATACCCACCCACACAACCTCTTACATACCCATTCACACATCCACTCACTCACCCATATAGCCACTCATTTACTCTCCAATACAGCCACTCATACACCAACTTACTTAACCAAACACCCACTCAAACAGCCAATCACCCATACAACGCTTACACACTAATTTACCCACCCATAGAGCAACTTACACCATCACTTACTCACATACAGCCGCTGACACACCCACTCACAAATACCGCCACACACAGCATCTCACTCACCTCACAGCTATTCACACACCAACTTACACACCATACACACATGGATACATACAGTCACTCACATAATATATGTTAGAAGATGTATCACTCAGTAGTAGGGCACTAGTATATTAATGTTAGTATAGATGTTTAATACCCATAAACTCTTAAAATCACTTCCACTCACAGGATGATGTCATCAGTTATGTCACTGACCATGTCATGAATAATGTACTGTCATAAGCAGTGCATTTAGGGATGAAAGTCTGTCCCTGAGACAACATGCCGTGAGAGTCTCTTCCGTTTGTATAACCATCCTCAAATGGTTGAGAAAAATCACCTGGATGCTTCCTCTGGAAACCCAGAAAACCGTAGTCCAGGCGTTAATAACATCTTGCCTGGACTATGGTAATGTTCTCTTTCTGGGAGCGGGCAAAGAGGTAATCCGGAAATTACAAACGGTCCAGAACATGGCAGTCCGTCTATTGTGTAAATTACCTTACAAATCTTCCACATCCCTGCACCATCGTAGCCTCCATTGGCTATGCATTGACAGTCGCTGTAAATTCAAGGCTTTCTGTCTTATACATAAAATTAACACTGGCAAGGCCCCTCAGTATTTGAAATCTCTAATTCATCCGTACCTTCCCTCCCGCACTCTTCGCTCATCCAGTCAACATAAACTTCAGATCCCTAGGACGAAGAGAGCCAGAATGGGTGGTCGATCTTTTGCTTTTCTGGCACCATCCCTGTGGAACTCTCTCCATTTATCTATTCGGATTGAATCCAACTATCTAAAGTTCCGAGGAGATGTAAAAACTTGGCTTTTCGATCAATCTATGCGACTGTACACCTTCCTCGCTGGTTTAGCGCCGGGAAACCTCCGGGTAGCTGTGCGCTCTATAAAATTAAATATAAATAAATAAAGTAATTGTTAGCTCAGGTAACTTACTGCTGAATTTCATTGGTTTCGTACAAGTGAAATCTGAGCCTAACTATAACGTCCATGTAACCTTTGGTTATTTAAGTCAATTTCTAAGGTTTCTCAAATTCGGTTTCCTAATATAAAGGCCCTGTAATCTTTAGTTTAAGTGAATTTATACGTTTTTTAGGTCTCCCTTGTGTTGGAGCGCGCATGCGCTCCTCGCTCTGCGAGGCGTCTTGTAATCAATAATATTTCAGATGTTGAGTTGAAGCCCCGCCTATCATTTTGATTGGCTGGCATCATTTATGCTAAATGTTGGCCTCCGATGGAAAATGAGGGTTCTTTGTTACCGCCCTGTCTCCTTTTAGTCCCGCCCATCCTGACTGGATCTTTTCCTTGTTGCGTTAGACTGTCTCCTTGAATTAGTCGGTGGGCACTTTTTCTCATTTGCGCAATGGCTACAGCTTGTTATTGGTTGTATGTTCATGTTCAGCGTGGCTCTCCCTTTAGGGACACCGCGCTCCGTTTATTTATTTGATCGTGTAATGTGGTGCAGCGTCGCAAACATAACGTGGCACCCTGGACTGAGCCGGTTGTTTTTATTTTCAATGACCTTCTCTGGCATTGTGTATCCCCCTCTGTCTCCTAACTCCCTCTCTGCACCCCCCCTCCGCCCCACACACAGAACTGTCAGTCCACAACTTTCACCCGATGGCTGGTGTCCTATAACTGCTCTCGGTGCCCTTAGCCCCCACCTTACAATTTGTCACTGCGAGCGGGGGCTGCCCTAGGATTATGAGCTTCATGACCCCCTAGCGCCCCCCATTCATCACCAAGAGCTGGAACTTTTGTGGTGTTATATTCCCTGCTCCCCTAACCCCAGCATTCATCCCAGAGAGCGGTGGGTGTCCTGGCATTTGAGATTTAGAGCTGTGAAGCGCAAACACAAAGCATTGAATAGGCAGGACAGACCCAGAGTCCTGTTTTCAGTTAGAGCCCCCACCCCGAGGGCTAGGGCCAGCTGTCTAGGGCCCCCTTGATTTCAGCTGCGGCCCCCTTCCTCCTCACTGCTCACAGCAGCGGGGTGGGGCATGTGGTAAGTTGGCATGATATATGATGCTCACTAGTTCTAGTGATCACCTTGTATCAGTCCAAACAACCCTTATGGTGATTGGTTGTAAGTTAACCTTATAGACCAGCTATCCTAATGGTAGCATGGACAAAGCAGGCTTAGGCTAAACTCTTTTGGCATGTGAAGCCAGCTGTTTTACCACATATAACCCCTTGAATACCAAATGAAAGGACACCACACAGGTAGTTATGAAAATAAACAAGATATTTATTAACTAACATACACCTCTGAACTCTTTATGAGATCAGAGGGCTAAGCACATGACAAGACTCTTAAGAAAAATACGTTAAGTTGCACAAATTACAATGTTACCCTAGGGGCGCAACAAACCATATACTAAGAAAATGGAATAAGGAAGTCGATTGAAGGAATAGAGCTGTCCAGAGGCTGTAAGATCGTTGGGACTACACTATCCTAACTTTAGGTAAGTAATAGGAGGCCCATGGAAAGCGTGTGCAGAGTGTGAACTCGCACGTGAGATGCGCAACAACGTCTATGGACAGTACAGTTCAAGAGAAAGGTGAGTACGGACAATCCTGACTCGGTAGGACTAAAACGACTGAATCTGGACACTAGGAGAGTCAATCTACCCTTGAGCAGCGAAATGCTCTCGTTACCTCACCCACGGGTTGCGGGTGCATTGGTGCGAAGTCGTGTCGGGTTTCTGCGTTGAAGTCTATGGAGCCTGGAAGAAAAGATGCTGCAGGCGACCAGGAGGAAGATGTGCGGTGGGATCCAAGGGTGGATCACTGAAGCTGAAGACCTGAAAGCAGAGGGGACAGTGTTCAAAGTCACTAGCCAGTGACTGGAGTGGAACCAGGAAGGAACCAGAGGCTGTCGTCGCGATCAGGGGAAGAGTGGACGCTTGACTCTGCAGCCACGTGGACCAGGTGGTGTCTTCGACGACCAGGATGGAGGCACGAGCTGTCCAACGCAGGCTCTCGCTGTCGGCGGTGTTGGATCCGGATTCGGCGTCACCAGGCCTTGGCAAAGACAACCCACGCGGTGAGTGGAAACGGCGTCTGGTGCGGACCAGGAGGGTCCGGGGTGCTTCTCCTTTGCAGGGAAGCAACGGCCAGTCTGGAGCAACCAGACCAGCGGTGTGGATTTCAAGGATAGTCGTGTAGGAGGCCACTAGCCAGCCGGCAAGTGACCAGACAACGCGTCGAGCAGCAATCAAGCAAAAGGACCCCACGCAGATCTCGTGGATGCTGGAGGGCTGATCTTCTGTGCAGGAGCTGCTCAGGGCTGGGGCTTCTCAATCCCCAAAGCACTTCGTCGAGGACACCTCAGAAGTCGTGTTGGAAGCGAAGTGCAGTTTCCTCAAGATGGCCGGTCCCACGTGTCTCGTTGCACCCACGGATCTCAGCTGTGCTGCAGATGTAGGTAGAGGTCGGGGAGGTCTGGGAATCCGGGTCTCGTCGGGCTCTGAAGTCTGGATCCTCGAGGGAAGACGACTAAGTGAAGCCGCTGGACGCTTGATGGTGCCTGCTGGTGCAGGATGGACACTCCTTGCCCACAAGGGAGATTTTCTTCAGTCTTCTGTGGAGCAGAACGTCGAAGTCCAGAGTTTTTTCTTGTAAAATCAATTCAGGATAATCCAACTTGGAATGGGACCAGCTCCTACCTTTATTCTCCTAAAGGGGGCTGTACTATCACTAGGTCCCTCCTATGGGTGGGACCAGAAAGGGGGGTGGTTACACCCCCTATCCTTTGTCCAGTTTTGCGCCAGAGCTGGGGCTGGAGTGCCCCAGCAACTGGTTTGAACCGGAGTTTGCACAGGGCACCTTTTAGGCATGTCTCATTCCTTTCAGGCCTGTCCTACCGAATACACAAAATCCTGTCTGGGGTAGTGCTAGCACCTCCCAAGGCAGGAAACCCTTTGTCCAAGCCTCCCTCGCTGGAAGGACTCCCAGCAGCAGGAGGTCAGACTTGTCTGTGGTGGCAGCATCCATTTTGTGATACTGAGGCTCGAGCTTAACTTTAACCGGGGTTCACAGTTACATACATGTCGTGTCCCTGTAGAAGGGTGGAATGCTACCCCCGTCACCAGAATTGGCGAGGGGGTAGTATTCCAATTCGTATGACACCTTACTCAACATGTTTTGATAATGCTATGCCAAAGTTAGCAATAACCGCGAGGATCATAATGCACTTAAGAGCATATGGTATAGCGTTATCATGGAAACAGCTAAAGGACTTGGTTCTGAAAGCTGTAGACAGGCTCAGCTCATGCTAGAGCACCATCTCACATAATTCCAAGCAGTCTGCTTCCAGGATTGTTAAGGCCTGCCATAGGAGTGACTTATAGGAGTATATGTGTCCATTTTAGGTTTAGATATAGGTATACTATATCTAAAGCAAAGGGTGATTACACCACCTTGCCCCAGCTGATTGTTCAGCCAGTTGTGTCAGATTTGGATGGCTAGTCAGGGGTGGCATAATACATGCTGCAGCCCCTGGTGGGCCTTGGGTTCACTTATGCCCTGGGTACCTATGGTACACTGTACGTACAAGGACTTACAAGAGTGACCCAATACCAATTGGTAAATGCGCCTAAAGTACATGGATGTCAATTTAGAGAGAGAACATCTAGGCTGTGGGTCTGATTAGCAGGCCCACAGCCAGGGAAAGTCGTAAACCAGTGAAGCAAAAAGCAAAAATCTGGAGTGACCATAGGATTGCAGACCCTACTCTCCTACAGGGCAGTTCTATAATTTCTCTTTATGGATTCAGTTCATGGGTCAGCGCAGGGCTCAGCGATATACATACTGATTTGTTTGGGTTAAAAACTGACAAAGGCAGCGGAGCATCAACGCCACGTCGTCAGCAGCCCCCTCCACATTTAACAAGCATTTGCAATGCAACAGGGCTCGCATTTACGAGAGTTTAAGCTATTGGTATTGTAAATCACAATGCCTTTTATTTAGGTTTTAAAAACGAAAACAAAAATAAAAGGCATTGTCATTTGCAATGTCAATAGCTCCAACTCGCGTAAATGCGAGACCTATTGCATTGCAAATGCTGGTTTAACTAGAAGTTGCGTTTGCAGAGTGGTAGAGGAAGGGTGTGGGACCTTCGACAAGTTCTCTGGAATCCTGCTGTAAGGGACTTACTGGAGGTAATAGGAGAGCTTCTTGGCACCCAAGGTCCCACAGCATCAAAGAGGACTTCATCCCCCAATGAGCACTGCACAAGGAGACTCATTTGCAGAGTTGTGGATAAAGGAGGCAAGTCCTCCTAAGCCCTCTCAGCAATCCCGCTGTCTTGGACTTACTGGAGGGGTAGATGCCACCCCCAGGACCCTCAGCAGCTAAGGGGACTCCTTCCCCTCTTCCCCCGACCAGCTGTTCACCAAGGGACTGCTTTGCAGAGTGGAGAAAGGGGCCTGGTCTCCAATAACTTCTCAGCAATCCCACTGCATGGGACTTACTGGAGGTAGCAAGAGGGGTAGTTGGCCACCAAGGGCACTTTATTCCCCAACTAGTAGTGCACCAGGAGGAATGTGTGCAGAGCGCTGATGAAAGGGGCGGGCCCTCTGGCGACTTACAGACAGATTTTTTTATTAATTGGTTACTTTTTATTAGGGAGGGGGATATGTGGCCCCCTTCCCTGGGCCGATTTCTGCTCCGGGGACCCCATCCCCAGGGCCTGGACTTTTTAAAATTATTTTATGTGAGGGGGGCAGTGCGGCCCCACTCTCTAGGCCGGGTACGGCCCAGGGGACCCCATCCCCCAACCTTTCAGAAATTGTAGAGCGGGCCGCGCAGCACCCCCCACGGGCCAATTTCGGCCCTGAGGACCCCCATCCCCAGGCCTCTATTGTGGGTGCCACCAAGGCACCAACCCAAGGAGAAGTGTGGCTCAGGGGTTAGAGGCGGCAGACCCGGAAGCTGAGATCGGCCCTGGACCAGGGTTCAATTCCCCGCCTCGGCGGGTCTTGGGCTCAAAAAATTTCACGGACTCGATAATTCTCGCTCCGGTGCCTTCTCAACTCACGGGTTCACACTCTGCGACTCTGGGCAATAGCTTGCTTAATCTCCACAACGGCCCCTCGCGGCGGGATGCCTGGCTTTCACCTTGTGGATACCCTGCCGGGGTTCTCACAGGGGAATACCAGGACGGGTTCCCTAAGCAAGCGCCGGGAAACCCTTTGTGGGTAGCTGTGCGCTATATAAGCTCAAATACATTTACATTTACATTTACATCTGTTGAGGGCCACAGGAGTCGCCTCAAGGCCCCTGCAGTCTCTGCTGGCTCCCCGCCTCCTGCAGGAGCGATCACTGCTTTTACGGAGTGGGAGCTGCTGAACATGCAGCTCCCCCTCTCCGAAAGCAATTTTGCTATACTACTAGCACGCAACAGCATGTTTTATGCTATCGCTTGCTAGAAGTGGAGTGTTTGCTTTGGCTTAGTGGGAACAGTAAAGCTCCCACCAAGCCATAGCAAACATCTATGTCCCGGTGGCGGGCACCTTGGGACATAGCCGGAGCCGGGGCTTGGCAGTTCCCAGGGCCACCTATGGCTCCAGGAAGTCGGGGGGGGGCAGTGTGGCCCTCATATCTTGATGTTTGGCCAGCCCCAGGGAGGTAGCAGCCCCCCTCCCATCTTTAGAAAATATGGCCCAATAGAGGAGGTGTCCCCCTGGGGTTCATGGGGGTTCCTGACGCCCCACAACACAAATTGATTGTCATGTGGAGGTCCCCGGAGCATTAATAAGCCCCAGGAGGGGGCAGGGTATTCCTATCCTGCCCCAGTTTCATTCTATAAATATTTTTTCTGGGACTCCGCTCAAGCAGAGTCCCAAGATGGCTGCCAACACATTCTGGTTTGAATTGTTGGCAGCCAATCAGTTCTCAGCACGTGATCGGAAGGGGTTGCAGATCCTCGTGACCCTATAACTACAGAACTGGAGATTTATTTTAATTACTCCGCAACTACTGAATGGATTTACACCAAATCATAAAAAGGCACTTTTATGTACCAACATCTACCTTCCTGACAAATTTGGTGAAACTCTGTTTAGCAGTTCGGGCTGACTGTCTATAGATTTTGGTACCCCAGCCCCATCCTCCTCAGCCCCCACTTGACGGATCACCCCAAAACTTTCAAGACAGCAGCTGAATTGAGTGTCGAACTAGTTTGGAAAAGTTGTTGAGGATTCATCAAAGTACGCCCAAAGTTATTGGCAAAAGAAAAAAAAAAATCTACCTATGGGAAACTATATCCTAATTATAACTACCTACTGGCGACTGTTTAGTCCATCTAGGGTCTAAAGCTAATGCATGTGCCAGGGATCAAGAGAGCAAGATTCGGAGGAAGTTCCTTTGATTATGTGGCACCCAAGCTCTGGAACACTCTTCCAACGTATATTAGACTTGTCTAATCAGAACGTCACTTCAGAAAGCAGTTGAAAACCTTCCTATTCTAGTTCCATTCAGGCATGCAAGTATTAATATTGGTTAATGTTACCAGCACCAGGAGGCCCGCTGGGAGACGTGCTCTATAAATGCCCAAGGATAAAGAGCCTGCACATGCTTCAACAGCAGGTGGCCAATAATTCCAGCAGCTTCAGTTATCCACATTGGCATCCAGAACAGATGTTGAAACATCAGGATCATAGCGGTAGATTAATTGGCTCTTCTCTGGGGGAAAGGCAGATTACCATACCATATTCAAAATGGCTCTGATGAAAGGGAGAGTCTGCAAAGGAGTCAGGTGTGACTTCAACATGTTGATAGTGAAACCCAAAGATATGAGATTTATAGTCTAAAGCTGGTTGAGGACTATGTGTGGTGAACCTGCCTGCAGCAGTCAGTCAGGGTAGAGGATGACTGGTACCACAATGCCTGAAGGTACGCTAGGACCACAACTATTATATTTGTGCAAACCCGAGGAGCACTGGTGAGGCCAAAAGAGAGCACTGCCAATCAGGATCAGAGTGAACTGAAGTAGGTCCAGACAACAAAATAAAAGGGTCTTCCACTAGTGAATTAGAAAGTTTAAAAAGTGAGCTAGGTTTGCAATTGGGGCAGTTTTGAAGTTGTAAAGACATGCTGTAAATCGGTTTTGTGAGGTATGGAACACTGCACAGATTTGAGCACCTTGCTGGCTGGGTCTTTTTTAATATCGGGAAATCTACAGTAATAACCGCCCCAGTAGAACATAAAACAGTCCAACAAACCGCCAGAAGACCGGCTCACACACTGACCTTCAGACCAGCTTGTTGGGCACTGCCTGATTGCCCTATAGGCCAGTCTGACTACTGTGAACTGAATGCTCCTGGCCCATTGTAAACCACAGGTAGAGTTGACCAGCAGGACAGGGATATGGAAGTGTCTTGCAGGTCCAAAATCACCGTCTTGTCGCCAAGCTCTAGGGTACGCAGTACTTGACCTATTATGCGCAACTTGAAACTGTCCTTCCACAGGAAGGTTTTGAAAGGGCAAAAACGAGTAGCAGAAGTAACTCCTACATCTCACTTCTGAGGCAAGAACCTAGGACCCCTTTAAGCCAAACGCACCTGAAATTCCCCTTGCAAGATGGGTAGGTCCTCCCTTAGCCATCCTGATTGTGGGGGAAGGTGCAGTGCGGTGAAGATTAATAGGAGAGCATAGCCCTGATGTACAATTTGGAGGACCCACTTGTCTGAAGTGATGGCTAGCCATTCTTGTAGGAAATATCAGATCCTGCCACTGGCAGGGTGGTTGTGTGCATGCAAGGATGCTGAGCTCCTTGTTGTGTCTGCTCTCCTGGGTGTTCTTTGTGATCTTCAGCCTCGGTCATAAAAGGACAGAAGGGCCTGCTAAGTCTGTGGAGGAGCCAGACACTGGTAAAACTGAACTGCCCTACGACAGCACTAAGGGGACGAATGTGTTGGAATTGACTGGTGTGGGCAGAAGGACCCAAGAAATGTGCTGTGGTTCAGCTTTCCTTAAACCGGTACAGGGCTGAATCTGCATGGGCCCCAAAGAGACCGGAACCATTAAATGTCAATTAGATGAGGGATGCTTGGACAACCCCTTTCTGGTGTGGCACAGGAGAGCCACACTAGGGCCCATTGCTCAGCCTAAACCGTCAGCCATGTCCACACCAGAATGTATGACTCGTTTTGCTGCATCCCGACCATCCTGAATAGCCTGAGTTGGGGACGACCTAAAGTCATCTGGAACAGCTGTTAAAACTTGCACCACTGTGTCCCAATAGCCATGGGAGTAGTTGCCTAGAAGACCTCGGACCTCGGCTGGTAGAGCAGAAAATCTACTTGCCAAACATCTCTATATGTCTTGACTCGGTGATAGGGAAGGCGTTGGGATTTACTTTACCTGTGGATGCAGCTACCATAAAAATGTCTGGCAAAGGACGCGGTGTAAGAAAGACTGTTTATCAGAGGAGAATGATGGAGACAAGTGACATGCCAATTAAAAGGTGGACCTGAGCAAGGTTTCTCGCTACTGCCCAGAGGGGTAACAATGAGGGCCTCTTTAAATGGCAGTAGAAGCTCTGAATCAGCTTTGATGGAGATCATGAAGACCAGGAGGCACAAAGACACCCCTGTGCCTTCTCTGGATTTTCAGTGTGTGTGAAGGGGGAAGCAGCCAATTCTTTCTTCGATTTCTTATGTTTTTGGAGGAATTTACCTTAAGAATTTAACTGTGGGGGCATGGCTTGCAGCCTGCCAAGATGGCCGCACATTGAGTGCATTCCGCTAGCAGTCACTAGATAAACCCTACAATAGCCGTCATATTCCTTCCAGAAGAAAGCAGACCGGGTTTCCTGCCTCGGGAGGTGAAAGAGCACAACAGGCGAGCGGCACAAGGTGTCCCGGGCAGTAGCAGGACCCCAAAAGAACGGAATACAGGGGCAGTACTCTGGAAATCAATATGGCAACGACCGCGACCTGAAACTAAGCGAAGTTCGCGCTGGCCTATATGGATCTCGACTGAGCCGGCCAGAGACGTGTGCGGCTTCTCTGATGAGGCTCCTGGCACACAGCTGTGAGGGGAACTCGCTCTTGAGCGGAGCCGACGCCGACTCTGCGCGGAACTGGCGGTGAGCACCAAGGAAGCCTGCCCTGCAGAGAGGCAGCGCAAATTGAGGTCAAGGCCCGACTGGGGTAAGGAGAACGCTGCCAATTGAAACAACGGGGTGGGTGACGTGGCAGACCGTGTGCCAGGCCTTTATCTGGCTCTTCCCTTCCCCCCCAGAGAAATGAAAAGAAAAACAACAAAACTGAGTAAACAAAACACCAGAATGAGCCACGGACGGCAGCTGGAGTCAGAGGCAGTACAAGGCAAGAGACCAGAAGAGCAGTAAATAAGATCCTCACCCCCAAACCCTCCCCCAACGCCTTGGGAAGAGTATACCGCTCGCTACTCTGAAGGGCATCCTGAAGGGGGCGAGGGTCCCCAACGAGAGAGGGCATTTAAAGTAATAAATAGTCAACTGCCACCTCCTGCCCACCATCACACTCTGTGCACTCCTGAGGCCCGATTAATGAGGTGAGACAGAGCTGATTGAAGGGGTGGGGTGGCACTTCTACCCTGGATAGAGAAAGTTGGATGTCCCGCGGGGGGCGCGCGAGAAAGGCAGTGGGTATACTGGCCAGGGCGCCAGAAAAGAACTTCAAAGGTGTGGTGGGAGCGCCGTCCACATCCACACCCCTGGTAGAATTCACAAAGCCGCCCTGTGACGAGGGAAAGCAAAAACCATGGTCCGCACCAAGGGCATGGGCCTGGGGCAGGCCAACCACATAGATAAATATAAAATTGTCTTGAGTCTCCGGGGGTGGGAGGTGGTGACAGTGGCAACGACGACACTGCCAGAGGAAGAGGAGCTAATGCAGGACCCTTCCCTAAAAGACATCATGAAAGCAATTAGGGATTTGCGAGGCACATTAGAGCCTAAACTTGACTTGGTGACGGAGGAAGTCAACCTACTAAGGGTAGACCTTTGGAAACTTGCTGACAAATGTCAAACGCCGAGGCAAGCATTGGAGGCCAAAACTAAGCGCCTGGAAGAGCAGGTAACTGCGCTGACAAAGCGACAAACTAGAATCATGGTGCGGATTGAAGATCAAGAGGGCAGAGCTTGGCGCAACAATATCCGGGTGGTGGGTGTCCTGTAGGGGCATGGAAGGACAATCGGCGGACCTCTTCCTGGAAGACTTAATCCACCACAATCTGAAACCAAAGCGATTGTCCACCTTTTTTTCTGTGGAAAAAACGCATTGTGCATTGGAACCACGCCCATGCCCGGGGGCTCTCCTCTCCCGTACCATAATAGCCTCCATACTTAATTTCAGAGATAGAGACGCCATTCTGCAGGTGGCTCGTTCACATGGCGATCTCCATTAGGAAAATGCCACCATGTGATTTTTTCCAGACTTTACATTCAGGTTCATCGCCAAAGACGGATATTTGATGCAATTAAAAAAAAACCTGGGACAAGAACCTGAAGTACATGATATTATTCCCGGCCAAACTCAAGGTGTTAGTTGAGGGGAAATGGTACTGTATGTCATTCAAGGAAGCCTGGGAGTGGCTGGAGGATTTGAGGACGGTCGGGAGGAAGAGCGATAAGGAGCGAGCATCTAACACGACAGAACACAAACTGAAGAGGCGAGAACCCGGCTCCCCAATTGGTCAATCTGACCAGCCACTGAAAACAGATAAGTGACATTCCTAGGGTGGTGGCGAAGATAAAGGTGGCTTCCTCTTTTGGGGAGGAAGTGAGGCTGCCGACAGATCGAGATTTCGTAAGAGGAGGGAGGCCTTCAGCTTTCCATAGCTTAGACTTCAACTTAAAACCAGAGACTTGGCCCCAGAACACTTCGGTGGCAGCCTTTAAGTGCTTTCTTTTAAAGCGATAGGGGTATTAAAGTATCTGCCTTAAGTAACATGTCAGTCGACGTTGGAGGCTTGCACACCACCCCTCAATTGTTATGGTACCATTTTTTTGGGCGACAGGCACTCTACATGTTGGGGATGTGGGGGTATCGTTACTCACCTAGCAGGGTTGCAGGGAGGGGGAGAAAGGGGAGGGCGGGGGGACTGTTTTTGTTAAGTTAATCCATGTTGCTCATGTTGAATGTAATCGATGCATAGTACACATTCAGTGGGCCTAGAATGAATAGGAGACGACCAACAGTTGTAGCCTGGCACACCCAAGTTGGAAGGGGAGACCGCTAAGTTACGAGTATGGACCATAAATGGTCTGGGAAACAAGATTAAACAGACTTGTCCTGAAACATAATAAACACCATTCCCCTGATACGACATTGTTGCAGGAGATACACCTGAAAGAAAATTACTAAAGGGCCTTTGACCGCTTTGGTTAGACTAGCAGCCCACTCTAGGTATTAGACGGGTGTCCGTGGTGTGGGTATTTGGTGCGAAGCTCCCAGCCCCCTCATAATTGACAAGATTTGGCAGTACGATGGGTGTTATGCGGCAGTGGCCGGCCGGTGGGAGGGGGGCATGCTCACCTTCTGCTCGGTCTATATTCCTCCTAGAAAACACGCAAATATTCTCCCAAAAATTAACACACTGTTAATAGGCTTGCCCATGGGTACCCTTCTGGCCGGTGGTGATGCCAATGCAGTAAGAGACCTGGATCTCGACCAGGTACATCGTATCTGGGAGACAGGTGAAGGACCAGATTTTGCAGGGTTTTTGGACAGCAATTGGCTTAGTGGACCTCTGGAGGGCCCATAACCCTTATGATAGGCAATACATATCACTTGGCACAGCTTGGCCTATTCGCAAGGATAGATTATTTACTCAGGCGTCACAGCCAGGTAGGGTGCTTTGTGAGGCTGACGCACTAAGCAATGGGCATCTTAGACCACTCCCCATTAAGTATTGCCCTTGAGGGGCCAAGTACTAGCAAAGCGGAATTCCCTAGGATAGACCCCTGGTATCTGAGAGACCCAGACTTAAAAGGACGTCTCCATGAAGGACCTGATCTATATTTCACAGAAAATGAGGGATCGGTGAAGTCCCATCAAATCCTCTGGAAGGCCTTTAAAACGGTGCTGCTTGCAGGGGCAGGCGTTGATGGGGGAGGGGAGAAAAAAGAAGACTTACTGAAACATCAGATCCTTGAACAAGTAATAGTTGCGAGAGGTGATGGCTACGGCATAGGTTAGCCATACGTCAGCCTCTAGACTACTGGGCTGGCTAGATAAGAGAGATCTGGAAATGTTGGGTGGTGGGTGTCAGGGACGAAATGGGTATCCTCCAGACGAGTGTGGGAATAGCAGTGTCTTTTGCCTCCTACTATGAGAGTCTATACACCCCAGTTAGCACAAGAACTGGCAGAGACTGCAAAGAGTTCCTAGCGGACTTCTCGCTTCCAACAGTTGGTGCGGAAGAGCGTGATGCCTTAGAGGTTGATTTTACAGAGGAGGTGCTCCCCAGAGCCCTGGGATCCCCGACGTCAGGGAAAGCTGTGGGTTCGAACTGACATCTGGTCGAGCTCTTTAGGAGTTTAGCTTAAAAATTACGCAACGTTTGCTTTGTGTGTTTGAGGCGAGGCTCGCTGCCTGGTGACCAGCATACATCCACAGTAGTGGTAATACATAAGGAAGGTAGGCCCCCAGAAAGCTGCAGCTCATATAGGCCGATCTCCCTGCTGAATGTGGAAGCAGAAGTGCTTGCCAAATCCCTAGCAAACAGATTAATGACAGTCCTGGCCACCATTATTCACATAGACCAGTCTGGCTTTATGCAATGTAGAAGCACCAGTCATCTGCGGCAGCTATATGGAGTGTTCCACTTGACTTGACGGAGGCCCTCTCGTCACAACAGACAGTGCTGATTTCTTTAGATACCACAATGGCCTTTGGTTTTATAGAGTAGCCCTATTTATTCTCTGTGCTTTCCAGACTAGGCTTTGGCCCAAAAATTCTGTAGCTGGGTGGGACTGCTCTACTGAGATAAGCTAGCCAGAGTGAGGGTCGACAGAGTGCTATCAAGAAGTTTCGCACTGGGCAGAGGCACCAGACAGGGCTGCCCCTCGTTGCTGCTATTTGCTCTGATGGAGACATTGGCACACTGGATCAGAGTAGACCTGATAATTTGAGGTATCACGGCGCCGGCGATGGGAAGAAGGCATCTTCCACATTTTTTAACTGTTTGGGAGCTATTCGGGCTACACCATAAATTGGACCAAGTTGGTGGTGTTCCCCTTGTAGGGGACCACCCCATGGCTCCCGGAGAGCTGTGCAGCCCCGATAACTATATAAGGCTTTAAATATTTGTACTTTTATGTGACTCGCACAGAAATAATACATGGGCGCACCCTGCCGCTGACTTTCATGGGTCCTAGGATTCTTGTTTCCGGTCCAGGGAGGACCTGGCTTGGCAGTTCGGGCTGGACTGTTCCCATGAGGCACAGGGTCAAGACTGATTTGCATATGGCCAGGTCTAAACTGGGGTGGCATGGGGAGCAAAAGAATGATTGATTTAACCCAGATCTCTTGACTGGGGGTGAATGTTTTGGTTTTGTATTTCGTCCATCAAATGTGTCTTTTGATTTCTCGCCCTAAGTGCGCCAGGTATGTCCAGACGTGGGCCCTGGGCTCACTGCCACTGGAATCAAACTATCCTGGCTGATGAGAAGTGAAACCCCGAAACCGGTCCTAGGATGCTTGTTTCCAGTCCAGGAAGGACTGGACTGGACTGTTCCCATGAGGCACATGGTCAAGACTGATTTGCATGTGGCAAAGTCTAAACTGGGGTGGCATGGTGAGCAAAAGAATGATGGATTTAACGTAGATCTCTTGACTGGGGGTGAATGGTTGATTTGTTATGCACTCCATCCATCAATTGTGTGTCTTTTCTTTCTCACCCTAAGTGTGCCAGGTATGCCCAGACGTGGGTCCAGCGCTCACTGTGCCACTGGAACCAAGTGATTCTGGCTGATGAGGGGTGAAACCCCAAAACCGGTCCAAAGATGCCTATTTCAGGTCCAGGGAGGACCTGGCATGGCAGTTCAGGCTGGACTGTTCCCTTGAGGCACAGGGTCAAGACTAATTTGCATAAGGCCAGGTCTAAACTGGGGTGGCATGGTGAGCAAAAGAATGATGGATTTAACCCTGATCTCTTGACAGGGAGTGAATGTTTTGATTTGTTCTGTATTCCGTTCATCAATTGTGTGTCTTTTGTCTTTAATGGGTAAAACTGTGTTGTATAAGATGACCCTGTTGCACCTCTTGTACACTCTGAAAAATACCCCCTACTCGATCCCACCAGCCTTTTTCAAACAGATAGCCCAAGAACTATGCATGCTGTTTAGGCAGGGAGGCGCACCTCGAATAGCCCTGCACAAACTGCAAATAGCGGTCTACGAGGGAGGTCTTGCGGGTCCCAGACATTAAACCCTACTACTGGGGCTTGCAAATCATGGTAATAAATGACTGGGTCTATGAAGATAGGGAGGAACCGGCTTATAGAGTGGATAGAGACGCGATGCCAGGTTGGAACTATGAGCATCTTCTGTATGCGCAATATGCAGGTCGGGATTAGCCAACACACACAGCAGCAGTAGTAGTCAAATACTGGAACGAGGCAAATCAGTACCTGGGATGGCAGGGCCGACTGACTGGCATGACGCCCCTGTGGCTGGGTGACCGACAGAGGAGGCTACGTTTGAGGGGCTCAGAGGATGGCGGACCATAGGCACTGAGCATCTGGGAGATGTGTGGAGAGATGGGGGGACCTCTCTCCTTTGATGACCTCCAGCACGAGTATGCCCTGATTCCCTCTCAGAGATTTCCATATATAAGATTTGTGCATGCCCTACAAAGCCACATACAAGTCACGATCATCTCAGATCATACCCCGCTAGAAGATAGGCTATTAGTAGACCCTATTTCAGATAAAGTGACGTCCACAATATACCAGAAAGTAATGAATAATGGCCCAGGTCTGCTAACCTCCCTTAGGAGAGCATAGACAGATGACTTAGGCAACATTGACGACTAGGACTGGTCAGAGGCCCTGCAGAGCCCCAGAGATCTAGCTACCAGAGCGCGTTTTAGGATGGTGCAACTTAAGATACTACATTGCTCGTATTACCCCCGCACATCACTACATAGATGGGGGAAGGCCTCAGACCGCATTGTGTGCAAGAGGCTGTCAACAAGAAGGTTCCTTCTTCCATATACTATGGGACTGCCGAGTAATCCATTCAATCTGGAGGGGAGTTACAGCAATGATGTCAAGGGTGATGGGGATAGCAGTATCATTGGATGCCATGTGGTGGTTATTGATGATCACAGGGGAGGGGCACTGGCCTAGACAAATTGGGCTCTTGCTAGCACTGCCGGCAGTCCCTCCCCCCATTAATGAGAATCGGAGTCCGACTTGGACGGGTGCCAACGAGTGCAAGAAATAGTATATGTTGGACAGGCCTCGTGGAAGGCCCGATCCCTCCCCGCATGGCGGGGCACGGACCCCTGCTCCTCCTGTTCCCTGGACAAGAACTATCCTGGCAACCCACCGGGGCAACCCACGGCCCATCCCCGACGGAACCCCAGCTCCTGAACACCCCGGTATCGGCTGGCCCGGGCCCCTTCAAGAACCACTGCCCCCGGTCCAGCCGCCATTTTGGACACGACACGACCAGGCCGCGTGGCCTCAGATCGACCTCAACCTCGGGCCTGGCCAGGCCCCGACATCGAGGCACCACCATCCGCCCAGGGGGTGAAGAGACCACTTGGCAGGTCAATGGAAGGAGGAGTGGTGATGGCTCCCCTCCGCCAGGTGTCGATTGCCCCCAGCCTCCCTGGGCGCTGGCTCCACCCCCCTGCTGGGTGTCTGGACTCCCTCATCCCGGACCTCCCGACCTCCAAGTGCGACGGTCCGGACATCAAAGGGCGCCAGACCTATAACTGGGGCAGCTCCAGAGCAGGAAGGCAGTTGTATCCTGGAGTCGAGAGACAACGAGACGAACTCATCCTTGGAGGCCTGCTGGCGCTGCCGCGGCTCCTTCTCGTGAACCATCTTCAAGGCCTGCTGGCGCTGCCGCGGCCCTCCTCGTCGTTAACCATCTTCAAGGCCTGCTGGCGCTGCCGCGGCCCTCCTCGTCGTGAACCATCTTCGAAGCCTGCTGCCGCGGCCCTCCTCATCGTGAACCATCTTCGAAGCCTGCTGGCGCTGCCGCGGCCCATCTTTACGAACCTTCCAGCTCGAGGATTGTGAGCTCCAAAGGTTGCTGCTTCTGTAACGGACCGGTACTCAGACTGTCCCGCAACCCCCTATCCCCAAGGAGACTAGACTTGTCAGGATCCTCGTATCCTGGTTTGCCTGTACCGCTCATCAACTTGCCTGAAAAGATATATAAAAGTGTGCAGACCTCATCTCTGTGTGGTGTCTATCTGTGGGGGGGAAGTTACCTGTCTGTACGATTACCGGAGAGGGCCCTCGCCGGAGGCCTCTCCCCCTGTACTCGGCCGACCCTCCGGGTCCCCGTCTAACAGTATACAAAAGCAGGGGGTGCTTGAAGAAGAGGGAAAAGATATGGTCCCAATGGTGAAAATATAGGGGAGTGTGAGCCTCCTGGCACAATATCATACACGCCTTCAAGGCAAGTAAGCTAGACACAGCCAGTTTCATAGGCAAGGTAGAGCCACAAAAGAAAAGCCTTGATTGTTTCCAATGCAATTGCAATTTCATGATCTCATCATGCTAGATCACTGCTGTCAAACTTAACCCAATGATGTATGTGTAACCACTGTCCATCTAGTGATATTTCAACTGCAATGATCTGTTACAGTAATGACTTTGGGATAGGAAATAGGACTTTGACTTTTAGGCCTACGGATTCACCTGCGTGTTCGCATTACAGGCCCTGGAGTGGTGTACCGATTCTCAGCACCCAAGATACTTCGCAAGGGTCTATAACAGACATCTGGTTGCAACCGCCCCTACACAGTTTGAACCCTATTTTCTTAATGGGTGACATTTTCCCTTGCACACTGGTAAATTTGGACTGAAAAGTATTTTTGAAAAACAAGGAGAAGCTCCAGATCCCAGTTAGAAGGTGTGGAAATAGAGGAACTGACATTAGGAAGCCCAAAGTCAGTTGGCTGACTTCCTGTGTGCTTAGTAACGGAAAAAAAGACCATATGGGGGAAATGTAAGCCTAAACTTCTGTGGCAATACGTACAAAAACATCAACGGATTGATTTAATCTTGGACAAAAAGAGGCTTTATACAATAGATTTCCAAAAATATCATTTAACAAACATCTTATACTCTTATATTCAGATTCACAAACCAATTGCGAAATAGGGTGCTCCAAATATTGTTGTGGTGCAGTGCAAGTGAAAACAGGAGTATAAAGTGCTTAAGTGCTATACAAAAATTAAATATATACAAGTGACTGATAAAGATAAATGGATTTGTTCAACGCTCCGTATAGAAGTGTTGCTATCCTCAATCAATTAAAAAACAGTCCATTGAAATAGTTGTCGGTTTCGACCTCTCAAAAGGATTAGTTAAACAAGGGTCATCATTATGACGGATGAATATGATGGAAACACCTGGAAGTGAAAGAATCAAGCTTCAATAATGAGTGTGAATTCTTAGGGAGCTAAAACATAACTCTGCATGTATAGTTTTATTCCAACGTACTAAAGAATTGACAGTAATTAACACAAACCAACTGTGTGGCATAACGGGGGGTCACTTTGAACCAACATTAAAGGACTGTGCCTCTTAGTAAGCTGTTTATAGTATGTGTATGTATAACATTAGCAGATATGCCCCTGTGCTGGTCAGTCCTACTACTGCCTGTTAAAGTGGACAGTCCCATTTTAAAACCTGTGCTGGACACTGGTGAAATAGAGTTCCCCAGCTACATGCTGACTTCACTGAAGGTAGGGATGTTTGGTATCAAACATCTCATTAATAAACCCACACTGATTCCAGTGATGAATTTAATACCGGAACCCATGGGGCACCTTCGACGATGTGCCCCCTAAAAACTTACCAGCCTCTGGTATGCTCCCTGACTGGTTTATGCCAGCCTGCCACCTGAGACACTGTTCTAACCTTTTAGGGCGAGAGCCTCCGCTCTCATGAGACCCAGAACAAAAGCCTGTCAGAGAAGAGGGTTCAACACCCACTCCCACAGGATGACCTGCTGATTAGCCTTCCTAGGCCGACACGCTTTAAAGAGCTGCAGCCTTTGAAATGCGAATCTGGCTTCCCCTCACCAGAGAGGAAGTAAACCCCCTTGTCCAGAGCCCTCTTGGCCCCTGGACAAGCGGGAAAATTAGCTAGTCAGGTAGGCATACCACCCCCAGGCTAGTACCACCCCTATGGTTTGCTAAACTGAGGTAGGAATAAGGAGCCATCTTTGTGATGGCATGCTTAGGAAATCTGGGACAGGGTTATGCCAATTTCAACAGGAAGTGGTTGTATAGACACTGTAGTGGCTACTAACTTACACTCCCCTAATGCCCCTAAATTCAGTATTTAGGGGAGCCCCTGTCACCAGAACAACAAATGTGGACAACCTACAGAGAATATGAAGAGCTGCAAAAGCAGAAAACTGAAGACAGCGAGCACTTGACTTGGCCACAGCCCAACTGACCGGTCTGCGTCGGTCGACATGTCGTCTGCATTGTGTTCATCGTGACGATCGTGTCAATAAAACCGCTACTTCGGCACGCCGACGTCAGTACTTTGCACGACTTTCAACGCCAAAAACATGGGGCAATTAAGTGACTGACCTTGGGGTGTTAAAAAAAAAAAAGCTAGGTCCCTGAAGGGGACCAGTCCCGATACTAAACAATTCTGCAGTGCGGGGAGGATGAGTGGGTCGATAAGGAATCTGTGGCTAGATCTTTCTACCAGATAAGGCATATCTAAGTAACTTGTCCATCTGGACATCTAGCCACCAATTTCTTACCTTTCAAGCCCTGATCTCTTGACTGGGTAGGAGTGTTCTGCTTAATTCAGATACTCTGTCCATCACCACCCCCTTTTCTGAATCGTTTTGTCCACCATAAGCGTGGAAGGGTATGCTCAGACATGAGTCCCTTGCTCACTGCACCATCAGGATTCAAGCAAGCCGGGCCGAAGACGGCTGTAATGCCAGAAACAGGTACCCGGAAGCTTCTTTTCCTTTCCAGTAAAAGAATTGGCTTGGTAGTTTGGTCTGCCCTGTTCCCATGATGCACTGGGCCAGGGACAGACTAATTTGCATGTAGCCAGGTTCTGAGCTGGGATGGTGCAGTGAGCTAAAAAACAGTGATGGATCAAGCCCTGATCTCTTGACTGGGTAGGAGTGTTCTGCTTAATTCAGATACTCTGTCCATCACCACCCCCTTTTCTGAATCGTTTTGTCCACCATAAGCGTGGAAGGGTATGCTCAGACATGAGTCCCTTGCTCACTGCACCATCAGGATTCAAGCAAGCCGGGCCGAAGACGGCTGTAATGCCAGAAACCGGTCCCCGGAAGCTTCTTTTCCTTTCCAGTAAAAGAATTGCTTGGTAGTTTGGTCTGCCCTGTTCCCATGATGCACTGGGCCAGGGACAGACTAATTTGCATGTAGCCAGGTTCTGAGCTGTGATGGTGCAGTGAGCTAAAAAACGGTGATGGATCAAGCCCTGATCTCTTGACTGGGTAGGAGTGTTCTGCTTAATTCAGATACTCTGTCCATCACCACCCCCTTTTCTGAATCGTTTTGTCCACCATAAGCGTGGAAGGATATGCTCAGACATGAGTCCCTTGCTCACTGCACCATCAGGATTCAAGCAAGCCGGGCCGAAGACGGCTGTAATGCCAGAAACCGGTCCCCGGAAGCTTGTTTTCCTTTCCAGTATAAGAATTGGCTTGGTAGTTTGGTCTGCCCTGTTCCCATGATGCACTGGGCCAGGGACAGACTAATTTGCATGTAGCCAGGTTCTGAGCTGGGATGGTGCAGTGAGCTAAAAAACGGTGATGGATCAAGCCCTGATCTCTTGACTGGGTAGGAGTGTTCTGCTTAATTCAGATACTCTGTCCATCACCACCCCCTTTTCTGAATCAAGATTGTTCCAATGGCAGGTGTATACCAACATCGTAGAGGGACGCCTGGCTGCGAGAATAAATTCACAGACAGAGGACGGTCAAAAGCTGTCAACAGATGCCGCTCAATCTCCATGCATGGCGGAAGAGAGTGGACAAGTTCGGGTGGAGGACCCTCTCCTGCTGCTGCGACATAAGAACCTCATGTCATGTCCAGAAGCTCGGGATACCAAACTCTCTGTGCCCAATCTGGAGCCACAAGAATAAGTTGTGCCTGGTCGCTCCTGATGTTCTTGAGCACTCTGGGCAGAAGTGGTATGGGTGGAAAGACGTACAGGAGGCCTGATGTCAACTCATGACGATAAGCATCATCGAGCGAGACTCTCCTTGGAACCTTAAACGCGCAAAAGTGCTGACATTATGCATTCTCTTCAGAGGCGAACAGATCTAACCAATGCTCTCCCCACCGCTGAAAGAGACCTTGTACTACCTCTGGATGGACACTCCACTTGTGATCTGCAAGGCGCCTTTGGCTAAGTTTGTCTGCTCTAGCGTTCAGAGAACCAGCTAGATGCTGAACCACCAGTGAAATGCCCTGGTCCAGCCAAGTCCAGAGATGCAGGACCTGCCACAGATGGCTGCTCCAACCCTGAAGAGACGCATCCATCAATACTGTGAGATCTGGAGAAGGGTCTGCCTCTGACCCAATTGCGATACATCAACCACCACTGCAGCTCTTTCACAGTGCCCTCTGATATATCAACCAGGTCAGAGATTTCATCAATGCTGTACCCACTGGAACTTTAAGTCCCACTACAGAGCCTGCATGCGCCATCGTGCGTGATCCACCAGCAGGATGCAGGAGGGCATAAGGCCCAACAGCCTCAGTCATTCACACCGAAATCAAGGATAGAGGCTGAAACATAGTTATCATAGCCTGAATATCCTGGGCTCGTCGTTTGGGGGTATAGGCCTGAAACTACACCATGTCCAGAACCACTCCAATGAAAAGAAGCGTCTGAAAGGGAGTCAGGTGTGACTTCGGCATGTTGATAGTGAACCCTAGTGAATGTAGGAGGTTCATGGTAGTCTGGAGGTGGAATACAACGGCTTGGGAAGAGCCCGCCTTCAACAACCAGTCTTTGAGATGGGGGAAGACTGGAACCCCTGATCTCCACAGATGGGCTGCGACTATCACTATTACCTTTGTGAACAGGCCAAAGGGGAGCATGGCAAACTGAAAATGCTTGTGGCCCACAGGAAATAGCAGGTAGCGGCAATGGGCAGGAAGGGCGAGTATATGAAAATAGGCATCATGCAAGCCCACAACTACCATCCAGTCTCCCATGTCCAGGGAAGACAGGACCTGAGCTAGGGTGAACATCTTGAACTTCTCCTTTTTGATGAAGTAATTGAGGGTTCTGTGGTTGAGGATAGGACGTAGGCCTCTGTCCTCCTTTGGGACCAGAAAATAGCGGAAACAACAACAGCCGATTTCTGGCCCGGGAACCCTCTCTATAGCTCCTTAGACAAGAGTTTTGACTTCATCGCTGAGTAAGGCAAGGCAAGGTGATTCTTCGGCAGCCAATCGTACACTGGAGGAGTGAATGGAGTAGTCTCCAGGGGTAGAGAGTAGCCCTTCGGACCTGTCTGAGGGGTTGTTTTGCCATAGGGAGCTGCAGGTCCCAGACCTGCGCATCTTTACCCACACCACCATGGCAAATGATGCCCCCCTCATCCGTAGCCAGGTTAGGTAGAGACAGCATACCAGAATCTGGGGAGGAGTCCAGACCACTGGCATCACCCAGTTCCTCATACCAGTTCATATCTTGTGGTTGAGGGATTTCTAAGAGATCCTGCTTCCCCTCCCATTCCTCTTCATCCATTCCTAACCCTTTAGAATTGGGCACTGTGAACTGCATGGAGCCGTACGGCTCTGGTCGGCGGCCGACCAGCTCCATGTCGTCAGAAATGAGGATTGGGAAGGCGGCACAGGTGGCCGCCAACGACGCTGAGGACCTTGGCGCCAGTCCAGACTGCGGAACGGGTCAAGTGGAGCGGAACCCATGGGAACGACCGCATCTGAGCCGGAGAGGTCCGAATAGGCACCGTCAGGGTCAGGAAGCCCAAATTTGGCACACATGGAGTCACAAAACTAAATTGGGTGGGGGTCGCTCGCAGCCCTGGAAATGAAAGGGAAGCGCAGAGCCAACCCAGGCACCCGCTCCGTGGGGCGGGGATTCTCCATCTCGTACGCTTCAACTTTTTGCATTTTTTGTGGTGCCTCTTACAGACTTTGAAGAAAGAGGACTTTGCCGAAAGAGGACTTTGATTCACAGGAGCGGTGCTCTTACCTTCCTCTCGACAGACCTGGACCCGGATCGGCGAGGCGACCACCGTGGTGCTGGACGCCGGGCCACAGTTAGCTTTAGGGACCCGTCCCTCAAAGAATTTGGCACCAAGGTCCGCCAATCTGAGCATGACTTCATGTCATGGTTGCGCTCCAGACACCAGAGACACACTAAGTGGGGGCCCGTGACCGGCATGGCGCGATGACAGGTGCCGCACTGCTTTAACCCAGGAGGTCTTCCTACTAAACATCTATAACACACCAAAAGGAGGAGTCGAAAAAAGGGTAAATAAATGACAGGGGGTAGCTCTCTTCAACGGATCTACGCTGGCTGGCGCAGAAAGAAACTAACTGATGTCAGAGCGTCAGTGGCGGGTATACTGACAACATGAACCGCACAATGATGAACACAAAGCAGACATCACATGGAGTCGACCAACGCCACCTACCTGTTTGCCTAGAAGTTCAAAGGTAAGGAATCTGCGGCTAGATGTCCATCAGATGTATTAGATTACTGATACATCACATAAAGAGCCCGCTTCCTACAATGTGGCTTCCTTTAAAGGATTTTCATCCTTCTCTAGCTATTCTTGAAATAGGGATTTGACTTGGTGTACCTGAAATGAGGATCTTTCCCAATTTCCATTCCGGTTGAATTAATTTTTATAAGTTCACATTATCCAATACGTTTTTCATATGTGGTCATACTCAAGAAAAATTCCAGATGGGGATAGCTACCAATATCTACCATTTTTCCTAAAGCAGGAAGAACCTGCCTCGTCATTCTCTCTCCCACCATGTGCACGTCCCAATGAGATGCACTATTTAAAGAAGACAGGGTGCATCCGCGCACTCACGGCCTCGATTCGTGTTGGCAATTAGAAGGCAATGATTTAATTAATTTCCTCCAAGTTACACCGATCATACAACTGTTTATTTCGAGTGGTTAGTCATGAGGAGTTCTCAACCCCTCCCCCAACCTTGGTGGCATTATCTCCCCATGCAACCATTTTTAACAGTAGATAACATCTTTTAACGTTTCTAGACCCCGATTTTATCCAGAGTAAAAAGGTACTCCGTTTGGCCATTTCGGATTGTACAAATGGCTGAATGCCATTAACATTACTCCATCTGTAAGTTTGACATTTTGTTGCAGTTGCTAACAGATTCCCCACACAGCAAATATTTAATAGTTACCTTCTGCTTTTTACTTATAACCATGCCTAGCAAATACTATTTTATTCTTGTTGATCTAATCCAAGGAAAACGAGTTGTTAAAATGAAAGAGCTCGCATTTCGGCAAGTTCTTTTGCATTCCTGGCTTACATACATTAGTGCCATCATCCTGTTTTGTAATCACACAGTTGCTGATTTCCATAGATTGGTGTGTATCAGACGGTGCACATACAGCAATCGTCCATTTACCACACAAGTTACCTGAGGGAGACATGGCCTAAATAGTCGTACTGATCATTTGACGGCTTCTTTACCCACTTCATTGTGGTGAGTCCCATCTAGATTTGTCAAACATTAAATCATGCATTATCCTATTGGATATGTAATGTATTGTTTTCTCTATAAACTTACTGACCAAGAGGCACATGACTTCAATGATGGGTCCACGTCTCCATTTTGCCATACAATTCATTTGTTTTAGTTACAGTCACAATTCTTTGGTAAGCTTGGAGTACTTGTCTGGGTGTCATACATGCCTTTCTTGTTTCATTAGTAGGTCCTGTAAGGCAGGTAGTTTTATCATCCTGCCCTATGCCATGTGTTAGACCTGTCAGCCCTTTGGGTGGTCCCTCCTGTCAGTTATTTATTTTGTCCCCTTTTTGCCCCTCATAACCTTTCATTTTTGATGCCCACTGCATTTTTGAGGTGTTGACCTAGGGGTTAGATGCTCTTTGCCCTCATAGTACTTTTTCCTGAGGCCTAGGTGCCTTTTCTGACTAAAAAGTATGGGATACACAAAATGGTGGCTATTAACTGCCATAACTGTAATTTCAGGAAAAAGGCCCATAGGATAGTATAGGAATGATCTAGAACCTTCTAGCCAGTTCTAGTAGCCTGAGACCTGCCTATATAGGGGCCAGTGTGAGAGCCGGCATTTTAGAGTGACCGCAGGAGCTTGAGTGGAACCTGGTGGAGTAAAGCAGTAGTGTAGGGAGGAAGGCGCACTGTAAGGGGTTAGATCGTCCCACGGGCCGGTTGCCCTACTGTGTTAGTGGGTCCCCCTACCTATTGACTAAGCCATATCAACACTTGGTCATACCTAGCTCTAAACATCGAATTGTGCCTCAGAGAGAAACTAGGCAGGGCTGCTTAGAAAGAGCTGCAGACGACCAGCCTGGGAATTCAACCAGGAGAGCATACAATTATAAAGAAGACTGGTTTCTGTTTTCCTACCCCTTTCGGGACACAGCCTGAACTGTTTCCACAAGGTGTGTGGGGTCGAGTAAAACATCGGCCGTCCTCCAAGGGTCCTATGCGTCCATAAGACTGAGGAAATTACCTTACCTCAATGAGGCTGGCGGACGTTTTCCCTGTCACGGGGCTACTGTCCCTCTTTCCTCAAGCCCGTTAGGGAGATTCAACGGGAAGGTCCGCTTGGGGTCAGCAGGGCGATAGTGCCTTTGAGAACACATTGCGGAGGCCAGTAAGGGCCGGCTAGCGACATCCCGGAAGAAGGGGGCGGGGAGCAAAGAAGGCCGGCCTGCATTCGTTCCCTCCCTCTCTGACGCCTGAGGTGTGGGCGGGACGCAGTGCCGACAGCAACGCTGAAAGAGTCGCGGTGTGGCTCCGGTCCCTTCAGCTGCACGGAGCCGACAGCGCCTCGACCGGAGACACCACCGAGCAACAGAAACGTGGTGAGAGGAGGGAGAGAGGCTGTGTGACCTGACCGGGATGAGTCTGCCCAACACCCGGTAAGACTGTTCAGTGTAGCGCACGGCTGCAGGGCCTGGGGGGGGGGGGGGGGGGGGGGGGGGGGGGAAGGCCTCGCTGTTGTCACGCAGTGCTGGGTGAGGGAAATCTGCTTCCAACCAAGAAACCAGCGTGAGGTGAAATAAAGAACCATCGGAGGTTAGCAGTCAGCGGGACTGGGGAAATCCATTAGACTGTCTCCGTGAGAACGAGTGGAAAAGGAATAAGAGACAAGGTTGATGAATCACCATTGATATTTCCCATAAACCCATTTGACATTTTCACCTACTTAATTCGAATAGCGTGGTACAGAGAGGTTGTGTAAGTTGACCAGAGCCTGGTGGTCCTATTAAGTAACTTGTAAAAACAAATGGGGTTGTAGAGGAAATCAGAACGGTTCTCACAGTAAACAATTAACCTGCTTGTTTTTAATTCAAACTCTAGAGCTGCACAAATCCTTATATCCAGTAAACGCTGTGGAACTGTCTGCTGAATCCTTAGGATTCTCTAGTTAAAGAGACAAAGAGGTTTTAAAATGTGAAGTGCCTTTTGTTTACTCCTTAAGGAAGCGATATTATTGCTGCTTATGTAAAATTACACAGTGCAGTTGTTGCTAAGTTTTCTTTTTATCTTTCTGGAGAATAATTGAATTGCCGTATGCAGGGTACTGTTGGGAATGTAATTAATGCAAAGAACCAGATGGGGAGTACTTGATGTGTATAGTGACAAAGCAGACTGATGGAATAAAAGAACAAATTAGAATTGTTCTATAAAACGACCCATATTTTTCTAAACTGGTGTAGTGTCCTTATTTTTGAGTGGATGGACGTTAGGTTACTGAAGGGTGTGGCGCAAACTTAACACATGTACCTTTGAGTTAGGTCTTCCTACTTAGTGCCAAGGTACCCTATGTGACTTGGAGACCCCAGGTCCAACACCATGTCAATTAGGTCAGAGTCGGTCTATCTGGCCCACTATAAATTCATAATAATAATAGTACCAGTGTCACAGTTACCTTTTTGTTGCCACAAGTGATAAGCTGGATGCGTAGCTGTGGCATTTTTTGTGAAGGTGTTTTTCCAGTGTGCCCCACCCCTGGTAAACCTTTTCCCACTCGTGAGGTACCAGTCTACCAGCTTAATGTGTTAGCTTGTACATTGTGAATGCCTGCCAGGTAAATGGCTATTATGGTTCTATCCCTTTCTATTGCCCAGTTCTAAAACACCTGTGCTAGTTTCAAGATTTTTTCAAGTTTCGTGAGAACCCCAGTCTGTGTAGAATCTGCATTACTGCCTGTATTTTCTTTAGCCAATGCGGCAGCAAACTCGCCTTTACCAGCCAGACATCTGGGTAGTGTAATGTGCATTTCAAGTGTGCTGCTACTACTGCAAGTAATTTTGTAAAGACTCTAGGCGCGGGTGTTATTCCAGAGGGAAGTACTTTAAACTGAGAATGTAAATGGTCTACTACAAACTTGTGTTGACTGTTTATTGGTACATGAGTGTAGGAATGCTTCAGGTTGACAAGTGGTCCACTTTTGACAGGACTGGAATGACAAATGTAGTTTGAGGAAATCGTTTTATTGGTTGAGGAGATGGAGGGGGTGAGATTCCTTCTCAAGCAACAACCACAATCCAGGTCCGAGTGAATCATAAAAGTCACAAAAATAGCCTGTGCTTAACCCTCTGGCAGCGTGGCACAAAAGCAGTCAGACCTAACTTAGAGGCAATGTGTAAAATATATATGCAGCACACAGACTAATAAATTCAAACAACTACACAAGAGAAATCGTAACCCAATTAAGAGAAATAGGATACATTTTAATAAATGACAAAAATGTCATCAGTAGAACCAGAGATATGCAATTTTACATTTTTGAGTAAAGCGCCTACAAGCACAAAGCAACCCCACGGCCATCTGGCATGCTAGACCTGGGAAAGTCGCAAGTTAAGGTTGACTGATGTGGAACAGACCAGGTTAGTCCCACTGAAAGGGTTACCTTCTCAAAGTCCGGTGGAGGAGGTCGCAAGCACCTGGTAGAGCGTAGCAGATAGTTGCTGCTGTAACACGAAGAACAGGCCTTCTTTTGGCGGACGGTCGTCCCTGTAGCATGAAGATTTGGTCAGGAGTCCCGGACGGTCATTGCTGGAGTTTCGCACTGACTGTCACAGATGGCTGTTGCTGCTGTAGAGTTAAGTACAGACCTTGCGTGGCTGGTGATTATTGAAGTGCAAAGAGTTGGGTCTATCAGAATTTCGCATTGATGGCAGTTGTACGCTACAGAGTCTGTGCAAACGGGACCATTCGTAGTCGCTAAGAGAGCAAAACTTTACGATTTTGCAGAGGAGTGCACTCTGATGGCAGCAAAAGTACAGGACCTGAGGAGGAAACTCTCAATGATCATAGACTTAATTCTAACAGAAGCCAGCAGGGTTTATGCAGGTCTATTTGCAGCAGGTCAGTTGGCTATGTGCAAGGAGGCCTCTGGAGCTTGTTCTGTCCCTGTAGCTCGGAACATTAGGTCAGCCAACTGCCCCAAGGAGTCACTCCAGTTAGCCTGGTCAAGCTTCCTTGTTGTTTCTTCCCTTCACTTGCTTTATGCTTAGTGGCTTGTTTAAAGTTCTATGCAATACCTGTGGCTTACGATGTTTACATGGAGATTATATTCCACCACCCTTGGAGGAACCCACTGTAGGAAGCTGGCTCTGTAAAGACTATACCAAAGTGAGGTATAGTGTGCAGAGTCCAGTGGAACCCCAAACGTAGGCAGAAGTAAATGTAGATAGCATCTTACTCTCCATTTGAGGTTGTGTGGGCTAGCAGTAAGGCTTTATCAGAGGGTAGTGTTAAGCATCTGCTGTACACACTCAATCAGCAAATGATATCACACACTCAAAGACTGAACTTCAAACCAATTGGTTTTGTATAAAAATATTCTTTTAGTTATTTTATTTTCTAGAACCAAGGAAGCTTGGCACAGGTAAGCAATAAAGGCTTTACAGTAGTAATGCCGTTTGTAAACAGTTTGAATTTCAATTGTATATGCACTTTGATGCGATTACAGTAGAGCTACTAGTAATGCAATGCTTTTGAAATACTGAACATAAACTTTGTATGGGCTTTTTAGTGGAATGTCAATTAGATTACTTTACAGATAACTTTTCTTACACAATGCATAATACCTGGATTCTGCACTCAGACATTAACTGTAAACCGATAAGTAAAAGCATTTTTTGTGATTTAGTTACAGTTTTAAGTGGTTCCATATATTTTCCAACTCCACACTTAGAAACTTTTCATAGACAAACAGTCAATATTATCCTATGGAGGAAAATAGAGTTATCGGGTCAAAGGTAAATATTCAGGTGTGAGAGTTGGTATTCTGGGGTTAGACTTAGGGGTTCCCCAGGGTCAAGGGTGCACACTTGTTACACTCAGCAGCACTAGGGCGGCCAGGTGCAGAGTGCGGAGGCTCAATGTTATCAAATGGGGGTTAGGTGGACTCAGGTTTGCAAATGCACTGCATGCTCGGGGACGAAGGTCTTCTAGGTGTGACCACCACTTGGAGAGTTAAGTTCAGATGTTGAGGGTTGGCTAGGCACGTCAGTTGGGCCACCCAAGGCTGTGGGGAGTCTGGTACAGGGGTGCCTTTTAGGGTCGGATCTTCTTAACAGATCCTGGTCGCAGTTTTTTTTTAAGGGGGGGGGGGAGGGGGGTCTGCAGGTGTCGGCTCGAGGCAGGTCAGGGATCACTGGATCTCGGTCTGGATTGCCGGGGAAAAATTATGGTGTTGAGCCACACAAACTCGGGCCGTGAGCGTCGGGTGCAGAGGGGTGAAGGCTCGCGGATGTTGCTGGAGTCTGTGGGAGAAAAATCTGGTGTTCACAGGAGAAAGTGTGTGTTTGGAATGCAGGGCAGGTCCTCTGGGTTCTCGAGGTTGCTGGCTGCAGCACACACCAGAGTTTCACTGCTGCAGGTTCGAGGTGGGGACAAGCCGATAGGGCTGGGGCCAAGTCAGTAGGCGTCCTCCTCTTGGTTGCTTCAGCAAGGCTGTACAGTCCTTTTCTTGTTGTCCGTTCTTGTCTCCTAGATTTAGGGGTGTTACAGCTAAGTAAAGGTTGGGACCAATGGGTCCCTTCCTTAGGGTAGGTACACCCCCCATCCCCCCCATGGTGCCACCCTCCAGTGGGAGGAAGGCATATGCCTCACTCTGGTTGGCTGGTTGACCCCATCTGCAAGATGACAAGGACTTAGTTGTGCTTCATGTCGCCTTCCTCACCTGAGGAGTTGAGTTGGCACAGGTGGGCACACCTCTCTTCCTCACTTGTTTTTCCGCCGTTTCTCCCGCCCAGAGTAGGGGTCAGAACCAGTGGGGACCAGTTGCTGAAAGCAGCAAGTGGCCTGGGGTAGCTCACAAAGGCGGCAAGCCATTGAAGCTTCCCATGTCATGGACCCTGTCCATCCTGGGGGATGAGGCTTAGCACCTCGCTCCAGGATGTGCATTGTTTCAGGCACCCGAGAGCAGCAGGCTCTTGACCAAGTGGTCCAGAAACCTGTCTGGTGGTGGCAGCTGAAAGCAGCCACTCAGCCTGGACACTAGTGGTAGGTCATTTCTCAGAGGGCATCTCTAAGATGACCTCGGTGTGCATTTTTCATTAAATTCCACACTGACATCAGTGTGGGTTTAATGTGCTGAAAAGTTTGGGACCAAACGCACAAGTTACTTACCTTAGTTAACAATATATCTGTAAGAGACAGTTCGTGATAGATACCTTACCTTAGAAGTAACCCCAGGCGTCAGATTGGATCCAGAAAGGCTTTGTCAGCAGTACCCCTGCGCGTCGGTAGGTGTCATCATGCGGCTCGAAGTACGTCGCTGGCGTCGTGGTCGCCGAGATGACGTCGCTAGAGCTACTTAGACGTGTCCACACATCAGTTCTATACACGACTTTCCGCACCAGGAACGCAGAGCCATGCAAGATACTGACCACTGGTGCATTGAAACTAGGGCCCTGAAAGGGATGACCTTAACCCTAGAAATCAGTTCACAGAACGGCAAGGATGGGTGGGGTGGAAAGGAATTTATCACTAACTAGTGTCTCTTACAGATATATTGTTACCGAAGGTAAGTAACTCGTGCATCTGAAAGAGACACGTTAGTGATAAATTCCTTACCTTAGAATAAATACCCCAGCAATACCAACCCTGGTGGTGGGACTGCGAACCAAGATCACACCAGAAAGTCACAGAGAACAGAACAACCAAAAAAACTCTCTCCGGACTTGGCTGTCCAGGCAATAATGCTTAGTAAAAGTGTGCAGCGAGGCCCACATGGCTTCTTGACAGATGTCTTGCAGGGGGACACCATGTCCCAAAGCAGTAGTAGCTGCAGTCGCCCTGGTAGAATGGGCGCGTAGCCCCACTGGAGGTTCCTTTTTAGTCCGAGAATAACAGTCTTTTATACACAAGATGACCGAGCAGGAGATAGTTCTCTTGTGTACAGCCCGGCCTTTCGTGGTGCCTACATAGCCAACAGAGATGGTCATCCACCTGGAACTGTTGTGTGCGATTCAGGTGAAAAGAGCGCACGTTTTGGGTCCAGATGTCGGAACCTCTCTTCCTCTGTGGAAGGGTGCTGAGGCAGAAAGAAAGTGGGCAGAGTTATAGTCTGCCCGATAAGGACTGGAGTAACCACCTTTGGCAAAAAGGAAGTACGAGTGCGGAGCACAACCTTATCCGGATGAACAGAGAAAAAAGGAGGTTTACAGGAAAGAGCCTGGAGCTCACTCACACGCCAAGCGGAGGTGATCACAACCAGGAAAGCAGTCTTTAAAGTCATTAAACGAAGAGGACCGTTGTGAAGCGCCTCAAAAGGAGCGCACATCAAATAAGTAAGAACCAGGTTCAAGTCCCACTGTGGCATTACAAACAGAATAGGAGCGAAAAGGTGAGTAATGCCTTTGAGAAATCTACTGACATGGAACTTGAAAAGAGAGGGCTGATCAGGGAGCCTGATAAAGGCAGAAATAGCAGAAAGGTAGCGCTTAATAGTGCCCAGAGCAGAGCCCTGCTGAGCCAAAGAAAGAAGTAACAAAAGGACTTCTGAAAGAGGAGCAGAAAGGGGATCTACAGCCTATGCTGTACACCATGCCACAAATTTGTTCCACCTGCAGGCGTATACCGATATAGTGGAGGGACGCCTGGCTGCCAGAATATCAGACGTCAGGAGGCAAGTCAAATAGAATCCACTGTCGCCGCTCAATCTCCAAGCAAGGAGGTGGAGGCTGGACAGGTTCGGGTGGAGGACTGTTCCCTGTTGCTGAGACAGAAGATCCTCCCGAAGAGGCAGTCGGATCGGGGGATCTATGCTCATACTGAGTAGCTCGGGATACCAAACTCTTCGAGCCCAGTCCGGGTCCACAAGAATTACATGGGCCCGGTCACGCCTGATTTTCTTCAGCACTCTGGGTAGAAGTGGTATAGGCGGAGAGGCGTATAATAGAAGGCAACTCCACTCGTGACGAAGAGAGTCACCGAGCGAGTGCCACCTTGGAAATGCTAAAGCACAGAACTGCTGACATTGAGTGTTCTCTTCGGTGGCGAATAGATCTAACCAAGGCTTTCCCCACTGTTGAAAGAGACCTTGCGCCACCTCCGAGTAAAGACGCCATTCGTGATCCATATTGCACCGGCTGGAGAGTTAGTCTGCTCAAGTGTTGAACCACCAAAGAAATGCCTTGACGTTCCAGCAATGTCCAGAGACAAGGAGCCTCCTGACATAAGGTCCAGGACCCCACCCCGCCTTGCTTGTTGCAGTACCACATGATCGTGGAGTTGTCCGTGAACACCTGCACTACTCTCCCCTTGACAGAGGGAAGGAATGCCTCCAGTGCAAGTAGGATCGCTCGGAGCTCCAGAAGGTTGAAATGGAGCCCGGAGACCAGAGGCCTATGATCTCTGCCTCTCTGATGTCGCCGCCCCATCCCAGGAGGTACGCATCCGTCACCACTGTGTTGCGGTTGGGGAAGGGAAAGTGATCTGCCGCTGACCCAATGCCGGTTCGTGAGCCACCACTGAAACGGTTGTGCAGTTCCCTCCGAGTTCTGGACGTACTCGGACAGGTCCCCTTGACGCTGCGCCCACTGGAACTTCAGATCCCACTGCAGATCCCGCATATGCCATCTGGCATGCTTGGCTAGCAGGATGCAGGAGGCCATGAGGCGCATCAGCCTCAAGGTCATCCTGACAAAAACCCAGGACAAAGGCGGAAAGATCGGAATCATAGCCATCAAAAGGCATGTCCATCAGAGTGTTCTGGACATCCCCTGAAAAGTCAGTGGTTCTCAACCAGGCGTGACGGCATAGCACCACCATCGTGGAAATCACTCTGCCCAGCGAGTTGGCGTTGTCGAGGGCACAACGAATCATGAACTTGGCTGCATCTCTCCCCTTAGCAATAGCTTGGGAGAGCACCCTCCGGGCCTCCTCCGGACACTGAGGCAGCACCTGCGCCACTGTATCCCACACAGAGTGGGAATAACGGCCCAAGAGATATGCAGTGTTTACTGACCGCAGCCCTGAACTGGCAGAAGATAAAATCTTCCCAAACAGCTCCACTTTCTTGGATTCCCTGTCCGGAGGTGCGGAAGGGAATGCACTTGGGGTGCAGAGGCTTGGACAACCAAGCTCTCCGGAGCAGGACGTTGGCAGAGGAAAATGGGGTTGCCCAGGGCTTAGCGATGGCGTCAGGCCACATTCCACTCCACAGGAGCCCCTGTGCTGGGCCTGGACCAGGTGCCCAAAAGGACGTCTGAAAGTGCATCATTAAAGGGCAGCAGCGGCTCCGCAGAGGAAGCCGCCGGACGAAGCACTTCTGTCAGGTTAGTCCTGATAGCCACTGTAGGGAGCTCGAGGTGGAGAGCCTCTGCTGCCCTACGCAACACCACTGACTGAATAAGTACCACCTTCCTACGTAGCCACGGTAAAAGGAAAATGTGAGCCAGGTTCTGGTGAGAAATACAGATCACTGGCGTCCCCCAAATCCTCTGCCCAGTCCGTGTCAAAGTGGCATTGGGCTGCTAGAGGGTTTTCAGACTCCTCCCAGTCTTCCATAACCTGCTGGGCAGGTGCAAAAGATGGAGGAGAAAGGGAGACTAATTCCCCATCAGTGTCGGAATCGGCATCGATCGACACCGGTCCGGGGCGTCTCCATGTCGGGGTGTAAGACATCAGCCGGGGGGCCAGCCGACGCTGGTGGCGGTGCTGTAGACGTGTATGTTGGTAGAGATCGTACAAGGTCAACCAACATCAGCTGGGACCCATGCATGGATCCATGGGGATCTCGCAGCGCAGAGGCCGAGCAGTAGACTACGTTTGGGCCGGAGCCACTGACTAAGTAAAGCGAGAACTCCCAGTCTGACCCGCGTGGCCCGAAGGCATGCCGGCAGGGCCCGACGGGTCAAAGTGGCAAGCCATGGCAGACAGGAAATCCTGCAGCTTGGCCAGAGTCGCCGACGGACCCGGAAGGGGTGTGTAGGCCGACAATTGCGTTGGCCCCGCTGGAGCCGCGGGGGAGGGACCACCCGCACCCTGAGCCATGTTGCGATACAGACTATGGGAAGGCGAAGAACGACGTTGCTTCTTTGACTTAGTCTTACCTGACCCCGAGTGCGAATGCAAATGCTACTTACCAGTATGCATCTGTTCTTGGCATGTAGGGCTGCTGACATTCATATCTGTGCATAGATCGCCGCCTAGTGTTGGGTCCGGATGATTGCACATTGTTGTCCTGGAAGAGTCTTCGAAGTATCACGAGATAGGTGGCTCCTCCCCTGGACTACAGTGCGCATGGGCATCCTCTCCATCCCCAGATTGTTTTTAGCCATTGTGGCCGAGATGGAGTGAACTATGTGAGTGATGACCATGCTATGAGCATATATATGAATACTGCAGCTGCTACAGGCGCCGGGGAGGAGGGCGGGCGATATGAATGTCAGCAGCCCTACATGCCAAGAACAGATGCATACTGGTAAGTAGCATTTGCAGTTCGAGGCATGTGGGCTGCTGAATTCATATCTGTGCATAGAATACATAGCAGTCCCTCCATTATCGGCGGCCGCCCGTGCCAGCTGCAGCAGTTTGGAAAAGTGTCTTGAGAACAGCCTGACCTACAGCTGCCTGCTGTTTAGAGTGCACGTCTACACAGTAATGTTTAGTAAATGTATGTGTGGTAGACCATGTGGCTGCTCTACATATATCCTCTGAGGGAATGTTCCCAAGGAAGGCCATAGAGGCCCCCAACTTTCTGGTGGAGTGGGCTCTTGGTGGAATTGTAAGAGTGCGTTTAGCTTTTGCGTAACAGATCTGAATACATTTCACGATCCACCTAGCAATACCAGCCTTGGAAATAGCGTTACCTTTGTGGTGTGATGCAAAGGCAACGAAAAGTTGCTTAGTCTTTCTAAAATCCTTGGTCCTGTCAATGTAATACATTAGGGCCCTTTTAACGTCAAGGGTGTGGAGCATCCGCTCCGCTAGCGACTCAGGATTTTGAAAAAACACAGGCAACTCGATTGTTTGGTTTATGTGGTACTGAGACACAACCTTGGGTAGAAATTTAGGGTTAGTGCGGAGCACTACCCTGTTAGCATGAACTTGGAAAAAAGGCTCTTGGATGGTGAGGGCCTGCAACTCACTAACCCTCCGTAGCGATGTAATTGCTACTAAGAAAGCCACTTTCCAAGTCAGGAACTGAAGCTCGCAAGAGTGTAGTGGCTCAAAAGGAGGACCCATCAGCCTTGTAAGAACCACATTGAGGTTCCATTCCGGAGCTGGTGGTGTCCGTGGTGGAATGACCCTTTTGAGTCCTTCCAGAAAAGCTTTGATAGCAGGCACTTTGAAAAGTGAAAGGTGTTGTCTATTCTGGAGGTATGCGGCCATCGCAGACAGGTGAATGCGGATGGAAGTATATGCCAAATTGCACTGGTACAGATGGAACAGGTAACAGATGATGTTCTGAATGGAAGCATCTAGCGGGTTAATGTCGTGGTTCGCACAATAAATGACAAACCGCTTCCATTTAGCCGCATAACATGCTCTAGTACTGGGCTTTCTTGCCTCCCGAATGATGTCCATGCAATCCGGGGGAAGATTGAGGTAGCCAAACTCTAGGACTTCAGGAGCCAGATCGCCAGGTTGAGCTGTTGCGGATCTGGGTGCTGAATGTCGCCATGGCTCTGCGTCAGAAGGCTGGGTGTGAGATGAAGCCTTTGATGCGGTACCACGGTAAGTTCCAGAAACGTGGTGTACCATGGTTGGCGAGCCCACGTTGGAGCAACCAGGATGAGAGTCATCGAGTGCTGCCTGAGCTTGCGCGCCACCAGCGGTATCAGAGGTGCTGGGGGAAAAGCGTACGCAAATCTGCCTGACCAGTTCAGCCATATCGCATTGCCCTGCGATTGCGGGTGTGGGAACCTGGCGGCGAAGCTTTGGCATTTTGCGTTCTCCCTTGTGGCGAACAGGTCTATCTCTGGATGACCCCACCTTTGCAAGTACGGTTGGAGTACTGATGGATGTATCTCCCACTCGTGCATTTGGTGGCTGTGCCTGCTGAGCAGGTCCGCTATCTGATTGTCTTTGCCTGGGAGATGTTCTGCCATCAGGAAAATGTTCCTCTGAATGGCCCACTTCCACATGCTCTGAGCCAGATGAGACAGCTGCGGAGTGTGTGTGCCCCCCTGTTTCTGAATGTAGTACATGGCCGTCATGTTGTCCGTCCGGATCAACACGACCTTGTTGCACAGATGTACTTTGAATGCCTTTAAGGCCATGAAGATTGCCATCAGTTCCAGTACATTGATGTGCATCTTCCTTTGCTGTAGTGTCCATAGTCCCTGCACTGTGTGGTGGAGTACATGCGCTCCCCATCCCTGGAGAGAAGCGTCCGTCGTCAGGATAATCTGTGGCACAGGCTCCTGGATCGGTCGGCCATTGCAAAGGTTTTGTGGATTCCACCAATGCAGAGAGTTGTATGCCCGACCGCTCACCAACACTAGGTCTGTTAGTTGCCCGTGAGCCTGAGTCCACTGACGTGCTAGGCACTCCTGAAGCGGACGCATATGTAGTCTCGCGTGCGGGACAATGGAGATGCAGGAGGCCATCATGCCTATCCACTGCATGAACACTTTTGCTGGAAGCGAGTGCTGAGGTCTGAATCTTTGGATCAGCGACTGAATACTGGCGACTCACTGAATTTGGCTGCGCAGTGGCCGCCAGAGTGTTTATCGTCGCACCCAGATACTGCTGTATGTGGGCGGGCTGGAGATGGGATTTTGGGTAATTCAGTGAGAACCCCAGATTGTGCAGGAGGTGAATGGTGTGGGACACGTGGTCGGCACACTGTTGTTCCGACCTTGCCTGAATGAGCCAGTCGTCCAGATAGGGGTAGACGTGGATGTTTTGACGTCTTAGATGCGCCGCCACCGTCGCCAGGCACTTTGTGAAGACCCTGGGCGCTGTGGTGACCCCAAAAGGCAGAACCTTGAACTGGTAGTGCTGGTTTTGAATGGTGAACCTTAGATATTTCCTGTGTGAAGGATGCAGGGGAATGTGAAAGTATGCATCCTTGAGATCCAGAGTAGCCAGGAAGTCCCCTTGCCGAAGCAGTGGGAGAACCTGCTGCAACGTGAGCATATGGAAATGTTCTGACAGAATGTACCAGTTGAGGGGCCTGAGGTCCAGGATGGGCCTGAGGGATCCGTCCTTTTTTGGAATTAGAAAGTACAGGGAGTAAACCCCTGTTCCCCTTTCTTGCAGTGGAACGAGCTCTATTGCCCCTTTTTGCAGCATGACTTGGACTTCCTGCTGCAACAAGTGCAAGTGCTCGCCGGACATAGGACGGTTTCTTGGAGGTATGTTTGGTGGAGTGGAAGTGAGTTCCAGACAATAACCGTATTGGATAAGAGATTTGACCCACCTGTCCGTGGTGATGGACTTCCACACGGGCAGGAACTGCTGGAGTCTCCCCCCGACTGGTGTTGTGTGGTCGGGGGGCAGTGACAAGGCGTCACTGTTTGTTGGCGGTGGAGGACCTGGAGTTGTTATTTCCACGTCCTCTGCCTTTGACGTTGTTGCCCCGGTAACCACCTCTACCCTTGTTGGTGTATGAGGATTGGGTGTTGCTTTTATAGAATTGCGTGGATTGTGACGCTTGACCCCTTGAGGTGCCTCTGTTATTGGAGCGGCGAAAGGAACCACCCCGAAACTGCTGGGACTGTAGGGCACCCATAGATTTAGCAGTGTCAGTGTCTTTTTTCATTTTTTCAAGGGTGGCATCCACTTCTGGCCCAAACAGGTGGTCTGGATTAACTGTTTGGTTTAGGATGGTAGTCTGAATGTCTGGTTTAAAGCCTGATATTCTAAGCCATGCATGTCTACGCTGTAGCACGCTAGTGTTTATAGCTCTCGAGGCGGTATCAGCCACGTCCAGAGCGCACTTAATTGAAGCATTGGTGATAAGCTTCCCCTCCTGAATCAACATTTCAGCTCCCTCCTTGTACTGATCAGGTAAGTGCTGTAGAAGGGTTTCTAGGGTGTCATAGTGTGCCCTATCGTAGCGTGCAAGTAGCGCTTGCGTGTTGGATATGCGCCACATATTAGCTGCCTGCGCAGCAATACGTTTCCCTGAAGCTTCAAAGACCTTTGATTCTTTGTCTGGGGGAGGAGCATCACCCGTGGTCTGTGAGTTGGCTCGTTTACGTGCGTTGGAGACAACCAAAGAGTCCAGTGGCAACTGTCCCTTGATGTACGTTGGATCAGTGGGCGCTGCCTTGTATTTGTCAATACGAGGATTGATGACTCTTGCCCGGGTGGGCTCCCTGAAAACCTCTGGCGCATGCTTTAGCACTCCTTTGAGCATTGGCAATGTCTTGACAGGCTTTTCAGCCACCGAGAAAGTGTCAAAAAGAAAATCGACATCCACTGGGTCAGCATGGAGGTCGACATCATGATTGGCTGCAGCTCTTTCAATTAGAGCGTTGAAGGCTGCAGAGTCCTCTGTTGGGGAAGTTTTTGCAGCAAAAAGCTGCGGCTCGTGTCCTGACTGAGGGTCCTCAGGGTCGCCCCCGGCAGACCATGGCTCATTTACATCCTCTGGGTCCGAGTACGCTGGATAAGTATACTCCTCCTCCTCGTCTCCGTCATCCTCCCCAGCGTTAGAGTGAGTGGGTGAGAGCTCCAGACCTTGTGGAGATGCAGGCTCCATAGGGGCAGATGCACCCGCAGAGTCAAACCTCTTTTTAAGGGGGATGTGGAAATGCTCCAACACAGGCTCCGGGGTGATCTTCCTTTTAAGGAGAGAGAGCTTGCCTGTGTTGGCGTCGATGACGACCTCTCGACGCTCCTCGTCCGCTAGTGGCTGGTGCCGTGGCTTTGGCACCACCAATGATGCCTTTGGCGTAGAAACCAGCTTTAAGGGCACCCCGGCCCCATGTTTCGGAGCGAAAGCCTTCGGCGCCCTTCGTGGCGGCAGCGTGAAGTGAATCGGCGTCTGCGCCTTCGCCGGTTTCTGTGGAGGCTTAGGCGGCACAGTGTCCTTCGGCTCGAGCGCCACGGCCTCCTCCCGAATACGCTGAAGGGACTCCGTGACCTTCTTGGTGAGTGAGGGGGAGGGCCGGACCGGCTCGAGCGAGTCCTCAGAGTCCGGATTCGGGTCGGCGACCAAAGCCGCAGTCTTCGGAGCCGACGCAGCACCTCCCTTTGCTTTGTCGACTGGGATCAGTGCAGCCAGAGACTTGGGATCGTCCTGACGCTTCTTTGGGGCCTTCTTATGGTCATCGACCTTCTTGGCGTCGACGCGACTCTTCAGAGCGTCGACCAGCTTCGGCGCCGACGCAGCCGCGTCGGGCGTTTTCGCCTTCGGCTTCGACACGGGGGTCTTCGGATCGGCCATCTTGGCGTGGCTCTTGAGCTCGGCGGCCATCTTGGATTTCTTCGGCGCCGAGGCCTCTGGAGCCTTTGATCCAACCAGTGCGACTTGCACTTTCGATACAGATGGTGTTGACCCCGATGGCTTCACTTTCGGTTTCTGGACCGGGAGTGGCGCATCACCAATGTCCGTGGCCGGGCCAGGAGGCGGGGCCGCGGGACGAGTATTGAGGTCTTGGGTAAGGCCCGAAGGCGATCCCTCGACCTGGGCCTTATGATGGGGTTTGGCCCCGGAGTCAGTATGAGGATGCTCCTCTTCCGAGCTATCCTCTACGGTGGCAATGGCCCCGTCGTCGTCCCCTACCTCCTCGACGACTTCCTCGAACTCTTCGTCTCCCGCGTCGTAGTCTTCCTCGCCCTCCGACGCCGGGTTAGAGCCTGAAACATTCAGGATGGTGTCGTCGTCAACATCTTCTTCAAAGATGTTTGCTGGTGGGGGTGCCGATCTCTGGGCCTGCAGTCTTGCGGCCCGACGTAGCTTGAGAGTCTTCTTCAACCGGAACTTGGAGCAGGCCATACACTTGGCCTCGTCGTGGTCCGGCGACAAGCACTTGTTGCACACTGGGTGCACGTCGATGTGCGGGTACTTTGAGGCACACACTGGGCACCTCTTAAATGGACTTCGTTCCATGTTGAAGTAGTCTGGAGCGTCGTGTAGGCCCGTCCGCGCCGACAGCACGCGGAAGGGCAGCAGTTGATCGGAGCCGATGAATAAACCAACCCGAACGACAAACAATACCGACGCGAGTCATAAAGACCTTTTGGTCTCAAGTAAAGAAACGTAAACAACTATCGATTCCGACAGAGGGAACCGAAACACATCCGAACCCAATGGCGGAAAAAAAACAATCTGGGGATGGAGTCGATGCCCATGCGCACTGTAGTCCAGGGGAGGAGCCACCTATCTCGTGATACTTCGAAGACTCTTCCAGGACAACAATGTGCAATCATCCGGACCCAACACTAGGCGGCGATCTATGCACAGATATGAATTCAGCAGCCCACATGCCTCGAACCACTTCGTTGAACAATGGTGGCGGCTCCGCGACCGGTCCCTCGACCTCCCACGAGACATGGACCTGGAACGGCGCAGAGCTGACTCTCACTCAAGCAACTTTCAGGACTGCTGCCGCAAAGTTTTCGGAGCCATGGCCCGGCAGTCTTGGCACCAGGCAATAGAGACACTCGTGGTGCGGGTCAGCCACCGACATCAGGAGGGGACAAGCCACGCAACACTTGAAACCGGGCATCCATATACACCAGGCGTCAAAGACTCAAAGAACAGAGACATAAGTCCCCAAAAAACTGTCAAAAATTAACTGGGGGTACCGCTCTCTCCGGATCTGCACTTGCTGGTGCTGAAAAAGAAAGAACTGACGTAAGCGCGCGTGGGCACATCTAAGTAGCTCCAGCAAAGTCATCTCGGTGACTACAACACTAACGGCGTACCCGGAGCCGCACTGCAACGCTTTCAGATTTCTCAGATTTTAGTGCAGCCATTATGGCGCTGTGGATTTCGTAGCTAAAAACTCCCACCACCTTATACTCCTAATGGCAGCACTGCACTTACAATATCTAATAATGGACTTAGACACTGTTGGGGTACGGGCTCATGCACCTGTACCGACACCACTGGTATAGTGCACCCAGCTAGAGGGGTGACTGATCTATGCCAGGGCAGTGGGTTGTAGGCATGGCACCCAGGGACGTGTGCCATGTCGACTTCACTTTGTTCTGCACCAAGACACGCAGCCTGCAAAGGCAGTGTGAGAGTGTAAAGGTGCAGGGCCTCTAAGAGTGCTGCAGCCCTTAGAGGCCTTCCCTGGTCACAGTGCTCTGGGTGCCTGTGGTACCATCTACCAGGGGCTGACCAGTGGTTTTGTTTTCAATGCAGTTTTAGGCAAAGAACATAGGCCCTGGGAACCTGATTAGCAGGTGCCTGGGGTACACTCTGTCAAAGTACATCAGCAGTTCAGCAAAAAGTCGGGGGGGGGGGGGGGGGCGGGGTCAACCATGCAGAAGGAGGGCACTTTCTCAAATCCAAGTATTCTCCACCCCACTGGTGTTGTATTGGGGGCCACTTCAGTGTTGAAATAAGGAACCCATCCCATCTGTAGTCTTCCCAGCGGTGTGGCCTCTCTTAAATGACTTCCTTAACTGCAACACCCCTATTGCCTTTGAGGTATTACATTTTCTTCATTTGGTTCATCAAAGTTTCTGGAGGAGAGCCGTCATTTCGGTTTTGAGCGGACATTTTTTCCTTTCAACCTCAATTACATGTTTCAGCAGAGAGGATTACTTCCCCCTTCAGATCCTTTTCCCTCCTCCGGTCTAGATTTCATTTCAAATTCAAGCCAGAGTCTGAGAATTTGTCCCCAGTGGTGCACTTGTGCTGGGAACAGTGAGGCTCTGTTTCAGCTTCCCTTCCACTAACAAATGTTTCGGCATTAGAGGTGCTTCAGTGAGTTTTGAGAAAGTTTTCAGCTGGCCCGCTACAGCTATGCAGTGTTGCTGGCCTTCTTTTGTGCTCTGCCTCTGTCGCACTTCCGCTAAAGCACCTCTCTCATGAGGACAACAAAATGTTCCTTGATGTCAGACCCCTCTCCCAGCACCTACTCAGTTTCTTCAGGGTTAGTTTTGTCACTCAACAGCCCTGTCTTCAAGATAAAGTTGCTTTCCCTGTGACTGATTCGTGGCTTTATGTGTCCACTTATGTTTGCCCCTCACTTTCTGTGCCTTGCACTCTTCTATGGTCCCAAGACAGGCAAAGATTCCATGCCTTCTGCGTGTCCTTTTGTGCAAGCTTGTCATGGCAATTTGAAAGAAACCTAAATGGGTTATCTTCCATCTTCAGTCCCCCAGCAGTACATTTTCTAGTCCACGTGGTCGAAGTCTCACATAAATACCAGCGTTTTCAGTTTTCTGCGTTCTCATCCATCAATGTCCATTGTCGATTTTGGAGCCCTCTCCTTTTCCATTCCTCTTTGTGTTCTTTGGCACACTAATACCCGCAGCTCTGCACTATGCTTCATCTGAACACAACGCCAGATAAAATAATCTGAAGACGGCACTCCTACACTACACAAGGGCTTTTGAGGGTTGGAGAGAAGGTGGTGGTGTAAAATTAATGTTATTATTTGATAGGTATAACTACCACATGGTCGATAAACTCCAAGAGGAAGTGGGGGTTTGAGGGGAAAATTGAGTTTTGAGACCGAAACACTCAATGGTAGAATTATGGAAAGCATGTGAGTACACAAAAAGGTACAAGTTGCAACTACTGAATGGATTTACACCTAATTGAGCAAAGGGACATACTTGAATAACGTTATATGTATAGACCAATTTTACCATAATTGCCTTCAGGTGCTTTTTTTGTATGGAAGTCTCAAGAATCCTGTGGAAGTAAAAAACAGCAAAATCACCCTTGGAAACCTAACTAGGTTTAGGCCCCTGCTAGAGGGATCTAAAAAAAACATGTCTTAAAGAACCTAAAGTGGATGTACTTTTTTCTTGGAACTTTTCATTCAGATTTGCCTGCGCCAAAGTTATTTATAAAATATAAAATTCATGGATGACTGAACTGGAAAGAGTACATTCCAAAGAATGGAAAGGTGGGGGAACGGTGACAAATCAGCGGTTAGTTACATTATGAACCAGAAGGATTATGTTACTTAGCCTGAAAGCATCTGTTCATGGCATGTAGTAGTGTAGATTTACAAGCTCTGCATACGCCTGCCATCTAGTGTTGGGTTTGGAGTTCTGCAGCTTGTTTTTCTTCCAATAAGTCTTTCGAGTCATAAGAGCAAGTGGCTCCTCTTAGTGATGCAGCAGATAAACCCACTATTGAGAGGTAAAGGTATTTTGGCAAGAGAACAACGTATAAACCAACACTGCCAACCAGTGTCATGAAGCAGACAGTCACTCCCGCACACGCACTTTAAGTTTGTACCGCTAAGCAATGCGACAGGTACCAGCCCGGTCTGTATAGGTACTTTAACACTCATACGCACCGGTCACCCTAATGCGGTGTCACTGATACCAAGCAGGTCAACAGATAATATGCTGTAGACCCCGTATGTCCAGGTCTCCCGCCAACCTCCAATTCACGCCACTGCCCCAGACACCCCGGATGGAAGTTCACCAGCCCATCCCTCCGGGCACAAGGCTACTCAAGGTTGGGCTACACCTCACCTGGGTCTCTAGAAAGAAGGCGGGGATAGCCAGTAAGCATAAACAAGAGGTAGACGCAAACAAAGGGGGGGGGGGGGGAAATCCACGCAGGAAGTTCCCCGACAAGATGCGAAGCAGAAACAGGCTACGAGCAACTAATTGTTACGAACAGGAGTCCACCAGTGCCTTCTGGCACTAGCCCAGTTCTGCGAAGCTCAAGGAGGGGTGGGTGAGGGGGACGATGGGGGAGATGGTGAAGCAGTCTTCACTTGCTCCAGAACCTTCTCGGAAGCGTTCCTCCAGCCTTGTCAATTCCTCGCACTAGAACCTAGTGCCACAAAGTCTTTGGCAGAGCCAGATGGGGAGAGGGCAGTTGGTTCACCGTGATTGGGCGAGTGAATGAACAAGTACAAGTAATGAATGGGGAATAACACAGGGGAGCCTCTCTGATTGAGGAGGCGCCCTGTTAGATCTGGAATCTTTCAACGTATTTCTCCTGTCTTTTTTCTTTCTGACCTCCCGGTTTTTACTGTTTTTGCTGGTATAGTGTCTTTGCCGATACACTCTCACTGCTGTTCAGTGTTAAAGTGCAAGTGCTCTAGTTGTTAATTGTATTATAGATTTGGGTTTCCAATATTGGCATATTTGATTTACTAATAAGTCCCTAGTACAGTGCACTGAGTTCAAGGGCCTGTAAATCAAATGCTAATACTGGGCCTGAAGCATTGATTGTGCCACCCACAAGGTGTGCCCTGCCTTACCTGGATGAGTCAGGGCTGGACTGAACAGACATGGGCTGCATTTAGAGTAGTGGGAGATTTCTCTGTACCTGAATGGGCCTGGTCTGCTTTAGACAATGCTGTCTCCACCTCCTGCTGGGAAGCTCCACTAGAGGACCAAACTGGTTTGGACTAAGCCCAGACACAGTCCGTCTGAAAGAACAAAGGAATATTGAGTATACATATTGGAGCCCAGACCTTTAGAAGACGCTGGAATCAAGGAACCAGTCAAGAAGAGCTGCCAGGAGGAGTACTGCCCCTTTGCTGTGTTGTTGCTTTCTTGCGTTGGCCTGCATTTCCTGCTTTGCCTTTGGCAATGTAAGGACTGGACTGAACTTTCTTTACTTGTGTAGAGTATCCCCATAGGCTTGAAGTAGAACTTTCCTCCTGTTCTGAAGTCTCTGTCGCTGGCTACGTGTCTTGAAGGCCCCACAGAGAGTACCACTGCATCTCGCACCGCAATCCTGGTCTCACCGACGACTACAACCTTACTTGTGTGAACCCGATGTCTGGGATTAAGGTGCAAGCACTTCAAAGTGATCCCAATGGCAGGTTTTTTATTGTAAAGTGCCAGAAAGAAAGTCTGGACTTCATGGTTGTTAATATATTCGGACCTAATTACGACAACCCGCAGTTCTAGAGCAGCCTGGGCAGCAGATTGCACCACAATAGGGGCTTCCCAGTAGTTCTAGGTGGAGATTTAAATTATATCTTGGACCCCAATAAGGACCGCTCAAAGGGTCCCCCGCGTCACTGGTTGGCAGCGGCTGGCGCGATCCTAGACCTTTTGGAGGATCTAGAACTGAGAGATGTCTGCAGGCACTTCTATTCTGACACCGCTGGCTTCACGCACTATTCTGCTCCGCACAACACTCACGAGGATAGACTACTGGCCCATGTCCAAAGGCCTTAATGGCAAATCACGAGTTGTCTGCACCCACACACCCTTTCTGACTACTCCCCGCTGCAACTTGATTTACACTTCCGAATAAGGCAAGCTCCTGCTTTTCTTTGGAAATTCCCGCTCTATTCCCTCCTTGATCCTGTGTTCATGACGGAAATCACTACTGATATAGAGACCTACTTTGTGGCTAATATGGGGTCAGTTGATAGCTTTTCCAAAACTTGGGAGGCCTTCAAAGTGTATATTCAGGGTATGGTTATCGCTAAACACTCTGGGGTGTTAAGGTCACTAAGGAAGCACTTGACTAAACTAGAACAGGATATTTCATCACCAGACCAAAAGTATCAGGAGGCAGGGGACGTCAATCTATTGGGGGACATCAAAGAGGCGCTAGAGGAGTACCAGGACACAGCTGATAGAGAGGTAAAACATCTGGGCAAGTATGCCACAGCCAGGGTTTATGGGGAGGGAGATCGCCCAGGGGCCACGTTAGCAGCATTGATGCGATCCAAGCGTGAAGTGGACACTATTTCTAAAATATTAGACGAGGGAGGGCAGCCTTTGCATTGCAGTCAGGGAATAGCTTACCAGTTTCAGAGGTACTAATCTCAACTATGCACAACGCAGTCCCCCCAGACGTTGACGCCATACGTGATTACCTTGAACATATTCAAATGTCCTGGTTATCTTAAGTGCATGGAGAGTATCTCATGTCCCCTCTTACCACAGGTGAGGTTAGGGCAGCCTTTAAGTCCATGGGTTCCGGCAGTGAACCTGGCTCAGATGGGCTCACCGTCTCTTTCTACAAGACCTTCCAAGACTTTTTGGTCCCTCATCTCATGACTCTGTATGAGCATATGGCCCAATCTGACACTATGCCACCTTCCATGAGGGAAGCGCTAATCAGGTTGCCTAAAATAGGGAAGCTAGCGGAGGCCTGCTCCTCGTACAGGCCATTGTCTCTCACAAAGGTCTCATATATGCCAACATTTTAGCTAATCGATTGGCCCGCTGCTGCCCCTTGTGGTTCGCCCAGAGCAGTAGGGGTTTGTTCCCAGGCTTTGCCTCACCTCTAATCTGCGCACTATATTCGGCGCCATCCAGAGGCTAGATCCAGCTTGCAATGCTGCAGCTGTATTTTTAGATAAAGAGAAGGCTTTCGACTCTGTAGAGTAGGGCTTCATGAAAAGCGTCCTGCAGAGATCTGGGTTGGAGACGTCTCAGATAAGTGGTAAAGGACCCTTAGCCTGCACTTGGCAAACAGCAATCCTATCCTGAAGTCAGCCTGAATGTCTTTATCATATCCCTGCAGCGCACCCAAAGGTGCGGGTGTCAGGCATTGACCCACAATCTCACTCAGTGCCGCATATACTTTCGCTCAGAAGTCAAAGATATTTGGGCAGGCCCACGCCACATGCAAGAATCCAGTGTCCGGTTCTGCACATCTGTCGCTGGGGGTATAGTAAACTCTATTCAGGAATGTGAAATTTATCAGTCGGTGCCTACCATTTAGAGACACTTGCTTTGTGGTCTCTCAACAGTATGCCCAGTCAATAACTGTGTCAAGATTGCCCTGCCACTCTGACCTGGCTCTATGAAGGAGCAGTTTCCTGGGCTCCTGTGCCAATGAGTAGAATGCTGTGATGAGTTTTTACAGCGTTTTAGCTTTAATTATGTAAGATAGAGCTGGAAACTCCCTTGGTTCCTGCAAATGAAACCCCAGCTGCAAGGGAGTCAAGGTCGGCAGGTGGTCTTCCCCAGACAAAGCTTCTGGTGTCAACCCTATATGAAGGCCGGTAAACACAATCGCAGACAACAGACTGAGGGAGAGTAACTGTGAAGACCGAAACAAACACTGCAATGGCACGGATACGGAGCACAGGAAGACACGCCCGAAACAGACCGTGGAAAGAAAACAATCAAAGAATGGAGCGGATAACTATGCACATTACCAGCAAGAGTTGGAGTCACACTAACTTGAGACTCAGAAAAACGATTTGCGCACATTCTGGCCCAAAACTAGATGGCTGGAGTATGCCCAGCACGTGTATCTACAGCCACCATGAGTTTCATAACAGATAATAGCCAGAGTTGCTATGTACACTGTGCTATAATAGACATACATTTCTAAAATTATAAATTGAAGAAAATAAACATTCACACAAGCTGTGAGTGTTAATTTGAAAGTCACCACTTCGAAAGGGTGCAGTCCACAAATTCCACTTCCACATAAACTACAAATCGGAATAAAACTGTGCTGCTAATTAAATGCACCAATGGTTTCAATAAGCAGGAGACTTGAGAAAGCAAAGATGTGGTGCGAGAGATTCCAGCTGCGTCTTAAAGCGGGAAAATGAAACCGTGCAGTTCAGAAGAGGGTGGACATAAGTGCAAAACAATGTACTGCCATTCATATTTTCTTCATGCACTTACTGTTTTGCCTCCTTTGCCAATAACTCTTCCAGCAGCATATGATGGCACCTTAATGTGCGTTTCAAGCTTAACTTCTTCTTTAGGCCCAAAGAAATTTTCTTCTTTTAATTTACCAAAGATCCTCCCTTGAGCCTGAAACAAAACAACTCATGAGTATTAACTGGAACTTTCTGGAAGCTACACATAGATCAACAAAGGATTACAACAGATTTCCTTACATACTAACTTACATTCCGGAACTAGAGTTGTTTCCACCAAAGATTTTACCACGCATGTTTATTTCCTCGTATCCGAATGTTAAGGCTGAATTATAACCACACTTCTTTTGATGATTAATATCAACCAAAGTATAACATTGAAGTACACACATTATTGACATCTGCACACCCTAAAGATAGTGTGGGGTGGCGGCAGGTGCCCCAACACCAACTGGCTGGCCAGGAGACTATGATTGTTCCCTATCGCAGTCATAAAAACAATGGTGAATTAATTTAGACTCCTAGGTCTCTCTGACGTGGGGAAACCTGCCTGTTTACAAGATATAAACACAAGGAGATGATGGACGAAGCACAAACTTTTCAGACACTCATCCAAGGACCGTTTTTAGGGTAAAACCCTTCATCAGCCAGGCTAGCTTGAATCCAGTGGCAAAGTGAGCAAGGGAACCACGTCTGGGCATACCCTACCAACTTAGGGCAAACAAAGCAAACACAAGGAGATGACGAATGGAGCACTGAAACATTTCAGACACTCACCCCAAGTCACAGATCTGGGTTGAATACATCATCGTTCCTTAGCTCACTTCGCAACCTCAATTCAGAATCAGCTATATGCAAATCTGTCTTGACCCTGTGCTCAGGGGAACAGTCTAGCCCAAACTGCCAAGCAAGCAAGGTCATCACTGGACCAGAAACAAGCACCCTGTTATAATCCTGGGTTCAAACTGGAATGGCATGGGGAGCAAACAAACGGTGGATTTAGGCCCAGATCTCTGTACTGGGGTTAATGTATAAGATTGTTCTGCATTCTGTCCATCAATTATTCTTTTTACATTTGTTTACAAGATGTGGCATCTTAACCGCCACTTAGAAAACACAGGTATGTAGGAAGCTGGCTCTCTATATGGGGCACCAAAATGAGGTACGCTGCAGAGAGTCCAGGCGACCCTTACTGGTTTACAGAGGTTAAAATATTCCCAAATGCTCTTTTGTCATACTATACAGTTTCGGTTGACCAGAGGATAGCTTTATTTATTGCACACAGCATTCCTGACACATATTCAATGAAAAAATCTGACGCCAACTTAAAAAAAAAAAAAAAAGATTTTATATATATGAATGTAAACAGCACGCTCGAAATAGAAAATCCACTGTATTTCCAAAGCGGTAATGTAATTACTATAGAGAAACACATACTGCATACTGAATTTTAGGTAAATATGGGGTACGGTTCAAGGGAGCACCAGCAGGTCGCCAATGGGGCGTCGAGGTACAGAGGTGAATTTTGGCGTGGAGTGGGAAATAGTCTTTTTGTGAACCCACAGGGGTCTCCGGTCTTGGACACCCAGGGACTCTGTTGGTCCACTCGAACATGGGCTGGAGGAGCTCTTGTGCAGTGGTGCTTTGTCCAGTGGAGTAGCGCTGCTGAAGACTCTTGCGGTTCTCAGTCCCTGCAGAAAGAGGCTGCAGGTGGCGACTGGCGGACCAGTCTGGACAAACACAAAGATGGGCTCAGCACCCGAGGGTCTTAGGACCACGTTAGCACAGTCGCCTCCCTCAGACTCAGGCTGTGGAGCACGGGAGCACAGGTGCTTAGAGGAGTTGGGTCGCAGTTGGTCAGAGGCTCACTCTGGATCTTGGTGGCTGGGTGCAGAGCGAAACAGGACAGCAGAGCTCTTCTTGTGGCTGGCCTGACGGATCCTGATGTCCCTCAACGGTAGGTCGTGCTTGGTGCTGGGGGGAGTAAGGACTGGAACACCAACAAGCCTAGGTTGCTGCACCTGCTCCTGCACTCAGGATATTGTTGCTGGCCAGCACCTGGGGGTCCTGGCCAAACCTGGCAAGGAGACAGATTTGACCTCCTGGAGTACGAAGACCTTTCTCCTGTGACAATGCTCCTTCAGTGAGCCTGACGGCTAGCAGCACAGTGGACAGCCAGATCCTTTGCTGTGCCTGCAGACACAGGGGAGCATCTCCTCTACTCCAAGGGAGATCTTTTACGATTGTGGAGGTGCTGGGCAGTCCTCCAAGGGTTTGGGGAGGGTGTCCAGCTTTTTGGTGAAGTCGGTCCCAGCGATAGTCTAAGTGCAAGCAGCCTGACAGGGTTTTGCGTCAATCTTTGGTCAGGTCTTCAGTTCTCGCACTCGTCGGTCCTTCTTCGTGCGGACTCGGTTTCCAATAGTCTAATCTGATTTCCAGGTGTCAGCGGGCCACCTAAATACTCCATTTAGGGGCGATAAGGGGTGTGAAGTTTAGTAGACAATTGGCTACCTACCCCTGGAGACACTACACTCTATAGATGACCACTTCCTTTGGGGAGTGGGCATCACCCTGTCCCAGAGTGAAAGAAGTTACTTACCTGTAACTATAGTTCACCGGTATTGGAATCTTACATAGATTCACATGCTTGAATCATTCCAAGTCGTCGAGATGGGAGTCCCCGGTATTATTAAAAATAATGTCCCATTAGACATAGAACATAAGGTTTTAGACCTTAAAGTGTTTTGTAACATATCCCTGTCCTTTAGTAAAAGACCAAACTTAGAACTAGCCAATCAGAAGAGGCCATCCTGTAGAACCCTCCTGAGAGAAGATACAGTCCCTCAGATTTTCCAAGCACAAGTGCGCACAAATAGAACAAGCATTGGCATAGCCAATAGGTCTCGCCTTCGGGATGTTATAAGTATTTAATTATGCAGCACAATATCCTAAACACTTAAAATGTCCCAAAGGCGAGACCCATTGCCTATGCCAATGCTAGTTATACTTGTCATTAACTAGAGATAGCACGTCTGATCCATGGAGTACCCAGTACTTATTACGGTGTACACTAGTAATTAGTAGGCCCGAGGAATGTGTAAAATGGCGTATAAGATACATCTTTGATGTATGAAACAGGGGACGCTACTAAGTTGCTGCCCTCATCAGAGAAGTGGAAGGGCGTGACTGAGGTTTAATTGATTATAAAGCTGCATATGTTGTTTGTTCCCCCAATTATTTATGTGATGTAACATTGCCGTCTGACACATGTTTGCAGCCTGGTTGGATAGTACCTAGCTCCATCTTCTTCCACTTATTTTGTATCATTTCATGTCTTCAATATATTGCTGTGTAGGATTACAAATGTCAATAAAATTATTTTTTTTAAAAGCTTGGGCTCATATGGGTGGGGGCACTGCTATGTTTGCTACCTTTACAGTCCTCAAATGTCTTCACAGTGGAAGCATAGGCAGCATTTGGTGTGCTTTACAGGAGTTGGGCCCTCTAAAGAGTTGGCACATAGTGATATCTTCATGGTACTTTGGAGTCTTCAAATCAAATGTCTTACAGATGAAAACAAGGGTCATATCAAAAACTTAGAGGGCTTAGAGCCCGTCCTTTTCTTAACAATAGACAACAATACAGACATACGGCTATTGAGAAGCGCACTGCGGATAGCTGTATAGACTGCGAAACACTATAGCAATGGAGACCATGATGAAGACAAAGGTATAGGGCACAAAATAAATCTGTATGGCAATTGAGGACCATACGGTAGACAGATGTATGGACTAATGATATGGCAACTGAGGAAAATTCTATAGATACCTGTATGGAGCACAAACCAACGGTATGGAATAAGAGATGGTATGGTGATTGAGAACCATTCTATACACAGCTGTACCGAAACAGAAAGGTAAACCATGCTAGAGGCAGCTGCAACAGAAAAGGCTCGAGAAAAAGTTACGTGCCGGGTGGATAGGCGTGCTAATCTGCTTCGTTTTCTAATTTGCTGAACTAATGATTTAAATTAGGAACTGCATCAACATGAGAAACCTCCAACGCTGTGTTTGTGACAGAGGGTTGTGTGCCTCACTTGTGAGAATGAAACAAAGGTAATTGGAAGTAAAGTGGAAGTCCGTGCAAAATAAAAAAGTTTCATGCGAGAAGGCACAGTATGGTGATGAAGACCATGTTTAAAGTAGTTGTGAGGGAGACGGTGCAGTATAGCGTTCGAGGGATGTGCTCAGGGCAGTAGCCATGAATTCAGCACAGAGTGGTGATGCAAGGCCATGCTAGAGGCAGCTGTGAGGGACACTGCAGAGAAGAGACAGTGTGGCTAGATTGAATCATCCAAGAGAACTGTAAGAGCCCCACGTCATAACTGAACACTAGACCTGGCTTTTTCATGAACAAAGCTTTGCATGTTGGGACTTGTAGTTTAGTTGGAGCAGCTATAAGGGGAGTACAAATTTAGAGCAGGCAAGTTGTTTGCAAAAATTCCACATCTAACTGCTTAGACAACTCACTAAGATATGGGGAATCACTACATAGCAGGAATTTGCAGCAACAAGTCTGACTCTAGCTCTTACCTGCCAGGAGTAGAAGAAGAAAGCCGGGATTAGCAGACCTTGCAGTCCTGGGCGTCCCTCCAGTCCCAGTATGGGATGGTAAAGTTCCCATCTCCAGTCACCTTCTGGCGTTTGCGTTTCCAAAAGAGCAGGTAGAAGCAGTGCCACGGCAGGAAGGGGGGCGCTTCGTGGGCAAAGTCAATGTTTCTCCACACAGCAGTCTCCTCCTCGCCCTCCGCCAGCACCCACGAGTCCCGGGAGGCGTAGTAGTGAATCCAAAGAGGTCGCAGACTCTGTCGGCGAAGAGCGGCCGTGACCTGTTGTCCATCTGCTCGTAGGTCCCAGCGGAGATGACGTTGTCAGGGCTGGTGGTGCGTTTGGCCAGGTTCAGGTCGTCCAGGAGTCACGCGCTCTCTGTGGCGCTCAGCTGGGTGATGCTCTTGCGCACCTGCACGCACGGCTCCGCACAGTCCGGCCTCCCGGTCGTCCACACCCGAAAACGGACACTAGGGTCCGTTGGGGGCCTGGGACACTTCCACAGCGTGGCAGCTGCCGCGCCCGGAGAGCTGTCCGCAGGGAGAGCCATCGCCGTCCCACACCGGGCAGCACTCCTTGCTGAGCAGAGCCTCGGTGGAGGAGCAGAGCCACGGGAAATGGGTCCGACAGCAGCACGCACACAGCCAGGCCCCACACCATCATCGCGTTTTCTGCAGAGTGGGCTAACCTGTAACACCCCAGCAAGTTACAAGTACACACCGACCCGCCACCCCTGCACATCACATCGGATACCACGTGCACATACCATCGTGCAGGATGCCCCTCTGGCACGTGAACATAAAAGCAGCATTATCAGAGAGTCTGCGTCCTGTGCGCACATGACCGGCCTGCAGGGAAAAGGGCCAGCTCGAGAAAAAGTTACGAGCCGGGTGGATGGGCGCGCTAATCTGCCTCGTTTGCTCAACTAATGAATTAAATTAGGAACTGCACCAACCTCCAACATTCATGGCAGGGCTGTTTGCTTTACTTGTTATAAGGAAAACAAGCGCGTGCGCCTCGCAGCAGGGGGAGAGAGGAGGGGGCCTGCGCGATTCACTTGCGGGAGAGAGTGGCGCAGTGATAATAGCTGCCATATGCCAGCCGCTCGCTCCCGCAAGGAGATCGCCAAACGTGCACGCGTTGCAATAGAAAGCAATGTAACACATGCACGTTTTTGGGGAGAAAAGCTCATCGATGACATGAGGTCCTCTCCTATGCAACGCATGTGCGTTACGTAGGCGAGACCTAAAAACTGAGATAAGTGAGCCTTTTCCAAGGGAGGCGGGCGGGTCGCATGAAAATCTATCAAAGATTCCACTACTGGAGAACAATAGTTACAGGTAAGTAACTTATTTCTTACTACAGTATTGGAACTTTCATAGATTCACATGCTTGAATCAGAGCAGAGAGTAACACATTTTCATGTCATAACTGCAGAAAAGGCATGCAAGACAGCACTGCCTGTATACAGTAATATACACATATAAATACATAAGCAAAATTATTCAAAGAACACATATACCATAAATCATTGCAAATGAGAGACAGTAAAGGATGGTGGGAAGGAACCAAAGAAAAGAAGGCTTCTCTTATTGAAAAAGATGTCTGCGAACAGCTTGTCTCCCACCGCATCTCGCTTATTACCAGCATCCAAGCAGTAATGCTTGGTGAATTTGAGCTGCGTCCTACAAGTTGCTGCTCTACAAATGTCAGGCAGGGATACACCTGCAAACAGCGCTGTCGATGTGGATATCGCTCTTAGAGTGGGCACAGACTACGGACGTCGGAGTACAGAATACAATGGCACTGGACATCCATCTGGAAATGCTTTGCTTAGTGATAGGGAAACCTTTTCTAGGTGTATTGTAGGCAATAAGAAGCTGATTTGACTTGAATGGCCTTGTTCTGTTCCAAGTAAAATGTTAGGTACCTTTTAACATCTAGAGAGTGCAGAGCATGCTCCGCTACAGTCTGTGGGTTTGGAAAGAAGGATTTCAAAACAACGGACTCATTAAGGTGGAAATCAGGAGGAACCTTACAGATGAACTTAGGGTTCATTCGTAGAATACCTTTGTCTTGTTGAAATTGTAAGAAAGGTTCTTGAGTAGTAAAATTCTGAAGTTCCCCAAACCACCTTGCTGAAGTGAGAGCTAGGAGAAGTCACTTTCCAGGATAGGAACTTTATTTCAGTCTTGTGAATAGGTTGGAAAAGATGTTTCATTATATGACTGAGCACTATATTCGGCTGCCATGCAGGAGGAGATACCCTTACTGGAGGGAACATCCTAAAGAGCTTAAGAAATGGTTTGACTAGCCTGCAGGACCATAGAGATGGAACCTTAGCTGATCTGCAGAAACTGGAAATGGCAGCTAAATGTACTGTAATTGATGCGTGAGCCAAACCAGAGCGAGCCAAGAGAAGTAGATAAAGTAAAACTTTCTTTGGAGGCGAGTAGAGAGATTGACCTTAGACGATGCACACCAAATGCAAAGTCTCTTCCAATTAAGCGAGTGAGTCCTGTTAGTGCTGTCTGCTCCTGCTTTAGCCAGCACCTGTCTACACACCTGTGGGATCATTAAGTGTTGAACTTCTCTAACTCAGGAGCCAGGCTGACCATTTCAGAGAACTGAGGCTCCGATGGCACACTTGTCCCTGGTTCATCTTCAAAAGGTATGGAAATGGTCAGATGGATCGGAGACTTGACTGAAAGTAGGTGAAGTTCGATGTACCAGTGCTGGCGAGGCCAGGCTGGAGCTATCAAAATGATGTTGCAGGGTTCCATCTATCTTTTTTAGTACACATGGAAGGAGAGAAATGGGGGGACAGGCGTAAGCAAATATGCCGGACCAAGCTATTGAAAAGGCATTCCCCTATGAACACTAACTGTGACGCCAACTTGCGAAGAACTAGCATTTCGCATTCTCTGGAGATGTGAACAGATCTTTGTTTGGCTTGCCCCATTGGGAGAAAATGTTGTAGAGTGTGTGCTGGTCCAATTCCCACCTGTAGCAAGTGGACTTTAGTCTGCTTAACGTATCTGCAAAGACGTTGTTTTCCTAGGACGTCCTCCGATGATATATGCACTTTGTGATGAATTGCCCAGTACCAGTTAAGCTGGGCTTCCTGAGAGAGCAGGAGAGATCTTGTTACTCTGTTTGTTGAGGTAGTGCATCGTCGTGCAGTTGTCTGTTCTGACCAGCACTGATGCATTTTGTATTCTTGGCAGAAACGCTTGGAGCGCCGGAAAAACTGCTCTTAGCTTGAGAAGATTGATCTGAAGATCTCGGTGGGAAGGCGGCCATCTTCCACTGACCTGCAAGTCTAGAAGAAAAACTCCCCAGCCTTCTAAAGATGCATCTGTTGTAATCACGAGAGGAACAGCCTACGACAGGAACGGCAGACCCTGAGATAATTGGGGAGGTTGATCCACCAGTCCAAGGCCGCTATCATGGAAGGAGTGATCCAGATCAGGTCGTCGAATGAGCCCTCTATCTGCACCCATTGTTCGTTTGAATCCTCCTGAAGCGGACGCATGTGGAGACAACAATGAAGTATGAGGGGGATACAAGAAGACATCATTTCTATGCGAGATTGGAAAAGGCGTACAGAAAGTGACTCTTTTTTTGGACCCTTTTTGCCAAGGATATTAACCTTTGTTGTCTCTCCAGAGTGGGATGCGCCTTGTTTTCAGAGGTGTCCAGGTTAGCACCTAGAAACACCAGTTTCCAGACGGGTTGGTTGCAGAATAGATTTTTCTACATTTAAAGTGAGGCCTAATTTCTTGAAAAGTTGCAGAAAGGCTTTGGTGGGTGTCTTTGCTGCTTTGTAAGTTAAGGCCTTGAGAAGCCAGCTGTCTAGGTAGGGAAAAATGTGGTATTGTCTTAGACAGGAGGCGAGTGGTGCTAAACTCTTTGTGAAAATGCAGCAAGCAAGCAGATTTTAGTCCGAAAGGTAGGACGCGGAATTGTTAGTGGCTGTAGGCCACTGAATCTCAGAAACATCTTGTGTTTTCAGCACAAAAGAGAAAAGAGATCATGAAGAACGATTTTTTTTTGAGGAATTTGTTTAAGTTCCTCAAGTCCATGATCGGTCTCCAATTCTTTAACTTCTTTCGGACCAAGAAGAAACGGGAGTAGAAACCACTTCCTCTTTGGTTGAGGTTAACTCATTCTATTGCACCTTTCTGCAACATGTTGGTAACGAACAAGTTACTTACCTTCAGTAATGCTTTTCCTGGTGGATGCATTATCTGCCTGTGGATTCCTCACCTTATGAATATCCCCTGCGCGAGCATTCCTACCAAAATCTTTCGAAGCTCTCCGCGCCGACGAGGTCGTCACAGCGTCATGGCTCCGTCGCGGCTCCGCATGACGTCACCGGAGCCATAAGACCACCACGTCAGCGGGAGGACGTCCGTTCTACCCATTTTTTCTGTGCGACAGAGTCAAAAGGGGCAGACCGATCATTGAGACAATGCATGCATAGTATACAGATCGTCGAGACTCGGTTTAGAGGGCTGGTCAGGTTTACAAACGGGTGCCTGGCGTCGTGGGCGATGTGCCAAATACGCCATCACCCGCGGTTTATGGGGTGACACTTGATCTCCTTTTAAGTGCATTTAATTTTTGTAGTCTCTAATCCAGAGACAAGAAGGGTGTGTGCCTCCCGTCTTTTTGTTCGGTGAAGCCTCCTTTACATTGCACTTCAGACATTTTTTACTTTCACGTCCCTTGGTAGGGTGGGCCTTAGCGTGCCCATACCGCCGGGTTTTACTCACTCTAGGTCCTGACGAATGCCAGGTTAATTACACCAACATTGGCAGAAACATGTTGACCATTCACCATCACGTAATGTTATTGGAAACAGACCATCCAATTTAGTTGGCCTTGTTTACCAACACATTTTTTAATATGCCCTTGGTGAGTCAGTCATTAAATTAATTTTTGATACATACAAGGCATTTTTAATTCACCACATCACCTTTTTCACGTAACTCATCACCTAACCTTCACATCTTCACATTACCTGTTCCGCAGTAAATCTGGCGTTGAAGCACACTGGGGTGACATTCGGTCACACCCAGTGGGGCCCGATGATGAAGCATGTCACCGACCAGGTCGGTGAGTGAGGGCTTTCTAAACAAACCTAATTGGTGTTGTTTATCTCTTGTGCTCGATTACTTGTGTGTTTCCAACCAAGTAACACTCTTTTGTTGTTATTTTTCTAGTATACAGAATTCACACAAATGCACAAGTTACTACTTGTGTAACGATATATCTGTAAGAGACATTAGTTAGTGATAGATTCCTTACCTTAGAATATCCCCAGGCGTCAGACTGGATCCGGAAACTTTTGCGTAGCAATACCACTGCGCGCCGGTAGGCGTCGTCTGCGGCTCCGCGTCCGTCGTCGGCGTCGTGAGCGCCGGGATGACGTCGTCGGAGTACTTAGACGGCGCCCATGCGCGCTGACGTCAGTTCTGACACACAGCTTTTCCGCGCCAGATACGCAGAGCCATGATAGAACTAACACTGGTGCCATGAAACTAGGGCCCTGAAAGGGGATGACCTTAACCCTAGATATCGGTTCGCAGAACGGGGAGGATGGGTGGGTCGGTAAGGAATCTATCACTAACTAATGTCTCTTACAGATATATCGTTACACAAGTAGTAACTTGTGCATCTGAAAGAGACACGTTAGTGATAGATTCCTTACCTTAGAATAGATACCCCAGCAATACCAACCCCGGTGGTGGGTCTGCGAACCAATATCACACCAGAAAGTCCTGGAGGACGGAACGGCCAAAGAAGCCATCCCTCCGGACTTGACTGTCCAGGCAGTAGTGTCTTGCGAACGTGTGCAGCGAGGCCCACGTGGCTGCCTGACAGATGTCCTGCAGGGGGACACCTCGGCCCAGGGCAGTTGTCGTCGCCGTGGCCCGAGTGGAGTGAGCCCGCAATCCAGCCGGGGGCTCCTTCCTCGCCATGGAGTAACATGCTTGGATACACAAGATGATCCACCTAGAGATGGTCCTCTTGTGCACAGCCTTACCCTTCTTCGCGCCCACGTAACCAACGAAGAGTTGGTCATCCACCCGGAATTGGCGTGTGCGATCTAGGTAGTAGGAGAGCGCACGTTTTGGATCCAGACGGTGGAGCCTCTCTTCCTCTTTCGAGGGATGCGGAGGCGGAAAGAAAGTGGGCAAGGTAATGGACTGCCCGATGTGGAAGGCCGTGACAACCTTGGGCAGAAAGGAAGGTCGTGTACGTAACACCACCTTGTCAGGGTGGACAGACAGGAAAGGTGGAGAAGAAGAAAGAGCCTGGAGCTCACTCACTCTCCTGGCAGAGGTGATGGCAACCAGGAAGGCAGTCTTCAGAGTAAGGAGACGAAGAGGACAGTTATGCAGTGGCTCAAAGGGAGCACACATCAGATAAGTGAGAACAAGATTCAAGTCCCACTGGGGCATCACGAAGGGAACAGGAGGGAACATGTGCGTGATGCCCTTCAGAAATCTACTTACAATAGGGGACTTGAATAAAGAAGGCTGATCTGGTAGCCTCAGGAAGGCTGATAGAGCAGAAAGGTACCCTTTAAGAGTGCCCAGAGCAGAGCCCTGCTGGGCAAGGGAAAGAAGAAAGAGCAGCACTTCCGAAAGGGGTGCCGAGAGAGGATCCACAGCCTTTGCTGTGCACCATGCCACAAATCTGTTCCACCGGCAGGCGTATACCGACTTTGTGGAGGGACGCCTGGCTGCCAGAATGATATCACAGACTTCAGGAGGCAAGTCAAATGGCCTCAACTGCCGCCGCTCAATCTCCAAGCTTGTAGGTGGAGACTGGACAGGTTCGGGTGCAGGACCGTCCCCTGCTGCTGCGACAGAAGGTCCTCCCGAAGAGGCAGACGAATCGGGGGATCGACTGACATGCTGAGTAGCTCGGGATACCAGTATCTTCGTGCCCAGCCCGGAGCCACAAGGATGACCTGGGCCCGGTCGCGCCTGATCTTCTTCAGCACTCTGGGCAGAAGTGGTATAGGCGGAAAGGCGTACAACAGACCGCAGCTCCACTCGCGACGAAAAGCGTCTCCGAGCGAGTGCCGCCTTGGAAATTCCAACGCGCAGAACTGATGACATTGCGCGTTCTCTTCTGTGGCGAATAGATCTAACCAAGGCTCTCCCCATTGCCGAAAGAGACCTTGCGCTACGTCCGAGTTCAGACGCCATTCGTGATCCATCATGCACCGGCGGCTGAGTTCGTCCGCCCTGGCATTCAGAGAGCCTGCCAGGTGTTGAACCACCAGGGTCACGCCCTGATGTTCCAGCCACTGCCAGAGGCGCAGAGCCTCCTGGCAGAGGGTCCACGACCCCACCCCGCCTTGCTTGTTGCAGTACCACATGGCGGTGGTGTTGTCGGTGAACACTTGCACTACGCTCCCCCGGACAGAGGGGAGGAATGCCTTCAGTGCTAGACGAATCGCCCGCAGCTCCAGAAGGTTGATATGGAGCCGGGACTCCGCCGGAGACCAGAGGCCTCTGATCTCCGCCTCTCCCATGTGGCCTCCCCAGCCCTGGAGGGACGCGTCCGTCACAACTACGTGCTCCGGTTGGGGTAGGGAGAGGGGTCTGCCACTGACCCAGTCGCGGTCCGTGAGCCACCACTGCAGTTGTCTCGCAGTGCCCTCCGAGATCAGGACATGATCGGACAGGTTGCCCTGATGCTGGGCCCACTGAAACTTCAGGTCCCACTGCAGAGCCCGCATCCGCCACCTGGCGTGACGCACCAGAAGGATGCAGGAGGCCATCAGTCCCAGAAGCCGCAGCGTCAACCTGACCGAGACCCGGGATAACGGCTGGAATATCCCGAACCCGCTGCTCGGGTGGGTAAACCCGAAACTGCGCCGAGTCGAGAACCGCTCCGATGAAGAGGAGCTTCTGAGAGGGACACAGGTGTGACTTCGGCACATTGATGGAGAACCCCAGCAAGTGCAGGAGGTCGGCCGTAGTCTGGAGGTGGCTGACGACTGTCTGGGGCGAGCCCGCCTTCAACAACCAGTCGTCGAGGTAGGGGAAGACTGATACTCCCTGCCTGCGCAGATGGGCTGCGACCACCGCCATCACCTTCGTGAACACCCGTGGGGCGCTGGTAAGGCCGAAGGGGAGCACGGTAAACTGAAAGTGCTCTTGGCCTACCGTGAACCGCAGGTAACGCCGGTGGGCCGGCAGGACGGGGATGTGGAAATAGGCGTCCTGCAAGTCCAACGCTACCATCCAGTCTCCTGGGTCCAGGGCAGCCAGGACCTGAGCCAAAGTGAGCATCTTGAACTTCTCCGTCCGGAGGAAGCCGTTGACGTTCCGCAGATCCAAGATAGGGCGTAGGCCCCCTTTGCCCTTCTTGGGCACCAGAAAGTAGTGGGAGTAACAACCACGTCCTACTTCTGGCCCAGGAACGCGCTCGATGGCCCTCTTGGCCAAGAGGGCCGAAACCTCCTCTTGCAGAAGTTGCAAGTGATCCCCCGACACACGGTGGTATTGAGGTGGCATGGATGGAGGGGATGACTCGAAGGGGAGGGAGAAGCCCCTTCGGACAATCTGCAGCACCCACCTGTCCGAAGTGACTGTATGCCAGTGGGAGAGGTGATGGCGAACCCTGCCTCCCACAGGCGTCACATGGGCCTGAAAACTCGGACTAGGAAGGTTTTGAGGCAGGTGCTGCTGAGGGAGCTGTGGACTGGCCTCGCCGCTGGCCCCGACCACCGCCACGGCGGTTCCCACGTCCGCCACCGCGTTGCTGGACATTCTGCGGCGCGTGGCTGACGGTACGTGGTGGGGCGCCCCTTCCGTGGCCACGAAAGGAGCGAAAGGCACCTGATTGCTGGCGTGGGGCCGTAAGGCCCAAGGACTTGGCCGTGGCCCTGGAGTCCTTGAAACGTTCCAGCGCATGGTCTGCCTTGTCGCCGAAGAGGCGACGGCCATCAAACGGCATGTCCAGGAGGGTGGCCTGGACATCGGCCGAGAAGTTGGCGGACCTCAACCAGGCGTGGCGTCGAACCGCCACCGTCGTTGCCATCGCCCTGCCCAGTGAGTCCGTAGTATCCAGCCCACACCGGATAGAAAAGCGTGCTGCATCTCGGCCATCCGCCAGGGCTTGGCTGAGTTTAGCCTGGACCTCCTCCGGGCATTTAGGCAGCACCTCCGCAACCGTGTCCCACAGGGTGTGGGTGTAGCGGCCCAAGAGACAGGCGGTGTTCACAGACCGCAGCCCTAAGCTCACAGACGAGAAAACCTTCTTCCCGAACTGTTCATATCTCTTGGATTCCCTGTCGGGCGGGGCCGACGGGAATGCGGTTTGGGAGTTTGAGGCCTGGATGACCAGACTCTCGGGGGTGGGATGGGTGGACAAAAAGCATGGGTCGCCCGGTGCCGGGCGGTAGCGTCTGGCCACGTTCCTGTCCACAGGGGGGCCTGTGGCGGGCTTGGACCAAGTGCCCAGAAGAACGTCACATAAGGCCTCATTGAACGGCAGGAGGGGCTCCGCGGAGCCTGACTGCTGTTTGAGGACCTCGGTGAGGAGATTAGTCCTCACGGCCGCGACGGGGAGCTGAATTTTTAAGGCCTTAGCTGCCTTCGTCAACACTACGCTGTAAGCAGAACCCGCCTCCGAAGCCACAGTCGGGGGCGATGTAAATCCAGTGTCTGGCGAGGTGTCAATACCACTGGCCTCCCCAAGCTCATATGTCCAGTCCTGCTGCGACTGGCAATCACGTGCCAGAGGGTCCTCGGACCCCTCCCATTGCTCCTCGTCACCTGGCTCCTGGAGACCAGGATTAACAGCCAGTGCCTCCTCGTGGAGATAAAAATCTCCAAAGGCCGACGGAATCGGCGCCCATCGGCGCCCTTCCGACTCCTGAGTAGGACCGTAGGAGACATTGGGGGCGGCAACCACCTCGGCTGCCGGGGACGACACCTGAAGGGACGGCGCCGGCGAGGTCGTAGGGTCGACCGGCGGGGTCCCGGATCCGGAGCCGGATCCTGCGAGGTCGTGCGGCGCCGGGACCGAAGTCGTCAGCGGCGCCGGGGCCGAAGCACCCGACGTCGTCGGGGCCGAAGCGCCCGACCCGGAAGGACCTCCAGACGGAACCGATCGGCCCGAAGGCGCCACGGGAAGCGACTGAGGAGGGAGGGCCCTCATGGCCATGAGGTACCTCTCGACCGCCTCCTGCGACGCGCCGTGCCCAGGGACCCGAAGGTGTGGGGCAGGCGGCGACGCTTGCGACTCCGGCGGAGCCGCGTGGGCGGTGTCGCCCGAGTCCCCGGCCGCGTCGTGCGAGCGTCGGGGCGGGCCGGAGGATCGATGGTGTCGCTCCGACCTCTCATGCCTCTTACCTGAGGACTTGGAACCAGACGATCGGTGTCCACTTCCGGAACGCCGATGACTCCGACCTCGCGACCTGTCCCTCGACCTCCCGTGGGACCGGGACAGGGACCTGGAGCGGCGCGGGGCCGACTGCCTCAGCTCGAGACGCTTGCGGGACCGCTCCCGCCTAGCCTTCGACGTCAGGGCCCGGCAGTCGGAGCAGGATCGATCGTCGTGGTCGAGGCCTAAGCACTTCAGGCACCGGCGATGGGGGTCCGTGACCGACATGAGTCGGCCGCACTTCAAAAGGCTTGAACCCGGGCATCCCTGGCACCGATAGTCGAGATAGTCGACTAAAGAGAAGATCAAAAGGATCAAAAATTTTCAGTCAAAAAGTGACTGGGGGTAGAGCTTCTTCCGGATCTGCGCTAGCTGGCGCGGAAAAAAGAAGAACTGACGTCAGCGCGCATGGGCGCCGTCTAAGTACTCCGACGACGTCATCCCGGCGCTCACGACGCCGACGACGGACGCGGAGCCGCAGACGACGCCTACCGGCGCGCAGGGGTATTGCTACGCAAAAGTTTCCGGATCCAGTCTGACGCCTGGGGATATTCTAAGGTAAGGAATCTATCACTAACGTGTCTCTTTCAGAAACACTCCGTGTATAATGAAAGAAAAAAGTTTGCACTTCAAACAGGACACCAATAAATAGAGGTAACAAAGTCTTGAGTACACAGAAATACATCAAATAATTAATACCTGAGCTTTTATGGTATAAAAGGGTGGACAACGGGGAGGTGGGTGGGTCTGTGAAGAATCCACAGGCAGATACTGTATCCACCAGAAAAAGCGTTAACAAAGGCAAGTAACTTGTTCTTCTGATGGATACATCTGCCTGTGGATTCCTCACCTTATTAATAGAATCCCACAGTAGTACCTCACCAGAAGGAAGGTGTCCACCCTTAAATACCCAAAAGTCCTGCAAAACAGAACGAGCAAAATGGCCATCCCTCCTCACTTCGGAATCTAAGCAGTAATGCTTCGCTTAAGTGTGGAGGGAGGCCTAAGTTGCAGCTTTACATATGTCCAAAACAGGGACACCTCTAGACAATGCAGAAGTGGACGATTTATCCCTGGTGGAATGAGCTCTAATGCCTACAGGAGGCTCCATACCAGCCAGGGAGTAGCATATCTTGATGCACAAGATGATCCACCTGGATAAAGTACGCTTGTGCACCACCTTGCCCTTCATACGACCAGCATATACAACAAAGAGCTGGTCATTCTGACGCAAGTCCTTTGTTCTGTCCAAATAGAAGCTAATCGCCCTCTTTGGAGCCAAACAATGAAGTCTCTCCTCCTCTTTGGATCTGTGAGGGGGAGGATAGAAAGTAGGAAGGGTAATGGACTGACCTAGGTGGAAGGGAGTCACCACCTTAGGCAGAAAAGCAGCCCTGGTCCTAAGTACCATCCTTTCAGCATGTATGGTCAGAAAGGGCGGTTTGAATTCAAAGCCTGGAGTTCACTCACCCTCCTGGTCGAAGTGATCGCTACCAGGAAGACTGTTTGAAAAGTTAAAAGTCAGAAAGGACAACTATGCATAGGTTCGAATGTAGAACCCATTAAAAAAGTTAACACCAGATTCAAATTCCACTGGGGCATAATAAAAGGAGTGGGAGGAACATGTTTGTCAGCCCCTTAATTAATCTTAAGACTATAGGAGACTTAAATAAAGAAGGCTGATCAGGTAAACACAAAAATGCCGACAAATATCCTTTAACAGTGGCCACAGCACAACCTTGCTAGGCCAAATGAAGAGAAAAACAAAGAACATCAGAAAGATGAGCTTTCAAGGTATCAATAGATTTTTCTCCGCACCACTTAACAAATTTAGACCACCTGTAAGAATAGACGGACTTGGTAGAGTGTCGCCTGGCCGATAGTATAACATCCACCACGGGAGAGAAAAATAATTCAAGTTGCCCCGTTCAATCTCCAGCCATGAAGGTGCAGGCTCTGAAGGTGGGGGTGTAGAACTTGCCCCTCCATCTGAGAGAGGAGGTCTGCCCTGAGAGGGAGACGGAGTGGAGGGTTCGACGAGAGGTGAAGAAGGTCCATGTACCACCCTCTTCTTGGCCAATCCGGGGTGATCAATATAACTTGGGCCCGGTCTTGGCGAATCTTCCTCAAAACCAGGGGCATTATGGGTATGGGAGGAAACGCGTAAAGGAGTTGTGAGCTCCAACTCAACTGAAACGAGTCCCCCAACGCTCCCTGCCTCAGAAACTAGAGACTGCAGAATGACTGGCAGTGCACGTTCGAGAGAGGCAAACAGGTCCACCTGAGGAGTTCTCCAAGTCTGGAAGATGTGCCTAATTACCTCTGGATGAAGCCTCCACTCGTGCTCGGCAGAAAACTGCCAACTGAGACTGTCCGCATGCACGTTCAGCACCCCGGCCAGATTTGCCATCAAGCAAATCCTATGATCCTGAGCCCAGGACCAGAGCCGGAACGCCTCTCTGCAGAGACGGTACGACCCTACTCCTCCCTGCTTGTTGACATACGATGTCGCGGCAGTGTTATCCATCAGAACTTGAACCGACTGACCGCGAAGGGAAGGGAGAAAGGCCTTGAGTGCCAGACGTATCGCCAGCTATTCTAAAAGGTTGATGTGAAACAACCTTTCCTCTGGAGACGAAAGACCCTTGATCTCCAGATCCCCCAGATGTGTACCCCACCCTAGGGTAGCGGCATCCGTTATCGCTGTGGTCACCACTGGAGGAATGTGGAAGGGCTTTCCTTGGGACAGATTGCCCTCCGCGCTCCAACAAGACAGATCCGCTGCACCTTCTCTGGAGATCCTGACTGACTCCCTGAGATCTCAGCTGTGCTGATACCACTGCCTGCAGAGGAATCATTGGAGCGGCCTTATGGGCCAGCTTGCATGGTTGACCAGCAGGATGCAGGAAGCGAACAGACCGAGCAGGCGAAGGACCTTCAGAACTGGAACAACCGCTCCATCATAAAACAAGGGCATTTACTGTATGTGGAGAATCCTTTGAGGAGGTGGAAAAGCTCGACACACAGTGGTATCCAGTACCGCCCCTATGAACAGGTTGTGCTGAGAGGGCACCAGGTGAGACTTGGGTACATTTATCGAAAAACCCAGTTTGTACAACAGCTGGGTTGTAACCTGCAGATGATGATGCACCATCTCCGGGGACTCTGCCTTCAAGAGCCAGTCGTCCAGGTAAGGGAAAACCGGAATCCTGACCTTCTGAAATGGGCGGCCACCACTGCCATCACCTTGGTGAAGACTCGAGGTGTCGTAGTAAGACCAAAAGGAAGGACCGCAAACTGGTAATGTTGAGATCCAACCGTAAAAAAGATACTTCCTGTGCGACTTCAGGATTGGAATATGAAAATACGCATCCTGTAAGTCTATGGACACCATCCAGTCCTCTAGTTGCAGCACCTGAAGAACCTGGGCTAGGGTACGCATCTTGAACCTCTCCCGCTTGAGAAACAGATTAAAGATTCTGAGGTCCAGGTTAGGACGTAACCGGCCATCCTTCTGGGAAATCAGGAAATACCGGGAGTAGAACCCCTGACCCCTTTCATGCTCTGGAACCACCTCTATCGCACCTTTCTGTAATAAAGTAAGAACCTCCATCTGAAGGAGAAGCAAATGATCCTCCATGCAAAACCCCTGACAAGGAGGGGGAAATTCCCTGAAGGGAAGAGCGTACCCATTTTCTACAAGATCTAGAACCCACAGGTCCAAAGTTATTAATCTCCAGTCTTGTAGAAAATGAGTAAGCTAGCCTCTCACAGGACCCACAAGATCCAGGATGGCAGATCTAGGGCTGCTTTCCTGCATTACTGGGAGGGGTAGTGGAGGAAGAGGAGGAGGAAAAAAGGAGATGCCGTCCAGCTCCACGAAGGCGACCTCTGCCTTTACCTCTGTAGGATTTATACAAAGGGTTCTGTTGCTGCGGCTGATGGGACCGAAAGGAAGATTTCCCAAAACCACGGTACCTTCTGTAGCCATAGCCTCTTGACCGACTGTAAACCCAAGGATTTCGCCGTGGCCTTACTGTCCTTAAATCTCTGCAACGCAGAGTCAGCCTTTCCCCCAAAAAGATTAGAGCGTCAAAGGGAAGATCCAAAAGGGCAGCTTGGACATCTGGTAAAAATCCAGAAGACCTCAACTATGCATGCCTCCTAGTAGCAACAGATGAGCCCATCACCATTGCCACTGAATCTGCAGTGCCCAGGCCCGACTGGATTACTTGGCGAGCAGACTCCTAAGAGTCTGCCAAAACTTCACTTAAATTATCTGAAGAGGACTTGGGTAATTTAGGGCAAATCTGCTTGGCAGAGTCCATAAGGGCATGAATATATCTGCCCAACAAACAAGTTGGGATGGTGGATTTCAAAGCCATACTGGCTGACAAAAAAAACTTTCTTTGCAGACTGATCAAGCTTTTTTGAATCGGTCAGCTGGTGCTTGTGGAAAAGAACCTAAAGACTGCTTTGAGCACGAAGCCGGAACCATCAAACTCTAAGGTGACTGGTGAGAAGAAGGAAATTCAGGGGCCCCTGGTGCTGGTCTATATCGTCTAGTGACAGATCTAGAAACTGCAGGAGCAGAAACAGGATTACTCCAACCCTCTAGTATCTGCTCCGTCAGAGCATCATTGAAAGGCAAGAGAGGCTCTACTACAGAGGAAGGAGAATGAACAACCTCTGTAAGAAGATTAGGCTTGTATTCAGCCATAGGAAGCTGTAGATCCAACAGTTCTGCTGCCTTCTTAATAAAGACCTAAGGAGCAACATCCTTTGAAGGAAAAGCCTTCTGTGATGCAAAATCCCCTTCTGGAGAAATATCCAATCCACTTGCCTCACACAAGTCCTCCAACAAGTCCTAAGACTTGTAAATTTCACCTTCATCCATGTCAGCAACTTGATACTGCTCTTCTTCAATCAACCTTTGTGCTTCCCTTCTAGAACGTATTTAAGGCAGCGGCGTCAGTGGAGCCATCCGCGACGGCTCCGGCAGCGGAGTCGAAGGTGGATCTGACACAGCAACCTGCGAACGTACCCGTGAAGAGGGGACGCCAGATGGAGCCGGGGACTGCCCATACAGTGTCGACATCCTCGGCACCGGAAACTGCCATGACGGTGCAATCGGCATATATGGCATAAAGGGGGCCGGAAAATAATGCTGAGGCAAACCAAAATTAAATGCAAATGCGCCCACGGGACCCTAAGGTGCTCCAGAGGGGCATGTGGCTGACAAAAACGCCATACATCGCGTTCAAAAACTGCAATGGATCCGAACCCGGAGCCGGGAATGAAGGATACTGTGACCTCCGTACGAGGAACCTCCGGAGTCGGAACCACTGGAGTCACAGGTGGAGCCACAGGAGCAGCAGAAGTCTCATCCACTGGATTCCAAGCACCATCTAGAGCCGGCGAATTCACCGGAGCCGGAGACTGCACCGGAGTGCCCACATAAGGAGCCTCGTCCGGAGACACCTGAGGAGACACCTGCGGAGACTCAGAAGCTGAAGGAGATACAAAGTCCTTGACATGGCGTTAAGGAGGCGGCGGAGACTTCAACGAACGACGTAGAGATCCATGCCTCCTCTTTTTCTTGTGCCTTCTCTTTGATCCATGCAAAGTCGACGACCTCCACTTCAACCGTTTGCGACCCCTTTTCACCTTTCTCACCTTGAACATGTAGAGTTTAGCTTCTCTTCTCTTCAATGCCTTCAGGTTCATCTTCCTGCAAGAAGAACAACCTTTGACGTCGTGATCAGATGAAAGACACCAAAGACAGTCATCCTGCGGGTCAGTGATCGACATATGACCTCCGCATTTCTTACAAGGCTTGAAACCAGACTTCCTCTGAACAGACATGGCAGAAACAGAAACTAATACAATCTCTAAACAAAGTATCAGTTAGAAAGATAGGAGAGTCCCAGAAAATTCGTTAGTGTCGACAGCGTGGAAAAAAGGGAACCAACGTCATCACACGGACGTGGTCTTCTTATGGCTCTGGTGACGTCATGCGGAGCCGCGTGCGGAGCCATAAGGCTGTGACGACCTTGTCGGCGCGGAGAGCTATGAAAAATTTCCGGGGAATGATGGCGCAGGGGATATTCTCAAGGTGAGGAATCCACAGGCAGATATATCCATCAGAATTCCATCTTTAGGAGATGTAGGTGCTTTTGGAAGCGAGGCAGAGGAGTTGTTGGAGGGATGTCTGTAAATGCCAAGGAGTGGCCGAATAGGATTAGGTTTAGGACCCATTGTTCTGATGTTATGTCTCGCCACTGCTGAAGATAACAGGATATTTTGACGCCCACCGGGGATGGAATAGGTGGGATAGAGGCAGACAGCTGGGAAAGGTCATTGGCGACGATCAGTCACCTTACCCTGGTGTCCTGATTTTCCTCTAAAAAGTTGTAGGCCGCCGCAGGTGACTGCGGTTAGTTAACTGGGGCCTGTACTGTTGAGCGGTGGAAGAATATGCTGGATAGCGAGATTGTTGGCATCCTGATCTGTAAGATTGGTAACCTCTTCCTCAAGAGACAAAAAAAGGAATTTTTCTCTACTGTAAAGTACCTAAAGACTTCGCCGTATCGGGCTTTTTGATAGCATGTAAAGCTTCGTCAATGTGGCTGCCAAATAATTCTTCTCCATTATAAGGTAGGTCAAGAATCTTAGTAGGTACCTCAGGCCTGAATGAAGTGGCATTAAGCAAGCCTTGATGCCTTAAGACGCACGCTCCCGCTACTTGCCTGAAACCAGTGGACGCCACATCCATAGAGCAGTCTATTACTTCAGAGGGGGTCCGCTCACCCTCAAAGAATGATCTTGGCTTTCTTCTTCTCATCTGGTGAAAGTTTGTACAAGAATGGTGCCAAATCTGACTTAATCTGCCTATGTTAACGGCCCAATAAAGCCAGATAATTTGCTTCACGTACTTTCAAAGCTGACAGTCAAAAAATGCTTCCCGATGTTGTCAAACCTTCTGCCTTCTTTATCAAGAAGAACAGTCAGGGGAGCTGAAGGATTCTTAGATCAGCGCGTGAGCTCACCGAATCTTGTTTTGGATGACTTATTAAGCAAGCGGGAGCGTCATCCGGGGCTTTATATTTTTTGTCCAGTCTCAGCAACACCGGTGGAACAGTTGCTGGATTCTGCATTATTCTCAGTCCCACTTTCCATATATAATCAATAATAGACATAGACCTTACCTATTTTCTATAAAGTTCTTTAAACTCGTACAGGAAATAGTTCTGCGGATGCACAGGCATCAGTAAATCAAAATGCTTTGCCGCTCTCTCCAGAAGGTTGTGGAAACCCCAAATTTCTTCCAGAGGTGAATACGCCCGTGGGAGAGATGGAGAAGCCGGAGTGGGAATGATGTAAGAATCCCATTCATCCTGCTGAATCGCTCGTTCTCTGTCTACTTCCTCATCAGAGGATGACAACTGTTGTACAGGAGCAACCTGAGGAGGAAGCTGAACCCTAGGAGACTGTTGGAAAAGAGGGGAGCGTACCTGTGCCTGTGGAAAAGTAGGCAGAGAGGGAGCAGGAGGAGCCGGATGGATACTCTGCTCTGTCGGAAATCTCCTCTTACAGTCTGCCAGCCAGCATACATTGTAGGTCTGTTATAAGACTTGAAGGGAGGTAGATTATTTCCTGTTGTTGATATTGCTGTTGCAGATGGTAATATTGATGACCATAACCATCATCCTCATCAGAATCCTCTTAGTTGGCGACATAGTCGACGGGTGGGTCGTTGCCGGGAATTAGCCCCTCGACAACAATGAAGACTTTCAAGACACAATTTGCTTTGTGGACGATAAAGGGACATTACCCATTGGCGAGGTAGTCGACGAAGAAATCAACACTGCAGGTACAGCAACGGTGGTAACTGTAGACACGTCTATGTGGCCAGAATCACCTCAGGAGAGAATTTTATCGTTAATGGTGGGGTCGACAAGCTGCTCATCGGCGGAGCTGAAGTAGGCTTTTTGTAAGGAATGCTTCAGTTTCATAGGTGGAGTTGAAGGTTCTCAAGCTGGTTTTTTGATAAAGTCTTCTTTTCTTCGTGGGAAGATTTGCTGTCGGACTTACCCTGCTTCTGAATGTAATCAGATGACTTTTTTCAACCTTTTTTAGGGGGCAGAGACGATGAACCAGCAGGGTCATCTCAAGGTCATTTTTGAGGAAGATTTGGAAGACGCATCACTCTCCTCATCACAGACCACTGCGTTCCTGTTTTCAAGCCTTCCTTCACGTTCTATAACCCCTCCCTTGCTTGTGACCGAACCACCCCGTAATCAGCCGCGGTCGTGCCCGCTCGGAACGCCTGCGCAGCACGGATTCTGTGTTTGCGCTGAACGTTCTATTGAGCGGGCGGGGCCTTGACGGAACCGCTCCATCATGAGCACAGCGCAACCGCGGCTGGTGACAGAGCGGTTCAGTCACCAGCATGCACCCGCCGCGCGGCCGCCCCACCCCCTTAGCACTGCAGCAGAATAGCCGCCGCAGTGAAGGGGTTAAGAGTCTTTGTAGAAAAAGTCTGATATACCTTGCACTCCATAGGTTTGTGGTCAGCATACAAGCAGTATAGGCAGTCTTGTGCTTAACATTGTGCAGTTTTTTCTTCCTGCAAGTACGACAGGTTCTGAAAATACCTTTTTTTAGGTGTCTGACATGGTGGACGTCAGTTTGAATTACCTTAAAAAAGGTCCACTGACTTGATAGTAAGGCTGAATGGGTGAAAATACTCCAAATTAGAGAAATAGAAAAAAACAGAGCAGATCTTAGTGGAGACGCCCTTAGCACGACGTGTTGTAGAAAATCGAAGGTAGAGTAGCTTCTCTCAGGAAGGTTCTTCAGGGTGGTCTCTTCTGATTGGCTAGTTCGAAGTTTGGTCTTTTTTAGGTCGAGCCTTTCCGCGGCGCGCATGCGCTGCTCTAAGGATGTGGCCCCTTGCAGCTCACCAGGACTTTTCACACGTGTTTCTTTTTTGCTTATTTTAATTGAGCTCTGCGTGCGGTCTTTCAAAAAAGACAGCACGCAATTTGTCAAAGGTGGGTGCATGTCCCGCCTTTGCACTGCCCACGGCCTAACCAGTGCGGTTACCCGCATGGTGGACTCCAATTATCGTGCCCAGACGCGGGAGAGATAATTGAAAACAGATAGGCGGCTCCCTCACACAAGCGTGCACTCTCGCGCACCACTCACAGGCTTGTTCTTTTGTAACAAAGGTGAGGCACGGCGCGCCCTAGATATAGGAGAACAGTGTGTGGAAGAATCCCCCCCACCCCCATTTGGCTCTAGAGATGCTTCGGTACCGACGTGAGTGCTGCTGTTTACCTTAAAACGAGCTCCTTGTCTATTTCTCTTTATTGGGTTGACTTTCCTTTGAGCGCGCTACTGGGCTACTGGGCATAAGTCCTGATATTCCCTTTTCTTAAATTCGAAGCAGATGAGGACTTTATTTCAGTGAATATATCTAGCATATAATGGCAGATAAAGATTTTTTTAAATATTGGACTTCATAAGCATGTGGTAACTTGGAAAGGACAAGTCTGAATCCAAATTCAAGGTCCAAGCACCCCAGAGAATCTAATTTAGATTGCAGACATGGGCCTCCTTCTTGTGGAGATGTGCTAATCTATTTCCAGTACTGGAGTGAGACTTTGCTGCCACTTGCTCGTCAGCTTACAGTCTGCTTCTAGAGAAGGTAAACCGCCTGTTGTCAGGAGGCAAGGAGGCAAGAAGGCATAACTGATCATATACACATCACTGGCTCTCCAGGTCTGTATGTTTTTCGCATGTTTAATTCAGCATCTCCTGTTTACTTACAGGTAGCAATTGACTGTGTGGTCATCTCTGGCATTGCTCAAGTTGGGTTGATTTCAGTTTTGTCACGTGCTTTCGTTAGGAAGAGATTTAAAATGTTCAGCGTTCAAGAGTTCAGGCAGTCTTTGTTCGGGTCATGACAACTTTCAATTGAGCTGCAGGTTGCAGATCAGAACTGTCGGTAGCTACTTTCTGCCTTCGCTGGTATGAGTACACTCCTATGACCATCTGCTTTAAATATTGCATAAGCTATTTTTCACAGGGGCATTGAATACTTTAACAATCGCAGCATAAACAGTAATAGAACAAATTTTAAGTGTTTCACTCAGACGGTGGGAACAGCACTAATAAGTATACTATGCCAAGCAAGAGCAGGAAACTGGTAGACTGATGTCTTTTATCCACCGTCATTGCAAAGATCTCAGAGGTTAAATATTTGCTAAAGAGATTTTAGTTCTGTGGATGGCCAATTTTTTTTAAATTGTATTTATTTATTTAGGGAGTTTTATATAGCGCTGGCATGACCCGTGGTTATCAGAGTGCTTTACCACATGTAAACAGGCAATAAGGAAAACAGAAACTAAACAAACAAGCATTGGCATAGCCAATAGGTCTCGCCTTTGGGACCTTATAAGTGTTTAGCCATGCAACAGTTGATGTTGTTGCACCAAGGATATTGTGCTGCATAGCTAAATACTTATACGGTCCCAAAGGAGAGACCTATTGGCTATGCCAATGCTGGTTTACTAAAAGACAGGGATGTGTTACCAAACATTTTAAGGACTAAGGCCTTTTTGTTCTATGTCTAATGGGACTTGTCTTTTAATAATACCGGTGACTCCCATCTCGACGACCAAGCATGATTCAAGCATGTGAATCTATGAAAGGTCCAATACTGGAGTAATCTTAACTCCACCATACACTAGGTCGAAATTCTCTTTCGTGTTCACTTAAAGCTGCCCACCTTAGGGGTGTGAATATCCTGGGAGTAACACCTCCTTGAGTAGCTAATTTATTGCCTGCCCTGATGCCAAATGGGCCTCAGAGCAGGGTGTGGCATCGCCCAAATCTGGGTTAAGTCAGGTTTGCATATTAAAGGCTGTGTGCTCTTTGACGATCCTTGCCATGCCATGCTAATTTACTAGCAATCCTAATGGAGGAGGTGTAAATATGTCCTGCCAGAGCAGGCCTTCTTTCTGACCTCTGGGAGCAGGGCCAACACTAGAATCAATGTGAGTTTATTAATACAAGGTGTTTGATACCGAACACCATGGGTTTCAGTGAAGCCATTATGTAGTTGGGAAACTCGTTTTGATCAGTGCCCAGTACATGGCTTCACTGCTCACTTGTAATATCCAGCAATTGAACCAGACATTACAGGGGCATATCTCCTCATTCAGATATATCCCCATGCGCTATAATGCACCCTCCAGTGTTTTTGCAGAAGTGTGCCATGTCATGTTTTCAAATATGGTTTGCACCATGTCACACAGCCTGCACTGGCAGTCTGTGTGGAGTTTGTGTGTGGGTCCCGTGGAGTGGCATAACATATGCTGTAGCCCTTAGGGACCCTCTTTAGTACCCATATCCTAGGCACCTAGAGTACCATTTAGTAGGGACCTACAGGGATGCTGCTAAAGACCTTGGCCGATTGTGAAGCAATCAGACATCACTGTTTTAAGGACAGAGCACTGAGGTCCAGTTAGCAAGCCTCAGTACACAGTCAATCGAAAACTAGCATCTAGCAGCTAAAATAAGGGCAAAAAGTGGGAGACCAACTGCAACACAAACCCTGTTTCCTGCAGGGAACATACGCTTTCATCAGCATTTAAAGAACGGTTGGTTGTGAACAAACATCTTTTGGCTTCATATCAATTACAGGTCTGCATAGAGAAATGGCAAAAAATAAGCTATCATATTCTGCACTAAAAATGTATCTACAGTAGAGGGTTTTCAGTCGGACTGAACTGCAGACCACACAAAAATGTAACAGAATTCTCACATTTCCCAGAATAAGAATTCTCTCATCTGTTGTCCACAAACAGTGGGTAAACTGTACCAAGAAATTAGTTCCTTTTGTAGCCCTAAATGTGAACACACTAAAAACGTATATACTTACATTACTGGGTTAACCATAGGTGGAAAAGGAAAATGCTACTTACCAGTATGCATCTGTTCTTGGCATGTAGGGCTGCTGACACTCATATCTTAGCATAGATCGCCGCCTAGTGTTGGGTCCTGATGTTTGCACCTTGTTGTCTTGAAAGAGTCTTCGTAGTATCACGAGATAGGTGACTCCTCCCCTGGACTACAGTGCGCATGGGCATCTTCTCCATCTTCAGATTGTTTTTGCCATTGTGGCAAAGATTGAGTATAGGAAAGTGAGAGATGACCATGTAAATGTATGTAAAGAAGATAACCCTACAGCTGTGACAGGCACCGGGGAGGAGGGTGGGCGATATGAATGTCAGCAGCCCTACATGCCAAGAACAGATGCATACAGGTAATTCGCATTTTCCGTTTGAGGCATGTGGGCTGCTGAATTCATATCTTAGCATAGACTGCATAAGCAGTTTCTCCTCTAGCGGTGGTCGCCTGTACCAGCTGCAGTGGTTTGAAAAACAGTTTTAAGGACAGCCTGGACCACAGCAGCTTTTGTTGCTTAGCTTGCACGTCAACACAGTAATGTTTAGTGAAAGTGTGTATGGTAGACCATGTAGCTGCCCTACATATGTCTTCAAGGGGAATATTTCCTAAGAAAACCATGGATGCTCCCATTTTGCGGGTTGAGTGGGCTTTTGGTACTTTGCCTTTTGATAGCATATTTGAATGCATTTAACTATCCATCTGGCTATTCCTGTCTTAGAAATGGGATTACCCTTATTTTATGGTGAAAAGGCAACAAATAGTTGCTTTGTCTTTCTGAATGATTTAGTTCTGTCAACGTAATATAGCAGAGCTCTTTTAACGTCTAGTGTGTGTAGAGCTCTTTCAGCCACTGACTGCGGGTTTTGAAAGAAAACGGGCAATTCTATGGACTGATTGATGTGCAAAGTGGAGATAACTTTTGGCATAAATTTAGGGCTTGTATGAAGCACTACCTTATTGTGGTGTATTTGCATGAAGGGTGACTGAATGGTCAGTGCTTGTAGCTAACTCACTCGCCTGAAGGAGGTAACGGCACTTAAAAATACAACCTTCCATGTTAGGAATTGTAGTTCACATGAGTGAAGTGGTTCGAAGGGTGGTCCCATGAGTCTAGTAAGTACTATGTTTAAGTTCCAGACTGGTGAAGGTGGATGCTTTGGAGGGATACTTCTTTTAAGTCCTTCCATAAAAGTTTTGATAGGTGGTATTCTGAACAGGGACACATGTTGTCGATTTTGAAGATATGCTGCTATAGCAGCAAAGTGTAGCCTTATGGATGAGTATGCTAAATTACATCTTTGAAGATGTAGCAGGTAACAGATTATGTTTTAGATGGAGGCATCTAATGGATTGATTTGGTTATTATTACAATAAATTACAAATCTTTTCCATTTAGCTGCGTAGCATGCTCTGGTGGTGGGACGCCTTGCTTCCTTGATAATGTTCATGCAGTCTGGAGGCAAGTTAAGATATCCGAACTCTAAGACCTCAGGAGCCAGATCGCTAGGTTCATCTGATTGGGATGGGTGCCGGATTTCTCCATGGTTCTGTGTTCGCAATTGTGGCGAAAGGCGCAGTCTTTGGTGAGGAACTACTGAGTTCTTGGAGGGTCCTGTACCATGGCTGTCTTGCCCATGTGGGAGCAACCAGGATCATTGTGAGTGACTGTTGCCTTAGTTTGCGTGCCAGTAATGGAATCAGTAGGGTTGGTGGAAAAGCATACGCAAATCTGCCTGACCAGTTCATCCATATCGCATTGCCTTGTGACAACGGGTGTGGGAACCTGGCGGCAAAGGACGAGCATTTGGAGTTTGCTTTTGTGGCAAACAGATTTCTGGATGTCCCCACTTTTGAAAGAATGGTTGTTGAACTTGAGGGTGAATCTCCCATTTGTGTATTTGTGGACTGTGTTGGCTTAGTAGATCTGCTATCTGATCGTCTCCCCAGGAGGTGTTCTGCCAGGAGAAAAATGTTCTTTGGAATTGCCCACCTCCATATGTCCTGTGCTAGGTGAAATCGCTGCAGAGAGTGTGTCCCTCCCTGTTTTTGGATGTAGTACATGGCTGTCATGTTGTCCGTCCGGATTAACACAGCCTTGTTGCACAAGTATTTCTGAAAGGCTTTCATTGCTAGAAATACTGCCAGTAACTCTAAGTGGTTTATATGTAGTGTCTTTTGCTTGACCGTCCAGAGACCTTGGACTGTGTATTGAAAGAGATGGGCTCCCCAACCTGTCAGTGATGGGTCCGCGGTTAATACTACTTGTGGAACTGGCTCTTGGAACAGTCGCCCCTAGCAAAGGTTTTGTGCGTTCCACCAATGCAGAGAGTTGTTAGTGTTGACTGTCTACCAACACTAGGTCTTTTAGTTGTCCTCGAGCTTGGTTACACTGCCGTGCTAGGCATTCTTGTAAGGGACGCATTTGAAGGAGAGTAAGAGGGACAATAAATATGCAGGATGCCATCATGCCTATAAGCTACATGAACACTCGAGCTGGCAGGGAGTGTTGTGGCTAAAATCTTTGAATGAGAGACTGTATGTTGGCTATCCTGGCTGAATTTGGATAGGCCTTCGCCACTGAGGTATTTATTGTTGCTCCCAGAAATTGTTGTATGTGGGAGGGTTGCAGATGTGATTTTGGGTAAGTTTTGGAAAATCCTAGACTGTGTTGTAGCTGGATTGTCTGCGACATATAGCTTGCACACTGTGCGTATGAGTTGGCTTTTATGAGCCAATCGAAGAGGTAGGGGAACAAATGGATGTGTTGCCTTCTGAGGTGTGCTGCTACAACTGCTAGGCATTTTGTAAAAACCCTTGGTGCTGTAGTTACCTCAAAGGGAAGAACTTTGAATTGATAGTGGTGACCTTCTATTGTGAACCTGAGGTATTTCCTGTGAGCTGGATGTATAGGGATGTATAAGTATGCATCTTTGAGGTCTAATGTAGCAAGTAAATCACCTTGCTGAAGTAGTGGGAGTACGTGTTGTGCAGTGATCATATGGAAATGCTCTGAGATTATGTATTGGTTCAGAGGTCTGAGGTCCAATATTGGTCTGAGGGATCCGTCCTTTTTGGGAATGAGGAAGTATAGAGAGTATACTCCTGTCCCTTGATGTTGAAAAGGTACTGGCTCTATGGCACCCTTTTCCAGCATGGATAGCACCTCTTGTTGTAACAGCGTGATGTGTTCTTTGGACATTGGACTGTGTTTGGGCAGGATGTTGGGTGGAGTAGAAGTGAGTTCCAGGCTGTAACCATACTGGATAATTTGTCTCACCCACCTGTCTGTCGTAATGGCGTTCCAGACTGGTAGGAATTGTGTTATTCTGCCTCTGACTGGTGTTAAGTGGTATGGAGGGAGTGTGAACAAGTCACTGTTTGTTGGCGGTGGAGGCTCTGGTGTTATTACCACCACGTCCTCTGCCCTGGTTATTGTTCCCTCTATAACCTCCTCTGTTGGAGCCTTTTTTAAAGGTGCCTTGTGTAGTACTTTTAAATGAAGAAGTTTGGGATGTGTTGCCTCTGCCTGAGCCTCGAAAAGAGGATCGACGAAAGGAGCTCCTAGACTGTTGAAATTGAAGTGCACCCATTGAATTAGCGGTGTCAGTATCTTTTTTCATCTTCTCTAAGATGGTATCAACTGCAGGGCCAAACAAGAAATCCTGGTTAATGGGTTGATTGAGTATGGTAGATTGCACCTCATTTTTAAAACCAGAGATGCAGAGCCAGGCATGCCGGCGTAGCAACACACTAGTGTTGACGGACCTAGCGGCTGTATCAGCTGCATCAAGGGCGCATTTTATGGATGCGTTTGTGATGAATTTCCCTTCCTGTATTAGGTTATTAGCTTTTGCTTTATAGTGTTCCGGTAGTGTGCTCTGTCATAGCGTGCTAGGAAAGCTTGTGTATTGGCTGTATTTGCTGTCGGAGAGGCCACTCTTTTCCCTGAGGCTTCTAAGATTTTTGACTCCTTGTCAGGAGGGGGGGCATCACCTGTTTGCGAATTGGCCCTTTTCCTAGCATTAGAAACAACTAGAGATTCTAGTGGTAACTGAGCCTTGATATAAGAGGGGTCTGTAGGGGCTGGTTTGTATTTATTTTCAATTGTTGGATTGAGGACTCGCGCTCTGGCTGGGTCTTTAAAGATGTCCGGTGCGTGCTTTAGTATTCCCTTTAGCATAGGGAGTATACGTACACTTTTCTCTGATGTAGGGAAGGTGTTACATAGGAAATCCTCCTTTACAGGGTCAGTGTGCATGCTTACACCATGATACTGAGCTGCTCTGTCAACTAACTGGTTAAAGGCGACAGTGTCGTCAGAAGGAGGTGGCTTTGTGGGGTATGTCGAGGGATCGGGTATGGGTTGTGTATCATATGGGTCATCCGGGTCATTCTGATCGTCCCATGTGTGATCCTGGTTTCCTTGATCATCATGGTCTATAAAGTCCTGTTGAGGGTCTTCACCCATGTCTTCTCCCTCATAGTGTGGAGGTGGAGGAGAATATGGAACATAAGGCATGTTAAGAGTGAAAGGAGGAGGTGTGAAAGGTCTAGAAGGGGATGTCCCAAAGTCCTTTTTCTTTGGAGGAACAGGAGAAGGAGCCTCAATGTCCAGTCTTCTCTTGTTCTTATTGTAAACTGCTATATGTCCTGTATCAGGTTGTATATACAGTATTTAGGTCTGAGCTCACTGGATCAGGCTGAAAAAGCTCTTCTTCCACTGTCCGTGGCTTCAGCGCCGATGTTTTTGGATCGGTCGCTTGCTTGTTTTTAATTTTCTGTTGCGCTTTTTTCGGCTCAACGGCCTTGTTCGGCTCGACGGCCTTGTTCGGCTCGACGGTCCTTTTCGGGTCAACAGCCTTTCTCGGCTCGATGTGTTTTTTCGGCTCGCCGACTTTTTTCGTTTCGACGGCCTTTTTCGTTTCGACGGCCTTTTTCGGATCGACTACTTTCTTGGGGTAGATTCCTTTTTTCGGGTCAATGACCTTTTTCGGGTCGACTGTTTTCTTTGGATGAACGACCTTCTTCGGGTCAACGGTCTTTTTCGAATCAACGACCTTCTTTGGCTCGACTGCCTTTTTTGGATCGACGACTTTAATGTCGGCGCCCGTTCTCGGCTCTGCGGCCGTTTTTGAGTCGACGGCCTTTTTGGTAAGTGTTTTGCTCGGTCCCAGGGTACCGGATGGCTCGGGTATGGTCTTCGGAGCAGAGCCGGAAGGCGGGGCTTCTGAAGCGGTGTTTCGGTCGCGGCTTAGGCTTTTAGGCGATGCTTTGACCGGAGCCTTGTCTTGAGGTGGAGGCAGGGAAGGGGCTTTGGTACTCAGTTTGCCCCGGTGGGATGTCGTCATCTGAGTCAGACTGGTCTTCTACTGTGACTAGTTCTAGGTCGGAGTCCGCTGCCTCTGGGAGTTCATGTTAGTCGTCGAAAATGTTGCCCTGTTCATGTGCCTGTTGCTGCATCTCTTGTCGAGCAGCTCTTCGGTTACGGATACTTTTCTTCGATTGGAACTGAGCACAAGCTGGACAGTTTTCTTCGTTGTGCTCCGGAGATAGGCACCTGTTGCATACTGTATGCTTGTCTCTATGTGGAAACTTGGATCGGCATTGTGGGCATCTTATGAACGGGGTCCTTTCCATCGGCAGGAGGCCCACGTGGCGTCGAAAAGGCCCAACGGCCCACGTCGACTACCAGAGATAGATGGAAAGAACTGTTGAGTCGAGGGATACCGAGCGGAAACAATACTGTTGAAAGTATAAGGTTTTTGGCCTTAGAAAGTTGGAAAACATTGGACCTGAAGTTGGAGTTGTCAAAGTGCATCCGAACCCAATGGCGGAGAAAAACAATCTGAAGATGAAGATGCCCATGCGCACTGTAGTCCAGGGGAGGAGTCACCTATCTCGTGATACTTCGAAGACTCTTCCAAGACAACAAGGTGCAAACATTCGGACCCAACACTAGGCGGCGATCTATGCTAAGATATGAATTCAGCAGCCCACATGACTCGAACATAGTATTATGAAGTAATTTCTTTCAGACGTCCATCCGTTACAGATATCAACCCCAAGACTACATAGCAATGAATGAAAATAATTGCATTTTTTAGTATCTACTATCTTTAGGGAGTTTGCTGCAGAGTGGTAGGCTTTAATTTTAGATTTGGAGTTGTGAATGGAAATCCCATGGTGCAGACATTCATTCTAACAAACTGCTCGAATGAAAGATGGCCGAATGCTCTGATCATCTCAGTATTGCAAGCTTTGTGTTCTGCCACCTGTACATTTACGCTTTTCCTATGCAGGATCAAAGCAGTAAGGAAGGCAGCACACATCTGTGGAGATCAAAGTAAATCATGAAATTGAAGTTTACAAGTGGCAAAACCCTCAAGCTAGAACATGATAATCATTACAACTGACCTAAAAGGGACAGACTCTTCGGGGATTACAAGTTTTTAAATATTAAATAGTAGGTTCCACAGTAATAAAGGAAAAAATGATAAAGTTCTCCGGACATATACCATACGATTCAGTGTCCTAAAATAGGAGGCATTAGTTGCTGCTCGCGTCGATGCAACACCTTGGAATGTGTGTGTACATGACATTGTCATTTTACAAGAAAAATTACACATTTATATGAAAAGAAAGGTGGATCAAAGAGATCTCCAATTAGAATTTCTGAAAATGTTGCTTTAGTAAACTGATTCCCCTGAAAAGTTATTCACTGCTCATTGTGGGTATATACATATTGTTTTTATGTGACTGGGGCCGTCTTGCTATTACTTGTTGTGCAATATTGATTCATAAATGCGTATCTATTGCCCAGAAAAATCACCAGCTTCCAAAAGACTACTATTTAGCTGCCTGGTAAATCCAGGTCTATTCAAAGATTTTCTTTGAAGTATCTTCCAATAAATCCAAGATGAGGAATAGTTCATAAAATGAAGTTTAATCCAGGAATAAAAGATCCCATCCACATACAATGCCAGCAGACATCAACTGACAAATTAGAACATATCCATGACAACATTGGCTGACATAACTAATGACATCCTTAAAATTCTATTAAAGCTGCAGAGTTAAATATTACACATCTCCTTCCCTCCAAAAAACAAAAAAAATAAGATGCACAACTTACACAAAATTATTAAGGTACCCAAACTATACAAAATCAGAAAGATGACCAGGTCTTCTAGACACTCGTGAAGAAGACCTAACATTTCCAGAATCAATTGCTTTACTATTTTCCAAATCGTTGTCCTTGGAATTAAAATGTTCACCTCCTTGCAATTTCCTTCTAACAATGACAATTCTATTTAAATTCCAAATGCGATGATCTTGAGTTTGTACAGCATTGTTAAAAATTTTGATCACTTTAATAGGTTTCATGAACTTTGTTTCAGAACAACCCACCATACCAGGTCGTCTGACCATGACCAAATCACCAACACAGACAACAGTTTTTTTGACACTTTATTTGACATCAAAATATGCTTTTCTACGTTCAGCTTTATCCATCTCATTTTTAACAATTTCATCCTTGTTGCACACACATTCTTTACCCTTCAACACTTCATACTTATTAACCCAAAAAGGTTCAACATGCGTGTTAGGAATTCTCCCACGAAACAATAAAAATGGAGTCTTTCCAGTTGTAGCATGATGAGTGTAACGGTATTCTTTTATTTTTCCCAAAACACATTTTTTCCAATCAGAAGACAAGTTTTTAGCTAAACTAATAGTGTCCTTGATTACTTTGTTAAATCTCTCGACCATACCATTGGCCTCAGGGTGGTAAAGAGAACAGGTCTTATGTGCAATACCCCTAGAAGATAAATAATGTTCCATTTCCTTAGAAACAAATTGAACACCATTATCTGATAAGATGGTTGCAGGAAGACCTTCTCTACAAAATAACTCACTCAAACATTGGATAATCTTACTCGAATCAATTCCTGACAAAAAAAATACCTCTGGCCATCTTGAGTACATGTCAATAACCACTAGTATAAAAACCTGAGAATCTCTATGTTGTATGGGACCCACTAAATCCAGAGCTATGTCCTGCCAAGGACCGTTAGGTCTTCTTCTTAAAAACATAGGTTTTGTGTGCGTACTATAAGACTTGTTGCTAACATTACAGTGTATACAATCCCTAATCACCCTTTCAACCATTTTATCCATGCCACCAATATGACATGCGAAGCCTCTCCTTACTTTTGGATAAACCAGAATGAGCAACATGAACCAAATCTTTCCTAAGACTAGATGGAGGAATCAACCTTGTCCCACGAAACAATAAATTATCATCAACAGATAATTCACTGCGAACCGTCCAAAAAGGCTTAGTCAAAGCAGAACCTACTTTGCAATTGACCCAACCATTTTTCAACAAAGACATAACCTCACATAAAGTAACATCTTTCCCCAACTCTTCAGACCATTTCTTCTCAGATAGAAATTCATACTCCACAGCACAAACCAGTTCATCATCTAAATCCAAATAATCATCTTCCAAATCTCTATTGGAAACTAAACGTGAGAAAACATCTGCTATTCCATTGTCCACACCCGGAATGTATTGAATACCAAAGCTATATTCTTGTAGGCCAATAACCCATTTTGATATCCTACCAGATACCAAATCCACACCTTTCTTGCTAAAAATTTCCACTAAGGGTTTATGATCAGTATGAACATCAAAGACCAGACCCCAAAGAAATTTCCTTAGCTTTCTCACTGCCCAAAACACAGCCAATGCTCCCCTCTCTACGACAGAATAACGAGTTTCATCAATTTTGCATAATATTCTATCATGCCTAAAAGCTTCATGAGTTCAGTTTTAACCACTAAGAGTGATCCTTTCCCACAGTAACTGCAAACACGATCCACTGCTTTCGAAGAGTGAAGGGGGGATGAGATAAAATGTATGCAAGTTGGGATTGGACAGAGGTTAAATTGGGTAGATTTAACACAGCCAACTTGTGTAGACTTTGGGAGGAAATAATCCCAAACTACATACATCCTTCTCAGAACGTTCACAACTTTGTTGGTGTCCTCAGGACTATTTAATGAAAAACGGCTAAATGCCTTAGAAACTGAAAATATGTCTCTACAATACATGCTGTGAACCAAAAAAACTAGAAAATCGCACAGCCAGCCTCTTTTTATACCTGCTGCTTGCATGAGAAATGATTTATTAAATTTGCAATAATATATTCACAACTCTAAAATGTCAATACCTATTGGTGTTCTAGGTGTTTTGATTTCCATTCAGCAAGGTCATGATTTGACTCCATTACTGCAGCCACAAGTTTAAGGTATCAGACTGGTCATTTTCCCTTGACCTTTGTCTACATGAGAAGCTACCCTACTTCCCAGTAATTCAATTGTTTAAATGTGGGGACTACAGGGCTCCACGGATCCAATCATACTCCAATGTGTTTAGAGATTAAGAGCATGGTACATGGCACCTTCTGTCAAAACATCTTGCCCTTTCAATGGTAAGGACTTCTTGAGATAAATTAACTACATTTGGGGAAACTTAGCAACTCACCGGCTGGACTACGGCAACTCCCTCTACGCCGGAACCACCGCCAAACTCCAGAAGAGACTCCAGCGGATCCAGAACGCCTCAGCACGACTCATCCTGGACATCCCCCGTCGCAGCCACATCTCCGGACACCTGAGAGACCTGCACTGGCTCCCGGTCAACAAGAGAATCACCTTCCGACTCCTCACCCACGCACACAAAGCCCTACACAACCAAGGCCCAGGATACCTCAACAGCCGCCTCAACTTCTACGCTCCCAAACGCCAGCTTCGATCGACCGGCCACGCCCTCGCCGCCGTCCCCCGCATCCAAAGAGCCACCACAGGGGGACGGTCCTTCTCCTACCTCGCCGCCAAGACATGGAACTCCCTCCCGACCCACCTCCGCCTGACCCAGGACCACCTCGCCTTCAGGAAGCAACTCAAGACCTGGCTGTTCGAGCAGTAGCGGACCCCCCCCTCCCCCAGCGCCTTGAGACCCTCTGGGTGAGTAGTGCGCTATATAAATGCTTTGATTAATTGATTGATTGACCGGCTAAGAGAAAACTCCATAAAAGAACAAATGACTGAGTCGGCGGATGCGCGACACACACCAAACAGTGGATGTCCTGTATGTCCTACAAACTCTAAATAAAGTGTACAGGACATCAGCCACATTTGGCAGATATACATCGGCCAAACTTTAAATATGGTACAAATCATCCCCTCTGAAGGGCTCAAGTGCGCCACTAACAGCCTTGGGTCACAGAAGTGGTTATAAAAACAGGTGTGCTCACTTTGTAACAATGGTTGTTTTTGCTCTTGTAACTGGATGAATAGGAGACATTCATCATAATCTACAGTTTTATTTCAACAGCAGCGAGCAGAAGATCTACTGACATTAAGGAAAGAAATCTTGATAGTATGAACTGCAGATTTTCAATTGGGTACATCAGCTTCAGGAGTGAATTAACTGGCAAAGAATTCTCCAACTAAGTCATAAGAAACTGCAAAGTTAACATTAAGAAACCTGTGAAGGTGTAACTTCCTGTTTTTCCATGCAAGTTCCACTTTATTAGCACTAGGAAGGTGTACGAAATTCTCATGTTCTCAAGCAAGCCACAGTTGAAATAAATGTGTGCTTACTAGTTCTCCGTCTCACATGGTCCACTTGCCTTTTCAGTATCTTCCTGTTTATATTCTCAGACCGTATCATTAATAAATTTGACCAGAAAGTCAAACTTCTAGTTAGTGTTCAAACATCCACCAGTGAGGATAGCACTTACTTTGGAGGATTGGACATTAACATTGAGAGAATAAATGGTTCCAACTCATAAACATTGCTCACAATGCTATGGGTAAAACTGCTGAATCATTGAGACATACCAGAGTAACACTTTATAGTGCCTTGGAACAGATAAATTAAAGTGTGCCAAAATGTCTGCAATCACAGTACCTTAAACTGAGATTCTGGGGGTCCCGTGATTATCACCATTCTTTGCTTTGCATCAGGTCCTTCAGGAGGAGCTATCTGCAAAATAGATTTCATGCATCAGACAACATTTATAAAAATGATATGTTTAATATTTTACACAATGTGCTCTTAAATACATTACCTAAAAATATAAATGCAGTTAACATCTAACAGAAAAAAACATGTACAATAAAATCCAATTACAGGGTAGAACTTAATGTGTGTTAATGAGCTTTAAAAGGTCCCTTTACTATTTGTAGATGTTGGCAGTGGGATCTTTTAGTGTAAAATGTGTGGACCTCTGAATGTACTTCTGAAAGATAAAAAAAGGATATACTTATTAGAATCCCCCAACACACTTCTTTGTTTTTGCAGAATTAAACTGTTAATGGACAGATAGTTTCATTAAAATGTATTCTAAGTTTATCCTTTAAATAATAGTAAAATTCACAAAATGTATGAAAGTAACATATCAAGACAGGAGTCTCTTCAAAAGCAAGTAAAACGCCTGTAATTAATAATAGCGTAACAGACATAGGCTGCAAATCCAAACTGTGACATTGCACAAATGACATATGGCATGTACATAAAATGGTGGCGCACCGCCCCCTGTCTGCCCAGCACCTTCCCTCATGATGCGGCACTCCCTGATCTGTGTGACTGAACTGGAGCGAGCTGTTGCTGCGCCTACTGGCAAGAGATCCCAGTGCTTCTGGAATTTACCCCTTCACCTGTCTCGCCGGCCATTCCTAGATGCACAACCAGCTGCTCACACATTGCAGGCTCCCAGCCACAGAGTGTCTGCCACCTCCTCTTGTTTCCTTCGTGGGCTGTAGTCCTTCAGTCATGTGCCTCTAACTCAGCAAAGAGTCGCCACAGTGTTCAATAGAGTACAGGTACTTTTGTGCAGTTTAGTGGAGTTTAGGCAGTCATTAAACTAACATTGGGGGAAGATCCTATTGGGGCACAAAACCCACCAGCAAGACTGGTGACTTTCAAAAAAATAAAATCTTCCTTTCAACCTGGCTGCAAGCCTCTTTCACTCTCCTGAAAAGATGGTGGGTGCTTGAGGGTTCTGGCAGCAGGTGGAGAAAAAGGGGAAGAAGAAAACGGGATTGATTCAAGGGGAATGTTTGCATAGCAAAAATGGCTGCCACTCTTGCTGCAGGTATGATGGGAGCTCAGATCCTTAAGTTGATGAAAGAGGAAAAATGGACTGCCGCCTCCTGGAAATATTGAACTAAGACTGTCCATAGGAAGGGAAGGAAACCAGTATGCATCTGTTCCTGGCATGTAGAGCTGCAGAGTTGCACACTGTGCATAGATCTCCACCGTGTGTTGGGCCCGGATGATTGCAGTTTGTTGTTGTCCTGAAAAGTTCTTTGGAAGTCACGAGATGTGACTCCTCCTTCGGACCACATTGCGCATGGGCATCGGCTCCATCCCCAGATTGTTTTTCGCCATAGGGAAATGGAGCTTTGCAATAAAAGGAAGGATGCCCATATAGTTTGTATCTAATTAAGATCATACTGGAACAGATAAGGGTAGCCGGGGAGGCGGGTGGGCATGTGCAACTCTGTAGCTCTACATGCCAAGAACAGATGCATATTGGTAAGTAGCATTTTCCGTTCGAGGCACATGAGCTGCAGATTGCACACTGTGCATAGATTGTATAGCAGTACCCACCCCTAGCGGCAACCACCCTTATCTGTTGCAGTAGTTCGGAATAATGTTTTGAGAACAGCCTGGCCCACATTAACTTGATGTTTGGTTTGCACATCTACACAAGTGTTTTGTGAATGTGTGCGGTGTAGACCATGTAGCTGCTTTGCAGATGTCATCTAGGGGAATGTTCCCTAAAAATGCCATTGAAGCCCCTATTTTTCTTGTAGAGTGGGCTTTAGGAGGAACAGATAACGTACGTTTAGCTTTGTGGTAACAAATCTGTATGCATTTGACAATCCATCTAGCTATCACAGATTTTGAAATGGTATTACCTTTGTGTGGTGGTGAGAAAGACACAAAAAGTTGTTTCGTCTTACGAAAGGGTTGTGTCCTCTCTATGTAGTATAGCAATGCTCTTTTGGCATCTAGGGTATGAAGAGCTCTTTCTGCTACGGTCTGTGGCTGCGAGACGAAAACGGGCAGTTCCACAGACTGATTGAGATGGAAGGGAGAAATGACTTTGGGCAATAATTTTGGATTAGTATGCAGAACTACCTTATTGTGATGCATTTGCAAGAAGGGTTCTTGAATGGTTAGTGCTTGTAATTCACTAACTCTCCGCAGAGAAGTAATAGCTACTAGGAACGCAACCTTCCACGTTAAAAAATTGTAGTTCACATTTGTGTAAGGGTTCGAAGGGAGGTCCCATTAACTGTGTGAGAACAACATTTAAATTCCACACAGGTGAAGGTGGTACCCTGGGGGGAATTATTCTTTTAAGGCCTTCCATAAAGGATTTAATGACAGGCACTCTGAATAGAGATAGATGTTATCTGTTTTGCAGATATGCTGCTATTGCAGCGAGATGTAGTCTAATAGAGGTATAGGATAAGTTACATCTTTGGAGATGTGTTGAATGGACACATCTAGAGGATTAATAATGTTGTTGTGACCATATATTACAAATCGTTTCCACTTGGCTGCATAACATGCCCTAGTGGTTGGACCTCTAGCTTCTTTAATGACATTCATGCAGTCTGGAGGAAGGTTCAGATATCCAAATTCTAGGATTTCAGGAGCCAGATCGCTGGGTTGAGCTGAGCTGGGTCCGGGTGTCTGTTCTCTCCACGGTTCTGTGTTAAGAGGTGTGGAGACAGGTGGAATTTTTGGTGTGGTACTACCGACAGTTGTAGCAGGGTGGTGTACCACGGCTGTCTAACTCACGTTGGAGCGATGAGGGTGAGCGAATGCTGCTGTAGTTTACGTACTACTAGTGGCATGAGTGGTAGAGGTGGAAAAGCGTACGCAAATCTGTTTGACCAGTTCATCCATATCGCATTGCCTTTGGACAGTGGGTGTGGATATCTCGTGGCGAAGCTTGGGCATTTGGCGTTTTCGTGGGTTGCAAATAGGTCTATCTGAGGTTGTCCCCACATCTGAAAGAATGGCTGAAGAACTTGTATATGAAGTTCCCACTCGTGGGTCTGTTGTGTTTGATGACTTAACAGATCCGCTATGGTATTCTGTACTCCTGGAACATGCTGGGCTAGAAGGAATATGTTTTGAGGAATAGCCAACCGCCATACGTCTTGTGCTAGATGAGAGCTGCAGGGAGTGTGTGCCTCCCTGTTTCTGTATGTAATACAAGGCTGTCATGTCTGTGCTGACTAACACAGCTTTTATTTTGGATACTTGTTTTTGGAAAGCTTTTAGTGCTAGGAATATTGTTTGTAACTCCAGATGATTGATGTGGAGTAACTTTTGTTTCGGTGTCCACCTGCCTTGCATGGTGTGTTGCAGGAGGTGGGCTCCCCAGCTTGAGAGCGATGCGTCCGCAGTCAAGATTATCTGAGTAACTGGCTCTAGGAACGGTCGTCCCTTGAAAAGATTTTTGGTGTTCCACCACTGCAGAGAGCGAGGAGTCCGACCGTCTACCAACACTAGGTCTGTTAATTGACCTTGAGCCTGGTTCCATTGACGTGATAAGCATTATTGTAGTGGATGCATTTGAAGTCTTGCATGGGGCACTATGAAAATGCAAGAGGCAATCATCCCTATGAGTTGCATTAACACTCATGCTGGAAGGGAGTGTTGTAGCTGAAACTTTGTTAGAGAGTTTTCATGCTGGCTATCCTTGCTGTAGTGGGATATGCTAGCGCTGTTGAGGTGTTTATTGTGACACGGAGGTACTGTTGTACCTTGGATGGTTGTAGATGGGATTTGGCGTGGTTTATTGTGAACTGCAATTTGTGGAGCAGCTGTATTGTGGCATGAGTGTGTTCCACGCATAGGTTGTATGAGCTGGCTTTTATGAGCCAATCGTCGAGGTACAGGAAGACATGGATGTGTTGTCTTCGTAAATGTGCTGCCACTACTGCTAAGCACTTGGTGAATACTCTTGGTGCTGTTGTGACTCCGAAGGGGAGTACTTTGAATTGATAGTGTTGTCCGTCTATCACAAATCTGAGATACTTCCTGTGAGCCTTGTGAATGGGAATGTGGGAGTATGAGTCCTTGAGATCTAAAGTAGCAAGGAAGTTGTTTTGTGACCAGTGCGGAAGGACTTGTTGGAGTGTGACCAAGTGAAAATGGTCTGACTATGTATATGTTTAGCGGTCTGAGGTCTAGAAAAGGCCATTGAGAGCCGTCCTTTCTCGGGATTAGAAAATGTGGAGAGTAAACCCCCTTGTTTTGGTGGTGCAGAGGAACTGGTTCTATTGCACTTTTTTGTAGCAGAGATACTACTTGCTTTAACAGTGATAGATGTTATTGTGACATTGGACGCTGTTTGGGTGGTATGATTGGGGGGTAGATGTTAATTCTAGACAATAACCTGACTGAATAATTTGTCGCACCCACCTGTCTGATGTGATGTTGATCCAGCGAGGAAGGAATTGTTGCAGTCTTTCCCCCCCCACAGGAGTGGAATGTTGGGGGGAGGGCAGGAAAGTCATTGGGTAGAGGCAGAGAGGGAGTTGTTGGTTTTGCCTCTGCCTTTGTTGTTACCCCTGTAACCCCCTCTCTGGTAGCCCTTAGTGAATGTGGATTGGCTAGGAGTCTTGTAAGAAGGGGAGGGACTTTCTGAGGAGTAGCCTCTAGTGTTGCCTCTGTATGATGAGCGACGAAAAGTACGTATGGGAGCTTGCTGCTGCAAGGCTCCCATAGATTTTGCTGTAGCAGTGTCTATTTTCATTTTTTCTAAAGACACGTCGAAATTTGGGCCAAATAAATGTGTCTCATCAAATGGCTGGCTGGTTAAGGATGGAGTTTTGTACTTCAGGTTTAAAACCTGAAATACGTAGCCAAGTATTTCTACGTAGTAGGGTGCTGGAATTGATTGCCCTTTAGGCAGTATCTGCAGCATCTAGGGCACAACGAACGGTAGTATTAGTAATATTTTTACCTTCCTGTATAAGTTCGTTGTCCCTATTTTTGTATTTGTCTGGTAGGTGTTGCATTATGGACTCTAGTTCATCATAATGTGCTCTGTCTGGCCAGCAACGCTTGGGTATTGGCAATGTGCCAGATATTAGCTGCTTGTGACGCTGTTCTTTTGCCAGAGGCGCCAAGTAGCTTAGATTCTTTGTCTGGTGGTAAGGCTTCACCTGATGTATGGGAATTAGCACGTTTACGTGCATTAGACACTACTAAAGATCTAATGGTGCTGGACCTTTAATATAAACTGGATCTGTGGGGGCAGCTTTATATTTTTTCTCAATGTAAGTATTAAGGACTCTAGCCCAAACAGGATTCTTTAAAACGTCTATTGCGTGCTTGATGACATCCTTAAGCATTGGCAAAATGGCAGTAGACCTTTGCGTGTTATCAAAAGTGTCAAGTAGGAAATCTTCCTCCACTGCATCAGTGTATCAGTGTGTAAGTCTACCCCATGATATTGGGCAGCTCTTTGGACTAGTAGGTTAAAAGCTATAGTGTCCTCTGGTGGGGAAAGTCTAGAAGGGTATATATCGTCTTGTGGGACATAAGGCACATCAGGGGTGTTGTAATCGTCCCATGGATTAGGTGACTGAGGGGGACTATTGGTCTCTGCTGGTTCATGTGCACCCCCACCTGTCCTCAGAGTCTATGTCTGCATCATTGTCTAGATTAGGGGATGATGTAGGTGAATGGTGAGGTGGAGGAGATGTAAAAGGAGGAATAATATGGGGAGGAGGTGGAGAAGGGGCCCTTAATGGAGAGGTTGCAATGTCCCTCTTCTTTGGAGGAGGAGGAGGAAGAGGTGCTAGCGCCTCAAGTGCTCTCTTCTTGGAACTGAGAGTTAAGTGACCAGTCTTAGGATCCTTTACAAGAGGTTTTTGGTTAGGATCAGGTGTGAAAAGTTCCTCTGAATAGGGAAAATCCTTCGGCGTCGAGGATTTTGGCTCCTTAGGTTTTTTCGGCACAGAGTCGGTAGCTGGTTTTGGATCTTTTGGTTTAGAATTGACCTTTACCGGAACCTGTTTCTTCGGTTCTGGGTGTTATTTCAGTTCCGAAACGTGTTCTTGAGCTTAAGGCGGCTCTTTAGTCGCCTCTGGGTGCGGTTTTGGCATCGATGAGCTGCCAGTCTTCGGCGCCGTGTGCTAAGGTCGGTGTGGTGGCGGAAGATGACTTTTTCTTCGGTGTCGGTATAGGATCGGCACCGGGGATAGGCTGGCTCGAGCCCGAGCTGCCTGAAGGCTTAGTAGACTTCTTTGCCGGGCCCGAAGGCGCGGCGTGGGAAGCAGTCTCTCGGTGTGCACACGGACCAGAAGGTGAGGGTGTGCCCGAAGCCTTTTTGGAGGGTGTCGAGGAAGGGTTGGGGGTCGACGATCTTACTTATGACCCGTTGAGCTGGAGTGACTTCCTCGACTTCGATTACTCTCTTCGGCGTGCTGGTGTTCTGGCAGGTCGACGCCCTCTTCCAAGATGTCATCAGGGACAGAAGCGAGCCATAGTTCTTCGAGCTAGTCGGTCCCAGATCGTCTTCTTGGAGCGTAAAGAGACACAGGCGGAACAGTCTTTGGCCTCGTGCTCCGGCGAGAGGCAAAGGTTGCACACTTCATGTAGGTCGGTGTGGAGAAACCTCGACTCACATTGAGGACACTTTTTGAATGGCGTCCTTTCCATGAGCCAGGAAGTAAGGCCTAGGTAGGCCCGAAGGCCTTCGTCGACGACCGGAATCGAAGACTTCGAAGTGGTCAAGAATCGCTTTGATGTGGAGCGCCATCAAAACAATACCGTCGAACTGGGGGAGGATTGCGCGCCGAAGGAAATTCGGTTCCAAACCGGAGCGGAGGAAACCCATCCGAGCCGGATGGCAATGCGGTCCAAAGGAGGAGTCACCTATCTCGTGTCTTCCAAAGAACTTTTCAGGACAACAACAAACTGCAAACATCCGGGACCAACACTAGGTGGCGATCTATACACAGTGTGCAATCTGCAGCTCATATGCCTCGAACATAGGACTTCTCCCCATGAACCAGTACTAAGACTACAGACTAACTTAATGAGGATTTACTTCAGATCACTCCAGCAAGCCTAGTGACCGCTTCGCATACCAGTATATGTAACTCCTCCATCTTAGATTGGGCATGGAAAAGTATCCTTCTCCTGTACTGTCACAGGTCAATTCCACAACTGTGGGACCTACATCTCTCCTCCCCTGTAGCCTATAGAAAAGGCCCCACATGATACAGAACAATGCTGATGGCAACCTCAAGAGAACCTACCAGATGCCCTAGGCAGGGATCCATGTAGCACTGGGAAACATGGCAGTGCTTCAAGTCAATGTTATGTGGGATGCACTGGCTCTTCCTTAAGCAGGCTGGCACCCGAAAGCTTGCACATAGTTTGCAAGTTAGGGCAACTACATGCCTTCACATTTCCAGAGGTGCTTTATAGAGTGGACAAGAGATTACAGAGTTAAACTGATTCCAGAAAGCTCAGATCATTTTGCTTACTGGTGAGAACAGGCACCTTTGTTAGTACAGCACCCTCACACCCATCACACTGATGGACCTGGTTTCATCTGTAAAAATATAGTGGACTTTTCCAGGCCTGGATCCATGAAGCAGAAAAAACTCCCAAAATCACTCACAATGTCTTCTAAGACAGAGAAAGCTGGAATTAACTCTTTCAAGATCGTATACCCAAAACCTCAGCAAAAAGGGGACTATATTCCAGCTAAACTCCAGACTACCTTCTCTTATACTCTCCCCTCATATTACCCAGCTGAAGACCCACTACCCTCAGCCCTTAATACCTAGGAGTAGTAGTATATCTCGCCCTACAAGGTCTACACCCACTCTCTCCCAAGCAAACATTGTTCACCTACTTGCAAGCTACAGCACTATGTTATGCCCAACCTCCTCTACTACCTCTCCTCCTTAACCCTAGACAAGCCCAACCAGCACAGAATCCCAACTGATTCAAATACAACTCGCGTCAAAAGCAGACCCCCGCTATCGGGAACAAAAATCTCTATAATAACCAAAATACTAACTCACCTTGCACCAAATCAATTACCTCATCTCTACGCGACATGCTTCATAAGTGTAGATCTGCTGTGGAGCACATACTGGAAATCTCAGACACCATCTCTCAATGCAATCTTGACCTCCTAATCTTTACAGAGACCTTGCTCAGCGACACATCCCACCACACTTCTTCTACATCAGAGACTTGTGCATACAAGCACAGCTAGCTTGCAATCAAACAGTTTAGTTTTATTTTATTTGCAGTCTTACTTAAAACCAATGCTATGCGTGCGGAACATAAAACCGTGTGTAAAATATTAATTTGCAATAATAAAATATCAACATAGTTAAAAGTAAAAAAACGCAGATTTAAACATGCGAGAGCTGCCAATATAAGTTGACCGGTCATTGCAGCGATTGTTAGTGCCCCTGTGAAAATAAATAATCGAAAGTTCCTTTGCACCAAAACAGCTTTAGTGACAGTTCAGCATTTTTGCTCTGGCCGCTTCAAGACATCTGACTAGTCTAGAGTTCAATTGAGACGATGCTGGGTGGAAGCAAGCCAAAACTGCTTGCCTCCTTGTCCGAATTCCCCTTGGATTAAAGGGGATTTTTAGCAGTTGCCTCCTTTCTTGAGGCATCTCTGTGCAGGAGCAAATGGTGTGGATGAGGTTTGCCCTGGCCGTTTTTGTACAAACTCCAAGCTGTAAAAGACTGCACCTTTTTCCATGGTGGAAGATGCTGCGTGCATGGCACCACTCCAAGTCGTAGCTTTAGGAATGTTAATTTCTGTGCTTTTGGATAGCCCAGTTAAAAATATTGTTGCTGGGCTAGTATCTTGTAAGAATTCAGCGTCATCCAGGCATGTGTTCTGGATGAAAAAGCCACTTTATCCTCCACCAGTGACTGTTTTTAGCGACTTCCAGACTAGTTTCTTCATAGTTACTTACCTGTAACTTCAGTTATCCAGTATTGGTATCTTCCATAGATTCACATGCCTGAATCATTCCCTGTCGCCGAGGCGGGAGTCCCACGGTAAATAAAAAAGCAGTGACAAAGGTAAATGATAGTCAGCCTTAAAGAAAAAAGGCCAGAGGTCTAGATCCTAGTAGCCTATCAACATCATTATGCTAAAAAGACCAAAGTCTTTGTCCCAACCAATCAGCACCCTCTAGAACACTCTGCAGAGCCAGTTCTCCTCAGATTTTCGTTAGCACAAGGGGAAAATGAGTATCCCAAAATAGAGAACTGACTCTCCGGGAAGGAGGGTGGGTGCATGTGAATCTATTAAAGATACCAATACTGGATAACTGAAGTTACAGGTAAGTGACTTGTTTTCTTATCCAGTATTGGGGTATCTTTCATAGATTCACATGCCTAAATCAGAGTAGCAAGCAGTATGCCAAGTATATAGTCGGTTGCGGATGGTGGGAGACTTGTACTGATAAACTCCCAGTTGCATCCATAAATAATTAACAAATGCATCGTAACCCAAATTTTCACATGTAAAACATGATTTAGAAATATGTAAAGGAACATGCATAGGTCTATACACTCATCTTATATACACACACTATACATACATACATATATATATATATATATATATATATATATATATAAATTTATTTTTTCACACACTGTGGTCTTTATACAGGATTGCTCCACAGCGGGTGCTGGCGTTGGGCCAGACCAATGGCCAAAAGACAATTTTTTGAACAAAGGACGCCGCACACAGCAACTTCTTTTTCACTGATTTATTACAGTGCCCAGTCTAACACCAACGCGTTTCAGCCTGACGGCCTTGCTCACGGTAAGTGTCACTACTTTCTTGCAACTGTTTAATACTCCTTTTTTTGATTTCTACTATTCCCATAGACTTCTGGGATATGTAGTCCATATTAACATACAAGAATACACTTTTTGTTAGACATAGTTCGCAATTCATATTATGGGATATTCTTATTGCAGTGCATTTCATAAAGAACCCAGTGTATATAAGGTCAGACATTTTGGCATGCATTTCAAAAAAACTTTGTATATCAATGTTATTGGAAACATATACCATTGTCATGTTTACAAAATTTCAAAACATTTTTTATATATACATATGCGTATATGAGAGCCACTCATTACACCTTTGTGTCTCTGTTGGTATCTCGCATTATGGTATAGTATATATATATATATATAGCAGAAGGACATCTTCTTAGATAATCAGCATCAAAGACGAGGCGAGACCCGGAACTGATGCGTTATTCATTTATTTGTGCTCAACACCATCCCGCCATAACGCGTTTCAGCCTGAAAAGGCCTTGATCATATATGAATGAATATTAAGAGAACAAAGGTTAGCTGAAAATGTTCTCAAAAAGGTGGCGTAGGACAGCCTGTCCTACCGCCGCATCCTCTTGACATGTACATTGAAGGCAGTAATGCCTCGTGAAAGTGTGGACATTTTTCCATGTCGCAGCACAGCAGATATTTTTTAGAGTCACTCCAACAAACAATGCTATAGACGCTGCCACCGTTCTTGTGGAGTGGGCCTTGTCCTTCCTCAGCAATGGCCTGTTAGACTTGATGTCAAGAGAATGTAAGGTTCTTTCCGCTGGTGTAGTTTGGTTTGGAAAGAAAGTTCGTAACTTCACCAGTTTTTTGAGGTGGAATTGGGACGGTACTTTAGGTATGAATGTAGGGTTAGTCCGGAGGGTGACATAATACTTGGGAGAAATGCAAAAATGGTTCCTTTATAGTGAACGCTTGAATTTCACTTATTCTTCTAGCGGATGTTAGAGCCAGCAGCAGAGCAACCTTCCATGTGAGAAATTTGAGATTGGCTTTGTGGAAGGGTTCGAATGGGTGATTCATCAACTGCTTGAGGACCGTGTTAAGTTCCCACTTCAGTGGAGGAGGCCTCACCGAAGGGAAAGTTCTGAAAAGACCGCTCATGAATTGTTTGATTAATGAAGATGAACATATCGAAGGAATCTTAGCAACCTTCCTGAATCTGGAGAGAGTGGCTAAATGGACTTTCACTGATGAAAAGGTGAGTCCAGACCTAACCAGATGTAGTAGATCAGGAAGAATTCGTTCTGCAGGAGCTTCTATTGGGTGAACCTGGTTTGTTTCACACCTACAGCAAAATCTCTTCCATTTAAGACGCTAAGTCTTAATTGTGCTCTGAGCTCGTGATTTAGCTAAGATGTCACAACAATCTTGAGGTGTATCAAGGTCATTGAATTCTAGGAAGTCAGGAGCCATGCGTGTAAATTTAGAGACGAAGGGTCAGGATGAAGCACCAGCCCTTTGTTTCTCAACAGCATTGTGCATTGTGGGTGTTGGCAGAAGACGTATCGGCTGGTCCTGGGATAGCAACAGAAGTTCTTGGAACCAGTACTGACGTGGCCACCGGGGGGCAATCAGGATGAGACGGCAGCCCTCCGACTTCATCTTGCGTAAGACCCTTGGTATTAGAGGGATTGGTGGAAAAGGGTAAGCGCAAATCCCCGACCATCGCATGGACAGGGCATTCCCCCTTGACCCCTGTTAAGGATACCTGCTGGCATAATATTGGCATTTCGTGTTCTGCTTTGTTGCGAACAAATCCAATGTCAGTTTGCGGAAAGCCTGGAGAACACTGTCCACCTGAGCGTGCTCTAACTCCCACTCGTGACAATCTGACAGGGACCTACTGAGCGTGTCCGCCCGGGTATTGTGGAGGCCTCTGACATGCTCCACTTTGAGGGTTATGTTGTGAAGTGTAATCCATTCCCAGAACTCTTGAGCTTCGACAATGTTGCTGATTTTGTACCTCCTTGCTTGTTTACGTAAAACATGCTGGTGGTATTGTCGGTTCGAACTAGTACCGATGAGCCCGCAATCTGTGAAAGGAAAGCTTGTAAGGATAGGAAAATTGCTCGTAACTCTAGGCTGTTGATATGTCGTTTGTACTTTTGAGACCACTTGACTTGTATTCGTAAATCTGAAAGAGGACCTCCCCATCCTTCCATGGACGCATCTGTAGTCAGAATGTAATCTGGGGCATCTTGTATGAACGGGATTCCTTCTGCCAAATTGGTTATCTGTGACCACAAGTGGAGATCATCCACCATGCGTGGTGTGACTTTGATGAGTTCGTTGAAGCAACCTATCGCTTGCTGCCACTGAAGGTACAATTCCTCCTGTAAAGTTCTCATTCTGAGTCGTGCCAAGGGGGTGAGATTTATGGCCGAAGAGCACGTTCCCAGGAGTGAGGCGAACAGAAACGGACTTTCTTTTTGAGACACAAAGTGCTAGCTTCTGAAGACGAAGTTGTCTTTCTTGAGATAAGAATGCCTTGCACTGGAACGTGTCCAGACGAGCTCCAAGGAAAGGCAGGATTTGCTTCCGTTCACAGTTAGCCCCAGAGAGGTGATGAGATGGTGACACGTTGAAATGGCAGTCTTTACCGTTTGCTCCGAAGGACCTTTGATTAACAAATCGTCCAAAAACGGGAATCCCTGGATTCCCCGGGATCGTAACGTTGCTGCTACAGGGGCCAGGTACTTTGTGAAGATCCTTGGAGCCGATTTTAGCCCAAACAGGAGCACTTTGAACTGATAATGGGCGCCAGCCACAGTGAAGCGGAGATACTTGTGATGTGGAAGTAAGCTTCTTCCATGTCCGAGAAGCCATAAAATCTCCCTCGTTCAGGCAACTTCTAATCTCTGAGAGGGTGACCATGCAAACCCTTGTTTTTTGAGGGATCTGTTCAGGTTGTGAAGGTCCGGGATTGGACGCCATTCCCAGGATTTTTTTGATTAGGAAAAAAATTAGAATAGAAACCTGTCCGTTTCTGATGTACTGGGACCTTTCCTATAGCATTCTTGAGGAGCATTGTACAAGCTTCTTTAAACAATAAGTGAAGACGAGGGGAGGGGGTCCCCTGGGCGGAGTAGTAGGTGACTTGTTGACATATTCTAGGGTGTGTCCACTCTTCTCCAGATCTAGAACCCAATTGCCAGATGTAATTTGTCCAGAAATGATTAAATGTTTGCGCCCACGGGGAGGGGAGAAGATGTGATTGACGCCCTGCTGAGCTCACTGTTTTCTGCAAGAGTCTCGCCCTTGGTTGTTGGATCGTTTTCGACCTCCCTGGCAAGAGAGACCAGCCGTATTGGATTGGCAGTACGACAATTGGTAATTTTGCCTATATTGGGGCTGATACTGCCTGTTCTGTTGCCTATGGTAACCTCCTCTAGAGGAATAACCACGCCCCTTAGCGCCTTTGACTGTTCCACGCTTGTATTGTAAGGAACCCAAAGATCTTGCTGTGTCCGTGTCGCTCGATTGCTTGGAGGGCTTCGTCAATGTGCTTGCCAAACAATGATTCGCCATTGTAGGCCATGTCTAATATCTTTGTTTGGACTTCTGGTCTGAAGGTGGCGACTTTAAGCCAACCCTGGCGCCTGAGAAGTGCAGCCCCAACAAACTGTCTGAAATTTGTGTTGACAATATCCAGAGCGCAGTCAATGGTTTCTGATGCTGCGGGCTCTCCTTCCAGCAAATCATATGTGCTTCCTGTCTTTTCTCCTCTGGAATGAGGTCAATCAGACCAGCCATATCCGACCACATTTGGCGATCGTAACGCCCTATGATCGCTAGTGAATTAGCTGCCCTGATGGAAGCGGTGGCCATGGTTGAAAACTTTTTGCCAATCAGGTCAAGACAACGTCCTTTGTCCGGTGTTGTAGTTCTAGGCGTTGCTGGATTCTTGGACCTTTGCTGGGCAGCCTGGGAAATGACAGATTCCGGCCTGAGGTGTCCAATGAGGCAGGATGGACTATTGGTCGGAGCATGATACTTTTTATCTATCCCTGGAAGCACCGCTGGTATGGACGCAGGGTTTTTCATAATCTTGATACACTTGTTCCATACATAATCTATAATAGGAACGGCTCTGGTAACTTTCCTGGACTCCTCTTTAAAATGCATGATAGTTTTTATCTATCCCTGGAAGCACCGCTGGCATGGACGCAGGGTTTTTCATGATCTTGATACACTTGTTCCATATATAATCTATAATAGGAACGGCTCTGGTAACTTTTCTGGACTCCTCTTTAAAATTTTGTAGGAAACCTGGTTTGTTCCACTGTTACTGGAAGTTGAAATCTAGTAGCAGCCCGCTGCATGAGGTTATGAAATCCACCTATATCTTCTGGTGGGGAGTCAGATGGTAGAGGAGTTGGTGGCGAAGGCATAGGGGTAATATACAAATCCCATGGATCCAAATGAGTATTTTCTGGCAGTTCACCTTCCTCAACTTCCTCATCAGAGGAAGTGTCCAGATCTTGAGGAGGCTGAGAAGGTTGGTGTTCCTGAGAAGGCTCTGTAACTGGAGACATTGGTACCGGAGCTTCATGCGGAGGTAAAGGATCTGGAACCGCCACAGGCTGAGGTGGTGAAATAACCTGCTGCGGGGGAAACTGCTGCCTATAATCAGCAAGCATGGCTTGCAAGTCCTGGATAAGGTTAGGAGGCAGATTGCTGGTGTCCGAACGCCGAGAGTGCCTCTGTTACACTTTCTGCAACAGCTTCGTCGACGGTACCTTCGTCGATGAGTGTTTAGATGACGCCTTCGTCGACTACTCTTCTTCAACGGTCTTCTTAGTCACAATGGAAACCCTTTTTGACAGTATAGGAGAAGTGATCGAAGTAGTAGATATCGTCGCCGACGACAAAGGAGCTGAAGACGTGACAGAAATCATTGACGATCTAGGTAAAGCCAAGGATTTTGAGAAGCTTTTACTCACTGTTTTGGAAGATTCCTTCTTAGAGTCATTGAGAGCTGTAGCATGTGGAGACTGCATAGGCCCAGAGGAAGTAGAGGGAGACCTCTAAGAAGGGCCAGAAGCAGAGTGGGAGGATTTAAGATGTTTTCTCCCCTCACTTGAAGAACTGTCCTGAGATCTACCTCTCTTGCCGGAAGTTGAGGCTCGGTCATCATCTCCGGCCGAAGAAGATTTTAGCCACAACAGGATCTTGCCTCCCTATCCCTTAGAGCCTTAGAAAGGAAGGTACGGCAAATTTTCCAATTTTTGCCTCATACTTAGGATAGAGGCAGTAAGTGCAGTCCTTATGTTGGATCATCAACATGGACTCTTTTTGTCAGAGGCTTTGCGGGGGTTGAGCAAGGCATTCTTGTCAGACATCTTGAAGGATAAACTGAGTATCACCCAGGAAGACTCCCTTCCACACGACGTGCGGTGAAAATCTGAGGAGAACTTGCTCTGCAGAGTGTTCTAGAGGGTGATAGCTGATTTGTTGGGACAAAGACTTTGGTCTTTTTAGCATAATGATGTAGATAGGCTACTAGGATCTAGGCCTCAGGCCTTTTTTTCTTTAGGGCCTACTACTATTTACCTTTGGCACTGCTTTTATATTTACAGTGGGACTCCCACCTCGGCGACGGGGAATGATTCAGGCATGTGAATCTATAAAAGATACCCCAATACTGGATAAGCCTGTGTTTGCCAGTGCCTCCTGAAGATACAATCCTGCAGGTGAATTCTCCCTCTGTTGGAAATCTTGCCACAGTAGGTGGTTCAGCGAATTAAGGGTTGATCTGATTTTGCTCCAACAGTTGATGTATGCTCCATATCTGGCCCAGGTTTGCTTTAACAGGCCAAACTCCAGTCTAAGTTGCACCAGGGAGGTGTAATTCGGGAGGCTAAACATAGTTCGGTATGCTTTCACAAGGGTTTTATCCAAAAGATTGGTATCTCTTTCTCGCAGAGCTTCGCTACCATAGGTGATTGTTGGTAGAATTCTAGCCTTTGCTACCGTTAGAAGAGGGCTCAGCGTGGGACCCAGTAGTTTGGCAGATAAACTTTGCATGGTTATGACCAGGATCGTCCCTTTCCTTTTGATCTCTTCATGTTGGCGGGTAAATGATCCTTCTTTATCAAAGTAGACTGCTGTTAATTGTCATGGTCCTGGTTTTGTTTAAGTTTATTGTCAGGCTGTTTTCTTCTGCGTAGACCTGCAATCCATTAAGAAGATAAGGCAAGCCAACAACCGTATGGCTAAGCAGGACTATGTCATCCGCGTATAGTAATTTGGACAAGGTGGTATCCCCCAGTCTGGGCCCGTGGGAATTACAGGTGTTCAGTGTCTGTGGTAAGTCTGCCATGAATGAGTTAAATAAAATAGGTGCCAGCACGCAGCCCTGTTTAAGTCCTTTTGTTTTTTTAATTTTTCTTGAGATGAGACCCTGATCCTGATCATAAACAGGTCTTTTTTACATTCTCAGGCTTGCCCTAGTTTCAATAGCTTCCTGTGCAGTGTCAGGTCTTTGCCAAAGAATTCAATTGAACTCCGGGACTTTTTCTCCTCACTATCACCCAAGATCTGTTTCCTTATAGAAACCTGGTTGAGTACCACTATGCTACCCGCTATCACATTGGCTCTCCCGGACAAATAATTGCATACTTACACTGGACAGAGAGGGCAGGAGGCTGCGGAATTGCTACAGTTTTTGAATATACTGTTAAACTCACTCAGACACTCTACATGCCGATTGGGCTGAGATTTGTATATTTAAGCTTTACCTCTCCGCCAAGGAATGTTGGAAAGTGCCACTAATGTATCTCCCTTCAGGGCCCAAAAGAGTTCAGAACCTCTCAGAATACATTGCAGCCCACGTTCTAGCATCTCAACATTTTCTGTTCTAGGGTGATTTTAATTTTCATGGGGAAGAGTTCCTAAATCAGAAGTTGCACTGCTCATTTCTGATTTAGCCACGCCTGGCTTACACCACAAAGTCAATTGACCCACACATGTTGCGGGGCATACGTTGGATTTAATATTTACAAACTCCACGGCCTAACTTGTGAATCACCCCCAACTTCTACTCTGAACGGATCATTTACTAAGCAGGTTCCAGATTCCCAAGATTTAGGGGTTGGAAAAAACGAAATACTAAAAAACATATCAAGACTGTCGGAAAGTTACTCCTGACTCCTTCACTGAAGGGTTTGAGTTCACAGACACGTCTGCAAAGCCAGACATTAAACTAGCTCTACTAGCATATCATAGTGCTTTAAATTCAAGGCTTGATAAGATCCCCTCCCAAACCATGCTTCTTATCTAAACATGGATCCCGTACGCTTTGGTATACAACATAACTGAGAATTGAGAAATCCTCTTGCAAACAATTGGAAAGACTATGACGTCGGTCCAAGAATCTTCCTGATAAGGAGGCCTATAGAGCATCCTTAAGGATATACTATCATAATATCAAAAGAGCATCTTCTGCATCTCTAAACAAGATTAGTCAGCCAAGAAACTCTAATAAATAACTATTTAAAGTGCTTAATGCTTTAGTAAATCTCTGTGCCTGTTTTCAGGTAACACTTGCATCACAAGCACTATGTGACTCACTTGATAACTATTTTGAAGAGAAAATAAGTTATCTACCAGAACCTCCCCAATTTGTCAGATCAGGTATGAGAGGAATTATTTTCAACCTACCTTCCTCCAACTATGCCCCTACTTTAGGCAAGTTTAGCGTTTTCTTGACTAAGGTAATTCAGAAATTGCTTGCTAAATTAGAATCCCCACTCAATATCTGTCCCCTAGGATCACTGTGGTCCTATCCCATCAGCTTGCTCCTGCTATATGATCTTTGTTCAATCTGCGAACACCAGGAAAATCCCCTCAGTCTCAGGTGATACGGATCCAAAAGAGAGCCAAAATGTCACCTAGGAATCTTACCAACTATCGACCTGTTTCACAGCTTCCATTACTAGCCCTTCCCCAGGCAGAGGGTCTCAAAGTAATCACAGTCTTATTGGAATCAAGAGTACAGCCAGTGCAAGTACTTACAAGGTTTTTGGTGGCTCCAATTATTGGCATGAAGAAAAACTATTTCCAGTTTGATCACTCGGTTTACTATTAGGTGAAAGGTGTAGTAGCCAAGATTGCAGGCTGTGCTCCAGATCTAGCAAATCTATACGTGTCCAACTATGAGAGACAGAATTTATACAACTAAAAATCCCTCTAGAGAACAGATTAAAAGAAAGGTCTAGATATATTGACAATGTCTTTTTGTTTTGGAGGGGCTTGGCAACTGAATTGCATCTGTTCCATTCATGAACACCAGATCTGTAGACATACAACTCACCATAGAATACAGCAAGAACAGCATTCTTATTCTAGGCCTTGAACATGACCAGGTTTTTGTGCAACTGTATAGGAAACCCACGGAAAGGAATTCTTTATTACACTACAGCAGCAACCACCCTAGAAGTCTAAGTTCAATTTGGGCAATTTTTGCGTATCCCCAGGAACTACACCAGGAGGCAGGTCTACTTCATAGACTCAGACACACTCACTAGCAAACTATTTAAGAGAGGTTACCCTACACTCCAAATGAGACAGGCTAGGAAGCGAGCATGGTACAATCAGAGAATTCCTGCTAGAACCGCAGCCCAAGAATAACACTATGGATAGAATGGTCCATGTTACCACCTTTGGCCCAGCTAGCAATGAAGCAAAGCAAATTTTAAAATAAGTTCGGGGGTGGGGGGCGACTAGAAGAACAGCTTAACAGTAAGGAGTTCCCTCTTTTTTTTTCATTTAAACGGGGCAGGAATTTGAAGGGCGCCCTTGTTAGGGCAACATTCCCCCAACCACCGAGAACTACCCTTATTACACTATGGGGACTCCCGGCAGTAGCGAGTCACTGAAAATGTGGCGGATGTGGGACATGTAAATTCAGTTGGAACACCAGTGATTTTTCCTATGGGAATGTTGCTTTGACCCCAACCACCTTCAGTAACTTACATGAAAGAGGTCATGTAAGCGATTTGTGTCCATGACAACTAGACTACATAGGACAAAAGACGCAGAAGGTAAAATCCAGGATCCTACAGCACAGGAGTAGACTAAGGTGCGGAACTGCAGGATTACCGCTCGTTAAACACTATCAGAGAAACACAACAGTGATGACTTGAAATGGCAAGTGATTGAGTGGTCTCACTTGGACCATGGGGTTGGGGGATAAAGCGAGCCTCCTCTCTAGAAGTGAATTTTTGGGGGATTGACAAATGTGGCTCAAATGTGCATGGTCTTAACAAGCTGGAACATTGGAGACAGGCAGCCTCAATATAAACATTTTTGTTGACTAGCTGCATAAGTAAGATCTGCTTCCCGAAACTCTAAGATTATGCAATTGTATATATACACCACTGACTTTACTAATCGATTGTAATGTGTGTAATGTTCTCATTGGGTTTTTAACGTCTGCCAAGGATTTGTTCCTTGTATGCAAATTTAATGGGTGACATGTACATATTTCGAGTATGACAACTTTTTGCCTTCTACAGAATTATCCATGGATTTATTGTACATGAACAGGCCCTCTCGGGTCCCAAAAAATAGCCTTTCTTCTCCAACTATTTTTCTAAATCTGTGCAGATTTACTGACAAAAATCTTTATTTCGGGTGTGTTTGTAGCTTTGAAATTGTATCTTAGTTTTCTAGCCACACAAAGAGTAATTATGTCACAGATTAAGGACAGTATGCCTTTAAGAGTTTTTTGGGGGCCATGCCGCCCTGATAGCATGCCTGCTACGTGCACACTCAGATTCTATTTAGCTGCATTCATGCCCCTGCACCTTCAGTATTGGATTCACTTCAGCCAGCGCATGACTAAGTTTGAGTAAGTATAGGCATTCTGGCTGGTGCTTTACTGCCATAATGTTGGTTATAATATGACACATACAGTATGATTTGGTTGACTAGGATGTTTTGTAACCTCTGCAGGTTTAATCGATGGCCCAGGGCCCACCAAGCTTTCTTTAACACCACTTTTTATGGTCTGCCCCATTTTTGCTCTTTTTATGTTTACCCAAGGGTTCTCTGACAATCATAGAGTACAACAATCTGTTCCTTCCAGATTCCATTGTCCTTTATTGGCATTATTGGGAACTAAGTTACATTTTTGATTTCGAACTACACTTTCCATTTTGGTTGACTAAGCAACTTACGTAGTCGTAAGTCTCCACGGTTATAGCTGTGTCATGCAGTTTTTTATACTTGCATGGTAAATAAGGAAAATGCTACTTACCAGTAGGCATATGTTCTTGGCATGTAGAGCTGCAGAATCCTACATTTAGCAATAGATCGCCACCTGGTGTTGGGCTCGGATGATTGCAGGTTGTTGTCTTCTTGGAGGAAGTCTTTGTAGTCACGAGATAGGCGACTCCTCCCTTGGACAATACTGTGCATGGTCATCGACTCCATCCTCAGATTGTTTTTCGCCATGATGGGAAATGGAGGAGTTAGTAGAAGTAAAGAGAAAGGATGTCCATGCGTGTGCATCTAAGTAAGATGAGTACTGGAACGGATACAAATCCCGGGGAGGCGGGAGGGCATGTAGGATTCTGCAGCTCTACATGCCAAGAACAGATGCATACTGGTAAGTAGCATTTTCCGTTCGAGGCATATGAGCTGCAGATCCTACATTTAGAAACGATTGTACAGCAGTGTCTCCCCTAGCGGTGGTTACTTGTATCCGTTGCAGCATACTGAAATAGTGTTAAGAACAGCTTGGCCTACTGCAGCTTGCTGCTTGGCTTGCACATCAACATAATAGTGTTTAGTGAAGGTGTGTATTGTAGACCATGTTGCTGCCTTGCATATGTCCTCTAGTGGTATGTTTCCTAAGAAAGCCATAGAGGCTCCTAATTTGCGAGTGGAGTGTGCTCTAGGAGGAACTGTTAGTGTACGTTTAGCTTTGTGATAGCATATTTGAATACACTTTACAATCCATCTAGCAATTCCTCCTTTAGAGATGGGATTGCCTTTGTGTGGGGGAGAGAAAGATACAAATAGTGGTTTTGTCTTTCTGAAGGATTTAGTCCTGTCTGTGTAATATAGTAGAGCTCTCCTAACATCTAAGGTGTGTAAAGTTCTTTCTGCAACAGAGTCCGGTTTTTGAAAAAACACTGGTAACTCTACTGATTGGTTTAGGTGAAAAGGAGTAATCACTTTTGGTAGGAATTTAGGATTGGGTTTAAGCACCACTTTGTTAGGATGTATTTGAAAACATTGGTTCTTCTATTGTGAATGCTTGTATTTCACTAACTCTTCTGAGAGAGGTGATGGCAACAAGGAAAGCAGTTTTCCATGTTAGGAATTGCAGTTCACACTTATGTAACGGCTCAAAAGGGGTCCCATAAGTCTTGTAAGGACCACATTTAGGTTCCATACTGGAGCAGGTGGTAACCTAGGTGGGATTATTCTTTTTAATCCTTCCATAAATTCTTTTATTGCAGGTACTATAAAGAGAGACAGACATTGTCTATTTTGTAAATACGCTGCAATTGCTGCTAGATGCAGGCGTATGGAAGAATAAGCCAAATTGGACCTTTGTAAGTGTAGAAGGTAAGGTAGCAAATGATATTTTGGATGGAAACATCCAAAGGATCAATGTGATTGTTGTTACAGTATATTGCAAATCGTTTCCACTTAGCAGCATAGCATGCTCTGGTAGTGGGTCTTCTAGCTTCTTTAATTATATTCATAGAGTCTGGTGGTAAATTTAAGTAACCAAACTCTAGGACTTCAGGAGCCAGATCGCCAAATTCAGTCAGCTTGGTTCTGGGTGCTTTATTTCTCCATGGTTCGGTGTTAACAGGGATGGCGTGAGCCGTAATTTCTGATGTAGAACCAGTAAGAGATATAGTGGTGTGGTGAACCACGGCTGACGTGCCCATGTGGGGGCCACTAGTATTAGTTTGAGAGACTGTTGTCTGAGCTTGCGTACTACTATTGGAATGAGTGGGAGAGGCGGAAAAGCGTACGCAAATCTACCTGACCAATTCATCCATATTGCATTCCCCTCCGACCGTGGGTGTGGAAACCTGGGGGCAAAGGTTGGGCATTTTGAGTTCTCGTGGGTGGCAAACAGGTCTATTTGTGAATGCCCCCACATTTGAAAGAATGGTTGGAGAACTTGTGGGTGCAACTCCCATTCCTGAATTTGTTGTGACTGCCGACTCAACAGATCTGCTATCTGGTTGTGAATCCCTGGAAGGTGTTCTACTGTCAGATGTATGTTTTGAGGGATGGCCCATCTCCAAATGTTCTGTGCAAGATGGGACAGTTGCAGAGAGTGTGTCCCCCCCTCTTTTTGTATATAATACATGGCTGTCATATTGTCCGTCCGGACTAGGACAGCTTTGTTTTGGATTTGTACTTGAAAAGTTTTGAGAGCTAGGAAAATTGCTACCAGCTCTAAATGGTTGATGTGGAACTGTTTCTGTTGATTGTTCCACTGACCTTGTGTGGTATAATGCAAGAGATGGGCTCCCCATCCTGTGAGGGATGTATCTGTCGTGAGCATTATCTGTGGAACTGGATCTAGGAACGTCCGTCCCTTGGTCAAGTTTTTGGTGTTCCACCATTGCAGAGAGCGATATGTACGGCTGTCTACCAACACCAGGTCTGTGAGCTGACCTTGAGCCTGATTCCACTGTTGTGCTAGACATTCTTGTAGTGGGCACATTTGCAGTCTTGCGTGAGGAACTATAAAGATGCAAGACGCCATCATGCCTATTAGTTTCATGAACACTCTGGCTTGTAGAGAGTGCTGGCATTGAAAAAGGGAGACTAAGTTCTGAATACTTTGAATCCTGGCTTGACTGGGATACGCTAGAGCTTCAGATGTGTTTATAGTAGCTCCTAGATATTGATGAACGTGCAAAGGCTCTAGGTGCCACTTGGTGTAGTTTATCGTAAACCCTAAGTTGTGCAGTGTTTGAATGGTTTGTTTTGTGTGTTGTGCACACTGCTTGAACGATTTTGCTTTTATGAGCCAGTCGTCGAGGTAGGGTAAGACATGTATCTGTTGTCTTCTGAGATGTGCTACCACTACTGCTAAGCACTTTGTAAACACTCGTGGTGCTGCTGTGACCCCGAATGGAAGGACTTTGAACTGATAGTGTTGTCCTTGTATGACAAACCTTAAATACTTCCTGTGCGCAGGATGTATTGGAATGTGAAAGTAGGCATCCTTTAGGTCTAGCGTGAACAGAAAATCTCCCTGTTGTAGTAATGGGAGTACCTGTTGTAAAGTGATCATGTAAAAATTATCTGATTGTATGTAGTGGTTGAGGGGCCTGAGATCGAGAATTGGTCTTAATGTCCCGTCCTTTTTTGGAATTAGGAAATACAGGGAGTAAACTCCTGTTCCTTTAACGGAACTACTTGAATAGCATCTTTTTGTAGAAGTGCTAGAACTTCCTGTTGAAGCAGAGTTATATGTTCTGCAGACATTGGACGCTGCCTGGGTGGTATGTTTGGGGGAGTTGCTGTGAGTTCTAGGCAGTAGCCATGTTGGATAATTTGTCTTACCCACCTGTCTGTTGTGATGGATTTCCAGACAGGTAGGAACTGTGAAAGTCTGCCACCCACAGGAGTGGAATGCTGTAGGGGAGGCAGAGGGAAGTCACTGTTTAGGAGTGGAAGAGGAGCGGTTGTTGTTACTACCTCTACCTCTTCCCTTGTTGTTATTGCCTCTGTACCCTCCTCTAAAATAGCCTTTATTAGAGGAGGTTTGTGTGTGTGTTTTAAAAGATGATGTTGTGTCTGCGTCGGTCTGCTTGGAGCCTCCTCTATAAGAGGAGCGGCGAAAAGAACCTCTAGTTTGGGTGGATTGTAATGCCCTCATAGACTTAGCGGTGTCTGTGTCTTTCTTCACCTTGTCTAATGTATTATCTACTTTCGGCCCGAACAATTGGTTCGGATTAAAGGGCTGGTTCAGGATGGTAGTTTGTACTTCTGGCTTAAAACCCGAAATGCCTAACCATGCGTGACGCCTGAGAATAACACTAGTGTTCACTGCTCTGGATGCTGTGTCAGCTACATCTAGTGAGCATTTAATTGAGGCATTAGATATTAATTTGCCTTCATGTAAAAGTTCTGCTGCCAGATCTTTGTGTCGATCTGGTAGGTGTTCCATTAACTTTTCTAATTGATCGTAATGAGCCCTGTTGTAGCGTGAGAGTAGAGCCTGTGTATTTGCTAAGAGCCATATGTTTGTTGCTTGTGCAGCAATTCGTTTCCCTGACGCATCAATAATCTTGGACTCTGTCAGGCGGGAGTGTGTCCCCAGAAGTTTGTGAATTGGCCCTTTTGCGTGCATTTAACACTACCAAGGAGTCTACTGGCAGATGACCCTTAATGTATACTGGATCAGCTGATGCTGGCCGATACTTTTTCTCTATTCTAGGATTTAGCACCCTACACTGTACTGGATCTTTAAAAATCTCTGGAGCATGTTTAATGACTCCCTTCATCATTGGTAATATTTGGGTAGACCTTTGTCACTGTTCGAAAGTGTCTAACAAAAAATCCTCCCCAATGGCATCAGAGTGCATAGGAACCCCATGGTAAAGTGCAGCTCTGTTTAATAAATGATTAAACCCAATACTATCATCTGTAGGGGAAGGTTTTGTTGGGTAGTACTGAGGATCAGGGATGTCTGGTGCATTAAAATTATATGTATTTTCATCCTTGGGATATTCTGTGTTGATATCCTCATCTAAAGGGTATGTATTTGGCTGTGGAAGATCACCCCCCCCCCACCTAAATCGTACTCTTCGTCAGTGTGGTGTGATGATGCAGGAGATTGAATAGGAGAAGTTATAGGTTCCACATATGGAGTAATAGGAGAGGAAGAAGGTGAAGGAGAGGAAGGGTGCATTGGAGAAGTTGCACAGTCCTTTTTGGCAGGAACCACAGGTTTAAGTGGTGTGTCTGCTGGTCTCTTTTTATAAGGAATTGCTTCCACACGTCTAGCTTTTGGATTAATATGGACCTTTTTCTGTCTAGTATCTGGTCTAAACAGTTCTTCCTCTTCTATAATCTTCTTCGGCGTCGATTTTTTCGGAGCCGATAGAGGTTGTCTAGTGTTCTTTGCCTTAGGAGGAGTAACAGTCTCTTGGCAATGTTTTCTGTGCCGAAGGTTGTTTAGTCTTATCTGGGGTCTTTGGTACCGATATTAGAGGTTTCGGCGTGGAGACAGGTTTTGCTGGGCCTGTGGCGCCGGAAACGTGTTTCCCCTTTTTTATTTTTTGAACCGGAAGGTTTCGGAGTCGAAGCTTTCGGGTCTGGTACAGGTCTTGGCTTCGGCACCGATGGTACGGGTGCCGAAGTGTCCTTGTCTTTGTGCACCGAAGGGTTTTTTGTTTTCGATGCTGACGAGTCCTTCGGTGTCGAAGGAAGTTTTGGTGCCAATGGAGCAGATGTAACTGACACATGGTGTTTGTTCGGTGCCGAGGAACCGGAAGGCGTATTCTCTTTCCTCGAAACCGGGCCCGAAGGCGGGGCGTTAGAGGGTACATTTCGGTATCGACTGGGCCCCATGGGCGGAGTGCTGACCGTTGCCTTTTGTTTGGGTAATGTCTGTCGTGCAGGGGCAGATGTACTCACGGGTTGTCGAGATGGAATCGAATCGTCCGAATCCTCTGAACCCAATATAATCTGGAGATCAGGCGAGTCCTCCTCTGCGCCGAGTGGAGCCTCGTCCTCGGAGATATCTTCGATTGGATATTCGTCCTCGAAGATGGCCTCCGATGCTGGTGCTGATCTCCTCATCTTGCGTCAATGGGCCCTCGGATCCCGGATGGTCTTCTTCGATCGGAAGGAGGCACAGGCTGTGCAGGTCGGCTCGCTATGAGGGAATTTTGCTCGACATACCGTCATCTCTTGAATAGAGTTCCGTCCATGAGGCGTAGGCCGCCGGCACCGATGGGCCCAACGGCCCGCGTCGACGCACCGGAATGTAGCTGGTGATGTCGAAAGTCGATTCGATGTCGAAAGAAGTTTGTTTAAAGTTTCTCGGTTCGAAAATGCTGAAAAAGTATTTTCTAGCAGGAGCGGAAAACTTTCATCCGATCCCAGTGGCGGAAAAAAACAATCTGAGGATGAAGTCTATGACCATGCACAGTATTGTCCAAGGGAGGAGTCACCTATCTCGTGACAACAAAGACTTCTTCCAAGAAGACGACAACTTGCAATCATCCGAGCCCAACACCAGGTGGCGATCTATTGCTAAATGTAGGATCCGCAGCTCATATGCCTCGAACATAGCTTCTTTCTCTTCAGTTTGTGGTCGCCAGCAGCAAGCATGGGGTTTACATTTTAGAACGTTTATACTCCCTAGGATTGTAGTAGTGATGTCTCTATCATTCAGTTTTTAGTCTATCTGTTGCAGCTTCCCTGCACTCTGAGTGAGCCGGATGATACCTCTCTAGTTGAAGACAATATCCAGACTTTAGGACTCTCGCCTTATTCTTCTGGTAGGCATTGGAACCTCCAGTTTGACATTTCTAAGTCTTTGCGACATTTTCAGAAACTGACGCAGGATTCTTTCATTCTAGATGCCGCCTACAAATATATCTTCTCTGATTAGCAGTTTCAAATTAATTTTGCATATTGGGTCGAAATGTCGATAAAAGTTCTATTGTGGATAGTTAACTAAAATTTTACTGTGGTTCTTCGACACTTATCACGAATGTTGGAAATAACACTTCTACATCTTGATCAGTCACATGTACATACTACCATTGTAAATAACACTGGTGCACTGTATGCTCACTTTATTCACTTGCACTGAACAGTCACTTAAAAGGATCACCTATTATATCAAATTTGCTTTACATAACTCTTTGAAAATGTAAGTTATTCCACTATAATGTTTCTGGTTAAATGTAAATAAAATGCACGAAAGCATAGCAAACCTTACCTGTGAGGAAGGTTTCTTATTTCTGTTACTACTACCGTAGAAGTCAAGGGCTACACTTCCCCCATAATGGCCATTTTTCCTTATATTTGATTTCCTTTAGTAGGCAAGCTCCTGGAAGGACAACTAAATAAACAACTCTTGGTTTAACTTGAGGTCAATAAGATTCTACATCCTTCACAATCTGGGTTCCGACCATTTCACACTACTGACAACTCTGGTTGCGGTCACAAACGACATTGGATGCTCCCTTGATGCCAATATTCCATCTCTGCGTGCACTGCTGGATTTGTACGCAGCATTTGATCCTGTGTCCATCCTAGGCTGATCCAAAGGCTTCAGGACATTAGAATTCAGGGCACAGCACTACAATGACTTGGCGATTATCTCACCAATATAACACAAACTATCACTCTGGGAGCTTACAAATCTTGTACCAGGAAGCTGGACAAGGGGATGCCTCAGGGCTTGTGTCTGAACCCCACGCTTTGTAACAGCTACCATGCCCCCTTTGCCAAGATTGTTAAAGCTTTCAACTTCAAAGTACTATCTTATGCAGACTATATGCAGCGAATAATTTCCTTTAGCGAAGATCTGATCAGAGCGAAAGATCGCTTCTGAGATGGAATGGAAGCTATTGCAGCCTGGATGAGAAAACATCCTCCAGTTGAATGCAGGCAAAACCGAGATTATGCTGTTTAAGGCTCTACAGCTATGGGCCTCCAACTAGTGGCATAATTACTTGGCATGGCCTGATTCCCAAATAAGTTGTCATGAACCTGGCCTTCCGTTTGGACCAAGCCTCCCAATGAAAGAACAGGCTTCAGCCTCTATTGGCACCTGCTTCTACACCATGTGCCTGATTAGAACTTTTTCTTTCCTCCTACTTTCAGAAAGGAAAACTCTGGTGCAGGCATTGGTCATTAGTCGATTAGATTATGGCAATGCTCTATTGGCCTCTGGAAATGTGACGTTATCGAAACTGCAAGTTATGCACAACACTGCTGCCCGTTTCGTTTTCAATCTTCCACTTAGGGTAGCATCCTCTCCCCTCCTACATTCACTACATTGACTACCAGTCTGAAAAAAAATAATGTTAAAAATTTGCAGTTTACCACACAACTCTTTACAGGGAAAGGTCCAAGCCACCTATCATTGAAACTTGCCTACTATGGTTCAGTCAGACAACTGCTAAGATCCAGTGAAAAAGTGTTGCTCAAGGTCTCACGGGTTAGAAGGTCCTGTAGAGAGGGAGGGGGGGGGGGGGGTCTTTGTCTTACCTAGCTTCTCTTTACTGGAAAGCACTACCTCTTCACATTCGAAAATGAGCTGATCATTGTAAGTTTAGAAAATTGCTTGAACCAGTGCTATTCTAATTTAGCAGTTTCCACTTTGCCTGGGATTAATTTTGCGTCTATACCCCTCCCAGGGTGATCCGCACGCGTTATAAATTAAAATCAAAAAGGACAGAGTGCCAAACCGAAAATATTAACTACCTAGTTTCGAGACACCAGAAACAAACATCAATGCTTTTAACACTGCTCAGAAGATACTACTGTCCATCGGCATCGCCACAAATACAAACAACTTGTCCTCACACAGCTTTAAATGCCTGATGTGCTTGATTTTGTAGCTCTAATCCAAGGAAAAAAAATAAACTACCTACACCATCAGCACAATGGGTCAACAAAGACTTTATGAGGAAAAGAAAGATTTAAGAAGCTTAGAGAAGAAATGGAGACGTCCCCCTCTACCACCAACCTTCCTTGCCTCAGAAATGAGCAGTCCCTTTAGAAAAAAAAATTGGGAGGGGGGTGGCGGAGAATTCCAACCATATTAGATTCCTGCTGGACTCAGCCAGGAATCAACTGAAGCAACTCTTCGACCTGGTCTCCACTACCAACAATACCTCCACACCCACATCCGTCAAATTTGAAGAACCACCATTAAAACACAAAGGAGTTTCTACAATTCTTTGACTCCAAAATTCAACAGCTACTACATCAGGACATCCATCCTACCTCTTCCCTGGCGGGCAAATCCAAACAGACTTGGCAGCTATTTAATACCATTAGAGAGGCTGACTTAATCAAGATCATAAAAACAAAGCCCTCTAACCGCTTTGTAGATCCTATCCCAAGGCAACATTCCTAAAGACCTTCATACCCACATGCTTCCCCACTGGACAAAACTGGTGAATCTCTCTCTCTCTCTCAGCCAAGGAACATTTCCTGACTGCCTCAAATCTGGGCAGGCTACTCCTATCCTAAAAAAACTCTGCAGATACTAATGAACTCAACAAATATCGCCCAATCTTCAACCTGAATGGCGTTTCAGAAATCATTGCGATGTGTAGCGAAGCAACTGACCAAATGCATCAAAAACAAAGACCTCTCAGACAATTCAAACACGGCTCCAATCAGGGCTTCAGCACAAAAATCGCTCTACTACGGGTGGTCAATGATGCTCATCGGATTCTACACTCAGACAACCCCACATGCTTGTATCTTCCCCGTCGTCATGGTGGGAGTCTCCTGGTAAATAATAACCATAGCAGTAGAAGAAAAAACTGCCTGAAACCATAGAGTAGTGAAACCAGAGGGTAACCTCTCCTCCTCATTATGTGGCCCAAACTACAGCCAATCAGCAGCCAGTCCCAGCCTACACCATTCCCAGCAGAGCCACCATACCTCAGATTTCCTACCGCCCAAGAGTGAGCTATGCAGGAAAACCAGAGATAAAAGGTGGTCTACCTAATGGAAACGGGGAGGCGGGCGGGCGCATGTGAATCTATGAAAGATAATACTGGAGAACCATAGTATACAGGTAAGTAACTAGTTCTTTCTCCAGTATTCAATCTTTCATAGATTCACATGCTTGTATCAGAGTAGATAGCAGTTCTTGTAGTTAGAGCGTTTCTAGGCTAGACCCCTTTCCTATCTCGGGCTGTGTGCCATAAATTGCTTCTATTAAAAAGAACTTATTACAAATCCAAAGGCATGATCAATAAAACTTTGCCATTATAATTATTAGCGTAAAGAGAAAACATCATATAGAAAAAATTAGCAGAATACAATTCATAAACATGTACCTTATTTAAAGAGATGTCGCAGAACTGCCTGTCCCACTGCTGCATCTGCTTTCCATTCCGAGTCCAGACAGTAATGTTTGGTGAATGTATGAGCAGTCGACCAGGTTGCTGCTCTACATATGTCTGGAAGGGGTACTCCTGCTAGCAATGCAGAAGACGTCGCCATTTTCCGTGTTTCATGGGCACGGACTTTCCTGTCTAGAGGCCTTCCTGCTTTCTCATGACAGAAGACAATAGCGGATGCAATCCATCTGGAAATGGAGGAACGTGACAGGGCCAGACCTTTTCTGGGCCCGAATAAGCGACAAACAGTTGGTTTGATTTGCGAATTTTTTTTGTCTTTTCAATGTAAAATTTTAGGCATCTGCCAATATCCAAAGTATGTAGAGCTTTTTCAGCCGCTGAGGAAGGATTTTTAAAATATGTAGGCAGGATCACAGGTTCATTTAGATGAAAATAAGAGGGTATTTTAGGCACAAATTTAGGGTTAGTTCTTAGCATCACCTTATCCGGCCTGAATTGAATGAAGGGGTCCAAAATAGAAAAAGCTTGGATCTCGCTCACTCTTCTGGCTGATGTGAGCGCCAGCAGTAATGCTACCTTCCATGACAAGAATTGCAATTCCGATTTGTGTATGGGCTCGAACGGAGCTTTCTAAAGCTGTGACAAGACTGTTAAGCTGCCATGAAGGTGGAGGACGCTTAACAGGAGGAAACTTCCTGAACAGCCCTTTTAAGAATTCTTTGATTAGTCTGTTAGACCACAAAGATGAGCATCCTGGGGATCTTCTGTATCTGGAAATTGCTGCTAGATGGACCTTAATAGATGAGTGCGCCAGCCCTGATCTGGCTAAATGCAGTAAATAAGGGAGAATTTTCTCAGCAGAGGACGTCAAGGGATGCACTGCATTAGCAACGCACCAACTACAGAATCGCTTCCATTTTGCAGTATAGGTCTTGTTGGTAGACAGCGCTGCGGAACTTTGTAATATTTCACGACATTCCGGAGAGATATCTAGAGATTGGAATTCGTGCTCAAAAGGTTCCAAGCGGACAATTTCAGTAAGGTCAATTGCGGATGAAGTACTTGGCCTCTGTTCATGGAAATAAAGTCCCTGGTTATCGGGAGCTGTATTCTTAGTTTCACCGACAATTGCAGAAGCTCCGTATACCAAAACTGCCTCGGCCAGGCTGGGGCTATCAGTATTATTTGGCAAGGTTCTGATCTCATTTTCCTCAGTAATCTGGGAATCAGGGGAAAGGGAGGGAAGGCATAGGCAAACATCCCTGTCCATCGGAGGTGAAGAGCATTTCCCCTCGAATCCTGCTGAGGGAACCTGCTGGCATAATGTTTGCATTTCTTGTTGCTCTGAGTTGCAAACAAGTCCAGACTTGGCTTGCCCCATACGTTGAAAATCCGATTCAGCTGGACCTGACATAGTTCCCCCTCGTGGCAAATGTCGGATGACCTGCTTAACAGGTCCGCTTTTGTGTTGTCTACTCCTGGAACATGTTCCACTTGCAGCGTTATGTTTTGACACAATAGCCATTTCCAAATTCTTTGTGCCAGAATCGACAGGGGTTTTGATCTTGTTCCACCCTGCTTGCGCAGGTAAAACATTGTTGTTGTGCTGTCTGTCCGCACTAAGACCGATGAACCCTGGATCCTGGGAAGGAAAGCCTGAAGGCCCAGGAAGACTGCTTTTAATTCCAAGAGATTGATGTGAAGCTTCGCCTCTTGAGGAGACCAAAGGCCTTGAATCTCCAGGTCTTGCAGATGCGCTCCCCAACCTCGTAATGAAGCGTCTGATGTCATGACGTAGCTTGGTGATTGAGGTTCGAATGACAGGCCCTTCGTTAGGTTGCTCCTGATACCCCACCATGACATTGCACGTTTGATCTGACAGGTTAAGACCAGCTTGTCGTCGAAGAAACCCAGGGCTTGGACCCATTGTTTTTCCAGGGCTTCTTGCAGCGGTCTCATCTGTAAACGGCAGTTGGGGATCAGTGGAATACAAGAGGACATCATTCCCAGTAATGACTTGAATATTCTGATGGAAGTGATCTTTTTTGTTGCCAGAGATGCAGTCAGATTCAAGATTTTTGTTACCCTTTCTTCTGAAGGGTAAGCCTTCATTTCCAGTGTTTTCAAGATTGCTCCTAGGAATTGTAGAGCACAAGTTGGAATAAAAAACGTATTATTCTTTGTTTATCCGAAGGCCTAGCCTTTGGAAGAGATCTGTGCAGGTCCGTAGAGATCTCTGCGTTGATTGGAACAATGGTCCTTTCACTAACCAGTCGTCTAGGTATGGGAAAACCTGTAGACCGTGCTGCCTTAAATGCGCCGCTATAATAGTCATGCATTTTGTGAAAACTCTGGGGGCAGACTTCAGGCCGAAAGGCAAAACTCTGAACAGGTAATGGCACCCCGCCTCCATGAATCGCAGATACTTCTTGTGCTTTTTGTGTATCGGAATGTGGAAGTATGCCTCCAGCAGGTCCGGAGAGACCATGTAGTCTCCTTTGCGGAGCAGTAGCAGAATTTCCTGCAAGGACAGCATACGGAAAGAAATCTTTATGTATGTGTTAAGATCTCTGAGGTCCAGAACCTGTCTCCATTTTGACGATTGCCTTTTCCTTATAAGGAAGAAGTGTGAATAAAAACCTGTTCCCCGCTGGTCTGATGGGACTTACTCTATCGCTCCTTTCAGTATGAGTGATAAGACCTCTGCTTAGAGAGCCGCTAGGTGCTGATGAACTCTGCAGAGAGGTGGACGATTTGGAGGCCTTTGCGAGAATTCCAGGGTGTGACCCTGTGTAATGATGTCTAATACCCATCTGTCCAATGTTATGGACTGCCAATGCGGGAGAAACAGAGAGGTAGTGAAACTGGTCGATCTGAAGCGGTAATGGAGGCGCCAGAGGAACATCACTGTCTGCGACCAGAGTCTTGCTTCCCTCTGGCTGCGGACTTTCTTCTTCCTTGTTGTTGGAAGGAAGTGTTTGAGGACCGATACTGCTGGTTGGAGGAGTACTGACGGTAACCCTGTTGGTTGTAAGGTTGGTACCGATTAGATTGGTAAGAAGAACGCTGCTGTTGAAAGTGTCCTCTGGATCCTCGGCAGCGAAAGGACAGATAACGGCCTTGTTGTAATGAACCCAAGGATCTAGCAGTATCGGTATCTGCTTTTATCCCCTGTAACGCCTCGTCGATCTGCTTGCCAAAGAGGCTTTCTCCATCAAATGGCATGTCCAATATTCTTGCCTGGACCTCCGGTCGAAAAGACGTAGCTTTGAGCCAACCTTGCCTCCTCAGGGTTACCGCCCCAGCCAGCTGGCGAAAGGCTATAGACGCTATGTCCATTGCCACGTCTATGGACTCCGACGCTGCTCTGGCTCCATCCTGTAGAATGGTAGTCGCCTCCTCTTTCTTGTCCTCCGGAAGGTGCGACAGGAAAGGCGCAATGTCAGACCACATCCGTCTATTGAACCGGCTCAAAAGAGCCATTGCATTGGTAGCTTTGATGGAAGCAGCTGCCATGACTGCAGAGGGTTTACCAATGCCGTCCATCTTCTTGCCCTCCTTATCGGGGGCCGCCACACATGTTGCCGTTGGGTTCTTGGAGCGCTTCTGCGCAGTTTGAGTCACGACCGAGTCCGGTCGAGGATGACCGATAAGACATGCTGGAGCCTTCTCTACAGCACGATACTTCTTGTCCACCCTGGGTATGGATGCTGGGACTGAGGCTGGATTCTTCATCAGTTTGAGTCCTTTATCCCAGATATGGTCAATAATTGGAATGGCTCTTACCGACTTCCTGGAGGACTCCTTAAAGTCGTAAAGGAAACATTCGCTTTCCTTGACTGGCATAGAAAGCTTGAATCTTTTAGCCGGTTTTTCCATCAAGTCATGAAAACTGGCTATGTCCTCTGGTGGAGAGCTTGATTGAGGCAAAGGTGACACCGGGGACGTTGGAGCAATATATTGGTCCCATTCATCTCCAACTTCCTCATCCTGAGGAATTTCCCCTTCCTCCTCCTGATCATGTTATTTATTTGTTATGTTATTTTATTTATAAAGCGCATAGCTGCCACAGCCAAGTGGCGTCCCAGCGCTATGATGGACAGTACAACACAACACAATGAAGGACCAAACCAGAAACAAAGACTATTTAACTGAGGTGAAAAGAAATCATCCCGATCGGACTCATTTAAGTAATCACGAATCGTAATAACATTTTGGACCTCTGTCCGAGGAGGAGGAGGCGGCTGAACCAGAGGTGTCTCTAACAGATTGAGAGACTTTCTCTGAGGCCGCGGAAGCATGATCTTCTGGAAAGCGACGATAATAGCGGTCTATCATACTTCTTAGGTCAGATATTAAAGAGATAGGCACCGACATTGCCTCTTCTCTCGCAGGCGTATCCACTTCCTCCTCATCATCATCATAGTGATAAGCCTGGTGAAATGACTCGTATCTCATCTGGTCCTTGACCGGCCGGTCTGCAAAAGCAAAGTGCTCCTGGGCCTCCTGGTGGTCTTCCTCATCAGAATCCTGATGTTTAATATGGAGCTGCGAAGGACTGTCAGCGACACCAAAGGATCCTTCCTCCTCTGACTCCTGGCAATCCAGAATGGTGGAGGGCAGCAGAGGTGAAATCCTTGGTGTGGAAAACTCCCCTTTTTAGCTCGCCAACACCCCCGTCGACGGAGCAATGCTCTTTACAGAAATACAAGTCGAAGTTATCTTTGTTGGAGATGGCATCGTCGACGAGTTTTTCGCCGTCGACGGAACAATCATCCGCATCGTCGATGGGATGCTCGTCGACGAAGATCTTGCCGTCGACGAAGGTCTGGCACTCACCGTCGACAGTCGTCATTGTCGTCGACGGCCTCGTCGGCGATCTGACTGGAATCTCAGCCGATTTAGTGGACGGAAGCGACGACGAAGCCTTCTTTTCTGAGGAAGGCTTGAGAGGAGTTGGAGGGAGTTAAGTAGAAGGTTCACCTTCCGTAGTTTTTACTGCTTTTTGCTTCCTCACCTCTCCCTTTTCCTCAGAGGACCCTCTTTTTAGAGGTGTGTCCCTTGGCTTCTCCTTCAGACTCTGAGTCTTGAACTTTCCTTTTCTGAAGCCATAATAAGAGGCGCGCTTCTCGATCCTTCAGAGTTTTGGCAGAGTAGGTCCGGCAATACTTGCAGTCCTTAGGGATATGCTTTGGGTACAGACAGTACAAGCACTCCTTGTGAGGATCCTCAGAAAATAATCTGGCCTTGCCACAGGATCTGCAAGCTCTGAAAAGGCTCTTCTTGGAGCTTTCAGACATTATGAATGAAATCATGGACAAGAAAAAAGAGAAAAGTACCTGACTTCCAACTGAAAAAGGTCAAAAGTTCAGTGAAGAGAGAATAAACTGAGCAGAGCTCAGGGAGACTCCTTCTCACACGAAGGCGGTTGGAAATCTGAGGTATGGTGGCTCTGCTGGGAATGGTGTAGGCTGGGGTTGGCTGCTGATTGGCTGTAGTTTGGGCCACATAATGAGGAGGAGAGGTTACCCTCGGGTTTCACTACTCTATGGTTTCAGGCAGTTTTTTCTTCTACTGCTATGGTTATTATTTACCGGGAGACTCCCACCATGACGACGGGGAAGATACAAGCATGTGAAGCTATGAAAGATTGAATACTGGAGAAATTGCAATTATTCCTGCTATGACTTACTGGGACAGATGACATTATTGCAGAGGATCATTTACATGGATAAAATAATTTTCTGCAGTGCCCTAGAGAACGCCACAAAGAGCTGATCGTCCTCCCAAATGGTCTTTGGTACAATCAATGTAAAACCTGAACGCTTTCCTGGGGTTTCACCAATACAGTCTCTATTCCTGTTTTGAGGGGTGAAGCAGAGCAAAAAATGTATGGACTACCAAATGTGAAAAGGAAACAAAAGGCTGCAGTGGTCCGCAATACCAGTCAGTCTGGAAAAAAGCTGGTGTAAGATTGGTTGCATTGAGAGGTCGCGAAAGTGAAGGTCTGAAGAAGCACTGGCAAGATTAACTGTTTTCAGAATAAGGACATACAAGGAACAGCTGTGAATCTGCTCGAAGGGAGAACACATGAGGAAAGTCTGCACCAAACTGAGATCACACACTGTAATGGCAAGAGGTTCTGAAGGAAACGTGTCACCCATTCAAAAGCCTCATCACAATAGGTGACTTTCAAAAAGGACCGCTGTTCCAGCAAATACAAAAAAACGAAGCAAGTCGACTGAGGACTTGACAGTTCCCACTGAAATTCCTTGCAGGTCCAAATACCAAACCAAACTTCAGAAAGTTAAGCCTCCAACATTTGTGTTGAGGGCTCCACGCAGGCCATTAATTTGCCCTTGCTTAAATGGATTTTGTTGAGGTGGCGACATGTGGCAAGAATAACGCATCCATGAACAGAGGTAATAAATCAGAAGCAGTCAACAGCCACCGCTCAGTCTCAATGTATGGAGGTGTAGACTGTCCAAGCCCAGGTGCAGAATCGTGTCCTGCTAATGCACCAGAAGATCCTTCTGAAGCGGAAGCCTGACCGGGGGGCAGATGCTTATGCTCAGACATTTTGGGTACCACAGTCTCATGGACTAATTTAGAGTCACTTGGGACAAACCGTTCCGGATCATCCTCAGCTCACAGGCAGGAGATATAGTAGCAGAAAGACTTACTAGATACTCGTACTCCACTCAAGCCAGAATTAATTTCCCAGAGGGAGCATTTTTGGGAACTGCAGCATGCAAAGGTTTTGAACTATGTGATGCAGTGGCAAAAAGATGTGACTAGGGTTCTCCCCATTGTTTCAAAGATTTTGCTAGGTGGTTTACGAACCAGAATAAACACTGACTAACAAGTTCCTTACCTTTGGTAACTATGTATCTGTAAGAGACATACATTAGTTACAGATTCCTTACCTTAGAATTACCCCCAGGAGTCAGACTGGATCCGGAGAATTTTCAACACCTAGTGAATGAGGGATGTCCCTTTGTTGGATCTGGTTCAAACCGCGCAAGGCGGTCACCGTCTGATGTCTGTTATGGACCCCCCCACCCAGTGTGCGCCTTTGGTGCCTGGAGCAAGACCACGACCCGAAGTCGTGGTCTACTGCCGGGCAATGAATCCTAAGTCTTTGAGGGAGCGGTCCCGAAAGCTTTTGGAGGCACAGCAGTTGGCTCATCTTCGCTGGAGGTCCCAGTCGAGAGGAAGGTCTCTGGACCTAAATAGCCAACTCTACCTAAATACTAACGATGTACAAGGTAGACAATGCACTGCGTGTCGCTCAGCTACAAGAGTGACCAATGGCTCTAAAAATGAAAAACAATCTCATGAGACACTGCGATAGACTGATAACGTGATGTAGCCAAAGTCCAGAGGACAGCGAATCACCCAAACTCTTCATGGTGCATTTTGTTTCTAGTTTCACAGAGAGATACGGCTAACACAGTCGGGGCTGTAAGAAAGAGTTTTTTATCGTCACTCTCATCCATGTATTTGGATCATTAACCCTCATGAGAAGGTAACGCTGCACAATTGTTATCAGACTAGGCATTACAATGGCATAGGTGCATTGGGTTCACTGTTATTATTGTCATCTTCTACAGAACCTCGGTTTATGATACAGTGGTCCTCTGTGCTCAAAGTGTCCAGTGTTTCAATTGCCACCCGACTTCCGAACTTAAGTTTCTACCTTAGTGAGGCGAAACGCGAGGTAATCATTCAACTAGAGACTAGTTTCTGTCACCGGTTTGTCTTTTGATTAGTATTTTGAGAGGTTCTTTTATTTTTCCGCAGTACAGACAGAATTTCCTTAAGGATTTGCCACAGATAGTGCAGTTTGATAGTCACCACATTCAGTAAGCTTCTTGTAAATAATATATATTTTGTGTTGACACTGGGATGTTGTCAGTCTTCACTACGACATGTTGCACTAGGGTGACCATTTTTCTTCTGGCATTTTCCTAGTTAATTTCGGCTGACTTGATTTATCACTTTCTTCTTTTTCACTTATTTTTTCTGGGTGTGGGCAGGTATTTTAAGTTTGTGTATCCTTTCATTACTATTTACTCTTTTGATTCACTACCACAGCTTTCATCCGTTGCCACGTGTGAGCACATTTAGGCCTCATTAATATTTTACCTCCCCTGTACGTTATTATTGAAACAATGTGAATGTCATTACCGTTGTTCATTTTAGTTTTGGTGCTTCATTTGTATTTTTACAGTGGCCCCTGAAGAAGGGATGCAATAATCCCGAAATGCATTGGGCACATTGTCCGAAGATGATCAGGCAATTTTGTTGTTTTCTCAACCACATGGTTATGTATAACCACCGATACTGTTTTCGTATATGTTTTTGGAGGTTTTTCCAACAAGCATTTGATATACATTAAGTATAGTCTAATAAAGGCTTAACGGGTGATTAAGCAATGTCATGATTTATTAGTTTTGAAATTCCATTGTAATGTGTTTATCTGCAACTAAATAATTTTTGATTACGTGAATTTAAAATAACTAGCTACGCACCCAGTATATAAGTGAACATTCACTTGCTGACATTACCTCATTTCAGGTCACATGCTGTACAGACAGCATGCGAATATCAGTTTATGTCGCTAAGGTAGTCCACGGCCGAATTGAGTCCTGAACGAACGCTGGGAGTAGCGTGTATTTAAGGACACTCCTGGCGTTCTGCGATAAATGAAAATGGAAAAAGTACTAGTAAGTAGTCCCCTGCCACAGAAAAGTATGGGCGCCATGACAGTATGGTGTTGACTGAGAGCCGCTGGACAAAGTCTTAGTGAAGATTTCTACATTCAGACTTAGTCTCTTATGGAAGTTGAAAATCTCCAGCAGGATGAAACCAAATAAGGCTTCTCAAGGCCGGATACCCCTTTTCTGCAAGGAGTCACTGAACAGGATTTGCTATTGCTGAGATGAACGTAGCGGGAGCTGCCACAAAGTGAAACTGACCAGCGATACACCTTGGGCGGATCCGAAAAACGGGTACGACACGGTCTCCTAGATTCTCAGAGCAAGTTTTGGCATAAAAAGATTTAAGTCCCAGCTTTTAGATATGGACTATCTGAACACTTTTAGCACCACCTACAAGGTATCAGGCAGAGAGGACACCTACTTGGAGGGTCAGCACTTGTTTAGACTAAGTCCAGGTGCGGCATGGGCCATGCCAGGAGGGGAGGGTCTCCACATGCAGGGCCAGGATTTTCTCAGATTGTTTTCAGGTCGGGTTCAAGATGGTTGGGAGCCATTTCTGTACCGGAGCCTCTAATCTGGAAGCCAGGCAACCAGCCCTTGGAGTCTCTCAAAGTCTTGGGTTCAAGCAAGAAAGCAGGTCTCAAGCAGCAGGCCAGTCGTTTAATGGTAAAAAGACAGGCTTCAGGCAGCAGGGCAGCCCTCTCATTAAAGCAAGGCTGTCATCTTAAGTACACAGCAGGCCATGGGCAGCAGGCAGGACAGTCCATTTAGAGTTCTTCCGCAGGTTCAGAAGTGAACTGAAGAATGGGTCAGAGTGTCTACTTTATTTATACTTCATTTTGGCAGTTTGACCATAAAAAAGCATGTACAATACAGCTATCACACAATGTTAAAATGAGATAATCATTAAAAAATAAAGCCACTAGAAATAAAATGCAATTCAGCTGCTACTTAAAAATCTCAAAATACATTATGAGAATCGCTTCATTCATAAAAATTATAAAATATTATATACACACACTTACCTGCCAGCACGCCGTGAGGGCAACGGCCTTCATCTTGATCTCAGGACTGCCGTGAGGGGAACGGCTCAAACCGCACCACGGACCCACCGGCAGCAACGGGAGGACCACAGCTCCCAGCTGCCCCGGCTACCCTGTGACGCCGCACACGCGCCCGGAGGCGCTTGAAATCAGCGGAACGCCTCTCGCCCCGCGAGTCGCGCGCGGGAGAAGCCCAGGACAAGGGCGGGACCATCTAAGGCCATCGTAGGCCGGGCCTCCCCCCCCTTGAAACCGATTTCAGAACAGAGGGGAAAGGACCTAAGGTACAAACTCCCTTTTGCCTATTGACTACTTAATCTTCCATACAGGTCTCTCCCAAGTGTTATTGTAGCGGAATTGCTGAACTACTCCTGGGGGAGGTGATATTGCTTCAGTGTCCACAATCAAAAGCTAGTTCGCTATGAACTGCAAGGGGGGCATTAGAAAATCTGACAATCAGAGTAATTCGCTTAGGGGAACTATGGATTACTACATTAAGAGCTCTGTTCTCCCTATTGTCCGTGAATTAGAGAGAATTGAGAGCTCGCCAGTTATGGATAGTTCTCTGAGTGTTTGTTTGTCTCCGCAGACTGCCGATACAACCCAAGCAATGTCATTACTGGAGGAACTAAATAATATGTGTAGATCCTCATATGCTCCTGTGGAATCAGAAGGTCTTCAATCTAGAGCTCCCATCTCCCCAATACCAATAATTAGCCCTAGGACTAGATGCTCACCTCAACTTACCCAAATCTCACCTGCTACCCCACATGTAACACGCCTAAAGGACAACTCACATTCCGCTGCTGCTACCCAGGTCCCCTCTACCCAGGTCACCTCTACTAAAAGGAAGAGAGATGGGGTCCGAAAAACGGGGAGGCAGGCCAAGCAATCAACACTAACCACAAATTCCCCACTCCCTAACACTCCTAGCATTGTAAAATCTAAAGTATCTACCAATGCATCCTTATTGGCCTCGCTTGAAAACTTGATAAAGTCAATAATTTCACCGCTATTAGACAAAATGACCAGCTTAGGGGATAGACTTTCAGGGGTCGAGGAAGCAATCAAGGCAAATTCTCTACTTTTAAGAACTAAGGCAGGACCCACTCATTTACCGTGTACCTCCCGTCCACCGTGTCCAGCCCCCACAGAAATACCCAACATCACCACACAAAGCAAGACCATCCACAAACAACCAGTAACCCCACATAGCAAAAACTTAAACCCCTCGAAGGCAGTCACATCTTCACGGAGCTCCCAGCCTAGAAAAGGGCCAAACAAAGAAATGTCACTCCAAAAGGGAATAGAGGTCAATTGCGACAATGTGCCACAAAAAACCAAACATCTACATTTGCCACCTGAGGCCGCTCCTTTCGTGTGCGTCCTCTCAGGTGTACCAGAACTCCCACTGGGGAAATACGAACACAACCAAGAGTTAAGAAACAGGGTAGTATTTTGGCTATCTAAAAATAGATCCCTCCCACCCAATATTGATGGTACCATACTTAGCGTCAGAAGGGTGGGTTGGTTAGGACCTCTCCCGAAATACATTGCGGGTGATCTGGTACTTGTTAAATTTAGAAACAGACATGTCGTCTCATATCTCCAATCTCGACAGCCACAGCTAGGAGATGGGCCTATATCCATTTGGAGTTTAACTGGTTTCTACCCCAGAACTTCCTATGCTCTGTCGTATTGCCAAAAAGAACATAACAGCCACTGGATGGCCAGAACTGGACATGTATTGAGTGGTCGATTTATTCCCACGCTTAATTAACTTATCTTACTCCCCTGTTCTTAATGATTAGTTGATTTATTTTATTGATTTAATCCTTGTTTAACACACGTCACTTTCTACAAAATGAAGCGTATTGATGTATTTGTTTTTATTTATGTTTTCTTTTTTTTTTGCATCTGTATTGTACATGCTTTTATGAAATGTTTTTACTTTTCGAATAAAGCTAACGAACTGAAAAACTGAAATATACAAACTTTTAAAAAGTTACATCAATTCAGACTATTTATAACTAAATCCAGAAGCACAATGCACTAGCGAAGCAGCACTCTGGGTGCGCTACCCAGGACAGCAGCAACGTTAAACTTCTCGAAGGTTCCTCTCAGCCCCCCCCCTCAACCTCGATCTGCTAGTAGGAGCTTTTTTCTGCTGGCCCACACAAGGCCAAAGAACTTTGCCACAGCACATGCTATCACTGGGCTAGGTTCTGATGTTCATATTCACATCGCTTTAGCAAGCTTACGTGTTCCCATCTGCCTGCATATAGGTGCAAGCCACCTAGCTCTTGGGCTTCGATAGGGTGGGCAGGAAAACAGGACATGTGCTACGGGTTCAAAACTGGCGGTGCAAAGAGGTCAGAACCGAAACAGCACTCGAGTGGAACTCAAAGAGCTGGTGAGGGCATTGTGGGGAAGCGTACAAAATCTGAACTGCATATACAATTTCCTGTCACTAGGCATCTGTATTATTTCCAAATACGGTTGATAAATTCTAAAGCTAACCAGATCTCTTTGGGATTGGCGGCAGCTGTTTTGTCACCCCAACCGCAATACTGCATTTTAAGAAGGGATTCAGTAGGAATTAAGGCTGGGTCCCTATTCTCCCAGAGGCCCTCCAACCCTAAGTCCGATTATAGAGGCTTTACATTCTTTAACCACCCAATTTCATGCTGCGTTTCTAGTTGGATGACTCAATCAAGCGACTTGGCATTAGAGCCTAGTTCAGTGGAACTCCTAATCCTCCTCCAAAACAGGGGACAGAGCTTAGCCTGATCAGCAATTGATTTCATGCCCATGTCTAACCTTAAAGGGTGGAGGGGGTTGCTCTTTGGCAACTGGACCAAGCTCCCCAGAAACGTATTATCCGCTTTAACAAGATCACCCAGCCTTTCGAAACCCCACAGCTCTGCCTCATACAGAGCAGAGCTCGCTGCCTTGGATTCATATATCTGCAGTGGTGCTGCCACTGGTTTTGTATAGGAGGTACTAAGATCCACGCTCAAAGCCCCAGCTATTTGAGTTAGCTTCAAGGTGGATTTGACCACCTGGGGCTTCCAGGACAGGCTTTCGGATAAGCACAACAGACAACATTTACAGTCTCCGGTAAGCTACTCATATCTATGTGACTAGTTCTCACTTTCTCTTTTGATGTAACTTTTGGAAAGCGCTCGGATACCCTTGGGTCTAGGTTGTGCCATATAAAAAGTTATAAATAAATACATATGAGCAAATTGAAAGTGCTGACTCTCTCAAGCAGAGTGTTACGCAGAGTTGGACAACCCCTATAAGATTTGTGGCAACTAATCGTCAACAATTTTGTCTTTGCAGTAGTAATCTCAATGCCACGTAGCTTACAGAAGTCATTAAAATGAAGGCAAAATATGAAACCCCCGGGTTTTGTTGACACAAGCGGAGTATCATCAGCAAATAAGAGCGTCATGACCCTTTCACTCCCCAGCAAGGGTGCATCAGCTGGATCCCCTTGGAGATGCTTCACAACGTTGTTCATATATAGGGAGAAAAGTGTAGGGGTCGAAAAACACCTTGGCATACACTCCTGCCAACATCGATTGCAACAGTTAGCTGGCCTTGGTCACCCAAGTGGACTTTGGCAAAGTTAGCATCATGGAGGCAGATAGCTAGGGATAGGATCTCTGACGGCATTCCCATTTCTGAAAGAACTTGCCACAGTTTTTGTCTGGAGGCAAGGTTGGAGGCGGTTTTTATGTCAATGAAAGTCAAATATAGACTCCCCCGGCCGATGGCCAGTCTTCCAAAAAAAAGGAAGCGGAACATCTGGTCACTTCCATGCCTGGGGTATGAGAGCACCCCCAGCAATGGCATTCGATAGTATCAAAATGTAGGCTGACCAGTTTTGTATATCATTGAAAAACAGGTCACCTGGGAAATATCAGGGCCGGGGGTCTTAGCTTGAGCTATTGAATTAATGGAAGCCTGAATGTCACAGATTGTAAAGAGCTCCTTTGAAAAAGTGAGTAATATTTGAGGTGTTGCCAAAACTGTCTGGGGAGGACCTGCATATAAGAGCTAGGAATCATCATGCCATGCTGAAACTTCGATGTTACTAGAAGGTTGCAAAGCGCTCTTAGCACCTCCCCGAGTCACTAAAAGCCAGAAAGTTTTTGGAGTCCATTCGTGCACATACCTCCCCGATCAGCCTCCACCTGTTCTCCCAATACCTTTTGGCATTATTTTTTTTTCATAAGACCTTCTCCTGGCTTTTACTAGGTCGATATTATTGGATCTAAGGACCGACATTAGTTGTCATTTTGGCTGCCTGCACTCCCGATTGACCCATGCAGTTCGCGAGGTTGCACTGGAGCTATATGCTGGACTGAGTTAGGGGTTGACAAAGAGCTCAACTAGCTTCTGGAAAAAAGGGGAGTGCCTACCCACTATGGCTTTCAATTTTTTGCAGATGCAGAAGCAAAGCTGTAAAGGCTGCAATACACGCTGTCAATTCTTTATTAAGTGACTGGAGCTTATCCTCATGCAGAGCTGCCTTTAGCCACTTAAGGCGACTGTTATTGTTCGATGGGAAGAGATCTCTGGTTACTAAATGGGCTCTAGATGCAACACAAGAATCATCCCAAGGGGACTGTAAACTCAAACACGAGCTATTCTGGTCACTATCGACACTTGAGCAGACATTCATAGCTACGAGTGAGGGCCATAACCTCAAGTCAAGTCGAAAATAATCAAAGCAACTTATTCCCTTGGATCTATTGAAGGTATTCGCACCCATTTTATCAGACTTGACCCACCCATGTGTGGCTCTCAACCTGTAGGCATTTAACTGTAGAGCCACTTGCAACCATTTTCAAACGGGGTAATTCAATTTGTGGGACTTGCCAAAGATCATCCTCCTCCCTTGTCTCACAAATATCATCCCTCCCTAGGGGTTCAAACTTCACATTAAAATCCACGGCTCCAATCAAGGGGAGCAGAGAGCGCCTTATCCCGAGGAGCTCCTAAAGTTCCTATAAGGTGAAAGAAAAAAACTCACCCTCTAATATTGCTCACTTAAAAATTACAAATGTCTACAGTTAAGCCAGTTGCTCCCTTCAGTTGGATGCCTAATATACCAGTCTGGAATTTCCTTCCTTCCTCTATTGGTCCCAGTTGGTCTTTAGTCACAACAGGCTAGTGTGAAGTTCTTGGTGTGTGAGCTGAGGCAGGGGCTTTGAAGTTTAGGTGGGACTATGCACAGCTCTGCCCCTCATATTGCTAGGATGTCCCATCCTGCCAACAGTCTCTCTATTATGTTTCTGTCTGGGAGGAATACAAAGGCCAACTGCAAATTACACCTAGTCATGCGACTCAGGAAACAGGCTGCATGCACTAAACTGTTAGGACAAGAAAATGAAAACTTTCTAAATATGGGATTTCCAGAATTGTGACTTAAAATCAGACTTTACCATTAAAAAGGATATGAAGGTCAGCAGCCCTACATGCCAAGAACAGATGCATACTGGTAAGTAGCATATTCCGTTTGAGGCATGTAGGCTGCTGAATTCAAATCTGTGCATAGACTGTATAGCAGTATCTCCTCTAGCAGTGGTTACCTATGCCAGCTGCAGCAGTTTGAAAAAGTTTTTAGGACAGCTTGGCCTACAGCAGCTTGTTGCTTTGCTTGCACGTCTACACAGTAGTGTTTTGTGAAAGTTTGTATGGTAGTCTATGTGACTGCCTTACATATGTCTTCAAGAGGAATATTCCCTAGGAAAGCCATGGATGCCCCCATTTTTCTTGTAGAGTGTGCTCTTGGGGGGACGGTAAAAGTGCGTTTGGCTTTTTGATAGCATATTTGAATGCATTTAACTATCCATCTGGCTATTCCTGACTGATATTGGATTCCCTTTATGTTGTGGTGAAAAATCAACAAATAATTGCTTTGTCTTTCTAAACGATTTCGTTCTGTCCACATAGTAAAACAAAGCTCTCTTTACATCTAGAGTGTGTAGGGCTCTTTCAGCTACTGACTGTGGATTTTGAAAGAACACTGGCAGTTCTATTGATTGATTAATACGGAAATTGGATACGACTTTTGGCATAAACTTGGGGTTTGTTCTAAGAACTACACGGTTAGCATGTACTTGCATAAAAGGTTCTTGAATTGTTAGTGCTTGTAATTCGCTAACTCGCCTGAGTGAGGTAATGGCAATTTAGAAAGCCGCCTTCCACGTTAAGAATTGCAGTTCGCATGAGTGTAGAGGTTCAAAAGGAGGTCCCATACGTCTGGTAAGTACTATATTTAGATTCCAGACTGTGGAAGGAGGGTGTCTTGGAGGGATCACTCTTAAGACCCTCCATAAACCTGGATTGCTGGTACTCTAAACAGTGAAAGGTGTTGCCTGTTTTGAAGGTATGCTACTATAGCAGCGAGGTGTAGTCTTATCGAAGAGTAGGCTAGGTTGTATCTTTGAAGAAGCAGCAGGTAACATATAATGTTTTGTATGGAAGCATCCAATGGGTTGATTTGATTATTGTTGCAGTAAATAATGAATCTTTTCCATTTAGCTGCATAGCATGCTTTAGTAGTTGGCCGTCTTGCCTCTTTGATAATGTTCATACAATCAGGAGGCAAGTTAAGGTATCCGAACTCAAACTTCAGGAGCCAGATCGCTAGGTTCATCTGATTGGGATCTGGGTGCCTGATTTCTCCATGGTTCTCAGTTACAAGATGGGGTGCGAGGCACAGTCTTTGATGAGGAACTACTGAAAACTCCAGGAACGTTGTGTACCATGGTTGTCTCGCCCATGTGGGAGTAACTAGGATTAGCGTGAGTGACTGTTGCTGCAGTTTGTGTGCCACCAGCGGAATCAGCGGTGCTGGGGGAAAAGCGTACACAAATCTGCCTGACCAGTTCATCCGTATTGCATTGCCCTGTGACAACGGATGTGAGAACCTGGCGGCAAAGTACTGGCATTTCGAGTTTTCTTTTTTCGCAAACAGGTATATCTCTGGGTGACCCCACTCTTTGAAGAATGGCTGGAGAACTTGTGGGTGAATCTCACATTCGTGTAGTTGTTGGCTGTGCCTGCTGAGCAAGTCTGCTATCTGATTGTCTTTCCCTGGAAGGTGTTCTGCTAGGAGAAAGAGGTCTTTTGGACCTGCCCACTTCCATATGCTCTGTGCCAAGTGGGACAGCTGTGGAGTGTGTTCCTCCCCGTTTCTGGATATAGTACATTGAGGTCATGTTGTCCGTCCGGATCAACACAGTCTTGCTGTACAAGTATTTCTGGAATGCTTTTAGGGCTAGGAATATCGCTAGCAACTCTAGTTGGTTGATATGCAGTTACTTTTGTTTGGTTGTCCAGAGCCCTTGTACTGTGCAGTGAAGGAGGTGGGCTCCCCAGCCTGTCAGTGATGCGTCCGCTGTTAGTACTAGTTGTGGAACCGGCTCTTGGAACAATCGCCCCTTGGAAAGGTTTTGTGGGTTCCACCACTGCAGAGAGTTGTGAGCGCGACTGTCTACCAACACTAGGTCTTTTAGTTGTCCTTGAGCCTGGTTCCATTGCTGGGCTAGGCATTCTTGCAATGGACGCATTTGAAGTCTGGCATGGGGGACAATGAATATGCAGGAGGCCATCATGCCTATGAGCTGCATGAAGACTCGAGCTGGCAGAGAGTGTTGTGGCAGAAATTTGCGAATGAGCATCTGCATGCTGGCTATCCTTGCTGAGTTTGGGTATGCCTTTGCCACTGAGGTATCTATAGTGGCTCCCAGATATTATTGTGTGTGGGACGTTTGCAGATTAGATTTTGGGTAGTTTATCGAGAAACCTAGGCTGTGTAGCAGCTGAAGTGTTTGGGACGTGTCTTCTGCACACTGTTGGTACGATTTTGCTTGTGTCAGCCAATCGTCCAGATACGGGAACATATGGATGTGTTGCCTCCTGAGATGTGCAGCTACTGTCGCTTAGCATTTTGTAAACACTCTTGGAGCGGTGGTTACCACGAAGGGCAATTGAATTGGTAGTGTTGACCTTCTATTGTGAACCTGAGATATTTTCTGTGAGCTGGATGGATGGGTATGTGAAAATACGCGTCCTTGAGGTCCAATGTTGCCAGGAAGTCTCCTTGCTGTAGTAATGGGAGCACTTGCTGTAGTGTGATCATATGGAAGTGCTTCGACAGTATGTATTGATTTAGGGGTCTGAGTTCCAATATTGGTCTGAGGGAACCGTCCTTCTTGGGAATAAGGAAGTATAGGGAGTATAATCCTATCCCTTGATGTTGGAAAGGGACTGGTTCTATGGCCCCCTTTTCCAGCATGCATTTCACCTCTTGTTGCAGCAGGGTGATGTGTTCTTTGGACATAGGACGGTGTCTGGGTAGTATGTTTGGTGGGGCAGAAGTGAGTTCCAGGCAATAACCATACTGGATAATTTGTCTCACCCACCTGTCCGTGGTAATTGCGTTCCAGACAGGTAGGAATTGTTGTAGTCTGCCTCCGACCGGTGTTAGGTGGTCTGGAATTAGAGTGATGAAGTCACTGTTTTGGGGCAGTGGAGGCTCTGGTGTTATTGCCTTCACGTCCTCTTCCCTTATGATTGTTGCCCCTATAACCTCCTCTGTTGGAGTTTTTGGTAAAGGAACTTTGTGTGTTGCCTTTGTATGATGATGGGGCTGCTCTATACTTTCTCAATCCTGGGATTGATTACCCGTGCCCTGGCTGTATCTAAGTATGTCAGGTGCATGTTTTAACACTCCCTTTAGCATAGGAAGTGTTCTGACACTTTTTTCTGAAGTAGGGAAGGTTTCAAATAAGAAGTCTTCCTCTACAGGGTTATTATACATGTCTACATTGTGGTACTGCGCTGCCCTGTCTATTAGTTGGTTGAAGACAGCGCCAAGAAACCCAAGGGTGAACGTGCGCTCTACAAATTCATACTAACATAACATAACAATGGTGTCATCAGTAGGTGAAGGCTTAGTTGGATAAGAGGAGACATCAGGGATGGGATGGGTGTTATAAGGGTTAGTTGGCTCCTCCCATTGTTCATTTTGTGGCTCAGGATTCTATGGATAATCATAATCAGGCTGAGGATCCTCCCCTTTGTTCCCCTCATTGTCCCCATAGTGAGAAGGAGAGTAAGGAGTAAAAGGAGTAGTAGGCATAATGGGATAGAAGGGAATGAAGGGTCTAGATGGAGAAGTCCCAAAGTACTTCTTTAGTGGAATAGGGGAATGAGAGTCAGTGTCCAGTGGCCTCTTCTTCCTGTGCAGGATTGTGAATTTACAAGTCTCATGATTAATATATATTTTTGCCTGGTCGTCTGCTGGATCAGGATAGAAGAGTTCTTCCTCCACTGTTCATGGTTGTGTTTTTGACTTTTTTGGGTCGATAACACCTTCTGCTTCGACGACTTTTGGTGCCTTAGTGCTTTTCTTTGGCTCGGGCCCTTTTTTCGGGCCGGCGAGTGTTTTTGGGTCGACTGGGTCTTTCGGTTCGACACGTTTCTTGTGCTTGACAGGCTTTTCTGGTTGACTGTCCTTTGCCGAGTCGATGGTCTTTTTAGGATCAACTGGTGTTTTCGGAGCACTTGTCTTTGGGTAGATCGCCTTCTCCAGCCGGATTTAAGGCTTCGATACGGCACCCTTTCAGTCGGCGACCTTCTTTGGTTTGGCGACTTTTGGCACAGCCGGCTTTTTTGGGTCGATGTAAATTTTGTGTCGGCGCCCTTCGGCTTGGCATCCTTTTTCGGCTCGGCTGCCTCTTTGGGGTCGGCGCCTTTCGGGTCGACGGTTTTCTTCGGGTCGACCGTTTTCTTAGAGTTGACGCCTTTAGGCTGCACGACCTTCTTCGGGTCGACTTTTATTTGGGTCGACGCCTTTAGGCTGTATGGTTTTCTTCGGGTCGACAACCTTTTTGGGCTCTGGAACCTTCTTTGGGATTACAGTACTTGGCCCTTGGTCTCTGAAGGCTTGGGTTTCGGAGCAGAGCCGGACAGCGGGGCTGGCGACTGTTTCCTTGGATCTTGGCTAAGGCCTTTTGGCGATGCCTCGACCGGAGCCTTCGGTAACGGGGTAATTGGTGTCGGGGCAGTGTACTCATGATTTGCCCCGGTGGGATCTAGTCATCGGAGTCCGTGTAGTCCTCGAAGGTGACGATCTCTATGTCCGAATCTGGAGCTTCTGGAAGTTCTTGGTAATCGAGGAAGTTGTCCGGTTCCGGTGCCTGTCGCTGCATCTCTTGCCTAGCGGCCCGTCGTTTCAGTATGGTTTTCCTCGACCGAAACTGGGCGCAGGCTGGGCAGGTTTCTTCCTTATGGTCTGCAGAAAGGCGCTTGTTGCATACTGAGTGCTTGTCAGTATGCGGGAACTTGGAGTGCCATTGTGGGCATCTTTTGAACAGGCTCCTTTCCATCGACAGCAGTCCCACGTGGCGTCGAAAAGGCCCATCGGCCCGCGTCGACGACCGATTCGAGATGGAAAGCTTGATCGAGTCAAGAGGTACCGAGCGAGAACAATACCGTCAAAGTCATTTTGGCGTTTAGAAAAGTTTTGTTTCGATTCCGAAGTTGGAGTATACAAGAAGTGACATCCGAACCCAATGGCGGAAAAAAACAATCTGAGGATGGAGAAGATGCCCATGCACACTGTAGTCCAGGGGAGGAGTCACCCATCTTGTGATACTTCGAAGACTCTTCCAGGACAACAAAGTGCAATCATCCGGACCAAACACCAGGCGGCAATCTATGCACAGATATGAATTCAGCAGCCCACATGCCTCGAACACAGCTTTACTAGGAACTTAAGTAAATTAAATATGGCAATCAGGTGTAAGCCAATTTTACCATGTTTTAAAGATTGATCACAAGCACTTTAGAAATGGTTTGCTATTTTTAAGTGCACAGAATCCTAAGGCCAACAAAAACAGTCAGCAAAACAGAAGTGGAGAAGGCGAAAAATGTGGAGGTCCAAGGAATCATAGCCTGAATGTCCTGAACTCGCTGCAACAGAGGTAAGCCCTGAACAGAACTACAAACAGGACGGTTTCTATAAAAAGAGGTCTTTGTGAGGGAGTCAGGTGTGACTTCCACACACTGATCATGAACCTCAAATTTAAGATGGGTCCCTGTCGCCTGGAGGTGGTCTGCCACTGATTGAAGGCAAGCCCGCCTACAACACCAAGTCACCAAGGTAGAGGAAAACAGATATCCTGACCACCAAGGATATGCTGCAACCACCACAAACACATTTGTAAATACCGGAGGGGCACTGGAAAGGTCTAAGGGGAGCACAGCAAATTGAAAATGCTCCACGCCAACCCTGGCATAAGGTTTGCGGGACTGCAGGATTAGTTACGAAAATATACATCATGCAGATCGAGGGCTACCGTCCACTTGCCTGGAATCAAGGTAGAGAGAACTTGGACCAATGAAAGTAGCCTTAATCAGGAATGCATTCAAAAGGCATAGTCCTAAAATAAGGGGAAGGCCTCGATCAGCATCACGAAGTAGTTGAATTAACATCCAATTCCAATTTCCAAGGCAGGCACCCTCTCTATGGTTCCTCTGGACAAGAGAGCCCATACTTCCTGCATCCTGCAGTGTGACAGGCTAGGTGGTCCTTTAAAGTCTGACCTGATGTAGGTGGAAGATGAGGTGGGTCATAAAGGAAAAAGAGGACGTAGCCCCATTGGACAATTTGGAAGAGCCATCTGTCAGATCTAATCTGTTGGCATCCCTGGTGAAAGTATAAGATGCATGCTCTTACAAGGTAGTTGTGATCCGCTAAGTACAAGTTAAAGCACCCTGTCAGGGGTCTAAAAGGATTGGTGTGTCTGCTGACCAGCATGTGGGGTGGCTACCCCCCCTCACCTTCCCCCCATCCTCCAACGAAAAGAGGGGTGCTTGCTGTGGCAGCAGCAGGTTTTTGGCGGGGTGGGATGGGTGTGAAATGGGGGGGGAGGAGGTGGAATTGTCTGCAAGCCAACCCTGTACAGGGTCACCAAAACGAGCAGGTTTGCTCAGGTAATTGCCTGGTAGGAGCTGTGGCTCAGCTTCCTTAAAGCGATCCAGTGCAGAATCCAATTTCTCAAACAGGCAAGATATGGCAAATGCCATATCTGTAAGGGAAGCCTGGACATGCCCAGAAAAATCAGTGGTTCTCTTCCATACAAGATGACGGAGGACCACGCTGGTATCGACTGCTGGCCTATGCGATTGGTGGTGTCCAAGCCAGACTGTGAGCTACTTAGCTGCAGTACAGCCATCTGAATGGTTTACCCAAAAGGTCTTCAGGGACTGCTGGTAAGATCAGACTACACAAGGCAGCGTACTAACCACTATACGATCTTGCTGACCATGTCCCAAAGGGTGTGCGTGTATCAGACAAGCAAACAAATGCCATTGACCAATCTCAAGGCTAGGCTGGCTAATAACACTTGTATCCCAAATGTTTCAATCCTTTTCGACTCAGTCCAGGGGGGGGGAGGGGGGGGGGGGGGGGGGGGTCATAGGAAGAAGCTAGGATTCACCTTGCTGACAGGGTTGAACCGCCAGACTCTCAGGAGAGGGATACTAAGGCAGGAAATCAGTGTCCCCCTGGTGCCAGCCTGTGGTGTCTGGTATTCTGCCTCACTGGTGGGCATTGACAAGGCCCATTAATGTAATAGTCAGGGCTTCAGTAAAGTGTCAGCAAGAGATAAGAAGGAGCTTGCCCAGGTTACATGACCTCCGTAATAACATTAGTTTTGGCCTCCACAAATGTTGAAAGTCCTAGACCTCTGCTGCATGTCTAATGTCCAAAGCAAAGGAACAACTATCTTCTGTTGGTGGTCCAAGGGGAGAAATCTGGCTAGTGTCAGGGGATATATCAAGCACACTGGCCTCCTACAAGTCCATATATATAAACTTTTGTCAAGAGTGGTTGTAACAGCCCCCATCATCAACACTGCCATCTCCAAATAGTTGCAGACTGAGCACAATCAAAACCAAAAAGCTGGTGGAACACCCGAATACATCTCCGGTTAGGTTCTGTCAGACTTCGACTGATGCGGATCCGGGTACGTCAATGTGGATACCACAAGTAATCTGTTGAAGAAGTTACTTACCTTTGGTAACAATATATCTGTAAGAAACAGTAGTTAGTATTAGATTCCTTACCTTAGAATATCCCCAGGCGTCAGACTGGATCCGGAAATTTTTGCGTAGCAATACCCCTGCGCATCGTTAGTCGTAGTCTCTGGCTCTGCGTCCGTCGTCTGCGTTGTCTACACCGGAATGACGTCGTCGGAGTACTTATACGCCGCCAATGCGCGCTGACGTCAGTTCTTAGACACAGCTTTTCCGCGCCAGATACGCAGAGCCATGCTAGAACCAACACTGGTGCCATGAAACTAGGGCCCTGAAAGGGGATGACCTTAACCCTAGTTATCAGTTCGCAGAACGGGGAGGATGGGTGGGGCGGTAAGGAATCTAATACTAACTACTGTTTCTTACAGATATATTGTTACCGAAGGGAAGTAACTTGTTCATCTGAAAGAAATAGGTTAGTATTAGATTCCTTACCTTAGAATAGATACCCCAGCAATACCAACCCCGGTGGTGGGTCTGCGAACCAATACTTACACCAGAAAGTCCTGGAGGACGGAACGGCCAACGAAGCCATCCCTCCGGACTTCACTGTCCAGGCAGTAGTGCCTCGCAAAGGTGTTCAGCGAGGTCCATATAGCCGCCTGGCAAATGTCCTGCAGGGGGACTCCCCGACCAAGGGCAGTAGTAGCCGCCGTGGCCCGAGTGGAATGGGCCCTCAGTCCAACTGGAGGCTCCTTTCTAGCCAAGGAGTAGCACACCTTGATGCATAAGGCGACCCACCGAGAGATGGTCCGCTTATGCTCTTCCCGTCCCTTCTTTGCACCCATGTAACCAACAAAGAGTTGGTCATCCACCCGGAACTGGCGTGTGCGATCCATATAGAATGAAAGTGCACGTTTTGGGTCCAGACGATGGAGCCGCTCTTCATCCTTTGAGGGATGCGGAGGCGGAAAGAAGGAAGGCAAGGCGATGGACTGCCCGATGTGGAAAGCAGAGATTACCTTAGGCAGGAAAGATGGTCTTGTACGCAACACCACCTTGTCCGGATGCACAGACAGGAAAGGAGGTTTGCAAGATAGAGCCTGGAGCTCACTCACTCTCCTGGCAGAGGTGAAGGCAACCAGGAAAGCTGTCTTCAAGGTGAGAAGACGGAGAGGACAAGAATGAAGTGGCTCAAAGGGAGCGCACATCAGGAAAGTAAGAACCAGGTTCAAGTCCCACTGAGGCATCACAAAGGGAACAGGTGGAAACATGTGTGTGATGCCCTTCAGAAAACGAGTGACAATAGGGGACTTGAACAAGGAAGGTTGATCAGGCAGCCTTAGAAAGGCCGAAAGGGCAGAAAGGTAGCCATTGAGAGTGCCCAGAGCAGAGCCCTCCTGGGCAAGAGAAAGAAGGAAGAGAAGAACCTCAGAAAGCGGGGCAGAAAGGAGGATCCACAGCCTTTGCTGTGCACCATGCCACAAATCTGTTCCTCCGGCAGGCGTATACCGACTTTGTGGAGGGACGCCTGGCTGCCAGAACATTACAGACTTCAGGAGGCAAGTCAAATGGCCTCAACTGTCGCCGCTCAATCTCCAAGCATGGAGGTGGCGACTGGACAGGTTCGGGTGGAGGACCGTCCCCTGCTGCTGCGACAGAAGGTCCTCCTGAAGAGGCAGACGGATCGGGGGACTGACTGACATATTGAGTAGCTCGGGATACCAGTACCTTCGAGCCCAGTCCGGAGCCACAAGGATGACTTGGGCCCGGTCGCGCTTGATTTTCTTCAGCACTCTGGTCAGAAGTGGTATAGGCGGAAAGGCGTATAACAGACCGCAACTCCACTCGCGATTAAATGCGTCGTTGAGCGAGTGCCGCCTTGGAAATTCCAACGCGCAGAACTGATGACATTGCGCGTTCTCTTCGGTGGCAAATAGATCTAACCAAGGCTCTCCCCATTGCAGAAAGATGCCTTGCGCCACGTCCGATTTCTGACGCCATTCGGGATCCATTGAGCACCGTCGGCTGAGTTTGTCCGCCCTGACGTTCAGAGAACCCGCCAGGTGGTGAACCACCAGGGTCACGCCCTGATCTTCCAGCCACTGCCAGAGGCGCAGGGTCTCCTGACAGAGGGTCCAGGACCCCACACCGCCTTGTTTGTTGCAGTACCACATGGCGGTGGTGTTGTCCGTGAACACCTGCACTGCACTCCCTTGGACAGAGGGGAGGAATGCCTTCAGTGCCAGACGAATCGCCTGCAGCTCCAGAAGGTTGATATGGAGCCGGGACTCCGCCGGAGACCAGAGGCCTCTGATCTCCGCCTCTCCCAAGTGGCCTCCCCAGCCCTGGAGGGACGTGTCCATCACAACCACATGCTCCGGTTGGGGAAGGGAGAGGGATCTGCTGTTGACCCAATCGCGGTCCGTGAGCCACCACTGCAGTTGACTCTCAGTGCCCTCAGATCAGGACATGGTCTGACAGGTTGCCCTGATGCTGGGCCCACTGAAACTTCAGGTCCCAATGCAGAGCCCGCATCTGCCACCGGGCATGATGCACCAGAAGGATGCAGGAAGCCATCAGCCCCAGAAGCCGCAGCGTCAACCTGACTGAAACCCGGGATAAAGGCTGAAAGATCGGGATCAGAGCCTGAATATCCCGGACTCGCTGCTCGGGAGGATAGACCCGAAACTGCGCCGAGTCGAGAACAGCTCCGATGAAGGGGAGCTTTTGGGAGGGACACAGGTGTGATTTCGGCACGTTGATGGAAAACTCCAGCAGGTGCAGGAGATCCGCCGTCATCTGGAGGTGGTTGACGACTTCCTGGGGCGAGCCTGCCTTCAACAACCAGTCGTCGAGGTAGGGGAAGACTGAAACCCCTAACCTGCAGATGAGCTGCGACCACCGCCATCACTTTCGTGAACACCAGTGGGGCGCTGGTAAGGCCAATGGGGAGCACGGTGAACTGAAAGTGCTCGTGGCCTACCGTGAACCACAGGTAACGCCGGTGGGCCGGCAGGACGGGGATGTGAAAGTAAGCGTCCTGCAAGTCCAACGCCACCATCCAGTCTTGCGGGTCTAGGGCCGCCAAGAACTGAGCCAAAGTCAACATCTTGAACTTCTACTTCCGGAGGAAGCCGTTGACGTTCCGTAGGTCCAAGATAGGGCGTAGGCCCCCTTTGCCCTTCTTGGGAACCAGAAAGTAGTGGGAATAACAACCCCACCCTACTTCTGGCCCAGGAACGCGCTCGATGGACCCTTGGCCAAGAGGGCCATAACGTCCTCCTGTAGAAGTCGCAAGTGGTCCCCCGACACGCGGTGGTACTGCGGTGGCATGGCTGTAGGGGTCGTCTCGAAGGGGAGGGAGTAGCCCCTCCAGACGATTTGCAGCAAGCACCTGTCCAATCTGACAGTGCGCCAGTGGGAGAGGTGATGGCGAACCCTGCCCCGCCCACGGGCATCACATGGGCCTGAAAACTCGGACTAGGAAGGTTTTGAGGCAGGTGCTGCGGGGGAAGGTGTGGACTGGCCGCGCCGTTGTCCTCGACCGCCACCACAGCGGTTTCCACGGCCGCCACCGCGCTGTTGGACATTCTGCGGCTCGTGGCTGGGGCGAGTTTAGCCCTGACCTCCTCAGTGCATTGTGGCAGCACGTCCGCAACAGTGTCCCACATGGTGTGGGTGTAGCGGCCCAAGAGGCATGCAGTATTGACTGACCGGAGTCCCAAACTCCGGGACGAGAACCCTTTCTTACCAAACTGCTCAAACCTTTTGGATTCCCTGTCGGGAGGAGCCGACGGGAATGCGGTCTGGGAGTTAGAGGCCTGGATAACCAGGCTCTCGGGGGTGGGGTGGGTCGACAGGAAGCAAGGGTCACCCGGAGCCGGGCTGTAGGGTCAGACCACGTTCCTGTCCACAGGCTGTCCTAAGGCGGGCTTGGACCAAGAGCCCAGCAGAACGTCGCATAAGGCCGCATTGAACGGCAGCAGAGGCTCGACCGAGCTTGCCTGTGGTTTGAGGACCTCGGTGAGGAGATTAGTCCTCACAGCCGCACAGGGGAGCGTAAGGTTCAAGGCCTTAGCCGCCTGCATTAACACTACACTGTACGCTGCCCCCTCCTCCGTAGCCACAGTAGGAGGGGAGACAAAACCAGTGTCTGGAGAGAGGGCCAGGCTACTGGCTTCCCCAAGCTCCACCGTCTAGTCCACTTGGTCCTGACACTCCCGTGTCAGAGGGTCCTCAGACCCCTCCCAGTTCTCGTCGTCAACCAATTCCTGGGAGCCAGGATCAACAATCGGGGCCCGTTCATTAAAGTGGAATGTACCTACCGCCGCCTCATACGGCTCCCAACGGGGCCGTGTCGACGGCTGAACAGGAGCGACAGAAGGATTGGGGACGGCGTCGACTGAAGTCGGCGCAGGTGGTGACACCCTCTGGGACGGCGCCGGCGAGGTCGTAAGGTCGACCGGCGTCAACCCGGATCAGGTCAGGGCCTGCGGCGCCGGGGCCGAAGCCGCCGACAGCGTCGGAGCACCCGACCCACTAGGCCCCGGAGCCGGGCCCACTGGGCCCGAAGGCGCCGTGAGGCCCGGCGTAGAAGAGAGCGACCTCATGGCCATGAGGCACTGCTCGATCTCCTCCCGCGTCGCATCGTGCTCAGGGACCCGTAGGTATGGGGCAGGATGAGGCGCTTGAGACTTCAGCGGAGCCGCGTGGGTGGTGCCACCCAAAACCCCGGCCACGTAGGGCGAGCGTCGGGGGCGGTCGGAGCAGCGATGACGCCACTCCAACCTCTCATGCCTCTTACCTGAGGAGGAACCAGAAGACCGATGCAGACTTCCGGGACCTCGAACGGCGCAGGCCGACTGCCGGAGCTCGAGCCGCTTGCGGGACCGCTCCCGCCTAGCCTTAGACATCAGGGCTCGACAGTCGAAACAGGATTGTCGTCGTGGTCGAGGCCTAGACACTGCAGACACCGGCGATTGGGGTTGGTATTCGACATCAGTCGACTACACTTAAAGCAGGGTTTGAACCCAGGCCTCCCTACCGGCACCTGAAGAGAGTCGAAAGAGGATCAAAAATGTTTTAGTCAAAAAGTGACGAAGGGGTAGAGCTTCTCCGGATCTGCGCTAGCTGACACGGAAAAAAGAAGAACTGATGTCAGCGCGCATGGGCGGCGTCTAAGTACTCCGACGACGTCATTCCGGCGCAGACAATGGACGCGGAGCCAGAGACGACGCCTAACGACGCGCAGGGGTATTGCTACGCAAAAATTTCCAGATCCAGTCTGACGCCTGGGGATATTCTATGGTAAGGAATCTAATACTAACCTGTTTCTTACAGATTGAGACTATTTCGGATGGTAGTCAGACACCAAAATCGGTACATGGTCTTCCTGTGGCACCATCGATAAAGGTCTAGGTGAAAGTAACTGGAACACATTTGGCATTAAATTGGAAGCCAACAAACCTAGGTGTTGAACCTGATGTGGGTTTGAGGAACAGAGTAGAGGATGGATCAGCCAGAGGTAACCAAACTGTGGGCTCCTGTGGATTCTTGGGGCCCAACGGTGCGCCAGAGGGAACCATAAAAATGCTAGAGATGTTCTGCATGGCCTCACTCTGTAGTGATGCTGGTGGTGACTTGGGGAATTCAAGGTGCATCAAAATCAATCTCGGAATTGGGTCCTCTGTGGATTCTCAGCGAGACCGTGTGGCACACTTTACACCCATGCAACTTCCCTGGACAGTGGCGGGAATGGGGGAATCTGGTTTGGCCTTTTTGTGTTTCTGCTTTGTCTCAGACCTGTATTTACTCTAAGGCTTCAACCGTAACCAGGCCAATCGCAGGAACAGCCAATCAGCGGGAGCCAATCAGCGGGAGCCAATCAGCGGGAGCCAATCAGCGGGAGCCAATCTGCACTCTTGCATGAGAGAGAGAGAGTTGAGGTTTCTTCTAGTGTTTGACAACGGTCAGGTTTGTTTCATGATCCTGGATCACCTTCTGGTTCATTAAGACCTACTCCTCACAGGACTTGGGAGTCTTGACCCGGTAAAGGCCTGCTTCGGAGCTTACATATATTTTCTTGAAACAGTCCCTGCATGGTTTAAATCGTACAGTCTTCAGAAGAGGTCTAGTTCCCCTGCAGAATGTTTATTTTTTTTGAGAACTAAAGTTCTGGGCAAAAAGTTCACAGAGCAAAGAAAAAGTAGAGCGGATTTCAAGATTTAGGCCCGAGGTGCAGAAGGGAACCAATTTCAGCAGCTGTATAGATTTCTTAATGTTGTTCAGCATGGCTCAAGAATACAAAAAGAAGTCTTTGATGCAGCTACCTGCTTAATTTTGCAGGTGCGTGCACACACCTAGAAAATGATGCAGGAACTTTTTGTCTTTATTTACCAATCGGATCAGAACATTTAAAAAAGTGCAAAAACGTTTATTTGGAAATGGATTGAGGGGCAACAAGGGTGGGCAGTGGGAAGAAACATGGAGGGTGCTGTGGGGGTAGAAAAAAGTAAACTGGTGAGAGCAATGTAGAGAAGGGGAGAAGCATTCAAGCAAGAACACAGCGGAGTACTTCACACAGGAAAGATAGGGAAGAAGAAAACAAGTTACTTACCTGTAACTTTGGTTCCCCAGTATTGGTAACCTTCATAGATTCCCATGCTTTGTATCATTCCGCGGCCGTCGGAATGGGAGCCTCGGTAAACAGAAAATACCATAGCAGTAGTTACAAAAGAGAAAGAAAGGCCCAGGCCTCATCTCATTTTGTGGCAAATCGCCCTCTTTTTGTAAAAGAGACCAAAAACGAGCAACAACCAATCAGATTAGCCTCACCCCATAGAACCCTCCTGAAAGAGCTTCAGATTTTCGTAGCTGTTGTGTAACAGTAACCACCTCTGCTGAAGGCTGAGCTTACCCAGGGGAGGCGGGTGGGCGCAAGGGAATCTATGAAAGTTACCAATACTGGGGAACCAAAGTTACAGGTAAGTAACTTGTTTTCTTGCCCCAGTATTGGACTTTCATAGATTCCCATGCTTTGTATCAGAGTAGATAGCAGTAAGCAATAAATGCACATTTTGGCAGGCACATCAGCATATCTTAGTATAAGGATTACCATAGACAGTAAATACACTTTGTAACAATAGAAAGGAAACCTCATCAGATACAAAATGTGCAATATAGGAAGGAGGGACAGAAGGGAAAGCTCACCGCTCATTGGAAGAGGTTACTCAGGACTGCTTGCCCGAGTGCTGCGTCACTCCTTGTGGAAGAGTCCAAACAGTAATGCTTCGTAAATGAAAGGGCACTGCTCTGTATAGCCGCCCTACAAATGTCCTCAATAGGAACACCAGAAAACAGAGCCGTAGACAATGAAATTGATCACGTAGAATAAGCTTTGATCCGCGCCTTCAGTGGCTTTCCGGCCGCTTGATGACAGAAGTGAATTGTGCTGGCAATCCAACGTGATATTCCCTGCTTTGATACGGGCAAGCCTTTCCTAGGAGCGCTTAAAGCGACAAAGTTGTGAAGTCTTCCTAAAATCTTTCGTGAATTGGAGATAGAACTTCAGGCACCTTTGGACATCCAAAGAGTGGAGAGCTCTTTCAGCCAGAGTTAAAGGTAGAGGAAAAAACGACTTTAGAACAACAGGTTCATTCAAGTGAAAATCCAAAGGGAATTTCGGAATACATTTCGGATTTGTCCTCAAAATCAAAGAGTCGGGGCGTGGCTTGGCCAGCTACAATGGCGGTCATGCTTTAGGCTCGCTCTGACCAGCCATCTCATATCCTGCTTAATATCCTGCCCCTGGACGTCTTGGCGTACAAATTGACTGACTGAGGCGCTGCTGCTCAGCTGTGTGGCCCTCCGACAGCGTTGGATGCCCGTGTGGAGCGGCGGCACAGCCCAAGGTGGAGTGACGGCGTGGCGGGAGACAGCGGTGATGGTGCCGGGGCCTCCCGTGTTGTGCTTGGCCGGCGGTGTGGATCCCGAAGCCGGCGTGACAGAGGTGGTGTTGCAGCAGAGTGTGGCGCTCCCTATTTCTAGGCGCTGGGGGTGGCCCGCTCTCCCGCTGTGACTTCGGCACTGGAGGCAGTTGAGCGACGCTGCAGGTGGGCCCTAGGACGGGCGGATTTGGTGTGGTTAGACAGCAGAGGCTGTATTTAGGGTCGGGCGGCACTGTGGGAGGCGGCGGCCATCTATGCCATTCCGGGCCGGCGGCAGTGAGTCCCCATTACCCAACATAGGAGGTGGCCCGCTCTTCCCCTGCAAGAGTGGCATTGTGGTAGCCCAGTGACGCCGCCTGGAGGCACAAAGAAGGGCGGCTTGGGTGCAGCGAGCCGGCTGGGACAGCTATCCTGGGCCGGGAGGCCTTGAGGGACGCGGCGGCCATTGGGTTCCGAGTCCGGGCCGGACCGCGGTGAGTCCCCATTCCTGGCACGGGGGTAACCCCCTCCCCCTGGAACAGCGGAGCGGGAGGGTGTCGAGCGACGCCGCCTGGAAGTCCACAGACTAGCGGATTGGGGGCGGCTGCCAGCGGCGATTACTTTCCTGGGCTGGGTGCACCTGGGGGACGCAGTGGACGTCTTCTCTGGCCTGTGCCCGAAGCGGTGAGTTCACTGAATCTTGGCGTGGGGCTGTGGGCACGGGGGAGCCACAGAGGTGAGAGCGCCCTCCCATCCCCCCCAGCGAAGAAGATCATTTAAGGCGGCAGTGACCGTGGACCCGGTGAGCTTGGCGGTCAATTCGGTCTGCCGTGGAAGCTGGGGGCCGCAGGGACATAATACTGTGGTGTGTGCAACCTGGTCCTGGTGGTATCTCCTGGGAGGTGGCGACCCTGCAGCAGTACTAAGAAGGGCCAACTGTGTGAGTCGGTGGGGGCCACGGAGCAGGAAGGAGGGGTGTGGCCCCCCAGCAGTGAGGTGGGGTTGCTCCTCCAGTGGCCTGGGATCCTCGAGACCGCAACATCGGGGTCCACGAGGGGGAAATTGCTGATCTGGTAGCCGCATTGTTTGATCCCTGTGCTGCTGTGTACGGTTGGCCCGCCGGGCTGGTGACCCCTGCACTAGACTGAGCACGATACTTCAGGATGACCAGTGATAAAGGAGGTAGTGGCAACGCCAAACAGGAGACCCTTGACAAATACACCGGTGCAGGGGCCGCTGCCGGGACTGTGGGATCGCAGAGCCAGGTCCCTGATAACGCGGCGCTCATGGCAGCCATTACCCAATCCTGGGACATGCTGGACGCCAGGATCAGGGCCGTGGGGTCAGATGTCACCCTGTTGCGACAAGACCTGCGGAATGCAGTGGAGCGCATTACTGAAACAGACCTGCATCTCGGAGGTGGAGGACGACGTCACAACCCTAAAGAAGGAAGTCGCAGCTATGGGAAAGGAACAAAAGGGTCTGGCCCTGCAGGTCGAGGATGCGGAGGGACGAGCCAGACTGAACAACCAGCGCTTCGTGGGATTTCCGGAGGAATGCGAAGGGGACAGCGTGGAGCGCTTCTTGACCCGGTGGCTGGAGGGGTGGCTCCCCTCGGATGTGCTTTCATGCTGCTTTGCAATAGAACGGGCCCACCACGCCCTTATGCAGAAACCTCCCCCGGGAGCCCGCCCACGGCAAATCATCGTCAAATTCCTGAACTATTTGGCCGGTGACACTATTCTGCGGCAGGCCAGAGCTAAGTCCTCCCTCACCTGTGACAATGCCTCTATACTTATTTTTCCAGACTACACATGCATGGTGCAGCAGCACCGACAATCTTTCCTGGCGGCCAAGGCGCGTCTTCAGTACCTTTAGCTTCAATATGCGCTGCTGTACCCCGCTCGGCTGAGCTTTATCTATTGGTCCCGCACGATTTTCTGTGATTCTCCGGAATAAGTCTTTAAATGGACGGACGAAACTGTGCAAGTTCGACCCCACACGCCACCGGGCATGGACTCAGAATCCTCGCCAAGTGATGCGGCCCGTGGGGGGTCTCGGGCCAGAAGGGAGGAAGTAGGAGTTCCCGGTCCAGGCGTAGATCCAGGTCTGGCTCTGCTCTCCGCCAAAAGGGCACGTCACCGGAGAAACAGCTGTTGGAAAAATGACTGAGAAACCTTCTTGCCTAGGCGTTCAGATAGGCCTGTTCGAACTTAAGGCTGGATCTCGGTCACGTAGTCGCGGACGGGACGGGGTGTCCACCCCCCCAACAGTTGTGGGTATTTCCTTGGTTCCTTGGGGATCCATGGGGGGGGGGGGGGGGGGGGGGGTTTGTCCTCCGGTTGAGGACTTGGCCATGATCCGACCTCGACAGGTACTTCCTGTGAGAAGTTGGCCTGATATATGATGCTCACTAGTTCTAGTGATCACCTTGTATCAGTTCAAACAACCCTTATGGTGATTGGTTGTAAGTCAACCTTATAGACCAGCTATCCTAATGGTAGCATGGACAAAGCAGTCTTAGGCTAAACTCTTTTGGCATGTGAAGCCAGCTGTTTTACCACATATAACCCCTTGAATACCAAGTGAAAGGACACCACACAGGTTGTTATGAAAATAAACAAGATATTTATTAACTAACATACACCTCTGAACTCTTTATGAGATCAGAGGGCTAAGCATATGACAATCTCTTAGGAAAAATACGTTTAAGTTGCACAAATTACAATGGCGCCCTAGGGGCACGACAAACCATATACTAAGTAAGTGGAATGTGAAAGTCGATAAAAGGAATGGAGCTGTCCAGAGGCTGTAGGATCGCTGGGACCACGCTATACTAACTCTAGGTAGGTAATAGAAGGCCCACGGAACGCGTGTGCAGAGTGTGAACTCACACGCGAGATGCGTAAGTGTCTATGGATGGTACAGTTCAAGAAAAAGGTGAGTACGGACAATCCTGACTAGGTAGAACTAAAACGACTGTGGAACTGGACACTGGGAGAGTCAAGCTACCCTTGAGCAACGAAATGCTCGTGTTACCTCACCCACAGGCTGCGGGTGCATAGGTGCCAAGTTGTGTCGGGTTCCGGCGTTGAAGTCTATGGAGCCTGGAAGAAAAGATGCTGCAGGCGGTCAGGAGGAAGATGTCCGGTGTGATCCAAGGGTGGATCAGTGAAGAGAGGAACCTGAAAGCAGAGGGAACAATGTTCAAAGTCACTAGCCAGTGACTGGAGTGGAACCAGGAGTGGAACCAGATGTCGTTGTCGCGATCAGGTGAGGGTGGACGCTTGTCTCTGCAGCCACGTGGACCAGGTGGTGTCTTCGACGACCAGGATGGAGGCACGAGCTGTCCCACGCAGGCTCTCGCTGTCGGCGGTGTCGGCTTCGGATTCGGAGTCAACAGGCCTTGGCCAAGGCAACCCATGCGGTGAGTGGAAACAGCGTCTGGAGTGGACCAGGAGGGTCCGGGGTGCTCCTCTTTTGGAAGGGAGCAAGGGTCAGTCTGGAGCAACCAGACCAGCAGTGAAGATTTCGGAGTTCGTCGTCTAGGAGGTCACTAGCCAGCCGGCAAGTGACCAGACAACGCGTCGAGCAGCAAACATGCAGAGGGCCCCACGCAGATCTCGTGGATGCTGGAGGGCTGGTCTTCGGTGCAGGAGCTGCCCGGGGTCTGGGCTTCTCAGTCCCCAAAGCACTTGGATGAAGATACCTCAGAAGTTGTGCTGGAGCGAAGTGCTGCTTCTTTCAAGATGGCCGGTCCCACGTGTCTCGTCGCACCCACGGATCTCAGCTGTGCTGCAGATGTAGGTAGAGGTCGGAGAGGTCTGGGAATCCGGGTCTCGTCGGACTCTGAAGTCTGGATCCTCGAGGGAAGACGACAAAGGGAAGCCGCTGGACACGGATGGTGCCTGCTTGTGCAGGGTGGACACTCCTTGCTCACAAGGGAGATTTCTTCAGTCTTCTGTGGAGCAGAACGTCGAAGTCCAGAGTTTCTTCTTGTAAAGTTGTTCAGGATAATCTGATTTGGAATGGGACCAGCTCCTACCTTTATCCAGCTAAAGGGGGCTGTACTACGACTGGTCCCTCCTCTGGGTGGGACCAGGACACGGGGGGGGGGGGTGATTACACCCCCCTATCCTTTGTCCGGTCTTGCGCCAGCTCTGGGGCTGGAGTGCCCCAGGAACTGGTTTAGACCGGTGTATGCACAGGGACACCTTGTGTGCTCCAGGCAGGTCTCATTCCTTTCAGCCCTGTCCTACCTAATACACAAAATCCTGTCTGGGGTGGTGCTAGCACCTCCCAAGGCAGGAAACCCTTTGTCCAAGCCTCCCTCGCTGGAGGGACTCCCAGCAGCAGGAGGTCAGACTTGTGTCTGTGGTGGCAGCATCCATTTTGTGATGCTGAGGCTCGAGTTAACTTTAACCAGGGTTCACAGTTACATACATGTCGTGTCCCTCTAGAAGGGTGGAATGCTACCCCCGTCGCCAGAATTGGCGAGGGGGTAGTATTCCAATTCGTATGACACTTTACTCGACATGTTTTGATAATGCTATACCAAAGTTGGCAATAACCGCAAGGATTATAATGCACTTAAGAGTATATGGCATAGAGTTATCATGGAAACAGCTAAAGGACATGGTTCCGAAAGCTGCAGACAGGCTCAGCTCATGCTAGAGCACCATCTCACATAATTCCAAGCACTCTGCCTTCAGGATTGATAAGGCCTGCCATAGGAGTGACTGATAGGAGGATATGTGTCCATTTTAGGGTTAGATATAGGGATACTATATCTAAAGCAAAGGGTGATTACACCACCTTACCCCAGCTGATTGATCAGCCAGTTGTGTCAGATTTGGATGGCCAACCAGGGGTGGCATAATACATGCTGCAGCCCCTGGTAGGCCCCGAGTGCACCTATGCCCTGGGTACCTAAGGTACACTGTACAGGGACTGATAAGGTGACTCAGTGTCCAATTGGATATGCACCTAAGGTACATGGTTGTCAATTTAGAGAGAGACAGCAAGCCTGTGGGTCTGATTAGCAGGCCCACAGCCAGGGAAAGTCGTAAACCAGTGAAGCAAAAATCGGCGGTGACCATAGGATTGCAGACCCTACTCTCCTACATAACCCCCCCCCAAACTTAGGGACATTAAACTAAATTTGACCAGGTGAGTCTTCTTGTTCTAAGTGGAAGTACCTGGAGAGACCATCTGCATTGCCATGGTCAATCCCTGGTCTGTGCTCCACTGTAAAGTCCATCCCTTGTAGGGAAATGGACCACCTAAGAAGTTTGGGGTTTTCACCCTTCATTTGATTTAGCCATAAGAGGGGCTTATGGTCGGTCTGAATCTTGAAGTGAGTTCCAAACAAGTATGGCCTCAACTTCTTTAGGGCCCAAACCACAGCAAAGGCCCTCCTCTCAATAGCTGACCAACGTTTCTCTCTAGGGGTCAGCCTTCTACTTATAAAAGCAATGGGCTGGTCATGACCATCAATATTCAGTTGAGATAGAACAGCTCCCACACCCAACTTAGAAGCATCTGTTTGAACAATGAAAGGTTTGGAGTAGTCTGGACTCTTGAGAATAGGTGCAGTGCACATGGCCTGCTTTTGGTCATCAAATGCCTTTTGACAGCTAACTGTCCACTGAACTTTCTTTGGCATTTTCTTACTTGTCAGGTCATTAAGTGGAGTCACAATGGTTCCATAATTTGACAAATTTCCTATAGTAACCAGACAGGCCCAAGAAAGCTCTGACTTGTGTCTGGGTGGTTGGAGGAGCCCAGTCCTTTATGGCCGGTATCTTGCTCTCCAATGGTTGAACCTGACCCCCACCTACAAGGTGGCCCAGGTACACAACCTGACTCTGCCCTATCTGGCACTTAGTAGCCTTGATAGTGAGGCCTGCCTTTTTGCAGGGTCTCCATAACTTTCCTAGGGTGGATCAGGTGATCCTCCCAGGTGGAGCTAAAGACAGCAATATCATCTAGATATGCTGCACAGAAGTCATCCAGCCCAGTGAGCATTTTTCAAACCAAAGGGCATCACCACAAATTGGTAATGACCTCCTGGGGTAGAAAATGCTGTTTTGGCCTTGGCATTCTCAGCTAACCTGATTTGCCAATAACCAGCTGTCAGGTCAAATGTACTCAAGAATTTGGCAGAGGCCAATTTATCTAGGAGTTCATGTGCTCTTGGTATTGGATGGGCATCTGTCTCAGTGACAGCATTGAGACCCCTGTAGTCTACACAAAACCTCATCTCTCTCTTACCATTCTGGGTGTGAGGTTTAGGCACTAGAATTACAGGACTAGCCCAAGGGCTCTCTGAGGGTTCAATGACTCCCAATTCCAACATATTTTGTACTTCTTGTTTTATGCAGTCCCTGACGTGGGCAGGTTGCCTGTAGATTTTACTCTTTATAGGCAGACTGTCACCAGTGTCCACCTCATGGGTGCACCAGTTTGTCTGACTGGGTGTCAGAGAGAACATTTGTCTAAAGGACTGAAGAACTTGTTTGCAATCCTTTTGCTGATGTTCAGAGAGGCTGTCAGAAAAGACTACACCATCTACTGACCCATCATCAGGGTTCTGAGTGAGCAGGTCTGGGAGAGGGTCACTCTCTTCCTCCTGTCCCTCATCTGTAGCCATGAGCAAGCCCATGTCTTCCCTGTTGACAAACGCCTTGAGCCTGTTCACATGAAGTACTCTTCGAGGGCTCCTGGGAGTTCCAAGGTCTACCAGGTAGGTGACCTCTCCCTTTTGTTCAATGACAGTATGGGGTCCAGACCATTTGTCTTGGAGAGCTGCTGGGGCCACTGGCTCCAACACCCACACCTTCTGTCCAGGCTGGTAAACAGTAAGGACAGCCTTTTGGTCATGCCAAGCTTTTTGCAGTTCTTGGCTGGCCTCAAGGTTTTTAGATGCCTTCTCCATGTACTCTGCCATCCTGGAGCGGAGACCAAGTACATAGTCCACTATATCTTGCTTAGGCTTTTTGAGAGGTAACTCCCATCCTTCCTTCACAAGACACAGGGGTCCTCTTACAGGATGCCCAAATAGAAGCTCAAAAGGGCTGTAGCCAACCCCCTTCTGTGGGACCTCTCTGTAAGCAAACAGAAGGCAGGGTAAAAGGATGTCCCATCTTCGCCTAAGCTTTTCAGGTAACCCTTTTATCATCCCTTTTAGGGTCTTGTTGAATCTCTCCACAAGCCCATTGCACTGTGGTTGATAGGGGATGGTGAATTTGTAATTGACACCACACTCCTTCCACATTGCAGTCAAGTATCCTGACATGAAGTTTGCACCTCTGTCAGAGACTACCTCCTTAGGAAACCCCACTCTGGAGAAAACTCCAAGTAGGGCCCTGGCCACAACAGGAGCTGTAGTGGTCCTAAGGGGAATAGCTTCTGGGTTCCTGGTGGCATGATCCACTACCACCAGTATAAATCTGTGCCCAGATGCTGTTGGGGGGTCCATTGGTCCAACAATGTCAATCCCCACTCTTTCAAAGGGTACCCCCACCACAGGTAGTGGTATAAGGGGGGCCTTAGTTGTGCCACCTGATTTGCCACTAGCTTGACAGGTGACACATGAGCGACAAAACTCTCTAGTGTCTTCAGACATATGGGGCCAGTAAAAGTGAGGGACAAGCCTGTCCCAAGTCTTGTTCTGGCCTAAGTGACTTGCAAGGGGAATCTCATGGGCCAAGGTAAGAAGGAAACCTCTCAGAGACAAGGGGATGACCAGCCTCCTGGTAGCACCAGGCTTGGGGTCTCTTGCCTCAGAGTATAGGAGTCCTTCATCCCAGTACACCTTGTGGGTACCTGTGGCATTCCCTGCAGCCTCAGCAGCAGCCTGCTGTCTGAGGGGTTCTAGAGAGGAACAGTCTAACTGTGCCTGCCTCAAGTCTGCCCTGGAAGGCCCCCCTGTCCCAAGAAACTCAACCTGTTCAGGTTCAAGCTCTTGTAGGACAGTTCCTTCTGGGATCTTTGGGTCAGCCTCCTGAGAGGGCTGATCCTCACCTTGAGGCAGGGGGAAAGGCACTGCCTTAACCCTACTGCTCTTGCTGTTGGGAAGTGTCTGGTCCATTGTTGCAGGGTCCAGCACTTATTCAGCTGGGCATTTTTTTGCCTGTGACCTAGTCACAGCAAGGACATGTGCTGACAAACCTAACATTTCCACATGAGTCCTATACCCCACATCTGACCATAAGGAGGATTCCAAATCATTGCCCAAAAGACAGTCCACTGGGAGGTCTGAACTAACCACAAACCCTTTTGAGGCCAGTTACCCCTCCCCAGGAGATATTAACAAATGCCATACTATGGTTGGTAGTGACATTGCTAGCATTGGTCACTAGGTAGTCTGCACCTAGTATTACCTATCCAGGGTCCACAAATGCTGGTGTCACCATAGTGACACTGGCACGGGTGTCCCTGTAGGCCTGAGCCATTTTTCCATTGATTAAAGGTGTTTGCCTGCACTTGCCCAGAGTACTGGGACTTATTGTAGTGGTCATATCCATGTCCCCAGTACAAACAAGAACAGCCTGAGTAGGTACCCTGACTAAGTCAGAGCCCGCCTCAGTTACCAAGGGTAACCCCACTATAGCCTTTGGAGGAGCACTACCACTACTAACTGTACTAGGGGGTGCAGGTGCCTTAGGGGCTGTAGTGGTAGGAGCTGGGCCTTTCTTGGTGCACTCACTAAACCAGTGAATTTTACTTTTACAGTATTGGCACCATGGTTTCCTCTGACCATCATTCTTCTTCTTTTGGGAATTCTGGGACCCACCCTCTTTAGATTGTTGGAGCCCTGTTGAAGACTTCTGGTCATTTTGCTTATTCACATTACCCTTCTGGACTGCTTTCTTCTGGCCACCACCCTGGTTCTGGTTCTGCTGCTTGACCCTTGTCCTGACCCATCTGTCTGCCTTGTTTCCCAATTCTTGGGGAGAGGTCAGATCTGAGTCAATAAGGTGCTGATGCAACAACTGATGGTGACAATTATTTAAGATTTGCTCTCTCATAATTAGATTATACAATCCTGTGTAATCAGTAACTTTACTTCCCTGTAACCAGCCTTCAAAAGCCTTAGTGGCACAATCAACAAAGTCAGCCCAATCCTGAGACTGCATTTTCTGGGTGTCTCTGAACAGCAACCTGTACTGCTCAATTGTTAAGCCTAACCCTTCAATCAGTGTATTCTTCAGGACTTGGTAATTGTTAGCATCCTCAGCTCTAGTAGTGAGGAGCTTATCTCTACCTTTACCTTCAAAGGAGAGCCACAATATAGCTGCCCACTGACTCTGGGGGATGCACTGGACAGTGCAGGCCCTCTCCAGAGCAGTCATCCATTTGTGGATGTCATCCCCTTGCTTAAAGGGGGGCACTATTTTACTCAGGTGTCTAGTATCAAAACTCCTGTCTTTATCTCTAGGGATAATGCTGCCACCAGTGGGGTCTGCCCCACTCAATTTCTGCTCTCTGGCAAAGGCAAGTCGTTCTTTGGCAAGGGCAAGTTCTTCCCTCTCAATCCTCAGATTGACTTCCCTCATCTTAGCTTCATGCTCCCTTCTCTGAGGGGATGTCATCCCTCTCTGAGAAGATGCCTGAGAGACATGGGTGTGAATAGATCTGTTAGAGCCTCTGGAGTGAGACCTAACTTGTCTATTCCCAAGGTTAAGCCTGCTTGAGGATAGGCCTGGGGCTCCCCCAGTTCCATTCACATGTATGGTTAAGTTGGCCCTGGTAAGTCTGCTGACTCCTCCCTGACCATGGTTTACCTCTCCATCAGATGAGTCTCCATCTTCCTCCACTTCATCAGTTTCAGGGAGATTAGAGTCCTCCTCTACTGGGGGTATGTTTCCCTCTGTAGGGTCAGATGGGCCTGGATTAGAAGCCCTTCTGGCATCAAATGTCTCTAAGAGACCTATCAGAAAAGGAATTGTAGGGTTAGAACCCTGTTTTAGTTTCCTGGAGGTACACAATTGTCTCATCTCCTGGAAGCTAAGGGCTGCATATCTTGACATGACCTGTGGAGGGTCAATATCACCAAGGGGAGCTACTGTGTTCTATCCTGTGATATAAATGCTTTTCTAGTGAGGTGTAAGTGGTGCACTTACCTATACTATGGGTTTTCCTACTGATCCCTTGCTAAGAGTTGTAGTCAGGGTGTGCTACTCCCTTTCTACTACAACAGCTGGTTCAGTAGAACTCAGAGTATTTCTAAGCTTGTTATTTGTACCTATGGTACCTTATGTGATCTTTCAAATGATATCTCAAGATTATATTTGGTAAAAACAACAGCAAGCTCAAATCCCAACCGCTGCACACCAATGTGAGAAGTTGGCCTGATATATGATGCTCACTACTTCTAGTGATCACCTTGTATCAGTCCAAACAACCCTTATGGTGATTGGTTGTAAGTCAACCTTACAGACCAGCTATCCTAATGGTAGCATGGACAAAGCAGTCTTAGGCTAAACTCTTTTAGCATGTGAAGCCAGCTGTTTTACCACATGTAACCCCTTGAATACCAAGTGAAAGGACACCACACAGGTTGTTATGAAAATAAACAAGATATTTATCAACTAACATACACCTCTGAACTCTTTATGAGATCAGAGGGCTAAGCACATGACAATCTCTTAGGAAAAATACGTTTAAGTTGCACAAATTACAATGGTGCCCTAGGGGCACGACAAACCATATACTAAGTAAGTGGAATGTGAAAGTCGATAAAAGGTAGGATCGCTGGGACGACGCTATACTAACTCTAGGTAGGTAATAGAAGGCCCACGGAACGTGTGTGCAGAGTGTGAACTCACACGCGAGATGCGTAAGTGTCTACGGACGGTACAGTTCAAGAAAAAGGTGAGTACGGACAATCCTGACTAGGTAGGACTAAAACGACTGTGGAACTGGACACTAGTAGAGTCAAGCTACCCTTGAGCACCGAAATGCTTGTGTTACCTCACCCACAGGCTGCGGGTGCATAGGTGCCAAGTCGTGTCGGGTTCCGGCGTTGAAGTCTATGGAGCCTGGAAGAAAAGATGCTGCAGGCGGTCAGGAGGAAGATGTCCGGTGTGATCCAAGGGTGGATCAGTGAAGAGAAGAACATGAAAGCAGAGGGGACAATGTTCAAAGTCACTAGCCAGTGACTGGAGTGGAACCAGATGTCGTTGTCGCCATCAGGTGAGGGTGGACGCTTGTCTCTGCAGCCACGTAGACTAGGTGGTGTCTTAGACGACCAGGATGGAGGCACGAGCTGCCCCACGCAGGCTCTCGCTGTCGGCGTTGTCGGCTTCGGATTCGGAGTAAACAGGCCTTGGCAAAGGCAACCCACGCGGTTAGTGGAAACAACGTCTGGAGTGGACCAGGAGGGTCCGGGGTGCTCCTCTTTTGGAAGGGAGCAAGGGCCAGTCTGGAGCAACCACACCAGCAGTGAAGATTTCGGAGTTCGTCGTTTAGGAGGTCACTAGCTAGCCGGCAAGTGACCAGACAACGCGTCGAGCAGCAAACAGGCAGGAGGGCCCCACGCAGATCTCGTGGATGCTGGAGGGCTGGTCTTCGGTGCAGGAGCTGCTCGGGGTCGGGGCTTCTCAGTCCCCAAAGCACTTTGACGAGGATACCTCAGAAATCGTGCTGGAGCGAAGTGCTGCTTCTTTCAAGATGGCAGGTCCTACGTGTCTTGTCGCACCCACGGATCTCAGCTGTGCTGCAGATGTAGGTAGAGGTCGGAGAGGTCTGGGAATCCGGGTCTCGTCGGGCTCTGAAGTCTGGATCCTCAAGGGAAGACGACAAAGGGAAGCCGCTGGACGCTGATGGTGCCTGCTTGTGCAGGGCGGACACTCCTTGCCCACAAGGGAGATTTCTTCAGTCTTCTGTGGAGCAGAACGTCGAAGTCCAGAGTTTCTTCTTGTAAAGTTGTTCAGGATAATCTAATTTGGAATAGGATCAGCTCCTACCTTTATCCAGCTAAAGGGGGCTGTACTACGACTAGGTCCCTAATCTGGGTGGGACCAGGACGGGGGGTGGTTACACCCCCTATCCTTTGTCCGGTCTTGCGCCAGCTCTGGGGCTGGAGTGCCCCAGGAACTGGTTTAGACCGGTGTATGCACAGGGACACCTTGTGTGCCCCAGGCATGTCTCATTCCTTTCAGCCCTATCCTACCTAATACACAAAATCCTGTCTGGGGTGGTGCTAGCACCTCCCAAGGCAGGAAACCCTTTGTCCAAGGCAGGAAACCCTTTGTCCAAGCCTCCCTCACTGGAAGGACTCCCAGCAGCAGGATGTCAGACTTGTGTCTGTGGTGGCAGCATCCATTTTGTGATGCTGAGGCTCGAGTTAACTTTAACCGGGGTTCACAGTTACATACATTTCGTGTCCCTCTAGAAGGGTGGAATGCTACCCCCGTCGCCAGAATTGGCGAGGTGGTAGTATTCAAATTCGTATGACACCTTACTCGACATGTTTTGATAATGCTATACCAAAGTTGGCAATAACCGCGAGGATTATAATGCACTTAAGAGTATATGGTATAGCGTTATCATGGAAACAGCTAAAGGACTTGGTTCCGAAAGCTGCAGACAGGCTCAGCTCATGCTAGAGCACCATCTCACATAATTCCAAGCACTCTGCCTTCAGGATTGATAAGGCCTGCCATAGGAGTGACTGATAGGAGGATATGTGTCCATTTTAGGGTTAGATATAGGGATTCTATATCTAAAGCAAAAGGTGATTACACCACCTTGCCCCAGCTGATTGATTAGCCAGTTGTGTCAGATTTGGATGGCCAGCCAGGGGTGGCATAATACATGCTGCAGCCCCTGGTAGGCCCTGAGTGCACCTATACCCTGGGTACCTAAGGTACACTGTACAGGGACTGATAAGGTGACTCGGTGTCCAATTGGATATGCACCTAAGGTACATGGTTGTCAATTTAGAGAGAGACACCAAGGCTGTGGGTCTGATTAGCAGGCCCACAGCCATGGAAAGTCTTAAACCAGTGAAGCAAAAATTGGGGGTGACCATAGGATTGCAGACCCTACTCTCCTACACTTCCATGTTTGGGAGGTATGGGGTAGGGGATGCGGGTGGGGGGGGGCTGGGGTGGAGGCGAGTTAGGGGGATTGTTTGATTGCCTATTTGTGCTGTTTGATTTCCTAGATTCATGTGCGCAGAGACTGGTAGGCACCAGAGGGGGGGGACAGGGACTCTTCATCATGTCTGACACAGAGGGAGGAGGGTGGGTAGCCCCTGGTTCATTGCGCGGGATTAGTTGGAATGTGCGCGGGGCACTGGATAAAGTAAAGAGGGGCCATTCTGCGCTATGCTAAGAGAGCTGGGGCGGACGTGCTTCTGCTTCAGGAAACACAACTAATGGGCACGAAGGCTATGTGTTTGCAGCGGTTCGGGTTTTACCAGGTTTACCACTCCGGGTTCACAAGGGGCTCGCGGGGTGTCACAATTCTGATACATCGTAGGGTCCCCTACACACGAGAAGCTCTGGTCGGATGCACATGGTAAATATATCACCATACAGGGCAGGATTGGAGGCGATGTATTGACGATCAGTAGTGTATATGCTTCACTGCCACCACAGTGGCCTTTGGTGGAACGGCTCCTGACGCTATGGGGGGTGATGCCGGATACCTTGTCCATAGTGGGAGGGGACTGGAACGATGTGAGTGAGCTGGGGCTTGACAGATGGAGGAGTGGGGTGATTCCTATGGTGGGAGGCTCATCAAACACATCCATGACTGGGTGGATGTGTGGAGGGACATGAATGGACCTCGCAGGGAGTACACTTATTTCTCCGCAGTGCACGATTCTTTTTCCAGGCTGGATTATATCTTTGTTTCCAGGGGGCTCACCTATAGAAAAATGTCGACTGCCATATTGTCTAGAGCCCTATCCGATCCTTTGCCTGTAGCACTTACAATCCAGATAGGTCCGGGACGGCAGCTGCTTCGGTGGCGAATGTCAGGGTGGCGCCTCCAGGGGGAGGAGTACAGGGAACACCTGACTAAGGCAATAGCGAACTATCTTGTGACTAATGTTGGGTCTGTGGACTCTCCTGCGACTCTTTGGGAGGCTTTGAAACAGACGTTGCGGGGTGTTGATATCTCTTGGTGCGTGGCGGCGAGGAGGGAGCGGCAACGAAAGGTAATACTGGCCCGGCAGCAATACACCACGATTTTAATGGATGAGATGTGTCAGGCCTGGCTGGCTACGCGCAGTTGGGTGTTTCAATGGGGAGATAAATCTAGTAAGATGCTCCACCGCCTGTGTCAGGGCACCCTACATGCCCAGCCGCTGCCTCAAGTTCTCGATCTGGGGGGGCGCCTATTGTTGAGCCCTCTGCTCTCGCTGCGAGCTTTGCAGCGTATTATGAGGGCTTGTATGCACCCAGGAATGTCTCCCAGAAGAGACTATCCAAACGTTTATAGATTATCTCCCCCCCCGGGCTGTCTCAGCCGCGGTGCGGGAGCAGCAGGATAGACCCCTGTGAGACAACGAATTGAGTACAGCGTTGGGGGAGCTGCGCCCTGGGAAGGCTCCGGGTCCAAACGGCTTCGAGTGATTTTTTTAAACGTTTTTTCGTGCAGTTGGGTCCCCACTTTAGACTGGTGGTTGAGGAGGCGCAGGAAAGCAGCTCGCTCCCCCCGGATTGGAGGCACGCGGAGGTGGTAGTGTTTCTTAAACCGGGTAGGCCTCCGGAGCGGCATGAGTCGTATTGCCCTATATCCCTCCTTAACATTGAGGCCAAGGTGTTGGCTAAGGCTCTGGCTAACAGGCTCAGGTCGCATATCACAGACCTGGTGCATCCGGATCAGGCCAGATTCATGGCTCAGAGGACAACCCGCCATAACATCAGACGAGCACATGTTGCGATATCGGCCTGGAGACAGCTTGGAGGGCCAGCAGCTTTACTAGTAGCAGATATGGATAGGGCATTTGATTCCCTGAGTTGGATGCATTTGTTCGCTCTGCTGTGACGCCTTAACTTTGGCCCGCGTTTCATGGCCTACTTGCGGCTGCTGTATACAGATCTTACCTCAACAACAACACAGCTGCCAATACTGGACTAAACTGAAATGATCAGACTAGTGAGTAAAAATGATTGAATAAACTAGTGACGTAAGTAAAAACAGACCGGTATGTTTTATTCATAACAGGTCTTTGCAAAAGGGTACTAAGTTTAGTCCAGTATTGGCAGCTGTGTTGTTGTTGATGTATATTTGACTTAGCCTTGCTGGTTAGGAGTCAAGACCCTGTGTTGTTTTCCGTATACAAATCTTACAGCATCTGTGCGGTGGGGGGTTGGGGGGGGGGGGGGGGGGGAGGGGGTTGGGGTGTAATATCTCGCTCCTTTAGGATCCAACGGGGCACGCGTCAGGGGTGCCCCCTCTCCCCCTATCTGTTCGCGCTTGCACTGGGGTCGTTTGCGGCGTGGGTGCGCCTTGATGCTCAGCTCAAGGGCTTCAGATGGGCACCCGGTATTACAGAGAAGATAGAGTTGTATGCCAACAATGTCTTGTTCTTCCTTACTGATTTAGATAGGTCGGGACCGAGATTGCTACGAATCTTGCAGATCTTTGGCGAGACCTCTGGGCTCTACATGAACCCGAGCAAATCTACACTATGGGTCCTGGACGATCGATATGGGGTGGGGGACTGGGCTACGGCTCTTTAACTCGCATCTGGGGGGATGAAATATCTGAGGGTCTATCTCAGCTTCACCAATTGTGTATCAGGAGCGGAATTTAGCCTTTGTATGAGAACGCACACAAGAGGATCTCAGGGCGTTGTCTCGCATACCCCCGACGATCTATGGTAGATCAGCTATTTTTAAAATGGTGGCGCTCCCTGGTCTTCTATATCAATTACAGAATGACCCCTATTAGCTTTCACCACGCTGATTCCAATAGGTCAATTTGGCTTTGGGTGGGTTACTTTGGGAGGGGGGGCAGTCCGGGTAGCCCTGCACACGTGTTTCCTCTCCACATACACCGGGGTGCTTGCGACGTCTGATGTCCTTTCCTATTATTAGGCGGCACACTTGCTGGTGCTTAACGAGTGGTGGAACGGAGATAGAGGAGATCCGGTATATGCGGTAGAGCGACACTTGATGGGCACTAGGTCATAACACTCGCTGCTGTACTCTGCGCCATTGCGACGGTGCCTTCCCTCGGCCACGCAGGTGGTATTTCATGTCTTGCGGCGGACTCTGCATAGGATGGGGTGGTGGAATGTTTTGACCCGGGAGACGTCTCTTTGGGGTAACGAGCGGTTGCCTCACCTGGAGGCGCTGCAGGGTTTCCAGGGTTGGGACTCTATAAGAATATCGTCCCTAGGAGACGTGATGGCAGATCTGACACTTAAATCCTTTCAAGAACTAAGAGATGAGTATGGGATGCCGTGGTCCCAATTCTTCAAGTACTTGCAGTTTAGACACGCACTAACACCTCATCTGGTGGGTCTGGAGTCCCTTCCCGAATTTAGTCCAATAGAGGCGAAGGTGTTTATGGGTGCACTGCCAGATCGTAAGATCTCTCGCATATACCAGACGCTGATCCATCATTGCTCCACTGATCTACAGCGGCTCCGGACGGCATTGGAAGGGGATGTGGGCGATCTGGAGGAAGAGGACTGGGCAGAGGCTCTGGCAAGTCCGCGTGGGGCAGCCATATCCACAAGCTTACGGCTAGTACAATTTAAAAACCTACATCATGTGTATTTAACCAAAGTGCGACTGTGGAGGGCAGCAATGATAGACTCCCCAGAGTGTCTCCGGTGTGGGACAAATGAGGGCACAATTTTACACACATTCTGAGACTGTTTTGTGCTGCATACATTTTGGAGGGGGGTGTTCTCCTGTCTGTCGGAGGTGTTGGCTTGGGAGCTTCCGTATACACCGAGACTGGCATTGCTGCATGTACTGGAGGGTATCGGGGGCAATAAGATACAAACGCCATTTGTTACTGCTGGGTCTTACGCTGGCAAAGAGGGATGTAGCCAGGGCATGGAAGGCAACTCTGGCTCCGCCACTGGCTGAGTGGCCATCTGGGATGGACTTTTGCATGGGGCTTGAGATGCCGGTTTTTGTTGCCAGGGGATGCCCCCGTAAGCATTTTAAGATCTGGAAAAGGTGAGCGGACTATCAGGGGCTGGGGCTTGACCCGCCGCCGGAGGAGGCCTCTTGTACTTATCTGAATTGGAATGGAGATAGTGATTTGTAGGGTGCTGGACAGACTCAGTGTACCACATTGGTCATGTAATCCTTTGGAGCACGAGCTTGAGCTAAAATTTCTTTGCACTGCAGAGGGATATCTAAATCTTTGTACTCCCAGTGCTCAGGAGTCAAGCTGTCAATTGCAGAGAACTCTAATCCGGATGCATTACTTGGCCCTGGGACATCGTCAATAAGGAAGGAATGGGACGCAGGTGAATCTGCCGATCCTGAGTCAGAAGGAGGAGCTCTGTGAACCAAAATTGGCAGGGCCAAGCTAGAGCTATTAAAATCATTGTGCAGGGTTCGGTTTTGAGTTTCCTGAGTATTCTTGGTATCAGGGTAATGGGTGGAAAGGTGTAAACAAACGCGCCTGACCAGGCTATCCAAAAAGCATTCCCCAACGACCCTCGATGGCGATACCTGCTTGCGTAAAATTGGCATTTCTTGTTTTCTGGAGTCGCAAACAGGTCTATAAGAGGAGTGCCCCAATGAGAGAATATCCTTTTGAGAGTTCTCTGATCCAATTCCCATTCGTGAGAGATCGACTTTAGGCGGCTCAATGAATCCGCCTCTGTATTGAGGGAACCTGGAAGATGTTCCTCTGAGAGAGATATCTGATGACGAATTGCCCATTCCCAGATCTCCTGTGCTTCTCTTGAAAGAAGTTAGTATCTTGTTCCGCCTTGTTTGTTTATATAATGCATGGCTGTAGTGTTGTCCCTACGGACCAAGACTGGAATTCCGAATTTTTGGAAGGAAGGCTTGCAAGGCTAATCGAATCGACCATAGCTCCAGAAGGTTGATATGGGAGGTGCGTATCTTTGGAGACCAATGATCGCTTACTTGAAGATCCTGTAATATCGCTCCCCAACCCTCTAGAGAGGGGTGTGGCCAGAACTAAAGGAGAAGGAGGAACGGTGAAAGAAAGACCTTTTTGCCTTTTGTAGTTCACCACATGATTGCCTTCTTCATGATAGGAGTGATCTTTATCCGGTCGTCGAACGATCCCTCTGCCTGATGCCATTGCAAGTCTAGTTGTTCCTGCAGGGGGCGCATGTGAAGCCTGCAGTGTGGAATTAAGGCAATGCAAGATGTTATCGATCCTAGAAGGGATTTGTATTGACAGACTGAAAGAGTTTGTTTCCTTTGCAATCGGTTGGCAGAAGGGGAAGCTTTGCCATGAGTTGTATCCAGAATGGCACCCTGGAAACTTTTCCGACCTGGATGGAAGAAGGGCCGATTTGCTTCTGTTTAGACCTAGACCTAGACCCAAGTGATTGAAAAGTCGAATGCAATCTTCGACTGCCCTTGTGGCTGCTTGAGAGGATGGAGCCTTTATCAGCCAATCCTTCACCTGCAGAGACTGCCTTCTGAGAAAAGCTGCTACTGGGGTCAATACCTTTGTAAATATAGGGGATCTTAGTCTGAAAGGTAAGACCTTGAACTGAAAGTGGCAAAGATACCTCGTGTGGGCAGGATGAATGAGAACATGAAAGTATGAGTCCTTAAGATCTAGAGTTGCCATATAATCGCCAGGATTCAGGAGACTCAATATATTGTGGAGAGAAACTATCTGAAATGAGAGTTTTATGAGATAGGTGTTGAGCTCCCTCAGGTCTAGAATTGGGCGCCGCTTCTCTTCTGTCTCGCGAACCAGGAAAATCCTGGAATAGAACCCTTTTCCTCGTTGGGACTGAGGAACAGATTCCATCGTTCCTTTGATGAGCAGCTGTCGAGCTTCGAGACGTAGAAGATTAAGATGTTTTGATTCTGTGGCGCGAGGGGCTCTGGATGGTGGAAAATCTTCAAACTCTAGTGTGTGGCCAAACTGTATGATGTTGAGGGCCCACCGATCCGATGTAATAACCTGCCAGTAGTGGAGGTATTCTGATATCTTGCCCCCCACTGATGTTATTGGAGGGGAAGGAACAGTAGACACAGCCTGGAAGCCGCTATTGTCGTTTAGAAGCATCCCTTCCCTGACGACCCTGTCGTGCTCTTGATTGTTGCTGAGAGAGACGCAGATTTACATTGGCGTTGCGAGTATTGGGGTTTGTACGACTGAGAAGATTGCGAGTAAGGAGTAGCGTTGTTGGTTACCACCTCTAAGTCGAAAAACCTCTCCCTTTTGCACCTCTGAAAGAAACTTTGCAGTATTGCAATGTCCCCAAGGACCTTGCTCTGTGTCCTTTTTGATGTCTTGAAGGGCATCGTCTATATGTTTCCCAAAAAGCATCTCTCCATCATAAGGTAAGTCCAGGATCTTATTCAGAACTTCCTGGTGAAACCAGGTAGCCCGAAGCCAGCCCTGACGTCTTAAAACTGCTGATCCTGCCAAAGCTCGAAAGGCGGTGGTAGCTATATCCATAGCACAATCTATCACTTCCAAAGACAACTGTTCTCCTTCCTCTAGGATCTTCTAGGCTTCTACTTTGGCACCATCCCGAAGCTGGTCTACAAACTAGGATAAATCGCACCACATTTGGCGATTATATCTACCCAGGATTGCAAGAGCATTTCCTGCTCGAACCAGAAGACTAGACATTGAGAAGAATCGTTTATCCACATTGTCCAGACGTCTAGCCTCCTTATCTGGTGGTGTGGTAAGGGGTGCCGATGGATTTTTTGACTTTCTTTGAGCCGCCTGGGACATAAGTGAGTCCGGCTTCAGTTGACCAGTCAGGCAAGCGGGACTGTTTTCTGGAGCTTTTTTTTTTTTTTGTCTCCAGCCTCGGAAAAACAGGGATGACTGTAGCTGGATTTTGCATCACCTTAGACCAGGGGTCTCAAACCTTTTGTGTAGTCAGAGCTACTTCAGGCCAGTGAAAATAGTAGTGAGCTACTGAACCCGAAGCAACTCGCACATTTTTCGGAGAGAACGCCCACGCCCAATTTCATGGACTTTCAGCCTAATTTTCATCAGATCTCATACTGTGGTTTGAACAAAATACCCAAGACAGGCCTGACTTATTAGTTTCGTAGAACATCAAAAGGAATGACTTTGGATTTGTGACGCTTCAAGACATTTCAATTAATGGGTCCAAAATTAAGACCTTTCAGTAATAGTTGTCATTGAAATAATCATTGTAATGCAGCTCAATTAACAAATATACAAGGAAAGCGATCTTGCCTTCAATGTGGAACTGATTTGTTCTTATGCTGCAAATAATCATTTGGAAAGGTGCTCCAGATTCTTCTCTCCAGCTACGTTTTGTGTTTGTAATACAGGCCTGCAGTACACATTGCATTGCTGAAGAATCTTCTCTGCAGCGACTTTAATCTTGGTTTTAATAATGAAACAGATTTGTGATTTCACCAGGAACTGTGACTGAACAAGTATGGATTACGAGGTTACTGTATTTTTTTATGTCAAGGATCTCAGCCTCAGTTTTGTTTTCTGACAGGATGTGGAGCACAGAGGGAAAGTGCTGCATCTTAATTTTCTGTACATGCCGTATGAAAAGGTTAAGTTTTGTTTTGAATGTTTTCACAGAACTAATCATGTTGGCTATTGTCTTGCAACTCGTAGTTCAATACATTTAATTTCTTTGTGACATCTGTCAAAAAAGCTAATCGAGCAACCATTCAGTGCTTGACAACTGTGTGGTATCTTCATTTCTAGACTCCATGAAAGCTTTGACTTCTGGGAATAGGGAAAGGAATCTTCGCAGTATTCTTCCCTTGCTAAACCATCGGATCAGAGTATGCAGTAAAAGGTCACCATACTCGGCTGATAGCTCGGAACAATTTGAAGGTTCGGTGCTGCTTTGCCTTTGCACGAGGTAGCACATGATCAAACCCCATTACCTTGGCACATATTGTCTGTTGATGTATAATGGAATGGTAGTTTAATAACAGAGGGAAATCTGGATCTGCTTTACAATTGGCAATGAAGCCAGAATGACGCCCTATCATTGCGGGTGCACCATCAGTTGTTATCGCCACTAACTTTTTCAATGGGACATTTTGTTTCACAAAATAATTTTTCACCTCATTGTGGATGTCAGATCCTCTGGTTGTGGTTTTCAGAGGCAAAAATGAAATCTTCAAAAACCATTCTTACAAAGAAAGCCATCTGTGCAACATCACTTGCATCAACAGATTCATCACATTGCAGAGAAAAATAATAATAATCTTTATTGATTGGTTTAAAAAAACATTTACAATTTACAACAGGACGAAAATTAATTAATAGAAATTACTGTGAGAAAAGTTTTAAAACAATCAATTTAAAATGACTTAGAATTCGGGGGGCCATTAAGATCTGATAATGTTCTTATACAGTACATAATTTTGGAATTCTTGTAGTCTCCGATTTGGATGTTGTATCTATTAACTCGTCTGCTGTGCTATGATGCGGAGACTTTGGATTGGAGTTTTAACGCTTTATGGACAAATTTCGAAAGCCCAATGTTTAGCTTGGTGTTGCCAGGGTTGAGAGCGGCCATTACTGCTTGGCGGCAAGATCTAACTCCCAACATAATACATTGGCCTCGCAACAGTGACCGTCTGGCTGTGAGCAGTGCAGGGCATGCACAGACGATATGTCACATTGTTTCTGAATAGTAGCCACACAATCTGCATTCCGTGCTACTACCCGGCCGGCGCCATTCCGGGAGGTTCTTCAGAAAGGGCCATTCTCCCACACAAGGCTATATACTTGCGTTTCCAATAATGTGTGTATGTGCTTGACAAGTAGAGCGGCTGAATACCCACTTTAAAATTGGCGATTACAGCCCAGGCGTGTCTCCTCTTTGAGAGTATCACCCTGTCCGAGTTAAAGGACCACAATCTAACGTTTTTTTTAATGACGGACTTTAGCACCGGGAGGAATGGATTTATATCCCAGAGCTCTTTTGTGCCTAGTAACTGTAGACTGTAATCCAGGAATTGCCGATGCTTGTGGCTGGTCTTATTTTTCTGTATTTTCTGCCAAAGTCGGGCCTCCAAGGAACCCTCCCGGGTGCGGCGCAGTCTATGACATAGTTTAACTAATGCACCTGCCTCCACTCCATGGTGATCTTGGAGTTCCAATTCAAGTCTCACTTGAGCTGGCAAGGCAGATTTTGGCAACCCAAAGGCTCTTTTAAAGATTTTTGTTGTTAACTTATTAGTATACTGGTTGTGCCCTTGGTGACCTCATGTCCGTACGTCAGGGAGTGGATTACTTTGGCTTTCATTACTTTCATCATGGGTGTTAGGCTAGGACCTAGTAGCTGTTTAGCCAATTTTGCAGCGGCCACCTCCAACGACAGAGCTTTGATTTTTAATGCTTCTTTGTGCTTGATAAAAGAGCCTCTTGTATCCAGAAAGATGCCCAGGTAGTTGTAACTGGGGGTTGAATCTAACTTTGTTTTGTTGAAGTACCATCTTTCTGTTGACCTTTTTTGCTTCCCAAAAGAGATAGTTTTGGTTTTTGACAAGTTAAGCTCTAGATGGTTTCTGGTCGTATATGGTATCAATTCATCCAGTAGCCTCTGGAGACCCACTTTTGTGTGACTTAAAAGCACCAGATCGGCATAAAGGAAGTTGATAATGAGTCCCGTTGAGTTGAGGAGGATGGCAGTTTACACTGTCGAGAGCTGGAGAAAGGTCGGATATAAACAAATTGAATAGGAGTGGGGACAATACACACCCTTGTTTGACGCCGGTTTCAGTTCGGATCTTCCTGGAAACATGGCAGCCTTCGCCCAGCTTGATTCTTATCCACGTTTCCGTGTGGAGTTGAATTATTGCTTGAAGAAGAGGCTGTGGTATGCTCCACGATTTTAGTTTGCCATAACAGGTCCCTGGGCACACGATCGAAGGCTGCTTTGAAGTCTACAAAGCAGCAGTGCAGCTGTTGGTAGGTCGCTTTGTCCATCAAGATGGTTAGCATTAGCAAATTGGTTGTGGTACCGGTATTAGCCACAAAACCTGTCTGGTTAAAAGGAAGGCGCGCAGTTGATTCGGTCCAAGCCTGTAGCTCCTCCAGTAGAATATTTGCAAAGTACTTAGACTCCACGTCAAGAAGTGGTACCATTCGGTAATTTTTTGGCTCATTTCCCTTCCGGTCTTTGTGGATTGGGTTAATGACTGCACCTCGCCAAGATTCTGGGACCGTGTTGTTTAGACTGCAGTAGAGAAATAAAGGAGTCAAGTATTCTGACCATAGGCTGACGTCAGATTTGAACATAGCTTGAGGGAGGCCGTTCGGGCCTGGGGCTCCTTCGGCTCTGGCTTTCCTTATGAAGCTTGAGATCTTGTTTTTTAAGGCATCCAGTGACACCGTGGGCTCAGGTGAAGTATCACTCCATTTCATCGGTTCCTTGTGTGTCAGATCTTAAAATGGAGTGTTTACAGGCCATGAAAAATATTGACATGTCTTTAAATCCCGCTCCAACTGCTCTATCTTGTTGACCGATAATACAGATACCCTTCTTACCATAGTGTTTGACCCCAACTGCAGATCTGAAATGCCAGACATAATTTCAGGGCTACATTTAAAGTCTTTCAATAAGGAGTGGGCCATTAGAAGCATTGCTTCCTTCACAATTGCTCCATCTGAAAATGTTGCTTTGTGCTTGATCAAGTGATGAGTAACTACGAAGGATGCTTCAGTTGCTGCAGTGGCTTTCTTTGTTGGCTTTGTAAAAAAAAAAAAGATTGCTGTGTCTGCAATGCAGATTTCAGTTCATTTACTTTTTGGGACCTCAGGCTGCTTCCCTTAGGGAACTTCCTCTCAAAATGCACGTGCTTTGTTAAAAAATGCCTCTCAACATTGCCCTTTTTCCCCACTGCAACTTTTGCTCCACAGATTAAACACACTCAGTTATCTTTGATTTGTGTAAATAAAAATGTGTTCTTCGACTCTTGATGGAAGTTGTAAGTCTTCACCCTTTTGGAGGAACCTGGCTCCTCACCCATCATTGGTTGTTGAGGCTGTAGCAAGAGTACAAATGTTGATGAAGTCCACATCCAATCCATAAAAGGCAAGAATACCACGTGGACACCTTTAATAATGCTGTAATGCAGACCATTAAACTAAGGAAAAGACTTTCAACAACACACCGAAATGTTGAAATATCACATTCACTATTAATGGTGGACCTGGGAATGTGTAAAAATGCTATGCCACCCCAGGTGAGGCGTAACAAGGAGAAACACCTTTATTGCTTCTCTTTTAGGAGGTGGCCCTAAGCTGAAAATCTATGCGTAGCTCAGTGTGCCACCAAGTGCTGTTTATGGCTTTATTACACTACTATTGATGAAGAGATACCTTTTCAGAGACACTGCTAAAGAGTACAATTTACAAAACGATAAAGTAGTACTATCACAAAATTAGCTGCAATACACCATATAATTTGCCTTTTTTGCTGCACGATTTTGTCAAACTTACTGCTTAATTTTGTCCCCCAGTGCCACATAATGCCAGTGGCCCTGAACCATCTAACCATCATGCCCCCTCAATCCCATGCCTCCCATACCCCTCTACTCCCCCCCGCCCCCATCATGAGCTTGGCCTGGACTACTGGACACATAACTGCAGAGTTGTAGTAGGTAGCAGAACCCAAGGGCTTGTGGAAAGTGAGCAATCCGACAGCAGCACGAAAATCCTACTGCTGATCCTGGCTGTATCTATTTTTACCTGCCTGCCAAGTAACGGTAACCTATACACATGTGCCTTTCAACGTTTTATTGCTTATATTGTATTGCCTGTATTATCATTGTTGTGTCTGTGACTGCTGTTGTCCGTCTTCCCCCACAGCCTGTACATGGTCCGTGCTCCTTTTTCTTCCCTCTGTTCCCCTCGCTGTCCCTGTGCTCTCTCTTCCCGGTCTTTCCTTCTGTACCCCTCGCTGCCCCCGAGCCGCTCTGCCCGTTCTGCCTTCTGTTCTTAGCTGCCCCTATATTTCTGTATTCTGTATTTTGCCTCTGTGCTATTTGTTTTTTGTGCCCTTCTGCCTTCTGTGCCACTCGTTTTTCGCTTGATTTGTGCCGCTTTAGCCTTCTGTTCAACTCGTTTTTCTCTCGTTTTTGTGCCTTTCTGCCCTCTGTTCCACTCGTTGTTTGTGCCTTTCTGCCCTCTGTTCCACTCGTTTTCCCCCCTTCTTTTTTGTGCCCTTCTACCTGTGTTACTCGTTTTTTGTGCCCTTCTGCCCTCTGTTCCACTCGTTTTGTGCCTTTCTGCCCTCTGTTCCACTCGTTTTTGCTTTGTTTTTTATGCCCTTCTGCCCTCTGTTCCACTTGTTTTTGCTTTGTTTTTTGTGCCTTTCTGCCTCTGTTCCACTCGTTTTTTGTGCCTTTCTGGCCTCTGTTCCACTCGTTTTTTGTGCCTTTCTGGCCTCTGTTCCACTCGTTTTTTGAGCCTTTCTGCACTCTTTCACTCGTTTTTGCTTCCTTTTTTGTGCCTTTCTGCCCTCTTTCACTCGTTTTTGCTTCCTTTTCTGCGCCTTTCTGCCCTCTGTTCCACTCGTTTTCCACTTGTTCTTTGTGCCCTTCTGCCCTCTGTTCCACTCGTTTTTAGGGCTCACCTGCTGATGCGCTCAAGCGCATAGCTGGCGAGCTATATTGTGGCTTAAACAGAGCTTAACCATCTCGGCGATTTGTTGCAGTGCCCGAGAGCGCGTGCACATCAAAGCAACCAGCCTCCTCAGGCATCTCAAGCTTCCCCCAGCCGGCATTTCTCCTCCCTTAATTATTCATTGCACCGCCGGCCGGCACATCAAAGGCTGCTGCTCCCGGCCCCTATTCTTCCCTTCTTGCCTCTCCCCGCCCCCCCCTTCCCACCACAGCAATGCCGAGGGCTTGTTTATATTGCAGCCTAACCATCTCGCACGCTGCTCTTGAAACAATAACCGTTGTTGGTCATGATATAATTAAACGCTCTAATTATTTTATCAGGGCCACACAGAATTTTATAAACTCTTTTGCTGGCATTTTCGTTGTATGCTAATTGCTATTTTACACCTTTCACATGCTGGCTATTTGCTTCAAAGAAATACATTCATCCTGAATCCCGTTACTAGAGCTTTCTCCTCTTCTGCTATATATGGGTTTTAGTTCATATATATAGGTTTTAGTTCAATTTCATTGATCTCTTTTACTAATGATTTATAAAAAGTGCCACGCACCACACAGCTCCACCTACACAGCTCCACCGATGCACCCACCACACAGCTCCACCGATTCACCCACCACACAGCTGCACCGATTCACCCACCACACAGCTGCACCGAGGCACCCACCACACAGCTCCACCGAGGCACCCACCACACAGCTCCACCGATGCACCCACCACACAGCTCCACCGATGCACCCACCACACAGCTCCACCGATGCACCCACCACACAGCTTCACCGATGCACCCACCACAGAGCTCCACTGAGGCACCCACCACAGAGCTCCACCGATGCACCCACCACACAGCTCCACCGATGCACCCACCACACAGCTCCACCAATGCACCCACCACACAGCTCCAACGATGTACCCACCACACAGCTCCACCGATGTACCCACCACACAGCTCCACCAATGCACCCACCACACAGCTCCACCGATGTACCCACCACACAGCTCCACCTACACAGCTCCACCGTTGCACCCACCACACAGCTCCACCGATGCACCCACCACAGAGCTCCGCCGAGACACCCACCACACAGCTCTGCCGAGACACCCACCACACAGCTCCGCCGAGGCACCCACCACACAGCTCCACAGATGCACCCACAACACAGCTCCACCACTGCACCCACCACACAGCTCCACCGATGCTCCAACACAGCTCCACCACTGCACCCACCACACAGCTCCACCGATGCTCCAACTAAGCTCCACCAATGCACCCACCACACATCTCCACCAATGCACCCACTAAGCTCCACAGATGCACCCACCACACAGCTCCACCGATGTACCCACCACACAGCTCCACCTACACAGCTCCACCGATGCACCCACCTCCACCTATGCACCCACCGCACACCTCCACCAATGCACCCACCACACAGCTCCACCTACATAGCTCCACCGATGCACCCACCTCCACCGATGCACCCACCACACAGCTCCACCGATGCACCCACCACACAGCTCCACCGGTGCACCCACCACACAGCTCCACCGGTGCACCCACCACACAGCTCCACCAATGCACCCACCACACAGCTCCACGAGGCACCCACCACACAGCTCCACCAATGCACCCACCACAAAGCTTCACCGATGCACCCACCACACAGCTCCACCGATGCACCCACCACACAGCTCCACCGATGCACCCACCACACAGCTCCACCGATGCACCCACCACACAGCTCCACCGATGCACCCACCACACAGCTCCACCGATGCACCCACCACACAGCTCCACCGATGCACCCACCACACAGCTCCACCGATGCACCCACCACACAGCTCCACCGATGCACCCACCACACAGCTCCACCGAGGCACCCGCCACAGCTCCACCGAGGCACCCGCCACACAGCTCCACCAAAGGCACCCGCCACACAGCTCCACCAATGCGCTCCACCGATGCACCCGCCACACAGCTCCACCGAGGCACCCGCCACACAGCTCCACCAATGCGCTCCACCGATGCACCCGCCACACAGCTCCACCGAGGCACCCGCCACACAGCTCCACCAATGCACCCACCGCACAGTTCCACCGAGGCACCCACCAAACAGTTCTACCGAGGCACCCACCACACAGCTCCACCACACAGCTCCACCGATGCACCCACCACAGAGCTCCACCTACACAGCTCCACCGATGCACCCACCACAGAGCTCCACCTACACAGCTCCACCGATGCACCCACCACACAGCTCCACCGATGCACCCACCACACAGCTCCACCGGTGCACCCACCACACAGCTCCACCAATGCACCCACCACACAGCTCCACGAGGCACCCACCACACAGCTCCACCGATGCAGCCACCACACCCCTCCACCGACACAGCTCCAACGATGCACCCACCACCCAGCTCCACTGATGCACCAACCACACAGCTCCACCGACACAGCGCCACCGATGCACCCACCACACATCTCCACCTACACAGCTCCACCGATGCACCCACCACACAGCTCCACCTACACAGCTCCACCGATGCACCCACCACACAGCTCCACCTACACAGCTCCACCGATGCACCCACAACACAGCTCCACCGATGCACCCACCACACAGCTCCACCGATGCACCCACCACAGCTCCACCGAGGCACCCACCACAGAGCTCCACCTACACAGCTTCACCGATGCACCCACCACACAGATCCACCGATGCACCCACCACACAGCTCCACCGATGCACCCACTAAGCTCCACCGATGCACCCACCACACAGCTTCACCGATGCACCCACCACAGAGCTCCACCGAGGCACCCACCACAGAGCTCCACCGATGCACCCACCACACAGCTCCACCAATGCACCCACCACACAGCTCCACCAATGCACCCACCACACAGCTCCACCGATGTACCCACCACACAGCTCCACCTACACAGCTCCACCGATGCACCCACCTCCACTGATGCACCCACCGCACAGCTCCACCAATGCACCCACCACACAGCTCCACCGATGCACCCACCACAAAGCTCCACCGATGCACCCACCACACAGCTCCACCGATGCACCCACCACACAGCTCCACCGATGCACCCACCACACAGCTCCACCGATGCACCCACCACACAGCTCCACCGATGCACCCACCACACAGCTCCACCGATGCACCCACCACACAGCTCCACCGATGCACCCACCACACAGCTCCACCGATGCACCCACCACACAGCTCCACCGATGCACCCACCACACAGCTCCACCGATGCACCCACCACACAGCTCCACCGATGCACCCGCCACACAGCTCCACCGATGCACCCGCCACACAGCTCCACCGAGGCACCCGCCACACAGCTCCACCGAGGCACCCGCCACACAGATCCACCGAGGCACCCGCCACACAGCTCCACCGAGGCACCCGCCACACAGCTCCACCAATGCGCTCCACCGATGCACCCGCCACACAGCTCCACCGAGGCACCCGCCACACAGCTCCACCAATGCGCTCCACCGAGGCACCCGCCACACAGCTCCACCAATGCACCCACCGCACAGTTCCACCGAGGCACCCACCAAACAGTTCCACCGAGGCACCCACCACACAGCTCCACCACACAGCTCCACCGATGCACCCACCACAGAGCTCCACCTACACAGCTCCACCGATGCACCCACCACACAGCTCCACCGATGCACCCACCACCCAGCTCCACCGGTGCACCCACCACCCAGCTCCACCGGTGCACCCACCACACAGCTCCACCAATGCACCCACCACACAGCTCCACGAGGCACCCACCACACAGCTCCACCGATGCAGCCACCACACCCCTCCACCGACAGCTCCAACGATGCACCCACCACCCAGCTCCACCGATGCATCAACCACACAGCTCCACCGACACAGCTCCACCGATGCACCCACCACACAGCTCCACCGACACAGCTCCACCGATGCACCCACCACACAGCTCCACCTACACAGCTCCACCGATGCACCCACCACACAGCTCCACCTACACAGCTCCACCGATGCACCCACTACACAGCTCCACCGATGCACCCACCACACAGCTCCACCTACACAGCTCCACCGATGCACCCACCACACAGCTCCACCTACACAGCTCCCCCGATGCACCCACCACACAGCTCCACCTACACAGCTCCACCGATGCACCCACCACACAGCTCCACCTACACAGCTTCACCGATGCACCCACCACACAGATCCACCGATGCACCCACCACACAGCTCCACCGAGGCACCCACCACACAGCTCCACCGAGGCACCCACCACACAGCTCCACCGAGGCACCCACCACACAGCTCCACCGAGGCACCCACCACACAGCTCCACCGAGGCACCCACCACACAGCTCCACCGAGGCACCCACCACACAGCTCCACCGAGGCACCCACCACACAGCTCCACCGAGGCACCCACCACACAGCTCCACCGAGGCACCCACCACACAGCTCCACCGAGGCACCCACCACACAGCTCCACCGAGGCACCCACCACACAGCTCCACCGAGGCACCCACCACACAGCTCCACCGAGGCACCCACCACACAGCTCCACCGAGGCACCCACCACAGCTCCACCGAGGCACCCACCACACAGCTCCACCGAGGCACCCACCACACAGCTCTACGAGGCACCCACCACACAGCTCCACGAGGCACCCACCACAAAGCTCCACGAGGCACCCACCACAAAGCTCCACGAGGCACCCACCACAAAGCTCCACGAGGCACCCACCACACAGCTCCATTGACACAGCTCCAACAATGCACCCACCACCACCGATGCACCAACCACATAGCTCCACTGACACAGCTCCACCGATGCACCCACCACACAGCTCCACCAGGGCACCCACCACACAGCTCCACCGATGCACTCACCACACAGCTATACCGAGGCACCCACCACACAGCTCCAACGAGGCACCCACCACCCAGCTCCACCGATGCACCCACCACACAGCTCCACCGAGGCACCCACCACACAGCTCCACCGAGGCACCCACCACACAGCTCCACCAATGCGCTCCACCGAGGCACCCGCCACACAGCTCCACCAATGCACCCACCGCACAGTTCCACCGAGGCACCCACCAAACAGTTCCACCGAGGCACCCAACAAACAGTTCCACCGAGGCACCCACCACACAGCTCCACCACACAGCTCCACCGATGCACCCACCACAGAGCTCCACCTACACAGCTCCACCGATGCACCCACCACACAGCTCCACCGATGCACCCACCACCCAGCTCCACCGGTGCACCCACCACCCAGCTCTACCGGTGCACCCACCACACAGCTCCACCAATACACCCACCACACAGCTCCACGATGCACCCACCACACAGCTCCACCTACACAGCTCCACCGATGCACCCACCACACAGCTCCACCTACACAGCTCCACCGATGCACCCACAACACAGCTCCACCGAGGCACCCACCACACAGCTCCACCTACACAGATCCACCGATGCACCCACAACACAGCTCCACCGAGGCACCCACCACACAGCTCCACCGAGGCACCCACCACACAGCTCCACCGAGGCACCCACCACACAGCTCCACCGAGGCACCCACCACACAGCTCCACCGAGGCACCCACCACACAGCTCCACCGAGGCACCCACCACACAGCTCCACTGAGGCACCCACCACACAGCTCCACCGAGGCACCCACCACACAGCTCCACCGAGGCACCCACCACACAGCTCCACCGAGGCACCCACCACACAGCTCCACCGAGGCACCCACCACACAGCTCCACCGAGGCACCCACCACACAGCTCCACCGAGGCACCCACCACACAGCTCCACCGAGGCACCCACCACACAGCTCCACCGAGGCACCCACCACAAAGCTCCACGAGGCACCCACCACACAGCTCCACGAGGCACCCACCACACAGCTCCACGAGGCACCCACCACACAGCTCCACCGATGCACCAACCACACAGCTCCACTGACACAGCTCCAACAATGCACCCACCACCACCGATGCACCAACCACATAGCTCCACTGACACAGCTCCACCGATGCACCCACCACACAGCTCCACCAAGGCACCCACCACACAGCTCCACCGATGCACTCACCACACAGCTATACCGAGGCACCCACCACCCAGCTCCACCGAGGCACCCACCACACAGCTCCACCGAGGCACCCACCACACAGCTCCACCGAGGCACCCACCACACAGCTCCACCGAGGCACCCACCACACAGCTCCACCGAGGCACCCACCACACAGCTCCACCGAGGCACCCACCACACAGCTCCGCAGATGCACCCACCACACAGCTCCGCAGAGGCACCCACCACACAGCTCCGCAGAGGCACCCACCACACAGCTCCGCAGAGGCACCCACCACACAGCTCCGCAGAGGCACCCACCACACAGCTCCGCCGAGGCACCCACCACACAGCTCCGCCGAGGCACCCACCACACAGCTCCGCCGAGGCACCCTCCACACAGCTCCGCCGAGGCACCCACCACACAGCTCCGCCGAGGCAGCCACCAAACAGCTCCACCAAGGCACCCACCACACAGCTCCACCGATGCACCCACTAAGCTCCACCGATGCACCCACCACACAGCTCCACCGATGCACCCACCACACAGCTCCACCGATGCACCCAACTAAGCTCCACCGATGCACCCAACTAAGCTCCACCGATGCACCCAACTAAGCTCCACCGATGCACCCAACTAAGCTCCACCGATGCACCCAACTAAGCTCCACCGATGCACCCACCACAGGGCTCCACCGAGGCACCCACCACAGGGCTCCACCGAGGCACCCACCACAGGGCTCCACCGAGGCACCCACCACACAGCTCCACCGAGGCACCCGCCACACAGCTCCACCGAGGCACCCGCCACACAGCTCCACCGAGGCACCCGCCACACAGCTCCACCGAGGCACCCGCCACACAGCTCCACCGAGGCACCCGCCACACAGCTCCACCGAGGTACCCGCCACACAGCTCCACCGAGGCACCCGCCACACAGCTCCACCGAGGCACCCGCCACACAGCTCCACCGAGGCACCCGCCACACAGCTCCACCAATGCGCTCCACCGAGGCACCCGCCACACAGCTCCACCAATGCACCCACCGCACAGTTCCACCGAGGCACCCACCAAACAGTTCCACCGAGGCACCCACCACAGAGCACCACCTACACAGCTCCACCGATGCACCCACAACACAGCTCCACCTACACAGCTCCACCGATGCACCCACAACACAGCTCCACTGATGCACCCACAACACAGCTCCACCGATACAGCTCCACCTACACAGCTTCACCGATGCACCCACCACACAGCTTCACAGATGCAACCACCACACAGCTCCACCGATGCAACCACCACACAGCTCCACCGATGCAACCACCACACAGCTCCACTCAGCGCAACCACCACACAGCATCACTCAGCGCAACCACCACACAGCATCACTCAGCGCAACCACCACACAGCATCACTCCGCGCAACCACAGCATTACTCCGCGCAACCACAGCATCACTCCGCGCAACCACAGCATCACTCCGCGCAACCACAGCATCACTCCGCGCAACCACAGCATCACTCCGCGCAACCACAGCATCACTCCGCGCAACCACAGCATCACTCCGCGCAACCACAGCATCACTCCGCGCAACCACAGCATCACTCCGCGCAACCACAGCATCACTCCGCGCAACCACAGCATCACTGGTTCAAATTTGTTCTTTCAATGTTTCAAGCTGTTTTCAAGCTTTCACGCTTTATTACAAATCACAAAAAGATGTTATTTCACTACTGTTCATGGATTTTCGTCACAATAAAAAACACTGAACATAATCTTCACAAAAGGTTTTTATAAAAGTTTAAGCTATTGCCATTACAAATTAAATTACTTAAGTATTAATTATTTTAAAAACTTAAAAGCCATTGTTATTTGTAATATCAATACATTTAAGTCACGTAAATACAAAACATGTTGCATTACAAATGCTATAGGTGTCACATTTGCGAAAGTTATAACTATTGGCATTGTAAATGACAAAGCTATTAATTTAGCGATTTAAAAAAAAAACAAATACAAAAAATCAGTTATAAGACCAATAGCTCAAACTTTCCTAATGCGAGCCCTATTGCATTTCGAAGGCTTGTTTGTGCCTTTCTGCCCTCTTTCACTCGTTTTTGCTTTTTTTTTGTGCCTTTCTGCCCTCTGTTCCACCGGCGCACTAACGCCTTGTCATTGAGCTGACCTGCGGTGGAAGGCACGTCTCCTGACTTTCTGGCGGTGAAAGTCACTTCTCCTACTGGTCCGCGCTGTCACCTGTCACACAATGGCAGTGCGATGCCAGCGCGTTTTCAGTGCACGATGATGTCACAAGAGTCAGATTCTCACAAGAGGAGTCTGCTGCTCCAGGAGAGGTGTGTCTTCCTCTTCGCCCACCCCCACCCTAGCTCCCATCAGAGCGGCTGGTTTGGGTGAGGGCGGGCAAATGGAGCCAGAAAAGCTAATAGCCCAAAATACAACCAAATACTACTGAAGGGCTACACAAGCTACTCCCGGGGTCTCCTCGAGCTACCGGTAGCTCGCAATCGACCGGTTGGAGACCCCGGCCTTAGACCCTTCAGTCCACACATGCTCCACGGTTGGAATTGAATGGATGGATTTCCTGTAAGGTTCCTTAAAATAATAAAGGAAGCATTCTGACTGTACAGTTGTAATTGGAAGGCCAAACCTCTTGGATGCCCTCAGGATAAGGTTATGGAAACCTCCGATGTCTGCTGGAGGAGAGTCAACAGGATCCGGCGATGGTGAAGCTGGATTTGGAATGATATATTTGTCCCACTCTCTATCTGGATCCGGGACTTGATGTAAATCATGCTCTTCGTCCGATTAGTCATCATCATCATGAATAGATACAATCTCTAGGTGACTTTCTCTCGGTTCTGGTATCGAAGGTAGAGATACTTGAGAAGTCACTGTAGTTGAAGAAGTGGTAGGAATTAATGAAGGAGGTGGCTGCAATGCTGCTCAGAAGCTTGAGGCGGAAACCTTCTCTTGTAGTTCTGTAACATCATTTGTAAGTCAGTAATAAGAGAGGAAGGCATTGCCACCATATCCTGATGAGACTGATCTTGAGGTCTATCTCGTTGTTCATAATGGCGTTCTTCTGTATAGTAATCTTCTGAATCCGAATCCTGATACTTCACCTGAAGTTGGGATGGGATATAAGCATCCCTATAAGGACTATCCTCCTCCTCTGAAAGTTCTTCCTTAAAGAGTAAAGTTGGAGGCAAGGGTGTCACTCTGCGAGGAGAAGTCATCTCAGGAGTGATTTGCTGCCTTCTAATTCAAATCTGGACTTTTTGAAACATCGACCATGTCCGACGGAGAAAGGGCTGTCGTCGACGAAGGACTGATCATCAACGGTATCGTCGACGAGCTCATCGACACTATCATCGCAGTTGTCGTCGATGTAGTCGTAGCAGTCGACACGATCGTCGTCGTCAACGTCGAAGATGTCATCATCATCGTCAAGAGGACCGGAATCTGAAACGTCTAAGATAACACAAAGCTCCCGTCGACGGAGCTGTAACAAACCTGGTGCACTTTTGATCTCGACGTACCGGATGTCTTCATCGTCGAACGTTTTTTTCTATCTGATTTTCCTTCTTGAGGTACAGAAGCTGGTTTCTTGAATATCTTCTCCTTTTCAGATGGTGGAGAAGCAACAGAAGGAGTTTGTGTACCTTCTTAGATAGTTTTACCTCAGCAATTTGTCCCTCCCTCTCCGTTACACTTCGGTGAGGAGATTTTTTGGGACTGGGCCTTTCAGACCTATCAGAGGTCATTTGAGAGGCTTTCACAGGAGGTTCAGATGAAATTGAAGGGGAAGACCTACCCCTTTTCCTGGATCTCCTGGGGGACGTAGCTGAGGAAGAATCCTCACTGTCAGATGATAGAACCTCCTTACGACACTTCATTTTCTGCAACCAGGTTAACAAACGGCCTTCACTGTCTCTCAAAGTCTTAGTGGAGAAGGTCCTGCAAGTCTTACAATCCGTGGCCTTATGATCAGGGTACAAGCAGTATCGAATATGCTACTTACCAGTATGCATCTGTTCTTGGCATGTAGGGCTGCTGACATTCATATCTGTGCATAGATCGCCGTCTAGTGTTGGGTCCGGATGATCGCACATTGTTGTCCTGGAAGAGTCTTCGAAGTATCACAAGATAGGTGGCTCCTCCCCTGGACTACAGTGCGCATGGGCATCGACTCCATCCTCAGATTGTTTTTAGCCATTGTGGCCAAGATGGAGTTAAACTATGAGAATGAGGACCATGCTAGAAGTATGTGTGAATGCTGCAGCCGCTACAGGCGCCGGGGAGGAGGGCGGGCGATATGAATGTCAGCAGCCCTACATGCCAAGAACAGATGCATACTGGTAAGTAGCATATTCGGTTCGAGGCATGTGGGCTGCTGAATTCATATCTGTGCATAGAATACATAGCAGTCCCTCCATTAACGGCGGCCGCCTGTGCCAGCTGCAGCAGTTTAGAAAAGTGTTTTTAGAACAGCCTGCCCTACAGCTGCCTGCTGTTTGGAGAGCACATCAACACAGTAGTGTTTTGTAAATGTGTGTGTGGTAGACCATGTGGCTGCTCTACATATGTCTTCCAAAGGAATATTTCCAAGGAAGGCCATGGAGGCCCCCAACTTCCGGGTGGAGTGGGCCCGCTGTGGAATGGTGAGAGTGCGCTTGGCTTTCTGATAGCAGATCTGAATACATTTAACGATCCACCTGGCTATACCAGCCTTGGAAATGGGGTTGCCTTTGTGTTGTGGCGAAAAGGCAACAAATAGTTGCTTAGTCTTCTGAAAATCTTTGGTCCTATCAATGTAGTACATTAAGGCCCTCTTGACGTCAAGTGTGTGGAGCATCCTCTCCGCAACTGACTCTGGATTTTGGAAGAACACAGGTAGTTCTATAGTCTGGGTGATATGGAACTGAGAAACCACCTTAGGAAGGAACTTAGGGTTAGTGCGAAGCACCACCCTGTTGGAATGAATTTGAATAAATGGCTCTTGGATAGTTAGTGCCTGGAGTTCACTAACTCGTCGTAGCGACGTAATTGCTATAAGGAAAGCCACTTTCCAGGTCAAGAACTGAATCTCGCATGAATGCAGTGGTTCAAAAGGGGGACCCATCCGCCTGGTGAGGACCACATTTAGGTTCCACTCGGGAGCTGGTGGTGTCCGCGGAGGAATGACTCGTTCGAGTCCTTCCAGAAAGGCTTTAATGGCAGGCACTCTGAAAAGTGAGAGGTGCTGTCTGTTTTGGAGATAAGCAGCCATTACGGATAGATGTATACGAATGGAAGCATAGGCCAGATTACATTTGTACAGATTAAGAGATAACAAATGATGTTCTGAATAGATGCATCCAGCGGGTCAATGTTGTGGTCTGCACAATAAATGACAAACCGCTTCCATTTCGCCGCATAGCATGCTCTGGTGGTGGGCTTTCTTGCCTCCCTGATTATGTACATACAGTCAGGAGGTAAGTTGAGGTAGCCAAACTCTAAGACCTCAGCGCCAAAAGCTTGGGTGTGAGGCGCAGCCTTTGATGCGGTACCACGGACAGTTCCAGAAACGTGGTGTACCATGGTTGGCGAGCCCACGTTGGAGCAACCAGGATGAGAGTCATCGAGTGCTGCTTCAGCTTGCGTGCCACCAGCGGTATTAGAGGTGCTGGGGGAAAAGCATACGCAAATTTGCCTGACCAGTTCATCCATATCGCATTGCCCTGCGACTGTGGGTGTGGGAACCTGGCGGCAAAGCTTGGGCATTTGGCATTTTCCTTTGTGGCGAACAGGTCCATCTCTGGATGAACCCACCTTAGGAAGTACAGGTGGAGTACTGATGGATGTATCTCCCACTCGTGCATTTGGTGGCTGTACCTGCTGAGCAGGTCCGCCATCTGATTGTCCTTGCCGGCGAGGTGTTCCGCCATGAGGAAGATGTTCCTCTGAATGGCCCACTTCCACATGCTCTGAGCCAGATGAGACAACTGTGGAGAGTGTGTACCTCCCTGCTTCTGGATGTAGTACATGGCCGTCAGGTTGTCTGTCTGGATCAACACGACCTTGTTGCACAGATGTACCTTGAATGCTTTCATTGCCATGAAGATAGCCATCAGTTCTAGAACATTGATGTGCATCTTCCTCTGCTGTGGTGTCCATAGTCCCTGCACAGTGTAGTGGAGTACATGAGCTCCCCAACCCTGGAGAGAAGCGTCCGTCGTCAGAATGATCTGTGGCACAGGCTCCTGGAACGGTCGTCCCTTGCAAAGGTTTTGTGGATTCCACCAATGCAGAGAGTTGTATGCACGACCGGTCACCAACACTAGGTCTTTCAACTGTCCGTGAGCCTGAGTCCACTGACGTGCTAAGCACTCCTGAAGCGGACGCATATGTAGTCTCGCGTGCGGGACTATGGAGATGCAGGAGGCCATCATGCCTATCAACTGCATGAACACTCGTGTTGGAAGCGAGTGTTGAGGTCTGAATTTCTGTATCAGCGATTGAATGCTGCTGATCCTCACTGAATTCGGCTGTGCTGTGGCTGCCAGAGTGTTTATCGTCGCCCCCAGATACTGCCATATGTGGGCGGGTTGCAGGTGGGACTTTGGGTAATTCAGTGAGAATCCCGGATCGTGAGGAAGGTGAATGGTGTGGGACATGTGGGCGGCATACTGCTGGGCTGACTTTGCCTTTGCCTGGATGAGCCAGTCGTCCAGATAAGGGTAGACGTGAATGTTTGGTCTCCTGAGGTGTGCCGCCACTGTCGCCAGGCACTTTGTAAACACCCTGGGTGCCGTGGTGACTCCGAAAGGTAGAACCTTGAACTGGTAATGTTGGTTTTGGATGGTGAACCGGAGGTATTTTTTGTGTGATGGGTGCAGCGGAATATGAAAATACGCATCTTTTAGATCTAAAGTTGCGAGAAAATCCCCTTGACTGAGCAGCGGTAGGACTTGCTGCAGTGTCAGCATGTGAAAGTGCTCCGATAGAATGTACTGATTGAGGGGTCCGAGGTCCAGTATGGGTCTGAGGGACCCGTCCTTTTTTGGTATCAAGAAGTACAGTGAGTAAACTCCTGTGCCTCTTTCTTTCACAGGCACGAGCTCGATTGCCCCTTTTTGCAGCATGACTAGGACCTCCTGCTGCAATAAGTGCAAATGCTCGGCGGACATAGGACGGTGTCTTGGGGGTATGTTGGGTGGAGTGGATATTAACTCCAGACAATACCCGTACTGGATAAACTGTGTGACCCACCTGTCTGTGGAGATGGACTTCCAGACTGGCAGGAACTGTTGAAGTCTCCCCCCCGACAGGTGTTGCGTGGTCGGGGGCAGTGACAAGGCGTCACTGTTTGTTAGTGGTGGAGGATCTGGAGTTGTTGTTTCCACGACCTCGGACTTTGGCGCGGTTTCCACAATAACCACCTCGACTTTGCTTGGTGTATGTGGTCTGCGTGCCGCCCTTATAGTACTGTGTGGTTTGGGAGAGCTGGCCTCTGGAAACGCGTCTATTGCTTGAGCGACGAAAAGAACCACCCCGGAACTGCTGGGACTGTAGAACCCCCATGGACTTAGCAGTTTCAGTGCCTTTTTTGATTTTCTTCAAGGTGGTGTCCATCTCTGGGCCAAATAGATGATCAGGGTTTACTGTCGGATTGAGAATGGTGGTCTGTATTTCTGGCTTGATCCCGGAGATTCTGAGCCAGGCATGTCGTCTCAGCATGACACTAGTGTTAACAGCTCTGGCCGCGGTGTCTGCTGCGTCCAGTGCACATTTGATAGAAGCATTTGATATGAGCTTCCCTTCTTGGATGAGCATCTCAGCTGCCTCTTTCTATTCATCTGGCTGGTGCTGTAACAGGTTCTCAAGTGTGTCGTAATGTGCCCCGTCATACCTGGCTAGAAGTGCCTGAGTGTTTGAAATGCGCCAGATATTGGCCGCTTGAGCTGCCACCCTTTTCCCTGATGCCTCAAACACCTTAGATTCCTTATCTGGGGGAGGAGCATCACCCGTTTTTTTGTGAATTAGCCCTCTTCCGGGCATTAGAAGCAACAAGAGTCCAACGGCAACTGTCCCTTGATGTAAGTAGTGTCTCCAGGCGCTGGTTTGTATTTCTTTTCAATTCTGGGGTTTATCATCCTGGCTCTTGTAGGCTCCTTAAAGATTTCCCCAGCATTCTTCAAGACACCCTTCAACATAGGCAGAGTCTTGACAGTCCTCTCTGAGACGGAAAAGGTGTCAAAAAGAAAGTCTACTTCAATGGGGTCAGCATGGAGCTGGACGTCATGATCCTTAGCTGCCCTTTCAATGAGGGCATTAAATGCTGCCGAATCCTCAGTAGGCGACGTTTTTACAGCATACATTTGAGTGTCTGGGGTAGAGTGAGGATCACCTGGGTCAGCAGCAGCTGCCCAGGGTTCATTGGTATCATCTGGATCAGTGTATACAGGATAGCTGTATTCATCATCATCACCTTCCCCAGTGTCCACATCTGAATAAGTGGGTGAGACATCATGGCCAAGTGGAGATACTGGTTCTACAAGAACAGGCGTCAAAGTAGAATCCTTTTTCTTCTTCAGTGGAATTTTATAGGACTCCATTGGCTGTTCCGGGGCGGTTTTCCGCTTATAAAGAGAAAGCCTGCCTGTTTCAGCATCGATAAACTGTTCCTGTTGCTCTTCCAACGAGGATTGTCGATGCTTTATGGCCGGGACCACTGTTTACTTCGGCACCGAGGACACCTTCTCGGGCACATCGGTGGCCATTTTAGGGGCGAAAGCCTTCTGCACCACTTTCGGCGGCAGCGTGAAGTGGATGGGCGTCGACGTCGGAGGTTTTTCGGCAGGCTTCGAAGGTGGAGGATCTTTAGGCCCGACACTTGAGGCCTTGTCCTTGATGCGCTTTAGGGAGTCTGCCACCTGCTTCGAGAAAGAGGCGGGCGGCTGCGTCGACTCGACGGAATCCTTCGAGGCACCACCAGACGTGGACTCGTGGGTCGATCCGCTCTTGGCCTTGTCTTGTCGACGCAGAGGCTCGAGAACCTCAGGATCACCGAGCCCTTTGTCGGTGTCGACTGTCTTCGGCGCCGATTTATTCGGGTCGACTGCCCTGACCTTCGCCTTCAGCGCGCTAGACTTCGTCTCGACGCCCTTGAGCTGTTTCTTCGGGTCGATAACGCCCTTCTGCTTAGTCGGTGCCGACAGGTCCGAGGACTTCGAGCCGACCAAAGCAATACGCACTTTTGGTTTCGATGTAGGCAACAGTGCTTTCACTTGCGTCGAGACCGGAGCTTTTACTTTCGGTTTCGATTTTGCAGGTTGCAGCTCCTTAGTAATGTCCGAAGCCGAGCCCGAAGGCGGGGCCGTAGAACTTATTGGAAGATCTTGGGTAAGGCCTAGTGGCGATCCCTGGACCTGAGCCTTATGAAGCGTTTCGGCCCCAATGTCAGTTTGAGTTAGCTCCTCGCTCGAGCTATCTTCCATGGCCCCAAAGGCCCCGTCGTCATCTCCTACCTCGTAGACGACTTCTTCCGCTTCGAGCATTTCAACATCCGCGTCGTAGTTGGAGTCGACCTCCGACGCGGGATTCGACAGGTTCTCACGAACCTCCCGGTCATCTCCTTCATCAACCCCGGCATCGAATATGTCCACAGGCGCCAGTGCAGTCTGCTGGGCTTCCTGGCGCGCAGCGCGTCGATGCAGAAGAGTCTTCTTGGATCGAAAACGGAAACAAGCCATGCAGCTGGCTTCATCATGATCCGGCGACAGACACTTGTTGCAAACCGGTTGGACGTCGATGTGGGGATACTTGCAGTTGCACACGGGACATCTCTTGAACGGGCTCCGTTCCATGATGGTTCGTCGGTAAGGCCTCTGGCGTCGACCGGGCCTTCAGCGTCGAAAAGCACGCGGCACTCCTGGAAATCCGGCTCAGAACTGAGCTGGAAAGAATCGGGCACCGAACCCAAGACTATACCGACGAAAAACTAAAGGTCTTTTGGCCTTAAGAAAACTTATATATCGATTCCGACTAGAGTGAACCAATATACATCCGAACCCAATGGCGGAAAAAAACTGAGGATGGAGTCGATGCCCATGCATACTGTAGTCCAGGGGAGGAGCCACCTATCTCGTGATACTTCGAAGACTCTTCCAGGACAACAATGTGCGATCATCCGGACCCAACACTAGGCAGCGATCTATGCACAGATATGAATTCAGCAGCCCACATGCCTCGAACATAAAGTCTTTATGCATGTTGTGAGAAGTTGGCCTGATACAAGGTGGTCACTAGAACTAGTGAACGTCATATCAGTCCAAACAACCCTTATGGTGATTGGCTGTAAGTCAACCTTATAGACCAGCTATCCTAGTGGTAGCGTGGACAAAGCAGTCTTAGGCTAAACTCTTTTGGCATGTGAAGCCAGCTGTATTACCATATGTAACCCCCTTGAACACCAAGTGAAAGGACACCACACAGGATATATATTCAAAATATATAGGTAATTATTACTACAAATATTCCCCTGAACTCTTTATGAGCACAGGAGCAAACACGTTAAAACTATTCAATTGATAATATACAAAAGTAGCACAAATATGGATAGGCCAGGGTGGCCCCTAAAACCATATACTAAAGAAGTGGTATAAGTACCATGAGTCGAAAGGAGGTAAGGCCTAGGGCCTTGGGAATCGCTGGGGCTATGCTGTACCAACTCAAGTTAGGAACTAGGAGGCCCACGGCATCTGGTTTGCAGTGTGCAAAGTTAGAAGCAGTTCACATTGAAATCAATGGATGAGTAAAAGTTAAAAAGGTGAAGTTAGGAAGTCTTCCGCTCAGCCTAGGACTTAGCCCTTGGAACCATGTGAAGAGTTAGGGTGGATCCAATGGTGGATCTGAAGAGGTGAAGACCTGAAAGCAGAGGGGACAATGTTCACAGTCACTAGTCAGTGACCGGCGTGGAACCAGGAAGGAACCAGGCGTTGTCGGGTGCCACAGGTGATGTCGTGAAGCTCGTCTCTTCAGCAATGTGGACTAGGCAACGATGACGACGACCAGGAGTCACTCACGAGCTGTCCCACGTAGGCTCTAGTTGATGGCGGTGTCGGCTTCTTGATCGGAGCAAACAGGCCTTGGCTAATGCCACGCAGGAAACCGAGAAGGCTTCTCACTAACCAGCAAGGTCAGAGGGGTTGCTGCTTTTGGGAGCAGCAAGGGCCAGTCTGGAGCAACCAGACCAGCGGTGGAAAGTTGTTGTTTGGTCGCCAAAATGGCCACTAGCCAACGGACTTGTAACCGGATAGGCGCGTCGAGTGGAACAAAGCAGAAGGGCCCCACGCAGATCTCGTAAGAGTTGGAGGGCTGGTCCTTGGTGCAAATGTAGCTCGGTGGTGGGGCTTCTCAAGACCCCAAGCACAGCGATGAGGGGACCTCAGGGGTTGCGCAGTCAGATTCTCGTGGACTTTTCAAGAGGTCCGGTCTCAAGTCGCCTCCACTCGTCTCAGCTTAGCAGGGTCTGTGGATCGGGCTGTTAGATGTCTGAGAGTCTGGTTCCCATCAGGCTCTGAGCTCGGGCTCCGGCGGGAGGCGGCGGCTAAGCAGTCATTGATTGCTGGATGGTGCCTGTGTTCACAGGGTGGCCACTCCTTGGCCACAAGGGAGATTCTTCAGTCTTCTGAGCAGCAGAACGTCAAAGGTCCAGAGTTTTATTCTTATGTAGTCGAATTTCAGGGTAATCTGCAGTCTTGGGGCTCAGCTCCTACTTTTAAGCCAAATCTAGGGGCTGGACTACCTACTGGGTCCCTCCTATGGGTGGGACCAGGAAGGGGTGGTTACACCCCCTTTCCTTTGTCCAGATTCGTGCCAGAGCTAGGGCTGGAGTGCCCCAGCACCGGTTTGAACTGGCCTATGCACTGGGACACCTTGTGTGCCCCGGGCATGTCTGATTCTATTCAGCCCTACCTAACCAGATACACAAAATTCTATCTGGGGTGGTGCTAGCACCTCCCAAGGCAGGAAACCCTTTGTCCAAGCCGCCTCCCTCTCTGGAAAGACTCCCAGCAGCAGGAGGTCAGACTTGTGTCTGTAGTGGTAGCATCCATTTTGTGATGCTGAGGCTCTGTTTAACTCTAACCGGGGTTCAGGTTCTGTACAGGTCGTGTCCCTCTAGAAGGGTGGAATGCTACCCCGTCGCCAGAATTGGCGAGGGGGTAGTATTTCAAATTCGTATGACACCTTACTCGACATGTTTTGATAACGTCAAACCAGAGTTAGCATTCAACCACGAGGTTCATAATACATTTAAGAGTATTTGGTATGACACTATCAGGAAACCGCGAAAGGACGTGGTTCTGAAAGCTGCAGACAGGCTCAGCTCATGCTAGAGCACCATCTAACACATAACCAAGCACTCTGCCTCCAGGATTGATAAGGCCTGCCATAGGAGTGACTTATAGGTTACTGTGTGTCCTTGTATGTGTTAGATATAGAGATACTATACCTAAAACAAAGGGTGATTACACCACCTTGCCCCAGCTGAGTGATCAGCCAGAGTTGTCAAATAGTGAGGCCAGGCCAGGAGTGGCACAATTCGTGCTGCAGACCCTGGTACGCCTTGAATGCACCTATGCCCTGGGTACCTAGAGTACACTGTACAGGGGCTCACAAGGTGATCGATGTTCCAATTGGTAAGGCACCTAAAGTGCCTTGGCATAAATTTAGAGAGAGAACCGCAGGCTGTGGGTCTGATTGGCAGGCCCACAGCCACATTAAGTCAAACCAGTGAAGCAAAAAGCAAAAATTTGGGGTGACCATAGGATAGCGGACCCTACTCTCCTACACATGTCCTCAATGTAAATTCTTTTCTTTGAACAAGTAGCACAGGCTTTAAATAAAGCTTTCTTCTCCTTATCAGACATTGTAGAGTACAAAAAGAAGAAAAAATCCAAAGCTTAAGAGAAAAACTGAGCAGAGCTCCGGGGAGACTCCCGTAGCACAACTTGCGGTAGAAAATCTGAGGCTCTCTCAGGAGGGTTCTATGGGGTGAGGCTGATGTGATTGGTTGTTGCAAGTTTTTGATCTCTTTTACAAAAAGAGGGTGATATGCTACAAAATGAGATGAGGCCTAGGCCTTTCTCTCTTTTGTAACTACTGCTATGGTATTTTCTGTTTACCGAGGCTCCCATTCCAACGGCCGGGGAATGATACAAAGCATGGGAATCTATGAAAGTCCACTACTGGGGCAAGTACCCTAAGTGACAGCAATATAGATGCAAAGGTGGAAGAGAAGCAAACTAGGGACGAATCTGGAAAACAAACTTGTGGAATGCTTATGACCAACTAAAAAATGTGTTTCATAGAAGTGAGCAGTGGAAGTAAATTGGAAGTGCTCCAGAGGAGGGGGAGACAAGATGGATACGGTAAGCCAGTGAATAATAAGCAGGCAAATGAGCGACAGTAAGCCAACCAATGGGAAGCAATGAGCGACCTGCAAGCTCATTTACATTCATAGTAAGCACAAAATGTGTCTTCTGCAACCAGAATTGAAAGGAGTTTTTATAAAGCGCGAACAGCTGCCCTGACGCGTCCAGATACCTATGCTCTCTGGTAGGCTGAACCCAACAATCACTCAATACTGAATACATAGGGGTAGCATGTTTCCGTGGGAATGATGGAAAGGGGTTTTAAAGTTGGATAAAAATCTCATACATAATTTACTGAGAAACTAACATGAATTGGCAGGTCTATAAAGCTCAAGCTCCTCGGAGAGGACAACACACAGAGGGCAAGTGCCCATACCACATCAGGAAGGAAAAACGTAATATCCAAATCCATTCCACTTATCGAAAATCAGAAAACTCCAAACTTCAAAGTAGAACATTTGAAAGGACATGCGGACAGAACAATTTAGCCAATGGAAATCCAGGTACAACACTTCAAATGTTATGGGCTTAGCTTAAAGTGTATGAATCCTTTCAGCAGCGTAACTGCCAATAAAATGTTAAAGGGAAACATTTAATTATAGAGCCTCAAGCAACTAAAACCAATTTCTTTTAAAGTTAACTAAGCAACAGACAAAACATAAAACATGCTTTCAATTCTCAATCCATCTTGATGAATTAAAGGATAACTTTCCATCGCCAAAGCGTACTATTAATGTTTCTTGTTTTTTTTAAAGTGATTAGAAACTGATGGGCCATGTATTTGAAAAAAGTCAGTATGGTTAATGGTACCTTAATTGAAGCGCCTGCAAAACGAGATAGCTGTTTTATGTGCTGTCCCTGCTTGCCAATGATGGCTCCAACAGCCAAAGATGGAATGAACAGATGAACAGTTTCAGATTCTGGTTGATGCTGTGTTAAAAGAAAAGAAGTATTGTGATGTGAAATTCTGATTATATCGATTTTAGCCTAGGAAACATTGAGCAAGACTAATCAGAAAAGGGACACTGCAAGGAATCCTGCCATTTTTTGATATATTAATTTATCAGTACATCAAACTAATCATGCAAGATATACAAACAATAAGAATATAGAGCGCCCCCTTGACTCCATAGTTCCGCTACAAAGTCTAATATTTAAACATGTGTAAAACACATACTTTAAACAATATTTCTCCAGTAACATACAACTGATTCCCAAGGTTTTGGTGCACTTCAGTAACCTCACTAACAAAGCAAATTCGAAACTACACATCCAGAGGCAAAATAACTGGGATTTAACACTACAATAAGTTCTACCTGTTCCATGTATTCCAGAAGACTATTTCTGGGTCATGACCTTTCTTCATAACGAGATGCACATTTAACTATTAAGGCCTAACTTATTTTTGTTTCTGTACTGCCACATTTCCATTGTTCAAAAACGTAGAAGAGTACTACACAGAACTTGTACTTTACTAAACTCTTTCCTCATGTCGTACCCATTCCAATATAACAACTAGACCGCATAGAAATTGAAGGCTTGTGAAATTTAAAAAACAAAGCGATTGATGGATGGAATGCTTGAATTTATCTTAGCCACTGGCAATAGCTCTGGGCCGCATCCCAATTCATTGTTTTTCACCCCCATCCCACCTCAGGTTAGACCTACCCATATACAATTCTGCCTCGAGCCTGCTCCAAAGGCAAAAGTCTAGCCCGACCAGCCAGGCAGGTTCTCTCTGACTAGACAAGCAACCCAGGACCAGTTACGCCCTTATGGGCACACCAGCCAGGTATAGCTGGTTTACAGTAGCATAGTGAACATTAGAACCAAGTCTGGGCATACCCATCACACTTAGGGGAACAAAAACAGCGATGGACGGAATGCTTTAATTAATCTCAGCCACTGGCAAATGCTCTGGGCTTCACCTGAACTATTGATTGGGCGGAAAATGCCGGGAAGAAGCTTCCTTCAGGCTATAGCTCCGATATCATGAATGATCGAACAAGTTACTTACGCCTGTAATGCCTTATCTGGTAGAGACTATCTAGCCGCAGATTTCTTACCTTAGAATATTTCCCAGGCGTCAGACTGGATCAGGACATTTTTGAACAATTCCCCTGCGCACCGGTGGGTGCCATCTGTCAGCTCTGCGGGCATCGCCCACACCGCAAGTAATGTGTGCGGCGTCCCTATAGGTGCCAACCCAATGCTCTGACCAAAGTTCTTGACTGTTTTTTCTCATCAGAATCAGGAAGCCAAGCAGAGGAGGAATGACAGTGCAAAAGTGAGGTCCTAAAGAATCTCAATGTGAGAAGGCAGTTCGCACAATGGGGCGATTGGCAGGGTTGGTAAGTAATCTGCAGCTAGATAGAGTCTCTAGCAGATAAGGTGGTACCAAAGGAAAGTAACTTGTTCATCTGATAGATACTTCTAGCTGCAGATTTTTTCTACCTTAAAATAGATACCAAAACAATCTCTCCCGAGAGGGGGGGGTCTGCGGATGGTCTTAGACTAAGAAGTCCTGGAGGACCTAACAGGCAAAGAAGCCATCTTGACAGATTTGAAGGTCGAGGCAATAGTGTTTGGCCAACAAGTGAAATGATGGCCACACAGCTGCTTAACAGATGTTCAGCACAGGGACTCCTCTAGCTAACGCTGTGGTCGCAACTGTAGTTCTGGCAGAGGGAGCTCTTAAGTCCTCAGCGGGGACTGTTTCTTGGCCATCGTGCATCACACCTTAATGCAAAGGATTATCAACAGAGATAGTTCTCTTTTGAAAAGACTTTCCTTTCTTTGCCCCAGAAAATCCAACACAGTTGATTGTCCAACCAGAATGCTTTGGTATAACCAAAATAGAATAATAACTCACTTTTTGGATCCAAAAGTTGGAGTCTTTCCTCTTTTTAGAGGGATGATAAGACTAGGAGAAAAAGGCAGGCTGATGTTTTTGCCCGACGTGAAAAGGTGTCACCACATTTGGCAAAAAAGAATGGCCGGGTTCTAAAACCTAATTTGTTTGAGAAAAATACAGTGTTAGGAGTATTAATTGAAAACACCTGTGAATAAATTAACTGGCAGATGTTATAGCCACTAGGAAGACCGTTTTGATCATTAGGAGTTGTAAAGAGCAGCTGTGCATTGGCTTAAAAGGAGAACACATGAGGTAGGAGAGAACTAAACTCAAGTCCCATTGTGGCATAATGAAGGGGGTGGGAGGAAACATATGCTGTAAACCTTTAAGGATTATAGTCACAACAGGTAAAGAACAGGGAAGGCTGATCAGGCAATTGTAAGAAAGTGGAAATGGCGGCTAGATATCCTTTTACGGTGCCCAAAGCAAAGCCTTGCCAGGCCAAGGAAAGAACTTAGAGGAGAACTTCAGACATGGGTGCAGACAGAGGATTAACTGATTTGGATATATACCAAGACACTAACTTTCCCCATCGGTAGGCTTAGATGGTTCTGGTAGAACACCAGATTATCCCATACCTGAAGAGGGAGATCAAAAACTCTCCATTCTCACTGCTCAATCTCCATGCATGAAGATAGAAAGTTGACTGGTTTGGGTGCAGTAACCTGCCCCGATGCTGCGCAACAGAAGAACTGCCCGAATGGGCAACTTGACTAAAGGACAGATGCTCATGCTCATTAGCTGTAATGTAATGTAAAAAGAATTTCTATAGCGCAACTAACACCGAACGGTTTCTTGGCGCTCGAGCACAAGGGGGGGGGGACTAGTCCACAGAGCACAGGTGTTAGTGATAAACATTACAGAACTAATAAGTTTTAAGAAGGGACCTAAAATGATTATAGGAGGAAGCAAGTCTAATACCTAAGGGAAGTGAGTTCCAAAGGGAGATGGCAAGAAAAGAAAATCTCAAACCTCCATGCTTCTTACGTTTGTAAACTGGAACCGCAAGCAAGGCAAGGTGAGAAGACCGAAGGTTACGTGAGGGAACGTAGGGATGTATTAGTGAAGAGATAAAGGACGGACCTGTGCCGGCAAGGGACTTAAAAATGGTGCAGCCCACTTTGAATTTACAACGCTCGGACAAGGGGAGCCAGTGAAGGGATTTTAACAAAGGAAGAACGTATTGGTGTCTGGGTTGGTGATAAATGAGGCGCGCAGCCTGGTTCTGGACAAGCTGTAGCCTCTTCATTAGGTACGCCGGGATACCAACATACAAAGAATTGGCGTAATCCAACCTTGAGATGACTAAGGCTAACAGAACTAGAGTAAGAGCCTCTATGGTCCGAAAATGAGCAATCTTACGGATTTTCCGCAGCTGGAAAAAGCTAGAAGAGACTACAGCGTTGATCTGGGGCTTTAGAGTAAGATCTTTATTAATGATTACCCCCAGACTTTTGGCTGAGTCGACTGGACTCAGAGGAGGACCCAACCTCGCAGGCCAAAAGGTGGATTTCAATGGGTTGGCAATGCCCCCGATAAGAATCAACTCTGTCTTGTCGGGTTTAAGTTTGAGGTGGTTGGCCCCCATCCAGTCATTGATGTGACAAAGTTGACTGGAAGTTGGCAATGGACTGGGCTGAGGAGTCGATATTAAAAACCAGCTGGATGTCATCGGCGTAATTAAACGCGGAAATATGACTGCCTCGCAAGGAACGAATAAGGGGAACCAAATATAAATTAAAAAGAAGGGGGGATAGGGAGGAACCCTGCGGAACGCCACAGGTCAGTTCGACCTTATCCGCAGGAAACTGCGAGAGTCGGACCGCCTGGTGGCGATTGCTCAAAAAGGAGCGGATCCAGTCAAGGGCCGTGCCCGAACGCCAGCCTCCCTGACACGGTCGACCAAAATATCATGGTCGACTGTGTCAAAGGCGGCCGACAAGTCCAGGAGCACCAGAACCTGGCTGATGTTCGAGTCGGCTCCTCTTCGCAGTTCTTCCATGACGGACAGCATAACAGACTCCGTAGAGTGAGCGGGTCTGAAACCAGCCTGTTGGGGGTCAAGATATTGAGAGTGTTCAAGGAAAGAGCTCAAGAAGCTGGTCACATAGGACTCAAGAATCTTACCCAGGTAGGGGAGGAGGGAGATGGGGCGGTAATTGCTCATGACCTGTGGGTCTGCAGTTGTTTTTTTTAAGATAGGCACGACCTCTGCAACTTTAAATAGGCTGGGGACTAAGCCAGAGGATAGAGACTTGTTCAGGAGCCCCAAAGGGGGGGACGGACAGGCTGTAAAGACCTCGCGAAGAATTCGGGAAGGACAGCAATCCTTGGGGGACCCAGCGGACACCTTATTTAAAAGAGCTTGGGATACCATACTCGCCCTGCTCAGTTCGGAGCCACTTTATCTTCTTGAGAACTCTGGACTTGAGTGGTTTATGCAGAAAGGCGTTTAAGAGTCCTGCGCTTAACTGAGACTAAAGGAGTCTCCGAGCTAAAGCAGCCATGGAAACTCAGACGTGCAAAAGTGCTGCCATTGTGCATGCTTTGCGGTGGCGAACAGATCTAACCAAGGCTCTACCACATCTCCGAAGGGGTTTTGTTCCACCTCTGGATGATCCACTAGGCATCAACAGCTGAGTTATTCTGCTCTGGCTTTCAGAAAGCTCACCAGATGTTGAACTACCAGGGAAAATCCCCTGTCCCAGCCTGTCCAGAGGTGCAGGTCCTCTTGACAAAGGGTCAACGACCCCACCCTGCCCCATTTGCTGCAGCCCACATGGTGTGGTGTTTTCTGTGAACACCTGCACTAGCCTTCCCTTGATCGAAGGAAGAACAGCTTAAAATGCCAATCAGATGCCCCAGAGCTCCATCAGGTTGGTATGAAGCTCAGACTCACAATAGATGAGTTCTCTGATGCCCATCTCTCCCATATGGCCACCCCAGCCCAGAAGTGACTCATCGGTCACCACTGTGAGCTCTGGGTGGGGAAGAAATGGAGGTCTGTTATTGACCCAATCGCAGCGGGCAAGTGTTACCAAGAGGATGCAGGAGGTGAGGAGACCCAACGTCCTCAGAGTCAGACTCCCCCAAATTCAAGCATAAAGTCTAAAACATCGGAATCAAACTCTGAATATATGCTGGACTCGCTGTTCCGGATGACAAATCCAAAACTGCACTGTGTCCAGAACAGCTCAGATAAAAGGGAACGTTTGAGAGAGAATCAGGTGAGACTTCAGCACGTTGAAGTGGATAGTGAACCCAAGCGAATGCAGGATGTCCATTGTAATCAGTGTGTAGGAGACGACTGCCTGGGGCAATTCCACCTTCAACAGCCAATAATCAAGGTAGGGGGAGACTGGAATCCTTGACCTCTGCAGATATACAGGAACCACTGCCATCACCTTTGTGAAAACCTAAGGGGCACTGGTAAGACCAAAAGGGAGTACAGTGAACTGATAATTTTCATTAACTGAACCACAAGTAGCATCTTTTGGCAGGCAGGACAGGAATGCGGAAATAGGCATCCTGCAAGTCCAATGCTACCATATATTCTCCCGAGTCAATGGCATATAAGACCTGGGGTGAGCATCATGAATTTTACCTTTTTCAAAAAGTAATGGAGGACGCGAATCTAATATAGGACTGAGGCCTTCATTCTTTTTTGGCACCAGAAAGTTGTGGGAATAGCAACCACAACCTACTTCTGACACTGACCCTCTAGATGGCTCCTTTGGCAAGAAGGGCCAGTACTTCAAGCTGTAAAAGCACAAGGTGGATCTCTCTCAGCCGATTTGAAGACGGAGGAAGTGGCAGCACGGTTTGTTGAAACGGAAGGGCATAACCCGGTTCGACAATCTGGACCACATATTTGTCTGTTGCAATCTCCTGTCATCAGGGCAGATAGTGTTGAATTCTGCCGCCAACCGGATGCCCGTGCTTTATTCAGGGCAAATTAAAGAGGTTTTGACTGTGCAGTTGATGGGGAAGAGCTGATTGGGCAGACAACTGGATTTGGGCCAACTAGGCTTGTGGGAGCAGCGTTCGCGGGCAACAAAAGGATTGAGCTGCGAGAAATTGGCTCTATATGTATTGGACCAAAGTAAGGTACAGCCCCCTCAATAGCTCCCACGCAGAAGCTATGTGATTCCCTGAATAACTTTTTCAGAGAAAAAATTGTGACTATTAAATCGAGCAGTGCTAGTTCCCCAACGTCACTTCCTTTGGATGACGCCTTTTATAATCCCTCTGTACTAGATGTAAAACTTTTTCTTCACTTTTGGCGAGGGTAAAGTCCGGATCCCCAAACGACATCTGCCGCCCCCCCCCACATCTTCTCTGAAATCGGTCAGACTATCCCTCAGGGTATCCTACCCCTACTAAACAAATCATTGGCCCAGGGCAGGGTACCTACTGGTTTCAAACACGCCCTGCTAATCCCTCTGATAAAAAAACCAGGTCTGGACCCCCGGGACTCATCAAATTATCATCCCATATCCCTGTTGCCGTTTTTATCCAAGATATTGGAGGCTCACGTCTCCAATTGTCTTTCCAACTTTGTGGAAACCACTGGGTTTCTGGAGCCCAATCAAGCTGGGTTCCGTCCAAGCCATTCGATCGAGACGGTAACCCTGGCAGTCCAGAACACACTTCGGTGTAACGCAGACAGGGACGTCCACCAGGCACTGGTACTCCTTGACCTGTCTGCTGCATTCGACACGGTCGACCACACCATTTTGGTCGGCCGTGTCGGGCAGGCAGGCCTCAGAGGTGCTGCCCTGAGCTGGGTGGAATCATTTTTGTCTGACCGGACTCAAGCAGTGAGACTGGGCACCTTCACAGCCCCTAGAATTAAGAACGACTGCGGTGTCCCTCAGGGCTCTTCCCTGTCCCCCCTTTTATTTAATTTATACTTGCGTCCCCTCTTGTACTCCTTGAGGAAATTCAAAGTGTGGATCTTTAACTACGCAGATGATCTGCAATGGATTTTCCCCCTAGGCTCGCCTGACGCTGTTACTGAGTTTAGGGAGGTCATAGCTCACATCCAGAGGTGGATGGGCCTTAACCACCTAAAACTCAACCCAGGCAAGACTGAACTGATCTTGCCTGGGAAGAGTGAACTCAGCTGGGGACCTCAATTTTGGCCTCCGGAGATGGGAAATCCCCCTTCCAAATCCCGCACGGTCAAGAGCCTTGGAGTCACCTTTAGTGAAGACCTCTCTTTGAAAAGTGAGGTAGGGACAGTATTCTCCGCATGCTTCTTTCAGCTGCGCAAGATTAGAAAGATTGCCCATCTCCTAACCCATTCTGCCCTGATACAGGTGACCATCGCCCTTGTGCTGTCTAGGCTGGACTACTCAAATAGTTTATATTTGGGTCTTCCAGCCGGGCAGCTCAAGAGGCTGCAGCTAGTTCAAAATCAGGCGGCCAGGCTGATCTGTGGGCTTCCTAAATGGCAGTCCATCAGGCCAGGCCTGGCAGATCTGCATTGGCTGCCAATAGCACAGAGGGCGGCTTTTAAAACTGGCTGCATTATCTTCAGAGCACTACAACGCAAGGGCCCCAAATTTATCATCAACTTGCTTGCCAGATATGTCCCCTCTCGCAACCTTCGTTCCAGTCACAAAAGCCTGCTCACGGTGCCTGTTTTTAGGAAACAACGTCAGGGCGGCAGCTCCTTTCACTTTCTTGCTGCCTCCCTCTGGAACTCCCTGCCAGCTTCTTTAATGTCACACGAGGATATTCTGGCCTTTAGACAAGCCTTTAAGACCTGGCTCTTTAGGGAAGCCTATCCTTAGATGTCCCAAGCTTTCCTCCTGTTGTGTTGTGCTTCTGAAAACTTCCTATAGCGCCATGAAGCCTACGGGCGTACGTGCGCTCTATAAGTCAAATTTAACATAACATAACATACAGTGTGTATAGAGTCCACAATCCTCAGAGGTATAACAGAGGTAGGTTAAAGTCAGGTCTGACCTTACTCTCTAAAGTGGTAGCTTGGTCAAACAGCAAGGCCGTACCAGAGGACAGTGTAAAGCATTTGTTGCACACACTCAGTCAGCAAAAGGTTTCACACACAAGAACTGAAAGGCCAATTGTTTTTATATCCAAAGATATAGTGGTTTTATTTTTAGAACCAACAGGTATCAAAATATACTTTTCTCGATATGAGTACTCTCATGTAATCACTTTGCAAAGAGGCAATAAACTTTGTAAGCACAATAGGTACAATGGTTGCAGTAGGCAACACAATTCTAAACACAATTTAACATTGAGCTCAATGGGTTTTTCTACATAAATGCAGTTGATTACTTTATAGATTACTTTCGTAACTTCATAACTGGACCCTAGATTCAGTCCTGGGGTCTAAGCTGTGAACAGTTTAGTAAAAAAACGTTTTAGTTATTGCAATGATTTCTAAAGAATATAAAGGTATTTTAAAAGTTGACACTTGCAAACTTTTTAGTGCAAAACCAGCAATGTTATCCAATGGAAGGAAATTCAAAGCACAGGTAAAGTAGGTTCTCGTTACTTTTGTAATCCAGTTCTGGACTCCTAGGTTCAGCACTAGGGTCTCTACCTAAGACAGGTAAGTTATTACTTTTTAGTAGTAGGTACGATTTTTAAGGAATATTTGTAACTTTCAAAAGGTGACACTTAGAAGAAATTTCACAGAAAAACGGTCAATGGTTGCCTATGGATGAAAGGAAAATGCTACTTACCAGTATGCATCTGTTCTTGGCATGTAGAGCTGCAGAGTCGTACACTATGCATTAGATCGCCACCTGGTGTTGGGCTCGGATGACTGCAGGTTGTTGTCTTCTTGGAGAAGTCTTTGTAGTCACGATATAGGTGACTCCTCCCTTGGACAATACTGCACATGGGCATCGGCTCCATCCTTAGATTGTTTTTCGCCATGAGGGGGAAATGATGGAGTTAGTAAAGATACAGTAAGAAAAAAAAGGACGTCCATGCACGTGCATCTAAGTAAGATGCGAACTGGAATGGATACAAGTCCGGGGAGGCGGAAGGGCGTGTACGACTCTGCCGCTCTACATGCCAAGAACAGATGCATACTGGTAAGTAGCATTTTCTGTTCGAGGCATATGAGCTGCAGATCGTGCACTATGCATCGATTGTGCAGCAGTGTCTCCCCTAGCGGTGGTCGATTGTATCTATTGCAGTAGTCTGAAATGATGTTTTAAGGACAGCCTGGCCTACTGCAGCTTGCTGCTTGGCTTGCACATCAACACAATAGTGTTTAGTGAAGGTGTGTGGTGTAGACCATGTTGCTGCCTTGCATATGTCCTCTAATGGTATATTTTCTAAGAAAGCCATAGAGGCTCCTAGCTTGCGAGTGGAGTGTGCTCTAGGAGGAACTGTTAGTGTTAACTGTTAGTGTTAATGCTTTTTGATAGCATATCTGTATGCACTTAACAATCCACCTGGCAATCCCACCCTTCGAGATAGGGTTGCCTTTGTGTGGAGGAGAGAAAGATACAAACAATTGTTTGTCTTTCTATAGGATTTAGTTCTATCTATGTAGTATAGCAGAGCTCTTTTAACATCTAACGTGTGTAAGGCCCTTTCTGCTACAGAGTCTGGGTTTTGGAAAAACACAGGTAACTTTACAGATTGGTTTAAATGAAAAAAGGTGTGATACCCTTTGGAAGAAATTTTGGATTAGACCGGAAAACCACTTTATTAGTATGTATTTGAAAGAATGGTTCTTGTATAGTGAACGATTGTATTTCACTTACTCTTCTGAGAGAGGTGATGGCAACAAGGAGTTTTCCATGTGAGAAATTGCAGTTCACATATATGCAGAGGCTCAAAAGGGGGTCCCATGAGTCTCGTAAGGACAAGATTTAGGTTCCATACTGGAGTGGCGGCAGCCTGGGAGGGATTATTCTTTTTAATCCTTCCATAAATGCTTTGATTACAGGTACCCTAAAAAGAGACAGGTGTTGTCTGTTTTGTAAATAGGCTGCAATTGCTGCAAGATGTAGGCGTATGGAAGAGTATGCCAAATTAGACCTTTGTAGATGTAAAAGGTAACAAATTATATTTTGGATGGAAGCATCCAGTGGATCAATGTGATTATGTTTGCAATAGATTGCAAATCTATTCCATTTGGCGGCATAACACGCTCTAGAAGTGGGTTTCCTAGCCTCTTTAATGATATTCATGAAGTCTGGTGGTAGGTTAAGATAACCAAACTCTAAGACTTCAGGAGCCAGATCGCCAAATTCAGTTGGTTTGGGTCTGGGTGTCTGATTTCTCCATGGTTCTGTGTTAACAGCGAGGGTGTGAGCTTTAACTTTTGATGTGGAACCAGAGAGAGATCTAGCAGTGTGGTGAACCACGGCTGGCGTGCCCATGTGGGAGCTACTAGAATGAGCAGGTTGGGCATTTTGCATTTTCGTGGGTGGCAAACAGGTCTATGTGTGGGTGCCCCCACTGTTGGAAGAATGGTTGAAGAACTTGTGGATGTAGTTCCCATTTGTGAATCTGTTGTGACTGCCGACTTAACAGATCCGCTATCTGATTGTGAACCCCTGGAATGTGTTCCGCTAACAGATATATGTTTTGAGGAATGGCCCATCTCCAAATGTTCTGTGCGAGCTGGGACAGTTGCAGAGAGTGTGCCCACCCCTGTTTTTGTATATAGTACATTGCTGTCATATTGTCCGTCCTGATTAAGACAGCTTTGTTCTGTACTTGAAGTTGAAAAGTTTTGAGTGCTAAGAATATCGCTAGCAACTCTAGATGGTTTATATGCAACAGCTTTTGTTGGTTGTTCCGTCGACCTTGAGTAGTGTGGTGTAAGAGATGGGCTCCCCATCCTGTGAGGGATGCATCTGTTGTGAGAACTATTTGTGGAACAGGCTCGAGGAACGGCCGACCTCTTGTCAAGTTTTTGGTGTTCCACCATTGCAGAGAGCGATGCGTACGGCTGTCTACCAACACCAGGTCTGAGCTGACCTTGAGCCCGATTCCACTGTTGTGGCAGACACTCTTGTAATGGACTTATTTGCAGTCTTGCATGTAGCACTATGAAGATGCAAGATGCAATCATGCCTATTAATCTCATGAACACTCTTGCTTTGAGAGACTGTTGGTGTTGAAAAGTTGAGACTAAGGCTTGAATGTTCTGTATCCTGGCTGGACTGGGATACGCTAGAGCTGTAGATGTGTTTATGGTAGCGCCTAGATCCTGATCCACGGGCGAAGGCTCTAGGTGCGACTTTGTGTAGTTGATCGTAAACCCCAAGTTGTGCAACAGTTGAATTGTCTGCCGAGTGTGTTGTACACATTGGTGGATTGATTTGGCTTTTATGAGCCAATCGTTCTATTCTTGGATTCAGTACCCTAGCACGTACAGGATCTTTGAATATTTCTGGAGCGTGCTTGATGACTCCTTTGACCATGGGAAGAATTTGAGTGCATCTGTGTTATGGCTCAAAAGTATCTAACAGAAAATCCTACTCAATGTCGTCAGAATGCATTGTAACATTGTGGTAGATGGCAGCTCTGTAAGAGGTGATTAAAGCCAATGCTGTCATCTGAAGGAGAGGGCTTTGATGGGTATAGCTGTGGATCCGGGACATCAGGCACATTGTGTGGTGGAAAAGTATAGACATCCTCATCTAAAGGATATGTATTTGGGTCTGCATGTGGATCTTCCCCCCACCTAAGTCATACTCCTCATCAGTCTGTGGTGAATGTGAGGATACAGGAGAGGCCACAGGAGAGATTTGAGGTGAAATGTAAGGAGGGATCGGCGAGGAAGGAGATACAGGAGGGAGGGAGGGTGCATAGAGGAAGTTGCACAGTCCTTGGCAGGAACCACAGGTGTAGGTGGTGTTTCTGCTGTTCTCTTTTTATGAGGTATAGCACCTACATATCCAGTCTTATGGTTTATGTAGATCCTCTTGTTTAGGATCTGGTCTGAACAATTCTTCCTCTTCTTCCTCTACAACCTTCTTCGGCGTCGATTTTTTCGGTTCAGACAGAGGTTGTTTATGTTGTTTTGCCTTGGGATGTGTTACAGCATCCTGTGGCAAAGTTCTTGGTGCCGAAGGGGTTACATTCGGCTTGACAGGCGTGTCCGAGGGCTTAGGAACCTCGGAATCAGGCCTTGCAGGTGTTGTCACCGGAGCGGGAGTCTACGGAGTGGAAGCTGACTTTCCATCTTTAGCTTTGGAAGTTGACGGCTTCGGAGCCGGAGCTTCTTTCGGTACCACTTTAGTCTGCGGTGCCGAAGGGTCTTTCGGTTTCGGTGCCGAAGAGTCTTTTGGCTTTGGTGCCGAAGAGTCCTTTGACTTCGGTGCCGATGGAGACGGTGGAATCGGCACGTGTGGTTTGCTCGGTGCCGAAGCACCTGAAGGCGTAGTTGTCTTCCTCGGAGCCGAGCTCGAAGTCTGGGCTTTAAGAGGGAGCACTTGGTCTCGACTGGGCCCCTTGGGCAGAGTGCTGACCTGCTCCTTTGGCTTGGGCAGTGTATGCGGTGCAGTGGCAGAGGTTCTCACAGGTTGACGTGATGGAATCGAGTCGTCCTCTGCCTCTGATATGATCTGGAGATCCGGCGAATCATCTTCTGGAACGAGCAGAACCTAGTCATCGAAGATATTCTACGGTGCTGGGACTGATCTCATCTCGTGCCGACGGGCCCTCCGATCCCGGATGGTTTTCTTTGATCGGAAGGACGCACAAGCTGTGCTGGTCGACTCGTGATCCGGTGATAGACAGAGGTTGCAATCCTCGTAATGATCGCTATGTAGGAATTTTGCCTGGCATTTCTTTAACGGAGTTCTTTCCATGTGGTGTAGGCCGCACGGCGTCGATAGGCCTAACCGCCCACTTCGATGACCGGAATGGAAGTTATGTCGTTGAAAAGCCTGGTCTTCGATATCGAAGGTAGTTTGTGGAAGTTTTGCACTTCGAAGTTGCTGGAAAAGTTTTTCTAGCCGGAGCGGAGAAACTTTCATCCGAACCCAGTGGAGGAAAAAAACTATCTAAGGATGGAGCTGATGCCCATGCGCAGTATTGTCCAAGGGAAGAGTCACCTATATCGTGACTACAAAGACTTCTTCAAGAAGACAACAACCTGCAATCATCCGAGCCCAACACCAGGTGGCGATCTAATGCATAGTGTACGATCTGCAGCTCATATGCCTCGAACTTTAGATTACTAGTAAACACGGTTGTAATTACTTATGCGGTTCAGTACTGGGCTAAAAGATGCAGCACTGGCTTCTCTCCTGATTACAGGCGAGTACGTCGGATTTCGATATTCGGCTGATTTTAGAGGATTATAAAGTTTCAAAACTTCACACTTAAAAGAAATTTCGAGTCAAACCAGTTAATGTTATCCTATGGCAGGAAAGTCGGTTTTCAGGTGACTACTCGACTGGTGAAGTTAAGGTTCCGGGCATAGACTCAAGGGTTCCCCAGGGTCAGGTAAGTACAGTTGGTACACCCTCAGCGGCACAGGGGCGTCCGAGTGAAGAGGTAGTTAGGCCCAAAGTTATCCAATGAGAGGCAGGGGGCCCCTTCTGGGCTCCTGGTCACTTGCTCAGGGCAAATGGGGAAATGGGATAGGACAAAGGTTGCACTACCAGGGGCACTCGGGCGGCGGGGTGCAGAGTGCTTTTAAGCCGTCGGGCGCTTAATGTTATTCAATGAGGGTCTTGAAAAGGGAACAAAGGCTGCAGGCTCGGGGACGGAGGATCTTCTGGAGCGACCAACACTTCGAGGGGTAAGTTGGGATCTTGGAGGGTAGTTAGGCACCCAGGAGTTGGGCACAGGGGGCCGTGGGGCGCAGGGTGCAGGGGTGTGTCTTGAGGTCGGGAAATCTTACCCCCTGCTGGTCGCGGTCGGAGGGGTCCTTTGTTCTGAGGCTGCAGGCGTCGTCGAGGAGGGTCCTTGGGCACTGGATTCCAGGTCAGAATCGCCAGGGGGACGTCCTCAGGGTCTTGATTCACTCCGGCACAGGCCAGGCTTGGCAGGTGCAGAGTGTGCAGGGATCCCGGTTTCGGGCTGATGCCAGGGCTTGTTACTTGCTTTGAGCAGTACCATTGCTCGTGGGAGACCCAGGTAGTCAAGAGTCATAAGGCAGTCAGGTCCTCCAGGGTTTTTGAGGTTGCTGACCACTGGAGATGCTGGGGTTTAACATGAGCAGGTTCGACGGTCAACAGGCCGGTAGGGCTGGGGACAAATCAGTTGGTGTCTTCCTCTTTTGTGGAGAAGTGTAGCTCAATGGTTAGAGCGGCAGACCCTGATGCAGAGGTCTAGCCCGGGACCATGGTTCAATTCCCCGCCTCGGCGGGTCTTGGGCTCAAAATTCCACGGACCTGATAATTCTCACCTCGGTGCCTATTCCAATCATGGAGTCCGACTCTGCAACTCTGGGCAATAGCTTGCTTAATCTCCACAACGGCCCCCACAACACTAAGGATGCCTGGCCTCCACCTTGGGGGTGCCCAGGAGTGGACGCCTCACAGGGAAAGCCAGGATGGGTTCCACAGCGGTATTCGTACAAGCGCCTTGAGACCCTTGCGGGTGAGTAGTGCGCTATACAAGTATCAATTTACATTTACTTTTTAGCAGCTGCACGGCAGGTCTTCGTGTTCCTTGATCTTCTTGTTTCGTAATCTGGATCTGTGGAAAAAGGTTCAGGATGCCCCTAAATACTAAATTTAGGGGTGCTACAGGTAGGGCAAGGGCAGGGACCAATGGGTCCCTGTCCTGGGGTGGGTACACCCCCTAAGCCTGCTCCTCTCCTGTGAAAGGGGGGCAGGAGCCTAGCTGTGATTGGGCAGGGCTCCCCATCTTCAAGATGGCCGGAGCCAGGGGTCGTGCATCACCTCGCCTCTCCCACCTCAGGGGTGGAGTTGGCACAGGCTGGCAAAACCCCTTTCTGACATAGGTTTTCCCGCCAGTGTTCCCGCCAGAGAGGGAGTCAGAACGGCTGGGGGCCAGTTGCTGAGTACAGCAAGTGGTCTGGAGAAGCTCACAAAGGCGGAAAGCCTTTGAAGCTTACCCTGTCCATCCTGGGGGAGGAGGCTTGGCACCTCGTCCCAGGATGTGCATTGTTGCAGGCCCAGGAGAGCGGAAACTCTCCACCCAGGGGTCCAGCAACATGTCTGCTATGTGGCAGCCTAGGCAGCCTCTCAGACAAGACATGGATTGTAGGTTAGGTTTCAGGGGGCATCTTTTAGATGCCCTCTGGTGCATTTTGCATTAAATCCCACACTGGCATCAGTGCAGGTTTAATGTGCTGATAATTTTGGTATTAAACTGGTCAGTGTAGCCATTATAGTGCTGTGGAGTTTCGTAATGACAACATCCCAGCACCATATACTCTTAATACATCACTACACTTACAGTGCCCAGGAATGGCCCTGGGTACTGTAGGGGCACAGGGCTCAGGCACCTGTTCCCACACCACTGGCATAGGGCACCCAGCTAGAGGGGTGGCTGATGTATGCCAGGACAGCGGGTTTGTGGGAAGGGCACACAGGGATGTGTGCCATGTCGACTTTCTACTTAGTTCTGCACCTAGACACTCAGCCTGCACAGGCAGTGTGTGGGAGTCAAGGTACAGGGCCCCTAAGGGTGGCACAATAAGTGTTGCAGCCCTTAGGAGTCTTCTCTGGTCACAATGCCCTGGGTACCTAGGGTACCATTTACTAGGGACTGACATGTGGCCAGAGATGCCAATTGGGTTTAGGGTTTAGTATAGTTTTTAGGGCAGGAACACAGGCCCTGGGTACCAGATTGGCAGGGACCCAGGGCACACCAAGGAAAAGTGCATTAGGTATCAGGCAAAAAGTGGGGAGGTATTGCAACAGAAATTCACTTTTTCACATGAGCCTGCTGGTTGCAGTGCCTGGGGGGGGAATATAGGTTCGATAGCCTCTACCACAGCCACAGAAGGGGTGTAAGACAATGCTGCTGCCGTGGGGCCACAGAGCCTAGCCGTGGCACTACTGAGCTTGAATCTCTCCAAGGCCAAATTCGCAATGTCTCCAAAGAGACCGGTTCCATCGAAGGGCATGTCCATGAGCGAGGCTTGGTCTTCCCCCAAAAAGCAAGTGTTCCTCCACCAGGCATGAGAGCGAAGTGCCATCAAAGAAGAAATAACTCTACCCAGCAAGTCTGTTGCATCCAACCTGCGTCTGATCGTAAACTTCGCAGCATCTCCTTAAGGTGATAGTGTGCATGGGCATCGACTCCATTGTTAGATTGTTTTCCCGCTGAGGGTGAGAATGGAGTTAGTAGGAGTAGAATAGAAATGTCCATGTGTATGTATCTAAATAAGATTACTGCAACAGTTACAAGTAACCAGGGAGGCGGGTGGGCCAATGTGAATCTACAGCTTCACATGCCAAGAACAGATGCATACTGGGTAAGTTGCATATCCGTTCGAGGCATGTGAGCTGTAGATCACATGCGTTGATCTCCCGACTCAGTGGCTAACTTGTAGCCGTTACAGTTGTCTGAAAGAGTGTACGAAGAACTGCCAGGCCTACATTAGCTTGGTGTCTTGCTAACATCTACACAATAGTGTTTTGTAAATGTGTGTGGTGTACACCATGTTGCAGCTTTACAAATGTCAGCTATTGGGATGTTTCCTAAGAAAACCATAGAAGCCCCTGGTTTGCAAGTGGAATGTGCTATGGGGGAATTGGTAAAGTCCTGTTTGATTTTGCATAGCATGCCTGAATACATTTGACTATCCACCTTGCAATACTGGATTAAGAAATGGGATTGCCTTTGTGTGGGGTAGCAAAAGCAGCAAAGAGTTGTTTAGCTTTACGAAAAGGTTTTGTCCTTTCTTACAGAGTAATAATTGTTAACATCTCAGGTGTGTAGAGCACGTTTTGCCTCTGAATCTGGTTGAGGAAAGAAAACAGGCAACTCAGATTGGTTGATGTGGAAGGCAGATACTACTTTGGGGAGAAATTTAGGGTTAATGCGAAGAACCGCTTTGTTTGGTGTACTTGTAAAAATGGTTCTCCTGTGGTTAGTGCCTGAAGCTCACCCACTCTTCTCAGTGATGTAATAGCAATGCGGAAAGCAACTTCCCAAGCGAGAAATTTTAGTTCACATTTATGCAATGGCTCGAAGAGTGGACCCATTAATCTGGTAAGGACAACATTATGATTCCACACTGGGGCAGGTGGAAGTCTTGGAGGAATAACTCTAGTCCTTCCATAAAGGCCTTATCAACGGGCACCCTGAAAAGGGACAGATGTTGTCTATTCTGAAGGTATGCAGCTATTGCAGCAAGATGAAAGCATATAAATGTGTACGCTAAATTGGACTGTTGTAAATGCAGCAAATAAATGATTCTCTGAACAGAAGCATCAAGCAGGTTGACATGGCTGTTATTACAATAAATAACAAACACCTTCCATTTTGCTGCATAACAAGCTCTTGTAGTAGGTCTTCAAGCCTCTTTAATGATGTTCATACAGCTTGGCGTAAGATTCAGGTAGCCAAACTAACTTCAGGTGCCAGATCGCTAGGTTGGAAATGCTCCGGATCTGGGTGCCATATCTCTCCATGGCTGTACGTGAGAAGAGTGGATGTAAGATGTAGTTTTTGATGAGGAACTACCGATGGCTCCAGCTAGGTAGTGAACCAAGGTTGACATGCCCATGTGGGAGCTACTAGGATTAGTGTGAGGGAAGTTTGCCTCAGCTTCTGAACCACTAAGGGAATGAGTAGGAGAGGCAGAAAAGGGCAGGCAAATATCCCTGACCAGTTCATCCAAAGAGCATTGCCTTTGGACAACGGGTGTGGATACCTGGAGGTGAAGTGTGAGCATTTTATATTTTGGTGTGTGACGAGCAGATCTATCGCTAGAAAGCCCCACATCTGAAAGAATGGGAAGAAAACTTGAGGGTTAAGTTCCCACTGGTGAATATGTTTGCCTGCTGAGCAGATCTGATTGTGTACTCCTGGAAGGTGTTCTACTTGGAGATACATTTGGGAGGTATGGCCCACCTCCAAATGGCTTGTGCGAGCTGTGACAGTTATGGAGAGTGTGTCCCCCCCCCTGTTTCTGTATGTAATACATGGCTGTCATGTTGTCGGTGCGTATAAGGACAGTTTTGCTTACAAGGTGAACTTGAAAGGCTTTGAGCGCTAGACATACTGCTAGCAGCTCTAGATGATTTATGTGAAGTTTTTGCTTTTGACTCCACAAACCTTGAATTGTGTGAGTTTGGAGATGAGCTCCCCATCCATTAAGAGATGCGTCTGCTGTTAGCACGGTCTGTGGAACTGGGTCGATGAAGGGCCGCCCTATGGAATGTTCTGTGGATTCCACCACTGCAGAGAGCGAGGAGTGCGGGTGTCCACCAACACTAGATCTGACAATTGACCATGAGACTGATTACACTGACGTGCTATACATTCCTGCAGGGGCCACATTTAAAGTCTTGCATAGGGAACTATCATAATGTAAGACGCCATCATTCCCAGTAGCTGCATGAACACACGAGCTGGTAATGAGCGATTGGGTTGAAACTGAAATCAGAGCCTGAATATTGAGGATCCTGGCTGGATTGGGACAGGCCAGAGCCTTTTGTGTATTGAGAGTGGCTCCAAAGTACATTTGTGTGTTGGAGTATTGGAGATAGGACTTCAAACAGATTTACTGTGAATCAGAGATCATGCAACAACTGTACTGTTTTTTTGAGTGTGCTGTAGACACTTTGTTTGCGAACTGGCTTTTATGAGCCAGTTGTCTAAGTATGGGAAGACATGAATGTGTGGTCTTCGCAGAGGAGCAGCGACTACTGCCGCCAGGCATTTGGTGAATACAATGTGAGCAGTCGTGACTCTGAATGGGAGCCCTTTGAACTGATAACGTTGTTTTGCTACCACAAATTTGAGATATGAGCAGAATGTATTGAAATATGGGAGTAAACATGCTTTAAGTCTAATGTAGACAGAAAGTTGCCTTGCTGAAGGAGTGGGAGCACTTGTTTGAGTGTCCCTATGTGAACATGATCTGATTGAATATAAAGATTTAGGTCTCTGCGGTCTAGACAAGGCCTGAGAGCCGTCCTTTTTGGGTATGAGGAAATATATAGTGTACGCCGGACCCTTGATATTGTAATGGGACAGGCTCTGTAGCTCCTTTTTGCAGTAAAGAGAGCCTCTTGTTTGAGAAGGTGCAGATGCTCTGGTGACCTTGTGTGACTGTGGAGGAATGTTTGGGGGAATTGTTAAGCTCCCAGCAATAACCAGATTGGATCATTTCTAAAACCCATCTATCTGAAGTTATTGTATTCCAGATGGGAAGAAATTGAGAAAGACGTCCCCCGACAGGTGTGGGATGATCGTGGGAGAGGAGGCAAGTCACTGTATGTTTGCTGCAGGGGAAGTACGTGGTGTGTTACCTTTACCTCTTCGAAAGGGTTGTGTCCTCTCTATGTAGTATAGCAATACTCTTTTGACATCTAATGGGTGAAGACCTCGTTCTGGTACTGTGTGGTTGCGAGATGAAAACTGGCAGTTCCATAGATTGATTGAGATGGAAGGGAGAAATGACTTTGGGTAAGAATTTTGGATTAGTACGCAGAACTACCTTATTGTGATGCATTTGCAAAAAGGGTTCTGGAATGGTTAGTGCTTGTAGTTCACTAACTCTCCGCAGAGAGGTAATAGCTACTAGGAATGCAACTTTCTATGTTAAAAATTGTAGTTCACATTTGTGTAAGGGTTCGCAGGGAGGCCCCATTAACCGTGTGAGAACAACGTTTAAATTCCACACAGGTGAAGGTGGTACTCTGGGAGGAATTATTCTTATAAGCCTTCCATAAAGGCTTTAATGGCAGGCACTCTGAATAGAGATAGAGGTCTGCTTTGCAGATATGCTGCTATTGCCGCAAGACTTAGTCTAATAGACAAATAGGCTAAGTTGCATCTTTAGAGATGCAGTAAGTATCCTATGATGTGTTAAATACACACATCTAGAGGATTAATATGGTTGTTGTGACAATATATTATAAATCGTTTCCACTTGGCTGCATAACATGCCCTAGTGGTTGGACGTATAGCTTCTTTTATGACATTCATGCAGTCTGGAGGAAGGTTCAAACATCCCAATTCTAGGATTTCAGGAGCCAGATAGCAAGGTTGAGCTGAGCTGGGTCCGGGTGTCTGATCTCACCACGGTTTGGAGTTAAGAGATGTGGAGGCAGGTGTAATGTTTGGTGCGGTTCTACCGACAGTTGTAGCAGTGTGGTGTACCACGGCTGTCTGACCCACGTTGGTGCAACTAGGATGAGGGTCAGCAAATGCTGCTGTAGTTGGAGTACTACTAGTGGCATGAGTGGTAGAGGTGGAAAAGCGTACGCAAATCTGTTTGACCAGTTCATCCATATTGCATTGCCTTTGGACAGTGGTTGTGGATATCTGGCGGCAAAGCTTGGGTATTTGGCGTTTTCATGGGTGGCAAATAGGTCTATCTGAGGTTGTCCCCACATCTGAAAGAATGGCTGAAGAACTTGCATATGAGGTTCCCACTCGTGGGTCTGTTTGTCGACTTAACAGATCCGCTATGGTATTTTGTACTCCTGGAACATGCTGGGCTAGAAGGAATATGTTTTGAGGTATAGCCCACCGCCATATGTCCTGTGCTAGTTGAGATAGCTGCAGGAAGTGTATGCCTCCCTGCTTCTGTATGTAATACATGGCTGTCATGTTGTCTGTGCGAACTAACACAGCTTTGTTTGATAATTGCTTTTGGAAAGCTTTTAGTGCTAGGAATATTGCTAGTAACTCCAGATGATTGATGTGGAGTAACTTTTGTTGTGGTGTCCATCTTCTTGGATCGAAAAAAGCGACACACGTTGTAGTCTTGTTCGCTGTGTTCCGGGGAGAGACACAAGTTTAACACTTTGTGCAAGTTGTTGCGCGGTTACTTAGCGCGATACCCGGGACAGAATTTAAATGGAGTCCGTCCCTTCAACTGCGAGCGGAGTCGACACAGTTAGGCCCAACGGACCCCACAAATTTTCCAATTAATGATTTCTGCACCGATACGCGGAGAATGGGTAACGTGATCGAGAAACAATACCGCCGATGGTAGTGGATTGCGCTCCAAGGGTAACCCGAGAACGGTGTTGCACCGGAGCGCAGCAATTCACATCCGAAACCGATGGAGGAAAAAAACAATCCAACAATGGAGTCAAAGCCCATGCGTACTATCACAGGAAGGAGGAGTCACCTACCTCGTGACTGGAAAGACTTCTTCAAAGAAAAACATACTGGAAACATCTGGACCCAAAACTAGATGGCAGACTTATACAAAGCATGCTATCTACAGCTCACATGCCTCAAACATTCTCTTACTTTAGGTATCCAGCCTCTTGGATTGCCTATCTGGTGGTATGGTAGGGAACGTGCCGGGACTGATTGAGGAAGCTGAGGCTTAGACCATCAGGCTCTCAGGGGTAGGGTGATGGGAGAGGAAGTCTAGGTCAAAGGGAGCGATACAATGGCAGCAAGCAGTGGTCATGTGTGAAGGGGTGTCTGTGCAGGGCTTGGCCCAGAGCAGAGCATCAGTGAGGGCTTCTATGAAGAATCATAAGGGTTCTGATGGGGATACCCAGATGGCCGTGAAGACATTTATTTTGAGTTGAACCATGGGCACCTGTAGGTCCAAGACCTCAGATGCCCTCCGGACCACCATCCAAAGGGAAGCCCCTTCCTATGTAGCCACTGTGGGAGGAGAGATGAGGACAGTGTCTGGTGAAGTGTACAGGCCACCGGCATCAGCCAGGTCCCTCCTACCAGTTGTCATGAGCCATGGACACTGCTAGGGGGTCAGTGTAGGTAAAGGCATCCTCAGTGTTACTCCGTATCGGAACCGGGAATCCTGAGGAGTTTGGCGTCAGGAATGGCACCACTGGAACAGTCCCCAGAGGTGGTCGGGAAGTCGCAGCAGGGGCGGATCCAAATCTACCCACGGATCCTAAGGGGTAAACTGGTGCCAAGGGCAGACCCGCCGACAGAGACCCAGTTGAAGACCCTCCTGAACCCGTGGGACCTGGTGATGCTCCGGAGGGGGTTCAAACTCCTAGAAATGAGGCTCATTGCCTCCTAAAGCTCTGAGCGGACGGGGCGGGTGTCGCTAAGGCTCCAGGAAATTCAAAGTGTCGAGTTCACCAGGTTTCCGACGCTGGCTGCACAGGAACCACCTGCGAGCAGGGCTGGGATTTGTGGCGTTGTTCTTTCGCTTAATCCAAAAAATTAGAGTGACTTGGAGAAGTCGCAGAGCTATGTGACTTCTTGGAGGACTTTTTATGGGACTTAACTGAATAAGTCCTGGAGTGAGAAGAGGCTCAACGCAAGTGACACTGCGAGCAGTCCCGAAACATGCCACATAAATGAGACCCGGAGGATTGCGGAGTTGCATGGCAAGCAGCCAAGAGCTTCATGGCACACTCGCAGATGGCCTTGGGGCTCATAGTCTTGCACTCAGCACATGACACGGAGTAATGGTCCCTCTCCAGGTACCCCAGACAAACCAAATGGAGGTCCATCACGGGCATCCATCGGTAAGCACCACATGGACAGTGGAAATGAAACTTGTGGTAAATGAGTTAGTCCTTCCAATGCTTTTACTATCCTCAGAGGGGGGTATGATATTAAAGTATTGTCTCTGCTCTCATATTTCTGGAAAAGGGGATTCTGGTTTACAATTTATTGAAAATCCCACATGTGATGAAGGTGGACAACTTTTTTTCCAGACTACTCCCAAGACAAAAAACTGGTGGAGCACCCAAGGATGACTCCAAGAAGAGGCTGTGTTCTGGCAGAATCAGATGGAATGGGGAAAAAGGCACGTCAAGGTGGATACCACAAACAGTCTCTATCAAGACTTAAGTTTGGAGTCAGACACCGAAATTTGTAAGGCACACAATCCAGCAGAGTTAATACAGAAGTCTGTCCAAGAGACTGGCACAGATTTGGCACCCGAAGTAGGCACAAATGTTGGTCCATAACCTGAAGTGGTTTCCAGGAGAACAGACATAGCCAAGTATGGATCAGGCAGCAGTAACCAAACTGGAGGTTCCTGATGACTCGTGGGGCGTGATGGCACACAAGAGGGAACTGAAGTGTGATAATTATGCATTTTGACCTTCACTGTGGGAGGTTGGAGGTCCAAAACCTGCACTGCATGTCTAATGATCACAAAGAAGGAAGCACTATCTCCTATTGTGGTCCAGGGGGAGTAATCAACCTAGCATCAAGCCCACTGGCCTCCTGCAAGTCCACATCAAACTGTTTTCATCATAGAGTAAAACACCCTTCCCCATCATGAGCACAGTCATCTACAAAGGGTGGGAAAACTCAATCGGAGTCTGACCCATAAAGCTAGCAGAGCACCGGAAGACTACTTTGGCAGGAGTAATATTCTGTCAGAACCAGATTGAATGGGGACTGTGTACTTTAATGTGGATACCAGACACAACCTTGGGAGTCACTAGTTCAGTTCGGGCCGGATACCAAAATTACTACAGTGCCTTCCTCTGGCTTCAGCATTAGACTACAGCCAACGTTGCACAGGATAGGATACCAGCATAGATGAGGATGTGGAACCCCCTAAGTGGGTGTCTGATGGCACAGACAGTGCAGAGGACGGCTCTGCTGGCAATAATTCACTTGGAGGCCCCTATAGATCCTTGCAACCTGAAGGTATATCAAAGGGAACGGGAGAGTGCCAAAGATGCACAATATGGCCTTTGTGAAAGACCAAGTCTTTCTTGATACTGCAACTTACACAAGGAATTTTGGGTGCATCGGGTCCAATGTCTGAATCTGCTCCTGAGTGGATCAGGACACACCGGGTGGTACATTTATGCCCTCAGTTCTGGTCTGGAGACTGGTGGGATGGAGACTAAGCCTGCTTTGCCTTCTTATGTTTCCGTTTTGTCTTAGGCCTGGACTCACCCAAAGACTTGGACAATGACCTGTCATAGAACAGCATCTAGAGCAAATCTACACTCAACATTGAGCCAGAGTTAACCTTTAATGGTTTCTTCCACAGATAAACGACGTAAAATTTTGCTTCACTTACCGGACTTATTTAAGGTGTGCGAGAGCTCACTCCTCTTCTGCATAAAGCACAGATATCAAAGGCACCCCTTGTGCAGGCCCATGACAGACATTTGTTTGCAAAAAGTCCCTGCATTGTATAAATCCAGCAGTCTTCGGAGAGGATATAGGTCTCTTCTATACTGTGTTGAATTCTTAAAGAAAAACTTCATACAATGTACATCATACAACGTAGAAAAAATGAGCAGAAAGGAACAGATGTCCGTGTGTAGGGATGGCGTCTATATCGGATCTACTCTCACCACTTCTGGGATGAAATGAAGTCAATTCAAAGCTGCACAATGCCATATACCGGTGTACAGGAGCCTTGCTGTAAAAAGCAGCAGGTGCAGCGCCAACGCAGAAGCTTCGACGAAGTAAAAAAGGGCTATGCGCTCCACGTTGTAGGTCATCCCAGATAGGAAGACATTGCAATTTGCCACACCAGAAACATGGGACTGGCTGGAAGGTGGTTGGGAAAGAACTGCGGGTGATGAAGAAATATCGATCCAAGGGCCCCGAAAGGAGGACCCCCCAGCCAGGCTGGAACATCCACATGTTGTGCACGTGAGAATTTGAGATTGGCAAACTTTGGGAGGATGATTGGCTATATGATGTGGCAGAGCGTATTTGGGAACTGGGGTGAGGGTGAAGGGGGGGGGGGGGGGGGGGGGGATATATATAACTGGGATGGAATGGGTTCACAGGCATGGACTTGCCAGAGAGATTAAACTTATTCTGAGCTGGAATATGCTAGTTTTCACATATGTCTATGGGGGGAATTTTAAATTGTGATAACGCTGTTTTTCAGACAGGCCTTTAACCGGGTGGCTGCGCGTCACCCCCATCACCAGCAGTTATGTTTGGGGCGACAGGCACTCTCAGAGTTAGGAAAGTGGGTGTTTCAAAGCCCACGGAGCAGGGTAGTAGGGTGGGGGAGAGGGTTAACGGTGCTAAGGTTGAGTTTAATGTTTATTAAGGCTATACAGTACTATATCTTTTACGTTTGCAGTGAGGGGAAGGAAGGGGCTTTAGACACAATGGTTGTTCCCCGGAGAATGAGGGAGGGTACTGACATTCTGCAGCGACTGAATTAGGACACTAAGTGACAGACGAAAGGTACATGTGAGGTTTCACAAGGGCTGAAAATATGGTCTTAGAATGTTAATGGGCTGGGGAGTGGCATCAAATACACATTCGTTTTGCAACATTTGCGGCATTATGGCCCAATATTGTATTGTTGCAAGACACCTCATCATTGCAAGCCCTTTGACAGAATGGAATATGTCTTGAGGGCACACACAGGATATACGTCCGAATTGCGGGGTGAGGTTATTCTGGTAAAGAAATATCTGCCGGTTATCTCCCATCGGGTGTGGAGGGATGACCATGGTTGGTACGTGACCCTGAACAGGAAATGGAATGGGACTAATCTCATTTGCTCGGTCTATGCCCTGATTCAAATCCTGGGGACGACTCGCCCTGACCTGGGGGGAATCTGCTGTTGGAGCTCCCCCGGGGAATACTCCGGATAGGTGGGGATTTGAACAGTCTTTGGTGTGAAAATTGATAGAACAAGCTGGGTTGGTGGGAGGAGGAGGATTGGGAACCTGGTCTCAGTTTGTGTCCGCTATGGGACTGGTGGATCTGTGGAGGGAGCTTAACCCAAGGTTTGGCCAGTAAACTTATTTCTCGGTGCTGCATGGCAGCTTCTCCAGAATAGATTAAGTCTTAATGTTCCAAACTGGGGTATTACAGTTCTCAACGGCAACACATCTGGCTAGAGGAATCTCAGGCCATTCGCTAGTGGAGGTAAAACTGTTGGATCCGCAAGTGGACTACCAGATGCCGCTGAGGCTGGAGGCCTGGTATCTGAAAGATAAGGAGAACCGTGGTAAGGTACGCAAATGCGTGGACCAGTATTTCAAATAAAACCGGGGATCGTGAACTCTGCACTGACCCTGTGGGAGTCCTTTAAGACTGTGATAAGAGGGGGAGTGCAGGCAATAATTGGGGGTAAAAGAAAGAAATCCAAAGGGCAAAGATCGGGCATTGAGAGGGAGATACTAGAGATGGAAAAGCTAGTAAAGGAAGAAGGGTTGAGATAAATAGACCGATTGGTGCTTCGCCAACAAGATCTACGGCCCCTTACAGAAGACCTAGCGCATTAGCATGCCTTGGCGACACAGCGTCAATTCTACGACGTTGGGGATAAGGCCGCCAAACTGCTAGCATGGCTGGAAAGTCATGACAGGGAGAGGTCATGGGTACTTGAGATACAAGATGAATGGGGGAAACTCAGACAACCAATGTGGCCACAGCAGAGGCCTTCACCTACTTTAGGGCTTTATATGCCTCCCGAACTTCCATGACTGATGCGGACTGTAAGGATTTTCTTCAAAATGTGAATCTTTGGGTGCAAACGGGGAGGAAAGCGAGGCTGTGAAGCTGATTTGACAGAGTAGGAGCTGCTGCAGTCACTGTGAGGGCGGTGGTTGGGTAAGTCACAGGGGCCCAATGGTAAACCGGTTGAACTGTACAAACCCTAAGCAAGGATGATGGTTAAGCCAATGATAGAGATGTACAGTGAGGCGCTCTCTATGGGTTGCCTCCCCACTGACCAAAGGATGGTGACAATAGTGGTCAAACCTAAGGAGGGCAAACCACCGGCCAACTCAGGGTCGTACAGACCGATTTCCTTACTTAATGTGGAGGCTAAAGTACTGGCTAAATCCCTGGCGACCAGACTGCGGCGGAATCCTGCATTCTACTGTCCGCCCAGAACAGTCAGACTTCATTCCGAGTAGAAGTACCCGGCTTAATTTAAGATGTCTCTATGGAGTGATTCACCTTACTCACTCATGCAGGAGACACAGACCGTGGCCTTGTACACAAAGATGGCGTTCGACATGGTGGAGTAGAACAATATTTTTACAGTGTTGGAGAGGCTCTGCTTTGGCCCGAAGTTCAGGGCATGGATCAGATTACTCTACCAAGCCCCCACGTTCAGAGTTAGGGAAAATGGTACATTATCACACAGTTTTGAACTTCGAAGGGGCATTCTCAAGGTTTGCCCATTATCCCCCATGATATTCGCCCGAGCGCTTGAGCCCCTAGCAGCGTAGATCAGGTGGGACCCCCGATTTGGAGTATAGAGGCACCAGGGTGGCTGGGAAGAAAATCTACCAATACAAAGATTATGTCCTGTTGTACATCGCACACCCTCAGAGTTCCATCGTTGGGGTTATGCAACTTTGCTTTTTTGGTGAACACACTTTATACACGATAAACTGGTCTAAATCAGTAATATATCCTCGATCGGGTGAGATTCCCCATCTGCCTCAAGATTGTCTGCCCCGGTGCGGTCAAAGGGGTTTAAGTACCTGGAAATTTACATCACGCAAGACCACGAGACTTCCTTAGAAAAAATGTTGACCTGCAGTTGGAAAGACTTAAAGGGGAAGTGACGCACAGGCGAACCCTGCCATGGATGCTGGCGGGTAGCGCTGCCATTTATAAGATGAGTCTTCCGAGATTGGTAGAATATAAAGCAAACACACCCTACAAGATTCCGCTGACAGTGTTCAAGGGAATAGACTAGGAAGTCCATAGACTTGTGGGATGGGGGAGCCCCAAGAATAGCACTGGCCAATCTACAGCACAAGGTGTACGATGGGGGGACTCTCAGTCCCAGACATTCAGAAACATTATTGGGTCTCACAGCTGCTGGTCGTGAATGACTGGGTATTTACCGATCACCAAGACCCAGTATACAGGGTAGACGGAGCATTCATGGATCGTTGGGTTATGACAGGCTTCTCTATGGGGCGGATAGAGGAGGTCCCAGGCCACGACACAGGCAGTAATCGATGTATGGGGGTAGGTCACCCGGTTTCTGGGCTGGAAAGGGAAGCTCACTGGCTTGACACCGCTCTGGAGCTGCACACACCTGCCAGAGGTCAGAGGCTTGCATGGATTCTGAAAACTGTAGCTGATTGGGATAGAACATTTGTGAGAGGTCTGGAAAAATCAGGCTTACATAACATTTGCAGACCAGTGAAGTCTGAACGTTTTAGGTATGTGCCGTTATGACACTTCCTGTGTTGTCATCTGCTTGAAGGTGAGCAATTGCCAGACTACTCGCCACTGGAGGACCAAATACTGACCGAGGCTCTGAAGACAAAGGGAGTGTCACTGATCTAAAAAACAAAAATAATTCTGATTTGTTGGGTTCCTTGAGGACGGTGTGGGAAGGGGTCTGGGCACGCTTGATGAGGACGACTGGGTGGAGGCCCTCGGGCCCCCAGGAAATAGCTGTCAGGGTGCGGTTTAGACTGGTCTAGTTTAAGGTACTCCACACAATCTATTATGCGCAGGCGTTCCTGTACAAAATAGGTAGGATGAAATCCTCACTATGCACGAGGGGCTGGGGGAGAGAGGGGACCTTTTTCCATATCCACTGCGACTGCCAAGCACATGCGGGGCTACTGGGCACGGGTGGGAACAATAATGGCAAGGTAAGTGGAGATGGAGGTTCCCCATCAATGCCAAATGGTTACTCATGAGGATCAAAGGAGAGCAGGACTGGTCCAAGTATAAAGAAATATAGCGGAGACTGGCGGCCGGAGTGGCTAAGAGAAACATAGCAATGGTGTGGAGGGCCACTTCTGCGCCAGTCCGACTGAGAGGTGGATTTGGACTGGTGCCAGAAGACAGAATATGTGGTGTACACAGGGAGAGGCTGATCCAAGAAATGGGAAACTGTTTAGGGGCATGGAAGGCAGACAAGGGATAGGGCTAACTGGAGCCTGTAGGAGGGTCTTTTGGGCTGTAGGGTAGAAGGGCTGTTCTGATTGGCTGTAAAAGTGCCAAATCTGAGTGACTAGATATTGTGGAGGAATTGTCTGAAACTACAGAGACTTGCTGAGCAAGAGCCGCAACTTACCATGCAACTGTATCATGGTTTGCAAAGCCTGTTTGTTTTTTCAATAAAAAGAATTAAACAAAAAAAAGAAAGAATACTGGGAGCTCTTACCCCAAACGGAGGATATGAAGGTGAAGCAGAGGCTGAAGGAACACCCACTGAAGGAGGTGGCACTCCGGACGAGGACGAAGAAGGTGGAAATAAACCCAGGGCATTCAAATTCAACCCCGGAATTAGATTGGCTTGAAGCTGTAATAACAAACATAAATGAACAAAAATAACTGAAGCATTATAAGTTAATACATTCTACCATAACTATTAGACTCCCAGCTTATTTTTTTTTTAAAAGGGATGGTAAGTCCATTTTCGTACTGTCAAGCTTCCGGTTTTCAACAAATTACTCTTTTTTTGTTTTTAAAGAAAAGGAGCACCGGACATGTTTCCATGTCACAATCTCTACAGTGTTGTGGAAATGGTCAAAGTGACTGGTAATATGCAAAGGTTTGCCTAGCAAGAGGTCCATTCCACACCACGGTTAACTTTAATAGGAATGATTCAAAAGATCACTGAGAAATGTTCAATATGGTAATGTTGACATAGAACAAAAATTACGAAATTCAAATGAGCATACAATTTGAATTAAAGATTTAATTCCCTAATCCAATACTACCAACGAGGCTTAGCCAAAGGCGTTCCAATTAAACTTGTGCACAACTAGCCACTCCAGCCAGAAGTGACCTTTGTGTAGTTTAAAAGCTTTCATGTGTAACTGTTTTGATCGAAACCTAGAAGAAATAAAGTTACAGAACAGTGTGGCCAGTTCCAAATACGTTTACCAACAGTCCTAAATATGCTCGAGCAGATACGAACAGGAAGAGACTCTTTAGTGTGTTCAAGGAACTGTCTGAAGACTTTCCTTCTCTAGAACTTGGTGGTTAAGTACTGCACAACATTAGTGTCCCAACAGCAAATATCAATAGAATTCTTTCCTCGAGTTACTACCAGCTGAACCTTGCAAAGTGAGGGAGTCAGGCCACAATATAAACAGTAATGCTATTTTAGCAATGCTGTAAAATATAGAAGCCAGCTCACCAGTTTTCTAGGGATTTATAATTTAAAAAAAATAAACTGTACAATGCTTGTGGTGCGTTTTATCTTCATAGGCTTGTTTTCATTATTTTGTTATCTTGCTATTCAGTTTTTACACATTTCTGGTTTCAGAAGTGCTGTGATTCTTGTGTACTACTCAGAAAAGGAGCTTTGTTATGCACCTAAGCTTACAAAGTGACCATGGTTAGTGTGTATATGGTTCAAGATTCGGACTATAATGTTGGAAATAAAACTGATGCAGCCTCAAATACTGGCACTCCTGAATTATGTTAAAGATCTTTTCCTCCTTAATAGAAGGTATGTACCCATCACATTAATGTATGGCAAAAGATTGATAGCTAATATTTAGGGGCATTGTGTTCAAGATTATATCAGGGAACGGTTATTTAATGATACTGTGGACACATTTGAACTGCCACAGCCCCACACCAAAGACCAGTGGGATCCTTTCTCTCGATACCTATTGAGACAAGAGAGGTCTATATGAAGAGACGTTTGAGATATCAAGCTGATGTGGGCGGTAGTGGAGAAATTCTTTTTTTAGTCTTTCTTGTACTCTGGTTCACTTAATGTAATCATTATATTACACAGAGTATGCCTGAGTGTTGTGATACTAACCACTATTTGTACTGCCGCATTTGAACTTTCTGTTCTATCTCTGTGCCCACATTTATTACACTTAGCAATCGTAACTGAATCTTTGAATGTTAAACTAACTTTAAGTGTAACGAAATCTGTGTCACCTCATTGCAAGGCTCTTTCAACTACAGATATTTAAAAATGAAGGATTCCACAGCATATAGCTCACGGAGTTCCACTACAAAATGGCTAATTCAATTAGTTCTTTTGGCCTAAAGCAACATTTTAAAAGACTCATTTTTTTGCAATTCCATGGGTAAATATTAACACTATCCATGTCAAGAAAGATCTAGTTATTTAAGGCAGGAGCAACCGATGCAGGTTCAGAGCATGCGGAGACATTTATGTTGGATGACCAATGGGATTTCTACAGAATTTGTCATTTTCGTGGCAGCTGAGGACATCTGCCCACACGGTCATCTCTGATGTTTGTTCCTGCAATGTGGTAGGAACCTGCCATGTAGCAATGCACATTACAACAGAAAAACTGACCACTGGCAAAACTGTGGAGTGTCAATACATCTCCATCCTGAAGTGGAAAAGAGCAGTGGTAAGGAGGGAATCAAGGCTAAAGCACCACATTTGGCTTAAAGAATTAAATGTGCAGCGAGTGAGGAGATATCTGAATTTCCAATAGCGACCCGAGAATTGGAATAAAGTAATGCAATTGACGCTGTCTGTAACAATGTACATGCATGCGGCACGATGCGAACAATAATCTATTGTACATGGAAACAAGGAATGTATACTGTGTGGACCGTAAATACACTATTGGATATGTACAAAGAAGTTATGATTGTACCATTTACGATTAAATAAATAAAAAAAGTTTATTTAAAGAAATGTGCAGTGAGTAATCAGACTTGTTCCACAAAGTAGTGATTGAGAGTTTCCCAAAATGAACCCTTTTCTCCTATAAATAGTAGTAAGAACAGTGAGCGGTGTCTGACTCTGGCAGAAAGAAAATCATACCAAGAGGACTCTAGTGTTCTACTAAGCCTCCATGGTAGTTCTGGTCACAGATTAGGTCTCATTTGTTCATCTCATATGTTCATCTCATAACCTATCTCGAAGTGACCTGTTATTTCTCGTTTTACTGTAAAGCGGCATAAAATCATTGGTCATGGTGCACTAACAATAGAAATAGAAAGTTTGGTTGCTAATCACCTTAAACTTAGAAAGAGACCTTTAGAGTAATAGATAACAGCCAGCTAATATAAGGGAGGGATAAACTATGAAAGCATTTAAGAGATGTTATGTTACCTTTTTTGATTAAGCGCAACAGCTGCCCCAGCAACGAGGCGTCCCGGCGCTGAAGAACCACAGAAGCTGTACTAATGAGGAAGGGAAGGGAGAGAGGGGATCCTAGGAAGAGGGGCACAGATGGGTCTTGATAGCCTTCCGGAAGGCTGACAAATTTTCCAGGGAACAAATGTTTAGTGGTAAGGAGTTCCAGAGCTTAGCTCCCAGAACCCGAAAAGGAACGACCACCAGTGCGACAGAGCTTAGTCCGGGGAACAGTCACTAGGTGCTGACCTAATGAGCGCAAGTTGCGCTGTGGCGCATAGGGTGTTAGGAGCGGGCGCAGGAGTTCTGGACATCCAGATTTGAGGATCTTGAATGCCATAGTAAGGGTTTTGAGTTGAATGCGAGATTCAATGGGCAGCCAATGCAGTTTTCGAATGGTAGCTCTGACTGAGCACCTGCGGGGGAGACCCACCAAGGCTCTCGCCGCAGAGTTCTGTACGCGTTGCAATCGCGCTATCTCCGCTTTATTGGCGCCCAGAAGTAGGACACTGGCATAGTCCAGTTGGGAGAGGATGATGGATTGAACAATGAGCTGGCGGATTTTCAAGTCAAAGAAACAGAGTATCGGGTTAAGGCTCCTCAGCAGGCCCACACAAGTAGCAGCCACTTTTTTCGTGTGGGTCTGAAAACTAAACGAGGAGTCCAGCCAGACGCCCAGATTTTTTGACCAAGGATTTAGGTGGTGGGATGGAGCCCAACGAAGAGGGCCACCAATGCTCATTCCAATAGCTGGTATTCCTCCCGAGGAGCAGCACCTCCGTCTTGCCTGCATTAAGCTGCAGGCAGTTGTTCGCCATCCACTGGGCTACTGCAGCCAGGCCATCCCTGAATCTCGAGGCCGAGATAGAGGGGCCTTCGATGAGAGTGATGACCAGCTGCGTGTCGTCGTCAGCATACAACACCAGCGTTAGGTCTCACTCCTTAGCCACTGTCGCAAGTGGCTGGACATAAAGATTAAGCATTAACGATGCAATGGTCTCGGCAATATTATAGGTAGAGGTATTGGCATTGCTTATTTTTTTATTTTTTATCCCTAAGTAAATGTTATTGTCATTTCTATTGTCAATAGTTTAAGTGTTTGCATATGTGTTACATATTGCATTAGACATATTGCATTAGCAGAGAGAGAGTGAGGTAGCGAGATAGAGAGGTATTGAAATAGAGAGTGAGTGATGTAGTGAGAGAGTGAGGTAGATAGAGAGTGAGGTAGTGATGGAGAGTGATGTTGTGAGGTAGTGAGATAGTGAAAGATTGATGTATTGAAAGAGAGTGAAGTAGTGAGTGTTAGTGATGTTGTGAGGTATTAAGATAGAAACAGAGTGATGTAGTGAGATAGTGAGGTAGTGAAAGAGTGTAAGTGACTTAGTGTATTTGAGAGTGAAGTATTAATTTTGAATTAGTAATTTAGAAAGAGTGAAGTTGTGAGGTAGTGAGAGAGTGATGTGGTTATTTTTTGAGTGTGTGTGGTGATATAGTGAGGTGTTGATATAGTGAGGTAGTGAGAGTGAGATAGAAATAGATAGAGTGATGTAGTGATAGAGAGGTAGTAAGATAGAGAGTGAATTTTGAGTAGTGTGTACAGTGAGAGATAGTTACTGTTGTAGTGATATTGTGTTGCTGTGAGAAAGAGTTGAGTAGTGAGTTAGAGAGTGAGAGTGTAGTATAGTGAGTGATAGTGAGGTAGTAAGAGATAGTGAGGTAGTGAGAGATAGAGATGTAGTGAGAGTGTTCGTGAGAGAGTTAGGGAGAGAGAGAGAGTGACGTAGTGAGAGGTGTGGGGGAAAGAGTGGTGTGGGGGAAGAGTGGTGTGGGGGAAGAGAATGGTGTGGGGGAAGAGAATGGTGTGGTGCCTCGTCTTTTTCCGATTGGGGGGTAGGGACATCCCAGCTCGACAGTGGCCCTTGAATGCTGGTGATATATATATATATATATATATATATATATATATACACACACACACACATTCATGGCGAGAAGAAAGGTGTCAAAATATCGTGCCATGATGTAACACAGACCACCATAAAAACCTATCTATCCAACTACTGTGACACATAGTGGTGAAAACAGAAATCCATATTTGAACTGAATACGTTCCCGGAAGCAGTGACAGGATCTTAGAACTCATCCTATATCCATCCTTTGACTTTCTTTAGAATAGTGTAATGCACGTAATTAAGCATGTCGATTTGTTGCTTTTTGACTTCCCATCAAGAAATACAATTATGCTTGCACTTTCCCTGGCTGCCCTGCGCCTTGTCTGCGCCTTGTACCCCTGCTGCACTCTCAGCTAATTGTGTATAGACGTGGCTCTAGGATGCAGATGTTTCTAGAATTATTCATCTCCTGATTGCATAGTGCTCTGAAAGCTTTTTATCTCATTGATAATTTGACTCATTGTGACTTCCTGGCCTCGTTGCACACATCTTGCATTACTGTCCAGCCCTACAAACTGCGGGCCGGCTTCCTTCCACTCATTGTAAGCACCCTGAACCCCGTTGTGGGTGGCAACTGCTCTATGCAAGATAATATAAACAAAACACAAGCACTCCATGCCGGGAACGAGCTTCCATTGGAAGAAATAGTGGCCTTCAAACGCTTACCAAGTATACAAGGGGCCCCAGGGCCAGTTACCTACTACCTTACGATGCTGTTCATCCTGTTGGCCTGTTAATACCAGACCTAAGGTTTGGTAGTCAAAGGCTTCACGCTCTGAACTCTTTACCTCCACATCTGAGGCGTTAGGATGACTTTTAGGGGGAGGCTGCATCACCAACCTTACCTTTCATATATAGGGCAGACACAAAGGCGTTTTTATTTAACCAGGTTTCGTCTGAATACATTACACTTTTTATTTGCATTCCCACAACAGGTGGGTTGGTGTGAGAGTTCACCCATGTGTGCCTGTAACAATCAAGTTTCCCAAAACACTCTTCATTTAATACTTTTTTGTTCCCTGTACAAAGATCCAAGGAATAGATTTATTAGAGCAATTCTGTTATCGCTTGGATCCCGAAATTTCAAAGAGGGATACGAACATTTACTCTCATTATCAACCCCAGTAATATGCAATGCTGTTCTTAGTTTTATCAGAGTAGCACTCAGTATTAGAAACCGATATTAATTAACTACTGTTATGGATTGTTGACCCTCAAATGCAATTAGCTCATAGATTGGCACCAATATTTATTTATTGTATTTGTATTGGAAAATTGTGTTTTATATATATATGTTTTTCACTAAATTGACTTGTAAATGATGTATTGACAACATTTTTAATGGTCTGAAGTCAATTGTAGGAATTTTTAAATTGTACAATGTTATGTTATACTTTTAGGATTCTGTTTTTATGAATCGAAATAAAGTTTCAAAACGAAATGAATGACTTTACTAACCTCAGAAGGTCTTTGAAGAGTCACTCCTTCTCCCTGACATCTGATGTATGCTATTGTTTTCCTTTTGTGATACCCCAGTTGGCTCTTTCGGTCCTGGATGATCAGACTGAGGTCTGCGCGAGCTCTCCCTTATGGCTTTCAGGGCCTTGTTCTTTAAATGCTTTGCCATCTTTTTGGGGGTATACTGGACGGTGGGCATTCCTGGTGTGTCACTCCCCTGCTGGTGGACTACCTGGTTCTTCAACACCCGGTACCCATCCATGAGTTGTACAAAATACCACCCTGCAGCCCAGAAACTTGTATATGTACTCATCCCAAAGTGCTTCGAGGCCACCATTGATAGTAGCCTTAAAGTAAATTTACAATACAAAAAATGGATTAGACTAAAAATATGGCCTCTGAAACGTGATGAGGATGGATTCCATCTAAGAAGAGAAAGGCCAGGAAATGGATAGCTTGATGGGCGGAATGGTGCTATGACTGGATCTTGACTGTACTCCAGTCCAAACACATGTGCGCAGTACATATGCAGCCAGACTATGCACAAAATCACTCGATAAGCAACGGGACGTCAATGGAGTCTCTCTTCGAGCAATGACAGTCTGAGTGAGGCTGCTCTGCAGAGCACACACGCATCTCTGCTGAAGGTGCATTCACCCACTGACCTCTAGTGCACTCACAATACCCACATACATTTGGCGAGAATCGAGTCCGAGATCGTTGACAAAGAGCCCTGTGCGCTCCCTCGCTCCCCAAAAAACAAAAACAGAGCGTCCGTTTTACTCCCAGCACTCGGTGAAAGAAAAGACTGCTAAAAATGTCTGAAGGGGAATGTTTTTCATGCCTGCTTTCTGATTATTTCAGCTATGCAGTGCCTTTGCACAGCGCAAGGAGGCCTTTTTGTGCAACCTGCACACCGTGACGGGAATGTATGCATTGTTTGGCCCCCAAATGAGCGTGTTCATATCACAGTTATAATGGATGCTTCCAAAATTAGCCGGGAGTGGACACCCCGTGCCGCAGGGTGTCGCGGCGCACGAGGCCTCAGGAAGCAGCACAGCATGAGAACTTACTGGCCCCGGGTATTCTAAAGGACTTAATGAATAATATTAGCAGGCTAAGGTCAGATGAACCAGCGCTCGCCCCTCTCCCTTTCCTACTGGCTGGTTTTAAAACAATGGACGTCGACACGTTCCTGCAGCTGCTCCTAAAATTGATTTGCAGAATTCATATTAGAGGCGAGGCCAAAAGGTGCATAATTTAAAAAAGAAATGAGACATTCACTCCGGACTCGTCTGCCCCGTCCAGGAGAGCAGCTTATCTCTGTTTCTGCAGACACGCAGGCACACAAGGATGCGGAAAGGCTGCACCGGGGAAAGATTTATACAAGACTAATACATTACACACATGTCAAGCTGCGAGACCCATTCTGGTTACCTAGGCGATAAACTAAAGCGAAAATTGCACATAATTGTTGCTGATGTCACTGCCGCCATATTGTTTCCAAGGCGACAAGGCGGTTGGAGTAATGGCGATGTCGTGAGGTTTTATTTGTAGGCTGGATGCGAAGCTGGCTTCCTTCTCGGAGCGTGTTTCGTCTGAGGCGTATCGAAGACTTCTGAGGCGTATCGAAGACGTCTGAGGCGTATCGAAGACGTCTGAGGCGTAACGAAGACGTCTGAGGCGTATCGAAGACGTCTGAGGCGTATCGAAGACGTCTGAGGCGTATCGAAGACGTCTGAGGCGTATCGAAGACGTCTGAGGCGTATCGAAGACGTCTGTGGCGTATCGAAGACGTCTGTGGCGTATCGAAGACGTCTGTGGCGTATCGAAGACGTCTGTGGCGTATCGAAGACGTCTGTGGCTTCTCGCACGCCTTTTATGATGGTGTGCACTCACAGACTGATGGATCTGCATTATCCAAGTGTGAGTCACAGACATTCTGCCATATGCAAAGCTCTATGCTCATGGGTTCCCATACCGCAATATACAAGTCTAGAAGCAAAACCAGAATACAACAATGCGTGACTTTTATGCAGCTTTCAATAAGTGGTAAATAATGGTTAAAAAATTGCCACAGTGCTTCCAGCTCATATCACAGAGTTATAATGGATGCTTCCAAAATTAGCCGGGAGTGGACACCCCGTGCCGCAGGGTGTCGCGGCGCACGAGGCCTCGGGAAACAGCAGCAGCACAGCATAAGAACTTACTGTACGAACAGACACCGAGATTATAGATCAGGAACGGACCCAGCCGCTCCAGGTAGAGGAATACAGAGCTTCGCGCTCTGAGAGCCTCAGCGCCTACATCACTCGCGAGAGCCTCTCGGCGCCTCCAGCACCTCTGTCAGCTCTGAAAACGAGAGGGATTGCTGAGGGCCTGAGATCAGACGCCGCACCCGGTCTTCAATGAAACTCAAATGAAAGAGGGGTCGAAATAGCGGGGTGGACTGAGGAGAACTGGAGGGAAGGGATGGAAATAGTCGAGAGCGCAGGGCGACGAGAAAAAATGGCGCCCGCCAGCTTCTGAATTTTTGGGATTTGGGGGCGTGGTTTTGCTGTCCTGAGTGACGGACGACGTCACTGTCTAAAGAACAGCAAAACTTACGCCCCCAAATCCGAAAAAGACGGAGCCTATTCGGAAGGACGGCTCTCTCCTCCAATGGCTGGCCTCCGTTTAGGAAGCCAGCCAATGGGAGTGAGGCAAAAACAGAGGCGGGACTAATAGTCCCACTAAGAAACATTAATTCTCGGACTGGGGGACTCCCTGGCCGATGGAGTGGGACTGGGAGAGAAACGGGGGAGCTGATACCCAGAAGGATCGGTCCTTCAGAAATGAGTGGAACCAGTCCAGGTCAAGACAGGTAATCCATATTGTCTCCAGACGTTTTAACAAGATGTTATGGGAGACCGTATCAAAGGCTGCGCTGAGATCTAACAAAATCAGCGCAGCACTCTGGCCGGCATAGAGTATGGTACGGAGGTGGTGGACAGGATTGATGTAATTTATTGCCAATGCAAGCATGCCTAACTGAGAACTACGTAAGACTGGCTCCAGAAACTTTAAAAAAAAGTACTCCTGTACTGGCAGGTGGCATCCCAGGCTCCGTTAACATCATTCCACTCTTGAAGAGATTAGCAGAGCCACATATAAGTATAAGCACCACCCAAGTGTGCCGACGTACTTTGCTTCATGATGTCCACACCCTCATATGCATAGCCTATGGCAGATTCTATGACCACAGAGCAGATCTCTAAATTGGGTACTTCTTAAATACAAAAAAAGCCCAGTTCACAGAAGAGAGGAGGCAAGACCGGTGAGGAATCTGCAGTTGCATAGGAAATCCACTAGAAGGAAAGATTTCTTACCTGTAGTCCTGATTCGCTCTCAGGGGAATCTCAACTGAAATCATAAGCACTGAATAGTCCCGCCCAAGTGCGGGAATCCCGGAGCACGTCTTTAAAATATATTTTCTTAAGTGTAGATGTTCGCCTTACTTAAGTAAGGCCAGGATTAGCACTTAATTTATTAAAATGTTTACCAACCTATAAATGAGGCTATATTGACCAATTCCTTTAATTTGCATTTAAAAAAGGCTGCATATATAATTTAAAAAAATTACCAGAAGCAGAGCAATTTGTCCTTAAAAAGCTCATTCACAAACTTTTTTTTTTTTTTTTAAAGAAAATGGAGAAAGAAGGACAATGTAGCTTTATAGGCGTAAGTTCTGCAAACATTAAAAGTGACTGAGCCTTTAATGACTCTCAGCCCACCAATATACGATCATGCCCAGCAGGTCGCAGTAACCGCAGTTCCTTTTCCTGGCGACAGGATTTTGGAGCACTGAGCTTGGCCTTTTCTTCGGCTTTTTCTTTCAAAAATATTACGCAGACTTGTCAAAACAAATAAAAGCCCATCTTTATTTGATGAATGCCCTGCCTGTGGCAGAAAGAAGGCCAAATCAGGTCCTTATCTGTAGATGAAGTGCCTGACAGTCATATTCCTAACAGATGTCAGCACTGCAAGACCTTTTCCAGGTGTAACCTGAGGGACAAAGAGAAGATTTGCTTTCATGGAACTGAAGAGCAAAGCAGAAACAGGAGGCACAAGATGGGCTGTCACTTGAGTGAGGAAAGTGCCAGCCCTCTACTAGGACTCTTCCACATACCCCTGAAGACTCCAGCAAACAGAGAGCCAATAAAAGAATAAATACTCAAGAGACATTGCTCCCGGTCCAGGACATCAAGACAAGGTGCAGTGTCTACATGCCCTCAGTCGAGAGCTGGGTCGACATCGAGACACAGGAGATGCTCAACATCAAAATGTCTGTTGATGTCAAGACATTGCAATCAACGCCTTTAAGCCTGTTGGCATACAGTCATGCCAGGTCTGTGCAATGGGTCAGGAAATTGAGACCAAGAAGGTTGCCATCAATCTCTGCCTAGGTTGATGGCAACATAATCTCTGGTTCATATTTGGGAATGTAAACAGCCTTCTCCACCACCTCCGCCAGCTCCTTTAGCGCATGGTATGTCGCCTCTTGCCAAAGCACTCCCTCTCCCCTTTTTGGTAAAGGATCCAGTAAGTAGGCCTTGGAGTCTCAGAAACCCCTCTGAGAGTGTCCACTGCGTAAAGGGAGCCTCTCGCAATGGAGTTGGGGGAATGATACCACTTCCCCTGGGATTACAGCTTACTGGACTTTGGACGCAGCTATTACTCGTCTACCGGTTTGAGCCCCCGTCACCCTACCCCTCGTCGTTCATGCTGTGTCTCTCACCCTCCCCCTCCTCTCTCCTTCCTTCATTCACTGTCTACTTCCCCTGCTCCTACCCCCTCTCCCCTGAATATCTCCCCTTACCTGCTTTTTCCCTTACGCATATTGTCCTTATTGCTTGTCTCGACCTAACATGTAACTATGTAGCTATGCTCTAATAATTGTGTAACTTTTGTAATGATGTAACCTGCAACTATGGTCTAATACTCATGTAAAGCGCTCCGATACCTCCGGGTCTAGCCAGCGCTATATAAAACCTTTCAAATAAAATAAAATAAATAAATAAACTTACACCACGTAGTTCGCCTCTTACTGAGATAGAGGCACCTTTGGGAGCTCTTTGACCAGTGAGGCCTCCAGCTTCCCCACGGAGATAGTTTCCTCAGTCCAAGTCCAGATCTCGCCATAGATCGTGAGAAAGAGCAACTTCCAAACATTGTAATCGTTCTCTGCACTCATCAAGATGCTATAATAGGCACCAACAAATATCTTTCTAGATCCATATCTAAGTCACGTTCCACATGAAGGTCTGTATTCCACCTCTTCCCCTAGCACTGGGAAATAGCAACACGGACCGATTTTCCCCAGCTAAGGTCTCTCCATTTAATCATCCAGTTTCATTAGGTGCTTGTACGAGGAGCTACAAGACTGAACATTATATTGCCTGCAACTTTAACAGAGGCATGGCGGCATAGTAGAACACCTATAGGCCTCTTGGTATTATGTCTCTTCTACCTGAATCAGACAACTCACTTGTCAGCTCCTGGTACTTTTCAGGTTTTTTAAAATTATATATTGACCCTTTGTTAAATGCAAATTAAAGTAATTGGCCAATATATCATCATTTATGTGCTGCAAAACGTTTCACTAAATTAAATGCTAATCCTGGCCTTTCTGAATTATGGCAAACATCTACACTTAAGAAAATATATATATTGCAAAAAAGTTCTCCAGGACCCCCACACATGGGCGGAACTATTCAGTGCTTATGAATAGCAATGGAGATCCCCTGAGAGAAAGATAGTTACCGACAGTAACTTATTATTGTGTTAGATACTTCCAACCACAGATTCCTCATCTTGGAAAAGTTACTATAGAAGTACTTCCCAGGTGGGTCTGTAAGCTGGCTAAGAGAATACCACAAAGAGCTGATTGATCACCCAATGTCCTTAGGCATGATCAACATAAATGCTTAGTGACCTCTTGGGGTCCTCTAAGGAGGAAGGAGCCTGTCTTCCTTCTTAGAGGGATGAGGTGGATCTAAGAAGAACGGAAGGGTGATAGCCTGGTCAATAGGAAATGGAGTGACCAATTCAAACAGCATGGAAGCTCACATCAGACAGACCGAAGCAGCATGCTGCGGCTCTTCTCACGTTAAACCATTTAAGGGATAAATCCAATTTTTAACTAAAATGATGACAGCCATTGAATGGTATTTCCATTAAGGAAGCCTGGACATATCCGGAGAAGCCAGCTGGCCTCATTCAGGTGGCGGAGAAAAACAGAGCATATTCCCATGCACATTCTCAACTAAGGGTGGAGTCCCCATACTTTGTGACTCTAAAGACTACCGCGAACAAAAACAAGTTGAAAACGTCTGAGCACAACACTATATGGCAGGAGTATGCAGAGCATGTATATCTACAGTCACACATGCTATGAAGTGCAATGCCTGAACCCCGTTTTACACACAACACTCAAACTGTAGCCAAAATCTGCATAACGGGACATGGAATTCAGAGCTCACTCACCTCATTAGAAGATGTTTAGTAATTTATAATGAGGACAGTCTGCTACTACAGAGGCAGAAGTATTAAATATGTACAGGCTAATCTAGCTAACTGCTGTTTGCAATAGTACCACAGACTTTCAGCATAATTACAGAAGTATTCTAGAAAGTAAATCTATGAAAGCTGCAGTGTTGGGAAACATTTCTTACAAGCTGCTCCTGCTCTACATTTTGTTTCTGCAGCACTTATGTTATTATAAGCGTGTAGAGCGCTTTATCACCCAGAGGTATCTAAGCGCTATCAGTGAACACACAACACCAGTAAGGACGCCAAGCCAGCCACTCACAGGGGCCCCCATGCCTCCAAGAAAAGCACAGTCTTCAGATTGTTCCTGAAGAGGAGAAGATTAGTTTCTTTTCTAAGTTTAGCTGGCAGAAGGTTCCATGCTCGGGGGACAGTGCTGGAAAATGCTCTGCCACCCTTGGATACAAGATTGAAACGAGGACACATCAAAGTACATGCTTCAATGGACCGAAGGGTCCTACTAGGCGGTCCTTGATGTAACTAGGGGCTGAGCCATGGACGGCTTTATGTGCAATACAGAGGCTCTTAAATGTATCTCTTTGAGCAATTGGCAGCCAATGAAGGGCCTGAAGTATGGGCGTGGCCCTGGTTCGCCTAGGTTTGTTGAAGATGAGCCTAGCCGCATCATTCATCACCTGAAGTCTGGCCAGAAGGTTATTTGGCAGACCATAATATAAGGAATTGCCGTAATCCAGCCATGCCAGGATCAGGGCAGAGACAGCCAGCCTGAGGGTGGAAAAGGATAACAGTGAAGATAGTTTCCTGAGCTGGCATAATAAGGTAACACAGGTGCCTACCACCGCAGACACCTGCTGTGTCATAGATAGCAGGGCATCAATTCCGATACCCAAGCTCTTTGCTGCCACTGCCGGTTCTGGAAACGGCCCCAGTTCGGCCGGCCACAACAGACCACTCCACGGGTTGGCTGCTGTGGTAACTGCCAGGACTTCCGTTTTGTCAAGGTTTATTTTAAGAGAATTGTTCGACATCCAATTGATATTGAACTTAAGAATGTCTTGCATTCTCAGGTAGGCCATGGATGAATGGTCAATCTGGATCACAATTTGCGTAAACCCTGCAGTTCATCTGATTCAGGGCTGCAATCAGAGGTTGTAGATATATATTTAAGAGCAGGGGCGAAAGAGCTGAACCATGGGGCACGCCACACATCAACTTGGCAGGTTTTGACACTAGGTCAGTCAGTTGAACTCGTTGTGAGCGATCCTTGAGAAAGGAGGTCAACCAGGCCAGGACTGTGCCCTGAATCCCTTGATCCTTAATCAGCGATAGGAGTCGACAGTGATTCACGGTGTCGAACGCCGCGGATAAGTCCAAGACGGCCAGGGCACAAGGGTTTTTTTGTCAGCCTCAAGTCTCAGGTCATCCAGCACGGAGAGCATCACCAATTCCGTGCTATGATGAGCTCTGAAACCCGCCTGATTGGGCTCAAGAAGATGATTGCTTTCGAGAAAGTGTGTGAGAGAATGCAAAACATGTTTAATGTATTATTGTGCTAAGGGTGGACATGGCAGAGAAATAGCAAGGAGGTGATGGGTAGTAAAACAGACCATTCTACAGGTAAGCCTAGTGTGGAAGATCAATTCGGACTACTTTCATTTTTGTGCATGGCTTTTGTAGCATGGTACTTTAGGTCAAGATAATATTTTTTGCATTTTTAAAAGGAATACTCTTGAGCAAAGTGGAGGTCCAATAACCCAGAGCAGGGCCAGTCCGTTCTCTGGTGGGAAGTCCTACTATCTTGAATGGTGTGCATTCAGGTTGTTTGTGAGAAACACTGCAAAACTATGTTTCACCATTTTCAGAAGATGAGAATTAGTTCATGTACTCAGAATACACTTATTATCCAGCTCAGTGCTTGCAGACCCAAAGCCACTACTAATTAGGAGTTTTATTTTCCCTACCATGGGAAACTTAAAGATAATGAAAATGGTGCATACATAACAAACTACACTTTAGCACAAGATAGACAATTACATTAAGGATCTCAGCAGTAGAAATATTGTAATCAATTCCTTTGTTCACAATATCACGTTTACCTTTACCCACTGCAAAATACATTGCTGAAAAGATGGCAATAAAAATTGTGCATCTTGCCCATTAGAACCTTAGTGGCTGATTCCAGGATATTTCAACGGACTGTTCATATCAGACTTTAGTATCTTGATTAACTATGGGGATACAAAGAAAGCAAGGTAAAGGTCCAAAGGATGGCTTTAGGAAAAACCACAATTTTTATTTGAGTGTCACAAAGGCAATGGAAGGATTTGCCTTATGTACAGACTGAGTGGGCACAATTTGTGTTGGGACCTGGATACTTAAAAGGCTCTCCCTGAAAGATAAACTAGAAATGCTCTGCATGACATTCAGCAACTGTAGTACATATTATATACTAACCACAAACAATAATATGAAAGTATACTTAAAGCAGCCATAGACCCAATAAAAGAACCTAGAGATGACTGCATACACTAGGGTGACAAATTAGTCTATCAGCTGTACTGAGTCACAGTTAATCATTCTAAAGCAAAGGTCTTCAATCTGTGGGGCGCGACCCCCAGGGGGTCGCGGAGTCCTGGGAAAGGGGTCGCCGATTCTGTCAGAGCGTGCAGTTCCTTAAAACGCGTGGTTTGCCTAGTGGCGTCGGGCTGATTGAGGGTGCTCACGGCGGAGGCCTAATTCACACCGAGGGGTGAAAAACATCAACGCCTCATTAACAAGTAAAAGGTCTAAGACCTGTGAAGTACTCGGGTGTGGCTTTGTGTGTGTCTAGAGACCTGCTTATCTCAAAGATTGTGTAATTTGAGGTGTGTCTGTTATTTTCGCAATTCAACTGTTTATCATTGCCTTTCATTGTGTTCTTGCTTTTGTTTACACTTCTTTGTATAATAAGGGATAAGTGTGATGATGTGACAATGAGGTTACTGTCAGAATCTACGAGGTAATCTCGTGGAGAGGATTCCGAGAACTGGAGTTCCTGCTTCGTCGTTGTTGGATGGGGTGTCTTCAATAAACTCAGCTTAATCTTACCTGCATCACTTGTCTTCTGTTCCCGACATCACACAAATTCTAAAAGCTATGATGGCAGGAAGTGTTCCTGTATAGAAAAGAAATCTAGACTAGACTGTACTAAACACAATAGAGTCAAATCCATTGCAGTCTTAAGACATAAGAGACCAGGGAAGTTTCAGTTAACTAAAAGCTCCCTCTTTTCTAGGGCGATGGATTTGATAAATTGGTGAGAAGCACACTGACCTGTTTTAATAACCATACAGGGATCAGAGGGTGCCTGGCTACAGAGAGCACAGACTCCCGGAGCACTGGTGCAATTTCATCCTCTGGAACCTCACTGAGCAGACTGGAAATAATCCCAAAAAAGTAGCACTGTCCAAAGGAAGAAAACCAGGATATGAGACTTTGTGGCCCCACAAGGCGTTTGTGAAGCCGAAGGCAGACTTCTGAAGGGAGGAAAACCTGGCAGAGAGCCACTGAGTGATATACTCAAAGTTCCAATATGGCACAGATGCATCTCTTGGGACACAGAGTAAGAGGTCTGGCCGGGAAAGTCCAGGTCCAACTCAAGATGTGGACCTAAGGTATAAGTACAGACCATGTGGAACAGGGGAATGAGTGCTGATCAGAAGGATGTTGCATGGGGTGACCGCATCTGTGTCCACTCTGGAGACTTCAGTGCAAAATTTGGAGAATTGATAGACTGCGAACCACGAATTCAGAGAAGATTCCAGTGTGCATCAAAGTTCCAAAATTAACTAATCTGAATTTTGAACGCTCTTGGCCCACCTAGTATGTAAGTAAATGATATTCTTTTGTTATTCGTGCCAATAATCCCCCCATCTCAAAGTAATCTGTGGAATTCTTAAAATAGCAGGCTCCAGACAGAAGTAGATTGTGATAGAGAGTTATTCTTAATTAAAGATCTCATCCAGCCAGGTACACAGTTCAACTGCCTCTAACCACAACTCAAGTATCTTCACACTATATCAAAACATTCTTAATTTCTGATGCAGCAGAACCATAGAAATGTGAGCAAGGAGCAAAGATAAGAAACCATAGAGAGGGAAACATCAGACATATCCCTTACTCAGAAAACAAAATAAAACTAAAAAAATAAGATGAATATGACACAAACAATAGCACAACCAAGTAAGAGATTCAAATAACATTTTAAACATATTCCTTAGATATCCTGGACGGTTAGTTGATCCTGATGAACGCCGAGGGCTCAACTCATCTGTAGAAGTTAAATACTTCCTGCTAGAATCCTTATACACTTCAGAACTATGATCACCATTGTTACCATCAACAATCTCATATTTATTCTTCAAGAAGACAACTCTATTGAGATTCCAAACACGATGGGTGTGTCTTTAACGCATTCCAGAAGACCTTGATGACAATCATGGGATCAAAATATTTCGAACTTGCGTTTCCCAACAACCCAGGGCATTTAATTGCAACTAAATCACCAGCATTCACCTTTAATTATTTGATAAATACTGAGACCACCAAGATACTTCAAAACATTTTTCATAGCACTTTGGAAAACTGACGAGGCAGAAACTAACTCAAATGGCATCCTAATAAAACTAAAAATGAACCAAATGGAGTGATAAACGTAGTGAGGTCATTGCAAGATTGCTAGAGTTCAATCTGAAGTTATGCAGATGTTAAAGCTATCATACTAAAGATCTTCGCTCCTCGCAACAGCACTAGTAAATCCACTTCTATTCGGAAGAGGATATTTATCCACCTCTACATTTTTGTTCAATTGTCGCAAGTCTATACACAGACGTAAATCCCCATTGAATTTGCAGGCAGGAACCACCGGAGAAAGCCATTCCGTTCCTTCAACCACTTCAATATTGCCAGTTTCCTTTAGCTTATTAATTTATTTTTCTATATCTTCCTTAACAGATAGTGGTACACTCCTGACTTTAAAAATCATCGGAACAGATCTTTAAGTTTTATTTTATGCTGAAAACCCTTCAAACAACCAAGACCTTGTCTGAAGACCTTTGGAAATTATTTAACACATTGCTAAACTCACTATCATCAGAATTCTTTATAGTGCATACTATATCTTTCAATAAAATCTGGGGATTAGAATTTGGATCCAAATATACGCCTAGATCACCCTGGTGTATCCAACTGATAATGCCATCACCTTTTTTATTATACATAGATTTTCCCCGCAATCATCCTACCTCTGTATTCAATTAAGCCCATAAAAACAATGTAATTTAATTGGCTCACTGCCATAGGCTAGAGGAATAATATCAGGTTTAAACAAATTAATTTTTTGCTTTAGCTGGTTAACATAGAAATCATTCGAAACAATGGGTATCTTGGCACCAGAATCAAATACATGCGTACATGCCCCATAAACCAATATTTCATCAAATGGACACAACTTTTTAGATTTTCCACATTCAATTTCAGATACAATCTAACCATATTAAAAATCATTTGAACTGGTATTAACCTCTTCATCTTCATAGATTTCTACCTTTTTAACTCTATGAAACCGTTTACTCTTAGATACAGACAGGAAATGACTTGTTTTACATTTATCATTAGCAAGACTCAAAAATCTTATCACACCTATAACATTTAAGTACTACTGGTGTGCTGCTGGATCTACCTTTGTTCGGTACATATCTTTCTTTTACCTTAACGTCAGAGTTTTTGTCATTAACACTCTGAACATTAACATCTTTTATGTTCTTTTAATGATAGTGACGCAGTTTAGCAAATGTTCCATTCTTTTTGCTACAACTATTACCTCGAGTGTGGGTTCTTCCTGTAACCATAGTTCTTCTCTTACCTTGTCCATGTTACAACCCAACATGATATGCTCAGTTAAACTCTCAAACTTGCACAATGATGCAAGTTTCCTCAAGTCAGTCAAATAGCCCTCAACCGTTTCCTCCTCTCTTTGCATTCTTTTACTAAAATGGTATCTCTAAAATCATGCTTATTTTAGGGAGACAGTGTTTATCTAATTTGCGGATACATATTTCATAATCATTTAGACCCTCTGCTTCAGAAGCCGTTAAGTCCGGTAAATGATCGAAAACATCCTGCCCCTCAGAGTCTAAACACTAGAGTAACAGAGAAGTCTTTCTTTCTGCACTTAATGAAGCCCCACATACTCTCGCATACCTCTCAAAGAGCTTTTTCAATTTAATCAGTGGCTCGCCAGGACAAGCAAGAAAAAATAGAGCAGCTGTAACATTCTGCATGGCACCAAACATGTGCGGAAAGGTTTCAGTAAAATATACCAGAATTCACCCAGGACAAATGTATACAAATAAGTCTTCAAATGAAATATATGTCTCACCGTATTCCTAACTTTGAAGCTTATGTGAAAAAAAAACATGTGAAACATAGCACTGAAATGCTTACCACCCTACTTATTGAAAACGTGAGGGATGTAACACTAGAATATATGCATTGAAGTATACAAATACATCAATGGCAAGCGTATTGATAAAAGTTGTTTGACTGTGGAACGAAAGCACAAATATCAAAATTGAAAAGTAAAATCGCAGATCTAAAAGATTTTAAAACGTGCAACTGTAGATGAATAGCAACAATATGCAATGTTTAAAGTATTAATAGGTTGCGTATCGCTGAAGAACTAAGAGTGATGAGGAGAAAAGCAAATTTTCAAAATCGCATGCCATTAGCGTGCGTATCCATGCAAGTATATTATGAAGCTGTGAAGCAAGACGCACATTCATCGGAATTCAGCGTGCGTATCGCTGCAAATTTAATCTTGAATTTTTTAAGCATGCGTATTGCTGCAATCGCCGTAAATCATGGAGCAGTTAAATGCACTATTCTCGAAAATAGAACGTGCGTGTTGCCGGAATTAATAGGATTGACATCGGGCTGCTAGGAGATTCCATTGCTAGGAGATTCCAAGCAATTAAGATGGCTTCCACGTCTCTTTAGCCAAGCATGGTGACGTCACATCACGTTGGTCAAATGTTTAAGGTTGCTTGGAAACACCGTTTAAATGCGATGACATCAAGCATGGTAAGCTTGATGACACTACGTACACGTGACACAAGTGAAGAGAACTTCAGAATCTGGAAGCATAGGCGTGACAGGATCACGAGACAGTAATAAGCTGTAAGCTTAATTCTTGGAATGTTTAAAAGTGGTTTGAAATTAGGTTATGCAACTCTTAATACGCTGACTCCAAATCACGAAAATTAAATTTTAAAATAAAGTTTCACCATTACTCCTTAACCCTTAAAAAGAGTGAGCCACATCAATATGCTCCCAGCCTTAAAATTTCTAAAAGCGAGAAGGTGTCGAAATGCTCCCAACTCTCAAGGTTAAAACAAATTAGTGAAAATAATACGTATAATTTGTGCTTGTAGTCTTGATGTAGGTTGGAGGTAAAAAGTCTTTAAATACGCCTTGTTCCCACTTATAAATTATTGAGAATAGAAAAAAAATGGAAAAGTTTCACCGCAGGTTGACCCGTTTACCACGGCAGAATGGAGTTCTATAGAGTGGGCGGCGTCGGCCAACGGTCATGCCCAGCACCCAGAAGGTAGTGCTTGCGTTGGCTGTTGGCCGACGCGAGCACGGAACGAGTTAAAGAACTGTCTTTGTTTTTTTTGTCAAATCTGTTTATTAGCATTTTATAGTTTTCAAATTACAGTACAAAGAACGATCAGGTTATCATGACATTCCGGCCTTGCCGGACCAACATTCAAGCATCTCAGATCGATAGAGTGAAATCATGGAGCCGCGCTGACAGTGTCTCATAAGTGAATAGTATGTGCTCAGAACTGACTTGCACGTGGAGGGCCTAGTCCGGCGCCTTCTGTATTTGTTCATGACTATCTGTTAGTTCAGTCTTGCACAATAGCATGCTCGTGGGGTGTCTAGAAGCACAAGTTACTACTTGTGTAACGATATATCTGCAAGAGACATTAGTGATAGATTCCTTACCTTAGAATATCCCCAGGCGTCAGACTGGATCCGGAAAATTTTGCGTAGCAATACCCACACGCGCTGGCAGGCGTCATCCGCGTCAGTCGTCGGCGTCGTTAGCGACGGAATGACATCGTCGGAGTACTTAAACACCGGCCATGCGCGCTTACGTCAGTTCTGATACACAGCTTTTCCGCGCCAGATACGCAGAGCCATGATAGAACCAACACTGGTGCCATGAAACTAGGGCCCTGAAAGGGGATGACCTCAACCCTAGATATCGGGTCGCAGAACGGGGAGGATGGGTGGGTCGGTAAGGAATCTATCACTAACTAATGTCTCTTACAGATATATCGTTACACAAGTAGTAACTTGTGCATCTGAAAGACACACGTTAGTGATAGATTCCTTACCTTAGAATAGATACCCCAGCAATACCAAACCCGGTGGTGGGTCTGCGAACCAATAATCCCACCAGAAAGTCCTGGAGGACAGAACAGCCAAAGAAGCCATCCCTCCGGACTTGGCTGTCCAGGCAATAATGTCTTGCAAACGTGTGCAGCGAGGCCCACGTAGCTGCCTGGCAAATATCCTGTAAGGGCACTCCTCGGCCCAGGGCAGTGGTGGTCGCCGTGGCCTGGGTAGAATTAGCCCATAGTCCCACAGGGGGTTCCTTCTTTGCCAAGGAGTAACACGCCTGGATACACAAGATCCACCGAGAGATGGTCCGCTTGTGCACCGCCTTTCCCTTCTTAGCGCCCACGTAACCAACAAAGAGTTGGTCATCCACCCGGTACCAGCGTGTGCAATCCAGATAGTAAGAGAGCGCACGTTTTGGGTCCAGACGGTGGAGCCTCTCTTCCTTTTTCGAGGGATGCGGAGGCAGAAAGAAGGTTGGCAAGGTAATGGACTGCCCGATGTGGAAGGCCGTGACAACCTTGGGCAGGAACGAAGGTCTCATCCGCAACACAACCTTGTCCGGATGAACAGAGAGGAAAGGAGGTTTAGAATAAAGAGCCTGGAGCTCACTCACTCTCCTGGCAGAGGTGATGGCAACCAGGAATGCAGTCTTCAAGGTAAGACGGAGAGGACAGTTATGGAGCGGCTCAAAAGGAGCACAGATTGATAGGTAAGTACAAGATTCAAGTCCCACTGGGGCATCACGAAAGGAACAGGAGGGAACATGTGTGTGATGCCCTTCAGAAACCTATTTACAATCGGGACTTGAACAAGGAAGGCTGATCATTTAGCCTTAAGAAGGCGGAAAGGGCAGAAAGGTAGCCCTTGATAGTGCCCAGAGCAGAGCCCTGCTGGGCAAGAGAAAGAAGGAAGAGGAGAACCTCAGAAAGGGGTGCAGAGAGTGGATCCACAGCCTTTACTGTGCAGATGCCACAAATCTGTTCCACCTGTAGGCGTATACAGACTTTGTGGAGGGATGCCTGGCTGACAGAATAACATTACAGACTTCGGGAGGCAAGTCAAATGGCCTCAACTGTCGCCGCTCAATCTCCAAGCTTGTAGGTGGAGACTGGACAGGTTCGGGTGGAGGACCGTCCCCTGCTGCAGACGACAGAAGGTCCTCCCGAAGAGGCAGACGAATCGGGGGATCGACTGACATGCTGAGTAGCTTGGGATACCAGTATCTTCGTGCCCAGTCTGGAGCTACATGGATAACCTGGGCCCGGTCGCACCTGATCTTCAGCCCTCTGGGCAGAAGCTGTATAGGCCGAAAGGCATACAATAGACCGCAACTCCACTCGCGACAAAAAGCGTCCCCGAGCGAGTGCCGCCTTGGAAACTCCAACCCGCAGAACTGATGACATTGCGCGTTCTATTCTGTGGCGAATAGATCTAACCAAGGCTCTACCCACTGCTGAAAGAGGCCTTGCGCCACGTCAGAGTTCAGACGCCATTCGTGATCCATCATGCACAGACGGCTGAGTTTGTCCGCCCTGGCATTCAGGGAACCTGCCAGGTGTTGAACCACCAGGCTTATAAAAACAGGGTTCCTTCTACTGAGTTCAATAAGTCATAGGTGGTGTTTAGATCCCCTAAGGGGGATGTTTACGTCAATGGGAGGGATTTAAATGTTGCACCGGTTACCAAATTTACAAATAGGTGTATAGAGGGCCCAAAGGTACCATGGAAAACATGAAAAGCATGAAACAATTTTTATAAAAACATTATTAATTTATTTATTTGAGAAGATTTAAAATTTGATAACATTTTTGTACTTAAAATCATATACATAAACGTTTTTCATAAGTTTCAGAAATTAAAAAGCATACAATATTCTTTAAAATTGCTAATCTAGCAATATTTCACACAAACATTACAACATCATAATTACTGATTAATGGATTTTTATAGGAACAAAATTGTCGACGCGGCGTTTCGGTGCCTCTTTTTTTTATCCTGCACCTTCAAGGACTCGTTCACAGCTTAATATTATCTACAAAAACATATCATAATACATATCATTAGGCCCAAGCTTTTTTATAACACTTGCACTTAGATTACTTCAACATTTTGACTACTGTCCTAATATTTGGTAACCCCGAACATTTTACAATCCCAGATCTAATTCTTCCTGGTAGTATATTACTACATTCCCTCATCTTGGAGGTACTGAGGGCAAAAGTATAACAGGCTTAGTAGTTCATCGCCGATATACAGTGTCTTAGTACTATTTCCTAGACACAATAGGGCATTTTTTTGAAGAAAAGTTAACCAAAAGGGGAACAGATTTTAAGTCATTCTTTGATATTCTGTCCTGCTCATTGGTTTTCTTTAACTTACCCAGGTAAGATCTTCCCTGGTTCTGATTTATAGGTCTCTCTGAGCACGTGTTACATCCGCTCATATATTCCTTTCATCCTTTTATTCTGAAAAGGGAATACACCTTATTTTAGGTTGCTTTATTTACTATGCATTTCCTCTACTTTTTATGAGCCATCTCGCATATCTTTACCTTGTATGTAGATTTTGTCTAAACTTCACTCGGTTTAGGAAGAAAATGGACCAACTTCAATCCTATTAAAAGGATACATATTAATTGTGAAAGTGGTTTGCTTGTCTATTATTTACATGGTTTTCTATTCCTTATTTTATATTTTATGGGTTTTTTTGAAGTTTCACTTTACCTCCCCCGCTAATGGGTATTGGTGGACCAGTTGGCATGCTGGCTATAATCACATATTGATAACAGCATTGTATTGAGAACACTCACTTCTTAAATTATTTCTAAGCTGTGTTCTTCATACTAGTTACTACCCTACATCTATAGTTATTACAAAATGAGATTTTAAAAGGGCTTGCCAGTCCTATTTTCTTATTCTCTTAGGTGGTTGGGGGGGGGGGGGACGCCTCTGGGAGCTACCTTGTGCTGTTTCCTTCACCACTTTATCTAAGGAACAATTTTATCTCTTATTTATATTGATTTACATTCACTTAATCAAAAACCTGAGTCTTTGTCATGGGGATCTTACCTTTGTGATAAAAAGAAATTTGCTTTGTATTTAGTTCTTGTGTACTTTTTCCTCATAGAGTCAAGGGTCACTTCCTTGGAGCTTTTTTTTAGAATTAGCTGTCCACTCTAAAGAGAAGAATAGAGTTTTGTATTTTACTACTCATGGCAGCTTCATATGCACCTCATGTCTATCAAGGTGAAGATTTTGGTTAAAAAAAACCCTCTCTTGCTTACTTGTAGCTGGTAGCTGAACTGCACGGCGTCCTCCTCCTTCCCGGGTTATTTGGAATTGGTTTACACCCTTTCTTTGCCTGGTATAAATACTATCCTCAATTAGTTAATTACTAACACCTGTGTTCGTGTTCTTGTCCATTGGTGTGTGTTCCTAGGTCGGAGTAGGCGACCACATCGCCATTTTGTAGTGTGTTCTATACATAGTTTTAAGTGCTAAACTCACCCTTACCCTATCTAATGGGCTTATGTCCTCACACGTTGTTTAATTTATTTCGATATTTGTATTCCGCTCGGGTTCTTTTTTATAACCATGATGGTTTGAACAGTATGTTATTTAGATATTAATTACTATTGGTAATGGCCACTAAAGTGTGCCGCCATCAATTTTAATAAATTTAGTTATCGGCCTTCCATTGGTATCTTTATTTTTCCAGTATGACCCTGATGTTCCTTTTCTTGATAGTTATCGGTACCGGCCGGACTATCAATACGGCTGCCAATTTGGAACGGGGCGAGAAACTACTTTGAGCTCGGTCGTCGTTCGGAAAACGAATCTATTATATTTTTCGTATGTCCCGTTACCCCGTGATCTTTATCTGTTTCTGCTTGTTGGGTGTTCCGGAGTTTTTTTAAAACAAAAACAACAATCCCTTGATGCTTTTCTGCCCGATCGCTTATTCATTGACCGCCATCTTGGAATGGGATAAGGGTCCTCGTCATACATACATGTTAGTTATACCAACATTGTTCATTTATCGTTCATGTTGCCCCGAAAAAAGTATTTATAATTACAATGTTTAAATCTTGCTGAATTTCTATCATTCCAAATTGATTTTAAATCTGCTTTTTAAATTTTATATCGTGGATGCCTGAATAGTATTCTATTATATTAAATTGCATGTTGTCATATTCTGTATTCCTTCAGGATGCGCTATCGGTACTCGCTATTCCTGTGAGTATTTCTCATTGTGCACACAGTGCTGACATTAGTCATATCCCATAACATTAAAAGTGCATTTAGACCCTCATTTGTGTTGGTACTATGTTAGTCGTGTATTACTGCATTAGGCTGCTGGAATAAAAATGTGTCAGGAATGTATTTGGTTATTATTTCACTAAGCTAGAGTTTGATTAAAAATTATTTTTCATTTTTTCATGTTGTTAGGGTGTGGCAGATTCTCTTCAATATTCAAATTTTATTATCTCTTCAGTCATTTATTATCAGCCTTTCCCAGTTGTTGTTCACTCATTAGTACTCAGTGTTTACCCTAAAGGATTCTCTCCCATTCTGCTCTATTGTTCACTCCTGTTTTATAAGTGTTGAACTTGGACATATAGTACCGCTCCCTAAGTTTGCGCTTCCTAGTCAGATCTCCTCCTCTTCTGTTTAGACTTGTGACTTCTGGAACGCACCATCTCAGATCTTCTACTTTGTGGCTCTTTTCCAAACAATGTGTCACTAGGGGTGCTGTTTTTTTCGTGCAGATAGCCGACTTGTGTTCGTTTATCCTAATTCTAATTTCTCGTTGTGTCTCCCCTATATATGCCTTTTCGCATGGACATTTAATCATGTAAATGACATTTTGAGTCTTACAATTAAACAGAGCTTTGTGTGTATGTGTTGTATTGCCATAGATTATATTAGGGCCTGATATTATTAAAGGACAGTTTGTGCAGTTTCCACTGGCAAAACTGCCTGTTGGTGTTGAGCCATCTATGGTTCTGATTAGATTTCTATTGTTTTTGCTTGGATAGGTTTGTAATAAACAGTTTGACTGTTCTATTCCTTCTAAAGACAAAAATGTGTTTGGGCATGGGCATTTCTCCTGGTTCGTTGAGCAATTTCCAATTGCTATTAATGAAATTTTTTAATTTATTTGATATGCATGAGAAATTGGTCACAAATACAATCGGTTTTGTTTCACTTTCCTGTCTTGTTTTCGGTTCATAGAGGCTCTCCCTGTTGTAGTACTTAGCCCGTTTGTAAGCCTTTTTTACCATAGTTCTTGGATATCCTCTCTAGGAATTTTTTTAATCAAACGTCTGCATGTTTATCATATTCGTTTTTTGTGGTGCAGTTACGCCGCACTCTTAAAAATTGGCCAAATGGTATATTATTCATGCTAGAAACATCAGACTATGAGAGGAGAATGAATCTTCTTCTTGATAACCCTAACCAGTATGTAAAACCTAACATGCGAGAATGGCAGACTTCGGGAAACTCATTAAGAATTTACTCCTCCTGGCAAAGGAGGATGGAGTGGTCAACCAGGAAGAATTTGACTTTCTCAATAATGTAACACCTACTATTCCAGCAATCTACGGGTTGCCCAAAGTGCACAAAGATATCAATGATCCGCCCATGCGACCCATAGTCTCCAGTCTTAACTCCCTAACCGAACCCCTTAGCAAATATGTGGACAAGTTCATTCAACCACTGGTTATTGAACAACCAGCATATATATATAAAAGATATCAACGGACATGATATGTAAAGTGGAAGGCACTGAGTTTAATCCCTGTACACAATGGTTGGTCACGCTTGACATCGAAGCGCTTTACACAAACATTCCACAGAACGATACAATAAATGTGATTAAAAAGATGCTAGCAAGGGAAGGAGAAGACCTGTCAGAGCACTCAATATTCTTGATGGAATGTCTCGAACTGATCCTCAAAAATATCATTTTTTTATTTAAGGACACCATGTACAGACAAACAAAAGGCACCAGCATGGGAGCCACCTGTGCCCCAAGTCTGGCATGCCTGTACGTAGCGGACTTTGAGCAGAAACATATTTTCAATACACTAGCCCCCTTCTATTAAAACATATCAAAATGGTCCAGATTTATAGATATATTTTTCATCTGGCAAGGCAATGAAGAAGATCTAATCAAATTCATCACTTGGCTCAATCTAGGGGACGAAAACTTGAAATTCACATCCTCATACAGTAATGAGGAATGTGACTTCCTGGACATTAAAATAAAAAATGTGGAGGGCTCTCTGGTGGTGGAATTATTTACTAAACCGTCAGACCGCAACACCATGCTCCACTTTCAGAGCCACCATCCGGCTGCCCAAAAGAATATACCATTGGGCCAATTTTTAAGAGTGCGGCGTAACTGCACCACAAAAAACGAATATGATAAACATGCAGACGTTTGATTAAAAAATTCCTAGAGAGGATATCCAAGAACTATGGTAAAAAAGGCTTACAAACGGGCTAAGTACTACAACAGGGAGAGCCTCTATGAACCGAAAACAAGACAGGAAAGTGAAACAAAACCGATTGTATTTGTGACCAATTTCTCATGCATATCAAATAAATTAAAAAATTGCATTAATAGCAATTGGAAATTGCTCAACGAACCAGGAGAAATGCCCATACCCATGCCCAAACCCATTTTCGCCTTTAGAAGGAATAGAACAGTCAGAAACTGTTTGGTACAAACCTATCCAAACAAAAACAATAGACATCTAATCAGAACCATAGATGTCTCAACACCAACAGGCAATTTTGCCTATGGAAACTGCACAAACTGTCCTTTAATAATATCAGGCCCGAATATAATCTATGGCAATACAACACATACACACAAAGCTCTGTTTAATTGTAAGAATCAAAATGTCATTTACATGATTAAATGTCCATGCGAAAAGGCATATATAGGGGAGACACAACGAGAAATTAGGATTAGGATAAACTAACACAAGTCAGCTATCCGCCCGAAAAAAACAACAGCACCCCTAGTGACACATTGGTTGGAAAAGAGCCACAAAGTAGAAGATCTGAGATGGTGCGTTCTAGAAGTCAAAAGTCTAAACAGAAGAGGAGGAGATCTGACTAGGAAGGGCAAACTTAGGGAGCGGTACTATATGTCCAAGTTCAACACTTATAAAACAGGAGTGAACAATAGAGAAGAATGGGAGAGAATCCTTTAGGGTAAACACTGAGTACTAATGAGTGAACAACAACTGGGAAAGGCTGATAATAAATGACTGAAGAGATAATAAAATTTGAATATTGAAGAGAATCTGCCACACCCTAACAACATGAAAAAATGAAAAATAATTTTTAATCAAACTAGCTTAGTGAAATAATAACCAAATACATTCCTGACACATTTTTATTCCAGCAGCCTAATGCAGTAATACACGACTAACATAGTACCAACACAAATGAGGGTCTAAATGCACTTTTAATGTTATGGGATATGACTAATGTCAGCACTGTGTGCACAATGAGAAATACTCACAGGAATAGCGAGTACCGATAGCGCATCCTGAAGGAATACAGAATATGACAACATGCAATTTAATAATAGAATACTATTCAGGCATCCACGATATAAAATTTAAAAAGCAGATTTAAAATCAATTTGGAATGATAGAAATTCAGCAAGATTTAAACATTGTAATTATAAATACTTTTTTCGGGGCAACATGAACGATAAATGAACAATGTTGGTATAACTAACATGTATGTATGACGAGGACCCTTATCCCATTCCAAGATGGCGGTCAATGAATAAGCGATCGGGCAGAAAAGCATCAAGGGATTGTTGTTTTTGTTTTAAAAAAACTCCGGAACACCCAACAAGCAGAAACAGATAAAGATCACGGGGTAACGGGACATACGAAAAATATAATAGATTCGTTTTCCGAACGACGACCGAGCTCAAAGTAGTTTCTCTCCCGTTCCAAATTGGCAGCCGTATTGATAGTCCGGCCGGTACCGATAACTATCAAGAAAAGGAACATCAGGGTCATACTGAAAAAATAAAGATACCAATGGAAGGCCGATAACTAAATTTATTAAAATTGATGGCGGCACACTTTAGTGGCCATTACCAATAGTAATTAATATCTAAATAACATACTGTTCAAACCATCATGGTTATAAAAAAGAACCCGAGCGGAATACAAATATCGAAATAAATTAAACAACGTGTGAGGACATAAGCCCATTAGATAGGGTAAGGGTGAGTTTAGCACTTAAAACTATGTATAGAACACACTACAAAATGGTGATGTGGTCGCCTACTCCGACCTAGGAACACACACCAATGGACAAGAACACGAACACAGGTGTTAGTAATTAACTAATTGAGGATAGTATTTATACCAGGCAAAGAAAGGGTGTAAACCAATTCCAAATAACCCGGGAAGGAGGAGGACGCCGTGCAGTTCAGCTACCAGCTACAAGTAAGCAAGAGAGGGTTTTTTTTAACCAAAATCTTCACCTTGATAGACATGAGGTACATATGAAGCTGCCAAGAGTAGTAAAATACAAAACTCTATTCTTCTCTTTAGAGTGGACAGCTAATTCTAAAAAAAGCTCCTAGGAAGTGACCCTTGACTGTATGAGGAAAAAGTACACAAGAACTAAATACAAAGCAAATTTCTTTTAATCACAAAGGTAAGGTCCCCATGACAAAGACTCAGTTTTTTGATTAAGTAAATGTAAATCAATATAACTAAGATAAAATTGTTCCTTAGATAAAGTGGTGAAGGAAACAGCACAAGGTAGCTCCCAGAGGTGTCCCCCCAACTACCTAAGAGAATAAGAAAATAGGACTTTTAAGCCCTTTTAAAATCTCATTTTGTAATAACTATAGATGTAGGGTAGTAACTAGTATGAAGAACACAGCTTAGAAATAATTTAAGAAGTGGATGTTCTCAAGACAATGCTGTTATCAATATGTGATTATAGCCAGCATGCCAACTGGTCCACCAATACCTTTTAGCGGGGGAGGTAAAGTGAAACTTCAAAAAAAACCATAAAATATAAAATAAGGAATAGAAAACCATGTAAATAATAGACAAGCAAACCACTTTCACAATTAATATGTATCCTTTTAATAGGATTGAAGTTAGTCCATTTTCTTCCTAAACCGAGTGAAGTTTAGACAAAACCTACATACAAGGTAAAGATATGCGAGATGGCTCATAAAAAGTAGAGGAAAGGAATAGTAAATAAAGCAACCTAAAATAAGGTGTATTCCCTTTTCAGAATAAAAGGATGAAAGGAATATATGAGCGGATGTAACACGTGCTCAGAGAGACCTATAAATCAGAACCAGGGAAGATCTTACCTGGGTAAGTTAAAGAAAACCAATGAGCAGGACAGAATATCAAAGAATGGCTTGAAATCTGTTCCCCTTTTGGTTAACTTTTCTTCAAAAGAAAACAAGTTACTTACCTGTAACTTTAGTTCCCCAGTATTGGTAACTTTCATAGATTCCCATGCTTTGTATCATTCCCCGTCGTCGGACTGGGAGTCTCGGTAATAAAAAATATCATAGTAGTAGGTACAAAAGAGAAAGGAAAGGCCTAGGCCTCATTCCCTTTTGTAACATATCAGCCTCTTTTTGTAAAAGAGACCAAACTCTAGGCGTCAGCCAATCAGAAGAGCCTCACCCTTAGAACCTTCCTGAAGGAACCTCAGAGCCTCAGATTTTCGTAGCCGTAGTGTGCTAGACACCATACCTGCTGAAGGCTGAGCTTTCCCCGGGGAGGTGGGTGGGCGCATGGGAATCTATGAAAGTTACCAATACTGGGGAACTAAAGTTACAGGTAAGTAACTTGTTTTCTTGCCCCAGTATTGGAACTTTCATAGATTCCCATGCTTTGTATCAGAATAGCAAGCAGTAAACATCATAAACACATTTTGTAAAGCAGTACATTATAACATTAGCAAGAAAGTACAAAATGTGTCACCCATGGAAGGTGGGATAGAAAGGAAAGCTCACCCATCACTTGAAGAGGTTTCTCAGGACAGCCTGGCCCACAGCCGCCTCATCCTGCTGCAAGGATTCTAAGCAATAATGCTTAGTGAACGTGTGTACGCTGCTCCAGGTAGCAGCCCTGCAGATGTCCTTGACACGTACCCCCGCAAAGAGGGCCGTAGAAGAAGCCACCGACCTCGTCGAGTGAGCGCGGATCCTGCCCACCAGAGGTTTTCCTGCTAACTTGTGGCAATGCAGAATGGCACTTGAAATCCATCTCGAGATCCCCTGTTTGGACAGAGGGAGACCCTTGTTTGGACCGCCGAAGGCAATGAATAATTGCGAAGTTTTTCTAAAGTCCTTGGTGCGGTCTATGTAGAACTTTAGACAGCGTTGCAAATCCAGAGTGTGCAATGTCTTCTCTGCTGGAGTGACTGGGTTTGGAAAAAATGTTTTAAGTATGACTGGTTCATTTAGATGAAAGTCAGTGGGGACTTTGGGAATGAACCTTGGGTTCGTCCTTAAGACGGTAGTGTTCTTTTTGAACTGCAAAAATGGTTCTTGGATAGTCAGGGCCTGTATCTCCCCCACTCGCCTCGCTGACGTGAGGGCCAAGAGTAGAGCTAACTTCCACGATAAGAACTTTAGGTCTGAGCGGTGAATCGGCTCAAAAGGTGTTTTCATTAGCTGAGCCAGGACTAAGTTCAGATGCCACGTTGGAGGAGGAGATCGCACTGGTGGATAGACCCTGAACAGGCCTTTGAGGAATTGCTTGACAATTCTCGCGGACCACAAAGAAGGACCCGAATCCGACCTTCTGAATCTCGAAATCGCCGCTAAGTGAACCTTGATAGTAGAATGGGACAGATTAGACTTAGCTAGCGAGAGAAGGTAAGGCAGGAGCTGATGAGGTTGTGACATGAAAGGATCAATCTTTTCTTTTTTGCACCAAATACAGAATCTCTTCCACTTTAATCTGTATGTTTTGTTCGTGGACGGAGCCCTCGCCTGAGAGAGGATGTCTTTGACCTCAGTGGGAAGTGGGACATTCATGTATTCTCGCTGGTCAGGAGCCATGCGGTCAGGTGCAACGACCTTGGGTCTGGATGCCAAACTTGTCCTCCGGACATTGCCAGGAGATCCGGAACGTTCTCTAGCGTTATCGGAGGTACTAGCGATAGCAGATGTAGTTCGGTGTACCAGAATTGTCTTGGCCATGCCGGGGCTATTAGGATGAGTCTGTATGGTTCCGTTTTCATCTTCCTGATGAGTCGAGGAAGCAGGGGGATCGGTGGAAATGCATAGAGGAACCTCCCCGTCCAGGCTATCGACAGGGCATTGCCCAAAGAGTCTTGGTGATGGAACCTGCTGGCGTAGGCTGGACACTTTCTGTTGGTTGGAGTTGCAAAAAGGTCCACCTCTGGTGTGCCCCATTGTTGAAAGATTAGATCCAGAACTTGTTGCTTCAGCTCCCACTCGTGAGTGACTGAGGTGAGTCTGCTCAGTCTGTCTGCGCCTTCGTTGAGCACTCCTGGTAAGTGCTCCGCCCTCAGACAAATTCCGTGAAGAATCGTCCATTCCAGAATCTGCTGAGCCTCTCGTGACCAGGGAAGTGACCTGGTTCCTCCCTCCTTGTTCACATAATGCATAGCCGTGGTGTTGTCTGTCCTGACTAGCACCTGTGAACCCCGGAGACGCGGAAGAAAGGCTTGAAGGGCCAGCCTGATTGCCCTCAGCTCCAACAGGTTGATGTGTAACTTTTGGTCGCTTGGGGACCAATGGCCGCTGACCTGCAGGTCCTGCATCACGGCTCCCCATCCCTCCAATGACGCATCAGTCGTCAGTATGTGAGGTGATGGAACGCTTGCGAAGGATAGACCTCGGCATAAGTTCTGCTGATTTGACCACCAACGCACTGCATCCTTCATGTCTCGAGTGACCAGTACTTTGTCGTCGAACGATCCGTGCACTTGCTGCCACTGGAGGTCCAGTTGCTCCTGCAGGGGGCGCATCCGGAGCCTGCAGTGCGGGATCAGGGGGATACAGGATGACATTACCCCCAGCAGCGACTTGTAGCTGCGTACAGAAAGACACTTTTTTCTTTGAAGGTTTCCTGCTAGTGTCTGCAGTTTTTGAATCCTCTCTTGAGTCGGAAAAGCTTTGGAAAGCTGCGAATCCAGAATTGCTCCGAGGAACCGAGCCCTCCGTGACGGCAGCAGCGTGGATTTGTCTCTGTTCAAGGTGAGACCCAGATTGTGGAACAGAGTGGTGCAAGCCTGCACCGCGTCCTGCGCTAATGTTTTGGTTGGGGCCTTCAGTAACCAATCGTCCAGGTAAGGGAAGACCTGGAAGTGGTGTTTTCTGAGGAATGCTGCGACAGGTGCCAGCACCTTCGTAAAAATCCTTGGAGCAGAGCGAAGGCCGAATGGCAAGACTCTGAATTGAAAATGGCTCTTGGCTACTGTGAAGCGTAGGAACCTTCTGTGCGCTGGGTGAATTGGGACATGGAAGTACGCGTCCTCCAGGTCGAGTGTGGCCATATAATCCCCCGGGTTGACCATCTTCAAAACATCCTGTAGGGATACCATCCTGAAGGATAGGGAGATGAGATAGGCATTTAGCTCCCTGAGGTCGAGGATGGGACGCCATTTCTCCTGCGTTTTTCTCACCAGGAAGAACCTGGAGTAGAAACCCCGGCCCCGTTGATTGGAGGGGACCGGTTCTATCGCTCCCTTGCGGAGCATCTGTTGAACCTCTAGCCGTAGGAGATGAAGATGTCGTGATGGTATGGCTGATGGGGGTCTGGGTGGAGGGACTTCCGTAAACTCTAAAGTATGTCCTCGTTTGATTATGTTGAGCACCCAACGGTCCGATGTAATTTGGGACCAATTCAGAAGGAATTTTGACACCCTGCCTCCAACTGATGATCTCTTGGAGGAGGGAGCAGTAGGCAGAGCCAGGAGGCCGCTATTGGCGTTTAGACGAGTCCCGTCCACGGGCAGCCTGCTTGCCCTTATTGTATGGCCGTGAATAACCAGAGGACTGGCCCTGTCTCTGCTGGTAGGACTGGCGATTTGGTTGGTATCCAGAGCTGGTCGAAGAATAGCGCTGTTGTTGATATGCGCCCCTGTAAGTGCCACCTCTGCCTCTTGTGCCCCTAAAAGGAGTTTTGCGGTACTGGAGCGTACCCAACGATCTAGCCGTCTCCGTGTCCTTTTTTATCTCCTGAAGTGTGTCGTCGATTAGTTTGCCGAAGAGTGCCTCGCCATCAAAAGGTAGATCCAGGACCTTATTTTGGATTTCTGGTCTAAACCACGTCGCTTTTAGCCACCCCTGGCACCTTAACACTGCCGCTCCTGCCAAAGCTCTAAAGGACGTAGTGGCAATGTCCATGGCACAGTCTATGATCTCCATGGAGACCGCTTCACCTTCTTGCAAGGTCTTCTTGGCTTCCAGTCCTGATTCTGGAGGAAGTTGATCCAAATAGGGAGCAATATCGCACCACAACTGGCGATCATATCGTCCCAGTATCGCCAAAGCATTGGCTGCGCGAACCAGAAGGCTAGCGATGGATGAAAATCTCTTGCCTGTGCTATCCAACCGACGTCCATCCTTATCGGGAGGGGCCGTCAAGGGTGCAGAAGGGTTCCGTGACTTCCTTTGCGCTGCCTGTGAGATTACAGAGTCCGGCCTGGGATGACCTGTCAGGGCAGCCGGTCCATCCTCCGGCGCTTTATACTTCTTGTCAAGGCGCGGTAGCACAGGGACTACCGTGGCTGAGTTTTTCATGGTTTTTAACCCCTCCTCCCATATATGGTCCACAATCGGAATGGACCTCGTAGACTTACGGTGAGTGTCTTTAAAGTCATACAAGAAACAATCCGTTGTTTGCGCAGGCAAGACCAACTTAAATCGGCCGGCTGCACGTTCCATCAGTTGGTGAAAACTACCGATGTCAGCAGGAGGAGAATCGCCTAGGTCCTGGTGTGGTGAAGCCTGATCCGGGTGGACGTAATCATTGTATTCATCTCCATCCTGATCCGAGTCCGGACGATTATCGGAAGACCCATCCGTTTCATTATCATGATCCCTATCCGGATCATCTGCTGGTTCAGACGGAGTCTGGGGCAGTGGCCGCTGTGGTTGAGGAGGAGACTGCACCGGGTGCATAGGTGGGACAATTGAAGAGTGGTCCTTAACTGGAGTTGATGGAATAGATCTTCTCGGAGCTGGGCGCTCGGCCTTGGATTTATAGTCTTGCAACATCTTGTGCAGGTCATGTAGGAAGGACGTCGGGACTGAAACCATGTCCTGTGATTCATATTCCCTTGGGTCATCAGTTTGTGGGTAGTAACTGCCCCCTTGTTCATATGCTTCCTCCGAGTCAGTTTCTTGACTTTTAATGAGAAGTTGCGAAGGGCTATTCGCATAATCAAAGCCATCCTGACCGTCTCCCTCAGAGTCCTCCTGGTCTAGCAACATTGTGGGAGGTAATGATGGCACTCTCCTTGGGGACGTCATTTCAGGCGTGATCCTCGTAAGAGAAATAGTCACCCTCCTCTCTGCAGCCAGTATTGTAGGCTGCTCTGTCGATGCCGGTGAAATCCTCGTCGACGAGATAGGAATGGAGGAAGTACGACGAGCCCGCCGTCGATGTCGAAATTGTTGTCGTCGTTGAAGCACTCGTCGACGACATGACCGTCGTCGACACCGTAGTCGACACCATCGTCGACGGCGTCGTCGATGTGCTCGTCGTTGTCGGCATCGCCGTCGACGACGGCTTCTTCGTCGACGATGTCTTCACCTTCGTCGACGATGTCGTCGGCATACTGTCAGTCGACGCTGCAGTCGTCGAGCTCTTCTTCGACGACGACGGTGCTTTAGCCGTCGACGCTCCCGTCGACGAGCCCGTCGAGGGAACCAATTGGATCTTTGGCTTCATTTTCGTCGTCGACGGAGCCACCGTCGACGATGTCTTCGTCGTAGAGGACTTGGAACTCCTCTCAGAAGAGTGTGAAGAGGGTTTCTTGAAGGCTGGGTCTGTCTTCTCACCCTTAGGAGGCGAAACCAGTTCTGCCTTGCCCGACCCACTGTGGTGGGGGGAACCTCCTGAACCCCGGCCATCAGACTCACTGGGGGTCTTCCTTGAAGCCTTAGAGGGGCGCCTAGTAGAGGAAGAAGGGGAACCTCTACCCCTTTTCACTGACCTTTTAGAAGAAGCGCAGGACACTGATTCCTCCTCATCACTGGAAACTCCATGTTTCCTCTCCTTCTGCTTCTGCAACCATGTCAGAAGCCTTCCAGCACGATCTCTCAAGGTCTTGGTGGAGAGAGTGCGGCAAATTCGACAGTCCTCTGCCTTGTGATCAGGATACAGGCAGTAAATGCAATCCTTGTGTTTGTCTTCCACAAACAGCCTCTTCTTACCACAGGTGGAACAGGGTTTAAAAAGGGCTTTTTTCTTCTCAACTTCAGCCATTTTGATGAAGAAAGGTGTTTCCTGAAGAATCTGAAGAAAAATCTGAAGAAATATCTATAGAAATGAGTTTTAAAGAGTAGAAATAGAGCAGAGCTCAATGGAGACTCCCTAGCACAACGTGCGGTAGAAAATCTGAGGCTCTGAGGTTCCTTCAGGAAGGTTCTAAGGGTGAGGCTCTTCTGATTGGCTGACGCCTAGAGTTTGGTCTCTTTTACAAAAAGAGGCTGATATGTTACAAAAGGGAATGAGGCCTAGGCCTTTCCTTTCTCTTTTGTACCTACTACTATGATATTTTTTATTACCGAGACTCCCAGTCCGACGACGGGGAATGATACAAAGCATGGGAATCTATGAAAGTTCCAATACTGGGGCAAAAATGCCCTATCGTGTCTAGGAAAAAGTACTAAGACACTGTATATCAGCTATGAACTACTAAGCCTGTTATACCTTTGCCCTCAGTACCTCCAAGATGAGGGTATGTAGTAATATACTACCAGGAAGAATTAGATCTGGGATTGTAAAATGTTCGGGGTTACCAAATATTAGGACAGTAGTCAAAATGTTAAAGTAATCTAAGTGCAAGTGTTGTAAAAAAGCTTGGGCCTAATGATATGTATTATGATATGTTTTTGTAGATAATAAGCTGTGAACGAGTCCTTGAAGAAGGTGCAGGATAAAAAAGAGGCACCGAAACGCCGCGTTGACAATTTCGTTCCTATAAAAATCCATTGATCAGTAATTATGTTGTAATGTTTGTGTGAAATATTGCTAGATTAGCAATTTTTAAAGAATATTGTATGCTTTTTAATTTCTGAAACTTATGAAAAACGATGTATATGATTTTAACTACAAAAATATATTATCAAATTTTAAATCTTCTCAAATAAATAAATGAATAATGTTTTTATAAAAATTTTTTCATGCTTTTCATGTTTTCCATGGTACCTTTGGGCCCTATATACACCTATTTGTAAATTTGGTAACCGGTGCAACATTTAAATTCCTCCCATTGACGTAAACATCCCCCTTAGGGGATCTTAACACCACCTATGACTTATTGAACTCAGGAGAAGGAACCCTGTTTTTATAAGATTGTTGACCCAATCCTTTTCCTGTCAGAAAGGGTAGCTCCCTATATACAATTGTTGAACCACCAGGGTCACGCCCTGATGTTCCAGCCATTGCCAGAGGCGCAGAGCCTCCTGGCATTGGGTCCATGACCCCACCCCGCCCTGTTTGTTGCAGTACCACATGGCGGTGGTGTTGTCTTGTCCGTGAACACCTGCACTACACTCCCCCGGTCAGAGGGGAGGAATGCCTTCCGTACAAGTCGGATCACCTGCAGCTCCAGAAGGTTGATGTGGAGCTGGGACTCCGCCGGAGACAAGAGACCCCTGATCTCCGCCTCTCCCATGTGGCCTCCCCAACCCAGGAGGGACGCGTCTGTCACAACTACGTGCTCCGGGTGGGGTAGGGAGAGGGATCTGCCACTGACCCAATCGCGGTCCGTGAGCCACCACTGCAGCTGTTTTGCAGTGCCCTCCGAGATCAAGACATGGTCGGACAAGTTGCCCTAATGCTGGGCCCACTGAAACTTCAGGTCCCACTGCAGAGCCCGCATCCGCCACCGGGCGTGATGCACCAGAAGGATGCAGGGGGCCATCAGCCCCAGAAGCCGCAGTGTCAACCTGACCGAGACCCAGGATAAAGGCTGAAAGATCAGAATCAGAGCCTGAATATCCAGAACCCACTGTTCGGGTGGATAAACCCGAAACTGCGCCGAGTCCAGAACCGCTCCGATGAAGAGGAGCTTCTGAGAGGGACACAGGTGTGACTTCGGCACGTTGATGGAGAATCCCAGCAGATGCAGGAGATCGGCCGTAGTCTGGAGGTGGTTGACGACTGTCTGGGGCGAGCCCGCCTTCAACAACCAGTCATCGAGGTAGGGAAAGACTGAAACCCCTAACCTGCGCAGATGGGCTGCGACCACCCCCATCACTTTGGTGAACACCCGTGGATCGCTGGTAAGGCCGAAGGGGAGCACGGTAAACTGAAAGTGCTTGTGGCCTACCGTGAACCTGAGGTAACGCCGGTGGGCTGGCAGGACAGGGATGTGAAAATAGGCGTCCTGCAAGTCCAATGCTACCATCCAGTCTCCTGGATCAAGGGCAGCTAAGACCTGAGCCAGAGTCAGCATCTTGAACTTCTCCTTCCGGAGGAAGCCGTTGACGTTCCGTAGATCCAAGATAGGGCGTAGGCCCCCAATACCCTTCTTGGGTACCAGAAGGTAGTGGGAGTAACAACCACACCCTACTTCTGGTCCAGGAACGCGCTCGATGGCCCCCTTGGCCAAGAGGGCCGTGACTTCCTCTTGCCGAAGTTGCAAGTGATCCCCCTACACGCGGTGGAATTGCGGTGGCATGGCTGGAGGGGTCGCCTCGAAGGGGAGGGAGTAGCCCCTTCGGACGATTTGCAGCACCCACCTGTCCGACATGACGGTACACTAGTGGAAGAGGTGATGGCAAACCCTGCCCCCCACTGGCATCACATGGGCCTGAAAGCACGGACTAGGAGGGTTTTGAGGCAGGTGCTGCGGGGGAAGGTGTGGACTGGCCGCACCATTGTCCCCGACCGCCACCACAGCGGTTTCCACGGCCTCCACCGCGCTGTTGGACATTCTGCGGCGTGTGGCTGGCAGCACGTGTGGGGGCGCCCCTTCCTTGGCCACGAAAGGAGCGAAAGGCACCAGATTGCTGACGAGAGAGCCCTGGAGTCCTTAAATCGCTCAAGCGCATGGTCTGCCTTGTCATTAAAGAGGCGACAGCCATCAAACGGCATGTCCAGCAGAGTTGCCTGGACATCTGCCGAAAAGTAGGCGGACCTCAACCAGGCGTGGCGTCGAACCGCCACTGTCGTTGCCATCGCCCTGCCCAGTGAGTCCGTGGTATCCAGCCCACACCGGATGAAATACCGCACTGCATCTCGACCCTCCGCAAGGGTTTGGGTGAGTTTTGCCCGGACCTCCTCCGGACATTGTGGCAGCGCGACCGCCTCCCACAGGGTGTGGGTATAGCGGCCCAAGAGGCATGTAGTATTAACTGACCGCAGTCCCAAACTGAGGGACGAGAACACCTCCTTCCCTAACTGCTCATACCGCTTGGATTCCCGGTCGGGCGGGGCAGTCGGGAATGCGGTCTGGGAAGTGGAGGCCTGGATGACCAGGCTCTCGGGGGTGGGGTGGGTTGACAAAAAGCAAGGGTCGCCAGGGGCCGGGCGGTAGCGTCTGGCCACGTTCCTATCCACAGGCGGACCTGTGGCGGGCTTGGACCAAGTGCCCACAAGAACGTCACACAGGACCTCCTTAAACGGCAGCAGAGGCTCACTGGAGCTTGCCTGCGGTTTAAGGACCTCTGCGATCTGCGAGAAGGTTAGTCCTCACGGCCGCGACAGGAAGCTCAAGGTTTAAGGCCTTGGCTGCCCGTGTCAACACTACACTATAAGCAGCCCCCTCCTCCGTAATCACGGTGGGAGGGGAGACAAATCCAGTGTCTGGCGAAGTGTCAATGCCACTGGCCTCCCCAAGCTCATATGTCCAGTCCTGTGGTGACTGGCACTCCCGTGCCAGAGGGTCCCAATCACCCTAGTCACCCATCTCCTGTAGTACAGGCTCAACAGATGGGTCTTGTTCATGGAAATATAATCTCCAAATGCCGTCGGATGCGGCGTCCATCGGCGCCGCTCCGGCGCCAGAACCGGACCGGGGGTAGGATCGGGGACGGCATCCATGACAGGCGCCGGGGGCAACACCTGTAGCCTGTAACCGGCGACGACCCGGATCCTGAAGCGGATCCAGAGAGGGCCTGCGGCGCCGGGACCGAAGTCGCACCAGACGGCGTCGGAGCCGAAGCACCCAACCCGCTAGGCCCTCCAGCCGGGGCCGTTGGGCCCGAAGGCGCCACAGAACCCGGCTGAGGAGGGAGGTTCCTCAAGGCCATGAGGTACCGCTCGATCTCCTCAGGCGTCGCGTCTTGCCAAGGGACCATAAGGTGTGGGGCAAGCGGCGACTACTGCGACTCCGGCGGAGCCGCGTGGGTGGTGTCAACCGAACCCCCAGCCGCATCGTGCGAGCGTCTGGGTGGGTCGGAGAAACGATGATGTCTCCCCGACCTCTTATGCCTCTTAGCCACTCAGTCAGGTCACTAGAAGTTGGTCGAGTTTCAGTGGGCATCTTCCCTCTATGGTGCATTTTAGATTAAATCCCACACTAGCAGTGTGGGTATAAGTTGCTGAGAAGTTTGATACCAAACTTCCCAGTCTTCAGTGTAGCCATTATGTTGCTGTGGAGTTCATAATAACAAACTCCTAGCACCATATACTCTTAAAGACAGCACTGCACTAGTGCCCAGGAATGGACCTCAGTACTGTAGGGGTACAGTGCTCATGCACCAGTACCCTCACCACTGGCATAGGGCACCCAACTAGAGGGGTGACGGATGTATGCCAGGGCAGTGATTTGTGGGCATGGCACACAGGGATTTGTACCATGTCGACTTCTCTTTGATCTGCACCAAGACATACAGCCTGCAAAGGCAGTGTGCGAGTGTCAGGGTACAGGGCCTCTAAGAGAGGCACAATAACTGGAATTACATACTTTCACCCTCTTGAGGCCGAAGCCGGGAGGTCTCCTCTTTCACTTATCCCATATTTTAAAATTGTGGTGTTATTCTGCTTGACTTAATAAGCTTTTAACTTCACTTTACGTGTATTTTGAATTGTGGTTCATTCTGCCTGATTTAATAAGCTTTTAACTAGGGTCATCTGCTGAGACGTCGCAGAGACCTTTCTCCCCCCCCCTCGCTGCCTGGCCACTCTCAGCTGAGCACCGACGCGGAGAGTACGGCCCCGGGTAGGCGAGTGTTAGATCGCGGCCATATTGGGTGTGGGCTATTGCTGGGTCGCGCTCTAGCTGCGCATAAAAGGGGACGGTTATGTCTCCGCGCAGTGGATGCGAACAGCGGACGCGCCGGGCCTGTGCCGGAGTCGTGCCGGAGTCCTGCCCGTCTGCGCCCGTCAGCGCTAAGGAGGCGCTTTGCGCCACGGATACTGTACCTCACAAACCAGTTGGAGGTTCGTTTTTGAGGGAGGAGCTGCTTAGTATTCGGCAACTGTCCCTACATTGTGAGCATCCCTCTCTCGACCTGCTGTGTGGCCCCTTTCAGTGTCCATGTGGCAATTTTGTTCTTAATAAAAAAAGATTTGGAATCTTAATGTTAGGTCAATGGTTAAACACCACTCCGCTATACATGACCTTATTTTGGAGGAGGCCCCTGATATTTTCTTAATGACCGAAACCTGGCTCCATGAAGAGGCCTTGACTGAAGTGAACTTAGCACTCCCTCCAGAATACTCCATCTACACTCATAATCGTAACTCTAGGGGTGGGGGTATCGCAGTAGTAGTTAAATCATGGTACCCGTGTATTTGGAAGAAACTAGACATGGATGGAGTGCTCATTTCCGTATTACGGTTAATCACCATTTTACCTTCTCTGGGCTTCTGATTTATAGACCCCATGGTAACGACACCACCTTCAGAAAGGCTTTCCCAGAAACTGTGAGCTCTCTCGCAATAGGCTTGGCTAACTTCAGTGTCCTCGGTGATCTTAATCTCCATTTTGACCTCTGTCATACCCCAGCTATTGGTAATATATTGGCAGATTTGGAGGCACTGCAGCTAAGCCAGGAGGTCACTCACCCCACGCATGTAGGTGGACACATTCTAGACCCCATATTTACTAATCTGACAGTGGTAAACACCTTACCGCCGATTCCTGTAGCCTGGTCTGATCATTTTTTAGTGGACCTACACCTTGCGATTAAAGACCCCCCTCTTAAATCCATGGACAGAGTAGTCTTTAAACGTCCATGGAAGAAATTAAAACTTGAGGACTTCCATCGGGTGTTTAGCGAATTCCCGCCTGGCCCTTTTAACGACGTGGAGTCTGGCTATGATCTCTTCTGTGATTGGGTCTCTCAGGCACTTGACTCCCTGATCCCTGCTACGTGGAGCAAATGCCGCTCTTTTGAACCCAGTCCTTGGTATGACAGCGCCTTACTGCTCTTGAAGAAATCCTGTAAACAAGCGGAAAGAGAATGGCGTAAAACCTATGATGACGAAAAAAAAACACAGTACTTAGCTAAGACCAAAATTTATCATAGGGCCATTTGTAGGGCGTGTGTGGTCTACTACTACCTAGAGTTCAAGCACAGCCCTAATCCTTCGAAGCTGATCTTTAAAGTTCTTAAAGACCTGACAGCTAAAAGAGCCCCAGCAGCTGAGATATGCTCAGTGTCCCACTGTGAAGAGCTCGCCATTTTCTTTTTGGAAAAGGTGCATACTATCTACCTCTCCTTTCCTAATACCACCTCTCAGAGTGAGGACCAGAGGCCTAACTCCGCTCCTAATGTGGTCCTATCTAAATTCCCTGGTATTTCAGAGGTAGAGTTTGATAGGTTGGTGGCCAAAGTGAAATCCGGGTCTCCTGCTGACCCACTTAGACCTGTGCAGTTTAGAGAGTCGGCTGCACTTTGCCTTCCCCCCCGTGCGCCAACTCATCAATCTCATTTTCCTCAGGGACTGTACCTACTAAGTGGAAACAAGCCTATGTCACTCCTATCCTGAAGAAGCCCATGTTGGACCCTCTCAAACTGGAGAATTATCGTCAGATTTGTCTTCTCCCATGGGCCGCGAAGATTGCAGAGGCTCATGCCAATGGTATCCTGACTAAACACCTTCAGACTGCCAATACCTTGGATCCCTCCCAGAATGGATTTCGGGCAGGACATAGCACTGAGACTGCTCTCCTTGCTATGACAGAACATCTGCGCTCCGTGCTCGACTCTGGTCAGACTGCGGCACTGGTGTTACTCTACCTCAGTGCCACGTTCGACACTGTCTCACACGCGATTCTTCTGCAACGCTTGGGAGAAGCAGGTGTCTCTTACTTAGCACTTGAATGGTTTAGATCATTTCTAGCGGATCGCTCATTTCGGGTCACTACTCCTCCTTTTGAGTTTAAGCCCTATTCCATCGAGCAGGGAGTGCCCCAGGGGTCGGCACTTAGCCCCACGTTGTTTAATATCTATGTGCAGCCGCTGGCTGCGGTCGCCAAGCAGTGGGGCGTGACCATGGTTTCATATGCTGACGACACGCAGCTGGCGGTTGCACTCAGTGGGGACTCCGACTCTGAGGCCCCTAGGTTCAGGGAGGGTTTGACTGCAGTGGACAGCTGGATGACCACTAATTGTTTACAGCTGAATGCTAAGAAAACGGAGGTCCTTATTGTTGGCAAGCATAGCAATCTCTGGGGCGTTCAGTGGTGGCCGCCAGAATTGGGTCCAGTACCCGAGGTTAAAAACTTGGGTGACTGGTTAGACCCCGCCCTCAGCTTTGGGGACACAAAAAAAGTGGCTGCTACATGCTTTGGCATTTTGCGTGGGCTGAGGCCAATCCTGAAATTCGTTGACGCCCCCACCAGGCAGCTGATAATTCAGGCCACCAAACTCTCGCAGCTCGATTACGCAAGCTCGCTCTTGTTGGGGGCCAATCAGGCAGAACTTATCCGGATGCAGAATGCGGCGGCCAGCCTGGGTGGGTCTACCAAGGTTCAGTTCCGTGAAGGAAACCACCCAGGAACTCCATTGGCTGCCCTTGGTCCAAAGGATAGAGTTCAAGACGCTATGTCTTTCCTTCAAGATTCTTAAACTGTCCTCTCCCCAGATCCTAGAGCATCTTCTCACCCCCTATGTCCCCTCTCGGTCTCTGAGGTCATTGGGTCAAAATCTGGCGATGATTCCACGGTTCAAACGCTGCAGGGAGGGTGGACGGTACTTCCGCTATTTAGCGGCTAGGCTTTGGAACTCATTACCAGCTCACATTCACGCTTTAGATGATCTGCTCATATTCAGGAGGGCGATTAAAACCTACCTTTCCCCCCCTGGACTGTAACTTACTGCCGGTTGTTACTTCTCTCTGGTATCTCTCCTGTTCTGTATGTCTCTTCTGCCAGTCTAAGGGCCGGGACGCCCCTTTGCTGGGGCCGCTGTGCGCTATAGAAGTTGCGATAACATAACATAACTGTTGCAGCCCTTAGAGGTCTTCTCTGGGCACAGTGCCCTGGGTACCTGTGGTACCATTTACCAGGGGCAGACATGTGGCCAGAGATGCCAATTGGGTTTAGGCTTCATTGCAGTTTTAGGGAAGGAACATAGGCCCTGGGTACCTGATTAGCAGGAGTCCAGGGCACACTCAGTCAAAGAACATCAGCAATTCAGCAAAAAGTGGGGGCATACCTTGCCAAAAAGCGGGCACTTTCTCACAGTTCCTCCCTGCATGCAAAGAGAAGGAATGGTAAGAGGACGTCTCACTTTCGCCTCATGGGGTCTGTTAGTCCCTTGATCATGCCCTTCAAGGTTTGGTTTAATCTCCCCACAAAACCATTACCTTGTGGGTGGGACGGAGTGGTGAACTTCTAAGTCACACCGCACTCCCCCCACAGGGATGTCAGACTTGCATATGAAATTAGTCCTAGGGACAGAAACAACCTCTCTGGGGAAACCCATGCAGGAAAAGATCCCCATTAGCGCCCGGCCTACCATTGGCGCAGTCGTTGTCCGGAGAGGGATTGCCTCCGGGGACCGGGTGGCATGGTCCATCAAGACCAGGTTGTACCTGTTGCCCATGGCTGTCTTGGGATCCAGTGGCCCCACTATGTCCATCCCAACACTTTCAAAAGGGGTTCCAATAACTGGAAAAGGTTGGAGAAATTCCTTACACTTCCTCCCACTCTTGCCACTTGCCTGGAAAGTTTGGCAAGACCTGCAATGCACATCTGACTGCCTTCACAATTGGTGTCAAAAGAAGTGGGTGACAAGCCTGTCAAGGGTCTTGTCCTGCCTCAATGTCCTGCCAAAGGGACGTCATGCACCAGACCCAGTAGGTAGGTCCTGAAGCACTAGAGTACCACCAGCACATAGGGCTGACCCAGGCTCAGCGACCTAAGGCTCACTGTACAGGAGACCATTCTCAAAGTAGATCGTGTGATCCAGACTGATCACCAGCTGCCTGGTTTGCAGCCTGCTGCCGCAAGCCTTCCAGGGAAGTGCATTCCTTCTGCTCCCTGGTGGGATCAGCTTCTTGCTGCCAAGGGATCCACTCAGATAAGTCCCCCAGTTAAGCTACCTGCTCCTCTGTAGGTACCTGGGTGTTCCCCTCAAGGTCAGCCTCCTCCGGCACTATGGGAATCTCAGGGGCGAGTATCACGCGCCCCTTGCCCTTTCTCTTGGCAGGAACTTCACCCACTGTTTTAGGTCCAGGTCCTTCTGATCACCCTTTCCGGCCGCCATTGACGGAGTGGTAATGCGTGCCCACTCTGGAAACCCAAGCATCTCTAAGTGAGACCTGAGCTTAACATACTTCCACAAGGTCATTAGCTAGTAGACAATCTACAGGCATGGTAGGGCTCACAATCACCTCAAGGGACCGAAGACTCCCTCTGCCCCACCCATTCGAAGGGAACTTGCACTACCATACTTTGCCGCTCTGATATGTCCACAGCAACTACTTGGTGGAATACCCCAGGGACTACCTGCTCCTCAGAGACCAGGTGACACCGGACTGAGGTCACACTGACTCCAGTATCTGAGAGCCTCTACTCTTTTTCCATTGATGGTCACACAGGTGCTATATTTCTCTGTGTTAGCAGGCATCCGGCTTCCTGGGACCATCTCACTGTCCCTTAGTGAGATGAGGGTCAATTCTGTGGGCTCCCCAACCTCCTGTGGGTACCCTTCCTCCAAGTGCTACATGAACAAACACCATGGACTGCCCACCGGTGGATAGCTGTGCCCACTAGGGGTCACCTTCAAGTGACCTACCTGCTCACAGGCATAGCACATGCAGGGCCAAGTCTCTGCAGGCTTTCCTGAAGAGACCCTTTGCTTCTCATCTCCTGGGGGATGGGAAGCTTTACCCAGAGTATTACTTTGCGACTCCTTAGAGAACTCCTGGGCTTTACACTTGCCCCCCACTCTTCTACTGGGACCCTGCTCTCCTTTGGCTGAGTACTCCCTCAAACACCTTCTTGTGGACCCTGGTACACACCCAGCGGTCTACCTCAATAACAAGCTTCCTGGGGTCAGTCAACCAAGAGCTTGAGCAGCTCTGCAAAACAGACTAGACAAGTTCTCCCATGCAATCAAATTGTAAAGCCCCTGAACATCGCAGACCTTCACCCAACCATCCAGTGACCTGCAATAGGAATCCACACATTCCAACCAAGTGTTTGCATCAGTTCTCTTACTGGACTTCAACAGATCCCTGTACTTCTTAGAATTGAGATCATACATGATGAGGAGGGCCTCCTTTATGTTAGTATAGGTAAGGTTACACCTCTTACCCAAAGCCACTCAAATGTCCCTTCCCTCTTCTGGGAAGAGGCGCCACAATCATGCCCCCCAATTCTACTCTTGGAACCCCTTCATGTGGATAGATGCCTCATAACCCTGAAACCACCCCTGTGTCTCTTCTGGAATTCATTGCCTACATTCTTGGGAATGTGAACAATCCTATTTGCCTGCAATGATGAATTGCTGCCACAATCTGTGCTGGACAGATTAGTTACTTACCTGTAATCCTTGTTCTCTTCCATGGGTATCCTCACCAAACTCATTAGCACTAGAATACTCCCGCCCATGCGCGGGACCCCGGAAACACATATATATATATATATATATATATATACACACACATATATATATATATATATATATATACACATATACACACACATATCGCTCGATATTTCTTAACCTCCAAAGAAACAATATCCTCTGCTTTATGAACTGTTTAATAATCATACATTTCGATGTAACAAATACCCCCTTGTTCAGGAGTAACAGCCCATCGGTGAGCAGAATAAGCGCTTTATACTGACTAAATAGTCTGGTTAATACATTCCAAGACGGCGCGCACTGTAATCGTATGAGGGTTAAGTCCTCTGTCGGTTTCCATGATTCTCTGTGTAAAAAACTTAACATGTCAAAGTTTGTTGTTGTGCTATACACACTGACTAAGGCACAACGCCGAAACGCGTCTGTGCAAGTCCCCTGCGAATAAATAGTTTGTTGCTGACACAAACTCCTCGAGTGCTGTATTGTTTCTTTGGGGGTTAAGAAATATCGAGCGTCATGTAATGCGGCGTCCCGCGAGCCGCCAACAGCACCCGTCCGCGAGTAAGCAGCTTTCTTCGTGGGAGAGGAGCATATATATATATATATATATATATATATATATATATATATATATATATATATATATATATATATATATATATATATATATATATATATATATATATATATATATATATATATATATAAACAGCAACTGCAGCCTTATATACACCAGAGCTGAATAAGGCTGTAAGGACTCCCCATTATATCATAAAAGCATACATTAGAAACAGGGAAAAATAAAACAGCAAAACATGTTTTGAATCTGTTTGAATGCTTATGTGTCAGAAGAAACTCTCACATAGGACTGAAAGCATATGCAGCTCCCAGGCTGCATTGCAGAAACACAGTCTAAAAAGACTGAAAAGCAAACTCATAGCAACATAGAGATAAACTGGCACCATGCTTTTAAGGCAGTCATGACCCCCAGCTTCCCATCATGCCTTAGGGGTGACAGTTAGGTCAGTTCTTTGAGGTGGCTTAAAAAGCCATGACACAAAAAGAGTTGACATTACCTCATTGAAAAACACAATGATCCTTTGCCTGGGGAGGTGGGAGGGTTGCTTATTACTTTGATGCGGATACCCATGGAAGAGAAGGAATATGCTACTTACAAGTATGCATCTGTTCTTGGCATGTAGGGCTACTGACATTCATATCTGTGCATAGATCACCGCCTAGTGTTGGGTCCGGATGATTGCACATTGTTGTCCTGGAAGAGTCTTCGAATTATCACGAGATAGGTGACTCCTCCTCTGGACTACAGTGCACATGGGCATCCTCTCCATCTTCAGATTGTTTTTCGCCATTGTGGCAGAGATGGAGTATGATACAGTAAGTGTTGACCATGCTAAAAAGTAATAGTGAATGCTACAGCTGCGACAGGTACCAGGGAGGAGGGTTGGCGATGTGAATGTCAGCCGCCGAACATGCCAAGAACAGTGCCGTGCAGTGGAGACTCGGCGCCGAGAACACAAAGCAGAAGACTTATCAAGGTCTTCACGAATTTCTAACCCAGTAAAATAGGATTTACCTCCACGCAGCGAGTCGTACCCCCACAACAAGACAAACTTCCATCAATATCGTTTTGTTCTCTCAATGCTCCACGAGGGACCTAATAAAATTGAAGGTACTTAGAGGGAACCCACATCCTGAATAGCTCGCTGTGATCAAGACATCTAATAGGTTTCGCACAACGCTTCATACCCATATCTTTTCGAACTCTAGACCTCTCCGACGCCAGACCAGCGTAGACCAAACTAAGATAGCCTTGAAAAAGCCCTGGAGAGGGCGAAACACGTGTCGGCAGTGTAAAGCTGGGAAACTTTTAACATATTTGACTAATAAAGAACTTGAAGCACAAGATTTGGTTTTGGATCCATACTTTGAATTGCCATTGAACCATTGATTGATGTTGGTGTAATAACCTTGGAAAAAACACCACTATCCTACAGTTATGTTCGTAGATAAATGGACTTTCAAGAGGGTGCTGTGTGTAATTTGGTTTTTCTCTTGATGCCAAGAACAGATGCATACTTGTAAGTAGCATATTCCGTTCGAGGCATGTGGGCTGCTGAATTCATATCTGTGCATAGAATGTATAGCAGTCTCTCCCCTAGCGGTGGTTGCCTGTGCCAGCTGCAGCAGTCTGAAAACGTTTTGAGAACAGCCTGTCCAACAGCTGCTTGGAGTGTACATCTACGCAGTAGTGTTTGGCAAATGTATGTATGGTAGTCCATGTGGCTGCTCTACATATCTCCTCTAGAGGAATGTTTCCTAGGAAAGCCATGGATGCCCCCATTTTGCGTGTGGAATGTGCTCTTGGGGGAACTGTTTAAGTGTGTTTTGCTTTAAGATAACATATTTGAATGCACTGAACTATCCATCTGGGTAACCCAGATTTAGAAATGGGGTTGCCTTTGTTTTGTGGTGAAAAGGCAACAAACAACTGTTTAGTCTTCCTGAAATCTTTTGTCCTGTCTATGTAATATAGGAGAGCTCTCTTAACATCCAGTGTGTGTAGGGCCCTTTCAGGTACTGACTGTGGATTTTGGAAGAACACTGGCAGTTCTATTGTTTGGGCATGAATTTAGGGTTTGTCCTAAGCACGACCCTATTTGCGTGAATTTGAATGAAGGGCTCTTGAATAGTTAGGGCTTGCAGCTGGCTAACTCTTCTAAGCGAAGTAATCGCTACGAGAAAAGCCACCTTCTATGTTAAAAATTGTATTTCACACAAGTGTAAAGGCTCAAAAGGTGGTCCCATTAGTCTGTTTAAAACAACGTTTAGGTTCCAGACAGGTGAAGGTGGGTGTCTTGGTGGGGGAATCACTCGTTTGAGCCCCTCCATGAACACTTTAATTGCAGGCACTCTGAATAGCGAAAGGTGCTACCTGTTTTGAAGGTAAGCCGCTATGGCAGCTAAGTGTATCCGTATAGATGTATAGGCTAGATTGCAGCGGTGTAGGTGTAAAAGATCGCATATGATATTTTGAATGGACGAGTCTAGTGGGTTGTTGTCGTTGTTACAACAAATGACAAAACGTTTCCACTTTGCCGCATAGCATGCTCTTGTTGTAGGTTTCCCTCCTTGATAATATTCATGCAGTCAGGAGGTAAGTTTAGGTAGCCAAACTCTAGGACTTCAGGAGCCAGATTGCAAGGTTCAGCTGCTGCGGATCTGGGTGCTGAATGTCTCCATGGCTCTGCGTTAAGAGACTGGGTGCTAGTCGTAGTCTTTGATGAGGCACCACGAAAAGTTCTAGGAATGTGGTGTACCATGGTTGCCTCGCCTATGTTGGAGCAACCAGGATTAGCGTCATTGAATACTGGCACAGTTTGCGTGCCACCAGCAATATCAACAGAGCTGGGGGAAAAGAGTAGGCAAATTTGCCTGACCAGTTCATCCATATCGCATTGCCCTGAGACTGCGGGCGTGGGAACCTTGCGGCGAACTACTGGCATTTTGCGTTTTCTTTTGTGGCAAACAGGTCTATCTCTGGATGTCCCCACTGTCGGAAGTATGGTTGTAGCACTGTGGGATGAATCTCCCACTCGTGCATCTGCTGGCTGTGTCTGCTGAGCAGATCCGCTATTTGATTGTCCTTGCCTGGGAGGTGTTCCGCCATGAGAAAAATGTTTCTCTGGATGGCCCACTTCCACACTCTGAGCCAGATGTGACAGCTGTGGAGAGTGTGTTCCTCCCTGTTTCTGTAGGTAGTACATTGGTCATGTTGTCCGTCCGGATCAACACGGTTTTGTTGCACAGATGTACTTTGAAGCTTTCATTGCCATAAAAATTGCCATCAGCTCTAGCAGGTTGATGTGCATTTTCTTTTGCTGCGTGGTCCATAGGCCCTGCCCTGTGTGGTGGAGGACATGGGCTCCCCAACCTATCAGGGATGCGTCCGTTGTCAACACTTTGTGGTACAGGCTCTTGGAACAGTCGTCCCTTGCAAAGGTTTTGTGGATTCCACCAATGCAGAGAGTTGTATGCACGACTGGTCACCAACACTAGGTCGTTTAATTGTCCCCGAGCCTGGTTACACTGCCGTGCTAGGCACTCCTGCAGCGGACGCATGTGAGGTCTTGCGTGAGGGACTATGAAAATGCACGAGGCCATCATGCCTATCAGTTGCATAAACACTCTGGCTGGTAGTGAGTGTTGGGGCCTTAACTTTTGGATGAGCGTTTGAATGCTGTTTATTGGCTGCGCTTTTGCTGCCAGAGTATCTATTGTCGCTCCCAGGTACTGCTGTACGTGGGAAGGCTGAAGGTGGGACTTGTTGTAGTTTAGCGAGAAACCTAAACTGTGCAGGAGGTGAATAGTGCGTGACATGTGGCTGGCACATTGCTGGGCTGACTGTGCTTGGATCAGCCAGTCGTCCAGATATGGATAGACCTGGATATGCGGTCTTCTGAGATGTGCAGCTACTGTTGCTAGGCACTTGGTAACCACCCCTGGGGCTGTTACCCCAAAAGGGAGGACTTTGAATTGGTAGTGCTGATTTTGTATTGTAAACCTGAGATATTTCCTGTGTGCCGGGTGTATTGGTATATGGAAATATGCGTCTTTGAGGTCTAGTGTTGCAAGGAAGTCTCCTTCACGCAACAGTGGTAATACCTGCTGTAGAGTGATAATGTGGAAATGATCTGATAAGATGTATTGGTTTAGGGGCCTGAGGTCCAAAATTTGTCTGAGAGACCTGTCCTTCTTGGGGATTAGGAAGTACAGAGAGTACACCCCTGTACCCTGGTGTTCTAAGGGTACTAGATGACTTCTTGCTGCAATAAGTGTAGGTGTTCTGCGGACATAGGACGGTGTCTTGGGGGTATGTTGGGTGGTGTGGAGATTAATTCTAGGCAATAGCCATGCTGTATAATTTGCCTCATCCACCTGTCTGTAGTTATGTTTTCCCAGACTGGCAGGAACTGCTGTAATCTTCCCCCGACCGGTGTTACATGGTCTGGGGGTAGTGACAAGAAGTCGCTGTTTGGTATTGGTAGAGGATCTGGTGGTGTTATTCCCTCGTCCTCTACCCTTGGTGTTATTGCCATGGTATCCACGTCTACTGTTCTTGTTGTAGGTGTTTTGCATGTTGCTTTTGTTGTAAGAGGTTTGCTGTGTTGAGCCTCCTCTTGCAGCTCCTCTGTTGCCGGAGCGACGAAAGGAGCCGCCTCTGTATTGTTGTGACTGCAAGGCTCCCATAGACTTGGCTATCTTTCGGTAGCCTTCATTTTGTCCAATATTGTGCCCACATCAGGACCAAATAAAAAATCAGGGTTTACAGGTTGATTGAGTAAAGTGCTCTGAACTTCATTCTTAAAACCAGAGATGCGTAGCCACGCATGTCTTCTGAGCATGACACTGGTATTGATAGCCCTGGCAGCTGTTTCTGCTGCATCTAAGGCACATTTGATGGAGGCGTTCGATATTAGCTTCCCTTCTTGTATTAGGAATTCTGCCTGTTCCTTATAAAGGTCAGGTAGATGCTGGAGAATCTGCTCTAGTGTGTCATAGTGTGCCCTGTCATATCTGGCTAACAGGGCTTGTGTGTTTGCAATTCTCCATATGTTAGCTGCTTGAGCAGCCACCCTTTTGCCCGAAGCCTCCAGAATCTTAGACTCCTGGTCTTGAGGTGGAGCTTCGCCAGAGGTTTGTGAATTAGCAAGTTTACGTGCATTGGATACGACCAAAGAGTCTAAAGGCAGCTGTCCCTTAATGTATGTAGGGTCCACTGGTGCTGGCCTATATTTTCTCTCTATTCTAGGGTTAATGGCCTGTGCCCTGGTTGTTTCTTTAAATATGTCCCCTGCATGTTTAAGCACCCCTTTTAACATTGGTAATGTTTTGACAGTTTTTTCTGAGGTGTTGAAAGTGTCAAAGAGGAAGTGTTCGTCAATGGGATCTGCATGCATCTCCACATGGTGATTGTATGCTGCTCTTTCTATCAATGCGTTGAAGGCAGCTGTGTCCTCTGTAGGCGAAGCCTTAACAGGGTATGCAGTATTGTCTGGAATTGGCTGAGAGTCTCCAGGATCTACAGGTTCAGACCATGGTTGATTGTGGATGTCCTGGTCATTGTCCACTGGATAATTGTACTGTTCATTGTCCTCATACTCCCCATAGTCATCTGTGCGTGTGGGAGAATATGTATAAGTTTATTGCACATATGGTGTGAAAGGCTCAAAGAGAACTGGAGATGATGAATTATCTTTTTTCCTTTTGAGTGGTATCTTATAGGATTCAGCTTAAGTGTCTGGTCTGATTTTCCTTTTTAATAGGGTAACTGCCAGTATCGGGGTCAACATACAGTTTTGACTGTTCCTCTGTTGAGGGCTCCTGTTCTTCAGGTGTTTTAGCTCTTTCCCCCGATATCGCCTTTTTTGTTTGTGTCGGTTTGAATCTGGTTGTTTGTTCGACCGCTCTTGGCTTCACGTGTGTAGGAAGTCCGATTTTAATCGGTCCGAGAGACTTTGGTGTCTCGATAGTCTTCTTAGACTGTATGAACTTTTTTGGAGCCGTTGTTATCGATCCGACTGTTTTTGTTTGTTCGATAACCATTGTGTGGCCTGGTGTCGTCTTTGGAGCTTGCTGCTTCGGAGGGATATTCTGTTGCCTCGGCTCGACGGACCCCTTCAGTTCGATCCTTGTCTTCGGCTCGAGTGTTTTTGTGTGCACTGGCCTTGGTTTGTCGACTTTTTGTTTCGGTTCGACAGTCTTCTGTTCGAGTCCTTTGTTTGTGTTGCTTGGCGTCGACATTGATCTCGTCGGTTCGACGGCCTTTAGCTTAAACGTGGACATGGGTGTACTGGCTCTCGGCTCGACAACCCTTGCATGCGACCCAGACGGGTCGACGACCTTTTTCTGCTTGGTCGGCTTCGATGGATCCACACTTCTCGGTCCGAAGACTGAAGTCTATCAGTTTCGGTTTCTGTTTTGCTTCCATCACTTTCGGTTTTCCCAAAGTTTGGTAATGTCGGCACCAATGGCTCTTGTATTATATTCTTAGCCGGGCTTAAATGCGGGCTATAGAATCGATGTTTTGATCTTGGTTAAGGTCTTCCGGCGATGTCTCGACCTGAGTCTCTGGAAGCGTATCAGTAAATGCATTGGGCTCCGTACTCACGGTCGGCCCGGTGTCCTCGACGGAGTCGTTCTCGACGGCTCCGATGCCCTGATCGTCATCTCCCACCTCGATGATGTCTTCTTCGTCGATGTAGTAGTTGGAGTCATGTTCTGACCCCTGCTCCGACTGCTGATCTGAGTCTTTAGCTTCGACGACCTCTTCGTCGTCTTCAAAGATATTTTCCGGCTCAGGTGCTGACTTCTGCATCGTCTGCCTCGCTGCTCGTCGAACCCGAAGTGTCTATTTCAATCGAAATTGAGCACAAGCTAAGCAGTCGGCTTCATTGTGTTCTGGAGATAAACACTTGTTAAACACGGGTGTTTATCTATGTGAGGGTATTTAGAGTTACAGTTGGGGCATCTTTTGAATGGACTTCGTTCCATCGACGATCGGTCCTTTGGTGTCGAAAAGGCCACGCGTCCTGATTCGACGTGTTGAGTACAAACAGGAATAAAGTTGTCGGCACCGATCGAATAACAATACCGACGACCCCGAAGGCCTTTAGAAAGTTTTAATCGATTCCGAACTCCGAAAGTACATCCGAACCCAATGGCGGAAAAAAACAATCTGAAGATGGAGAGAATGCCCTTGCGCACTGTAGTCCAGAGGAGGAGCCACCTATCTCGTGATACTTCGAAGACTCTTCCAGGACAACAATGTGCAATCATCCGGACCCAACACTAGGCGGCGATCTATGCACAGATATGAATTCAGCAGCCCACATGCCTCGAACCTAGGATTACAGTTAAGTAACTAATCCTTCTCTTCCAGGGAATCCTCATCAATAGTCATAAGCACTAGAATAGAATAGCGAGCCTCACCTCATCCCCCTGCGGGCAAAGGAAAACATAACAGTAAATTAAGCAATCAGCTCAGATAACTAAGCCTGGACAGATAGATTACTATCCGAATAGATTCCTCAAGGAGGCCTGGCCCGCTTAAGCATCAGCCCTGGAATCGGATTCTAGACAATAATGCCTTGTGAAAGTGTGAACCGATCTCCAGGTTGCAGCCTTGCAAATTTCTGACATTGGAACATCATGTAAGAAAGCTACCGTGGCCACTTTTTCCCTAGTGGAGTGTGCTTTAGGAGACAACAACAAGGGTTTATGCGCCAACTGGTAAGCCAATTTTATACAGGATACTATCCATCTTGAAATGGATCTTTTGGAGGCTGGGAAACCTGTCCTCATGGCACCATAATTCAGAAACAATTGAGCCGATTTCCTTATGCCCTTGGTACCCTCCAGATAGAATTTAAGCACTCTTTTGAGGTCCAAGGAATGTAGCGACCTCTCTGCAGGAGTCGCGGGGTTTGGAAAAAAAGACGGTGGAGAGATTGACTGATTAATATGGAAACACAGTATAAGGTTCTTTTGCACACAGCGCTTGGATCTCGCTTACTCTGCGCGCTGATGTTATAGCTAACAGAAAAGCGGCCTTCCACATCAGGTGCTGTAAAGAGGCTTTGTGAATTGGCTCAAAAGGAGGACCCATTAATCTAGACAGCACCAGATTCAACTCCCAGGGAGGAGAAGGGGTTTTGAACCGGGGGATACACTTTCTTCAACCCCTGTAAGAAATACTTGACCACCTGCATTTGAAAGAAGTAAAAGAGTAGTTTCAGCTGCTGTGCCGAGTATAGGTGAGGGTACGGCTCCCATCCACTCATCCCTAAGTCCTCGATTTGGACTCCGTGAGAAATTCAGATCCCTTTTCATGTTTGCCTTAAATCATCTCGATCTGTATACAACCGACATTGGATGGTGGGGTCATTTTAACAGGGTCGCAAGCACGCTTTGTCCACGCGCCCCTCTGCGGTTCCCTTATAGACGGCGCTCTCCCACTGAAACATCCACATGTGTTGCCAAACACTGTGCATATCTCTGACATTTAAGTCGTATTAAGAAGCACTCCTACTCCAGCTGGTGAAAGGCAGACAGCAAGTCTTTTAGCCACTAACGTTGACATTTTAATTATTTCGTTCATTTCAGTTTTTATTTTTTAGTAATATGTTTTTTAGACGCCAATATACTATAAACATTTTTATAACCAACTATGGTTGCCAAAATCACTAGAATTGCTTTCAAAATCCTTCCTCCCTAAAATAGTCACCGCTAATAAATATATCAGAAGGTAGATGCGATATTGATGCAATTTCTCCCACGTAGGTGTTTGCCTTTGTGGTTATGCACGTCCCCGCTGCATCACAGGGTACACAGCCTCACAGGGGGTGCCTGAGCTCCGTGGCACGGTGTACAGATCTGTCGACCTTGCCACGATTCCCTCCGCGCGCCCTTCGGTGTAAAACGCACTTACCATGGACAAGAAGAATATCACGGTTGACGTGTTTGTCTGCTTCCCTCGTGTTTTGACGGTAGAGGTGGAGGGTGGGCAGGCGCTGTGCACACGGTCTGCTGGATAACCTGCCTTACAGGTACCATCATTTGAGAACGGATGCTACACGAGGCAGTCTGCACAGGCATGAAGCACTAGAGGAAACCAGCGATTCACAACGTTTGCAAAGGACGAGAAGAGTGAACGAGCCCGACCTGCAGCGCGAGAGCGCGAGACTTACCCCAGTCTGCGGCGCGAGGAGCACCGCGCACGAGGCAAGCACATAGTGCCCGAGCTGGGCACAAGAGAGACCCAGCGAGCACAACCTGCAGTGTGGAGTGCGACAAGCAAGAGCAGACAGGGCACCATCATGGCAGAGGAAGATTCCGACACGCGCCTTGGGATTTAATCGCGCACTGAGCTGTCTACGTTACAAGCTCACGCGCGCGACCCAATCCGAAGGCGCGCGTCGGAATCTGCCTCGGCCATTGACAATGCTGCGCGCGTGGCCAGCTCTTGTCTCCACTCGTTGTCGGCTCACCCGCACGTTTTCGCGAGGGCGAGACCTAAAAAGTAAGGTTGGCTAGGTGACGTTCTGTATGCCGTAATGGCTGACAAATGAACCCTGATGGAGGCAAATTTCAAACCCGATTTTGCTAAATATAGAAGGTAAGGAAGAATGAAGTCTTCCTGCCCCTTCGTAGGGTTAAAATGGTTTTCAACACACTATAGGTAGAACCTCTTCCATTTAAAAGCGTATGACGCTCTTGTGGAGGGTCGCTTAGCCTCTTTTAGGATATGCATGCAGTCCTGCGGCAGATTCAAGTGTCTGTATTGTGGGACCTCAGGAGCCATGCTGCCAAGTTCAGGGAGGGAAGGCTGGGATGGAGAATCCTCCCGTCCATCTTGGTCAGTAGGTCCGCTCTGTACGGTAGCCTCCTGTGGGGGAGTACCGTTAACTGAATAAGGTCCGGGTACCATCACTGCCATGGCTAATCTGGAGCTATCAGAATCATCTTCATGTTGGATCTAATGAGCTTGGACACCACCTTCGGGATCAGTGGCAGAGGAGGAAAGGCGTAGGCAAATGTCTCTGACCAATCCATCAAAAGCGCATTCCCCCTTGTCTCTGGACGGTGGAATCTGGATGCGAAGGCGTGGCATTTTTTCTTTTTGTCATTTGCAAATAAATCTATTGCTGGACGACCCCACTGTTGGAAAATGTCTGCCACCACCTCGTCGTGCAGAACCCAGTCTGGCTCATCTTCGAAGTGCCGACTGAGTGAGTCTGCTTTGACATTCTGCTCTCCCGGAAGGTGCACTGCCACTATGGAGAGGTTCCGAGCCAGAAGCCAGTGCCAGTTCGCCTGAGCCTCCAGGGAGAGAGGGCGAGAGCGCGTACCACCCTGTTTGTTTAGATAATACATGGTGGTCGTGTTGCCTGTTTGGATCAGGACCGAGTTGGACATGATTGAAGGCAAAAAAGCTTTCAGAGCAAGATGGACTGCTTGTAGCTCCAACATGTTTATGTGGTAGGACTGTTCTTTCGACCACCGGCGTTGCATTTGAAGGCACCCCATGTGTGCCCCCATACTTGAAGAGATGCATCCAATATCAACAGTTGCACTGGAACTGGTTGATGGAAAGGAACTCCCACCAACAGATTCTGCGGCAGAGTCCAAAACTTGATAGAGGATTTCGTTGCTTGGGAGAGCACGATCTGATCCACCCAGCACCCCGTTGCTTGGTCCCACTTGTCTTCTAGATCTTGTTGCAACTGACGCATTCTCAGTCTGGCAATTGGGATGAGGAATATGCAGGAGGCCATCGACCCCAGCAGAGACGCCACTTGCCGGACTGCTGGGGCGATCTTTCTGAAGCAGAGCCTTACACTTCTGCTGCATTGAGGAAAGTCTCTCCTTCGAAGGAAACGCTCTTCCTTTGTTTGTATCCAGAGTCGATCCCAGATAGTGGATCGCCTGGGTGGGCTGTTGTACAGACTTCTCCATGTTCACATGAAGACCCAGTTGGTGTAGTTGCTGTAGACAGATTTGGAAATCGCTCCTAACTTGTTGAGGAGATGGCTCTTTGAGGAGCCAATCGTCTAAGTAAGGGTAGACGAATAGACCTTTTCTGTGCAGGGTGGCCGCCACCACTGCCATGCACTTGGTAAAGACTCGCTGTGCGGACTTCAGCCCGAAGGGTAAGACCATGTATTGAGGGTGCTTGCCTCCGACCACAAACTGCAGATACTTGTGGGGACGTGGAGCAATGGGTATATGGAAGTACGCATCTTGGAGGTCCACTGAACAAATCCAATCTCCTGCTTGCAGATGTGGACGTATTTGATGAAGGGCCAACATGCAAAACTTCTCCTTCACGATGACTTTGTTCAACAGGCAGAGGTGCAGGATAGTTCTGAATTTATGCTCCTGGTCTCTTTTGGGCACAAGAACGTACCTGGAGTAGACTCCCTTCCCTCGTTGCCCGGAAGGAACCTCTACGACCTTTTTTCACAGAAGGGTTGCCACTTCCTTCCGGAGCAACTTTAGTTGGTAAGGACGAGATCTTTTTGGAGTAATGTCCTTTGGAAGCACACTAAAACGTAGTGCGTATCCATTGCGCAGTATATTGAGCACCCAACGATCTTTTGTGATGCTGCACCACTCTGCTAGATGATGTGAAGCACTTCTCCCCACTGGAGTGGGCAACGGCGCCAGAGGAAGCTCCTGCTCATTGCTTTCCTGCCGATATGGCCGTGGTAGAGGACTGTTGCTGGAGACAACCTCTACCTCTGTTGGATTTATGGCCCTGGTACTGCGACTTACCTTGGTTTTTTCCTTGGGACAATTGAGGGGTTTGAACCCTCTGCTGTTACCCATGCGCTGGTTGGGCCTGTATCGACGTTTGTACTGCTCCTTTTTTCCAAGCCCACGGCTTTGAGGGTGTCAAGTTCCGCCTTCATCCTGCCCATTTCCTCATCTGTATGGGTGCCAAACAGAGAGGAGCCGGAAAACGGGAGATTTAGGATTCTCTGCTGTGCATCTGGCTTGAGTGCTGTTAGCCCCAACCAGGAGGATCTCCTGGCACAAAACCCATGGGCATATGAATGCGCCGATAGAGTAGCTCCGTCCGCTGCCGTACTGATCACTTCATTGGCAACAACTGACCCCTCGGTGATGATCTCTTCAAAGTCCTTCTGATCCTCTCATTGCAGCTTCTCTTTGAAGCGGTCCAATGAGTCCCACAAGGCCCTATCATAGTGACCTAATAAGGCTGCTGCACTGGAGACCTTTAATGATGAAGCTGCTGAGCTTCACACCTTACGTCCCCAAGAGTCCTGGGACCTACTTTACTTATCGGGAGGAACCGAGGAAGACACAGCCACAACATGAGTTTTCCTCGCTGCCGCAATGATCAGAGTCTGCAGGAGGATCCGTTTTCAAGAAGACAGGGTCTCAAAGCCGGCTTGTATTTTTTCTGAATTCGAGCCGGTGCGGCCTTGATCGTAGCTGGTGTCAGGAAGATGTCCATCACAGGTTCCAGAAGCCCAGGAATCAAGGGGAGTAATGGACGAGACGCTGCCTTCTGATGGAGAGCCTCAACGATCACCGTTGTTGCCACCTGAGGGGCTGACATCTCGATGTTCAGATTCTGAGCCCCTCTCTGAAGCTGAGCCCCTCTCTGAATCACGTCATGGTAGGTGTTGATGTCATCTATCAGAGATACCCTCGATACAGGGCTGTCCGATTGGGTAGGGGAATAATCCCTCTTCGATGATCGGGTGGAAGACCACGACGGTGTCCTTCTCCTTCTGCGATGGGAACTATGTCTTCGTTCCTGGGACCTGCCTGTGTGTTCCTCATGTCTTTGGGAACGCGATCTGTCCACCTCCTGCACCAACCTTTGTAAAGGTGACCTGTGGATGGACTGGCATATTCCTGCATCCGCTGTGTCGCCCCATTTCCTTGTCCCAGTGATGCAGGGGAGGAGCCATCTTGGAGACCAGAGCACAGCAGGGGATGCCTCCCTCTGAGATGGACATAGGAGCAGGTCTGCTGGAACGCCCTTCTGGAGAGGCTGATCTCGCAGAAGGATGTCTGGAGGAGTGAGAGGAAGAATGGCGTGATGCGGATTCCGTCACCAGAACCACGGATCCTTCTCTGGACCTCACTGAGGTGGGCCTCGACATCTGGCGTGCGTCCCTCGACGTCGAACGAGACCTTCTCGACGTCGATCTCCGGTCTGATGTTGGAACCGGTCTTGACCCTTCTCTACTCAACGTCGGATCCCTTGCAGACGATCCCTGAACATCCCTTCGTCTCGACGTCAAACGTCGACTCAACGGCGAACGTGGCAGTGCAGATCCAGATGAAGGGGGTCTGCTCCTAGACGCCAAACGTAGTCTTGTTGACGACGGCGGAAGGCTGCTCTTCCTCGACGCCGATAGTCGTCGAGACGGCGGAGGATCACGAGTCTTCGACGTCGACGATGTACCTGAATGTCGATGTCTTCTCGACGGCGAGCCCGCCGTCAATGGACTTTTCTTGGACAAATGACCTACCGGTGGTAGATTTTTCAGCGCCGAGCCCGATGCAGAGGTCGAAGGGTGAAGGATCTTACTTCTAGATGGTTAGCTAGACCTCTTGGAACCCTTCTTCACCGGCAACTTGCCTCTTATAGACAAATTATTTTTCTATCCTTTAAAGTCCATTTGGACAGGGTCGGACAATGAGGCCAAGCCTTAGGGTCATGTTCCTTAGGCAAACAAAGGATACAGACTTCATGAGAGTCTGACCTGGCCTTTTTACCACAAAAAGGGCAGGGGTCCAAAAGTGAATGCATTTTGAGTAGAAAAAAATGCCCAAAACTGTAAAAAAAAGAAAGAACATTACTTCAGAAGGTGAAAAACGTCGAAGTAAAAAAAGTGAAGATTATTTCTGACTAAAATCAAAAAGTATTGGAGCTGTGTAACCAGGATCCTTCCTGAAGGAGCCGGAAAGAACAACTGACCTAACTGTCACCCCTGAGGCATGATGGGAAGCTGGGGGTCATGACTGCCTTAAAGGCACAGTGTCAGTTTATCTCTATGTTGCTACGAGTTGGCTTTTCAGTCATTTTAGACTGTTTCTGCAATGCAGCCTGGGAGCTGTTATGCTTTCAGTCCTATGGGAGTTTCTTCAGACTGCTAAGCATTCAAACAGATTTAAAACCTGTTTTGCGGTTTTATTTTTCCCTGTTTCTAATGTATGCTTTTATGATATAATGGGGAGTCCTTACAGCCTTAATCAGCTCTGGTGTATATAAGGCTGATATATATATATATATATATATGCTCCAATCGTCCCTTTCTCCAGAAACGATAACGCACTCACGGGGGCTATGTTTACAGTTCTTTATTTCGGCTTTCAGACAAGAAAAACAGACGCGTTTCAGACCTCAAGTCCTTAGTCAGTGTTTGCATGCGCTGCATTTCCCAACACAATATATACAATTCACTTCCTGTTAGATAAAAAGGAATGAAGGACAAATCATTTAAATCCAAAAGGGCAGCCATTACTAAGTGGGTTAAATTCTTCACACAGTGACATATTCGCAATGTGTTATTACCCCTGTGTTATACTGATGCCGATTTCACTAGATTAGAGTGAATTTAATCTCGCTGTGTATCAGCATATCATGGCATCTCAATGGCCGTATTTACAGATATTTACAATACGTTACAGAAGATTCGAACACCATTTTAGACAATGCGATCATCACCTAGTTGCACAGGGAATTTACTGATTTCCATCATTGTTTATTAACATATGAATTATTCCCAAGTCTGTGAAAATCGATGTAATCTCGCCGTGTATCGGCCCATCACCGACTAGAGCAACTTCGGCAAGATCGCAGTCTAAAAAAGCCATCACCTTTGTAACATGGTTTTTGTTGTTTACAATTTTTTCATAATTTACAATTCAACTCACTGATTCTTCCAATAGAATGTACCAAGAGAATATATCCGGGATATATCGAATTACACTCTCATATATATATATATATATATATATATATATATATATATATATACACACACACACACACACACACACACACACGCAAGGATGGCGTGCTTCAGCCACTTTGAACGGCGGGCTCACGACGGGGTTCGCCAGCCCCTCAATGTGCACACACTCCTGGTTCGCAATCCTTCCTACGGGGGAAAAAAAACAGAGTCTGAGCCCAAATGTAGTACGGTGCTTGTCAGATTTAATCAGCAGAAAAAAAACACCCCAACGCGTTTCGAGATCAGCCGATCTCTTGCTCACGGGTGGAGCTTACCAGTACCATCATTCATTTAAAGTAACATGCTTTGTTTTGAATTACACCACGTGATCATAGACATAGAGAAAACATTAAGTTAATGCAGTGTCACCAATATTGTTTAGATAAACGTTTTCTTGTAAACATTCATATCGTGTCATTGTCCAGAAAAGGAAACCATACAATGGAAGTCACGTTTCATTTGGCAGCCGTATTTACAATGCAACAATCAACATCAAGGTATATTGAGTGTTCAACAAAAGTTTATATTGTAGCCATGTGAGCTTTCACAATGCCATCTTGCTCAGGCTAATTATCCCCCGGCAACAGTTGCTATATTTGTGTTAAGGCACACCAACAGTGAACATATAAATAGTCCTTGGTTCACAATACCGCCCCAGTGGGCTTATGCCGCATAGCTCAATTTTGCCATTACATTATGCTCACTGTTTGTGTGCCTTAACACAAATATAGCAACAACTTTGCACTGAGGAAACTGTGGCCACGGCTCCTTTGTTGAAAAACTCGACGTGAATTCTGTGAGTTTTCTTCAGGGTGACAGCGTGTTTGGTTTAGAGGGGGTGGCTACCCCAGCCGTGTGCCCGCCGGATTTGTGGCTTGGGTCAGCCTAACTTTTGTGTTTCCCTAACTTTCGTGATATATATATATATATATATAAAAACACAGTTTGCCTGCTGTAGAAAAAGCCGCAACACAGGTAAGTTTTCGCCAAGACTTTAATAGGAGGTTGCTGCAGGGACTGAAAACGAAACTTCATCAAATGAATGTCCAGCTTAGCCGGACGCGTTTCGTGATGGGTCACTTCATCAGAGGCTTGAGCTTGAGTGTCTTTGCACGCTAATCTAGGTACTCTTTAAGTGTTCTCAACACCGCCCATGTGGGCGCGGCCACTCCTGTGGCATGCTGGATGTTGCAGTACCATCTCTTACTCCAGTGAGCTAGTGTGTGCAGACCTCAATGTCGGTACAAGTGTTACCCTCGTGGGCTGTGATGTCCGTCTCTGGCCCCCGCACACACTCTTGTTCCTCCAATATTGTAGCACCTGTGATCCAAAAACCGGCGTCGTTAGGCGTCGATCAGGAAATGCAGAACAGCATCCGGGCTTTTTCCGCGGCTCAGGCAGGGCCGCTCACAATACAAAAACACAGTTTGCCTGCTGTAGAAAAAGCTGCAACACAGGTAAGTATTGTGAGCGGCCCTGCCTGAGCCGCGGAAAAAGCCCGGATGCTGTTCTGCATTTCCTGATCGACGCCCAACGACGCCGTGTAAACAAAGCTCTCTTAAGAGATACATTATGCAAACAATATAATTGCAAAGATAGACTCTTTAGATGGCATGTAACCAACGTTGAACAATCTTGCCGTGGATCGGCCTGGGCAACCTATATTGCTGGTTGCTGGCAAGTTCCCACATTTCCTCCCCAAGGTGCATAAAGATCGGCTTAAACCACCAGGGAGACCCATTGTCTCCTCAATGGGCAGTCTAACCGAAAATCTGTCAAAATTCCTAGACCACAATCTGTTCGAAGCTGTACTGACATTGAAGTCTTACATAAAAGACACTACTGACTTCATAAATCACATTGAGTCTGTAACCTGGCAACCATCCTATTGCTTGTTGGCATTAGATCTCACTAGCCTCTACACGAGCCTTGATCACCAACAAGGTCTCTATGCCATGGAGAATTTTTTGAAGAAAAGACCGCTCAAGTTTGCCATCCATAACACTATGCTTTTGGAATTCGCTGAGTTCTGTCTGTTTAACAATATTTTTGTCTTTCATGGGGAACTATTCAGACAAACCTCGGGGACCGCGATGGGCACCTGCTTCCCCCCCCAGCTATGCGAACTTGTTCGTTGGCTGGTGGGAGGAGCAGGTGGCCTGGTCTCCGGCCAATGCAAAATGGTCTGAAAAAATTGTGTCTTGGAGCAGGTACATAGACGACCTGTTCCTTATTTGGAATGGCAGTGAAAGCGAGGCCGCAGACTATGTACAACATCTAAATGACAAAACACTAAACTTACACTTTAGTGGGGAGATTAGTTCGGTGGCAGCGAACTATCTAGATCTCAAAGTAGAGATCACAGACGGTAAAATTAATACAGCACTCTTCAGAAAACCGACCGCTGGTAACAGTACACTTCATGCGTCTAGCGGTCATCCTAAGAAACTAGTGAACAGCATCCCATATGGGGAATTTCTTAGGTTAAAACGGAATTGCTCCAGGGACAGAGACTTCGAATTGGCAGTAAGAGAGCACTAATCGATTCCTGGCTAGGGGTTACGATGCTAAATTGTTACAAAGTGCTTTACAAAGAGCTAAAACCATATCCAGAGAAGAATTACTAAAACCAGTGAAATCCAGTAATGAGACCAAACATTTCAGAATGATTACCACCTATTCAGAAGATGCCAATTTAAGATCTATAATGAAGAGAAATTGGCATATTTTGGGGACAGACAACATCATTGGGTCCGACATCTCCACGGGACCACTAATAACTTTTCGGAAAGCCCGTTCCCTGAAAGATAGTCTCATACATAGTCATCTGGCTGACCCTTCTAGACAAGTTACCTTGACTGATATGAGGGGATTCTTTCCTTGCGGAAAGTGCAAGGCCTGTGCCTTTAGCAGAAGAGTTCTCTCAGATCATATCAATGGGTTATCATTAGAAAAAAAGATAACCAAATTCATGACCTGCCTTACCACTCACGCTGTGTACTGTTTGGTCTGCCCCTGTGGTCTTCGTTACATAGGGAGCGCTATCCATAGCGTCAAAATCAGAGTGTTAGAACACATGCGGGACATCGGTAAAAGGGATCTGAATTATCCAGTAGCCCAGCACTTTGCCATCAAACATCGGGGTAACCGGGACCTGTTACGATATTTTAGCATTGACTGTATACCCAATAATGCCAGAGGAGGTGACAGAGTCTTGAGACTCAGGAGATTGGAGTCTCGTTATATAATAGACTTACAAACTAAATCTCCGAATGGTTTGAATTCAGGGAAAGAATTAATGGTCCATTTGGGTTGATGAATTTATACTGTCAATATAAACTGTTTATACATTGTGTAGAGCTATCAAGTTATGAACTGTATCTGTTGTGTGAATTTCTGGTATAGATATAAACATATACATTTAAACGGTTGCCAATACACGGCTTTATTTAGGAAATGTGGGTACTTGCCAGCAACCGGCAATATAGGTTGCCCAGGCCGATCCACGGCAAGATTGTTCAACGTTGGTTACATGCCATCTAAAGAGTCTATCTTTGCAATTATATCGTTTGCATAATGTGTCTCTTAACAGAGCTTTGTTAACACAAGCGGGCATGCTTCGTTGGTCGTAATTTTGACCATTCTAAGATGGCGCGTGTTTTTGACTGACACTGGGGCGCTAGTCCTTTATTTTCCAGAGAATGTTCTCTTGAATAAATGGCGTTCTGTAACACTTTCACTGTAAACACACTGACTAAGGTAACCTACCAAAACGCGTCTGAAATAAAAACCGCTACTGCTGTAACCAACCCCGCGAGTGCTGCATATTTCTTTCCTGGACTGGTAGAATATATATATATATATATATATATATATATATATATATATATATATATATATATATAGTCTCAAGCCGAAACATGTTGTAGGTGTGATTTAACACCCTTGGATCTTGTATTCTGGAGTGGTGTGTCGTTTTTCTGAGAGCGTTGCCATTTGGGAACTCTTTGTGGATATGGATATATATATATATATATATATATATATATATATATATATATATATATATATATAGTTGTTTCCAGGGTCCCGTGCATGGGAGGGAATATTCTAGTGCTCGTCAGTATAGGATCCTCTGGAAGAGAAATACTCCTTCGCTCCAGCTCCTTAAGACCATGTTCATGATCTCAGATCATCTTTCTTTCCTCCATGGCTATTCTTTTGTCTTCTGTTTCATTCTCCAGCTGGAATTTTGCTAATTCAAACTTCTTGCTTCCTGCCTGGCCTTCAGCTCCTCTGGGGACAAGCCACTGCTGCCTGGCCAAGGAGGGTTCACCCCCCTCCCAAAAGCACATCCACCTAGGAAGAGGCCCCTCTGCCTCCCCACTGAGATCTCCAGATTGCCCGATGGCATGTCTGGCTGCTACCAAGGACCTCAGTACCTTTTGTAGTTCCTCCTTCATGGTGAGGCCTCTGACTTTGACCTTTAGGTTTTTGCAAAAAGCCTTCAACTCTTTCACGTTGTAGGATTCCAACCTGTCCTCCTTAAAGGCCACTTCCAAGGATGCAACAGATAATGCTCTTGGTTCAGGCATGATGAAGTAGCAAGTGCAAATAATCAATTTAACTGGCATCAAAAATAGGCCAAAAAGAATCAGTATGTGGTACATAATAGTCTGGTATTGGTGTACACCAATCACTGTAGGTCAAGAGCAAACAAGTACTCACCTCTGCCAACCAATGTAAGAAATGGGAGCCTCTAGTTGGCAAGGGCTTACACAGTTGTCCAAGTAGGGACCCTTCTTACAAGTCAGGGTAAGGGAGTTACACTCCTAAAATAACCCCTGCTCACCCCCTTGGTAGCTTGGAACAAGCTGTCTTACCTACAAAATACCACACCAGACCAGTTTAGAAAAATATCCAATATGTTTATACATCCAAAACAAGACCAAAACGATAAGAGTCGAACACACAGTACTTAAAAATATATACTTTGCAAGATATCCTTTCAACTTGCAGAAATACCTCTTAAACAGTTCTTCTGTTTCGGTAGCTTATTCCGGGACTACCGCAATACTGAAAAAAGAATCCAATAGTTCCGTCTGACAGTCGGTTGGAGGTGTGGGCAGACTCGTAAACAGAACCTTTTTCGTTGCGGCCAACACGTTAGTGTGAGCCGGTCATGGTTGTTATGTGAACTGAAGCAGTGTAGCGTGCATCGCCCTTAAGGCGTGGAGCAGGTAGCAGCCCGGTGACTATCGTCCATTGGTGTCAGTGAGACCAGAGCTAGGATGTGAATGGAGGCGGTGGTGGCAGGTCACGGTGCAAGCGACAGCAGGTTAGTAGGAGCTGGCATCAGTCGGCCCAGACTGCTGTGTGGGACGAGGCAGTGAGTCATGAAACTTACGAGGGATGCACCCAGCCACAATGTGGTCACGGGTGTCGAAGTCAGCAGGCAGCGAGATCAGGGTGGCAAAGGGCGGCAGAGCGCAGTGCGGTGCCCACAAGTCACGGTGCAAGCAGGCACTCTGTGGCATCAGTCGTCGTCGTGAGACCAGGGTTGCGGTGCAAGATATGGCGGTGTCTTCTGCGGTGCATTAAGGACACAGAGCCAGCGACAGTTTATTGCTTTTTCCTTCTCAGTGGCAACTGAAACAATGGTTCCAGAAGCGGTACCTAGACGTTGGTGAAGTCTCTGCAGTCCCTGAGACTTCAGAACAGGTGGCAAGCTCTACTTCAAGCCCTTGGAGATACTCAGCACAAGTAAACAAAGTCCAGTCTTCCACTGCCCAGGACAGAAGCGGCAACTGCAGGCCAACCAAACAAAGCAACAACACAGCAAAGGAGCCGTACTCCTTCTAGCAGCTCTTCTTGGCAGGTTCTTTGATTTCAGCGAGTGCTAAAGTTCTGGGGTCTGGGCCCCAATATTTATATTCAAAATGCACTTGTTCTCTCAGAGTGTCTGTGCCTAGTCCAAACTAGTTTTGTCCTCTCAGGCCCAGCTTCCCAGCAGGAGGTGGAGACAGCACTGTCAAAAGGAGACAAGGCACATTCAGGTGCAAGGAAATCTCCTCCCACTGCTCTAAATGCAGCCCAGGTCGGTTCAAAAACGAAATATACTGTAATTCACTACCAGGACATGTCACACACACTAGTACATGTACTACCTTTAATTTGCACCGCACCCTGCTCACAGGGCTTCCTTGGGCCTACCTTAGGGGTGACTTTTGTGTAACAAAAGTGAAGAATAGGGTGTGGCAAGTCGGTGCACTTGCTAAGTCGACATGGCAGTCACAACTGTGTGCAAACACTGCAGTGGAAGGTCTGAGATACCTTTACAAGGCCACTTATGTGGTGGCACAATCAGTGCTGCAGGCCCACTAGTAGCATTTGATTTACAGGCCCTGACACTCAGTGCACTTTACTAGGGACCTATAGTAAATCAAACATGGCAAACATGGAAACATCAATCCGTAATACAATTTACAACAGGAGCACTTGCACTTTAACACTGAACAGCAGTGAGAGTGTGCGCAGAGACACTAAACCAGCAAAAACAGAGTCAAAACCAGGAGGTCAGAAAGCAAAAAGACAGGGGAAACATGCCAAAAGATGTCCGGTCTAACAATTATATACCTGTATTGTCATCAGACTAAAGAGAAGAGAGAAAGAGGACTGAATCCTTGTGTTAATTGCAGTTGTTAAAATTGGAAACAACTGACGTATTCGCAATTAAACCAAAAGGGTTGTTAGAAACTTTATTTCGATTTTTGTCTTGTACTAAACACTCTTCTTGCATACAGAAAGGTACTCATGTTTACACTATTTAGGATAGTTTTGTTTCATGCAAATGCTGTACTCATCTACAGGTATATAAGCTGCCTAAAATCCATGCACAGCTGTGTTTCTTGTTCTGACAAAGCGAGCATTATGAGTTTTGCGATGTCTAAACCCATACCTATCTTAACTTAGGGAAAAGTTATTCTGAGCATGGAAATTACCATTTGTCTCTTACACTTTCAGTGACTGTATCCTGGTGCAAACCACACGAACTTTGATCACAGTCCATAAATTAAGAAAAGAAAAGTTCTGCATAGATTTGCAATTTAATTCAGACAGTGATTTATTTGGGAGACCTGCTTTTGGCAGTTTTGGCATGTACAATATTCTATAGCCTTGGAAACTTATTCATTTATGTGTGACATTTTTACTGTTGAAAGTTGGACGAATGCAGGATTGATTTAAATTTACTGTTGCCAGTGTATGTCAGATGAGATTGTTAAGAAGAGTTGAAAAGCCTCAAAACTTTAAAAAATGATCAATTAAGGAAAAGTTTTGCAATTCCTTTTTTTTTAAAGTGATGTTCTCAGGGAGGAAATAGAAAACAGGTCACTTGCATAACTGCAAACGTGGCCCTTTTGCATTCAGAGATTATAGACACATTCTAGAGCACAATTGTGATCAAGGACAGCATTGCGGAGTACCACTATGATCAAGGACGGCATTGCAGAGTACCACTGTGATTAAAGATGGCATTGTGGAGTACCAATGTGATCAAGGATGACAATACAGTTAGTACTTTAATTTGGATTGGCTTTAGATATAGGTACTGTCCCCAACATATCGCAAAACTCCATTTGTCAGCTTCCAAAGTCATTATGTTCAGCTGCCAACTATTCAAACTTTTGTACCACAGCTTCCTTCATCTGCAGAGTTTTCTAGGTGTGTACCCAGAGGTTGTCCTCGCTACTAGCTTTCAACAAGGACTTCTTTCTGAATCCTAGTGTCTCTTGAACAATGAGCTTAGCAGCACTCTAGGATCTACAATACCGATTCAACAAGTCATGTACCTTCAGAAGCGCTTTTTCCAGGATATACTCGAACCACAGACTCACCTTTAGACTATTCCCCAGACTAGATCCAGAGAATTTTTCAGTAGTGTTCCTGAGGTCAGTAGATGTGAAGCTCCACGCTGTTTACATAATAAACTAAAAGTGGCATATTAGATCCTCATAAGCACAACCCCTGCATGCTGATATCATTTAGTCTTTCTTTCAAGACCCTCAGATGCAGAGCATAAAACATCTGTTGGTTGAAGTGTGCTGACAGCGAACTTTGAAACTGTTAGAGAGACTATATCACTGAAAATGGAGGGGGCAGGTCAGTAAGGAATCTGTGATTAGATGAAGTATTCACCAGAAAGAGCATTACCGAAGGCAAGTGACTTGTTCTTCTGACAGATAGATCTAACCACAGATTCTCAAGTTTAGATTAAATACTAAAGTACCACCTACCCAAGATGGAGTGTCAAAGTGGACTTAAACCAAATGGTCCTGCAGAATCGACTGGGCGAAGCATTCTCTTTAGACCTATTGTCAAGGCAGTAGTTCTTCCTAATTGTTTGCCCAAACACCACGTCACAGCATGGCAGGGATCCCTAGTTTTGCTGTAGTAGCATTTGCCCTGGTGGAATGAGCGCTCAGACCTTCATGTGCCTGTTATATGGTAGTGGATAGCAGATCATAAGGAGGACTAGTCACCTCAACAGGCACAGCCATCTTTTTCTTCACTACATAAAACCCCCAAAAGAGCTGAGTCTCCACCCAATGGCCTTGGTACAATACATATAAAAGCTCAAAGCCCTTTTGTGGTCCAATTGATGTGGCTTTTTTTCTTCTTCGTGAAAGGGAGTCATAACCTTTGGTAAGAAGGCCACCTGGGTCCTCAGTACCAATTTATTTGGAAAGAAGGTGAGGCAGGGCGGTTAACCTGAAAGTGTCTGCAGTTCCCTCAGACAACAAGGTGACATGGCTGCAATGAAGAAAACCTTTTTCCTGGTCAAGAGAAGCATCATGCAACTATGAATGGCTCGAAAAGTGTACACATAAGAAATATCAAGAGCACGTTAAGGTCCCACTGTGGCATTACAAATGGTTAAGAAAGGAAACAGATTTGTAGAATGACGGCTAGAAACATTTAATAAATCATTATTAACAGTGCAAACTGCAACGCGTTGCTGGGCTGGAAAAAGAACAAAATAAGGTCTTAAAGCTTAGCTTATAAGGGGTCAGTGTTTGGGGCACTACATCAGGCAATGAATTTGGCTCAGCGAAGAGAATAGATTGATTTCATGCAAGGGTGTTTGAAGTGTTGGAAGCCATCTTTGCTTCCAATCTGCAACTCTAGTGCAGTAGCTTCCCACAATTCAATCTCCATGACAGGGTGTAAATTGCGAAGGATAGGATGAAGTATCCCTCCCCGGACAACAGGTAAGTAACTTATCCTTCTTTTCTAGGGGATCCTCATCAATAGCCATAATCACTGAATAGAATAGCAAGCCCATTTTCCGCATGCAGGCAAATGAGAAGGAATGACCTAACAAACAACCAGCATTAATCAGTGTTGGAACAGATTCCTCAAGGAGACCTAGCCTACTTGGGTGTCTGCTCAGGTATCCGAATCAAGACAATAGTGTCTTGTAAATGTATGTACATATCTCAAAGTGGCTGCTTTACATATTTCGGAACTCAGTACATTAAAGGAAAGCAGCTTCAACAGCTTTTCCTCTAGTATAATGATCCTTGGGTCTAGACCAAAGTAGCTTTTGTGCTAACTGATAAGCCATTTTGATGCATTAGACTATCCATCTGGAGATGGAACGTTTGGAAGCTGGAAAGCCTGTTCATATTGAACCGTAATTAGTGGATAATTTTCTAATCAATTTTGACCTGTCCAAGTAGAACTTTAAAACCATTTTAAGGTCTAAGGAGTGGAGTGTCCTCTTAGCTGGAATAGAGGGATTAGGAAAAAAGGTCGGAAGTGAAATGGTTTATTTTGCATGGAAGTGTAACACCACCTTTGGAAGGAAGGAGAGGTGGGTTCTCAAGACAACTCTATTGAGATAGAACACTGGGTATGGTTCTTTTGAGCAGGGAGCTTGTATCTCGCCCACCCTGCGAGCCGAAGTAATCACCACTAGGAAAGCTACCTTCCACGTAAGGTGTTGTAAATTTTGCTTTGTGGATAGGTTTTAAAAAAAAAAAAAAAAAAAAAAATATTTTTTAACAGAGTGGAGCAATGTCATCTGAAGGTCCTGGAAAAAGGCCGGGGAGTCCACATTGGGCCCATAGACTCCCACCATTGCGATCTTATATCCAAACAGCACTCCCTTTATGAGCACATATCTGCCCTCCTCATCAGTTTTGCTGCCAGTCATTACAAATGGGACACATTTGTGCACAATAATTGCTACACCCCTAGCGTATCTACTATAACAGGAAAACACTCAGAGTGACCCCTAGCCACTGAAGCCGCGTCCAGCTGCACCAAATGAGTCTCTTGCAGAAAGAGGCTATCCAACCCCATGTCGCGCCGCATAAGCCAGCACCTGCTTGAGTTTCCTTGGGGTGTTTAAACCCCGAACGTTCCAAGACATAAAGGTCAGTCTGGAAGGACCAGACTGTAAACCTATCCTGACCATAACTCCACAGTAAAGATAGTATTCAGCAAGTGTGCATACGACAGTCTACTCCAATGATACTCCCATCTACTCACCAACATGTATGACCATTGAAACAAAACATATCCCAACCCCCACCCACCGCCCAGTCTCCCAGAATACCCCGAGAGGCAGTCCCCAAACAATTGCTGAACAACAGTGCAAGTTACAAAATGCAATGACTTTTCAAAGAAACAATATCGCTGCAAAAGAAAATGTGTTAATGCCCCAAAAAGTCAAACCACAAGGCCTGCGCCATCGGGGGTAGCAACGCCACTCCAAGCGGGCAACCCAACAATCGGTTTCTGAACCGAAGACCAGTCAATTAACGTTGGAGGAACTACATCCAATAGAGAGTGGTACGAGAAGGGTGCAAAAATTAATTAACGCTTAGTGGTCAGCCCTGACCAGTTTCAGCAAAAAGGTCAGCACTGGATTGTGTGTCGTTACGAGGCGGAGTGTTCGGCGCTGAACCAGAAGCTGCCGATGAGCCCTACGGAAATCTTGCGCTTCCATGGTTGAGTCAAAACTGCGGAATCTGCCGTTCACATCCACCTTCAACCTAGCGGGGTACAGCATACCGTATTTCAGTCCTAAGTTCCGGAGGGTGGATTTGACTCCATTATACTTGTGACGTGCCTCCTGGACCATCAGTGTGAAATCGGGAAAAGAGGACAGCTTGCTGCCCTGCCTCTGTATTTCCCCAGTCTCACGTGCCACACGTAACACTGCGTCGCAGTCGCGAAAGTTCATGATTCTGGCGATAATGGGTCGTGGTAGTTGGCCAGGGCGAGGTTTAGGCCCCAGAGACCTGTGTGCGCGCTCAACAACGAAGCCAGCAGTGAAGGTGTCTCTGCCAAATAGTTCGATGAGAAGGGTTTCGACAAATGTGTCGAACCGGCCCGTGGCCGTTGTCTCCGCCATGCCAAGAATGCAAATGTTATTGCGCCGACTACGCGCCTCCAAGTATTCAAGTATTTTCTCAACCCGCTCCAGTCTCTTAAGCGACTTCGAGGCGCCATCTTCTATGTCCGATATCCTTGATTCAGCCACATCGAGCCTTCTGTCATGGGCCTGTACCTTGGAGCCCATGTCCGCTAGTTTTTGCTCTAGGCTGTCGAAGCGGGTGTCAAGCGCCTTGAAGTCGGCGCGCGTGGCGACCATAGCCGCGGCGTCACCCAGGTCCGTCGAGTTGGAAGCTCCGGCTGCCGAACCAGGTGGAGGGTCCGTAGCGAGAAGGGGGGTCTTATCGAAGCTAAGCTTCCTCTGGTTAGGGTCTCTCTTCCCCATCTCCACGGTAGCCCCAAAGGCGAAATTGAGTTGGAAGCGACTGTGCGGGCAACTCGTTAGTGGGGGGGACCGGCAGAGAAACACCAAGCTCCAGACAGTTCCACAAGCAGGAAGGCCTCAGCGTCTGACTGTAAATTGCACACAGCCGAGGTGAATGAGAACAAGGTCAGCCTCTTCGCACGGAGAGTTATGACGTCGGATCACAGCAGGGGCCCAGTTCTGAGTTGCAGCGCACTAAGTACGAAGTGCAGCCGCTGCGTACAGCGGGGCGGGGAGCTGCCCTCTCCCGTCGCTAGAGCAGCAGGAATGGAGGGATTCGAAGATCTCCTCAAGTGCGTCCGAGGCGGGCCGCCGAATACCACTTAGCAGCGCCACCCAGCCGCCGCACTCCCCCACCCCCGCCGTCCCCCAGCGAAAGTCCCCGCCTGCCGCCCAGCACCCGGCCTAGGCCCGCAAATCGAGGCCCCGGTTCCGGCACCCCCCAGGCCAAAGGGGTGGGGTCGCACCGGGAACCGGCAGCCCCCACCCGGGAGCCCGCAGAGAATGGGCAGCGCACGAGAAACCCTGCAGGAGACGTTCGAAAGGGCGAAGGCCCGGCAACCAGGCACCGCGCTGCACTCACCAGTGATCTGGCGCAGTTGGAGAAGATGCCACCGAGGTCCGAAGGCCCTGCTTCTCCTCCGCCGTGCACACTCCACAGGCTGCTCCCGCGCTCTCTCAAGTCACCCAGATGGTCGGGACGACATCAGTGTTCGGATCCGCAAGGATGTAGGGAACAGGAGTGGCGGATTACATCTCAGTCGCCGCAGTCAGGAGCCCGCATGGAGGAGCCTCACGGAAAGGCAGCCAATCCGATCGCCACCACGCCCCCGCTTTGTGGATAGGTTTAAATGGGAGACCCATCAATTTAGATAGCACTAAGCTCAGTTCCCAGGGAGGTGAAAGAGGCCGAACAGGAGGATAGACCTTCTTTAAGCCTTGCAAGAAGTCCTTTACTACCTGCAGTTGAAAAAAGGAAGACTGAGAAGGAGGACGCCTATATGCCGTAATGGCAGCAAGGTGTACCTTAATGGAAGAGAATTTTAAGTCTGCCTTAGCCAAATGAAGCAGGTAGGGCAAAACCACCTCCTCCTCTCCCTTGTTAGGATCACAATTGTTTTGCACACACCATAAATAAAAACGTTTCCATTTTCAAGCGTATGAGTGCCTTGCAGAGGGTCTTCTAGCTTCTTTAAAGATGGTCCTGCAGTCCTGTGGAAGGCGTAAGTGACCAAACTGGAGGATCTCAGGAGCCATGCTGCCAAGTTCAGTGATGAATGCTCCCGTTCACCTTGGACAGCAGGTCCGGTCTGCACGGCAGACTTTTGTGTGGACATTCTGACAGGTGTTGAAGGTCGGGGTATCACCATTGCCTCGGCCAGTCCAGAGCAATCAGTCATTCTCGTTTCTGAGTGGGAGATCTTGGTCACAACCTTCGGTATGAGAAGAAAGGGAGGAAAGGCATATACAAATGCCCCTGACCAGCTGATTAAAAGGGCATTCCCTTTCGACCCTGGTCGGCAATATCTTGATGCGAAGTCTCTGCATTTTTTTTTTGTGTCGCCTGAGAACAGGTCGATGCTTGTCCGACCCCATGCTTGGAAAATGCTTTCTACGACTGTCGTTTAGAACCCAGTCCTGCTGGTCCTCAAAGCGACGACAGACCGTCTGCTTGTGAATTTTGGTCTCCCGGTAGGTGTATTGCTGTTATTGATAGGTTCTTCGCAAGGAGCCAATGCCGGAGAGCTTGGGCCTCCAGTGATAGGGTCCTCGATTGAGATGTCCCTGTTTGTTCAGATAGTACATAGTGGTTGTACTGTCCGTCTGAACTAGAATGGAGTTGGTCCGAATCGAAGGGAGAAAAGACTGAAGAGCTAGATGAACCCCTCTCAGCTCCAGCATGCTGATCTGGTACAACTTTTCTTTTGTTGACCATCAACCTCGAGTCTGGAGAGACTCCATGTGAGCTCCCAAACTCTGCAGGGAGGCATCCGTGGTTAATGATTGAGAGGGTGGAGTCGGATAGAATGGAACTCCTACCAGCAGATTTTCCTGTCACATACACCATGGAATGGATACTCTGGCTGCTTCTGACACTTGTATCCTGTTGTCCCACCGATCTGTTAGTTGATCCCACTTGTCCTCCAGATCCTTCTGCAAAGGACACAATCTCAGCCTGGCAATGGGGACAAGAAAGAAGCATGATGCCATCAACCCTAGGAGAGAGGCAACCTGACAGACCGAAGACAAGCTGTTGTGTAGAATCTTCTAGCCCTTCAGTGTGATAGATAACCTTCTCTCTTCTGAATGAAACACTTTTCCAATCGCCCTGCTGCAGATGTGGATATATTTGATAAAAGCCAATATGCAAATCTTTTCTCTTTTGATTGATTTGTTGAGGGTACGAAGATCTAGAATCTGTATTCTGATTTCCAACCTTTCTTCCTCACTAGGAAGTATCTTGAATATACTCCTCGACCTCGTTGTGATACAGGAACCTCCTCGATGGCTGATTTTCACAACACTCGGGATAATTCCTGCTGCAGCATTTTCATTTGGTGGCACGCTATTTTTACTGGAGGGATAGTGGGAGGCTGATGTCGAAAACATAGAGAGTAACCATTCTGCAGCGTAGTTAAAACCCACTGGTCTTTAGTGATACAACGCCACTCTTCTAGATGGTTGGCAATACTTCTCCCCACCCACCGGAGTGGGTAACGGGGAAGCAGACACTTATTGCTTGGATGGGGTCTTCGCTGGGGCGGTAGATTGATGAGGGGTTCCTCTTCCTCTAGGGGTACGACGGCCCTGGTAATGAGATTTCGATTGACTTTGATGTTGCTGCCTCTGCGAGTGAGGGGTTTGAACCCTCTGATGGAAGGGCCGCCGATCGCATGGCCTGTGACGGCGCCTGAATCCTTTCTTTTTTCAAGCCTGACCGCCTTCAGGGTATCAAGCTCCGTCTTCATACTAGACATGTCCCTGTGCTCTCTCTGCCTGGTCTTTCCTTCTGTACCCCTCGCTGCCCCGTGTCTCTGCCCGGTTTTCCATTCTGTTCCCCTCGCTGCTCGTTCTGCCTTCTGTTCTTAGCTGCCCCTATATTTCTGTTTTCTGTATTTTGCCTCTGTGCGATTCGTTTTTTGTGCCCGTCTGCCCACTGTGCCACTCGTTTTTCCCACGTTTTTGTGTCCCTTTTGCCTTTTGTTCCACTAGTTTTCCACTCGTTTTTTGTGCCTTTATGCCCTCTGTTCCACTCGTTTTTTCTTCATTTTTTCTGCCTTTCTGCCCTGTTCCCCTCGTTTTTTGTGCCTTTCTGCCCTCTGTCCCACTTGTTTTTTACGTCGTTTTTTGTGCCTTTCTGCCTTCTGTTCCACTTGTTTTTCCCTCGTTTTTTGTGCCCTTCTGCACTCTGTTCCACTCTTTTTTGTGCCCTTCTGCCCTCTGTTCCACTCGTTTTTTGTGCCCTTCTGCGGCACTCATTTTTTCCTTGTTTTTGTGCCCCTTTTGCCTTCCGTTCCACTTGTTTCCCCAGCCGCTGTGCCCCCTGCGGGCTCGCCCCCCTGCCTATTCGCTGCCCCCACCTCCCGGTTGTATTGGGGTCTCGCCGCCCCTGCGCCAACATTCACAGCTCTTGTGTGCTGTGAGGACGCATGGGCGTTTCATTTTTCACTACGAGGACAGGCACTTGAGTCCTGCGGACTCCCTGGGAATATTTCACGATCCCCTGGGGGTCCGCGGACCACAGTTTGGTAAACACTGATCTAGACCGTTGCCTTGACGTCGACCCTTCTCTGAGGGGAGATCTGTGCCTCGCCTGGTCGACAACAATGGAAGAGTTTGTCTCAACGTAGAGTGTCCCTGTGATGACGCCGACAGAGCCCTTTGTCTCAACTTAGATCGCCTCTGCGGCAGGGTCTTGTGCCTCAACGTCTTCCTCCTCGGAGACAACACGGACAGAGTCTTTCTTCGACGCCGGTGATAGTGACTTTTGTGACGATGTACTCTAAGTCGGCAGAGTCTTCTGCCTCTACGTTGATCGTCGCAGAGACTACGTTGATGGAGACTTGTGCCTCAACGTCGATTGTCTACGAGACAACATCGACTCAGATTTGTGCTTCGGCGCCGACCGCCTGCGAGGGGATGCCGACGGAGTGTTGTGCCTCAACGTTGTGTGTTCACCCAACACTGACGGAGGCCTGCTCCTAGACGTTGATCGTCACTGGGTTGACGTTAATGGAGGGTCTGTTATCTGGTGACTCGACGTTGGAACAGTCATCTGATCATGAACTTGAATGGTGCACCAGCACCGAAGGTTTCGACTTCTTCGCCTCTTGTAAGTTTGACGCCGATCCAGACGCCGATGGAGAACAGATTGGAATCATGCTTCTCAACGTTGATTGTGCTCTCTTTCTTCTGTCTCACTGGACACCTACCTCTTTCAGGGAGACCATACACCCCAATCCTTTCTCTGTCCTTGAGGGATCTCCTGGACAGCTTCTTGCAATGCGGACAGGTTTCTGTTGAATGAGAGTCAGGGAGATAGAGGATACACACAGGATGTGTATCAGACCAGGCCTCATCCTTGCCACAGGAGTGGCAAGGGTCAAAAAGATCGCATTATGAGAGTGATTTATTTTCTGTCAAAATAGTTGTTGTACCTCACTCTAGAGCCTAAAAGACGTTGAGTGAAAGCAGGGCATAAGTTCTAACAAAAAAAACAAAAAAAAAATAGATGTGGTGGGACTAACCTAGTTAGTTATTCAGTATGCAAGTGACATCGCGGTGCGTGACATCACGGCACGTGTCATCGCGGCACATGACATCACAGGAAGTGGCATCACAAGAAGTGACATCAAATCTTAAGCCCTCACATATATGTTTAGCAGGTATATCATGAGTAAATTTGAACACATTGCGAGTATACTTGCGACTCTCCTGATTTAGGCAGAAGATTCATACCTTTGTATACTACACGTAAAACAATGTTGCCTTTTCATAGCATAAAGCTTTGCATAGCCATAGTGCTTTCAAAGATAAAATAGTGATATTTAAATTACTACAACGCCTCCTCAGGGGTAATAAGCGCGATATAAATGCTATTTATTTTGTGCAAATACTGGGAAAGAACACCACAACCTGCCTCTCTTAGGTATGTGCCAAGTGCTAACAAGATGTGAGCCTTTGTTTCCCCTCTGCTGGATTTACTTCAAGGTGCGAGGCTCCTGACTGCCACGGGCCAGGAGAATCTAACAAAAGGAGGCCTGATGATCCCTCCGATTCGGCCTTTTTTATGGGACCAGCAGGAGTCAGAAATAAGAGGCCCATTCCGTCCCCGCCTACACGTTGTTGTGAATCAAAAGCAGATAATGTGCAGGCACTGCTAAAAGTGTTTGGTAGTAGTGTTCCTTAAAAAGGAATGGAATCGCACGATCAATGCATATTCAGTATTGAGAAGTAAATGTGTGAAAAAGTGTATATTGCTATTTTATATATTTGGGGTGCTAATTCTTCACACACCTACTACCAAGAGGTGCAATCAAAACACAACCCTAAAAATTGTGTACTCAAAATTTCATAACCAAGAAGAAAATGTACAGCACACCCTATAGTCTTTCAAACACATGAAGGTAACGTTTTTGTCAAGGTTCTAGTCCAAAATAACAAATCATTCATCAATCTTGTAACATGAGAAACAACTGTCTCAAATCCTATATTCTTTTACAACGACAGAGTCCACATCAATCAGCGTCTTCAGATGGAAAAATGTCTTTATTTTTCTTTTTTTGTTGATATCTCGCAAAGCAAACACCACAACAGCCAACACGTGTTTCGTCTTCCCTTACACTTTGTCAAGGCACGTGCGAAGTAATGTAAAACACAGAATTGGGTCATTCAAGGCAGTCCAGTCTAATCGTATACTAGTGTCAAAACAATCTCAGTTGGTTTCGTACTGAAATAAACACCCGAGATTATACTTCCATTTGAATATAAGTTTCTATTCTACATCATACCCCTGGTGGTTCTACTTTATTAAGAGGACTAAACACAATATTATCATACAGAACACAAGTGGCTTTTTGTACGTTGTACCTCGAGGGAAGCTATACAATTGCTAAAGATGAGGCTTTGGATCGCTTTAAAGACAGAGGGTATAGGAAAGGATATTTAAAAGCTGCTGAAATGAAGGTGCAGAGCATCGAGAGGAAAACATTACTGTCCTCTAAAAATAAGAATAAAACTACGAAAACTGATGAAAGCATTGTACGAATGATTACTATGTACAATGATAAATCTGCCCAAATAATTCAAATTTTCAAAAAGAAATGGCATATCCTCCAAACCGATAACATACTGAAAGATCATATCCCAGAACGCCCTCCGATTACATATAAAAGATGTCCTTCAATCGGAGACCATTTAATACATAGCCACTTTACTAAACCCAATATAACACAGAATAAATTTGGGATAAACGGCTTCTTTCCATGCCGGAAATGTAAAGCCTGTAAATTTAGTAAACAAGTTACCACTTTTGAAGGTAGGCCAAGGGACCCTAGGCCAATAAGAACAATCAAACAGTTTTATAACTGCAATTCAGAATTTACCATATACTGTCTCATCTGTCCATGTAAAAAAAAATATATTGGCAGTACAAAGAACCCCACCAAAAAACGAATACTAGAACACAATGCGGGCCATTTCAAACAAAGACCCAACCTACCCCGTCGCAAGACATTTTGAATTATATCATCAAAGTAACAGGGATCTGTTACAGTACTACTGTATTGACGGAGTAGATAGGCATGAAAGGGGTGGAGACAGGTTGAAAAAACTTAGAGCCAAAGAGTCCTGTTACATCATAGAGCTGCAAAGTATGAGTCCGGCTGGACTCAACAATGACAAAGAACTTTGGACTCACCTTGAGTAAAAAGTGGTATGGCTATGTGGAGAGAAAAAAACAACAGCTTAATTGTAAAAATAGATTTATATTCTTTCCTCCTTTGAGTCCCTTTACGATAAAACTACTGCCTAAAACGAAACAAATGAAAAAGAGACCTTTATGAGCAGTTAGTATCTTCGAGACATAAATGAAATAAAAGCCCATTCAGGGCTCAATTCTGAAACCACAGCAAGTTCTGTGACAAGGAAATTGGTCTTTATTTACGAATTGTGTGTAAATATTTTCCATGTTTCTTTTTGTCCCTGTAGTGGTTAAGATTAGAACAGGCGGTATATATTGAAAACAATGAATTTTTTTGTACAACACACATGCCTGTTTACGAAATAATTTTTGTTCCTTAATTATGGTTTAAATGTATGTTATGTTTTGCACTTTCAAATTAATTTAATAACTTTAAATTTAAAAACTGTTTTTTGTATTACATCTACCCACCATAAGATGGCCGCCTAACAATTCACATTATTGGGGTTGGTGGAATGTCCATCTTCTGTTTTCATGGCTATGACGACACATGAAGGGTTTAAATTGGTTGATTCACACGATTGTAGTCGACATTGAAAAAGCCGCGAGGCGAAACGCGTCTGTTGATAGGGGGGAGAAGGCTGAGCACCGAATAAAGCATCTTGAAGCTTTAAACCAACTCCGTGTGTGCCTTTCGTTATTTGCAAGCTGGAAGAGTGCCTGCTGTGTAAAGTATATATATATATATATATATATTATGTGATTGGAAGAGATGTTTATTGTTGCATTGTTTAGCCTCCTATATGGGGCTGCATTTGGATGCGAAAAAAATTAGATATATATATATATACACATACTTTTTTTTATTATTTCCGCGGTCCCCATGCACATGGGTGGGAATATTCAGTGCTTATGACTAATGATGAGGATCCCCTGGATGCGAAGTCTTACTTACCGTGAATTATAAGAAACTTAGGTGTGGTATCTAGGCATACCACCCCAATTCTCAAAGTAATCCAAAAGTATTCTAAAAGTAAGTATTGTATAATGCAAACTGCTTTCAGAATCTTTACCAACCTCAACCTATAGCAAAATTCAATCATAACTGTATTTCATTGTGAAAACCTGCATTCCAAGTATATGATAACTACCTGTATCAAGTCATGCTTGGTTCTAGAAATAAAATCCAAGTAAATCTTCTTTATACTTACCCAATTGATCTGGATTCAGTCTGAGTGTGTGAATCAGTCTTGACGGAGTGAATACAATAAATGCTTAACACACCCTCTGGATAAGCCTAACTGCTCACCCACACTACCACAAAGAGAGCTGTTAGTACTTAACTAATTTAGCCTCCGCTATACCTCTGGGACACTATACCTTACTTTGGTATAGTATATTCAGAGCCAGAATCCTACAGGATAGAATCCAACTTTGCTTCTTTGTGCTTGCACTTGAACTTAACCAAACATTTAGAGCTGGAAGTGGGGCTATCATAGGAAAACTCTCAGAACCAGCCCGTACCTTGGATCAGTTACAGAGCCTGTGTGTTGTCAGCAACTACCTCCTATGCCTGGTGATATACAGCTTCGCCTCCCGGCATGATGGAAAATTGATGTCATGACAGAAGTCCTCACATCAAAACTACACATTGTGGTAGATTCGTGACAGACATCTGCTTGCACTAGTAGCACAGTTGAAAGCCTGTAGTTTTGAGATGGAACATATTCCATTGAACAAGGTTCGAAAAACAATTTGAAAATGCTGAAGATTGACAAAAGATGGGGGCAGAGCTCCAGATCCACACTGAAAGCAAGGAAGAAAATAAGTTACTTACATGTAACGGAATTCTCCAGTATTGGAATCTTTCATAGATTCATATCTTTGTCGTCGAGATCGGAGTCACCGGTACATCAAAATAGCAATGAAAAACTAATACAAAGCAGAAACCAGGCCTAGCCCCTTTTCAGTTTTGTAACTTTTCTATTGTTTTGTAAGAGAGACCAAAAGTTAATCCGGAATTAATCAGGACCTCTCGCCCTCTAGAACACTCCTGAGAGAACCTTAGACCCTCAGATTCTCACAGCAAGTGTGCAAAATATACACCTGCAAAAATCCAAAGGTGAGCCTCTCAGGGTAGGAGGGTGGGAAACATGTGAATCTATGAAAGATTCCAATACTGGAGAACTACAGTTACAGGTAAGTAACTTATTTTCTTACTCCAGTATTGGAACTCCAAATTGTCAACCTGTAGAGAATCAGATCAACTTAAAACATCAGTCTTCAAACTGAATGATTAAATATGTAAATAAACATTTGCATACTATAATGATTACTTTATATATTCATGTATATATATGTATGTATATATATACATATATATATATACATATACACATATACATATATATACATATACACATACATATATATACATATACACATACATATACATACATATACATATATATACATATATATACATATATATACATATATATACATATATATACATATATATACATATATATACATATACATATACACACATATACATATATACATATACATATATATATATACATATACACACATATACATATATACATATACATACATATACATACATATACATATATATACATATACATATATACATATACATATACATATACATACATACATACATATATACATATACATACATACATATACATACATACATATACATACATATATACATATACATACATATATACATATACATACATATATACATATACATACATATATACATATACATACATATATACATACATATATACATATACATACATATATACATATACATACATATATACATACATATATATACATATATACATATATACATATATACATACATATATACATATATACATATATACATATATACATACATATATACATATATATATATACATATATACATATATACATATATATATATATATATATATACATATATATATACACACATATATATATATATGTTTGGTTCCTGCTTTGTATTTGCTTTGCATTGCTATTTGATGTAGCCGGGGACTCCCATCACAGCGACAGAGAATGATTCAAGCACGTGAATCTATAAAAGTTCCTATACTGGAGTAAATGAAGTTAGCGCATATGGTGGCATTTATATGCTGCTCCATTCTTTAACTTCTGTGGTGGTACGCAACTAGACCAGAGTATCACCAGTTCACCCTTTGGCACGCAAGAATACTTCAGAAAAATTCCCCTGACTGGAATCCACAGGGATACACTAAAGGGGAGGGATCAGCAGGTAGAAGAATGAATCAGAATGTCTGTTACTTGGAAAATGGAGAAATACATAAAAAAATTTCACGTATCAGGAATGGGGCTGTTTTTTTTGCTGCCCCTCTTGGCTTATGTTTTAGGCTGTTCTCAGACAACCTCAGTACCCTAAATACACTGAACTGAGACTTTTTCTCCCTACATGCCAGAGGGTGAAATCTTCCAATTATAAAACTAATTTAAAAGAGAAGGTATTATAAAAGTGCAAAACACTGCAATTAAAATAACTCACATTCATAGCAGCAATGTCATTTTCATAGGATTCCCTGATTTTCTTCATTATTTCTTCTTCAGCCTTGGCGCAAGCTTCAATAGTGCCTTTTACTGTAATTGTGCGTTCTGGGTTATACAACGTCAAGTCCTGTAGCCTAAAGCAAAACAAACCACAGCTGCTTAAACTACAGGCAAACAAATGTAACCCATCACCCAAAGATTGGCAGACAAAGACTCACGGGGAGATTGTGATTTTAGTGTCAGTATCTTGTTCAATTTTCTTGAGGTTTCTTCCTTCTTTGCCAATAAGTCGGCCAACAAAATTGTTGTGCGCTAAGATTTTCAAAGGGATTTCTTCAGTACTGCAAAACAATGAACAAAACCTTAGAAAATACATGTACATCACTTATTCATATGAAAGAGGGCTGGACTTCTAGCATGTAGTAGATGGCCTACTTTCAAACACATTAAGGATGTACATTGTCTCATCCACACCATAAGCATAAATATCATCCTAGGTTTTACAACCACAACTTTCAGATATTCCTCTGCTCAAGTAAGGCACATGAGAACCATTAAGGTTGCCCCTTTGAAAGTATAAGATGCAAGTAATGGCTACATAGTAAAAAAAAGGTTGGGACCGCCAATACCCATAAACAGTTTCATATACTTTTGAGATGGTGACTGCAGGATGGGACATTGCTCTTTACCAGGTGTTGCTAAATCGCGGATGGCAGCATTAGAAATGAAGAATCTGGTATGAAATTGTCCATAATGTTAGACAAATCTTATTAGGAGAGGCTGTGGTAACAGAGTATTGTGATCAATGAGAAGCATCAAAATAACATTCAAGCAACCAAGAAAAGAAATGTGAAGAACAAGTCACTTGTCTTCAATAACTATGTAACTTTTAGATTCATTACCTTAAGAATTTACTCCAGGCGTCAGTATGGCTCTGAAGAATTTATCATCAATGTCCCCGTGTGTTGGTAGGTGGTGTCAGTCGCCTCTGAGTCAATCTGCATCATGCACGCCGGAATGATGACGCAGGACCTACATGGATGCCACCTGGGCGCGCTAACTTCCGGTCTTAACAAGACTTTCCAGGCCAGAAGCGCAGAGCCATGAAAGTCACCGACCACTGGTGCATCAAAACTAGGGCCCTTTAGGGGATTCCCTATCCCTAGAAATCAGTTTTCAGAGCAGGGAGGATGGGTGGCGCGGTAAAGAGAACACAACTCTAATATTTCTCTACCAGATGCATCATTACTGAAGGCAAGTAACTTGTCCAGCTGATGGAGACTTCTAGTTGTACATTCCTCACCCTTAGAATAGATACCTCAGCAATACCAACCCCAGAGGAGGGTATGCGAACCAAAATCACACAAGGAAGTCCCGGAGGACCATAAAGGCAAAGTACGGCCTTCCGGACTTGCCTGTCAAGGCAGTAGTCTTGTAAAGTTGTGCAGGGATGCCCATGTTGCAGTCTGACTGATATCCACGACTGGATCTGCACGTACTAACAAAGTGGTTGCTGCTGTTGTTCTAACAGAGTGAGCATGGAAACCCCACAGGAGAATCCCTCTTTGCCAATGTGAAGCACAATTTAATGAAGAGGACAACCCATCAGGAGTTAGTCGTTTTCGGTACTGCATGACCTTTCTTGGCACCCTCATAGCCCATTAAGAGAGGTGGTGAAGTCTCTCCTCTTCCTTGGAGGGATGCAGGGATAGGTAAAAGGTGGGCAGATTAATGGATTGTCCCACATGAAAGGGTGTGACCACTTTAGAGAGGAACAAAGCTTTTGTTCGAAGCACCACTTTATCTGGATGGACAGACAGATAAGGAGGCTTGGAAGACAGAGCCTGGAGCTCGCTAACTCTGCGAGCAGAGGTGATGGCAATGAGGAAAACTATTTTAAGCATTACAAGCCTGGGAGGTCAATTATGAAGAGGCTCGAAGGGAGCACACAAGAAAAGTCAAACCAAAATTAAATCCCACTGGGGCATTATGAAAGGAGATGAAGAAAACAAAGGAGTAAGGCCCTTAAGAAATCTATTGACAATGGGAGATTTGAACAGCCAAGGCTTATCTGGAAGCCTCAAAGCCAGAGACAGCCGAAAGATAACCTTTAAGGGTGCCATAGCAGAGCCCTGCTGGGTCCAAAGAAAGTATGTACAATAGAACCTCTGAAAGAGGAGCAGAAAGGGAATCCACAGCCTTTGCTGTGCACCATGCCACAAATTTATTCCATCTATTGGCAAATACAGTTATAGTGGAGGGATGCATGGCTGCCAAAACATCAGAGTTCGAGTGGAGGGTTGTTAGCAGTCAACTGCTGGAGCTCTATTTCCACACACGGAGGTGGAGAATGGACAGGTTCGGGTGAAGAACCATCCCCAGCTGTAACAGACTATCCTCCAACAGGGGCAGTCTGGTATTCTGACCTAAGTATGGCCATCGATTAGACTTCATGCCCAATCCGGACCCTCAAGAATGACTTGCACCCGGTCCCGATTGATCTTCCTGAGCGCTCTATGCAGAAGGGGTATAGACGTAAAGGAGTAGAGGAGGCCCAAGTTCCACTGGCGATGAAAAGCGTCGCCAACCAAACGCTGCCTTGGAACCTCCAACGCACTATACTTCTGATATTTTGTGTTCTCTTTGGAGGCGAAAAGATCTACCCAAGGCTCTCCCCACCACTGAAAGAGACCTTGGGCCACCTCCAGATGGAGACGCCATTCGTGTTCAACCAGGCACCCAAGGCCGAGTTTGTCCGCTCTGGTGTTCAGAGAAACCGCCGGGTGGTGAACCACCAGGGATATACCCTTATGTTCCTGCCATGTCCAGAGGTGGATTGCCTCCTGACAAAGGGTCCATGACCCAATCCCGCCCGGTTTGTTGCAGTACCACATGGCGGTGGTGTTGTCGGTGAACACTTGCACCACTTTCCCTCAGAGAGGGAAGTAATGTCTTCAGTGCCAGTTTGATTGCCGGGAACTCCAAAAGGTTAATATGGAGACCAGATTCCGCATCAGTCACCACCGTGGGATCTGCCTCAGACCCAATCTTGCCACCATTGCAACTGGTGCACAGTTACCCCTGAAATCTGGACGTAGTCTGAAAGATTCCCCTGATGCTGGGCCCAGTGGAACTTTCGATCCCACTGCAGTGCACGTGTATGCCATCTAGCATAATCCACCAGCAGGATGCAAGACACCATGAGGTCCAGCAGCCGCAGAGTCATTTTCACCGAAATCCAGAATAGAGGCTGAAACATCGGTATCATTCCCCGAATATTCCAGACGGGCGGTCGGGAGGACAGGCCTAAAACTGCATAGTGTCCAGAATCGCCCCAATGAAAAGTGGCATTTGAGAGGGAGTCAGTTGTGACTTCGGCATGTTGATGGTGAACCCCAGCGAGTGCGGACAGTCCGCTGTTGTCTGGAGTTGGGAGATGACTGCCTGGAGCGAGCCAGCCTTCAAATGCAAGTCGTTGAGATATGGAAAGACTGGTACACCTGATCTGCGCTGATGAGCTGCAAAAACCACCATCACTTTCGTGAACACCAGAGTGACACTAAGGTTAAAGGTTAAGGGGAGCACGGTAAACTGAAAGTGCTCGTGCCACACCGTGAACTGCAAGTCAAGTCTGTGGGCAGGTAGGACAGAGATATGGAAATAAGCGTCCTGCAAGTCCAACACTACTATCCAGGCTCCTGGGTTGCGGGCAGAAAAGACCTAGGCCAAAGTGAACATTTTGAACTTTTCCTTCCAAAGGAAGAAGTTGAGTGTCTGGAGGTCTAGGAAAAAAAGCAGACCTTTGTCCTTTTTGGGCACCAGAAAGTAGCAGGGGTAACAACCACATCCTACTTCTGGCACAGTGACTTTCTCTAAGGCCCCCTTGGCCAAGAGAGTCGTAACTTCCTAGCGGAGAACCGCCAAATGATTCTCCGACATATGGTCATAAGAGGGTGGCATGGAGGGAGGGGCTGTCTTGAAGGATAGGGAGTAGGCACTTCAGACAATCTGCAGAACCCACCTATCCAACGTGATGGACTGCCAGCAGACAAGGTGATGGCGAATCCTGCCTTCGACTGGTAATTGCCTGAAACGTTGGACTAGGAAACTTTGGAGGTAGTGGCAGGAGGAGGAAAGGGTGGACTGGTCTGCACGCTGGCTCCCTGACCCGCAAGGACGCTGGGTCCCACGTCTACGACCATGCAGAGGCTGAACAGCTTGCATGACTGCGTCTGGTCTGGTCGCACCTTCTATACCCATGGAAGGGACGATAGGCACACTGAGAAGGGCGGATGATAGCCGAGAGGCCCAAGGATCTGGCCATAGCTCAAGATTCCTTGAAGCACTCAAGAGCAGAGTCGGACTTGTTGCCGCAAAAGAAAGTGCCATCAAAGGGCATATCTATCAGGGTAGACTGGGCATACCCCCGAAAAGCCTGAAGTCTTCAACCAGGAATAGCATCATAATGCTACCAACGAGGCAACCGTTCTGCCCAGTGAGTCCGTGAGTCTAGTCCACAACAAATGGTGAATTTCGCTGCGTATCTCCTGTCCACAATTGGCTGGGAGAACAGGGCAGAGCCTTCTCCGGATACTGAGGCAGCACCTGCGCAAACGGATCCTTGATGGTATGTGAGTAAAGTGATATTTACTGACCGCAATGTCAAGCTGGAGGAAAAAACACACTCTTCCTGAGATGGTCCAGCTTCTTTGATTCCCTATCGGAGGTGCAGAACGGAATGCACCTTTGGAATATGAGGATTGGGCAATCACGATCTTAGGGGAAGGATGCTGCATAAGGAACGATGTGTCACCAGAGTGGGGTGATGGTGGCAGGTGATAGTTCTGTCAGCAGCAGGCCCTGTGCTGGGCTTGGATCAAGTAGACATCAGTGAGGGCTTCATCAAAGGGTAAAAAAGGTTTGGAGGTAGAATATGCAGACTGATTCACATCAGTGAGGAGGTTCGTCCGGACTTAAACCGAAGGAAGCAGAAGGCCAAGGACCTCCGCTGCCCTTACACCACCACCACTGCATATAAGCCCGGTCCGGCATAGCCACGGTAGGGGGAGAAAGGAATCCATTGTCAGGGGAAGTGTCCAACCCACTGGCCTCACCCAGATTCGTCCCCCAGTCCATAAGGTCTTTAAGTTGGTCTGTTAGAGGGTCCATCTGCCCCTCCCAGTCCTCTTCACAACCCCCTGGCACAAAATCAACACCAGGGATTAACACCGGGAGAAAAGTCCCTTCCCGGGTAGGAACCGAAGATAGACGTCAGTCCGGCTCATTGTTCACGTTAGGGATGAGGATGGGGACGACACTGACTGAAAGCATGGTCCGCATAAGGAGCATCACCACCGGGATATATGTCGGGAAAGGCTAATGTAGAAGGACCGATGATGGTCTGGGTCCACAAACAGACCCATGGGGGGCTCCCACGCCAAAGTCATCTGTGTCGCAGGCCTCCCGCGCCGAAGTCATCTGTGTCGCAGGCCTGGGGTCCCCAACTGACTCTGCATGGCCCGAAAGCACACCACTGGACCCAGGCTACCCAAAAATGAGGCTTAGGGCATCAAAACTTTCGCAATTGGGCAGGGAAAGCTCTGGCTCCCAGAAAAATGGGGAGGCACAGAGTGATCTCGGGAAGAGGCTCTGAGGATGGAGACCTGGAGAACGCAGGACACGGAGTGTCGTCGCTTTAACAGACAAGGTGAAGTCGAAGAAAGCGTTTGCTTCTTAAACGTCTTGTGCTTACCTAAATACTCTTAAGATTCTGAATGGGACGAGGAGTTAAGCCTCAGCGATCGTTCTTTGGACCTTTCTCTCGGTCGAGAATAGGAGCAATGCAGAGCACTGGGCCTCCAGCTTTCAGGACCACTCCCACAAAGCCTTCAGATTCAGGGCCCAGCACACTGAGCATGACTTTGAGGTGTGGTTCTACAACGAGCACCTGAGGCACACAAGGTGCAGATCAGTCATGGACATCATCCGATGACCGGTTCCGCAGGGCTGGATTCCGGTCCTACATTCGGACATCCTTGACACAGCCAAAGTCCAAGGCTCAGAATGTTTGGGGGGAAAAAGTCGAAAAAATGTTCGCTAAAAAACAGCTAAGGGGTAGTCTCACCCTGGATCTGCACTTAGGCTGGCGCAGAAAAAGAAAGAACTATATAATTACGCCCGGGCGGTGCCTATGTAGGTCCTGCAACGCCATTCCGGTACGCACAATGCCGAATGCGGAGCGGACAATGCCACCTACAAATGCGTCAGGGGTATTGCTGATGAAAAATCTCTGGATCCATACTGACGCCTGGGGGAAATTCTAAAGATAAGGAATCTACAACTAGAAGGCTCTATCAGATAGAGTTGGGACGAGAGGTGAAACATCTAGTTTTTACTTGTTAAAAAGATGTGTTTAACTTTATGCTATGGAGAGGACAAATAACTAGTCAATGCAGTGTACGATTTGTATTGTCTCACACAGTTTTAATGTGTGGGTAGCTCCCCCCCCCCCAAAGTATTTTTGCTTTAACCAATTAAGAATTGGACTCCCTTAAACAGTGTACCTTCTTACGTAATTCTAAGAGTGGGTAAATTGGGTTCCCCTCAAAAAGGTTGGGCATGGGCTCTGTGAAAACTAATGACCATTAAATTATGCCCCTATCAATAAATGATGTTGAACAGCCTAACCATGCAGAGGATTCAGTGGGGGCAGCTCACTTTGATAAGTCCAGGTAATCTTTCATCCCCCCTCCCCAGCAGAGGTCCGGGGTTGCAAAGGCAACACTTTAGGGGAACTCAACCAATGCCTGTCACAACATTGCCCATGAATTCTATCACATGACCGAATCCCACTATTCTTTCAGAATCATCTGCCTGACACGATCCAGGCAGCTACTGGACTGGGTGTGTCTGAAACGTTGCAGAGGGCAATACATTATCTCCTTGCATTTTGTTTGCCCTAAGTTGGCACGGTCCCTTGCTCCCTTTGCCAAAGGATTCAAGCTAGCCTGGCCGATGAGGGGTGTTACCTCAAAACCGGACCCAGGATGCTCGTTTCCAGTCCAGGGAAGACCGGGCTTGGCAGTTCGGGCTGGATTGTTCCCATGAGGAAAAGGGTCAAGGCTTATTTCATATGGCTGTGTCTGAATTGGGGTGGCAAAGTGATCTACAGAACAATGATGGATTCAACCCAGATCTGTGACTGCGGGCCAGTGTCTGAAGAGTTTCAGTGCTCTGTCCATCTTGTGTTCGCTTAGTTACTTGGCTCTGCTACAGCCCACCCGATGCTTCACTAAATCCTCCTAACAGTTCAGCCAATCTCTGCTGTTGTCTCCCCTCCACTTCAGCCCGGGAGGGTGGAAATGCTGTAGGTACAGCTGCAAGAGTGGTGGGACCATATAGTGGGATTAAGATTAGATTGGTTGAGGTCCCATGCCTTCAATTAGTGGTCTAGAGCTGTCACATGCATTTATTGCTCAGTTTGGCTTACAGTCTGAGGGCATGGTTAGAGAAGCTGGCTACTGACCATAGACAAACTCATATGATGCCACCGCTTTGAGTAATTACTTACGCCTGTTAACTTAAACACGTTTGTGATGAACTCATGTACAGCTGCTCACAGGGCCTAGTAACTATTATTCAGTCTGGCTTTAAAACCCTGGCATCTTAAGTGGCACGTGACCAATTCAAATAAAAAATAAAAAACAAGAGGGCGCCCACCAAACCATAAACAAGCAAAAGAGTAGAGGGGCATGTAACAGGGGCAGTAGTCATTAAAGTGAATACACACCCAAAGGTGTGACAGATGGCAACCCTTCACCAATGAAACAAAGGATCTTAGAAATGGATAAACAAATGGATAGCGATGGGCATAATGAAAGCCCACGATGTAGATACAGTACGTTTCGGTTTGAGATGGCACATACACGCCTTCTAGAGCAGGGACCTCAATAAGGACACTAGTTGCAACACAGGCATCACTATTCTGTGTCTACCACAAATGTGCAAAATGGTGGGTAACAGAATGAGATTTATGAGATCTACTTAAGTAATCCTACAAGCAGTTTTTTACATACCGAAATGAAGCTTGTAGAAAGGCTAACAAGACTAGATAAATGTGTGTTACAACCTGGGTGCCCCAATTTCTACTGATACTTCAGAGCAGATGTGGTTTAGAGACTTAACTGCAGACTTGGACCCCAGGTAGCCTGGTTTGAATCCCAGCAACACATGAATGAAAATAGCGCGATTCTGGGCAAATCTCTTACTTCTACTGTGCCTAAATATGTGAAAGTAAATTATAAATATGTGAGATGTATTCAAGTTGGTAAAGTATTTAATCATAAAATCTAAGTTTCACACTTAATATAAACAAACTATCTCAACAGTACCACACAAAGTACAGCTGTGTATTGCTACCCCGCTTGGTTTGGACTACACCAACGCAAATCTCTAGTTACAAATTGTAACCTACTAACAACATATTTGTAACTACCAACGGGCAGCCATATTGTAGGAGCCAACTCTATGGTGGGGTTAATGGAAGACTTCCCCACACAAAAAAGATCCCATTATTGAGCAGACTGATACTAAAAGGAATTTAATAAATGTTCATGCTTAGGTTTTATTCTATAATGCTATTTGAAAAGCAGACAAGTAACACTAGTAAACTTAGCTATTAAGGAAGAAAATCAATAATAAGAAAAGGGTCGATTTTTGGGGGCGCCAGAGGGCGCACTAGCAGTATGGCCGCACCGATGTGAGGCTCCTGCAGCCTGGATATCAAATCCTTTATTTATCCTCCTTTTCCGCCACCTTTGCTCGTCCTGACCACTCTTAAATGGGGAGACTGCAGGCAAGCAGCCTCGGCGAAAGTTTCAGCGCTCAGCGACTTGCGGAATTGAAGTTACGTCGCCTGGCACTTCCGACCGGAGCCGAGATCGACATCAGCTGAAAGACCTGGTGGGACCGGCGACCTACGAGAGACCGCGGCGCACCATGAGGCGGCCAGGCCCCAGGCAGGATGTGCGCTCCGGCGTAGCAGCTTTCGGACGGCGCCGAATTCAAGTAAGACCCCCCCGAGCTCTCCAGGAGAGACCTGCGGCGCTGCCGCCACCAAGACTGCACGCCTCTCCCCCTTGACTGCGGCTGCTCCTGCCGACGCCGGGGCGCTGTGCACAGCGGTAGTCGGGCGGCCCGGGAAGGATGGCGGCCATACTGTGCAGACATTGCTGCGTGATACTGCTGTGCATTTCCGGCTGACCATCCTGCTGTTTGGCCGCTAGCACTCGGCACTGCCCGCTCTATACCCGGTCGCTACATAAGAAGGCAGGAACCCTGGCTGCTAGACCACCCTCCCTTCTCTCCCGCACTGGGGCCAAATAACTGCACACCCCGGAGTAACTGGTGAACATCCTAGAGGCCCTTGGCTTATGTGGACGGCGTCCTTCTGTGGTGTACGCGGCTGTTCATCGATCCCCCTCCTCCTGCAACTAGTACTGGGCAACTTACCAACTGCTGGGACACTCGCCGCTGCCCCTCCCTAACTGGAGAGCCGCGACCTGATGAGCCATAGACCTCGGCTGTGCCGGCTGGGACCGGAGAGATCTCCCGCCTTTCTGCGACATTTTGGCGGCCTCAGGAGACTCTATCTAGCGGCCAACTACCTTTTCTGGGCACCTAAATCCTTATTCTCCCCTACGGGTGCCCTGAGAGCTGATTGCTGATATCGGGCAGGGACTTACCTCACACGTCTAGATTATTGCAGATTACTGTTGCCTCCTGGTCTAGGGGAACTAATAAGAAGGGTAGCGTCCCTTAACTTCATTCAGCCTACTTCCTGCTTCTACTACCTGTGCTGAGGCTACTCTCCTAACTTAGATTATTGACTGTGTGCACACCATTGTCACCCGATTATTCAAGCTCCTCACACGCCTCACCATATCTACAAAAAAGGGGACTGCTTGGAGTGCGACTCTCGCTAATGAATACGGACTCCAGCCCACTTTGCAACAACCGAGTTAACCGCAATTTACCATCTGCTTCGAGTCCCTACAGGAGGCCTGCCATGGGCAAACCCGATAACCGGCAACCCAAACTGTCGTTTGAATCCGCCACGTCCAAAAAAGGACTACGAAGCTCACAAGAGGCGGGAGGCTCGCAAACCACAATGGCGACGGAGACTGGCCCCGGCCCCGCTTCGTCCGAACTGCAACAGATGATGCAAGAAATGCTGCAGGGGTTCGCCACTATAGTGGACAAAGTCGACAGGATGTCCTCGAGAATGGACGCCATGGTTAAAAAACTGGATGTTCAAGAAGAGCGCATCACTGCAACTGAACAACGCATATCCGAGAATGATGACAACGGCCACCCACACGACGCAACTTGCGAGAATGGACAATGTCCTCAGGGTCATAGCTGCTAAGAATGAAGAGTTGGAAGCCCGAAGCCGTCGCAATAACATCCGCGTAATAGGTGTGCCGGAATCGACCAACACGGGACGCATGGAGGACTATGTGGAGAAGATACTTGTTGCGGCGATTGGCCCTGGGGCGTTCTCCAAACAATTTATTGTTGAGGGCGCACCGTTCGTTGGGGCCGAGGCCCAGTCCTGAAGCCCCACCACGACCCATCATTGCGAGACTCGTGAATTATCGAGATCGTGATACAGCGTTGAGGGCAGCACGCGCCAACCACACGCTTGCATGTGAGGGGGTCAGCTTCTTTATTTATCCGGATTTCACCCCTGTGGTACAGGAACAGCGTCGTAAATTCCTCGACGTCAAGCAGAAGCTCCGAGCACTACAAGTGCACTACACTGCTGTACCCAGCTAAATTGAGGGTGGCACATCAAGCTAAACAGAACTTCTTTACAAACCCGCAGCAGGTAGAAGACTTCATGAAGAAACTAAAACGAGAACGGGCGCAATGGTGAGGACAGACAAGAAGATTTCCACTCGGCAAATTAAGATGAATAGTATTGGACGCTTCCTGCCTGTATGCTGCTCTATTCCATGAGTGTCCTTCTCGGGTCCCCTGGTAGGACCCATGCGCTGGACGTCTCACTTGCTGGCTGGAGGTCACCGGACGAGCACTGGACTATGGTGGTAAAGTATTCCAGGCACCCCCCCCCCCCCACCTAGACTACGCCCAATGTGGCCGATCAGAACGATGGGCGAGGTGTGGGGGGTGGCTATGTGCGCGACTAGGTTGCACCCGAAGGGAATACCCCACTTTACTTGTTGATAATGATGAAAATGTTGGATTGTGTTGGGATTGTTAAGGGTGGGGGGTGGGATGAGGCTACTGGCAAGTTGGTGCTGCTTCAGTGGGAGGGGGGTGGTGACGCGCTGGTTGGAGCGAAATGGACCCTCTGTACTAAATTCCTGTGCTATTTTGGACTCCTTATTGCTATATTTGCAGTTTACTGTTGGCAGGGCGAGCTCCGGCACTTTTGAACCGCGGCAGCTAATGTATGCTTTACTTTCACCTTGAATGCTGAAACGACTTGCTTTTGGATAGCTATTCAGATACCCTGTGAGGCGTGGCGATGCAGGCTGGGTGGGAGGTTGTATCTTGCACAGTGTCATATCGTACTCATCGCACAGCATGTCATACGATTTTCTGATGTTTTGCGATGTGGGAGGGAGGAAGGGTGGTACCTTGCTCAGGTATTGATGGGATATGCCGAACTGAATGTACTTGTTTTTTTCACAGCTTCTAAAGCCAGAATGTTGGGTTTGTTACAGGGGGTAACTGGGGGATTGTTTGGTTACAATGTTACGTACTAAGGTTATTCACCAAACCTACCGATGAGTTGCTAAAGCTTGATACAACAGGATATTGTGTTTGTATGCGAGAAGGTCTTCTCGCAGTGCAGGTTACACACGCAAGCGACAGGCTATCTCTGGACACCGGCATACATACCATGCTGCGATTACGAGTGATTGACCACTCTACATCGGCTACTGTTTTTCTGAGAGATGGGGCTATACACCACTCACGGGGGACACTAACCTGAATATTTTAACGTGGAATGTGAGAGGTCTTGGCGATCCCAGGAAACGACGGCAGGTTCTAGCGTACTTAGATCGCCATTCCATACACATAGCCTTCCTGCAGGAAACCCTCATTTGGGGCAGGACTTTAATACCACACTAGATCCTAAACTGGACAGGTCACACCCAGCCCCACAACACTACACTAAAGCGAGAGCGGAACTGCGTGCTGTAGTTACAGACCACAATTTAGTGGACGCCTGGAGGCGCCTCCACGTTGATATGAAAGAGGGCACACATTTTACAGCACAAGCGCGCTCCTGGGCCAGACTCGACTATGTATTTTTAACACCACAGCTTTATACCTCGCTTACTCGGGCACACCACCTCCCAAGAACATATTCAGATCACTCCCCTGTGAGACTCACACTGCGCTCAACGGAACTAGGCCCCCCACAACTGCTTGGCGGATGCAACCCACAGTGTTACTAGACATCACCTTTCAGGAGGAACTTCGAGAGGAATGTCTCGATTTTTTCAGGAGGAATAAAGATTCAATCAGAGACGTTGAAACTATTTGGGACGCATTTAAAGTGACGTTAAGAGGGATTTGCATTGCTAAGGGAGCTGAGATGTTAAAGGCCATTGTTGCTCGAATAACGTCCTTAAAAAAGGAGCTTAAAAGCCTAGAAACATTATTGGCCACTACCCCCACTGAGCCCGTTCTCCTGAAGATACGAGAAAAAGTCACCGAATATACTGCTGAGGCCACTAGGGAATCGAAATTTAGAGGCAAGTACTGGACCGCCCGCCGTTACGGTGAAGGCGAGCGACCTGGGAAGGCCTTGGCTTCCACGATTAAACTAATACGCGCACCCAATGTTGTAATAGAACTTGAAGACCCAGACGGTGTTGTGATTTGAGACACTACTCAAATCCTCAACTCCTTCGTGTCGCATTATGACACGCTTTATACTTCCTCTAGAATGGGAGAACTTCGACTGCAAGATTTCCTAGCCGACGTCTCCCTGGGCTGGCTTAGCGATGCCCAAAGGGCCTTTTAAAGTGCACCCTTTGAATTGGATGAAGCGAGAGAAGCAATTATGAGTATGAGATCAGGTAAAGCCACAGGATTAGACGGAATCCCAATAGAATTTTATAAAACCTAATGTTAGAACCGGCTGTCTCTAGTTGGCAGAGGTATACACTTCTGACAAATAGGGACACCTTTTCTAGTCAGGGCAAGGGTATCACCCTTTGATAACCCCTGCTCACCCCCTTGGTAGCTTGGCAGAGCAGACAGGCTTATCTCAGAGGCTGTGTGTTAAGCATTTATGACCACATACAGTAATAAAGTGAATACACTACAAATGGACACGACAGTAGTATTATAAAAATAAGGATTTTTATATAAGGCTTAGCACAAGACCAAATCACGACAAAAATATACCACAATCTTAATAAATACTCTTGGAAGGGAAAATAATAGTTCAAATGTAGTTTCTTCTTAGCACAAAGTCTTTCGTATCAAAAGCAACTCTTCTTCCTGGAAACACAGTTCTTGGCAACATTGTAACCCACACGGGAGTTACACGACGTCGAGGCAAACTTAATCCAAAGGTTCGGCGTCTACCGCGAGGAGCGCTACGTCGAGCCCGGAGTCACACAGACCCCCAACAACACAGTACCTTAGGAAAAGGAAGCACACGATGATCAGCGGCGTCGAGCAATCCGGCGTCGCGTCTTCGGTGTCGATGAGGCCTCCGTAGTCGTCGATGTCGATGATGATGTTGCAAAGAGTGAGCAGCGCTCACGGCGTCGAGAGGACACGAGGGCGATGCGATCAACAGCGGTGCAGACACGAGGTCCCTTGGAGCTGGAGCCGAACTCACTACTCACTGGCGTTGCTGCTGGCGTCGATCGGGCCCGGCGGCCGGCGTCGAGGAAGTGGGACACTGGAGCCGTTACTCACTATGTCGAGCTGGATTCGGCGACGTCCGTCGGCGTCGAGATTGCTGGTTCTTTCAGAGGTGCCGGATTCACAGGTTCCAGCAAATAGCACTTTAAGCAGATGAAGTCCTTTAGCCCTGTGACTTCAACAGGAGACTGGCACTCTTCCAGCCCTTGGAGATTTTCTTAGCAAAGCGTGAGAGTACACACACAGTTCCTCTCTCCTGGTTCCTTGGCAAAAATAAAGAAGCACTGCAGGATTCCCCCCAGCAAACAGCACACTGGCAGAAGGGTAGGCAAGTCCTTAGATCAGCAGGCCTCTTGTCCTTGTTTACAGGGTTCCTTGTCAGAAGTGATCTGATCTCTTGGTTCAGGGGTCCTTCTCTTATACCCCTCTTCGGCTTTGATCCCTTTGTCCATGCAGGGGAATCTCCCAACATCCTGGGTCTGTTGTGGGTGGAACCAGGCAGAAGCACCTGGCCTATTCACTGAGCAGGGCTGGGTCCTCAGACGCCCAGCAGGAGGTGGAGCCAGCATTGTCACGGGCAGGAGCAGAGCTATCGGCCTCCTGGCAGGAGGTGGGGCTAGGATTGTCCATGGCAGGCACAGAACCATCAGCCGCTTGGCAGGAGGTGGAGCCAGCATTGTATCAGGCAGGGCAGGCTATCAGCAACTACTCTCCCCCTGCTCTCAACGCAAATGTCCCACTCATCCCACACTGACTCACTCAGACCTCTGGAGCCACCCAGCTCCTGTCACACACACACAAGACCAGCAGAAACCAGAAATGGTTAGACAAGAAAATAGACACTTTCTAAAAGTGCTATTTTTAAACCCAGAGTCCAAAAACCATCCACACCAACGGATGCGTAATTAAACCCCGAGTTCAGAAATACCAAACTCGACATTGCACCATGCTCCCCGAGCCAGCTAGGATCATAGCATTAATAATCCCGGCGGCCCATTCTAACTAACGGAGAGCAGGTTACCTCGCAATAGTGAAGAACGAAGATGGCTGTCATTCACTATTTAGGACATGCCAACTTGGTCAGGCTTGTCCTACCTTATACTTACAATGCGCCCTGCCCGTGGGCCTACCATAGGGGTGACTAACATGAAGTTAAAGGAAGGCTGGAGGGACTGGCAAGTAGGTATACTCGCGCAGCCCGCGTGACAGTACCAGACTGCACGTAGGTCTCGCAATGACCGACCCGTAGACATTCTTTTACGAGGCCGCTCTTGTGGGTGGCACAATACGTGCTGCAAGCCCACGAGCGGCATTTGGATTTACAAGCCCCGGCACTCCTGGTGCACTAGACTAGGGACTGACAGTAAACCAAATAAGCCAAACATGGAATACAATCGATACATCAATTTAACATAGGGAGCACTTGCGCTGTGGCACTGATCAGCAGTGGCACAGCGCCCAAAGCATATACCAGCAAAGCATCGTAAAACAGTGGAGGCAAACAGAAAAAATGGAGGAGAGACTCAAGCCAATGATGTCAGGTCTAACACCTACATTGACTTTATGGCCGCAGTGTTGCATGAGGTTTAGGAGGACGCTCTGGAGGTGGGACATCTGCCACCTTCCATGAGGGTTGCACTATTTACATCATTACTCAAACCCGGTAAACCTGCAAACAAGTGTGACTCTTACCGTCCGCTCTCATTGCTAAATTGTGATCTTAAGGTACTTGCCAAACTAATTGCTAACCGCAACAGCCTTCTGCTCCCTATCCTGATATTACCTGATCAATCCGGATTTTTGCCTGGCAGGGCCACCTCGCATAACTTGAGGACTGAGAAAAAAAGTACGCAACTCAGTGCATGAAGGCCAAGCAATGGCAGCTGTCTTCCTGGATGCCACTAAGGCGTTTGATTCCCTTGAGTGGGACTATGTGTTTCGTGTCTTGGAGAGGATGGGCTTTCCGGCGATTTTCATCTCCTGGATCAGGCTCCTTTACGAGCGCCCAATGGCCAGGGTACTTATTAATGGTAAACTATCTGAGGCATTCCCCATCACCAGAGGGACCAGACAGGGATGCCCCCTGTCGCCTCTACTTTTCGCAATAGCTACGGAACCCTTAGCTGCCAAGCTGAGACATCATAAAGATAGTGCACTACGTTGTTTTCAACAGCAAATACTGATATCAATGTATGCGGATGACATCACTTTATATATACGCGACCCGTGCGACAACCTAAACCCATTCTTAGAGAATTCATACAAGTCGGTAGACTCTCCGGTGTTCAAATTAATTAGAGCAAATCTTGCATATTTCCGCTTACGCCTTCCACAACACGCTTTGACTTGGATTACCCAATTGCCTGGTGTGACGGTGATTTTAAATACTTAGGGATACACATCGAAGAGGATAGGGATGAACTATGCGTGCCAACTATGGCACTACTATGAACCGCATTATTGACAATGTTACACGTTAGATTACCTTGCCACCTTCTATGGCAGGTAGAACATCATTGATCAAAATGGTAATCCTCCCACAACTACTTTACCTTTTTTGAATATTCCGTTCTACCCTGGCAGGTCCTTTTTCCAACTGCTCCGTTCAGAGCTCATTAAACTTGGGTGCGGGAAATCCCCTCGTTTAAGGTGGGATACCTGACTCGGCCCTATGCTCAGGGCGGTTTTTGTGTACCGGATTTTGAACTATATCAGGCAGTTCAAGCCCATTATGCCTATTTCTGGGTGCATCAACCTAGATATATGCCTCAACTTGCAGCTGAGCACTGGCTAGCCCATCCTATCTCAATAGAAGGTGCACTATATGCTGTGGTACCCGCCAGGGATAAAACGCCCACAACAGTACTAAGCACGGTTACCGCATGGTTCCGACTGGCTGCGAGACTTGAAGTGGCATTGATCTATGCCCCGTTACTGCCACTGGCCTACCACCCAGACATGCCCCTATTGCAGGAAGCGGGATTCCGCAGGTTGCTCCACAGGATTCACGTGGTAACCTGGGGGGAACTCTATCACAATGGTACATTTCGCTCCATGGAACATTTGTATGAAGGTATACAACCAACCCCACTTGACATTTTTTTGTACATCAGGCTCCGTCAAGGACTTAAAGCAATCACACTCGACTTTCCAAATGAACCTCTGGCCTTAGTTCCTTTACAGCTAATACTCCAAAATGATCACCCTAGCAAGCTGGTATCTACAATATATAGGACAGTGCACACACACATAGATTATCCTCTGTGGCGGCAACACTGAAATGGGATTTAGAACTAGACAGACCACTCACTGACAAGCAATGGGCTTTTTGCCTCCAGCAAACAGAACGCATCTCAGGTAGCAGTAGACATAGAATTATACACTACAAATTCTTACATCGCCTATATTACACTCCAGCCCGGTTGTGTAGACTTCGACTCCGCACTGCTGACAACTGTGATAGATGCCATGCCCCGGGAGCTGACTTTTTACACCTTGCGTGGACCTGCGATGCAGTCCAACTCTACTAGGTTCAGATGCTGGCTGCGCTGTCCAACATGATTCACACTGACATAACTCCCTCTTCGGTGCTGGCGCTCTTGGGGTACGTAGAGCCCCTACAGAAGGCGCACCGCAAGTATGTTGCGCTGGCTCTCCTAGTGGCGAAAAGAAGAGTTGCGTGTCGATGGGGCAGGGGCAGGGCCCCTAAATTTAAGAACTGGCTCAATGATCTAATTTATTGCCAAGAACAGTTAGACACACACTCTGAGATGTTGCCGACGGCTTCACGGCCCTGTGATATATAAGCCCCTTTACGTGGCTACCTATCTAGGGAAAGTGCTGGAGCCGGAGAGGGATCGCTGGTCTAATGCCCCCCTTGCCGTCACATCTGGACACTTCCCACCATATGGCCTGCCGAGAGGTACCTGCATGCTATCCGAGGTATCATGGGGGACGCTTCTTACAGGCTCTTTGAGATATGGACAATGGTCTTACAGGCGGACACTAAACCTTCCTATTATAGCGCCTTTCTGTCAGGACTTACTTATGTGGAACTTTTTATATTTCAACATATTGCTACTGTGCTGCCTCGTCTCGCATGGGATATCTTTCAAGGGTTCGAGGCCATTCTATGATACAATGTATGATTGACTGCACTATCTAAATGCCTAATGTTAATGTTATATCGAGCTATTGTGATGTATGTACCGGTGATCAGAATCTATTCACATATATTGTGTACATAGCCTGAAATGTGTAACTGTAATGCACTCTATGGTGAAGGTTATCTATGAAAAACCCAAAAATAAAGTTTTTAAAAAAATTAAAAAAAAGAAAAGTGTAGATTTTTTTTTTTAAGAAGTTTTTGTTGAATTATAGCTTACAATTTCAGAAATTGGACACCGGGTACGCCAACTTAAAGTAATGCTTTTACACATTCTCCTGTCTGGCTGGGAAACTTTCAAGCAAGTGAGATTCAAATTACAGACCTCTACTGCATTGAGCAGGTCTGATCCTCTCAAGCGAGATTTGGTCAAGTATTCTCAAATAAAGACTTGGGAACTATTGGGGGGGGGGGCAATCAAGAGCAGTTTTCCAAAGAAGTTGGACAGAACGTAATATGATGTACCACCAGCCTTAATAGAGTAATTATATAATAATGCACTGTCTTCCACATGAGCCGACCCTTCTCAAAACTGCTCAAAGGTGAGGCCTACTCATAACCTTAAGAATATCTCATCAAATACTCCTTTTATAACACAATATACATAGGTTTTTCCAGCAATTCTTAAGGGCTAAAGGCACTAATGAAATAATTAAACCTAATACAATTTTTTTTAAAGTGCCAAAACAATCCTCAGCAGCAAAGCATGTATGTGCTAAACATAAAAGGCATGCTATGCATTACTGATGCAATCAGATGCCTAGGGATCCTGTGGCGGATAGTATCACCATCCAGTTCTACAACACACTAGATCTCGTCATGCTTAGCTCGGGCATGAAATGGCCACCACATGCAACGTATACTGTAAATGTCTGAAAAAACACTTGCGTTATGACAGGTATTGATAACATAAGCAAGTTAATTTCACAACCACTGCAAGATACTGTCATGTATGATCACTACAGGCAAGGGATTATGGTCATTTGCTCATCTGTTCATACTGATATCTTCATCACCAACCAGGTCAGTCAGACTTCTCTTTCAGGCCTCGAACAATCTTACAAATATTACCAGACCTGAAGATCTAGTTACTTTAATTGTCAAATTGGTCTCCCACAAATTTGCAGCACCAGCAAAACAAAAACAAGCATTTGCAATGCAATAGGTCTCGCATTAGGAAAGTTTGAGCTATTGGTATTGTAAATGACACATTTAGGTTTTGTTTTTGAAAATAGCGAAAATAGCTTTGTCATTTACAATGCCAATAGTTATAACTTTCGCAAACGTGACACCTATAGCATTTGTAATACAATATGTGTTGTATTTACATGACTTTCAATTATTGATATTACAAATAACAATGGCGTTTAGTCTTTTTTAATAATTAATACTTAAATAAGTTATTGTAATTTATAATGGCAATAGCTTACACGTTTGTAAATAACTTTTGTGAAGAATATGTTCAGTGTATTTTATTGTGACTAAAATCCAAGAATGGAAGTGAAATAATAACATCTTTGTTACATTTGTAATAAAGCTTGAAACATTGAGAGAACATATTTGAACCAGTTGTTGAATGGTTGCACAGATTGATGCTGTGGTGACTCTGAGTGATGTGATGGCGTTCAGTGATGCTGTGGCAGCGCATAGTGATGCTGTGGTAGCGCATAGTGATGCTGTGGTAGCGCATAGTGATGCTGTGGTAGCGCATAGTGATGCTGTGGTAGCGCATAGTGATGCTGTGGTAGCGCATAGTGATGCTGTGGTAGCGCATAGTGATGCTGTGGTAGCGCATAGTGATGCTGTGGTAGCGCATAGTGATGCTGTGATAGCGCATAGTGATGCTGTGATAGCGCATAGTGATGCTGTGATAGCGCATAGTGATGCTGTGGTGCCCCTGAGTGATGCTGTGGTGCCCCTGAGTGATGCTGTGGTGCCCCTGAGTGATGCTGTGGTGCCCCTGAGTGATGCTGTGGTGCCCCTGAGTGATGCTGTGGTGCCCCTGAGTGATGCTGTGGTGCCCCTGAGTGATGCTGTGGTGCCCCTGAGTGATGCTGTGGTGCCCCTGAGTGATGCTGTATGCTATGCTTTGTTTTGCTATCTATGTTTTGATTTGCTATGCTATGCTTTGTTATGCTATGCTATGTTTTGCTATGCTAATATAGGTTTTGCTATGCTATGTTTCGTTAACCCCTTGCCTGCGGTCGGAATTCCGCTCCTCGGCGGCACATTCCGATCGCGGGCGTGGTCGCGACAGCTCCCGGACGTCACGAGCACTGTGTGCCATGACGGACGGAAGCCGTCACCAGCATGCAAGGTGTTAAGCTATGCTATGTTATGCTATGCTATTATAGGTTTTGTTTTGCTATGCTATGTTTTGTTTTGTTTTGCTATGCTATTTTTTTGTGCTATGTTTTGTTATGTTATGTTTTGTTATGCGATGTTTTGCTATCCTATGCTTTGTTTCGTTATGCTATGCTAGGTTTAGTTTTGCTATCCTATGCTTTGTTTTGTTATACTATGCTATGTTTTGTTAACCCCTTACCTGCGGTCGGAATTCCGCTCCTGTGCAGCACATTCCGATCGCGGGTGTGGTCGTGACGGCTCCCGGACGTCATCAGCACACGAGAGCCGTCACCAGCATGCAAGGGGTTAAGCTATGCTAGGTTTAGTTTTGCTATGCTATGCTAGGTTTTGTTTTGCTGTGCTATGCTAGGTTTTGTTGTGCTATGTTTTGAGGGGATGTGAGGGTGAGGGGATGTGAGGGTGAGGGGATGTGAGGGTGAGGGGATGTGAGGGTGAGGGGGATGTGAGGGTGAGGGGGATGTGAGGGTGAGGGGGATGTGAGGGTGAGGGGGATGTGAGGGGGATGTGAGGGGGATGTGAGGGTGAGGGGATGTGAGGGTGAGGGGATGTGAGGGTGAGGGGATGTGAGGGTGAGGGGATGTGAGGGTGAGGGGATGTGAGGGTGAGGGGATGTGAGGGTGAGGGGATGTGAGGGTGAGGGGATGTGAGGGTGAGGGGATGTGAGGGTGAGGGGATGTGAGGGTGAGGGGATGTGAGGGTGAGGGGATGTGAGGGTGAGGGGATGTGAGGGTGAGGGGATGTGAGGGTGAGGGGATGTGAGGGTGAGGGGATGTGAGGGTGAGGGGATGTGAGGGTGAGGGGATGTGAGGGTGAGGGGATGTGAGGGTGAGGGGATGTGAGGGTGAGGGGATGTGAGGGTGAGGGGATGTGAGGGTGAGGGGATGTGAGGGTGAGGGGATGTGAGGGTGAGGGGATGTGAGGGTGAGGGGATGTGAGGGTGAGGGGATGTGAGGGTGAGGGGATGTGAGGGTGAGGGGATGTGAGGGTGAGGGGATGTGAGGGTGAGGGGATGTGAGGGTGAGGGGATGTGAGGGTGAGGGGATGTGAGGGTGAGGGGATGTGAGGGTGAGGGGATGTGAGGGTGAGGGAATGTGAGGGTGTGAGGGAATGTGAGGGTGTGAGGGTAGGGGTGTGTGAGGGTGTGAGGCTAGGGGTGTGAGGGTGTGAGGCTAGGGGTGTGAGGGTGTGAGGCTAGGGGTGTGTGAGGGTGTGAGGCTAGGGGTGTGTGAGGGTGTGAGGCTAGGGGTGTGTGAGGGTGTGAGGGTAGGGGTGTGTGAGGGTGTGAGGGTAGGGGGGTGTGAGGGTAGGGGTGTGTGAGGGTGTGAGGGTAGGGGTGTGTGAGGGTGTGAGGGTAGGGGTGTGTGAGGGTGTGAGGGTAGGGGTGTGTGAGGGTGTGTGAGGGTAGGGGTGTGTGAGGGTGTGTGAGGGTAGGGGTGTGTGAGGGTGTGTGAGGGTTTAGGGTGTGTGAGGGTTTAGGGTGTGTGAGGGTTTAGGGTGTAGGGCGTGTGAGGGTTTAGGGTGTAGGGCGTGTGAGGGTTTAGGGTGTAGGGCGTGTGAGGGTTTAGGGTGTAGGGCGTGTGAGGGTTTAGGGTGTAGGACGTTTGAGGGTTTAGGGTGTGTGAGGGTTTAGGTGTAGGACGTGTGAGGGTTGAGGGTGTGTGAGGGTTTAGGTGTAGGACGTGTGAGGGTTGAGGGTGTGTGAGGGTTGAGGGTGTGTGAGGGTTGAGGGTGTGTGAGGGTTGAGGGTGTGTGAGGGTTGAGGGTGTGTGAGGGTTGAGGGTGTGTGAGGGTTGAGGATGTGTGAGGGTTGAGGATGTGTGAGGGTTGAGGATGTGTGAGGGTTGAGGGTGGAGGGTGTGTGAGGGTCGAGGGTGTGTGAGGGTGTGTGAGGGTCGAGGGTGTGTGAGGGTGTGTGAGGGTCCAGGGTGTGTGAGGGTCGAGGGTGTGTCAGGGTGTGTCAGGGTTTAGGGTGTGTCAGGGTTTAGGGTGTGTTTAGGGTGTGTCAGGGTTTAGGGTGTGTGAGGGTTTAGGGTGTGTGAGGGTTTAGGGTGTGTGAGGGCGTGTGAGGGTTTAGGGTGTGTGAGGGCGTGTGAGGGTTTAGGGTGTGTGAGGGCGTGTGAGGGTTTAGGGTGTGTGAGGGTTTAGGGTGTGTGAGGGTTTAGGGCGTGTGAGGGTTTAGGGCGTGTGAGGGTTTAGGGCGTGTGAGGGTTTAGGGCGTGTGAGGGTTTAGGGCGTGTGAGGGTTTAGGGCGTGTGAGGGTTTAGGGCGTGTGAGGGTTTAGGGCGTGTGAGGGTTTAGGGCGTGTGAGGGTTTAGGGCGTGTGAGGGTTTAGGGCGTGTGAGGGTTTAGGGCGTGTGAGGGTTTAGGGCGTGTGAGGGTTTAGGGCGTGTGAGGGTTTAGGGCGTGTGAGGGTTTAGGGCGTGTGAGTGCGTGTGAGGGTTTAGGGTGTGTGAGGGTTCAGGGCGTGCCAGTGCGTGTGAGGGTTTAGGGTGTGTGAGGGTTTAGGGCGTGCGAGTGCGTGTGAGGGCTTAGGGTGTGTGAGGGTTTAGGGTGTGTGAGGGAGTGTGAGGGCATGTGAGGGCATGTGAGGGCGTGTGAGGGTTTAGAGTGTGTGAGGGCGTGTGAGTGCGTGTGAAGGTTTAGGGTGTGTGAGGGCGTGTGAGGGTTTAGGGTGTGTGAGGGCAGGTGAGGGTTTAGGGTGTGTGAGGGCAGGTGAGGGTTTAGGGTGTGTGAGGGCAGGTGAGGGTTTAGGGTGTGTGAGGGCAGGTGAGGGTTTAGGGTGTGTGAGGGCAGGTGAGGGTTTAGGGTGTGTGAGGGCAGGTGAGGGTTTAGGGTGTGTGAGGGCAGGTGAGGGTTTAGGGTGTGTGAGGGCAGGTGAGGGTTTAGGGTGTGTGAGGGCAGGTGAGGGTTTAGGGTGTGTGAGGGCAGGTGAGGGCGTGTGAGGGTTTAGGGTGTGTGAGGGCGTGTGAGGGTTGAGGGCGGGTGAGGGCTTAGGGCGTGTGAGGGCTTAGGGCGTGTGAGGGCTTAGGGCGTGTGAGGGCTTAGGGCGTGTGAGGGCTTAGGGCGTGTGAGGGCTTAGGGCGTGTGAGGGCTTAGGGCGTGTGAGGGCTTAGGGCGTGTGAGGGCTTAGAGCGTGTGAGGGCTTAGAGCGTGTGAGGGCTTAGAGCGTGTGAGGGCTTAGGGCGTGTGAGGGCTTAGGGCGTGTGAGGGTAGAGGGCGTGTGAGGGTAGAGGGCGTGTGAGGGTAGAGGGCGTGTGAGGGTAGAGGGCGTGTGAGGGTAGAGGGCGTGTGAGGGTAGAGGGCGTGTGAGGGTTGAGGGCGTGTGAGGGTTGAGGGTGTGTGAGGGTTTACGGTGTGTGAGGGTTTAGGGTGTGTGAGGGTTTAGGGTGTGTGAGGGTTTAGGGTGTGTGAGGGTTTAGGGTGTGTGAGGGTTTAGGGTGTTTGAGGGCGTGAGAGGGCGTGTGAGGGTTTAGGGTGGGTGAGGGTTGAGGGCGGGTGAGGGTTGAGGGCGGGTGAGGGTTGAGGGCGGGTGAGGGTTTAGGGTGTGAGGGTTTACGGTGTGTGAGGGTTTAGGGTGTGTGAGGGTTTAGGGTGTGTGAGGGTTTAGGGTGTGTGAGGGTTTAGGGTGTTTTAGGGTGTGTGAGGGCGTGAGAGGGCGTGTGAGGGTTTAGGGTGGGTGAGGGTTGAGGGCGGGTGAGGGTTGAGGGCGGGTGAGGGTTGAGGGCGGGTGAGGGTTGAGGGCGGGTGAGGGTTGAGGGCGGGTGAGGGTTGAGGGCGGGTGAGGGTTGAGGGCGGGTGAGGGTTTAGGGTGGGTGAGGGTTGAGGGCGGGTGAGGGTTGAGGGCGGGTGAGGGTTCAGGGTGTTTTAGGGTGTGTGAGGGCGTGAGAGGGCGTGTGAGGGTTTAGGGTGGGTGAGGGTTGAGGGCGGGTGAGGGTTGAGGGCGGGTGAGGGTTGAGGGCGGGTGAGGGTTGAGGGCGGGTGAGGGTTTACGGTGTGTGAGGGTTTAGGGTGTTTTAGGGTGCGTGAGGGCGTGAGAGGGCGTGTGAGGGTTGAGGGCGGGTGAGGGTTGAGGGCGGGTGAGGGTTGAGGGCGGGTGAGGGTTGAGGGCGGGTGAGGGTTGAGGGCGGGTGAGGGTTGAGGGCGGGTGAGGGTTGAGGGCGGGTGAGGGTTGAGGGCGTGTGAGGGTTGAGGGCGGGTGAGGGTTGAGGGCGGGTGAGGGTTGAGGGCGTGTGAGGGTTGAGGGCGTGTGAGGGTTGAGGGCGTGTGAGGGTTGAGGGCGTGTGAGGGTTGAGGGCGTGTGAGGGTTGAGGGCGTGTGAGGGTTGAGGGCGTGTGAGGGTTGAGGGCGTGAGAGGGTTGAGGGCGTGAGAGGGCGTGAGAGGGTTGAGGGCGTGAGAGGGTTGAGGGCGTGAGAGGGCGTGAGAGGGTTGAGGGCGTGAGAGGGCGTGAGAGGGTTGAGGGCGTGAGAGGGCGTGAGAGGGTTGAGGGCGTGAGAGGGCGTGAGAGGGTTGAGGGCGTGAGAGGGCGTGAGAGGGTTGAGGGCGTGAGAGGGCGTGTGAGGGTTTAGGGTGTGAGGGTTTAGGGTGTGTGAGTGCGTGTGAAGGTTTAGGGTGTGTGAGTGCGTGTGAGGGTTTAGGGTGTGTGAGTGCGTGTGAGGGTTTAGGGTGTGTGAGTGCGTGTGAGGGTTTAGGGTGTGTGAGTGCGTGTGAGGGTTTAGGGTGTGTGAGTGCATGTGAGGGTTTAGGGTGGTTGAGGGCGTGCGAGGGTTGAGGGCGTGCGAGGGTTGAGGGCGTGCGAGGGTTGAGGGCGTGCGAGGGTTGAGGGCGTGCGAGGGTTGAGGGCGTGCGAGGGTTGAGGGCGTGCGAGGGTTGAGGGCGTGCGAGGGTTGAGGGCGTGCGAGGGTTGAGGGCGTGCGAGGGTTGAGGGCGTGCGAGGGTTGAGGGCGTGCGAGGGTTGAGGGCGTGCGAGGGTTGAGGGCGTGCGAGGGTTGAGGGCGTGCGAGGGTTGAGGGCGTGCGAGGGTTGAGGGCGTGCGAGGGTTGAGGGCGTGCGAGGGTTGAGGGCGTGCGAGGGTTGAGGGCGTGCGAGGGTTGAGGGCGTGCGAGGGTTGAGGGCGTGCGAGGGTTTAGGGCGTGCGAGGGTTTAGGGCGTGCGAGGGTTTAGGGTGTGCGAGGGTTTAGGGTGTGCGAGGGTTTAGGGTGTGTGAGGGTTTAGGGCGTGTGAGGGTTTAGGGCGTGTGAGGGCGTGTGAGGGTTGAGGGGGTGTGAGGGGGTGTGAGGGGGTGTAAGGGGGTGAAGATGTGTGTGAGGATGTGTGTGAGGAAGGGTGAGGTTGTGAGGGGGGTGTGAGGAAGGGTGAGGGTGTGAGGGTGTGGGAGTGTGAGGGTGTGGGAGGGTGGGGGTGTGGGAGGGTGGGGGTGTGGGAGGGTGAGGGAATGTGAGGGTGAGGGGTTTGAGGGTGAGGGGTTTGAGGGTGTGAGACGGTGGGTGGTGTGAGGGTGAGTGAGGGTGAGAGGGGGTGAGGGTGAATGGGGGTGTGTGAGGGTGAATGAGGGTGAGAGGGGGGTGAGAGTGTGCGGGTGTGTGAGGGTGCTTGAGGGTATGGGTGAGTAAGGGTGTGAGTGAGGGTGTGGGTGTGTGAGTGAGGGTGTGGGTGTGTGAGTGAGGGTGTGGGTGAGTGAGGGTGTGGGTGAGTGAGGGTGTGGGTGAGTGAGGGTGTGGGGGAGTGAGGGTGTGGGGGAGTGAGGGTGTGGGTGAGTGAGGGTGTGGGTGAGTGAGGGTGTGGGTGAGTGAGGGTGTGGGTGAGTGAGGGTGTGGGTGAGTGAGGGTGTGGGTGAGTGAGGGTGTGGGTGAGTGAGGGTGTGTGAGGGTGGGTGGGTGAGGGTGGGTGAGAAGGTGAGGGGGTGAGGGGGGTGAAGGTGGGTGAGGGGGTTTGAGGGTGAGGAGGTGAGGGGGGTGAGGGTGTGAGGGTGAGAAGCAAGGGGGTGAGGGGGTGTGAGGGTGAGGGGGTGTGAGGGTGAGGGGGTGTGAGGGTGAGGGGGTGTGAGGGTGAGGGGGTGTGAGGGTGAGGGGGTGTGAGGGTGAGGGGTGAGGGGTGTGAGGGGTGTAGGGGTGTGAGGGGTGTAGGGGTGTGAGGGGGTGTGAGGGTGAGGGGGTGTGAGGGTGAGGAGGGGTGAGGGTGTGTGAGGTTCCGAAGTAAATGGTGGCAGGGCAGACATGATAAGACAGAGAAACACAAATGTTAAGATAACAGGGTTGTGAAAAGGTGAAAATGGGATTAAAGGAGAAAGGATGAAAAGTTAAGTAGGAGAGAGGCCAGAAAGGAGAGACAAAGGAGTGGAGTGTGTGGCGGAAACCGGGAAAAGCAGAAAAGAATGAAGATGAATCCGAGAGGGTGCAAGTAGGGTCACATGCGGGAGAAGGAAGGCTCGTATGGAGAGTATGATGAAGCTCTCGGCATTGCTGTGGAAGGGCGGGGAGCGCATTCCTTTGAAGTCTGATGCGGAGGAGCGGATCCCTTTGAAGTCTGATGCTGAGGCTTGTGGTGTGCTTTGTGCACACGCCTGGCTCACATGAACTGTACCCAATCCGCAACAGTTTGGGTAGACTTTTGAAAGCCTCACTATAATCTCGACACAAACAAGCATTGCTAAAGCAATGCTGTAGGTCGAGATCTAAAAAGTGGCCTACCATATTATTAGAGAATGTGAATGTCATTAAAGTACCTCCTGAGAAATGTGTATCAGAGGTGGTGGACATTTGCGAATATACTACCAAAATATTAATGCCAAAAAAAGCCCCAAAATGTTAGCACTTCACTGAAAAACATCTTTGAACTGATCAAGAAACAGACACACACCTGCTTCCCCCCTCACTCCCGAGGAGCAGTACAAGCTCCCTAAACACAATAAATATACCACACACAGAAGCGCAGTATAGTAGCTGTGTAATCTTTCTCCCATACTCAGAACGGGTACAACATGAAAGAGAAATACAAGCAAATGCCGATACTCTTAGTGATCCATTAAGTCGAGTCACTGGGCGCTTACAACTGCTTTAGGACTGGTTACACCTCGCTGGACAGAGGTGAAGACAGCCTCTGAGCAGAGTCACCTTCTCTGTTCTTGGAATACTCAGCCAGTGAGCAAATCGCATGCTTTTGCCAGTCAATCATGAATCCACTAGGAATCCAAGGACCCTACACTTTCCTAGTACCAATTAAATAAGTTTCATGTTATCAGGCCTTGCGCTTTATTATGCTATGAGAAGCTTGTCAACTCACTACCTGGCCCTAATACAAGGTTATATGTCATGTTTGACATACATGTCTTTGTGGTCAACTGTGTGATTGTACAGTGTGTATCTCTTGGCCGTATACTTTCCATATTATGGGATCATATTCTTTCTTATTGGTAGTTGATGGATACAACTAAACTTAATTTATCTATTTCATATTCAAAGCTTCATCTTGGTTATCAGTGTAAGAACTATACTAGTCTTTTTTAATGCCGCTTCATTAAAACGTCAGCCTTTGCTCTCTGAGGAAAAGGTGCAGTCTATTTATTAACCTGTTAGACGTGCAACCTGCATTACTGTATACCCTCAGCTTCATTCCCTGTCAAAAGTAAAATCATCTAGAAACAGTCTCTTTATTAGTAAAATGCACTGTACATAAACTGTACAATTACAATGAGGTCAAGTAATCCCCTACATGCCACAAATGAACAAGTTACTTACCTTCGGTAACGCTTTTTCTGATAGATACAGTATCTGCCTGTGGATTCCTCACCTTGTGAATATCCCCCTGCATCAGCAACGTTCGGAAAATTCTTGTCAAGCACGCCGGAGTGGACGACGTCAGAAGCACGGCATGACGCGGAACGATGACATCAGTTCCGCCCTTTTTTCTGTGCCTTCGAGGCACCCGGTCGGACCAATGACAGTAGATATACACATATACAGTGTACATAGTACATACAATTCAAAAACACACATAGTGCGTAGCTAGGGTATGAAAAACTCAATATAAATATAAATATACATAAACTCCGGTATAGCAGAGTGGACAACAGGGAGGCGGGTGGGTCAGTAAGGAAGCCATAGGCAGATATTGTATCTACCAGAAAAAGTGTTACAGAAGTTAAGTAACTTGTTCTTCTGATAGATACATCTGCCAGTGGCTTCCTCACCTTGTGAATAGAGTCCCACAGCAGTCCCCACTCCCGGAGGAGGGTGTCCACTCTCTTATACCAGAAAATCTTGGAGGACAGATAGCGCAAAGTGGCCGTCCCTCCTCACCTCGGTATCCAAGCAGTAATGCTTCGCGAAAATGTAGAGGGAGGCCCAAGCTGCAGCTCTACAAATATCCTCAACAGGTACACCTCTAGATAAAGCAGACATAGCAGACTTTGCTCTAGTAGAATGAGCTCTTATACCCTCAGGAGGGTCCTTACCCGCTAGAGAGTAGCAGATCTTGATGCATAATATTATCCATCTTGAAAGTGTGCGCTTGTGCACAGCTCTTCCTTTTCTGCAGCCAGCAAATCCAACAAACAGCTGGTCATCCAACCTGAACTCCCTTGTCCTGTCCAGGTAGAAACTCACCGCCCTCTTAGGGTCCAAGTGGTGAAGCCGCTCCTCCTCCTTGGAAGGGAGAGGGGGAGGATAGAAGGTAGGAAGGGTAATGGACTGCTCCAGATGGAAAGGAGTTACCACCTTAGGCAGAAAAGCAGCCCTGGCCCTAAGAACCATTCGTTCAGCATGAATGGTCAAGAATGGGGGTTTTGAGCTAAGAGCTTGAAGCTCACTTACCCTCCTTGCCGAGGTAATTGCAATCAGAAAAATAGTCTTGAAAGACAAAAGTCTCAAGGGACACTTGTGTAAAGGTTCAAAAGGCAAACCCATCAGGAACGTAAGAACCAGATTCAAGTCCCAAGAGGAAAAATAAAAGGTGTAGGAGGAAATGTATTGGTAAGGCCCTTAATAAATCATAAAACAATAGGAGATTTAAACAAAGAGGGTTGGTCCGGCAAACAAAAGAACGCCGATAAGGCCGACAAATAACCTTTGATAGTTGCCACCGCGAAACCCTGCTGGGCCAAGGAAAGTGCAAATTGAAGTATATTGGACAAACGAGCCCTTAAAGGGTCAATGGACTTCTCCCCACACCAAGCAACAAATTTAGACCACCTATAAGCGGTGTTTAAATTGACCGAATCTTTTGTCTATAGACAACTCATGACATTCCTGGAAGATAACAACATCTTGCACACCAACCAATCAGGTTTTAGGTCCAAGCACTCGACAGAATCTGCCCTCCTGTTCTCTGCTGAGACCCTGCGAACCGCTATGGACCAGGGGAAGAAGGCCGTCTTGATATTACTCAATCTATCGGCGGCCTTCGATACTGTCTCACACACAATCTTGATTGACCGTCTACTCAGCTCAGGGATAGGAGGAGTAGTGTTGGACTGGCTCAAAAACTTCCTTAGCCAAAGACGTCAAGTCACAGTACTGGGAGATTTCAACTCTAAAGAAAAATCCATCAGCACAGGGGTACCTCAGGGCTCCAGCCTGAGCCCTGTACTTTTCAACCTTTACATGGTACCCCTGATCAAGCTCATCTCCTCTTATCAGATTAGTACAATATCCTAGGCTGATGATACGCAGCTTATCCTGGTACTTGACAGGGAGCTGCCCGGAGCTGAAGAAAACCTTAAAAAATGCCTGACTGCTACATTTGAGTGGATGAAGATCAACCATCTCAAATGTAACTCTGGGAAAACGGAAATCTTACAGTTTGGCTCCCAAAATCTGTTTTCCCCTAAGCAGTGGTGGCCTGAAGATGCTGAAGCTCCCCCCAATACCATCTCTTTTGCCCGTAACTTAGGTGTTAAGTTCATTGACTCATTATCATTTAAGCAACAAGCAACTGGTGTGGCTAGCACATGCTTCTATATCATCAGAATGCTCAGGAAATTCTTTGACCTCCTCCCACTGTCAACAAGGAAAACGGTAGCGGTGGCGCTCATAACATCAAGACTGGACTACTGCAACAGCCTGTATGTGGGAGCAAATAAATCCGTGCTCCACATGCTGCAGATGGTCCAGCATGCCACCGCTCGCCTGGTTCTTGGTTGGTCCAGGAAATCATCTGCTTCAGCTGCACTTAACGCCCTTCATTGGCTTCCAATCCATAAACGTATCTTATTTAAAATTTTGGTTACCACTTTCAGAGCATATCACTCACAAGGACCCAGGTATCTTTCTAAAAGTTGTAAACGCCACCTTCCCATTCGGAGCTTGAGATCCTCCAACCAGAATCTTCTAGTTATTCCAAAATTCAGACTCTCCACCAAAGGTGGAAAATCCCTTGCTCTTTTGGGCTCTAGAGCATGGAATAAACTGCCACCTCCGCTCCGGCAAATTTCATCAGAATCTCTTTTTAGGAAAGCCCTGAAGACCTGGGTTTTCACGCTTACCGATGTTGCCTGTAAAGCCTTAGTGTTAAGGATGTAAGTTCTTTGGAAATTGCCTCAGCTAACCACTCTTTTCCATTCTGGGGTGGTATTAAGAGCCAAGATGCTCATTGGAGTGATAGAATGCGCTATAGAAATGCACTTTTACATTACATTACATAAGAATAGATGGACTTGGTGGAGTCATGCCTCGCTGATAAGATGACATCCACCACATCGTGTGGGAGAGAAAAGTAATTCAGGTTGCCCCGTTCAATCTCCAGGCATGCAGGTGTAAGGTCTGGAGGTGGGGGTGTAGAACCTGCCCCTCCATCTGGGAGAGAAGACGGAGCGGAGGGCACGAGGAGAGGTGGAGAAGATCTGTGTACCACATCCTTCTTGGCCAATCCGGGGTGATCAATATAACTTGGGCCCGGTCTTGGCGAATCTTCCTCAGAACCCGAGGAATCAAATGGTATGGGAGGAACGCGTAAAGGATTGTGAGTCGAACTCAACTGAAACGCGTCCCCCAGTGCTCCCTGCATCGGATACTAGAGGCTGCAGAATTACGGGCAGTGAGCGTTCTCGTGAGTGGCAAACAGGTCCACATGAGGAGTTCCCCATGTCCGAAAGACATAACGAACAACCTCTGGATGGAGCCTCCACTCGTGGTCGGCAGAAAACTGCCGACAGACTGTCCGCACGTACGTTCAGAACCCCGGCAAGATGATTTGCCATCAGACAAATCTGATGGCCCTGAACCCAGGACCAGAGACGCAGAGTCTCTCTGCAGAGACACTGCGACCCCACTCCTCCCTGCTTGTTGATATACCACATTGCGGTCGTGTTGTCCGTCAGGACTTGAACTGACGGACTGCGAAGGGAAGGGAGGAAGGCCTTGAGTGCTAAACGTATGACCCACAACTCTAGAAGGTTGATGTGAAGCAACCTTTCCTCTGGAGACCAAAGACCCTTGACCTCCAGATCCCCCAGATGAGCACCCCACCCTAGAGTGGATGCATCCGTTATCACTGTGGCCACCGATGGAGGCAGATGAAAGGGCTTTCCTTGTGACAGATTGCCTTCCACGCTCCACCAAAACAGATCCGCTGCAGTTTCTCTGGAGATCCTCCCTGAGATCTCCGTTGTGTTAATACCACTGCCTGCGGAGGCACCACTCGAGTGCCCTCATGTGCCAGCGTGCATGGTTGACCAACAGAATGCAGGAAGCCATCAGACAGAGCAGGCGAAGGACCTTCAGGACTAGAACAACCACTCCATTGTGAAATAAAGGAATCATTTCCTGTATGTCGCGAATCCTTTGAGGAGGGAATGCACGACACACAGTTGTGTCCAGTACCGCACCTATGAACAGGTTACAGAAAAAATATGTGGGGATGACCACGAGAAAAGTAAAGATCAGGATCTCAGAGCATAAGAGTTCAATACGCTGCAATAAACAGACAACACGAATGACCAAACATTTCTTAGAGGCTCAACATGCTCCCACCGATTTACAATGGACAGTGCTGGAACAACCTATGATCCCTAAGCATATAACAGATATCAGCACATTTCTACATCGAAGAGAACAAAGATGGGTGCACAAACTCCAAACCGATATAACAGGTCTGAATGAGGACATCCCTTGGATGTCGCTATAGGTCACTGTCCATTGGATACGGTGAAGCAAGTTTTGCATCTTTGAGCCAAAATGATGCAGTTCTATTTTCGCAATCTCCAACTATGACTCTTCATAGTATTTATGTTTGATGAATGGAAATAGAACACATAGTGGCAAGCAATTGGGCCTTAAATCAGAATACAGGTCCACTGGTCCTCCCTAAGATCACAACAAAACCCAATGATGAGTAGTATGGCGCAAGCAGTAATGATACCTTTGTGCCTAATTTCTATATACATTACTGTTTTCAGTAAAATCAACTATCAGTTCTCTTAACAGGTTCTTGTTACTACAAGATTGGGCATTAAATAAACCAAGGCACTACACCGGTCATATACAGCTTTTAGCGAGAGGTCACAAACAAGTAAACTACACTACCCACTCACGGAGTAGTTCGGGGTACACGTGACGAGGACCGTCACGTGTTATCTCTAGGCTCGTAAAGCAGTAGGTGTGGTCCCTCACAATAGGCATTCATCTCTATGGATATCCCCTATTTGACTGGGCGTTATATGATTAAAACTTTGTTGGCCCAAAAAACGGCTTTTACAATCACGGGTGAGGGACCAATAATAAACAAACTACATTTCCCAGCTATTTTGTAGTTCTATGGCGCACGTGACAAGGCGCGCCACGTGTCTCCTCACCGGCAAATCAGAAGTTGTTTAAGTATTCCACTTCCTGCCCGGTCGGTACCTCCCACTGTCAGCCTAGAGGAAGGCGAGGAGTACCGACGGACAGGTAAGCGGGTTTGGGGGAGACATTATTTAACGGAACGAAATAGGTAGCGTTGCCGTTTCCGTTAAAGTAAGCATTTTAGATTTGAGAGGGAGAACTTTCCTTGTGTGCTAAATTTGCTCGATCCTCCATTAAGCCCATATACCCGATAGACATCAACGGGTGCTTGTTTGTTAATAACCAAGAGAAGAGAGCAGAAACATCTTAATCACATTATCTAGCTGTACTGGGAATATTTAGAGGCTATATTGCAAATACCGTTTACCATCCCCTGCACCGGGCTGCACCGGGCTGGTATTCAAAACGGCGCTATGTACCAACACGCTGGGAATACTTAGAGGCTATATTGCAAATACCGTTTACCATCCCCTGCACCGGGCTGCACCGGGCTGGCATTCAAAACGGCGATATGTACCAACACGCTGGGAAAAGCATGTGTTTTCTGAATGAGTTCTAGCGTACTCTTCCTCTTTCATTATTCTTTCTTCTCACATCCAATAGAGCGGTGCTCCATTTGTACCCGAGCTGTGGCCGGGTGAGGTGGAGAGTTCATTCCCCAGACTATGGGTGAGTGTATATAACTTCTTTTACTCCAGGATTTCTTTACCTGGCCATTCAGTTGATTATTTAACAACCATTGACCAATAATAATTGGCATAGACACCAACATCACGAGATATTCTCTGTGTATTTGTAGCTATCGTCACTAACTGTTTATTTTGTATTATGTGTATGTTTGTTTGTCCCTTGGTGACCAAATGGATCATTTCAACCGATGTTCTCAGGTGATATGATTTTTTGTACACTTTTCACTTTAATTAGCAGTAGCACTTGATCAATAAGGTCCTGATGAAGCAGATGGGTATCTTGTGAGCCAAAAAAACTGCAGAAACATGTCGACCTAGATAAGACCAAAGTAGTTATTTGTTAACACTACTTTGCACTGTTTTTTAATCTTGGGTGTGGGTAGGACCCGAATAAATTCCTTTTTTCCACTCCCACAACCCAATATTAATTTCACTTTATCACATGCTACAGAGAGCACCTATTGCACTGCTTACTAATTTTTGCCCCCTGATACCATCACATAGTCCACATTTATACATCCTTAATTCCTTCACATATGATTAGGACACAATCTACCTAATCCTAAGTGGACTTGTTTCCACTTCCTTCGGGTGAAGGATCCCAAATGATGTAGGGCAGTACAGGACGGGTATCTGATGGGAACACATTTTTCCCGGGAATACCTTGGATTCAGGGATTGTGTTCTTTCAATACACACACAGTCATTCAGATAGCTACACTATGTTTTCCTTGACCCATTGTTATACTTGGTTTTTTCAGTATTTGTAGGGACTATAACAATGCTAGGTCATTAAACATTTCCCTCACACGCCCCCTTATTGTTTCAATGCGCTGGGAGGGCACCAGGTGAGATTTGGGTACATTTATCGAAAAACCCAACCTGTGCCACAACTGAGTTGTCTCTTGCAGATGATGGAGCACTCTCTGGAGATTCTGCTTTGATCAGCCAATCGTCCAGATAAGGGAATACAAGAATCCCTGACCTTCTTAGATGTGCAGCCACCACCTTGGTAAAGACTCAAGGCACAGTAGTAAGTCCAAACGGAAGGACCGCAAACTGGAAGTGTTGCGACCCCACCGTAAAACGGAGATACTTCCTGTGCGACTTCAGGATGGGGATGTGGAAATAAGCATCCTGTAAGTCGATCGACACCATCCAGTCTTCTTCCATCAGCGCTTGAAGAACCTGCGCAAGAGTGAGCATCTTGAACTTCTCCGGTTTGAGATAGAGGTTCAAAATTCTGAGGTCCAGGATTGGACGAAGTCTGCCATCCTTCTTGGGGATCAGAAAATACCGGAAGTAGCACCCCTAACCCCCTCTCCTGCTCCGGAACCACCTCTATTGCACCTTTTCTGAACAGTGCCAGGACTTCTTCCTGCAAGAGCAACAGGTGGTCCTCCGAGCAAAAACCTTGGCAAAGAGGGTAATTGGGAGGGAACTCCCAAAAGGGAAGAGCATACCCATTCTCTACGAGATTGAGAACCCAAAGATCTGATGTAACCGATTCCCAATCCCGTAGAAAAATAAGTAAGCCGACCCCCTACAGGACCCGCATGATCTGGAATGGCGGATCTAGGGCTGCTTTGCTGTTGTAGGTGGGGGGTGGGTGTTAGAGGAGGTAGTAAAGGAGGAGGAGGCTTGACGTCCACGAAGACGACTCCTTTGTCTACCTCTATAGGACTTGTACAAAGGATTTTGCTGCTGCTGTTGGTTCTGCTTATTGGAACGAAAAGTAGATCTTCCAAAACCCCTGTACTTCTTAGCGAAAGAGACTCTTGTCTGTAAGCCCAAAGACCTTGCTGTCGCTCTGCTATCTTTAAACCTTTCCAAAGCGGCATCCGCTTTCTTCCCGAAAAGGCCAGTGCCATCAAAAGGTAAATCCATCAGAGCAGCCTGAACATCAGCTGAAAACTCTGAAGTCTTTAACCAAGCAGCTCTTCTAGTGGCGATTGAAGACCTAATGATCCTAACCACCGAATCTGCAGAGTCCATGCCACTCAGTATAACCTGACGAGCTGCAGCCTGCGTGTCAGACACCACCTCACTAAAGTTCATCCTACCCTCCTCAGGAAGCTTAGATGATAGCTGCTTAACTGTGTCCATCAAAGCATGAACATATCTGCCCAGCAGACAAGTGGCATTCGTCGATTTCAGGGCCATACTAGCTGACGAAAACACCTTTTTAGCATTCTGATCCTGCTTTATAGAGACCTTAACTCCAGGAACCTGAGGAAAAGCACCTGCCAATCTTAGAGCAAGCAGCCTGAACAACCAAACTTTCCGGTAAAGGATGGGAGGACAAGAACTCAGGATCTCCAGGTGCCACTCTACACCGTCTTACAACTGATCTTGACACTGCAGGAGCAGTAAGAGGCCTATTCCAGACTTCCAATATAGGTTCAGTAAGAGCCTCAGTAAATGGAAGAGTTGGCTCAACCACAGATGACGGAGAATGGAGTACCTCAGTAAGGATGTTGGACTTGTACTCCACAGATGGTAAAGTTAGATTCAAAAGATCTGCAGCCTTCTTAATCACTATATGGTAGAAAATGCGTCTGGTCCTGACCTGGACCAGGAAACTGAGGGTACAAACCCACTGGCTGCTCCTGAGCAGGCTGTACCGGATTCGTCGACTCCTGTTCCTTATGCTCCTCGGGTTGATGCACCGGAGTGGCCGAACCCTGAGGAACTTCAACTTCCTCTTCATCATGTACTGAAGACTGGTATGGATCCGGAGACGGATTTGATCCGTGATTCGGAGTTGGAGTTGGCTCTCGAGACTGCAAATGCGAGGCTTCACCCTCAGGCTTACGAGCTGGAGAGGGAGACAACGTATCCTTATGATGTCTTTGAGAAGAAGACTACTTCTTCGAGTCAGACTCCCTGCCAGAATGGTGCCTCGAACTGTGCTTCTTCCTCTGTTTCTTCTTCGAGGAACCCGAAACATGACCCAAAGCCGACTTCGAAGCAGACTCCGATCGGGACCTCGATCTCTTCCTCGACTTCGACCTTGACTGTCTTGATCTTGACCTCTAAGTCCTCTTGGCATCCTTACCCTTTATCTTGGCAAGAAGGAGTTCCGCCTCACGTTCTCGAAGAGCCTTCGGATTCATCTTTGAACAGGAACGACAGCCCTTGACGTCGTGATCCGAGCCCAGACACCATAAGCAGTCACCATGAGGATCGGTAATAGACATCATCCTGGCCCACGAACTGCACTGCTTAAAGCCGGTCTTCTAAGATGACATCTCGACAGCAACTCCAACAGATACAAAGAAAAACACAATAGCAACAAAGTTACCATCTGTAACACACAAGATCCCAAGAAACCGTTAGCATAGACGACGTGGAAAAAAGGGAACTGATGCCATCACGCCGACGCAGGCCTAATAAGGAGTCTGTGACGTCAGACAGTCGCGCGAGATGCCGTGCTCCTATGACGTCTTCCACGCCGGTGTGCTACAAAAGAATTTTCCGAACGTTGCTGACGTAGGGGGGATATTCACAAGATGAGGAATCCACTGGCAGATGTATCTATCAGAAGAATTACCTTGAAGATTCCATTACATTGTACCATTTTCTTTCAAAGGCAGTTTCTCCGAGGGGCTCACAGAATATAAACTCCTTTCCAAATCTGCAATTAGTAAAAAATTTGAATCTTCTGCAGATTTTGTCTGTGGTGTTTCCACTTTTTATTGGGAATGTAAAGGAGTATGTATTTCCAGTTTTAGACAAGCGAGTCACGCATCCTATGTATTGTTTAATTGCTTTGCATTTAAAAAGGAACATACTGTGTGTTTAAATAGTTACATTTTGGAATACTCAAAATAGGTTTTTGGAAAGACCTTTTAATGTTCGCTATATGCAGGACAGAACCATTTAACATTCAAACAAGGGGGGGGAGAATGGTGACTTTCTAGTCTTTCTTTTTGGTAGATGCGGGTGTAGGCTACACTGTCAATACCTTTTAGTTGGTGCGAATGAAAGACTGTGAAAGTATATCAACACACTTCCTTTCACACAATAAAGTCTCTCACACAATCACATGCACCAACACAATCACACTATCCTCACTCTCTGAAAAAAAATCTCTACTCCAAGAAAGTAAGGAGTTTGCCTTTCCCTTGGCCGGCATCCATCCAGCTGGACGTCAGACATGGTTTTCTTCCTCATCTCCCCATTATGGTCCCTTCCCTCCCTCCTGTTCTTCTATGCATATTGAATGCACTAGCAACGGATGTCACTGTAATGTAACTGATGTAACGCTGTAACATGTCTTCATCCTCATCGCTATATAAAACTCCAATAAAATTCATGCTTGAATCAAATTTAAAGGACTATAATTTTAGCATTTCCCGCTGAGCAGGAAGGAATATGCTACTTACCAGTATGCATCTGTTCTTGGCATGTAGGGCTGCTGACATTCATATCTGTGCATAGATCGCCGCCTAGTGTTGGGTCCGGATGATTGCACATTGTTGTCCTGGAAGAGTCTTCGAAGTATCACGAGATCGGTGGCTTCACCCCTGGACTACAGTGCGCATGGGCATCCTGTCCATCCCCAGATTGCTTTTCGCCATTGTGGAGAGATGGAGTGTAATACTGAAAGTGATGACCATGCCTGAAAATGATTCTGAGTGCTACAGCTGCGACAGGCACCAGGGAGGAGGGCGGGCGATATGAATGTCAGCAGCCCTACATGCCAAGAACAGATGCATACTGGTAAGTAGCATATTCCGTTCGAGGCATATGGGCTGCTGAACTCATATCTGTGCATAGAATAAATAGCAGTTACCTCCTTAGCAGCGGTTGCCCGTGCCAGCTGCAGCAGTCTGAAAGTGAGTTCTGAGAACAGCTTGTCCTACAGCGGCTTGCTGTTTGGAGTGTACATCTACGCAGTAGTGTTTGGTAAATGTATGTATGGTGGACCATGTGGCTGCTCTACATATATCCTCTAGAGGAATGTTACCTAGGAAAGCCATGGATGCCCCTAGTTTGCGTGTGGAATGGCTCTTGGGGGGGGAACTGTTAAAGTGCGTTTAGCCTTGTGATAACAGATTTGTATGCATTTAACAATCCATCTGGCTATACTGGATTTGGAAATAGGGTTGCCTTTGTGTTGTGGGGAGAAGGCAACAAACAGTTGTTTAGTCTTTCTAAAGTCTTTTGTCCTGTCGATGTAATACAGGAGAGCTCTTTTGACATCTAAGGTGTGCAGTGCCCGGTCTGCCACTGAATCTGGGTTTGGAAAGAAAACTGGCAGTTCTATGGTTTGATTAATGTGGAACTGCAAGATCACCTTAGGCATGAATTTGGGGTTGGTGCGCAGCACTACCCTATTATCATGAATTTGTAGGAAGGGCTCTTGAATTGTCAGGGCTTGAAGCTCACTGACTCTTCGTAGCGATGTGATGGCTATCAGAAAAGCCACTTTCCATGTAAGAAACTGTATCTCACAAGAATGAAGAGGCTCAAAGGGTGGCCCCATGAGCCTGGTGAGAACGATGTTTAGATTCCAGACAGGCGAAGGAGGGTGTCTGGGAGGGATCACTCTTTTGAGGCCTTCCAAGAAGGCTTTAATGGCAGGCACTTTGAAGAGGGAAAGATGCTGCCTGTTTTGACGATAAGCTGCCATGGCGGCCAAATGTATCCTAATGGAGCTATACGCCAGATTGCAGCGATATAGATGCAGCAAGTAACATATGATGTTTTGCGTGGACGCAACTAGCGGATTAATGTCATTGTTGGAACAGTAGATGACGAAACGTTTCCATTTGGCTGCATAGCACGCCCTAGTTGTAGGTCGCCTTGCCTCCTTGATGATGTTCATACAGTCAGGGGGCAAGTTGAGGTAGCCAAACTATGACCTCAGGAGCCAAATCGGAAGGCTCAACTGTTGCGGATCTAGGTGCTGAACGTCTCCATGGCTCTGAGTGAGGAGACTGGGCATGAGGCGCAGCCGTTGGTGAGGCACCACTGAAAGTTCCAGGAACGTGGTGTACCAAGCCTGCCGTGCCCACGTTGGAGCAACCAGGAGGAGCGTCATGGAGTGCTGCCACAGTTTGCGCGCCACTAGCGGTATGAGTGGGGCTGGAGGAAAAGCGTACGCAAATCTGCCGGACCAGTTCATCCGTATCGCATTGCCCTGAAACTGTGGGTGTGGGAACCTGGTGGCGCAGTTTTGGCAATTTGCTTTCTCTTTTGTGGCGAAGAGGTCGATCTCTGGATGACCCCACTGCTGGAAATATGGTTGGAGCACTGAGGGGTGAATCTCCCACTCGTGCATCTGATGACTGTGCCTGCTGAGCAGGTCCGCCATCTGGTTGTCTTTGCCCGGGAGATGTTCCGCCATGAGGAAGATGTTCCTTTGGATGGCCCACTCCCACATGCTCTGGGCTAGGTGAGATAGCTGCGGGGAGTGTGGGCCTCCTGGTTTCTGGATGTCATACATGGCAGTCATGTTGTCCGTCCGGATCAACACGACCTTGTTGCACAGGTGCAACATGAACGCTTTCAGTGCCATGAAGATTGCCATCAGCTCCAAAAGATTGATATGCATCTTTTGCTGCTGTGCCGTCCATAGTCCTTGCACAGTGTAATGGAGGACAAGTGCTCCCCAGCCCTGGAGAGATGCGTCCGTCGTCAGCACTATCTGTGGGACAGGCTCTTGGAACGGTCATCCCCTGCAAAGGTTTTGTGGATTCCACCAATGCAGAGAGTTGTATGCACGACCGGTCACCAACACTAGGTCTTTCAGATGCCCATGAGCCTGGTTCCACTGTCGTGCTAAGCATTCTTGAAGGGGACGCATGTGCAGCCTCGCATGCGGGACTATGAATATGCAGGAGGCCATCATACCGATCAGCTGCATAAATACTTGCGCTGGGAGCGATTGTTGAGGCCTGAACTTCTGAATTAGCAGCTGCATGCTGTTGACTCTGGCAGAACTTGGCTGCGCTGTTGCCGTTAGAGTGTTTAATGTTGCCCCTAAGTACTGTTACACATGAGCGGGCTGAAGGTGCGACTTTTGGTAGTTTAGTGAGAATCCTAGACTGTGTAGGAGGTGAATTGTGCGTGACATGTGGCTGGCACACTGCTGGGCCGACTTCGCTTGAACAAGCCAGTCGTCCAGGTAGAGATAGACATGGATGTGTTGTCTTCGAAGGTGCGCAGCCACAGTCGCTAAGCACTTGGTGAACACTCTGGGGGCAGTGGTGACCCCAAAAGGCAGGACCTTGAATTGGTAAAGCTGATTGTTGATGGTGAATCTGAGATATTTCCTGTGACTTGGGTGAATGGGAATGTGGAAATATGCATCCTTGAGGTCCAGGGTTGCTAGGAAGTCGCCCTGACTGAGCAATGGTAGGACCTGCTGTAAGGATAACATATGAAAGTGTTCTGACAGTATGTACTGGTTGAGGGGTCAGAGGTCTAGAATGGGCCGCAGGGAACCGTCCTTTTTTGGGATTAAGAAGTACAGAGAGTACACCCCTGTACCTTGCTCTTTTGCAGGCACGAGCTCTATTGCCCCTTATTGCAGCATGGAGAGTACTTCTTGCTGCAATAAGTGCATGTGCTCTGCGAACATAGGACGGTGCCTTGGGGGTAGGTTGGGGGGAGTGGAGGTTAGTTCTAGACAATAGCCGTATTGGATAAGTTGTCTCACCCACCTGTCTGTGGTAATGCCTTCCCAGACTGGCAGGAACTGCAGGAGTCTTCCCCAGACAGGTGTTAAATGGTCGGGGGCAGTGACAAGGCGTCACTGTTTGTTGGGAGCGGAGGGTCTGGCATTGTTATTTCTACGTCCTCTGCCCTTGGCGCTGTTCCCACGATATCCACCCCTGTTATTCTTTGTATAGGTGGTTTGCGTGCTCCCTTTGCTATACTGGGCTTGCTGTAAGGCTTGTCCTCTCGAGGCTCCCCTATTACCGGAGCGACAAAAGGAACTGCCTCGAAACTACTGTGACTGCAGAGCCCCCAAAATTTTTGCTGTCTGTGTCCTTTTAAATTTTTTCGAGGGTTGTGTCTACCTCGGGACCAAAAAGGAAGTCAGGGTTAACTGGCTGGTTGAGCAAAGTTGTTTGAATCTCTGGTTTAACCCCAGAGAGGGGGAGCCAGGCGTGACGTCTCAACATTACACTAGTGTTAATGGCCCTAGCTGCCGTGTCCGCCGCATCCAGTGCACATTTGATGGATGCATTAGAAATTAACTTCCCCCTCCTGTATGATCATTTCTGCTCCCTCTTTATAAACATCAGGCAGGTGTTGCAACAGCTGTTCTAATGTGTCGTAGTGAGCCCTATCGTATCTAGCCAATAGGGCCTGTGTATTTGAAATCCTCCAAATATTAGCAGCCTGTGCTGCCACCCGCTTTCCTGACGCCTCCAAGATCTTTGATTCTTTGTACGGAGGAGGAGCATCACCACTAGTTTGCGAGTTCGCCCTCTTGCGAGCATTGGCCACTACGAGGGAGTCCAATGGGAGCCGGCCTTTGATGTAGGTAGGGTCCACGGGAGCAGGCCTATACTTTTTTTCAATCCTAGCGTTGATAACGCTTGCCTTTGTGGGCTCTTTGAAAATGTCCACAGCATGTTTGAGGACTCCCTTTAGCATAGGCAATATCTTTGCCGATCTTTCAGAGGTGGAGAAAGTATCAAATAAGAAATCTTCTTCCACAGGTTCTGCGTGCATCTCTACGTCATGGTTGAGGGCTGCCCTTTCTATTAAAGCGTTAAACGCCGCCGTGTCTTCAGTAGGCGAGGTTTTGACATTGTAAGACTGAGTGTCCGGTGCAGCTTGTGGATCGTCAGGGACTACAGCATCAGTCCATTGCTGAGGTTCCTCCTGATCAGTGTCAGCCTGATAAGTGAATGCCGTCTGACCGTATTCATCACCCACGTCCTCCTCGCTTTGCGCTGGAGAATATGCGATTTGTTGTGAATAGCTCTCAACATGTTTAAAGAGAACTGGTGAGGTGGTCGAGTCTTTCTTCAGTTTAAGAGGGATTTTATACGCCTCCAAGAGATGTTCAGGAGCGATCTTCCGTTTATGGCTGGTGAGCCTGCCAGATTCCGAGTCGATGAAGAGTTTCGACTGGTTGTCATACGAGGGTTCTTGGAACACAACCCCCTCAGGATTGGACTTCGAAGGCGCGGACACTGTTTTGGATGGGTCGGTGCCTTTGTGGTGTTCGAGATGCTTGACTCGAGCCGTCGGTGGCAGACCGTACTTAATTGGAGGGTGACCTGTGGACGGGCCGACCTTCTTAAAGCTTGCCTTAGTGTTCAATCCGAGCTGCTTTGGCGACTCACTAGCATGCCTGATTCCTTGCATCGACTCGAGCTCACGGTGCGTAGCATGTACGGCCTTGGGCGTCGATGCAATATGCTGCTTCGGGTCGGTTTTGGTCTTCGACTCGAGAGCTTTGCCAAGTAGCGGTTTGAACGCTGAAATCTTCGGCTCAACAGCCTTCTTGGTCTGGAGACCTTTGGTCTTGTCGCCATGCTTGGGCGTCGACGCAGACTGCGTCGAGGTGACGTGCTTGACTGTAGAGCCTGGCTTTGGCGCCCCGGTCTTCGAGGCGGCCCCCCCTAAGGGTCGCCGACAGTCTTCGACTTGACCGGCGTCGACGTGTCTGATGGCGTCGATCCGATGATCACCTTTAGTAGTTTCGGTTTCGGCTCTGTAGGTTTCGGTTTCGAAAGATCAACCGATGGCTCCTTTGAAGCATTCTCAGCTGGGCCTGGACGCGGGGCTATAGAATGTGGAGTAAGATCTTGGCTAAGGCCTTCCGGTGATGCCTCGACCTGAGCCGTAGGGAGCGTATTGTCAGTATTAGGCCCCGCTACTGAGGTTGGGCCTGGCTCATCACTGGAGTCATCATCGACGGCCCGATGGCCTCTGCGTCGTCCCCTACCTCGATGACGTCTTCATGGAGGTAGTCCTCATCCTCTTCGTCCACATCGAAGTTGGAGTCATGCTCCGACGCTGGGTCCGACTGCTCGTCAGGATCTTCTTCGTCGGCGCCTTCTTCGTCACCGGCCTCGAAGATGTTGACCGGCTCGGGCGCAGACTTCTGCGCTGACTGTCTTGCTGCGCGTCGAACTCGAAGAGTCTTCTTGGACCGGAACTTCGAGCAGGCCATATAGCTGGCCTCGTTGTGGTCCGGGGATAAACATGTATTGCACACTTTGTGCACATCAATGTGAGTGTATTTAGAATTGCAGACGGGGCATCGTTTGAACGGGCTCCGTTCCATCGTCGTCGTAGTTTGGGCCTTTGGTGTCAAAAGTCAAAATCTGCCTTCGACGTCCGGTTCGAAGAACTGGAGAAAAACAGGCACCGAACGAGACAATACCGACGCCCCGAAGGCTTTTTGGCCTTAGTAAAGAGTTATAACAAAGTTTCCGAACTGGAGTCGAGAAAGTACATCCGAACCCAATGGCGGAAAAAAACAATCTGGGGATGGAGAGGATGCCCATGCGCACTGTAGTCCAGGGGAGGAGCCACCTATCTCGTGATACTTCAAAGACTCTTCCAGGACAACAACGTGCAATCATCCGGACCCAACACTAGGCGGTGATCTATGCACAGATATGAATTCAGCAGCCCACATGCCTCGAACAGAGGTGAACATATTTTACAGTAATATATGCTCTCTAGTAGAAAGAACACAATACAAATTGTTCAGTAGTATGCCAGTGTTGGGTCCCATGTTTACAAATCAGCTCCAAGAAATGAAAGACTGGTTTATCCAAGCCAGGTTTTCTTGTCAAGCAGTATTTTGCATACCTGAGCATGTAGTTTCTATTTCCTTGCACGAGTGTGGACACTCAGTTACATGCATGCAGTGCACGGTTGCTTCCCCCCCCCCCCTTAAATTTTAGCCATGTTGAACAGCAGTTGGGCTGCTGTACAACATAGCTAAAAGACATTGGCAAAGCCAATTGCTCTCACACAGGCAAGATCTATTGGCTTTGCCAATGCTTGCTAATAACCCTTCCACAGACTTGACCAGCCAGCTTCTCTCTCCCTTTCTGGGAATGTATACCTGAGTGAGGTAGCAAGGGTGCCATGGGGCCTTAATGAAGGCAAATAGTTGGACACTCAAAGGCCTCATTGTCGGGTGATAAACTGAAGTGGAGTTTCTGCTCTCAACCAGAGGCCCCGGTGACATTGGACGGGCTGTACCAGTGATAATTACATCCCTGGACAGCATAGCAAGCTTCATTCCCCCCCCCCCCCCGCTTGGTTTAGCCACCACCATCGAGAGGTTGGCGTCAGGCGTAGCTATGGTTCAAAGGCCCCTAATGCAAGCACAGCATCTGGCCCCACTGGTCACACTAGTTGCCTTTAAAATAAACCAAAATTCGGGTGTTTTGTCCCTCTACCACTCTGTGCCAGAGTTCTCCTGCTGCACCCTTGAGAGCTTGGTGTTACATGATGATCCGCTGCCACTGCAACCCCCCCCCTCCCCCCACCCCGAGTTCAGTTGCATGAATACATTGTTCTTGGTGAATTCACCTAGATGACGGTGGAACCAGAGAAAGCCACGAGCCCCAGTGCAAGCAAGAAAAAGCACCACACCAAATGGTTTGCAAGTGACAAACAGCCATGTTTTGCTGCGACGGGCCGCTCACAAACCAACGCACCAGGGTCATGGCACCACTGCACCTGCGGCACTATAGCTGCACCTATGGCCAGAACAGCTTTTTAGCACACCCAGACATCCATGGATAATATCCTAGTGAGCTTCCCATTCCACCTCAGCCAGTTTGTTTGATGTCAATATTAATTACATTTTGACAAAATGTGTGTGTGTGACTGAATGGCATAGATAGCATACTGCAGGAGCCACTGGGAAGCCTCTCAGCAGAGTACACATGAATCCAAAGTATCAAACACCATCTACGGTGAAACGATCCACTATCACATGAGGACCTTCAAATAAGTTGCGAGAGATGCCCTCTACAAAACCTATTGTGTTGTATAATATGTTGCTCCAGCTATAATAAGAATGTAGCCCACATATACGCCACACAACCTCTGACTTGCCTCTTCTTTCGCTGATTGTATCAGGCCGGAGCAGGAAAGTTTCTCAATGCATTTTCTTTTATAAACACTCCCACTTTAGTCCATCAGATTACTAGAAATGTAACGCTTGTCAAAGAAATACAGTCTTGAATTTTAAAAAGCACTTAATGTCTAACATGATATTTGTATGATTTACAAGCCAGGTATCTTAATAGCGCTGCACTTGCATGGGTTTTCAGCCAGAGTCCACCCTTGGCACAGCTACTCCAGCCCAGTTAATGTGTTGTCTTGTCCCCCTTTACCCCCAGGGTGGTGCCGCCTGGAGCTGCAGGGAAGCAGCCACTGGCGTCTAAATGCCCAGGAGGAGTGTGATCTGTGCCAGCTTACCCAATGCTATGGATGGTTACTGCCAGTGGAATGGCTACTTATGCAATGTGGCACAGTTGGAATATGGCATGACACTATGCCCAACCAGTTTGACGCTGGCACCACAGATCAAGAAGCACATCTTCCTGGGCTCTACATCCCACCCTGGTACTGCACTAAGCTGGCTATAATTAGCACTGCTGTTGAGCTCACTTGCTTGGTCGGGTCAGTATGCCTAAAAAGTGGCTCGTCCTGAAAGTTACTCGCCATATCGGGTAAGCGAGTAGATTTTTCAAGGCGTGTGTTTATTCCCAGGCATTTGTTCCTTGACTGCCTCCCGTGGATATAAATATAATATACTTAATTAAATCTAGCATTTAAAGGGCACACAAGTCATTTATTCAGGTGCATGTTTCTAATATAAAGCAGACTGATTAATTGTGTTATGCATTGCAACAGGATAATCTAACTTGCTTGAATATATTCATTTTGTTTCTGCACAGTTTGAATCCTCTCATGTGATTTTTTAAATAATGAACAAGCTTCAGAAGTTATTTTTATTTCTCACTTCTTGTTTAAAAACAATTAAGTTTTCATAGAATGTAAGTACGTTTGTCTGTAAGGGCTTGATTACTAATGGTTAAATGTGAAAATGTTAAACATAGTTCAGACCCAATGTATAAACTAGAACATAGTGTTATAAGGAAGACCTTTTATAGCCGATATTTGATACTGATGGTTATACAGACTTGTAATAACTTTCCTTCGCAGACGTCTATAGGAAAGGCACATCCAGACTTTACTTATCTGCAGACTTGAAAGGCAAGAATAGCATATGCTGTTTCTTTTCTTAACTTTTATTATATTGTTTAGAAGGGGTATGCGGGTGTGAACCATCGTTAAAACTATGCCTCTTTGGGTCCTAGGTTTAGGTAGTTTGTGGAGGAAAAGGGGGATTGAAGATGCCAAGAAGCTTTAGGATATCAACATAATGCTGCATTTTATTTTTATTATTCTGCCTTCTAATAAGTACCATTGACACAAGCTGTCTATTTTTTAATAAAAGTTACTATTCGTATTGTGAGCACTAGGATAGGATTTTGATTTTAATAAATCGAAAATATATTCCTGGATTCCTAGTGTTCTTGAGTGTGCCTATCCATAGTGAAAAGGGATTTGGGTTCCACTAACAATACTTGTGAAATCTCACAGGACTGATTGTTACCTAAAACGCACAACACAAGTATTGCTAAGTGGGTTGAAGGATGCTTTCCATCCACCAGGATTTCTGTCTCAGGTTGGTGTATTGATCAAGTCCTTAGGGCAAGCGGGTCTAGAAAACTCACCTTCAGGCTGTGTTCTGGAAAGCAATCCAGAATACGCATTGCATTTGCCCATGTGCTCCCACTATTCTACTTATTATCAAAAAATCCAATCAATACTATTGTGGCTTTCCAGACACGTGTTTCATTATGACTAAATTAAGAAGTTCAAAGGCATGGTGGACTGTGCAGCTGGTTGAGGGAGCAAAGATCAGTATGGAGTCCCTGACACAATAATAGATAGTAACAGCACAGATAAGTGTGGGGTCTGTCCATGTTCATAGCTTCAAAAGGGCCCCACCAGCTAAATATGGTGAAACAAGATTTATAAAGTATAATCTTTACTTACAATTTCGTATCTTGGGCTTCCTTTTGCATGATGTCCATAATTACTTTACAGGCTGCTGAACATCCTTCTGGAGTTGAGTGAAGGGTAATTGGTTTCTCTGCCGCACCCGCATTTTCCTTTCGATGAATATCAATTCTAAAAAATGTAAAAATAATATTTAGTAATGTAGCCTTTAATCTAAATGCCTGCCAAGCTATTAAGAGGCAGGGAAGATATACTGAAATATGAACAAATAAAAAATAGTCCAGAAAACAATGACTGCCACTAGCAATTATTTTTCACAAGTTATTTTAGTTTTAAATTATTAATGAAGTAACTGTACTTTGTCCTTCCAACGACTATATGTTAAGGAAAAAGAGATCTTACTTATCCATTTTAGTAGAACAGCCTGGGCATGTTTGTTAAATGAGACTTAGATTAAACATCCGTTAATATATCAAAAGCAGATGGTATCAGCTTAACCAGTAGGTTCTTGTGCTCCCAAACAGACTTTCATCTCAAGGCTTCTGCCAGAATATCCAGTAAAGTAAAAAGCAAAGAGCTACAGAATGTACTATTTAAGGGATATTGTGATATAATGAAAGCCCCGCCTCCTGTGTTCTGTGAAATAATATTAGTTTAACAATGTCTACAAGTACTAGACCAGAACCACTGGGAAAAGAACCAGTTAATCGCACAAGTATTACAGATGGATCAGGGATAGATGCTGCACTTTAAGTTACCAATAAACCAAATGTTATATAACACAGTTTGATTGCAGAATAAAGATAAGGGGGTTCTTGTGTCAAGTCTTGCGCGTTTTCGCTGCCATCTTGAAATGGACGGGAATGGACTGAAAAACAAGGAAATGAATTGGCGTGAGCACTCCAGGTCCACACTAAGTAAGGGCCATATTATAATGCAATTCGAGGCATTTGAAATAGTTTATAAGGGCATGAAACCGTGGTAAAGAACAGTTACTTGTGCGTGTGGACATTTTTTGAAACTTGATGGGTGGTTGGTTTAATTGATAGAGTATATGTCTGGTGTTGGACAGGCCACATGAAGGGCTTGCTCCCTCCCCGCATGACCAGGCCCGAGCCCGGCTCCTCAGATGTTACACGCAACAACCACCCGTTTCCCGTCTCCTATGGGACCCCTGCCCCTGAACATCTCCACCTCATGGGCCCGATTCCCTACCGGCCCTCTCGCCCGGCCTGGGCGCCATCTTGGACACAGCACCACGAGGCCGCGTGGCCTCCGATCGACCCTAACCCTGGGCCTGGCCAGGCCCCGACATCCCGGCACCACCATCCACCCAGGAGGTGAGCGGACTACTTGGCAGGTCAATGGGAGAAAGAGGTGTCGATGGTTCTCCCCCGCCAGGTGCCGATCGCCCCCAGCTCCCCCAGGCGCTGGCTCCACCCCCCTGCTGGGTGTCTGGACTCCCTCATCCCGGACCTCCCGACCTCCAAGTGCGAGGGTCCGGACATCAAAGGGCGCCAGACCTATAACTGGGGCAGCTCCAGAGCAGGAAGGCAGTTGTATCCTGGAGTCGAGAGACGCAGAGAAGAACTCATCCTTGACGGACTACTGGCGCTGCCGTAGCCCTGCCTTACGAACTATCATCCCGCCTGCCGGCGCTGCCGCAACCTTCTGAAACCTTCATCGTCGTCGGGACCTGCTGGCGTGGCCGCGGACCGTTTGTAACTACCACCTTCATACCTATAACTGGGGCAGCTCCAGAGCAGGAAGGCAGTTGTATCCTGGAGTCGAGAGACGCAGAGAAGAACTCATCCTTGACGGACTACTGGCGCTGCCGTAGCCCTGCCTTACGAACTATCATCCCGCCTGCCGGCGCTGCCGCAACCTTCTGAAACCTTCATCGTCGTCGGGACCTGCTGGCGTGGCCGCGGACCGTTTGTAACTACCACCTTCATCGGGACCTGCTGGCTCCGCCGCGGACCGTCGCTACCTTCAACCATCCCGGGACCTGCTGGCTCCGCCGCGGCCCGATCATCTAGAACGCCGAGCGCGAGGATTGTGAGCTATTTCATCTACCTGATTGGTAACAAGACTGTCCCGCTACCCTTTTCCCAATCCAGAGACCAGAACCGAGGGGACCCCTGAGTCCAGACCTCCTTGTACCATTTTCTCGTACTTAAAGAATTGCTTATAAAGTATCGTTGAACCTTATCCTTGTGTGGTGTACGTCTGTGGGGGGGAAGTTACTTGTCTGTACGATCGCTGGAGACGGCTCTCCCCGGAGACCGCTCCCCTTATCCTCGGCCGACCCTCCCGGTCCGCCTAACATCTGGGGAACCAGATAGGTGTGATGTGGATTTCCCTGTAGTCCATCAGAAGATTTGTAAGAGATTCATCCAAAGTGAGATGGGGTCTGTCTTGAAGGAAACAAATAGCCTATGATTCAAGGAAGGCTCAGAGGAGGAGAATTGCTATGTATGTGATGTCATGTAGGAGGTAAACACCTAAAAATCTTTTACCAAAGGATAAATAGCAGAAAGATTTAATGCTTCTGATTTTCAGGAAAGGGGTGCTCAAGGTGGCAAAAAGGAAAGGGTGTTTTGAACAGCACGCAGGTGTCCTTAGCGGCGCACAGGGGATCCCACATAGTGGAATTGAGAATTTTGAATGTGAATTTACAATTGAGAAAGGCAAGTTTGACAAATGTATATTGGATCTAGAGAATGAAGATAGTTTAATGGTTTCAATTACGAAATGGAGAAATCAACACCAAGAGATGTTAAGACTCCTTTGGGAGAGGAGACGATACAAGACATCTGCACAGTGCAGATTGCTAACCACTAGGGCAGGTTTATAAAGGAGTAAGTTAGAACAAGTTTTGACAGGGAGGTACGGGCAGTTACGAAAGCATTGTGTTCTTGGCCCATTACAGGTGACCTGTATCATTCCCAATTTAGATGCTGAATGGATAGCTTTATTTAAATTAAATAGGCAGGCACATAAGGCTTTTGAGAGGCCATTAAAGCAGAGCCAGGATAAACTGTTCGATATTCTTGGGCCACCTGAACAAATTCTCGATATGCTAGAAGGCACATATGAGAGAAATTCACATTGATACAGAGCTTTTGAGGGGTTGGAGTCTAACAGTGATCTGCCTTTTAGGAAATGGGAATGCAGGTCTAATTGCATGGAGAATTAAAGCTATTTTGAGGAGTCTGAAATTGGGTGACATGGATGCGGAAGATGTTTCCAGGCCTCAGAGTTTTTCCCCTTAGCAGGGAAGGTCAGGAAGAGGGACAGAGGAAGAGGATCAAGCTCTGGAGGATCACAATGTGCTCATGGAGATTACTTCTGGTTATTCCCTCTTAAAGGTATAGCAGGGAGATACACTGGAGTTTGTAGGGATGCCATTCCAAAAGGTGGAACAAAGAGGGTTGTAATGTAATGTACACTTGTATAGCGCAGCTGTCACCCAACAGGTATCCTGGCACTTAAAGATTACCAACCAGCAGGGACAGAGCAGAATTGTCCAAGAACACTTATCTGGGGAAAAGTCTAGTTTTCAGTTCCTTCCTGAACCGAGACAGGGCATTCAGTTGCCTAAGTTCCAGGGGTAGTGCATTCCACAGCTTGGCTGCTGTGTAGCTGAAGGATCTTCCACTCATTCTGACCTTTTCTGCCCGAGGGACATAGACCAGGTTCGCAGAGGCAAAACGCAGGGATCTGGCAGGGGCATACCATGCAAATTTCCTATGTAGGATTTTAGGCCCAGTTGTGTGTACAGCCCTGTGGACAATACAGAGTGCTTTGAAGTTTACTCTCTGAATAACAGGCAGCCAGTGGAGATCTTTTAAGGCCGAAGCTCCACGTGGCCGGGTCAATGCCAATTTAGCGCCATAGTCTGTATTCTTTGTAATTTCTTTAACAAGGAACCTGGAGCACCCAGAAGGAGTGCATTGCAGTAATCAATTCTGCTCAGGACGATACTCAGTACCACTAAAGATCTAGCAGAAGTGGGTAAAAACAGGAGGATCTTCCGGAGAGCTCTGAGCAGGTGACAACAAGTGCTCACTGTTTTGTAAACCTGCCAGTCTAGTTGTAGATGGCTGTCCAGGATCACTCCCAGGTTACGTACTGTGTTGGCAGCTACACAGGGATTATTGAGCGTATCTGGCTAAAAGTCTGCTGAAAGAGGGCGTTGAATTTTGCCCGACGTACAGCACATTACTTCAGTTTTTTCCCCAATAAATTGTAGGGAGTTTTTCTTCAGCCACGCTGCTGTCCTATGTAGACAATTATGACATTTTTCTAAAGAGACTGCATTATCGCCATCCATCGCAAAAATAAGCTGTGTGTCATCTGCGTAATTGAGGACATCAATGCCGAAGGATTTTATTAAGCTGATGAGCGGGCGAAGATAGTTGTTTAACAAGATTGGTCTTATGGCCGAGCCCTGAGGAAATCCTTGTTTGACATCCCTAAACTGAGAGGTAAACGGCAATAGCGTCACTGCCTGCTGTCTGTAAGTGAGATAGGAATGCAGCCAATCTCTTGCCCCCCCCCCCTCCCCCCCACAACACCCAATTGCTCCGGCCTCTCAAACAAAATCCGATGGTTGACTATCGAACGCGGCTGACATGTCAAGCAGCACCAAATAGGCTGCTTGACCACTGTCAGCCCGCATTCTTAGGTCATCCAAAGCTGCAACTAAGGCAGTTTCGGTTCCATGTGCGGGGCGAAACCCAAATTGGACCTCGACCAGCAGTTTGTTATCCTCAATGTATCTTGAGAGGGATTTTGTTACAACCCTCTCCACAATCTTAATTGGATAGGGCAGCAAGGAAATTGGTCTGTAGTTAGCGGGGCATTGGGGATCCAGAGACTCCTTTTTCAACAGCGGGGAGACAACTGCTTTTTTCCAACAGTCCAGAACTACAGCACTGCTTAGGGATTGGCAGCAGATATGATAGAGGTAAGGGAAAGGTTTGCTGCCAAAAAGTTTCCAAAATTATGGGGGCGACGGTCCAGTGGAGAACCTGAAGCGATACCAACAGCAATTGCATTAAATTCCTCTAATGAGGGAACCTGGAAATGGTTCAGTACTATCGCATGTTCTCTCTTTTATATCCCAATTTATTAGCATGTCATCTCCGGTATCATGGTGACTAACGTCATTTTCCCGATGGTTTAGGACTATTTAAAATTTTACTGATTTTCACCTCCAAGAAAGGAACCACATCATAACATAATTCCTGTGATGCTGGAATGTTAGGCTTAGCATGGTCTGGATTAGCCAGACCTTTCACAAGGTCAAAGAGGGTTTGAGTCTTATTAGTGGACTGTAGAATAGTCTCCTCAAAATATTTGACCTTGGCCTTCCCCATCAACTCCTTATCTACTTTGTCTGATTCCAGATAATTACTCCTCCACTTCCTCACAACTAGTCTTCATGGACCTAAGTTCTTCGTTGTACCAGGGAGCTGAGGTTTTTTTTGGCTTTTAACTTTCCTCAGAGGTGCTAACTGGTCCAGTGAGCTAGTGATCTGATGACAATTTCAGGTAATTCCCTTCCACCGAATCGTGCAAGGTATAACTGTCATCCACCAGCAGGGGGGATGGGGGGGGGGGGGGGGGGGTCTGATAGTGTAGTTATTTTGGACCAAGCCCTCCTAGTGTGAGTAGATGACCTGTCGCCATCATGATATTGAAGATTATCGACTTTTATGGTGAAAGATTAAAAAATGGTCTGTCCAGCATTGAGGGAGTATTTCCTTTATAACTAGGTTATTTTCGTCAGCGAAAATAAGTCAAGCACATGGCCCTTCTGGGAAGTGGGTTGTAATACCAGCTGTTGTAGATTTACATTCTGACAAGCCTAGCAACGTTACTTAACCCCTTCGACGCGGATGACGAGCTGGGCTCGTCATGGCGTAGCCCGCTCACACGCTGATGACGAGCCCAGCTCGTCACGTAACATGCGTTTTCGCAAATGCCAGCATGCGAGCGGAATTCCGCTAGCGCGCATGGTGTTAACAGCTGTATCTAAGCTACCATTCTCCCATAGGTTGAAATCTCCAAGAACCAATAACTTAGAGTGAGAGTTTGATAAGTTTTATATAATATCAATTAGTTCTTGGTAGACATGGCTGGCAATCCCTGGAGGTCTATAACACAATAGGCCAGTATACAGGATGCCCCTAGTACCTATGAGTGAAAACCCTAATGACAACTCCAGGAATGTCCTCTGTGCTAAGTGGGGCTAATATTCCATATATCTTTATGAATATAATCCACTCCTAGCCTCTTCCATCTCGCCTAGGCTTATGATGAATTTTCTAGCCTGGGGGACAGGCTGAGCCTAACTCCACCTCACTGTCTATTCGTGTCCACGTTTCAGTAAGAAACACGACATCAAAGTCATAGTCGTCCAGTAAGGTGGAGATCTCTGCATGATGTTTATTCAGCGACCTAACATTAATCAGTCCACAGTTAAGACTTCCAAGCGGTGCCTTCTTAAAAGAATGCTTACCCGGCCCAGTTCCCTTTGCATTACCCGGGATCCCAACTCTCTAGATATCGATCCGAGCAAGCTCTTCTCTCGAATTAACCAAATGGGCAGCGTTTCCTGCGCTAAGAGCGTCCGAGGCACAGACGGTCTCGCCTTTGGCACGCGCGCTGCGCCCTTGCTTCACCTCCGTTATTTAGGGAGAGTGCAGATTAACAACTAGAACGCTACCCAAGATGGCGTCGCCCCGGTGACTCGCTCTGACAGACAAGTACACCAGCACATCAAGGGAGCGTGAAATGTGAGTGACTGTGTAGCAGCAATACAGGTAAAAAGTGCAAAGATGGCAGAATTCGTTTTTTTAAAAGAGCGTATTTAAAATGAGTACCGAAAAAACACACACACAATGTCCCCTGAAATTTTTGCAACCAAAGATGCCCAACACACAAAAAATTGTGAAACCTAACGGCTCTGGTAATTAGGTATCAACCGCGGGCTTGGATCACCTCCGTTATATAGGGAGAGTGCAGATTAACAACTAGAACGCTACACAAGATAGCGTTGACGCCGGTGACTCGCTCCGACAGACAAGTACACCAGCACATCAAGGGAGCGAAAAATTTGTAAAAAATCACTAATGGGATTTGTAAACAGCAACAGCAAAACAGGTAAGTTGTTGAAAAAGGGTGCTGTGCTGAAAGTAGAGGAGTGTTGCAGAGGTTTCGTGAGAACCATTTTTTTGGGTGAAAAAGACAAAGGATGGCACACTGATAAATTTAAGGGAGGTGAACAGATTTGTTCTGTTCACGCATTTCAAGATGGAAGATATTCATTTATTAAGGGATATTTTACAGGAGGAAGAAAGGATGGTAAAATTGAACTTGAAGGATGCTTATTTTATAGCTCTGATGAGACAAAAGAGTCCGAGATAGCTATAATTCTGGTGGAGGAAACATCTTTACCAATTTCAGGGTTGTCTTTGAGGTAATATGAATTTTATGGTCAATTGTGTCCCCTATCGTAGACCCCAACGACTCCATGTACGTGCTTCAAGTACATGTATGTTCCCTCCACTTCCAGCTATGAAGACGCAAATACATTTGCGTCCAACGGTAACATGTCCTCTTTCAGATCCACCATGAATGGGTCGGATATTCGGTTCCTAAGTATGCCTTGCCAACGTCTTTACATGGTGCACTTTTCATGTTTTACTAGCTCTGGTGAGTTAGGCCCTGATTCCTGCCATCGAACCCTTTCTGCCTTCTGTTTCTGAAAACTACAGTCTGCTGCTTCCTGACCTTTGCCTTACTCCCTGTGCGGCGAGCGGTGCCTGGCTCGGCCTGCCTGCCTGCCAAGACTGTATTCAGCCTTCAAGTTATCTGCTCCGCTCCTCGAAAATACATTCCTGTCTAGTAGTTTAGGAAAACATCCTTCCCAGCTGCAGAGCAAAGGGCCCGGCTTTCTGTCTCCATGCAAGTAATTCATAGCTCCTGTTACCATGGTAGGCCCATGGCCCCCTTGCTTTACACGTAGACACGTAGTCGCATATGCACGCACTAGCAGTCAGTATAGAATAGCCTCTGCCCGAGAGACCTTTCCTTCTAGATAATACAGTTCCTCAAACACAAGATATAGATATGATTTGGGTTTAGGTTGTTCTGACACCCCAGACTTCTGTCTCCTCATGTAGGGCTAAATGTCAAGTCCCCTTCACCCTCCAGTTCCACGTCATGCTGCTGCGCGCGCATCTCTGCCATGTATTTCTGCTGACACTGCAGGATTCTTCTATGGATCCACCCACCAGTGATACGTTTCAAGTGACGTTGTCTAGCACACACCTCCGTGTACGCCCTCATGCACGCCTTCTGTTACGTACATGTGTTCTTATCTCGTTTCTCTCAGCTGTTACGCCTTCTGCATCAATCTCTACTGTAATGCATTGACTATATATATGATGCTCTGTTAATAAAACATTGTACATGTCCATGTCCATTCCCTTCCTGAACCCTTGTGGTGATGGAACATGATACCTGGTTCGAACCAATTCCTTTTTAAGGAATAAAACCCTTACAAAACTCAGATGCCACGGACTCTGCCTCTTATTTTTGACTGAGTTATTCTTATTGAACTTTACTGCATAAAATTCCGAATAGGTAATTAAAATTTACCACATAATTGGCGCCCGAACAGGGACCCCTCCCCCACCTTACGCGCCGGCGGTGCGTTGCAGGCCGGTCCCCTGCCACAGCCGTGAAGGACAACTACGCGTACCCGCAGGATTTCCTGTATCTCCCTCAGGCCAACGGAGGTGACTGAGGCTGCGATCGACACCCAGACGAGGCGGTGAGGAGTGCGGAGGATCCCGACCAGAGCCTAGCTGAGAGAGCAAAGTCCGAGGTATTTAGAGGCCCACCAGTTCCGAAGTTCCGACGTACCTACGTCACGAATCGAGTCGAGTCCAGTCGAGTCCAGGGTCCAGTCCAGTGTCGAGTTTCCGAGGCCTTCTGTTCCGTGCTTCCCGGTGAGTACCGTTGCTGGGGACGCATCTAGACGGGTGCATTAATTTGTGTCCGGTCAGGACGGGTTTGGGTACACAGACCCGGTCTGCAATGTTTAGCGGTGTATCTGTACTGTTTAGCAGTATATCGAGTATGGAGGTAGCTAGTTTTATTCTAGTTATTGTTGTTCGTTTTTCAAAATGTTTAAATGTGTTTTAATGTCGTGGTATGAGTGATTGTTCGATCTACATTATCGTGTTTATTGTATTAGTTGTGTCCAAATCCGAGTAAGTATCAAGTACCGAGTAGCACGGCTGAAACATGCCGCTGTTCTCTAAATTAAGACAGATAGGAACTAGAAAAGGGATACTCGAGGAAGCTGTTCCCATTCCACCCAGGGACACTCCAGGGTATTTTATGTACCACAAACACGGCTTAGATGCTGTATTATATCTCGATATGTGGGTGGATTACACCAAAGATTTAGCAGAGAATCAGAGATGGCCCGCTACTGGGACATGGGATGCCGATTGCATCATGAGAGTAGAAGAAGCATTAGGGAAAAAGAAAGCCAGACAGTCACAGAAAGATGCCATTGAACTATGGCGTAAAGAATCACACAGACGTACAGAGAAAGCACTCAGAAAAGCAGAGAGAAGTAAAGAGGATTCAGACAAAGCCCGAGAAAACGTATTAGTTGAAGAGGGGATACGAGTGAAAGCAGAACAAGTAGACCGACAACGAAACACTCTTATGAATGGTATGTATCCTCTTCTGGCCGAGGGTTTACCTAAGGCCACTCCGGAAATACCGAAGGATCTGCCCCGTCCATTAGTTCCGACTAAAGTACGTCACAAGACCACAAAAGACCTTTTCCTTTCTTCTTATCTAGACGATGTAGCTCCCTCATATACTTCTGCACCTGCTCATGTACCCGTACCGCCTGCTCCTGCTGACATCTCCCTACCCCTACAGCTTCAGCTCCCAGGTCCGCAACTCCAGATCCCTCCAGGCCCGTTGCCCGCACCTGCTCCCGTTGTTCCCCTCGGTATTCAACAACTGCATCCATCAAATCCTTTTGGGACTGGCGCGGCCCAGGACCCAACCCAGCTACAGCAAGTACAGTCAGGTTATGCTCAAGCCTCCGGTTCAGGAGGTGCTACGGGAGGTTATCAAACACCCCCACAGATACACCGAATTACGATGAGAGATTTAGCAAAGGCACGGACACCGAAAGGCGTTCCGGCCGAACTACTTAGAAGAGAGCTTACAGACTGCAGATATGACCCAGTGCCTGGTACATCAGGCCCCATGTTATTAGCGTCCTTACGTTTGAGACGCGTTACAGACTATTTAATGTTACTACCAGGAATGCCAGAACACCTAGACAAATTGTACGATTTTATTAGAACAGGAGAAGGGCCGGATTCTGTTGCTGAAGCCATGTCACGTCAGAAAGTTGAGACTAAAGGTTTGTTAATGCGATTTTTGGTTAATTGCTTAATAAGGGAACACGATCAGGCAGGTTTTCCGCAAAGTGAAATGGATAGACTGATTAGATGGAGCCAGAACATGTCGGAGGGTAAACATGATAAGGAAAACCAAGTACATCATATGGTTAGAAAAGTCCGTAAAGAAATAATAGAAATACATGCCCAGCGAGCACCTGACGAAGATCTTTAATTAGACGATCCAACTTCCTCGCAAGAGGAGGAGGAAACAGAGGATCTAGCAGAACTTTCGCAACAGTCAGACAAAGGGACAATAGCATATGTAGGTAAGGGAAAATACCTTAAGAAAAGAATACGTCCAGAAAGCAAAAGACTTTTTCTCTCTGCTATATCAAATCCGAAATCTCCTGAACATATATTTCAGGCTACCGATAAAATACTTCAAGAACGAATGGGGTACCATGTACTCAAATTCCATGGATGAACAAGAATTGGCCAGGTCAGCAGTACAATGGGCTGACAATTCTGATAAATATAGTGATGACGCCTTAGCGCAGACCTTTTTGAACCTTTCCCCTGATGAACAGAAATTAGCTGGAATATATATGATTCAGCATCTCCTTACGTTGTTCAAAGGCCAACATTCTGATCCAGGTCCCCTACCTGATATTTTAATAGAGCTACTCTCGAATAGATGGAGAGGTCTAGGTACTGACTTAATAAAGGTAATTCTAGAACATCGGCACAGATTTAGTGCTTTCCTGAATCCGCAGTTTGTTCCAGCTCCACCCGTAGAAAGAAAAATGTATTACACAGACAGACAGAATCCCTTGCGAGAAGTGCATCCAGTCAGAAATGATGATAATACCTTTAGACGTGTGTTTGTGTACACGCCCATAACAAAAATGGAACTATTAGAAATGAAGAAACTAGTGCCTAGTCACGATAAAGACCCTGCAGGTTTCCACCGTGAAATAAAAGATATGTTACTCATGGGTGATTATACCTATCCCGACATCATGAAAATATTGAAAGTATTATTGCCTGCCGGTATTTACGAGAAACTCAAAGAAAAAGAATGGGAGGTGGGAGAGCAAAAGATTGATTGGGCTGCATTAGAGAACGAAGAAAATACTAGAACCCCAGGCCTAGGGCTTGGGGACAAAACTAAAGCATTACCAGGATTGTTAGTACAGGTTTTGCCACGTTTGTTAGCAACGAAAAAGGAGGACTGGGATGCAATCTCAGCCTGCAAACAGAAACCCGATGAAGACACTTGTGATTTTTATTCCCGTTTTGAGAAATGTTTTGTTATTAATAGTGGCCTGAAACCAAGTAGTGAGTCATATCCACATCTTTTTGTATCCAAATTGGTCGAAAATTCTCTGCCCCAAGTTAAGAATCGTGTTCTGAAAGTCGAGAGCACATGGCAAGCAAACACGCCTTCACAAATGTTACAAATGTTACAGTATCACCAGAATAGAATTAGAGAAGAACATGATCACGAACAAAGACGTATGAAAGACACGAAAATGAAAATGTTAGTTGCTCAGTCAGTTCCAGCTGACGGTCAGAAAAAGGGTATGACACAGTCCAATAATTCAGCAGCTCCTGTTAAAGGGACATGCAACTATTGTAAACAGCCAGGTCACTATATAAATGATTGTGCAGTTTTGAAACACAATATAGCTACAGGTAAAACTAAAGAAAGACCGCGTCCTCCTAGACAGGACCAGGTCCAACAACGGGTATCACAGAATATCCAGCCTATGCAAGCTTCACAACAGACAGTACAGACCGTAGCAATACCACAGCCACAGCCCATTGCCGCAACACAACATGCAACGCAACAGATGTACCAGTATGCACAAACAGATTATCCCGATTATCAGCGATACACATGAAACAGCCTAGAGAGGGAGGTTGGCTTGCCTCTTATTGAGGTTCCTGTAGATCAAGAGGGTCCTTACGTACATAGCCAAGTGTTAGGAAAAGATAGAAAGTTTTTGATTGATACAGGGGCAAGCCGAACAACGATAAGTCATGACGAGGTCCCAGGGGCACCCCTCTCAGGCTCCCAGAATGTTTCCCTTGGATTTTCAGGCAAACCTATTGTTAATGAAGTATCGAAACCAGTACCTCTTTTAGTTGCTCCATTGTCTCGCACTACAGATTTGTTATTAACGAAATCATGTCCAGAAAACTTGTTAGGTATTAAGACACTGAAAGCTCTAGGAGCTGTTATTTGCTGTTCTCCGGAAAGAGTAAGATTGTTCTTACGTGACTTTAAGGGTCACTATGTGTTGAGAGATATTGATCCCAGATTACAGAATGTTCCTGCACATTTATGGGCACAAGGCCCCACTGATGTAGGTTGTATGCACATTACACCATATCGAGTCACACTCAGGCCAGGAGTAGTCTTACCACGAATCCGACAATATAAGTTACCTCCAGATGCTGTAGCGGCTTTACTGAAAATAATTGACGAGCTCATTGCACAAGGAGTGGTTGTAGAAACCGACTCGAATCTATGTAACTCCCCCATCATTCCAATTCTTGAACGTACTGACCCAAATGCACCCCCAGTTTACCGATTAGTTATTGATCTGCGCGAATTGAATAAATGCATCGTACCACAGTACCCCGTGGTCCCAGATATCTCGTCTTTATTGACTGCCATTGATTCCGAAGCCACGTTCTTTACTGTAATTGATCTGAAGAACGCCTTCTTTAGTGTCCCAATTGATTCGGAAAGCCAATACCTTTTCGGATTCTGTTTAAATGGTCGAAGCTTCAAATTTGCACGCGCACCTCAAGGATTCACAGAAAGTCCCAGCATCTATAGCCAAGCACTGAAAAGACAACTAGACAGTATACACATGCCTGACAACACTGCCCTGTTACAGTATGTCGATGATCTACTGATCACCGCCCGCAGCGAACCTGAATGTGAGCAAGCGTCACTGACGGTTTTGCATTTCCTGGCTGACAAGGGGCACAAGGTGTCCCCTTCGAAGCTGCAATTCTGTGTTCAGCAAGTGGTGTACCTTGGGCACTTGCTGTCCAAAGGGGGGAGACAGCTAACACCTGACCGTATCCAGTTAATTGTAAACATGTCACAACCCAAGACACAAAAGGAGGTACGAGCCTTTATAGGCCTCACTTCCTACTGTAGACAATGGATCCCTCAGTATGCATTTCTAGCGAAACCACTCATACAGTTGACAACCCAGGAGGCAGCGACATCGACTGTCCTCCCTTGGACTCAGGAACATATACAAGCTTTTGACGACTTAAAGAAAGCCTTATGTCAAGCACCAGTTTTAGCGACACCATGTTACAGCAAGCCTTTTACACTTTGTCACAGAACGAGAAGGTACTGCATTGTCAGTACTCACCCAAGATCAAGCAGGTTCATACAAACCGTGTGCTTATTTTTCTAGTACATTGGATCCAGTAGCCCAGGCTCTGCCTGCTTGCTTGAAATCAGTAGCAGCAACAGCTCTAGCAATCAGACAAAGTGATTCCATAGTGTTAGGACATCAATTGACAGTACAAGTTCCACATTCTGTGGAAGTTCTTTTAAACCGAACACAGACCCAGCACTTGACTATAGCACGACTGACAGGTTATGAATTGACATTGTTCCAGCCACACATAGAAATCAGACGTTGCAACACATTGAACCCTGCTACACTTTTGCCATTAAGTGAGACAGACCCATTGGCACATGATTGTATTGAAGTCATTACCATTACGACGAAACCCAGACAAGACTTGACAGACACCGCATTACCAGATCCAGACCTGACACTTTATGTGGATGGTTCATGCATGAGAACAAACACAGGAGAATTAGTGGCCGCCTACGCAGTCACGACAGAAACTGAAGTCATAGAAACAAATTGTATAGACACTGTCAGCCCAAGCAGCAGAGCTCATCGCTCTGACCCAAGCCTGTATTCAAGCTAAGAACAAGAGAGTTAACATATACACAGATTCACGTTATGCATTCGGAGTCGTACACGACTTCGGTGTCCTGTGGCGAGAGAGAGGTTTTTTGACCTCTCACTGAGCCAAAATTCAGCACGGTCCCCTCATTCAAACTCTGTTAGACGCAATACATCTGCCTACAGCGATATCCATCATGAAGTGCAAGGCACATACGAAAGTCACAGATACAATTTCCCAGGGTAACGACCTGGCAGACCGAACAGCCAAGCATACAGCTCAGACTCAGACTCAGACTCACGCAACTGATCTGACAAAGACGATAGTCCAGACACCGACACATTGTATGACAGTTAAGGATCCCGCCCTAGATGTAATTGATATACAGACACATGCTACACCAGACGAAATCAAGAAATGGACTGAACTAGGAGGGATCCAGACAGAACAGGGATGGATGACGAAGGGAAAATCTACATGGTTCCTCCCTGACTCTATGGTCCAAGTAATCATTAACACAGTACACAGTCCTGCACATTTAGGAGAAAAAGCCATGTTAGACAGTATTCAAAACCTCTGGTTCAATAAACATTTACGAGCAGCAGCCAAACAGAAAGTGCGTACTTGCATGATCTGCTGTCAGTTCAACCCAGGTAAAAGCGTTCCCGTAGAGCAAGGTGGATTTCATCCTCCCGATCACCCTTTTGAAGTCCTCCAGATGGATTATATCCAGATGGAACGTTGTCGAGGATTCAAATATGTCCTCGTAGTTGTATGTGCACTCTCCCGTTGGACAGAAGCATATCCAGTCCCAGATTACACTGCTCCGACCACTGCCAAGCAGCTGGTTCGTGAATTCTTCCCCAGATATGGTTTGCCCCGCATCGTATACTCCGATAACGGTCAGCCATTCTCGTCCGAGCTTATGAAGCAGGTATCTCTCCTGCTCGGCTATCAATGGAAGTTCCACTGTGTCCGACATCCCGAGGCAGCAGGTCTCGTAGAGAGACATAATCAGACTCTGAAAATTCGTCTTGCCAAGATCTGTAGAGAGAAAGGTGTCGACTGGATAGTAGCTTTGCCAGTTGCACTCTTTTACATGAGAATGATCGCACACTCTAGAACAGGGCTATCCCCGTACGAGGTGGTCTTTGGTAGGCCACCGAATATGTGGGGGACGCCTCTGCCTCGCAAAATCACTGATGTTGACTGTAATATGCTGACAGATTACCTTGCTTCCTTGATGTCTACACTACAATCATGTTGTTCACAGGTTGCTGCAGCTTTTCCCGACAACACCGAGGTGAAGCCGCATGAAGTTGTTCCGGGGGACCTCGTCTTCGTAAGGAATTTTGACAGGAGAAGTCCGCTGGAGCCCCGTTGGCAAGCACCGAAGCTAGTACTTTTAACCACAAGGACAGCGATCAAAGTCGAGGGCCGCAAGGGTTGGCTTCACTCGAGTCATATCAAAAAATGCCATGGACTACCGCCAGATCTAAACTCCCAGCCCTGCCCTCCTCCACAGACTGACTCAAAACTCCCCTTGGCCGAGAAAACTTCTTCTCAAGAATATAAATTAAAATTGAGGTCTAGCAAGTCAGACAGTTTAATTGTTTAAGTCCTCCCCTAGGTGAATCGGTTAGACGAGTTTCTGACATGTATCCCCTAGACCCCAACAGAGAGAGAGATAGACAGAAACAGCTCAAGAAACGTGAATATTGTAAATCACTGCGCAGTCACTGTATTATGACACTATTGATTATGTTTTTTCTGAGTCTTATGATTATTGCTGCAAGTGTACTGTTACACATATACTACCCTATTTTCAAACGTGCACATTCTTCTTCAAATGACAGTGTCGAGCACTCTTTCAGTGAACTGCCCCCGCATGAGTTATCTTATCGACTTGCGCTGCGCAACAACACATTCATTAGTATGTTACATCATTCCCATCAGACCAGCAATGCTACCAATTGTTGGATATGTGGCCGACTCCCTCCCTATCAGAAATACAACGGAGTTCTGCCCCTCTTCCCGTACCCGTTCACACACAATGGTTCCTGTGGTGCATGATTTAGTTTAATTAATTCTTTAGATTCTGATTCCGTAGTTTACCAGGGCAATTGGGTAAGGGGAAATCTGAACACAGTTCTGCATAAAGTATGTTTCCCTGACAAGGAGGGTCTTCCCAAGAGAACAGGGACTGATCTAGAAAATGAAGTATATGGATTAGGTAATTTTACACTTAACCTTATGATTCTAAATGTTGAATCCGAAACCGAACCAGTCTTGCCCGCTACGTCCGTACTACCAGTCAAAGGTGAATTATGTGTCAGAAAGAATGGTTCAGTACACCTGGGTCATAGTAAATGTACTACTGTGATCGAATTCAGTGATAAGGGCAAGTCTACATTTAAAGCTTCCCGTCATTCCTATTTCGTTTGTGGTCATACCGCATATATACGTTTACCTCTAGATTGGGATGGCACCTGTTACATTGCATTCCTTCTGCCACCCGTGTTCCTAGCCCCTCCTGATTATCATAGGGACACCCATCTAGTACATAATAGACCACAGAGAGATCTCCCGATTGTCGACTATACTGAAACGGCATGGGAGCAATACACAGATTTCAATAAAGGTTTCTTTCCCTATTTAGGTGCTGTCTTTAATAGTAAACTGATACGAAAATTAACTAGAACCATCGAAGCAGTAGTGAATGAAACTACTTCCGCCCTAGGCAACTTAACGGAGGAGCAGTCTGCTATGCGGATTGTTGTTCTTCAAAATAGTCTCGTCCTTGACGTCATCCTGGCCGATAGGGGCGGAGCCTGTAGAGTCATCGGATCGAGCTGCTGTGTTTTCATTCCAGAAAACGCGCCATCAGTATATAGAGCCATAACCCGTCTTCACAAGATTGCAAGTCAGATACACCAGGATCCAGGCACCTGGACTTGGTCCGGTTGGTTCTGGAGCGTGTTATCAGCCTGGGGATGGAAGGTCCTATCCTTCCTAGGTATTGCCCTTCTCATAGTATTCAGTTGTTGCCTATGTTTACAATGTGGGCCAGCGATTTGCGGCTTGTGCGCCACATCATGTATTCCTCATTCAAGTCCACGTTCAAAACACCGTAAGAAGAAAGAAGAGCAAATGATGTTACATGAACAGATTGATAGATTAATGAGGATTGATATATCATGAAGGGTCCGTAGGGGACAAGGAGGGAATGAGGTAATATGAATTTTATGGTCAATTGTGTCCCCTATCGTAGACCCCAACGACTCCATGTACGTGCTTCAAGTACATGTATGTTCCCTCCACTTCCAGCTATGAAGACGCAAATACATTTGCGTCCAACAGTAACATGTCCTCTTTCAGATCCACCATGAATGGGTCGGATATTCGGTTCCTAAGTGTGCCTTGCCAACGTCTTTACATGGTGCACTTTTCATGTTTTACTAGCTCTGGTGAGTTAGGCCCTGATTCCTGCCATCGAACCCTTTCTGCCTTCTGTTTCTGAAAACTACAGTCTGCTGCTTCCTGACCTTTGCCTTACTCCCTGTGCGGCGAGCGGTGCCTGGCTCGGCCTGCCTGCCTGCCAAGACTGTATTCAGCCTTCAAGTTATCTGCTCCGCTCCTCGAAAATACATTCCTGTCTAGTAGTTTAGGAAAACATCCTTCCCAGCTGCAGAGCAAAGGGCCCGGCTTTCTGTCTCCATGCAAGTAATTCATAGCTCCTGTTACCATGGTAGGCCCATGGCCCCCTTGCTTTACACGTAGACACGTAGTCGCATATGCACGCACTAGCAGTCAGTATAGAATAGCCTCTGCCCGAGAGACCTTTCCTTCTAGATAATACAGTTCCTCAAACACAAGATATAGATATGATTTGGGTTTAGGTTGTTCTGACACCCCAGACTTCTGTCTCCTCATGTAGGGCTAAATGTCAAGTCCCCTTCACCCTCCAGTTCCACGTCAATTACACGTCATGCTGCTGCGCGCGCATCTCTGCCATGTATTTCTGCTGACACTGCAGGATTCTTCTATGGATCCACCCACCTGTGATACGTTTCAAGTGACGTTGTCTAGCACACACCTCCGTGTACGCCCTCATGCACGCCTTCTGTTACGTACATGTGTTCTTATCTCGTTTCTCTCAGCTGTTACGCCTTCTGCATCAATCTCTACTGTAATGCATTGACTATATATATGATGCTCTGTTAATAAAACATTGTACATGTCCATGTCCATTCCCTTCCTGAACCCTTGTGGTGATGGAACATGATACCTGGTTCGAACCAATTCCTTTTTAAGGAATAAAACCCTTACAAAACTCAGATGCCACGGACTCTGCCTCTTATTTTTGACTGAGTTATTCTTATTGAACTTTACCGCATAAAATTCCGCATAGGTAATTAAAATTTACCACATCTTCAGCACCAAGGTGTCACTAAGGGGTGAAGACTAGTGGTGGCTCATTTAGGGTAGAGAGGATCTAGTTTCAATTTTTTTGGATGAGAAACTTTTGATGTCCCACAACAGGGAGTAGAGGTAGGGGAAGACTGGCAACATTGACCATCGAAGGTGTTCTGCCACCTCAGCCATGGCACTGGTGAGACTAAAGGGGAGAACAGTGAACTGAAAATGCTCCTCTACCACCATGATATATAGGTAACTATGGTGGGTCAGCAGGACAGGAATATGGAAATAGCCATCCTGCAGGTCTAAAGATAAATCTGTCTGCCAGGGTTGAGGGCAGACAAGACCTGGGCCAGGGTGTGCATTTAAAACTTCTCCCGGGCGAAGGTATTGAGAGGGTGCGGATCTGTGATACGCCGAAGACCTAAGTGCTTCTTCGGCACCAGAAAGTAGTGGAAATAACCACATCCTACTTCTGGCACCCTCTCAATAGCCTTCTTGACAAACAAGACTTGCACTTCCTGCCTCAGTCGCTGAGGGGATAGGGGCAGGTGTGGCAAAGTAGAGCGAAAGAGCAAGGGTTACCCCTTGAGTAGAATGCTTAGTACCCACCAGTCAGACATGATCGCTTGTCAACCTGGTAAGAATTGGTGAAGTCTGCCTCAAACTGTGTGGCTGTGTCCCTGCAAAGGCATGCTAAAGAGCGTTTGGTATCAGGGGCCGGAGAGGGGCTGGTAGGTTGGGTGGCTCACTGACAATGGCCGCAATGGTGGTTGGCACCATAACCTCTAGTTCTAAACAGCTGCATTTCCTGTAGGGTTGGACGGGTTGGCTGTAAGGGAAGCATAGACCAAAGCCTTCATAGGAGCGTTGGATTGTTGCGGTTGGCAAGGTGGGGCGGAAAGGGGGCGGTAGTCCTGCTCTCAAAGTGCTCAAGATCAGAATTAGCTTTTCCCCCTGAACATGCGAGTCCCGTCAAAAGACATGTACACCAGGGACGATTTGACATCGCCAGAAACCCCAGTCAATCGCAGCCATGGATGGCAGCGAATGACCACGCTGGCGCCTATGGCCTTGCTGATGTAATCAGCAAGGCCATAGTGGTGTCCAAGCCACAACGAATCATGAACTTGACAGCATCTAAACCATTATGAATGGCCTGAGAATACATAGGGAAGGTCTTCAGCAACACCAGGGAGGACTGGAGACGCTGAATCCCAATGGGCGTGTGAACAGCATCACAACAAACTAGCATTGGAGGACTAACCTGGTAGAAGAAAAAGCACACTTACTGTATGAGGGAATGGTCGGAAATCAATTTGGATTAGAGCAGCTAGTGGAAGCCTCAACCACTAGGCGTCCTAGTGAGGGGTGCTGCAAAAGAAAAGCAGTGTTTCCAGGGGCCAGGTGATCTCGCCTAGCAATCTGTCCACTGACCGGAAGACGAGAACAAGGTTTGGCCCAATCCCCCAATGAGGTATCCGTCAATGCCCCTCGGTAAAAGGAGGAAGGGGCTCAGAAGATGTTTGCCCTGGCTGAAGGACTTCTATTAATACACTGGTTTTAACCTCCAATGTGGGGAGCTGTAAGTCAAGAACTTCAGCCACCCTACGCATCACCATGTCATAGGAAGCCAATTCCTCCGCAGCTGGTCCACAAGAGAAGACCGACCTGTTTCCAGGATGGTATTGAGGCCACTAGCTTCCTGTAAGTTCTCATACCAGTTGTCATTTTGGTAGGGCTGAGCAAACTCATCACCTTAGTAAATAATTATCGAAATTAGTACCATAAAGGGAATGCAAGGAATGTTACTGAGCCTGTGGTAATTCAAGTGGGGGGAAACGGCAACTCTGGCGGATTTAGGTGTGATGCCAGTCGAGGTCCGAACAGCATTAATTTGCCACTGGAGAGCACAATTGGGGCTGCGTCTCCAGTTGGCGAAGTTGGCCTCAGCGTGCGTGGGCCCGGCATGTGTTGTGGCGCCGACAGAAAGCGGAGGCAAAACAAGTGTGGAGTCCAGCCGGCACAGAGGAAGTACCCGCCAGTGGTATCTCAGATGGGAGCCTTCTCAGCTCCTTGAAGCCCGAAGGTGCGCCAGAGGGAAAGGGCAGTTATCCAAAGAGCCAGAGTGCAGATCTTTTCAATTCAATGCAGCATGGCTGAAGGACCAGGAAAGTCAGGTAGTGCCAGAACTAGTGGTGGCATGGGGTCCAAAGTCGTCCAAATTTAGGAGCAGGCTTGGAATGAGTGACACTGCCATTTCCACTAGTCAGATGAATGAGAGTGGCACTGGGCGGGGGGGGGGGGGGGGGTAGAGAGATACCGTTTTCAATTCTTGTGTTTCCCTATGCTTGCCTGAGAACTTGGGAGTGTGACGAAGACCGACCTCCGAATGGCCCCGTTGACTCCAGGAATGGGACAAGAGTAGGATGTGGACAGGGAGCAGACTTGGAACAGTATAGGCTTAGTGTCTTAATATGCTTGCCAACAAATTTTTGCATTGCGCTCCCCGAAGGCCTTAACAGCGTGCCGTTACCACAGGCCTTGGAGTCGTGGCTAGGCCCCAGGACCACATGAAAACCTGATCTGGCTCCGTCACAGACATTTGTTTCCAACAGTCTCTATGGGGATTGAAAACAGTTGTTTAGGGGGTGACATCCATTGCGCACTGAAATAACTTGTGTAAAATATGTAAGTAGGAGTCTCAGATGAAAGGAAGCTCAGGATCTGCATGGGTTGGCTCAGAAACAAGGGAACTGATGTCAGCACACAAGAGTCCCACCTATAGAGGCCCATCACAATTTTCAGCGCTGTATAGCATCGGTGTAGATAAAAAAGGCACCACCTTCTGGCATGCAGTGGTACAGATGGAAAGTTTCTGGATTAAGTCGAACGCCTGGAGAATATTAAAAAGATGAGGATTGTGGAATGATAGGTATCTATCAGAAAAAAAGTAATCTTCAATTACAAGACTGCCAATAAGTAATGCAATAACCTAAGGAGGACAGCAAAGTGAATTCCTACAAGTTATGGTTACCATTAAATTGTCTGGAAGTTGGAGCATAAAGCTTTTTATAAGGGAAGCAGCAATACCAAGATTTAAGATATCGGTTGATGGAGCGAACAATATACGAATCAAGGGGATGTCCTAGAAAATGGTCACAAATATGGAGACAGTGGAATGAGTATAGGGGAAATATCCATAAACCCCGCAGGGGACTCTTCATCCAACCTCAGTCACATAACGAACAGAACACCTTAGTATAGTCAGATTAGAAATAGACTGAGTTGGTTGAGAAAAGACAAGATCCAAATCAATGTAAAGCTCCGTATAATACTGTGTTATTTTGTATTTTATACATAGTCATCAATAAAAAGTTTTTTCTTTAAAAAAAAAAAAATTTAAGATATCAAAATTACATACTGCAGCACACCATTTGGAAGCATACCTCGACCACATATGTACTCTTATATGCCAGAGGCTAACCTAATCATACTCTCCACCACACTAGCAGTGCAGATGTTACTTACAGTCATCAAGTTACAAGCAGAAAAAAGGGTATAACTAAATCCCAAATGAAAGGATCTTCCTTTTAATTGAACGGATAGGCTCAGGTAACAGGATAATGCAAGACTTAAGGAATTTGTTTTAGAAGGCTTTCGGTTATTAAGTTAAGAACTAAATGCCTCTAAATGGAGAGAAGCTCAATTGAAAAAATGCCTAGATTGAGAGTTAGGACAACAACCCATCATCCTCTCTGCTACAGGCATACTAGAATACAATGGGCTATTACAACAGGGGAGCATTTGGTCATAGAATCTCTCATCTCTGTCCCGGTCACAAAATTGCTCAGGTTACACTGGCCAGGATGCCTTTCACTGCACTTCAAAAACAATGTTAAATACATTGCTTTTCAATGCAAGGAGGTCAGGGAGACATGCCTGAAAATGTAACTTCAAGATTCTTTATGACTCAAACTGCTACACACAGAAATTACAACGAACTAACCAGAATCTAGGAGATGTGGCTATTTTCCACATTCTTTGGTCGTACACTAAAGCAGCCCAATACTGGCCCCATATTAAAGAGAACATAAGTGTTGGACCTGGCCTCGTGGCGTGGTTCCCCCCCTCCGTTCCTCAGTGCCCAGTTAGCCCAACCCTGCACCCCGAAACCCCTGGTCGTCCCATTCCCTGTCCGCCCCGCTCCCTACACGACCCTACCAACGGACGACCATCCCCTGCATGCTCCACCCGGTACTGGGCGCCCCGAACCTGCATCACCCCACAGGGCCACCGGCTGCCATTACCCTTCCCGAGGTCCCCGACTCCATAGCCCTTGCCCGACCCCATTCCCAGCGAAACTTAGGCTGCAGACGCGCCATGCCCGGCTGGGGGGGGGGGGTAGAGGGCTTCCTGAGTGAAATAGGACCAAAGAGTTTCAATTGCACCTCCGGCCTCCCATGGGAGACTGGTTTCTCTCACACCCCTGGCCTTCCCCTGTGGGCTAGTTTCGATCGCACCTTTGGCCTCCCAGAGAGCTGGCTCCAGACCCTGCTGGGCATCTTGGAATCCCCTGACGCATCTTCAAAAGGATCAAAGGGCCAGCCGACGGAATACTCCGACGACCAGCCCAGAGTCATGAGATCTCCGCCTGCGAGGGTCCGGACATCAAAGGGCCACTGCGCTATATCAAGGCCCGCCCAAGAACTAGTGGGCAGTTGTTTCCTGGACAAGAGAGCCGTGCTGATCTGATCGCGGCTCACCCCTTGGGGAGAAGACTGAACTTAGGAACTTATTGAGCCCTGCTGACGCTGTCAGGGCTCATCCTTGAAACTCTAAGGACACTCGTTGAACACCCTGAGCCCTGCTGACGTTGTCTTGGCTCCTCAAGAACTGACAGACACTCTGCTCACTCCGGATCGAGCCCTGCTGACCTCATCGCGGATCGAGGAGTACTCTGGTCCGGCTGGACCATCGACGCTACCAACACGAGCTGGATCGAGAAGAAGTGAGTGGAGCAGCCCGTACGACCATCCTCCGTATCCCCCTGGCTCGAGGGTTGAGAGCTGTGCGCAGGGTACGCTTCGTACTGGCCTAATACAGAGACTGTCCCGCTTCCCTACTCCTTATAACCGAGACTTTACGATCCCTCGATCGCTTGTAAATACGTGTTCATTTTGCCTAAAACTCTACTGTGTGATAAAGAACTTGCTTACTGAAATCCACGGTGTGGTGTCCGTTCATAAGTGCGATGTGAGCTCAGTGTGTACGAACTTAGACCCGGAGTCCTCCCCGGCGAGGACCTCACGTTAGGACTCGACAGTATTTCTGGGAGAGGTGTGTCACGGGGTGGTCGGGAGAGTATATCCTGGCCCCTGGGATCGCCCCTTCTAACATTGGTGGCAAGCGACGGGATCAGAGCCTACGTCTAGATATCGTACAGGAAAACAACTGACACTACCTGAACGAAGACACAAGAACAACAGAAGAAAAGAGCAATCATGAGTTCCACCGGAACAAGCGAGAAGCCCACATTCCAAAAGGACCTTTTGGAGGATTATACCCACAGAGAACTGAAACAATTCTGCAAGGAACTCCACATCGCTACCACAGGTTTGAGCACCAAGGAAGACTTCCAGAAAGCCCTAACAGCCTGGGTAGAGTCCGGGCCCCCCTCCCCCCACCAGAAGGAGACGGCGGAGAGGGAGGGCCGCAGACCAAACCCAGCGTTCGGGAAGGTGAGAGAACCAACTACCTGGCCCGGAGTCCCAGCACTGAAAGGGGTCTGTCACAAGAGGAGCTGACAGACCAAGAGCGAACCAGACCCCACGAGCTAGAGCTAATGCTAGAGCTTTAAGATAGGAGAGCTCAAGCTGGCCGAGAAAAAGTTGGCAGTCGAAAAATTGCGGTTACAAGAGGAACTAGAAGAAAAGAAGCTCCAGAGGGAGCATGAGGGAAAGAAACTCCAGCTCGAGCGCAGCCTAAAGGAAATTGAGCTGAAAGCAAGAAGCTAAAAGACCCGACCCCCGGGGAACCGAGAAACCCCTTCCCCGGTGGTGGCCAAAGTACACATCCCCAAGGATGTAGTAAAAGAGTACTACAAGGGGACGACATCCAGCAGTGGTTCAAAGCGTACGAGGTCGCCATGACCTCCCACCGGGTGCCCGAAAAGGATTGGGGGGCCGGATTGTGGGGGCGCTTCCTCAGTGAGGGAAGAGACACCATGCTGGACCTGCCCTCCGCCTTCCTGAATTCTTACCAACACATGATATTATCCTGATATGAGCTCACTCCCGAGATGTATCGGCAGCGCTTACGAGACTGCAAGAACCTCCCCCGCACCACATGGGTAGAATACGTGAATTTCTACAGCCGGGCATTAGAAGGGTGCATCAAGGGCAGCAAAGTTACCACCTTAGAAGGACTATTCGACCTCATCGCCTATGAACACCTATCCACAAACTGCTTTGTGGAACTGAGACAGCACCTTCTGGACAGCAAATTGACAAACCCACCGAAGCTTGCTGTCGAGGCAGATCGTTGGGTGAACGCCCGAGTCCCTAGGGGGGCCCATGGGAGACTATGGCCAAAACGAACAAGGATCTTTCCGCCAGAGAGGAGGGAGAGGTCAAGGTAGGCAGCGAGGGTCCCAGAACGGGCCCCAGCGTAGCCCCCCCGAAACCAGTCCCAAAGCTCTCCTCCCGTGACCAGAGCAGGGCCCCCCTCGGGTAGACAGGGTCACCGAGCCAGCATAGCCTGCTGCAGATGTCAGCAACCAGGGCATTATGCCAGTGATCCTAAATGCCCCCTGAATAAGAAACTCTTGGCTGCTAGTCCACCCGCGCGCCAGATCGCCACAGTAGCGCTAGAAGAGGAAGAGATAGAGGACACCGAGTGGTGGGAGCCCGCAGCCATGACATTAGTCTCCCTCGGGGATAGGGAGATGGTCCCAGGAGCCCCCCTGCCCGACAACACTGAGAAGTACCGTCAACAGGTGACTGTCAACGGGCACAGCATAGGGGCCCTCCGCAATACTGGAGCAAGCATCACCGCAATGCGATGTCACCTAGTCACAAAAGACCAGATTATCCCCCACGCCTCCTGCAGGGGGATCTCAGCCGACAATTCCGTCCGCACCTGCCGAATAGCTCAGGTCCCGTTTGAGTGGGGAGGAGTCTCCAGTGACTTACGGGTAGCGGTCCGCACCGACATGCCCGTGGACTGTCTACAGGGCAACGATCTGGAGAGCTCCCCGTGGAAGCAGGTGGAGCGAAGGACTCACCTAGAGATGGTGGGCCTGCCAAAAATGGGCCTGCGTGAACACACGAGCCATGACTGCCAGGATGCCCAACCCCGGGGGTGGGTGGAACCAGAGACCCCTAGCCCGGTCTCTGGCGACCCAGAAGGCAGCGAGCGACCAGAGGTCCTCAAACTACCCCCCGGCGAATAAATTGACCCAGACGCAGGTCCCTTAGGCCCTCCCGTCGAACAAACCTCGAACTTGGACGACCTCCCTGAGTTAGCCCAGTGGCACCAGGAAGGAGGACCTTCCCGAGAGGAATTCTGCCTGGAACAGATCTCCTGTCCTTCTCTAGTTGGGCCGCAGCAGCAGGCCCCCGCCCAGGCTGCCGGTGACCAGTCCGGCTTCCACTTTATCTATTGGGAAAATGGCCTCTTGTATAGTGAACAGAAGTCCACCGAACTAGGGTGAGCCTGGGTCCTGGTGGTACCCCTACGTTTCCGCTGCTTCCTCCTGAACCTGGCCCATGATGTGCCCCTGGCGGGACACCTGGGACAAGACAAATCTTATCACCGCCTGGTCACTCATTTTTATTGTCCATGTATGCACGCCAATGTGGAGACCCACTGCAAGTCCTGCCTCACTTGGTAGTTCAGACTGGACTGTTCCCATGGGGCAGAGGGTCAGAGCTGATTTGCATATACCCAGTGTCTAACCCAGGGTGGTGTGGAGTGCAAAAAACCGATGGATTTAGGCCCAGATCCTTGTACTGGGGTGAATATATGACATTGTTCTACATTCTGTCCATCAATTGTGTTTTTTGCAATTTTCACCCCGAGTGTGCTGGGTATACTCAGACGCGAGTCCCAGGCTCTCCACACCACTGGAGTCAAGCTATCCAGGCTGAAAAAGGCTGATAGTTGAATGGTTGGCGGTATTGCACTCTATTGAACCTGTGAGGTAATCTATTTTTCCGGTATGTGTGCTGCACTAAATTGGTGCCTGCCTACACCCAATAACACTGTATATGGCCTAGGATTGGAAAAACCCAAGGACTCTAGTGCGCATCAACTAAAGAATACGTATTTCAAATTTATCATTTGTCTTGTATTTTAATTCAACCATACATTGTATCTTAATTCATTTTAAATTCAAATGAATATAGTGCAATTTATAGCAACATATACATGTGATCAGCATACAGTTAGTAAACATTGATAGTACATTTTCCAATAGTTTGAACACAACACAGTTTTAGTCCAAAACCCAATGCATTTCGGGGTTTGAACCCCTTCGTCAGGGGCCGAACTGACTGGTTGGTGTAGGAATTAATGTTGACGACAATTTCTTTGTAAATTCTTAATGTCTTGGTAACGAGAGCTACAACCTGTTAATCATGAGCGTTTTAGTTGTAGCGCTGAAGTAATCTGCGAGCCTTGTGTTATTTCAGCAGGATCTCGCTATTAGTCCGCGTGTTTAAACTCTGTCGGGAGTTTTAAACGAAGTCGCATTGTACCGGCGTCTGCCTTCGCATTGTGCACAATTGTGCACATTGTAGCTCTCGTTACCAAGACATTAAGAATTTACAAAGAAATTGTCGTCAACATTAATTCCTACACCAACCAGTCAGTTCGGCCCCTGACGAAGGGGTTCAAACCCCGAAATGCATTGGGTTTTGGACTAAAACTGTGTTGTGTTCAAACTATTGGAAAATGTACTATCAATGTTTACTAACTGTATGCTGATCACATGTATATGTTGCTATAAATTGCACTATATTCATTTGAATTTAAAATGAATTAAGATACAATGTATGGTTGAATTAAAATACAAGACAAATGATAAATTTGAAATACGTATTCTTTAGTTGATGCGCACTAGAGTCCTTGGGTTTTTCCAATCCTAGGCCATATACAGTGAAAAAGGCTGATAGCCAGAAACCGGTCCTTGGATGCTTGATTCCGGTCTGGGAAAGACATGGCTTGGTAGTTCGGACTGGACTGTTCCCATGGGGCACAGGGTCAGAGCTGATTTGCATATAGCCAGTGTCTAACCCAGGGTGGTGTGGAGTGCAAAAAAAAGATGGATTTAGGCCCAGATCCTTGTACTGGGGTGCATGTATGACATTGTTCTACATTCTGTCCATCAACTGTTTTTTGCAATTTTCACTTGCCAGGCCAGCGGGAAGAGCGGAGGGAAGTGCAAGGCTCCTCTCCAACCCTTCCCCGTTGCCAGTACCCCCTTTGAACGGGTGGGAATAGACATTGTGGGGCCCCTGGACCTGGGAACTCCTTAGGCCACCAGTTCATCCTCGTCTTGGTAGATCATGCCACCCGGTACCCCGAGGCCATTCCCCTCCGGACGGTGACGGCCCCCGTAGTGGGGCGGGCCCTCATGGGGGATCTTCTCCCGGGTGGGATTCCTGCGAGAAGTGGTGAGCGACCGAGGAACAAACTTTATCTCCAAATACATGAAGTCCCTGTGGCAACAGTGTGGGGTTACGTACAAGTTCACCACCCCATACCACCCCCAAGGTAACGGCCTGGTTGAGCTATTCAACCGTACCCTCAAGGGAATGATTATGGGTCTCGAGGAGCCCCTGAGGCGCTAGTGGGACATCCTCCTACCCTGCCTCCATTTTGCCAACCGGGAAGTCCCCCAGAAATCCTTGGGGTTTAGTCCATTCAAACTGCTCTACGGGCACCCCGTCCGGGGACCCCTCAGCCTGGTCAAGGAAGGTTGGGAAGCGGCAGCCCAGGATCCACCCCCAGATGTATTTCGATACATTCTGGCCCTCCGGAACCAGAGTGAGGTTCTGGGAGCTTGCTGAGGCAAACCTCGATGCAAGCCAAGAAGAAATGAAACGTTGGTATGATCAGAATGCCACTCTGGTCGAGTTTCAGCCCGGCCAGCAGGTTTGGGTGATGGCCCCGGTGGAACTTTGTGCCCTTCAGGACAAGTGGACCAGGCCCTTCAAAGTGGTGGAACGCAAAAGCCAAGTCACCTATATCATAAATGTGCAGTTTGAGGAACCCCTTGAGGGTTATCCATGTGAACCGCCTCAAACCCCACTTCTTTCGGTCCGAGTTGGGTTTGCTCCTCACCCCCGACGACGGAGCGGAAGAGGTCACAGAGCCTCTCCCTGATCTTTGTGCGAAGGAAAAAGATGGCTCCGTAGAGGGAGTGAGTCTCTCCTCCTCCCTCACCCCCGAGCAACGCGAAGACTGTCGCCAGTTGCTGGGACAGTTCTATGACCTTTTCTCGCTCATCCTCTGCGTCACCGGATGGTGAGTCCACAATGTGGACACCAGGGACAGCCCTCCGGTACGGCACAGAGCCTACCGCGTCCCTGACCGAGACCGAAGGCGGCCGCCCCCAGCGCTGTTCCAGAGCTGAGGTTCTGTGTGGACTACGTGGGCTCAACGCAGTCACCAGAACAGACGCACAACCCAATCCCCGAGCAGATGAGCTCATTGACCGCCTAGGGTCTGCTCACTATCTCAGCACCTTCGACTTGACCTGCGGGTACTGGCAAATCGCACTCACGGAGGGGGCCAGGGAGAGATCCGCTTTCTCCACCCCGGATGGCCACTACCACTTCCGGGTGATGCCCTTCGGAATGAAAAATGCACCCGCCACCTTCCAGAGGCTGGTTAACCAGGTCCTGGCTGGATTGGAGGGATTCAGCGCCGCATATCTCGATATCGCGGTGTTCAGCTCCCACTGGACCGAACACCTACAACAACCTGGGAGGAGTTGATGGCCCTGCGTCGAGCGGGCCTCACCATCAAAGCCAGCAAATGTTAGATTGGACAAGGGTCAGTGGTCTACCTGGGGCACCAGGTCGGGAGCGGCCTAGTGGCCCCCCTCCAACCCAAGATCGATGCAATCGCTGCCTGGGAGGTCCCCACGACCCAGACAGAAGTGCGGGCTTTCCTGGAGCTCACGGGGTACTACCGAACATTCATAAAGGGATATGGCAGCATCGTAGTCCCCCTCACAGAATTGAACTCCAAAAAGCAGCCGAAGAGAGTTAGCTGGACCCCGCCTGCCAGAAGGCGTTTGAAGCATTGAAAGTCGCCATGTGTACCACCCCAGTACTGCAGGCCCCCGACTACTCCCGAGAGTTTGTGGTCCAGACGGACGCATCCGAGCATGGCATCAAGCGGTCCTATCTCAGATGAATGAAAAGGGCCTAGACCAGCCAGTGGCAACTCCCTCGAGAGCAAAGGTGGAGCACCATCGAGCGGGAGGCCTTCGCGGTGGTTTGGGCCCTGAAGAAGTTGAGGCCTTACCTGTTCGGTACTCACTTCTGGGTCCAAACGACCATCGGCCCCTCCGGTGGCTAATGCAAATGAGGAGAGAACGCCAAACTGCTAGGCTGGTCCATCTCCCTCCAGGGGATGGGTTTCACTGTTGAGCACCGTCCTGGTGCTGACCACGCCAACGCGGGCTGCCTTTCCCGGTTCTTCCGCCTCAGAGAAGAGAAACCCCAAGGGGATGGGTAGTTCTCTCTGCCTTTCAGCTGGGGGGGGGACACACGTGTGTTGGACCTGGCCTTGTGGCGTGGTTCCCCCCGTTCCTCAGCGCCCCGTAAGCCCAACCCCTGCAGCCCGAAACCCCTGGTCGTCCCGTTCCCTGTCCTCCCCGCTCCCTACACGACCCTACCAACGGACGACCATCCCCGCATGCTCCTCCCGGTACCGGGCTCCCCGAACCTGCATCACCCCACAGGGCCACCGGACGCCATTACCCTTCCCCAGGTCCCTGACTCCATAGCCCTTGCCCGACCCCGGTCCCAGCGAAACTTAGGCTGCAGATGCACCATGCCCGGCTGGGGGGTAGAGGGCTTCCTGAGTGAAATAGGACCAAAGAGCTTCAATTGCACCTCCGGCCTCCCCTGGGAGACTGGTTTCTCACACCTCTGGCCTTCCCCTGTGGGCTAGTTTCGATCGCACCTCTGGCCTCCCCGAGAGCTGGCTCCAGACCCTGCTGGGCGTCTGGGAATCCCCGTACGCATCTTCAAAAGGATCAAAGGGCCAGCCGACGGAACACTCAGACGACCAGCCCCGAGCCATGAGATCTCCGCCTGCGAGGGTCCGGACATCAAAGAGCCACTGCGCTATATCAAGGCCCGCCCAAGAACTAGCGGACAGTTGTATCCTGGAAAAGAGAGCCCTGCTGATCTGATCGCGGCTCACCCCTTGGGGAGAAGACTGAACTTTGGAACTTATCGAGCCCTGCTGACGCTGTTGCTGCTCATCCTCGTGAAGAAGGAACTGTAGCCTCGGAGCCCTGCTGACCTCGTTGCGGCTTATCCTTGAAACTCTAAGGACACTTGTTGAACACCCTGAGCCCTGCTGACGTAGTCGCAGCTCCTCAAGAACTGACAGACACTCTGCTCACTCCGGATTGAGCCCTGCTGACCTCGTTGCGGCTCCAGGAGTACTCTGGTCCGGCTGGACCATCGACGCTACCAACACGACCTGGCACGAGAGGAAGTGAGTGGAGCAGCCCGTACGACCTCCATCTTCCGTATTCCCCGGCTCGAGGATTGAGACCTGTGCACAGGGTACGCTTCGTACTGGCCTAATACCGAGACTGTCACGCTTCCCTACTCCTTACGACCGAGACTTTACGATCCCTCGATCGCTTGTAAATACGTGTTCATTTTGCCTAAAACTCTGTGTGATAAAGAACTTGCTTAATGAAATCCACGGTGTGGTGTCCGTTCATAAGTGTGGTGTGAGCTCAGTGTGTACGATCTTAGACCCGGAGTCCTCCCCGGCGAGGACCTCACGTTGGGACTCGGCAGCATTTCTGGGAGAGGTGGGTCAAAGGGTGGTCGGGAGAGTATATCCTGGCCCCTGGGATCGCCCCTTCTAACAATGAGGACTTACAGCAGCTACAACTCTGGTCAAGCTGCATGAGATCTCAAAAACTGCAGCTGTATCTTTGCATTGGGGAGAGGATGCAGCCTTACGGCTAGAGAGGTCTACCTCGAAGCTGGAGAACCGGGTTCAAGTCTCGTCAACAATGCTCAAAATCCTGTGATTCTGGGCAAATCATTTAATCACCCCGTTCCCAACAAAAAAAGATTGATTGTGTCTTTCCGTAACGAAACTGGTGCTCATGTAAAGCGCTCCGATACCCGATGTCTCGGGTCTAGTTTGCGTCATAAAACTGTATAAAAAAAAAAGAATTCACAACGTCTCAGCCGGTCAAGAAATTAAAACTACCTGACAGTATCACAATTATCTAAAAGTCCAACAGAAAAAGTGTAGCCATTGTGATAAGACCTAGATGGTGCATGAAAGAAACTAAGGCAAGCTCAGTGCCATGGAACCCACAAAATCTAGTTAGACTTGATTAAAAAAAAAAGTCCTGTACCGATTAACCATTCATTCTGCAACCTCAGCTATAAATGCCAAACATTAAATTAGGTGGTAGTCGCATTGGACAACAGGATAGATGCAGGAAAAAGGAGGGGCACAACCAGTACATAACAAAGAATCCTGCAGCAAGAATCGCTGCAGTGTTGAAACAATTCAGGTTGGACAAAAGTCAAGCGGAGATAGCAGCTTTAGTGTCAGCAATTTTAAAATAGTAAACACAATCGAAGCCAGGTAGAACAGAATTTCAGAAAAAGCAAACAAAAGTGTTGAGGAATCCATTGGGGTAAATGTTCTGAATTATCTAAAAGGACCAAGGTCAAGAAAAGAGAGGAATCGCACTAGAGAGGTTTAGAAAGGTCATTAACAATCTTGAAAACATCTGATTGCTGCCAACAGAGGAAATCCATGAAGAAATGAAACAAAAAACAGACCGAACATTCAACCGTTTTATTGCTCAGAGCAGCACAATACAAATGACAATCATAGTACAAAAACCTTTTCTAGACATTTGCCGATCCTTTTGGAGACTACACTAGAGTAGCTGAGTTGGCCTGGTACAATGTAAGCCATTAATTTTCATGTGTGCAATCTGATTAACAGTATGGATTATCTCCATTTGGAAATGGTTTACAAATTACTATGTTAATCCCAGTATTCATTCAGGCAGACCTGCATAAAAGTGACTGGTAAGCTTGAAGAAGTTACACATGGAGACTAGCATAGGTCAGCATTTGAGGCAACCGGTAGATAGTACCTCACTGGAGAATTAAATTTGCATTCTGTCAGACCAGCTAAGAGGTAGACAAAGACTATCAAACCAAGAGAAGTTGAAATTAAGTGGTCAGTGGGCCACAGCTCCTCTCTGATGCTATGCAGATTTGCTCATGTCACTGTCCGAGCTTTACTGTAGTTGAGCTTGCTTGAGAAGCTATGGGGCAGTGGGCCTGCCGGCGGATCCCCGGAGCCACAAACAACTTGGAACTGTGCCATAGGTTTTGCTGTATCCGCTCCACTCACTGCTCCTTTCAGCAACTTGTCCCTGCACATGCAGCATGGTTCGGGTACACGGCAGATGCAGGCGAGACATCAGTTGCCACCTTCACTTGGTGCACCATCTTTGTTTCGGCCTGGCCCAGCCTTTCTCTAGGCGCTTCTCGATTTTCCTCCACAACCCACCACTTACTCCGTCGCACCCATCCCCACCCTGCATGAAGACATGCAAGTTGGAGAAGCAGTGCAGAGTTTCAAAAAAATAAAAATGAAGCCTAAAAAAAATAGGGATACAAAGAGAAAGTGACAAGCCGCCGACAACCAAGCAGGGAAGGAAGTATGGAGGACCAGGGGTTATGTGGCAGTGACAGTTTTTGTCAATACATTTACTACTTCATCTGCATTACCTGGCCTTTACCAGGAACCAGCCATAATAGCCGGGTCCAGTCCAATGGTGAACGTTCCTACCATGATGTGCCGTGACCGCCTTAAGGCCAGACCAGGCGGATGCTACCAACACGCTGCTTGTGGGAGTTGCAGGAGCTAGCGGAGAGCATCGCCAAGAAAAAGTGTGCCAGGAAGAACGCCGGATTTGCTGTAGCTGCAACGTTTTTTGTCCCGTGGCTTAGACGTTTGATTCAGCCCCCGACACCTGTTAACCCACAGGTTACCCACAGGTTACTACGCCGCTGGGTCCGGTTCACTGAGCTTTGGGCATGCAGTAGGGTGGTAAGTAGGCTTCTTTGCAGTTAGGAGATATGCTTGGCAGGAAGGTGGGGGCACAGTCATCTTGTGGTCTTTTGCTTATCCTATTGAAATTTAAAGATAGAGGTACGGGACCACATTGGGAGAAACCAAAACTAAGCCGCCGGATGCTGCAAAAGTGTTTGCAGAGCACATAACCTAATCGGTGCTCAATTAGTACCCTAGTACACAAGTCCGTTCCAGCTGGCGCCTCTGGGTGGTGCAGACCTTCATCCTCAGTAAAGAGAGGAGCCAACTTATTCAGCCTTTTCATTGACACTTCCTCCTATATATCTTTTGTGCTGTGGAGGGATTACCACTGGAAACTGCTGACATTGTTTGAGGGACCACGAGGACTTTGCCTTTTCACAGGAAACTTCCCTCCGAGATTATTTCTGTTGGCCTCACTAAAGCAATCCAAAGGCACGCTTGTCTCACCTTTTCACATTGCAGTTCAAAGGTGTGCCTAGAGGAGACTAGCCCATCTACTTGGCTCTTGGTTGCTGGATTCCGGATGTTTATTCCTCTATTTTTCCTGACTTTTCTTTTTTGCTTCTTGATTTAACTTTAACAATTTTTTTTTTTTAATGCAGTCACCACGATAGCATGGGGAAGAAAACAAGCTACTTACCTGTAACGAATATGCTACTTACCAGTATGCATCTGTTCTTGGCATGTAGGGCTGCTGACATTCATATCTGTGCATAGATCGCCGCCTTGTGTTGGGTCCGGATGATTGCACATTGTTGTCCTGGAAGAGTCTTCGAAGTATCACAAGATAGGTAGCTCCTCCCCTGGACTACAATGCGCATGGGCATCCACTCCATCCTCAGATTGTTTTTCGCCATTGTGGCAAAGATGGAGTGTAATACCGTAAGTGATGACCATGCTAAGAGTAATTCTGAGTGCTGCAGCAGCTACAGGCGCCGGGGAGGAGGGCGGGCGATATGAATGTCAGCAGCCCTACATGCCAAGAACAGATGCATACTGGTAAGTAGCATATTCGATTCGAGGCATGTGGGCTGCTGAATTCATATCTGTGCATAGAATATATAGCAGTCCCTCCATTAGCGGTGGCCGCCCGTGCCAGCTGCAGCAGTTTGAAAAAGTGTTTTTAGAACAGCCTGCCCTACAGCTGCCTGCTGTTTGGAGTGCACATCTACGCAGTAGTGTTTTGTAAATGTGTGTGTAGTAGACCATGTGGCTGCTCTACATAAGTCTTCTAAAGGAATATTTCCAAGGAAAGCCATGGAGGCCCCCAACGTTCGCGTGGAGTGGGCTCTTGGGAGAACCGTTAATGTGCGCTTAGCCTTTTGATAGCAAATCTGAATGCACTTAATGATCCACCTGGCTATACCTGCTTTGGAAATGGGGTTGCCTTTGTGTTGTGGCGAAAAGGCAACAAACATTTGTTTTGTTTTCCTAAAATCTTTTGTAGTACATTAGAGCTCTTTTGACGTCTAGTGTGTGGAGCATTCTCTCTGCCACTGACTCAGGATTCTGGAAGAACACTGGCAGTTCTATAGTCTGATTGATATGGAACTGTGAAACCACTTTAGGCAGAAACGTAGGGTTAGTGCGGAGTACCACCCTGTTGGTGTGAATCTGTATGAATGGCTCCTGGATAGTCAGTGCCTGAAGTTCACTAACTCGTCGTAGCGATGTGATTGCTATTAGGAAAGCCACTTTCCACGTCAAGAATGGAATCTCGCATGAGTGTAGAGGCTCAAAAGGTGGACCCATCAGCCTGGTGAGGACCACATTTAGGTTCCATACAGGTGCTGGTGGGTGTCTGGGAGGAATAACTGGTTTGAGTCCCTCCAGAAAGGCTTTGATGGCAGGCACTCTGAAAAGTGAGAGATGCTGCCTGTTTTGGAGATAAGCTGCTATTGCGGACAAATGTATACGAATGGAAGCATAGGCCAGATGGCACTTGTATAGATGTAACAGATAACAAATGATGTTGTGAGTAGATGTATCTAGCGGATTGATGTTGTGGTCGGCACAATAAATGACAAACCGCTTCCATTTTGCCGCATAACATGCTCTAGTGGTGGGCTTCTTATGATATCCATACAGTCAGGAGGCAAGTTGAGGTAGCCAAATTCTAAGACCTCAGGAGCCAGATCGAGCTTTTGCGGATCTGGATGCTGAATGTCGCAATGGCAATGCGTCAAAAGCCTGGGTGTGAGGTGCAGCCTTTGATGCGGTACCACAGAGTTCTAGAAACGTGGTGTACCATGGTTGGCGTGCCCACGTTGGAGCAACCAGGATGAGAGTCATCGAGTGTTGCTTCAGCTTGCGTGCCACCAGCGGTATTACAGGTGCTGGGGGAAAAGCGTACGCAAATATGCCCAACCAGTTCATCCATATCGCATTTCCCTGCGACTGTGGGTGTGGGAACCTGGCAGCAAAGCTGCGGCATTTTGCGTTTTCCCTTGTGGCGAACAGGTCTATCTCTGGATGACCCCACTGCTGGAAGTACGGTCGAAGTACTGATGGATGTATCTCCCACTCGTGCATCTGATGGCTGTACCTGCTGAGCAGGTCCGCCATCTGATTGTCCTTGTCCGGGAGGTGTTCCGCCATGAGGAAGATGTTCCTCTGAATGGCCCACTTCCACATGCTCTAAGCCAGGTGAGACAACTGTGGAGAATGTGTACCTCCTTGCTTTCGTATGTAGTACATGGCCGTCATGTTGTCCGTCCGGATCAACACAACTTTGTTGCACAAATGTACCTCGAATGCTTTCATCGCCATGAAGATAGCCATCAGTTCCAGAAGGTTGATGTGCATCTTCTTCTGCTGTACTGTCCATAGTCCCTGCACCATATAGTAGAGTACATGAGCTCCCCATCCCTGGAGAGATGCGTCCGTTGTCAGTATAATCTGTGGCACAGGCTCCTGGAACGGTGGGCCCCTGCAAAGGTTTTGTGGATTCCACCAATGCAGAGAGTTGTATGCGCGACCGGTCACCAACACTAGGTCTTTTAATTGTCCGTGAGCCTGATTCCACTGACGTGCTAAGCACTCCTGAAGCGGACGCATGTGTAGTCTCGCGTGCGGGACTATGAAGATGCAGGAGGCCATCATGCCTATCAACTGCATAATCACCTGTGCTGGAAGCGAGTGTTGTGGTTTGAATTTTTGTATCAGCAATTGCATGCTGTTGATCCTCACTGAATTTGGCTGTGCTTTGGCTGCCAGAGTATCTATTGATGCGCCCAGATACTGCCGTACGTGGGCGGGCTGATGGTGGGACTTTGGATAATTCAGTGAGAACCCCAGATCGTGAAGGTGAATAGTGTGGGACATGTGGGTGGCACATTGCTGGGCCGACTTCGCCTGAACAAGTCAGTCGTCCAGATAAGGGTAGACGTGAACCTTTTGTCTCCTTAGGTGTGCAGCCACTGTCGCCAGGCACTTGGTAAACACCCTGGGCGCTGTCGTCACTCCGAAAGGGAGGACCTTGAACTGATAATGCTGATCCTAAATGGTGAACCTGAGGTATTTTCTGTGTGACGGGTGTAGCAGTATATGGAAATATGCATCCTTTAGATCTAATGTTGCGAGGAAATCTCCCTGACTGAGTAACGGTAGAATCTGCTGTAATGTGAGCATGTGAAAGTGTTCTGAGAGAATGTACTGGTTTGGGGGCCTGAGGTCCAGTATGGGTCTGAGAGACCCGTCCTTTTTTGGGATCAAGCGAGTACACCCCTGTCCCTTTTTCTTCCACAGGCATGAGCTCTATGGCTCCTTTTTGCAGCATGCCGACTACCTCCTGCTGCAATAATTGCAAATGCTCTGTGGACATAGGACGGTGTCTTGGGGGAATGTTGGGTGGAGTGGATGTTAACTCCAGACAATAACCGTACTGGATAAGCTGGCTCACCCACCTGTCTGTAGTGATGGATTTCCAGACCGGCAGGAACTGTTGAAGTCTCCCCCCGACCGGTGTGGTATGGTCGGGGGGCAGTGACAAGACGTCACTGTTTGTTAGTGGCGGAGGATCGGGAGCTGTTGTTTCCGCGACCTCTGCCCTTGGTGCTGTTTCCACGATAGCCACCCCTACTTTGTTTGGTGTAGGTGGTCTACGTGCCTCCTTTACTGTATTGTGTCTGCTGGGACAGCTGGCCTCTGAAAGTTCCTCTATTGTTGGAGCGACAAAAGGAACCACCCCTGAACTGCTGAGACTGTAGAGCCCCCATAGACTTTGCAGTCTGTGTCCTTTTTGATTTTTTCCAAGGTGGTGTCCACTTCTGGGCAAAATAAGTGATCAGGTTTAACAGGCTGATTCAGTATGGTGATTTGTATCTCGGGCTTGAAACAGGAGTTTCTCAGCCAGGCATGTCGCCGTAACATCACACTTGTATTAATTGCCCTGGCTGCGGAGTCTGCTGCGTCCAGCGCACACTTAATAGATCCGTTTGATATAAGTTTCCCTTCTTGTATTAGCATCTCTGCTGCCTCCTTATACTCATCTGGCAAGTGTTCTAACAGGGTTTCAAGTGTATCATAATGAGCCCCGTCATATCTGGCTAAGAGTGCCTGTGTGTTGGAGATGTGCCAGATATTGGCCGCTTGAGCTGCCACCCTTTTCCCTGATGCTTCTAGCACTTTAGATTCTTTGTCAGGGGGAGGAGCATCACCCGTTGTTTGCGAGTTCGCCCTCTTCCGGGCATTGGAAACAACCAGAGAGTCCAACGGCAACTGTCCCTTGATATACGTAGGGTCCCCAAGTGCCGGTTTGTATTTTTTCTCAATTCTGGGGTTTATTACCCTTGCCCTTGTGGTCTCCTTAAAAATGTCCCCAGCATGTTTTAGGACACCCTTTAGCATTGGTAGAGTCTTGACCGTTCTCTCTGAGGTTGAGAAGGTGTCAAACAAAAAATTCTCTTCAATAGGGTCAGCATGGAGCTGGTTATGATTTTTTGCTGCCCTTTCAATAAGTGCATTAAATGCAGCCGTGTCTTCAGTAGGCGAGGTTTTAACAGCATAGACAGGACTGTCTGGGGCAGTTTGTGGATCTCCTGGGTCAGCAGCGTCTGTCCAGGGTTCAGTGTGATCTTCAGGATCAGTGTCTACAGGATAACTGTACTCCTCATTGTCACCATCCCTTGCCTCCACATCTGAGTATGTGGGTGAGATAGGGGCAGTGTCTTGTCCATGTGGTGCTATAGGTTCAAAGAGAAGAGGTGACGTAGCAGAATCCCTCTTTTTCTTTAATGGAATTTTATATGACTCCATAGGCTGTTCAGGGGCGATCTTTCGCTTGAAAATAGCAAGTCTACCCGTCTCGACGTCGATGAATTGCCTTGACTGATCTTCAGGTGGAGGCTGTCTATGCTTGGTGGCCACCTCCGCAGTTGTAGGCTTCGGCCCCATGGACACCTTGGTCGCTTCGACGGCCGTCCTAGGGGCGAAGGCCTTAGGTACCACTTTTGGCGGCAGTGTGAACTGGATGGGTGCCGACGACTTTGGAGGTTTACTGACCGGCTTCGGGGGTGGAGTAGCCTTTGGTCCGACAGTAGTAGCCTTCTCTTTAATGCGTTTCAGCGAGTCAGACACCTGCTTCGAAAAGGAGGCGGATGGCTGTGTTGACTCGACTGGTTCCTTCGAGCCACCGCCAGGTGTGGACTCTAGGTCTGTACTGCTTTTAGCCTTGTCGGGTCAACGCTTAGGATCGAGAACTTTCTGAGTTCGAGTCCCTTGTCTGTGTCGACGGCCTTCGGCGCAGACTTCTTCGGGTCGACGTCCTTGACCAGTTTCTTTGGTGCCCCGGTCTTCGGCTCGACACCCTTTAGCGACCTCACCGGGTCGATAACTCTTCTGTTTTGTCGGTGCCGATGGTTCAGAGGTCTCCGAACTGACCAAAGCAATACGCACTTTTAGTTTCGATTTAGCGTCCAGTGCTTTCGGTTGTGTAGACACCGATGCTTTCGGTTTCGATTTCGATCGGTCAACCGATGGCTCGTTAGAAATGTCCGTAGCCGGGCCTTGAGGCGAGGCTGTGGAAGCAAGTGTACGATCTTGGGTAAGGCCATGTGGCGATCCCTCGACCTGAGCATTAGAGTGTTTTGGTTGCGGCCCCCGTACCAACGGTTGGGCCTAGCTCCTCGCTCGAGCTATCTTCCACAGCCCCAAAGGCCTCATCGTCGTCTCCTACCTCGTCGACGTCTTCATTATCGACCATTTCAACATCTGCGTCGTAACTAAAATCGATCTCCGATGCAGGATCAGACAGGTTCTCTTGACTCCCTCATCTTCCCCGGCATCGAAGATTTTCACCGGGTCAGGTGCCGTCTGCTGGGCCTCTTTCCGCGCAGCCGTCGAAGGCGAATCGTCTTCTTGGAGCGGAACCGAGAACAAGCCATACAGCTGGCTTCATCGTGATCCGGAGACAGGCACTTGTTGCACACCGGGTGGACATCGATGTGAGGATACTTGGAGTTGCAAACGGGACATCTCTTGAACGGGCTCCGTTCCATGATGGATCGTCGATAAGGCCTCTGGCGTCGACCGGGCCTTCAGTGCCGAAAAGCCACACGGCTCCTCTTGATGTCCGGCTCGGGGATAGAGCTGGAACAAGTACTGGGCACAGATCACAAAGACAATACAGACTATAACTAAAGGCCTTTCAGCCAAAAAGAAAGTTTTTTTATAGATTCCGAACTTGAGTTAACAAATATACATCCGAACACAATGGCGGAAAAAAATAATCTGAGGATGGAGTGGATGCCCATGCGCACTGTAGTCCAGGGGAGGAGCCACCTATCTTGTGATACTTCGAAGACTCTTCCAGGACAACAAAGCGCAATCATCCGGACCAAACACTAGGTGGCGATCTATGCACAGATATGAATTCAGCAGCCCACATGCCTCGAACCTTCAGTTATCCAGTATTTGTATCTTTCATAGATTCGCATGCCTGAATCATTCCCCGTCGCCGAGGCGGGAGTCCCACGGTAAATAAAATAGCAGTGCCTAAGGTAAATAACAGTAGTAGGCCCTAAGGAAAAAGGCCTGAGGCTCAAAACTTAGTAGCCTATCTACATCATTATGCTAAAAAGACCAAAGTCTTTGTCCCAACCAATCAGCTAGCAGTACCCTCTAGAACAATCTCTGCAGAGACAGTTATCCTCAGATTTTCATAGCACAAGTGGGAAATGAGTATCCCAAACAGAGAACTGACTCTTCGGGGAGGAGGGTGGGTGCATGTGAATCTATGAAAGATACCAATACTGGATAACTTAAGTTACAGGTAAGTATCTTGTTTCCTCATCCAGTATTGGGGTATCTTTCATAGATTCACATGCCTGAATCAGAATAGCAAGCAGTATGCAGGTAGGAGTCGGTTGCGGATGGTGGGAGACTTGTACTGATAAACTCCCAGAAACATCATTACTAATAACCAACAAGAGTAAGGCAACTGAACTTTCATAAATAAACTATGATCAGAAATTTAAAAGAACATTCATAGAGTAGTAAAACATGGATATCTAATGTCACGTACATCCATTTGTTAAAATCGAAACATGCATATATATATATACATGTACCTTAAGATACATTATATCTGTATATCAATATATGGATACCACTGTATAAATACAAAATTAAAGAACACAGGTTACCTGAAACTGTTCTTAAAGAAATAGGTGTCGTAAGACAGCCTGACCAACTGCCGCATCCTCTTGACTCGTTGATTGCAGGCAGTAATGTCTTGTGAACGTATGGACATTTTCATGTCGCTGCACGGCAAATATTTTCCAGCGTCACTCCTGCAAACAACGCTGTAGACGCCGTCAAAGATCTTGTGGAGAGAGCCTTGACCTTTCTCATTAGTGGTCTGTTCGATTTGATATGGCAGAAATGGATTGCAGAAGCTATCCACCTGGAATTTGTGGCTTTTGTGACTGCTGCACCCAGCGTGGTTTAACCGTAAGCCACAAATAATTGATCAGATTGCCTGAAGGTTTTTGTCCTTTGCCGGTAGAACTTTAAACATCGTTTGATGTCCAAAGAATGTAATGTTTTTTCCGCCGGAGTAGTAGGATTTGGAAAGAAAGCTCTCAATTTCACTGGTTCATTTAAATGGAACTGTGATGGTACTTTCAGTATGAATGTTGGATTAGTTTGACGAGTGACATAATCCTTAGAGAAATGCAGGACAGGTTCTTTAATAGTGAATGCCTGAATTTCACTTACTCTTCTGGCAGACGTTAAGGCTAGAAGTAGGGCGACCTTCCATGTGAGATACTTGATGTCGGCTTTATGAACGGGTTCGAATGGATGATTCATTAGTTGTGAGAACCGTATTGAGTTCCCATTCCGGTGGAGAAGGATAAGCTCGGAAAAGACCTCTCATGAACTGTTTGATTAGAGAGGACGAACATAGTGAGGGAATGTTGGCAACTTTCCTGAACCTGGATAGAGCCGCTAGATGGACTTTTTTTGATGAAAAAGAGACCAGAGCGAGCTAGATGCAGTAGATAAGGAAGAATTTTCTCTGCAGGAGCTTCTATCCGGTGTATACTGTTAGAGTCACACCAAAAGCAAAACCTCTTCCATTTGAGACGATAAGTATTCAATGTGCTTTGTGCTCTTGATTTTTGTAAGATGTCACGGCAATACTGAGGAATTTGAAGGTCTTGAAATTTTAAGAAATCAGGAGCCATGCGTGTAATTTTAGAGATTGAGGGTCTGGGTGAACTATCAGTCCCTCGTTCCGCGACAGCATTGTTGTAGTTGGAAGAAGACTTCTTGGACGGTCCTGGGATAGCAAAATAAGTTCTTGGAACCTGTACTGGCACGGCCACCGGGGAGCAATCAGGATGAGACAGCAGCCCTCCAATTTCATCGTGCGCAACACTCTTGGTATCAATGGGATCGGGGGAAAAGCGTAAGCACAAATCCCAGACCATTGCAGGAACAGTTCATTCCCTAGTTACCCCTGTTGAGGGTATCTGCTGGCGTAATACCGGCATTTCTTGTTTTGCTTTGTTGCAAACAAATACAAAGTCGGCTTTCCCCAAGCCTGGAAAACTCTGTTCACTTAAACGTGGTCTAATTCCCACTTGTGGCAGTCTGATAGGGACCTGCTGAGTTTGGCCGCTATTGTATTGTGGAGGTAAATGACATGCTCTGCTTTGAGAGTTATGTTGTGAAGTGTTAGCCATTCCCATAACTCCTGAGCTTCCTTTGACAATGTTGCCGATCTTGTCCCTCCTTGTTTGTTCAAGTAGAACATGATGGTGGTATTGTCGGTTCGAACTAAGACCGAAGACACTGCAATCCTTGGAAGGAAAGCTTGCAAGGATAGGAAGATTGCCCGCGGTTCCAGACTGGTGATGTGTTGTTGTCTGTACTTCTGAGACCATTTGCTTTGTATTTGTAAATCTTGGAGATGACCTCCCCATCCCTCCATGGACACATCCGTTGTCAGAACGAAGTCTGGAAGGTTCTGTATGAACGCGATTCCTTGTGTCAGATCGGGTAACAGTGACCACCATTGAAGAGCATCCACCATTCGTGGAGTGACTTGGATAACTTTGTCGAAGCAACCTGTCGCTTGTTTCCACTGAAGATGTAGTTCCTCCTGTAAAGGTCTAATTTTCAGGCGCCCCAAGGGGATGAGATTTTTGGCCGAAGAACACATTCCCAGGATTGAAGCCAACAGGCAAACAGAAAGTGACTTTCTTTTTTAAACCCGATGTGCCAATTTCCGGAGGCGAAGCAATCTTTCTTGAGAGAAGAATGCCTTGCATTGTATTGTGTCTAGACGTGCTCCCAGGAACGGCAGGATCTGCTTTGGATGTAACTGGGATTTGCTTCTGTTCACAGTTAGTCCCAGAGATGCAAAGAGATTGAGACATGTTGAAATGGCATTCCTTACAGTAAGCTTTGAAGGACCTTTGATTAACCAATCGTCCAAGTAGCGGAAGACCTGGATTCCCCAAGAACGCAACGTTGCAGCTACCGGGGCCAGGCACTTTGTGAAGATTCTTGGAGCCGATTTGAGTTCAAACTGGAGAACTTTGAACTGATTATGGGGGCCAGCCACAGTGAATCGGGGATACTTTCGATGTTTCGGGTGAATCTGGATGTGGAAGTATGCGTCTTCCATGTCTAAGGAAGTAATAAAATCTCCCTCGTTCAGACAGCTCAGAATCTGTGACAGGGTGACAATACAAAAACCCTGTTTTTTGAGGAACCTGTTGAGGTTGCGAAGGTCCAGAATTGGTCGCCATTCCCCTTTCTTTTTGATAAGGAAAAAACAGGAGTAGAAACCTTCCATTTCTGAAGAACTGGGTCTTGCTCTATAGCGTCCTTGAACATTGAATAAGCTTCCTTGAACAATAAGTGAAGACGAGGGGGAGGGGGTCCCTTGGGCGGAGTCGTTGGTGGCGTGGTGACAAATTCTAGGGTGTGCCCATGCTTTACAAGGTCTAGCACCCAGCGATGGGGGGAATTTTTTGCCATTGATCTAGGTAAAAAAAAAAATCTACGCCCACAGGGTGGAAAGGAAATGTGATTGGCGCCCGACTGAACTCACTTGTTTCAATGAGTCGCCCTTGATTGTTGAGCCTTTTCGGCCTCCTTGGCGAGAGAACATAGCCGTATTGGAATGGTGATACGATGATTGATAAGATTGCAGATATTGCGGCTGATATTGTCTGCTCTGTTGATGGTAACCTCCTCTAGAGTAATAGCTACGCCCTCTAGTACCTCTGAATGTTCCTCGTTTATACTGTAGGGAACCCAAGGATCTTGCAGTATCAGTATCTGTCTTGATTGTTTGGAGCGCTTTGTGGCGGCCATATTGGGTGAGGGGTGCACGCTCTAGCGGCTCAGGCGACGACCTCCTCTTAAAGGAGGTAACCAGGGGGCTCTGTCTTGACATCTTTAGTCCTGCTGATTCAACTAGCGGACATGAGACCTAACCGAGCGCTCCACGGCATTGCGCTGAGCTGTGGCGCGTACTTACTGCAATATTGCGGCGCTTTTAGTTTCCTGCTTGTGTATTTACTTTGACTTTTATTTCCTTATCCCCTGTTTTTAAGGGCCATCTCCACTTACTTGCACCATAATCGGTATTGCCACCGCGCTTGGCAGGTCCCGGTTCCTGTGGGCTTGTAGTGCGAGCAGCAGCGCTTTGTGGCGGCCATATTGGGTGAGGGGTGCACGCTCTAGCGGCTCAGGCGACGACCTCCTCTTAAAGGAAGTCATGCTTACGCGCAGCGGTCACGCGCAGCGGGTATGCCGGATTACCGCCGGATTCACGCCAGAGTCCAGCCTGTCTGCGCCCGTCAGCGTCCCGGAGGCGAGCGGGGCGGCGGGTTGGGCTCAGTTACCGTGCATCTCTGCTCCTGGGCCCCTCACGCTACGATATACATCGCATGAGTTACGCTCATATCAAATTCCCTCTGGTGGCTGCTGCACAGTCTTCCCCGGTCGTTACAGAGGTAAGACGCGTTGCCCTGGCTGTGGATGGCGCCCCAGCTATGCCCCGCCCTCGCTTCCAATCAAAGAGATCGACTGTGTTAAGTATCTTTGCCTGCTGCTAAACACTAGATCAGCATGTAGGCATGCGCAAGATATCTATGATCTTTTGGATGTGGAAAAGCCACTCTGTCTTATGCTGACTGAGACCTGGCTGGGGGAATTCTCAAATCCTGATATAGCTATGGCTATTCCCCCTGATTACAATGTTTTCAGGAAGGATAGACTTAAGGGGAGGGGTGGTGGAGTGGCATTGGTGGTGAATAAATGCGCTACATGTTCTATATTGCCCGTGGACGACATCCGAGGATCTGAGTCCCTTGCCTTCTCTATCACTCTGGCGCCTCACCAATCCTTTAAAGGTCTTCTAGTGTATAGGCCACCTGGTCCGCCTGGAACCTTCTTTGAAGAGCTCGAGTCGGTTATTTCGGGGTTGGCCTTGAAAGCGGAACACTGTATTGTGGCCGGGGACTTTAACTTCCACATGGATAAGCCATCGGACCCGGATACTATCAAACTGCTGGAGGCCACGGCCCCTTTGGGCCTGGTCCCTTATCTTCTGGGGCCAACACACGATAAGGGTCATACTCTTGACCAGGTCTTCGACATCTCCCTTGGAGGTGAAGGCTATTATTCCAGTGCTTTGGTCAGACCATAGACTGGCCAAATTTTTTGTCAAGGGCACGATGAAACCTTCTAGCTCCGCGTCTCAGCAGCAGGGCCGGGCTCCTAGGGCATATCATCGAGTGACTCCAGCCATGCTGGCTCAGGCCGCTCTGGATCACCCATGCCCCCTTACGGGAGACTTGGAGAGGGATTTGGAATCTCTGCAAGTATGGCTATTAGACAGGCTAAATGATCTCGCCCGGTGATGACTCCCCGATTAACATCTAAGCGGGTTTCGGCTCCCTGGTTTACGGCGGCACTGTCGACCTCTCGGCGGCAGTGCAAGGCAGCTGAAAGAGCCTGGCGCTCACAATATGACTCTGTGGCAAGGCTGACCTACAGGACAGCAGTTAAGGCCAATCATCGGGACATTCGCCTAGGAAAAAAAAGCCTATTTTGCAGGGAGGATAGAGGCTGCCTCTAACTCCTGCAACGAGATTTTTTTACCATTGTCAGAGAATTCATGGCCCCTCGATCCAATGCAACCCAAGTCGTTCCTTCTGAGTCCTGGGCCTCTGATCTTGCAAATTTCTTCACTAGCAAGATTAAACTAATCCAGGATTCTTTCACTTTGGTGGTACCAGTGGGGTTGACCAGTCCCGAGGACGGTTCAGGCTTATCGGCCCCTTTGGGCCCAGTGTTGGCCGTTTTTCCATCAATTTCAGCCCCTGCTTCCTTGGCACTTATGGGCAATCTTCAATCTGGGTCGCCTCTTGACCCTTACCCGGCCAAATTTTTGGCAAAAATGGCGGGAGTTATAAACCCGCTGGCGAATCCACTCCTGAATCTCTTTGAGCCAAGGAGTGGTTCCGCAGGCCTGGAAGCAGGCAATGGTCATCCCTTTGCTGAAGAAGCCTGGTCTCGATCCGGAGGTCCTGGCCAATTATAGGCCTATTTCTCTCCTCCCTGCTTTTACGAAAATCTTGGAGAAGCATGTGCATACGGTGCTCTCTAATTTCCTGGAAACTCATGAGGTTCTGCATGCCACCCAATCTGGCTTCCGCCCCAATTTAAGCACGGAGACTGCGCTTTTGGAGGTGTCAGAAGCCATCAAAGAGGTACTGGACTCCGGGGGCAAAGCCATGCTGGTCATGTTAGATCTGTCGGCGGCCTTCGACACCGTCCCCCATGAGGGCCTTCTCGCTAGACTCTATGAGGTCGGCCTAAGGGGGACGGTGCTCAGCTGGTTTACATTATTTTTAGCTGGCCGCCGACAAACGATCTGGGCCTCCCCTAACTCGGCCGTGATGCCGCCTTTGGGAGTCGGGGTTCCGCAGGGCTCTGTGTTGAGCCCGACTCTTTAACATCTTTATGACCCCTCTGGCCGCATTGGCGGAGTCTTTCGGGGCCCAGATCGTATCTTACGCCGATGACACCCAGCTCCTCTTTTCGTGTAAGAAGGGAGGAGACTTTGATGGAGAGAGTATCCAGGATTGTTTGGGGCTGTTTTTAAATGGTTCCAGCTGAACAGCCTCAAGTGCAACTCAGATAAGTCTGAGGTACTCTTCTTCGGGTGCCCATCGGATCCAGACTGGCAGGCTTGGTGGCCTATTAACATGTTCCCCCCCGTCTTGCCCGTCCCAACTAGCCAAGAACTTGGGGGTCAAGATGGACAAGGGTCTGACGTTGAGGTCTCAGATCCTTGGTAAGACGGGAACATGTTTTGGCCTCCTTAAGATGCTCCGGAAGTTTCTGCCTCTTCTTTCAGAGGAACATAGGAAGCTGACAGTGCAAGCTCTGATTGGCTCAAGATTGGATTATTCCAACGTCCTCTACTTGGGCCTGCCAGAGTATCTACTGCAGCGGCTTCAAGTTGGGCAGAATGCGGCCGCGAGGGCCATTTATGTCCTAAATAGTCGAGCCAGCGCTGCTGGCCTATTGCAGTCGCTCCATTGGCTGCCTATCCGAAAACGGATTGCCTTCAAGGCGTTGACTTTGGCCTATAAAGCCCTTCATGCTGTGGGAGCCAAGTATCTCCAAAGGAGACTTGCCTTTTACCACCCGGCTCGCTCTCTCAGATCAGAATCTCTGTTTCTGGCGGTGGTGCCGCGAGTAAAAAGAGCCCGTATTGGAGGCCGCTCCTTTGGATAGCCGGCGCCACAGTTGTGGAACACTCTGCCGCTGACACTGCGCGGAGCTACTAATTTACTTGCTTTTAGGAAGGGCCTTAAAACCTGGCTGTTTGCCCTCTAGGCCTTTATCTTTCTGTTCTGCTTTTTATTCTGTTATATCACTGTGTTGTGTTATTCTGCTATAGGTCTCAATATAAAAAAAAGCGCCGGGACACTCTTTTTGAGTAGCCGTGCGCTATACAAAAATAAATATAACATATCATAACATAACAATATGTTTGCCAAACGAAGATTTGCCGTCGTAGGCCATATCTAATATTTTGGTTTTGGACTTCTGGTCTGAAGGTGGTAGCCTTCAACCAACCTTGGCGCCTGAGAACTGCAGCTCCAGCCAATTGCCTGAAATTTGTGTTGACTATATCCAGAGCGCAGTCTATGGTTTCTGAATCAGCGCGCTCCACTTCCAACAAGATCTTTCTAGCCTCCTGTCGTTTGTCCTCTGGAATAAGGTCAATCAGACCAGCCATGTCCGACCACAATTGGCGATCATAACGCCCTATGATCGCTAATGAATACGCTGCCGATTGAGGCGGCAGCCATGGTTGACAACTTTTTACCAATGAGGTCAAGACGACGTCCCTCTTTGTCCAGTGGTGTAGTGATGGGTGTGGCCTGATTTTTAGACCTCCGTTAGGCGCCTTGTGAAATGACTGAATCCGGCCTGGGGTGACCAATGAGGCAGGATGGGCTGTCAATCGACGCACATTATATTTAATCAATCCTTGGAAGCACTGCAGGCACGGATGCTGGATTCTTCATAATCTTGATGCCCTCAGTCCATATGTAATCTATTATTGGAATTGCCCTGGTAACTTTCCTAGCCTCTTTGAAATCGTGGAGGAAACATTCAGTTTGTTCCACAGTCACTGGAAGCTGAAACCTGGTAGCAGCTCGCTGCATGAGGTTATGAAATCCACCTATATCTTCTGGGGGTGACTCGGATGGTTCTGGACTTGGTGGAGACGGCATGGGAATAATATATGAATCCCACGGATCTAAGTGAGAATGCCTCTGGTATCCTGTGTGGTGAGGAACAACAATGTCCTCCTGGTAGTAGTGTTGCGTGTAGTCTTCATCTTCCTCGTCTTCTTGACTTTTAATGTTCAGTTCTGAAGGATGACTAGCTATTCCAAAAGCTCCTTCATAGTCATCATAGTCATCATCCTCCTCTTGGGCATGTGTGTCGAGGAGGTGAGATGGATTAAGTGGTGAGGTATACGAACACTCTTGTCTCTGGAAAGATTTGCGCTGGAAACCTTTCGAAGAAATAGGCGTTGAAAAAGTTTGCATTGCCACTAAAGACTTAATAGAAGCATGGTCCACTCCTGTAGATGGTATGGTCGTTGACTAGGGCAAAGAAGATAGATTCACAGTCGATGGACTCTTCATTTTAGTAGTCATCGATGGGATAATCCTCGCCGAGGCAGACTTCGACTGAAGTATCGTCGACGGACTCGATGTCGATGGGACTATCGTCAACAGACTAGACGTCGACGGGACTATCGTCGACAGACTTGACGTCAACGGGACTATCGTCGACGGGCTCAACGGGGCAATCTTTGACGGACTGGACTTTGTCAATGGGGCACTCGTAGACGGCACAGTAAATGTCTTCGTCGACGACGGAAGCTTAGTCGACGGTACCTTCGTCGACTAGTGTTTAGACGGCTTCGTCGATGAGGCTTTCGTCGACGGATCATCGACAATGGTTTTCTTAGACACTATGGAAATCCTCGCCGACAGGATAGGAGAAGTAATAGAAGTAGTAGAAATTGTCGCCGTCGACGAAGGAGCTGAAGATGTGACAGATAGTCGGCATAGGTAAAGCTGAAGAGACAGAGCAGCTTACTCACGGTTTTGATTAATCGCTTTTTGGAGTCCTTGAGAGCTGAAGCTTCTGTAGACTGAATAGGCCCAGAGGATTGAGAAGGACCAGAAGTGGAGAGTGAGGATTTGAGATCTTTTCTCCCCTCACTTGACGAACTGTCCTGAGATCTTGCTCTCTTGCTGGAGGTTGAAGCTCTATCATCATCTTCAGTTGAAGAAGATTTGAGCCACAACAGGACTCTAGCCTAACTAACCCGTAGAGTTTTAGAAGGGAAGGTTCGGCATAATCTTACAATCTTTAGCCCCATGCTTAGGATAGAGGCAATAGATACAGTCCTTATGTTGATCATCAACATGGACTCTTTGTCGCATGTTCTGCAAGGTTTGAACAAGGCCTTCTGGTCAGATATCATGAAGGAATAAATGAGTAGCACTCAGGGAGACTCCCTTCCACACGATGTGCGGTGAAACTGGCTCTGCAGAGAGTGTTCTAGAGGGTGCTACTAGCGGGTTGGGACAAAGACTTTGGTCTTTTTAGCATAATGATGTAGAGAGGCTACTAAGTGTTGGTCCTCAGGCCTTTTTCCTTAGGGCCTACTACTGTTATTTACCTTTGGCACTGCTGTTTTATTAAAGTATATAAATTCCCTTGAGAAAGAATTAAACACCGGTTGCTATACCAAACCTTACAACTTCGTGATTACATACAACAAAACATAGATAAAGTTAAAAATTGATTTATTTTGAATAAACTTAAAAACAGCATACAGTTATAGAGTTAACTAATCTAAATCCCTAGTCTTAAAATACAATTAAAACAATACACCCAATTGCGGCCTGCACAATTGAAAAAATGACAGAACAGGTACAACATAAAATTATTGAATACAAATTGTATATTCTGGCTCCGTTTCGTTTGCACCGGAATTGTATCGCTATCACATCAGCAAATCAACTTTGGTGTTGGAGACTTGAATTATACTGGTTATTGCGTCGACACGTTTCGGTGGGTTCTCCTTATAGTAACCACCTTTATCAAGACAACTGATTATCTGTCACAACCAGGGGGTGTGTAAAATTGCCCCTAGATGTCCGATAGGAATCGCTCCTTATGGTTAAACTGACTTCCTAATCAAATTATGGACTTCAGATGGGGACTTAATCATGTCCTGTTACCAGCGATCAATCCTGTTTCACTGTGTCCAACCTTGGTTGTTTTTCTTCATGTGATTATTCCAAATCGGGTTCGTGACTTTAAAACCTCTTTTTGTTAATTAATTTCTAGACCAAAAGTGACATCAGCGGCATGCTTGTAGTCCCTGTTTTTTGCAGTACTTGAGGGAGTTAGATGCTTGTCATGTTTGTCTCTTTCTTGGCCTTTATTAAGAAAGCGATTACCTGATTGATAACGAGTGATTCCTGTTGTCGCTATGAGCTTCTTAATTTGCCTTTAAGTCGACTGCCTGAATCGCAGTACGGAGTTGCGCGGTCTGTGGGGGTCCAGGTCACATACGACGCGGACCCCCACAGACAGCAAAACTCCGTACTGCGATTCAGGCAGTCGACTTAAACTGACTTTTTGACCTGGCCTGCTACTAAGACTAAAGATTCCATGATGTCAACTAATCCGAAGTCTAAGACCAGAACCACAATTCCTGGAATATTCCCAGGATGATTTTGGAACATTGAATGAAGACCTTATTAGACTGTCTTCTATATTGACACATGGAGAGCCTTACTACTGAATGTATAACCTTACTGTTGGCGAAAATCCAGCTACCATCCCTCATCTACCAATAACCAGTACGTTCCCTCTGCCTCTCCCCTCTACCCTTCCTTATGTTATAGGACATCAACCACCATCATCACAGATTTGTATCTCTGATGGTAATGTTCAGCCAGTATGCTCTAACTTGGGCAATCATCCCCCAAAGCAGATTTCTGCCTGTAGCGCGACTACCCTGCCCAAAAAAATCACCTCAATAAACTACTGTTAGCCGCCAACCTACCTCACAGGGAGTTCACACCAGAAATGTTGGTTAGGGGAGTTAGGAGATCTGAATCATCCAATCAATCATGGAAGAGGTGTGGTGCAGCGGCCAGGGTGACTGATACCGGACGCTGAAGCTCACGGTTCAATCCTCAGCTCCGGCGGCAGGGGTCTGCTCAGCACCATCTGACTCTGGGCAATAGCTTGCTTAATCTTCCCAACGGCCCCCAGCGCTGGGATGCCTACGGGTAGTTGTGCGCTTTACAAGTACTGGATTAACATTTTCTTATTTACATCATCCAAAGAAAATTCAATTATGGAAAGGAAAAACCGTGACTTCAAGCAATCCTTAACAGCAAGGGTATTAGGCTGGGGTGGAAGTTGGGTCAATCACCTATATGGGATACAGAGGACAGTTAACATGCCAAAATGTTAGTTCCCTGGGCAGCCAAAATCCATATGAGGTCCTGTTTGGGACAAGAATGTGGGTACCCTACCAATACTGCGGCAGCAAAGTAGCGGATGAAGAGGCATTTGACATCAATGATCGTTTGGCTGTATTACAGGAACTCAATGAATTCCGGGCACTACAAAGCAACATCCAAGTAAAACCGCCACTAGGGAAGTGAAAGTTTTGACGAGACCTGCCTGGGTCCCAAAAACCAGGGACTTGGTCAGAGAAACAATTTTGGACAAGAAAGAATTTAGGCGATCTTACAGAGAACCTGTACCTGTCCAGGCTGTCTAATTTACAACTGTACTTCTTCCTCCTATTGCCGATAAACAAGAAAAGAGATTAATCTCCATTGAAATGATCAAACCACATTATCTGGCCAATAATATCAGGCGGCATGGGCTCCTGGGTAGCAGTCGATCTCCTCTTGCTACCATACAGGAAGTTCAGACAAAGACTTACAACGTTTTTTAGATTCAACTCTACGAAGTAACTGAGTTGCCAACAATGGAATGGAACTCGTACCAATTGGTATTAGACAACAACAAAACCCAACTGAAACAGATATCAATTAGGCCTAATACCGACATCTATGTGAATATGTCTCACAACCAGCCATCTGCCAGCTCAACTAAACCAGTTGAGCTACCAGAGATAGATTGAACAGCATCTGGCTACTTAATCGATTTTGACAGATTCTTACTGGACCCAAGTGAACCTGAGTCGCCGCCAGCGTCTGTTTCCCTCAAAGAAAAAATATATAAAATCTTCCTTTGGCTGAAAAATACTTACAATGTTTCTCCCTGTCTACAGCTCTGGATTGCAATTGGTCTACTGTTCCTAGACCTTTTGATAGGTGTAGCAACTATCTTTTACCTACTCCTAAATGGACATTACCTCCCAGAACGCTCTGCAGTACAACTTGTGAACTTGGTACTGAAACTACAGACGTCATCTCATCGTGAACGGAGAGAGGCCTGTCCTTTGTGAACATTACAGCAGTTCCAATTCCTGAGGGAATAGTATAGGATTTCATATGATGTATTTGGTCCCACTCAACTTTTTAAAATACCACATGCATTTAAAATTTCTTTGAATGATATCACCCCAAGTACATTCTCTGATGATTGGGACTTAGAAACTATGAATAGTATGATGTCGGATTTAGAACAATCTGCTGCATTTTCTAAACACGAATTGTACGATGATGCACCTCACTGACACCATGTATTGTTACCAACACTATGGTCATTATTTCTTACACAAAAAAAGTATCCCACGTAATGTTTTACATACCATCAATGGGAACATTGTCCAACACCACCGAAAGGTAGTTCACAAGCATCTGCACGAACATTTGCTTATTTTTCTAGGTTTAGCACTTCAGAACCGACCTTCTATTATAAAGTTGGACCTACAACAGCAAGCAAAAATATGCTCACTAATACGAAAGATATACTCCGCTTCCTTTACTTCCCAGCTGTCTTCACAGGGTTTCTACGTTTGGAGGGACACTAATGCCAAAATCTTTCTGGGGGACTAAAGAGTGGCATGTTCAGGGAACGGAGGCATTATTTAGAGCATGCCTCATACCACAGCAGATTATCTTCCTGAACAAAAGTGAGTAACAGACTTCTGGTCTTGGCCTAAGATCAAAGACTTGAACACACCTCTTATTCCCTCGCTTTCACACTTTAAGGGATGGCAAATCTATACAGAACACAGTGAGGGTATGCTAAATTACATCATGCATGAGGTTTTATACAATTAATCAGACCCCCCAATTGGAAGGATGGTTAGTTTGGCCTATCGACACAAAGAGGTATCAGTCAAGATTCAAGGGTACCACCGAAGGGTTTAGTAACCATAGGCCGGACCAACGCTATGTACAATGAGAACATCCAGGGGTGGGGACATCCTACAGTTTTGGAAAGTTATGCCTAGATTGGCCAAGAACCTCAACACTGTCCCAGGTGAAGCAGTTGTCCCTACTCTGAGTGACAAGTTGCCAGGTCTTTAGAAGCCACGTTGTAAACGCTTCTTAAATGCTATTTTCAATGAAGTTTGGAAATTCTCTCAACAGGAAGCTAAGGAGAGATTGCGTGAAATTGATAGGTTTAACCTAGAAAAGGCTTTGGCAGTGGTCGACAATGGCATGACCAAACACCATCCTGGATTTACTCACTGGCCAACATTGTGTCTTCTGCTATAGATATAATGAAACAGGATCTGTTCATCCTCCAACATGGGCAATCACAGTTCCAATGTATTCTATTAATAAGCTGGATGCTACAATCATTGTGCTCTGATTAAGTGACCTGGCGATATATTAACAGTACGACACTGTTCTCAGCTTATAATTTAACAGAAAGGCAGACAACAATAGCATGAAGAGGTGAAAAATATACAATGCTGCACATTGAAAAATTGGACCAATTACCTTTCAGTGTGGCTGAGCCCATATCCACAGAATGGTTAATTCATGGCCATATAATATTGCCAATAACATTCCAATTATGATATTATCTAGACTATAACCAAGTAGGCAGGTATGAAGTGTTGGGAAGGAATACAGCCATGAATCTTGGGATTTACTGTACAGATTTAGATGCATGAATGAGGACACTAAAGTTTCTCAGCAGTACGAACTGCGAGAATTCATTAAGTGGGTCTCTAATTTGTCTGGATATTATGCTTCACAGAGCTTGCAACACTTCGGTTGCCAAACTATCTTGTCACTTGAAATGATCCCCAGCGGCCATGATTCATCCGGAATTTAAACTGTTTTCAAACAGGAGTTATTTGATGTTGAGCAACCAAGGTTATTGTGGGGTGCTGCCAGTCATCGCATATCTGGTCACAGTAAGTTCCAGGCTTGCCTGTTGTATGCTAGTATTGTTTCCACCAACCAATACATTCAGGGAGGGGTCGCTATGGCCTTCATTGAATGTTTCCTTAATACGGTTTGATTCTCTAAGCAGACAAAGCCATACTTTTACAGCAGGAGGTGGCCTTAACCTCCAGTTTAGAGACCTTTGATATCCAAGGTTTAAAGGTCTTTAGCTGAGATACAGCTCTAGTCCGAACTAATCTCCCACTTCATTTCGGAGAAATGGCACATTGTACCTTACGTACGAGTTACTTACCTTCGTTAATGATGCATCTGTTAGAGACTATTCTAGACGCAGATTCCTTCACGTAGAATTATCTCTAGGCGCGAGACTGGATCCCGAAACTTTTTTTGCCACAGTAACCCTGCGCGCCGGGGCGACATCACGCGACACCCCCCTGGTGTTGTCTGCGTATGTGACGTCAGTGAGGTCACCCAAGACCCGCCCCGGCGAGCCTACTTCAGTTTTCTTGGGAAAACTTTTCCACACCACAACGCGGAACCGCCAGATATTAAACTGTGGGAGCATGGGAACAGTGTGCGAAGAGCAAAAAAATTGATAACAAGCAATGACTAATCACACCACCACAAGAGTAGTGACATCACCGCAGAACCTAAAGACAGGGAAAGACAGAGCAAGCAGAGCCCTGCACCGCCACCCTCCCAGCATAAGACAGCCTCTCATCCCGGTGCCCCAGAGACATGGATCATGCGTAGAAGTCATGGCCCATCTAGGAAACTACCACCCCCAACCTGTGCAAGGAAGGGAACCAGCGGCTCCAAGACAGACAGGGACAACAACCTCCAAGCCACCCCAATATACAGGGCAACACCCCCAAGGGGCAAGGGCAAAACATGGCCAGGAAACAAATATCCGAGGAAGCAATGTAAGGGAGGGAAGAGAAGGACAGGGATAGAAGCAATCCCCTAATCCGGAAGAGCCAGAGAAACAGGGCACCGAGGCACAGGAGCACCGGAACCCCATCCTCCAAATAACCAAGGAGGAATGAACCGCCCCAGACACAGCCATCCATCCAGAACAAGGAAGGCACTCGCTGTAGACAGTCCCCTCCGCCGGGAGGCAAGCACCAAAGACCAACCCAAAGGTCCTAGCAGAATAGGGGAGGAAGGGTGGGACGTGAAGTAATCTGCGGCTAAAATAGTCTCTACCAGATACATTGTTACCGAAGGTAAGTAACTCTTACATCTGATAGAGACTACTAGCCGCAGATTCCTTCACGTAGAGTAGATACCCTAGCAATACCCCAGGGAAGGAGGGTCTGTGAAAGGACCCTACCAGCCAAGACAGACCAGGAGACCAGAGCTGTGGACCAGGGAGAACTAGCCCCTGCCAGGCAATGGGTACCCTCACAAGCAGAACTCCACCGACCCAAGTGAGGTAGGAGGGAGAGAAGAAGAATGCAGAAGAGTCCCACACACTCACAACAGAGGGACCACGGGCAAGGCCGAAAGGGCCGAAGCACCCCACTCCTTCACAAGGCAAACTAGCCGCCGCTCAAAGCCAAGACAGGAAGAGTGGAAGAAGAAGCAGCCTAGAAGACCCAAGGAAGCGAGGGGAAAAAAGGCAAACCCACTCCAGACGGAGAGCAACCTGTCAGCTAGGACAGCACCGGCAGACAAGCCCACAGATGCAAGAGGAGCAGCCAGCGCCTGGCAAGGGAGAACACATGAGCACCCCAGCCCTCAGGACAGGAGTCGGGAGAGGAGGAGGAGGAGGAAGAGCCCGGGCACACCACTAAGAGCGGCCGCTCAGACAACCTCAAGCAGCAAGGCAACCACACAACGCCATGGAGAACAGGCACCCAAAGGCGACCAGAACCCCAAGCAGGGCGCAAGCCATAGAACAGCTACCATTACTCCACAGGGTATGGCAAGTTCCAAACTATGGGAATCCTCTTTGGAAGAACTTCCGCAGCAGAGGAAAAAACAAAAGTGCCACGGGGAAAAGAACACCCAGCGAAGGGCTTGATAAGCAGCCCAACCAAGCAGAACTCCGAATCTCAGGCAGAGTCTGTGCAATAACACACACATAACTAACAAAGGACCGTCCAGCGGCCAACAATGCCAAAGTCCCTAGAGGACGCGATGGCTAGAAAAATACGACCCTGAGGAATGCCCCCAAGTCTTCCACCAGACTCAGCCCAGAATTTGCCAGAGATCGCTCGGCAACCCATGTGGCGGTGCCAGAGACTATTCAGCCACTGATTCGCCCTCGGAGGCCCCTAACTGCGGGAAGGAACGAGAAGGGCCTGGAGCGGGACGAGGAGGGGCTGCCAACCCCTGTGGCTCCGCACAGGCCAGCTGCTGCTGGCGCAGACTCTGCGTCACCTCTGCATTAGGCAGGACCATCTTGTCAAGGGACCGAGAGGGGCTCGGGGATGCAACCCGAGCCGCGGCAACCTCCCGCGATGCCACAGGGACTCCCGCAGGAGTGTGCGGCGAGGCAGAGACACCGTGGGGTGAAAGAGGTGTCACAGAGGAGCCGCACCACATCCTCCAAGTCTGGATCCAAACCAGTTGGCGCCAGAGCCGCCGCCGGCGCAGCGGAGGGCCCTGCGCAAGGCAGGGGACCTGCCAAAGCCCCAGGAGGAGACGCCAGAGAGGCCTGCAGAGCCACCCCGTATTTCTCCATTTGGACTCTTGATGCCCCAACACCAGGAAACCGTGGATAGGACGGCGTGCGGGCCGCATCACCCGTGGAGAGTCCATACCCCCGGCCGGAGACCAGCTTCCAGGGACAAACTGGGACACTTATCCATCGGGGAGCGATGCTCACGTGACATCAGGGAAGGGCGAGGGCGAAGACCACGGCTGTATCTGAAGCAGTCTGCCGAAGTAGATAGAGGGGAGGACTCCGACCTGGAGAGACGAGCCAAGAAAGTTTCATCCAGCGCTCCCGCCGCCACTTCGGCTTTAACTGTCGACACTCTGGACAATCTGTGGCCCAGTAATCATCCCCAAACACCACATCCAAATGAGGTGAGGGTCGGTCGCAGACATAAGATGCCCACAAAAAGAGCAGGTTTTGAAGCCCGAAAGCATTCACACGCTGTCCCACCAAAGAGAAATGGGGAAAAAAGGGGGGCCCCCTAACAGCCCCAAAGGACCAGATACGCGTTGCACGTGGAAAAGGAAAAATCGGACGTACGCGTGCCGGATCTTCTGTGACCTTGCTGACGTCACATAAGCGGACGACGCCTGGGCGGAGTCGCGTTTTGTCGCCCCGCACCCAGTGCGCAGGGTTGCTGTGGCAAGAAAAGTTTCCTGATCCAGTCTCACGCCTGGGGATAAGTCTACGTGAAGGAATCTGGGGCTAGTAGTCTCTATCAGATATGTCTGATACAAGTGGGATAGTACACATTTAAGATCATAGGTTCTGGGCTAGTAAACACTTTTCAGACGATTTTTGGAGTTATTCCATATTAAATACATATATGGAAGCATTTTTGTAGGGCTTCCGCTGATCCTGCTACTGGTAATGGGTATCCTGGTTTTAATTCTGCTAATTAATGGACGTCCCTCAATACAAGAAGATGGAAAAAGAACTCTTGTAGCGATGTTGCCGTGAACGCATGATACTCCATCTAGGCACACCTACTTCGGAAGGTAAGCGAGCATTGGTTTCTTTCGTTCAAATCAGTCTAGGTAGACTGTGTCTTGCCTGTACTCCGCTGCTTACTCTGCAGACAAGAATGTTTGTAGGACATCTGTAACACTTCCATTGGTTGCACCTCCGGACAGACGTACTGCTGGACCTGTTAAAGGCCCATGTAGGACAATGTCCTCAGCGTATTCCAATCCTGATGTTGCCGTTCTTAGAGCCACCATGGGATGCTTCAGCTCCTGTTGGAAAAGACACCGGCTCTGTCCCTGGCTTACAGGCATCAGTGCTTCCTCAGCAACGGCTGTGAGAACAGGAGAAGATCACCTTTGCTCCACTGAAATGATCCAAGAGGTGTTACAGGGACAGTCATCTGCGAAGGCAAGCAACAGTGATGTTGCGACTCCTGATCAGGACACAAACATTTGGATCTCCGTGTGCTGGGAACAATTTGGCCTTTTTCGAAAACAACTAAAACTGGAACTCGAAAACATAATTGGTTTTATTTTTCCTCTTTTGCTCAGCGAGCACCATGACTTTCGGTATGCTCAGTTAGTACAGTGACTATTTAGATCACTTCTAGAGCATTTTGTACATTTACATCACTTTCTACACAAACCCTTTTTTTTCAATGTTTAAAACAAACTGATATTTTTAGAAATGTTTATGCTTTTTAAACAGACATATTTTAGCATTTGTTACTTTGTCATCCAGTCGGAAGAGGAGTGGGTGTTATGATCCTTAATGTACTCCAATATAGGCCTAGGTAGTTAAACAACCTTTTACCTACATTCGTCCTACCATTGTTCTACATAACTGGTTTGGTGCTGACCTTTTACCTTGTTAGGTGCTGCATAAAAGTGTGGTTCTCTCAGAAAACTAGCCTCATTTATTATGCACGAGGATTCTCAGTATCACAGCGGGCTTACCATCTTCTGCATAATAACTCTGTATAAGGTTCACCATCACCACTATGGCCATCCTGTTCCGACATGCCCACAGTACCAGAATACATCTAGGTAGAACCCCTGGAGGTACCTTTTGGGTATAGTAGCACCACACATCTTCATTGTGCAAACCAGAGGAGAAAGACTTCCACGCTGAAACAAGACCCTGAGGTCCCTGCACGTAGACACTCCAGCACGCAGTGTTCTGACATCTCTCGCGGGGTGTCCAATTCGAGACCAAAACGGGGTCCTTCATTCTCTCACATCAGGTAATGTTGGCTCTTTTCCTACGGGGATTCTTGGCTATACACCTCCCTACATGCTAGGTACACTTAGGTACATCTAGTCAGGTTTGCAAAATAGGAGTACTTATATTTGTCATGTATCTGAATGCTTGCATATATTCATTGTTTTAGCACTATGGTAGAATTCAACCTTTTCTCTACTCTGCTGGTGCCTATAACCATACATATCTGTCTCATGGTTGTTGCAGCACACGTATATTATACTAGAAGGACGCTGGTTCAATAAATATTTATTGAAAATGTCCCCACCCTTTATTGCGTGCATTTCTCTGAGAAGTAAGCGCGAGTGACTGAGCGAAAAATCTGCACTGTTTCCACGATCTCAGAGGGGTCAGGCTTGTCATGTTCAATAGTTGCCAGAGACTATTCTCTCCTTGGTATGAGGGGCTCAAAGTGGCACTGGGAACTAGCTGGTCTACAGACTAACTTATCCTCTGGGGGTGTCTGGAATCAGTCTGGACACCAATCCCTTAGTTTATGTGGTCTAAACATGTAGATCCTATATGTTATGTTAATTTATATAGCACCAAATCACCAATGGTCTCCAAGTGCTTGTGAAAGGACCATAAACCTAAAAACCAGGGCACGCCTCCCGGAGCTCGGTAAGTCTGGGTTCGCTTATCCAAACGCCCGAGTAAACAGAATGGACTTAACTTTCCTCCTAAACGGGAGTAGGGTGGCTCCCTGCGCAAGCTCTCCAGTAGCTTGTCCCAAAGCTAGGGAATTACAACTGAAAAGGCTTGCTCCCCCCTCCCCCCCATTTCCCCCTTCCAAGGTGACTATCAAAACGTGGGCATGCCAACAGACTTGCCTCAGACGAGGGAAGGCATCGTCCTGGCACATAGTTCGTCAAACAGTCCTTGATGTAACTGGGTGCTGCTCCATGCAGGGCTTTGTGTGCGATGCCTCCTAACCCTAACCTAACCCTCCTAGATCTGTAGGAAATACACACCGCAACCTCTTGTTGTGACGGGAATTGACAGAAGCCAGGCCGATTTTGAACGACGGGATCACTAGGGTTAGTTTTTTCATACAGCTATGACGGGCCAGTTTTATAAAAAGGCCAAGTGTTCTATAGCTAGAGCTTTAAAAATTACACTCTTTTTTGCTGGTAGCCAGCGCAACAGTCAATCTGGGAGGTCTAGGTATAAGGTCTAGGTATAAGACATTGTGATAGTCCAGCCTTGCTAGAATCAGAGCCTGTACTACTGACTTCTGAGCTTCCCATGAAAGAAGTTAAAGGAATTTCCTCAGCATCCTAAATATCCAGCATGCAGTTTTGACCACAGCAGTGATCTGGGGTTTGACGGATAGGTGTGAGTCAGACTCCTAGATTTCTGGCCAAGTCAGGGGGCCAGGGGAGTTCGGCAGAACATCTGGAAGGCCAGGCCCCTGACAAGGCCAGCAAGAAGGGCAGTTCTGAATAGTACGGCCTCCGTTTTATCAGGGTTACATTGTAAAAAATTAATTTTGAGACAGCTCATCGCTGCTGCCATGCAAGAGACGAATTTGACTTTAGCTTTACAGTTGTTACTGTTGTAGTTCAGCAGGAGTTGGGTGTCATCTGAGTCATAGGTGACCACCTGAAAATCAAAAGATTCAATAAGATAGGTCAATGGGTCATTTAATGGTAAAAAGTATAGGGCTCAGAGATGAGCCTCCATACAGGATAGCTTTGGCTTCGGAGAAGAATGGTTTAAGGCAGACTATTTGTTCCATATTCGCTAAGGCCCTTCCGTCTACGGCGATGTAGGCGAGGCATCTGAAGTAGGATCTCATGTGAGATTGTTAAATGCTACTGAGGGATCGAACACGATTAGTGCTTCATTTTGACCACCATTCATCGTACATTTAATGTTATCAGTAATCTCCTTGAGTACAGGCTCCATACTATGGAGGGTTCTGAAGCTGGACTGAACAGGGTGGAGACAGCTGAAGTCTTCCAGAAGTCCATTAGTTGGGTGTTAACTGCTTTTTCTAAATTCCTAGAGACCCCAGTCAGCAGAGACACGAAAGTTAGAAAGAAATTTGGGGTCGCACATTAGTTTTCTTCAATAGGGGGGTACTGCTTGCCTTTTCAACCCTCAAACACACCTTACCGACCCTCTCACTGTCAACACTAAGATTGACCCTATCTCACCTCCAACACTAAGATCACCCCTCTCACTGAGTGAAACTCGCTGACCAACAAAAAGAACAGCAGCTATAATGGAATGTAAACACTGGGGCGCCTACTGCTTCACCCTAGGGAGAACAAAGTAAAGCACAGCACTTAAAACCGCCATCATAACCTATCATGAAAGCCACATTCCCAACGCCTGGAAACGTGCAGAAGTCATCCCACTCCTCTAGGAACCATCCCAGGACCCTGAAATTCTCGGCAACTACAAACCAATCTCCCTACTCCTCTTCCCAGCCAACATCATAAAAAGAGTAATCAACAGACAGCTCTCAGACTACCTGGAACACTTTGAACTCCTGGACAGCTCGTAATCAGGCGTCCGCAGACACCAAAGCACCAAGACATCCATCATCACGGATTCAGATGACATTCACACCATACTAGACGGAGGCAGACTACTGCACTCATCCTCCTGACCTTTCCCCTGCTTTCGACACTATCTCCCATCACACACATCTGCAGACTCCATAAAACCAGAATCCAAGGATAGCTTTCAAGTTGATAGCATCCTTCCTGACCAGAAGAACGTATTGAGTCAAGCGCTCTTCGTTCACCTCAGAACCCAAGTACCTCATCTGCAGAGTACCGCAAGGCTCTTCACTCAGCCCCACTATCTACAAAGTGTACATGACTTCTCGCGAGCCTCATTCGGACCCACGACTCATCTTATGCCGATGACACCCAACTCAACCCTTTCACTTTCAGAAGGTTCAAAATTCACTAAAAGTAACACAAAACATGGCCAACTGAATGAGGGATAACTGCTTTAGACTCAACACGGACAAGACAAAAGTCCTATTATTCGGCAACAAGAGGTCCTTAAGTGTCCGCTGTATCAAGGCCTGACCCGATATGTCAAAAAAACATTTATGCCATCTGTAAGAACGTCCTGGAAATGGAGTCTTTCAGGGTCTCTGGAGTATGAGGAACAACTGTCAGTGCCATTCTTAAAATGTGGCTGTAAAGGGCCAACAAACAGTTGGCATTCAATGATTTCAAGGCCATGCTGCCAGTGGAGAAGTCCCTTTTCCCCAGGTTAGCAAACGCTTAGATTATCTGCCGCAGTAGTGGGGAACTTTCCACACAACCAGCATGAGGAGCATGATGCCTGAATTACGCGGCTCCCTGGTGACGGGTGAATAGAGAGCAAAATGGAGTCACCCAGCGTGAGGGGGTAGTGCCTCGCCACTAGTTGACTAGCTGCTGGGGAAAAAAATGGCTTTTCCCAAGCCACCTGGATGGGGGGCTCTGCAAGGCCTTGTTAAACAATGGTGCCAAGGCCTGTTGAGCTGGGAGAAGAATCTCTGGTAAGATGTGTTTTGACAAACTGCTGGAAATCTAGAAATCTGAGTTTTTTTTTAATGAAATTCACTTCAGGAGTAAAGTGCCCACATGGAACATCATTTCCACTTCTGGTGAGGTCTCAAAGTCACGAGCAGAAGATAATCCAGGAATGCAAAGGTGTTCTCAGCTGCTCAATCGTCTAACAGATCAGAGTATGAACTAAATACTAGGTGCAACCTGTCCATGTAACTCTTCCTCAAGCAACCTTTAAACCTCCCTCCTGGATTTGAGTTGGTGAGGTTCTGAAGGTGGTGGTGGCATCCTCAGAGCCACTTGCACCTCAGGTAGAGGCAGTGTGGTAGCTCCTTGGGTGGCACTTGTCACAGTGCCAACTGAGATAGTGAAGGCCAAAGTAAGCGTTACGGCTACTGGGCCTACTCCGTACAGTGTCAGGGACTTGAATATGGGTCTACTTTGATTACCTGGTGAATCTACTAACAAGGCGTTCAGTGAGACAGCCAGATCAGTGCTTGGAGCTGGGAATTCTGGCAGAGTCATTGGTGGCAGCAGGGCGTTGGGTAAGTCATGCACCAATGATTTCGGAAGAAAGAAAGCCTGAGTCAGAGCAAGAGATTTGGGCAAGAAACTACAGGTCGAGTCCAGCTGAGGAACAGCTGCAGACACTGTCAGGAGCAGGTTTGTCAGGCCCCAAAGGCTCTGAGGAAAAAGATCTTGTGGCAGTCTGGGAGACTTACCTTTCCCAGAGTACTTCTTGGGTTTATGTTCCTTCCTACTCATTTCAGAAGAAGAAGGTGATCTTGATCAGGGTCGAGGTCGGAAACTACTTCTCCTGTCTTCATGAGCTTTGGCCATGAAAAGCTTAGACTTGCACTCTTTGATGGCCTTCGGGTTCATAATGATGCAGGATTCGCAGTAATGAGAATCGCTGTAAAAAACAAAGCACCAAAGGCATATAGTACGAGGGTTAGTGATGGACATCGGTCTCTCACCGTCCCTACATGACTTGAAGCCCAAATGCTTCGGTGGAGACATGGTACTGCAAAGAAAAAAATTGCGTGAGCGAAACCTTCAACTCTCAGGAGAGAGCGAGCTTTGGATCTGCGTAGCAAATTTGGAAAAAAAGGAACGGACATTACTGCACCAGGGGACACTATAATGCTTCAGGGTAGTTATCTTACATCACTTCTGGCGTCAAACGAATCTAGCACCCCCTACCAGAGATGTGAGAGCTTTGAAGTTTACCGATGCAGTCTAAAGCCTGGGATTGTTTTACAGGTGAATATTGCGTAGGCGCTTTGTGGCAGATTATCGTTTTGTCATCTATACATTTATGCATTTGTAATTTTAAAACATTATGCTCGATAGCTGTATTCTTATATACAATACAGCATATCTGTTGGTGATGTGTGTCTTGATTTATGTTTAGAAGTCCAGGGAGGTCATTGCTGACCTTGGTTGCCCTGACAAATTTGCTGTTGAATAGGCAATGAACATGTTGGCTGTCCTTAAAGTGGTTAACAACATGCCGCGCTTTTAACATTGGGCCAACTCAAGTTTTGGATTAAAAGCTACAAGTACGTAATAGAGTTTAGCTTAATTTTTGAGACTTCTTGTGTCTCATCTTTCACTGGTCTTTTTATTTAGTCTTCACACCTTTCCCACACTGGACACATTTCTTCATTTTATATGAGAAAGTTATCAATGATGACAAGTACGTCGGCAAGCTGGTGCGCACATGAGATACTTTCTCATTTCTCCACACTTTTTTCATTACTTTTTCTTAGTGGTACACATACACTCAAATGTTGAGTGATGGTGGCTGAGTGATCGGACGTACGATTGGTTCTTCCCTTTCTTGTTGTATAAATTATTAATCATTTAGGCACAGGAGATTAGGTCAGAGTTCATGAAACAACATCTGAGTTTGGGAATTGATAAGAATATCACCCCATAGCAATCCAACACATTTATAAAAAGTGATGAGTGCCCTAAAGTGCCAGGTCTTTGTTTGATTAGAGGTTATGGTGACAAGCCAATAGAAAAGGCAATAGGCCTTATTGGTTCATTGGGATAAGCTGTTACAATTACATATATTTAATCTGTTTATATGAAAAGACTGAACTAGTTGGCCAGACTTACTGCGAAAAGAACATTAAGGTTGTGGGTTTTTAAAGGTAGATTATTACTGCTTTCAAGCCTGTAGGCAGGTTTAATGTTACAATGCAAATGCTACTTACCAGTATGCATCTGTTCTTGGCATGTAGGGCTGCTGACATTCATATCTGTGCATAGATCGCCGCCTAGTGTTGGGTCCGGATGATTGCACATTGTTGTCCTGGAAGAGTCTTCGAAGTATCACGAGATAGGTGGCTCCTCCCCTGGACTACAGTGCGCATGGGCATCGCCTCCATCCCCAGATTGTTTTTAGCCATTGGCAGAGATGGAGTGAAGTATGTGAGTGATGCCCATGCTATGAGCATATGTATATATATATATGAATACTGCAGCTGCTACAGGCGCCGGGGAGGAGGGTGGGCGATATGAATGTCAGCAGCCCTACATGCCAAGAACAGATGCATACTGGTAAGTAGCATTTGCAGTTCGAGGCATGTGGGCTGCTGAATTCATATCTGTGCATAGAATACATAGCAGTCCTCCTATTATTGGCGGCCGCCCGTGCCAGCTGCAGCGGTCTGAAAAAGTGTTTTGAGAACAGCCTGACCAACAGCTGCCTGCTGTTTGGAGTGTACGCCTACACAGTAATGTTTAGTGAAAGTATGTATGGTAGACCATGTGGCTGCTCTACAAATATCTTCTAAGGGAATGTTACCTAGGAAAGCCATAGAGGCCCCCAACTTTCTGGTGGAGTGGGCTCTCGGTGGAATTGTGAGAGTGCGTTTAGCCTTAGCGTAACAGATCTGAATGCATTTCACGATCCACCTAGCGATCCCAGCTTTGGAGATAGCGTTTCCCTTGTGGTGTGAGGCAAAAGCAACGAAAAGTTGCTTGGTCTTACGAAAATCTTTTGTCCTGTCAATGTAGTACATCAAGGCTCTTTTAACGTCAAGGGTGTGGAGCATCCGCTCCGCCAGTGACTCTGGGTTTTGGAAAAACACCGGCAACTCAATTGTCTGGTTCATGTGGAATTGAGATACAACCTTGGGTAAGAATTTAGGGTTAGTGCGGAGTACTACCCTGTTAGCGTGTACTTGGAAGAAAGGTTCCTGGATGGTGAGCGCCTGCAACTCGCTAACCCTCCGTAGCGATGTAATTGCTACCAAGAAAGCAACCTTCCAAGTCAGAAACTGAAGCTCACAAGAGTGCAGTGGCTCAAAGGGAGGACCCATCAGCCTTGTAAGAACCACATTGAGGTTCCATTCTGGAGCTGGTGGTGTCCGTGGTGGAATGACTCTTGAGTCCTTCCAGAAAAGCTTTGATAGCAGGGACCTTAAAAAGTGATAGGTGTTGCCTATTCTGGAGGTATGCTGCCATTGCAGACAAGTGAATGCGGATGGAAGTGTACGCCAAATTGCATTGGTACAGGTGGAACAGGTAACAAATGAAGCATCCAACGGGTCAATATTGTGGTTGACACAGTAAATGACAAACCTCTTCCATTTAGCCGCATAACAAGCTCTAGTAGTGGGCTTCCTTGCCTCCCGAATGATGTCCATGCAATCGGGGGGGAAGGTTGAGGTAGCCAAACTCTAGGACTTCAGGAGCCAGATCGCCAGGTTGAGCTGTTGCGGATCTGGGTGCTGAATGTCGCCATGGCTCTGCGTCAGAAGGCTGGGAGTGAGATGAAGCCTTTGATGCGGTACCACGGAGAGTTCCAGAAACGTGGTGTACCATGGTTGTCGAGCCCACGTTGGAGCAACTAGGATGAGAGTCATCGAGTGCTGCCTGAGTTTGCGCGCCACCAGCGGTATCAGAGGTGCTGGGGGAAAAGCGTACGCAAATCTGCCTGACCAGTTCATCCACATCGCATTGCCCTGCGATTGCGGGTGTGGGAACCTGGCGGCGAAGCTTTGGCATTTTGCGTTCTCCTTTGTGGCGAACAGGTCTATCTCTGGATGACCCCACTTTTGGAAGTACGGTTGGAGTACTGATGGATGTATCTCCCACTCGTGCATCTGGTGGCTGTGCCTGCTGAGCAGGTCCGCCAGTTGGTTGTCCTTGCCCGGGAGATGCTCTGCCATGAGGAAGATGTTCCTCTGAATGGCCCACTTCCATATGCTCTGAGCCAGATGAGACAGCTGCGGAGAGTGTGTGCCCCCCTGCTTCTGAATGTAGTACATGGCTGTCATGTTGTCCGTCCGGATCAACACAACCTTGTTGCACAGATGTACTTTGAAGGCCTTCAAGGCCTTGAAGATTGCCATCAGTTCCAAAACGTTGATGTGCATCTTCCTTTGCTGTAGTGTCCATAGTCCCTGCACTGTGTAGTGGAGTACATGCGCTCCCCATCCCTGGAGAAAAGCGTCCGTTGTCAGGATAATCTGTGGCACAGGCTCCTGGAACGGTCGGCCCTTGCAAAGGTTTTGTGGATTCCACCAATGCAGAGAGTTGTATGCCCGACCGCTCACCAACACTAGGTCTGTCAGTTGCCCATGAGCCTGAGTCCACTGACGTGCTAGGCACTCCTGAAGCGGACGCATATGTAACCTCGCGTGCGGGACGATGGAGATGCAGGAGGCCATCATGCCTATCAACTGCATGAACACTTTTGCTGGAAGCGAGTGCTGAGGTCTGAATCGTTGGATCAGCGTTTGGATACTGGCGATTCTCACTGAATTTGGCTGCGCAGTGGCTGCCAGAGTGTTTATTGTCGCGCCCAGATACTGCCGTATATGGGCGGGCTGGAGATGGGATTTTGGATAGTTCAGCGAGAATCCCAGATCGTGCAGGAGGTGAATCGTGCGGGACACGTGGTCCGCGCACTGCTGTTCTGTCTTTGCCTGAATGAGCCAGTCGTCCAGATAGGGATAGACGTGGACGTTCTGGCGTCGTAGATGCGCTGCCACGGTCGCCAGGCACTTTGTAAAGACCCTTGGCGCCGTGGTGACCCCGAAAGGCAGAACCCTGAACTGGTAGTGCTGGTCTTGAATCGTGAATCTGAGGTACTTCCTGTGGGAAGGATGCAGGGGGATGTGAAAATACGCATCCTTTAGATCTAGCGTAGCCAGGAAGTCCCCTTGCCGAAGCAGTGGGAGGACCTGCTGCAACGTGAGCATATGGAAGTGCTCCGATAGAATGTACCAGTTGAGGGGCCTGAGGTCCAGGATGGGCCTTAGGGATCCGTCCTTTTTGGGGATTAGAAAGTACAGAGAGTAAACTCCTGTTCCCCTTTCTTGCAGTGGGACGAGCTCTATTGCCCCTTTTTGCAGCAAGACTTGAACCTCCTGCTGCAACAAGTGCAAGTGCTCGCCGGACATAGGACGGCTTCTTGGAGGTATGTTTGGTGGAGTGGAAGTAAGTTCCAGACAGTAACCGTACTGGATAAGAGACTTGACCCACCTGTCCGTGGTGATGGATTTCCACGCGGGCAGGAACTGCTGGAGTCTCCCCCCGACCGGTGTTGTGTGGTCGGGGGGCAGTGACAAGGCGTCACTGTTTGTTGGCCGTGGAGGACCTGGAGCTGTTGTTTCCACGTCCCCTGCCTTTGATGTTGTTGCCCCTGTAACCACCTCTACTCTTGTTGGTGTATGAGGTCTGGGTGTTGGTCTTGTAATACTGTGTGGACTGTGATGCCTGACCCCTTGAGGTGCCTCTGTTATTGGAGCGGCGAAAGGAACCACCCCGAAACTGCTGAGACTGGAGGGCCCCCATAGACTTGGCAGTGTCCGTGTCTTTCTTCATTTTCTCAAGTGCCGCATCCACCTCAGGGCCAAACAGGTGGTCAGGATTAACCGTTTGGTTCAGGATGGTCGTCTGTATATCTGGTTTGAATCCTGATATCCTAAGCCATGCATGTCTCCTCAGCAAGACGCTAGTGTTGATTGCCCTGGAGGCGGTATCAGCCACGTCCAGCGCACATTTGATGGAAGCGTTGGTGATTAGCTTCCCCTCTTGAATTAACATTTCCCCTGCCTCCTTGTACTGATCAGGCAAGTGCTGCAGAAGTGTCTCTAGGGTGTCATAATGCGCCCTATCGTAGCGTGCAAGTAGGGCCTGTGTGTTTGAAATGCGCCAAATATTAGCTGCCTGTGCAGCAATTCTTTTCCCTGAGGCTTCAAATATCTTCGACTCTTTGTCTGGGGGAGGAGCGTCACCCGTGGTCTGCGAGTTCGCCCTCTTACGTGCGTTGGATACCACCAAAGAATCCAGTGGCAAGTGCCCCTTGATGTAAGTTGGATCCGAGGGCGCTGCCTTGTATTTTTTATCAATACGAGGATTGACGACTCGCGCCCGAGTGGGCTCCTTGAAAACCTCTGGCGCATGTTTTAGCACTCCCTTTAGCATTGGCAATGTCTTGACTGACTTCTCAGCCACTGAGAAAGTGTCAAACAGAAAATCGCCATCCACAGGATCTGAATGTAGGTCAACATCATGATTAGCTGCAGCCCTCTCAATCAGAGCGTTGAAGGCTGCAGAGTCCTCTGTTGGAGAAGTCTTAGCAGCAAAAGGCTGCGGTTCCTGACCCGACAGGGTCCTCAGGGTCGCCTCCGGCAGACCAAGGTTCATGTACCTCCTCCGGATCCGAGTATGCTGGATAGTTATACTCGTCCTCTTCATCTCCGTCACCTTCCCCAGCGTTTGAATGCGTCGGTGAAAGTTCCAAATGATGTGGAGATGCAGGCTCTATAGGGGCAGAAGTACCCGCAGAGTCCTTCTTGTGTTTGAGTGGGATACGATAATGCTCCAAAACCGGCTCCGTGGTGATCTTCCGTTTGAGGAGAGAGAGCTTCCAGGTGTTGGCGTCGATGAGAACCTCTCGACGTTCCTCATCCGCGAGTGGCTGGAGCCGAGGCTTCGGCTTCACCAAGGACGCTTCGGGCATCGACACCACCTTCAAAGGCACCCCGGCTCCATGCTTCGGAGCGAAAGCCTTCTGCGTCGTCTTCGGCGGCAGCGTGTAGCGGATAGGCGTCTGCGCCTTTGCCGGCTTCGGTGTAGGCTTCGACACCACATCCTTCGGGTCGGGAGCCTCAGCGTCCTTCCGAATCCTCTGCAGGGACTCGACGACCTTCTTGGCTAAGGCCGGAGAGGGCTGGACCTGTTCAAGCGATTTCCCCGAGTCCGAAGTCGGGTCGGCGAAAGGCACGGTCTTCGGAGCCGACACACCACCATCCTTGGCCTTGACGGCCGGAGTCGGCGCAGCCAGAGCTTCGGCGTCGATCTGACGCTTCTTCGGAGCCTTCTTCGGGTCATCGACCTCGACCACCTTCGGCGCCGACGCGTCGGTCGTCTTCGCCTTCGGCTTTGACACCGGGGTCTTCGGGTCGGCCATCTTGGCGTGGCTCTTGCTATCGGCCATTTTGAATTTCTTTGACTTCGGGGCCTCAGGAGCTTTCTGGCCCACCAGAGCGACTTTCACTTTCGGTTTCAAAACCGGTGGTGTGGACCCCGATGGCTTCACTTTCGTTTTCTTCAACGGGAGTGGCACATCAGAAATGTCCGTGGCCGGGCCCGTAGGCGAGGCCGTGGGACAATTAACAAGGTCTTGGGTAAGGCCCGAAGGCGATCCCTCGACCTGGGCCGTATAATGGGGGTTCACCCCTGAGTCAATCTGAGGATGCTCCTCCTCTGAGCTATCCTCCACGGTGGCAATGGCCCCATCGTCGTCCCCTACCTCACCGACTACTTCATCAAACTCCTCGTCTCCCGCGTCGTAGTTTTCTTCTTCCGACGCCGGGCTAGAGTCCGAAACTTGAAAGACATTGTCGTCTCCAACGCCTTCTTCGAAGATGTTGTCTGGTGGGGGCGCTGATAACTGGGCCTGGAGTCTAGCGGCCCGACGAAGCTTGAGAGTCTTCTTACACCGGAACTTTGAACAGGCCATACACCTGGTCTCGTCATGGTCCGGCGACAGACATTTGTTGCACACTGGGTGCACGTCGAGGTGTGAATACTTGGAGGTGCACACCGGACACCTCTTGAACGGGGTTCGTTCCATGTCTGGAGCGTCGTGTAGGCCCGTCCGCGCCGACAGCACGCGGAAGGGCAGCAAGAGTTCGGAGCTGAAGAATAGTCAAACCCGAACGAAAAACGATACCGACGTCAAGCCTAAAGACCTTTTGGTCTCAAGTAGAAAAGTTAAACTATTATCGATTCCGACAGAGGGAACCGAAACACATCCGAACCCAATGGCGGAAAAAAACAATCTGGGGATGGAGGCGATGCCCATGCGCACTGTAGTCCAGGGGAGGAGCCACCTATCTCGTGATACTTCGAAGACTCTTCCAGGACAACAATGTGCAATCATCCGGACCCAACACTAGGCGGCGATCTATGCACAGATATGAATTCAGCAGCCCACATGCCTCGAACTGAATCTCATAGGTTACCATTGTAGGCAACAGTTATGTTGTTGGTGACTCATTTTGTACAAATTTATAATGTTATACCTGGCTGCCCGGTGTGAGTGTTTATACTCAATATAGTAGGACTGATTGGCTCAGTGGAATAAAAGGGTTTCAGATGCCTCAGGTCCGATCTTCATATTATGAAATGCTACGATAAAGGCATCATGCCTCATTCAGTTAATATGAAATGCATATGGTAAAGAGTATACTGTTCCTGCACCATGTTAAACACTGCAGCCAATGATTTTGTTTAATGAAACTTAAACTTCACCTTACTAGGAAAGGGTTTTGGTGTTTGTGTCATTACCCAACATGAAGAGCATAGACATCGGACTTACTTACCCGTGGGAACCACGAAGGCACACCAATTGAAATACCAATACTGTGATTTATATGATTAGATGTCCATGCAGTCTGATCTACATTGGAATGACCACACGCAGAGTTAAAATAAGAATCATGGAACACAGATCCATGATCAGGTGCCAAAAAACAACCCGCCTCACCACATACTACAAGGAAAACAAACAATGAAACGTTCTGGACAGTGTTGGAAAAACCTAACATCCCTCCTACTGCCCGTAATACAGAGAATGAACCTTTCTTAAGGGAACAGAAATGGATCTATAGAGTTCGTAGTCCTATATCCAGCCTAAACGACGACATTCCCTGGAATGCACTTAACCTATAAATCAACCATGGGGATGGGAACATGATGACTAAACACGACTAAACATTCTTATTATTGCTTGAATCCTGAAAACCCAGATGGCCATCTGGGTTGTAACCACACTGGACCCCCCCCCCAACCGATGTACATAACTGCAGTGTGTACCTTTCCACCACAACTTGTTTGACCCCCCCCCCCCGCCCGTGGGCCTTATTACACATATATTAGGTAATAGAAGTGAGACTTAGGCTTACTTGAGAGCATACATTTGTGTCCTTTACGGAGGAAGAGGATACCGACCGCTTCTATTTACAGGGCCTATTGTCACTTTTAGACTGCTTGATTAGGATGTCATTCGGCCACCTGACACCTCTGTATCGTCTAGGTCATATACGGCAACAGTAAACGTAACCGGACTCATTAATGTTAAACCCACTTCAACATGGAGGCATACGTTAACGCTCTAGTCTTTCCTGCAGCCCTTCGGCACTCCGTCCACCACGCGCATCACATGAGTGATCACGTGGGAGGACAGAGATAGGGTGATATCGGGGCAGCTGTGCGCAGGTCTTAGTACCAACGCTGCGCTGGGAGGGACGAGTGGTCCAAGACTAGCTCACCTTGATATAGTAAGTAAGGGTAACAAGCATTTGCAATGCAATATGTCTCGCATTAGGAAAGTTTGAGCTATTGGTCTTGTAAATAACAATTTTTTTATTTATGTGTTGGTTTTGAAAATAGCTAAATTAATAGCTTTGTAATTTACAATGCCAATAGTAATAACTTTCGCAAAAGTGACACCTATAGCATTTGTAATGCAACATGTTTTGTATTTACGTGACTTAGATGTATTGATATTACAAATAACAATGGCTTTTAATTTTTTTAAATAATTAATACTTAAATATGAATGTTGGGGTGCATGTGACCGGTGACTTAGAAATACCCCCCACCACTCAGTTGGGGCGGGCTACCGGCATTGTACATGGGCGGCGGCGGGCCCCTGGCTGAGCTGGGAGCCCCCGCATGCATCTTGTAGGCATGACCCCTCAAGTTTACTTACGACTGCTTGTTAAGCCAGCTGTTTAAAAACATTTTAGTCCGGACACAAAATGCAAGCCAGGTGTGTTGATTTTGCCAGTGCTTTTTTAAAGTTAGTTATAACTTTCTTTAGATTGCTATTCGTTCGCCCTTAGCCAACTCTCCCCCAGATGCGACAGAAGTTCCCTTGTAAGTTTTCTAACTGGGCGGCTGAATAAGTGTTTCATTGGCAGCAGCTCCGGGGGTGGGGGTGGCGGGGGCTCATTTCTGCACTAACGTGATGGGCCTGGGGAATATAGAGCCTAGAACAAACCTTCCAAGAGGGGGGGTGTGGGGGGGGGGGGGGGCACGGGAGTTAGTGAATGCCGAAAACAGCTACTCTTTGCAGGGCTCCTCATTAACAGCTGTTATGTTCACTCATCTGTGGAACGCACTTTATCGACTTCAAAAGGATGAACGGCTAAGCCAGCTTTGAATGTGTATTATCTGGTGCTGTCACCTACCACATTTCTTTACTAGCATAGCCCGTATGGATCGGTGCTTTCAAAAGGGCTTTTTGCAGAGGCCAGAGCAGAATTAAAGTGTTGGAGGCGAGAGCGCTTGGAGCGGAGTAGCATCAATGGTCTCATCTATAGCAGCGGAGGAGTCGGACGGTGGCCTGGTGGTCTCAGCCTGCAGCAAGAGGTAGAATCCATCCGAGGAATCCCTCAGGCACCCTATTATTCACCATATATGAGGGCAAGAGAGCGAGGTCAGGCTTCCAAACACCATGCAGAGGAGTGAAATGATAAAATATACTCACTTCATAGAGAGCGTGCTCCCAAAACACAGCATCTCAACCAACATACATGTAGACTTATGGCATGCACGTGTCCAAGTATGAGCACGTGTAAATGTAAGCAATGTATGACGCTCAGTCTGACAGCAAAGCACAGCAAACCGAACACAGCAAGTCTAGAACATTTTGTAATGACAATTTCCCACCAAAGATTCATTGACTAAAACGCCCTCCTCGGATGGGCCTCTCTGAGCTACAACAAGCTCTTGGCATCACAAGATTATAAGGAAAGCTAACACTTTCGGAAGGGCTAAATCTAAGTGGGGAGCGCAATTGAGTGGGGGCCAGCCATGTCTTCAAGGACTTCGAAGGGAGTAGTTTTCGGAGCAATGCGCTTGCCGTGGGGTGTGGAAACAGTACGCAGGTTTTCTAACACCAACTGCAATAATTAAATCAGTTGGGAGAGCTGCGCAAAACAAAACAAAGGCGCCCTGCAAGAAGCACCATAAAGCGGATACTGCGTCAGAAAAAAAACGCAAGCTACAGGAAGGGCATGGATGGGAACTGAAAGCTGTTGCTTTCTGTACCGAAAAATGTTTTATTGCAGTGATGCACAGTAAATACACACAATGTCCAAAAGTGAAAGGCAACTTCAAATGGAAAGGGGCGACCACTCGGTCCTCCCGAACGTATGGTTGGGTGCCCCGATCCCCCCGGGAAACCATTTTGGGCGGGGGGCGTGGCTCGGCTGGTATGCCCGAAGTGGCGTAGCCGGGGCGCGCCTTTTCCCGCCCAAGAGGGGTTGTCCTAGACACCTACATGGAAGACCACGCCCAGTAGGCATACCGGAGGAGGGTACACGCCCTCCCGCAGAAGGATAAATAGAGCGGGAATCCGAAGAAGCGTCCTCTTGTTCCTGTGCTCTGAAGGCTGCACCCACTCGTTGCGCGTGAGCCCTCGACGGAACAAGCGGCAATTTTGAGAACTTGTAATCTTGGTGTTTCTCTTTCAGTTATTTGGAGTACGAAGGATCCAGGACCTCGTTGATCGACTAAGAGCAGAATACTCGAAATCATGGCTGGCAGGAAAGCAGGAAAAGGCTCCGAGATGGAAAAGGTATTAAGCCTTTTGTCGAACCGAATGGCCAGCATGGACCGAAAGCTCGGAAAAGTTGACTCGATAGGTCGAGGTTTGGCTGAGGTTAAGAAACAGTTGGCGGCCCAGAACAACTCAGGTCGTCCTAAGAAGGTAATAGGCCCGGCCTTGCCGGGAGTCATCCCCGAGGGTAGGGGGAAGCGGGTTAAGAGGAGGGCGGTTTCTGGGGAGGTTCCGGTTCCTGAGGTACCCCCAGTTGCCCCCATCACACCGGCGGACAGCCCGGTACCAAACCCAGATATAGGTTTGCCGATCCCGGTTGTAATTACTCCTGTTAACGATGAGGAGATGCCCCCCGAATTGGCCATCCAGTTAGCAGCGGTGTTGCCATGGCTTAAGAAGAAAGCAGGGGGGGCAGTGGCCGCGGGGGACCCGGCCGAGGAGGCCAGACTAATAATCGAGCAATTGCGGCAGTCGAGAGAGGCCGCAACGGCGAATGTTCCTCTTGTTCCCCCACAGGTGGCGCCGGGAGGACCTGCGGTTAGCCGGGAAAAGGCGGCAGACACAACGGCCGAACCTGGTAAGCACACATTGCCAATGGCAGGGGAGGGTTCATTACCCTCAAGGCGGGAAAGGGTGGCACAGCACATCCCTATGGCCACAAAAGAACTGATATTGGGGGAGAAATATGTCAACATGTTTTCATTATTGACTGACCATCGCGAGATGGAATATGCAAAATCCCAGAAAGATTTGTGGCATCCCAGTTTATGGCGCGCCAAGATGGTGGAATTCAGGGTTGATGAGACGGTAACAAACTGGGTTAAGGCCTTTTCCATATTTATTGCAGTCATGGGGGAACGGAAGCCTGAAATTATGACCGAGTTGACTTGTTATCAGAATAGGATTATGGATTTTTATTCCATGTATGAGGGGGATGAATGGAAGGGTTATGATATGAAATTCCGGAAAGCGAAAGAGTTTGATGCTACTTTGACTTGGGATTGCCTTGACTCTGTGTCATGGCACAAGCAGCTCTTGCCTGGGGCGGCAGGTACGTCCTCACCGAGCGGGAGCGGGTCGGGGTTCGTCCGCCAAAAGCCCGCGGTGCCCTTTCGAGCGGGCGCCGGTGGGGACTATCAGCCCAAGACCGGCGGGAATAGCGGCAAGCGTGGGGTTTGTTGGGGCTTCAATAGAGGCAACTGTAACAGGGATTGCCTTGACTCGGTGTCATGGCACAAGCAGCTCTTGCCTGGGGCGGCAGGTACGTCCTCGCCGAGCGGGAGCGGGTCGGGGTTCGTCCGCCAAAAGCCCGCGGTGCCCTTTCGAGCGGGCGCCGGTGGGGACTATCAGCCCAAGACCAGCGGGAATAGCGGCAAGTGTGGGGTTTGTTGGGGCTTCAATAGAGGCAACTGTAACAGGGATTGCCTTGACTCGGTGTCATGGCACAAGCAGCTCTTGCCTGGGGCGGCAGGTACGTCCTCGCCGAGCGGGAGCGGGTCGGGGTTCGTCCGCCAAAAGCCCGCGGTGCCCTTTCGAGCGGGCGCCGGTGGGGACTATCAGCCCAAGACCGGCGGGAATAGCGGCAAGCGTGGGGTTTGTTGGGGCTGCAATAGAGGCAACTGTAACAGACCCCAGGGAACATGTAGGTTCAGGCATGCATGTGCGGGCTGTGGGAACTCCTCACACCCGGAGAGTAGTTGTAGATCTAAAAACAGCGGGACGGGAGGAAAAGGGGGGTCTAAGCAAGAGTGAGGTAAGACTTTGTAACCGATTGCCTACACCTGTTGATATCATGGCTCTGACTCCTTGGTTGAATAAATACCCTGATCATGTATCCGCTGGGGTGTTGAGGAAGGGATTCCTATATGGCTTCAACATCCCGGCGGGGGATTTTCGGGGGGACTCCTTTTGTAAAAACCAGTTATCTGTCCAACACAACCCAAGCGTTGCGGCAAAGAAAATTGCAAAAGAAGTCAGCTTGGGGCGGGTGGCGGGGCCTTTTCATCGCCCGCCGGTGGCGGATTTCGTGTGTTCCCCGTTAGGGGTTGTCCCAAAGAAAGACCCTGGGGAGTTTAGACTCATTCACAACTTGTCCGCCCCAAGGGGTTCTTCGGTGAACGAAGCCATTGACCCAGACGTTTGTTCAGTGCGGTACGCATCGTTCGATGATGCCGTGGCCATGTTAAATCACCTGGGCCCCGGGGCGCTGATGGCGAAATCAGATATCGAATCGGCCTTTCCGGTTGCTCCCGGTACATCCACAGGATCAGCGCTTGCTAGGTTTTGCATTTCAGGGGAGTTATTACTTGGATAAATGCATGCCGATGGGTTGCTCCATTTCTTGCGCTTATTTTGAAATGTTCAGCTGTTTTTTTACAGTGGGTATTCACTGAGGCCACGGGCCATAAAAGCATGTGAGGCACTATCTAGATGACTTCTTGTTTTTGGGTGCAGCCGGCGATACGAGTTGTGCGCAGGCGCTACGGGACATCTGCATCCTCATGCGGGAGTTCGGAGTCCCACTGGCACCAGGTAAGACGGTCGGACCATCTACTTCACTGGAGTTTCTGGGAATTGAGCTCGATTCGGTGGAAGGATGTTTCCGTTTACCGATGGAAAAGGTGGCCAAATTTAGGGCTTCCCTGATACAATGCCTGGGCAAGGAGAAAGTGACCCTGCACCAGTTACAGCAAACAGTGGGTCAGCTTAACTTTGCCTTGAGGGTTATACCAATGGCCCGCCCCTTCTCACGCTCTATTGCACAAGCTATGGTTGGTCTCAAGGAGGGACACCACCGTACGAGACTGTCGGCAGAGGTTCGCCAGGATATGTGCATCTGGTTGGCATTTCTGGCGGACTTCAACGGTCGAGTTGTGTGGAACAAGCCGCCAGCATCTTCGGATGAACTAGGTTTGTGGACCGACTCAGCTGGGAGCGTGGGATTTGGCGCCATTTTTGGTAACCAATGGTCGGCGCAAGTATGGCCGACGTGGTGGCACTCCAGCGGTCTGACAGGTAACATTGGGTTCTTGGAGCTATTCCCCATTTGGGTTGCTCTGATGGCATGGCCAGACGACTTCAGGGACCGCTCGGTGGTGTTTTGGTCTGATAATATGACTGTGGTTGAGTGCATTAACCAGCAGGCAGCCCGCTGCAAGTGGATCTTGAGATTATTGAAAGAAATCGTATTACGTTGCATGAAATTGAATGTACAGTTCAGGGCAAAACATGTGCCAGGTGTACTGAATTATGCAGCTGGTGCACTCTCTCGTTCACACATGCAGGCTTTCAATGACTATTTACCCACAGCGGACCTAGTGGCGGCACCGTTCCCCGAAGCACTATGGCTAATCGGTGCCCCGGATTACAAGACCTCATGGCAGCCAGCTTAGCCCCCAGGACAAGGAAGGCATACGAAGGAGCGTTTCGTTCCTACTGCACATTTTTGGGTCCAACAGGGAGACAGAGCAGGGGTCAGGAGGAATCCTTCCTGGGGTTCCTGGTAGCGCTGCCCAGAGAAGGCCGATCAGCGGCAACGGCCAGTAGGCCTAGGGTGGCCATTTCATTCATGGCGCAGGTGCATGGCATAAAAGACCCGACGGGTTCCTTTTTGGTTAAGAAAGCCCTTCGCGGCTGGCAGCGCCTCGAGGGTCGCAAGCAAGATGCGAGGCGCCCGATTGGCTTAGACAGGTTGTCTCTACTTGTAGCAAAACTGGATGAGACATGCTCCTCCCATTTCGAAGCAGTTCTGTTCCGGGCAGCTTTCGCATTGGCATTCCATGGGGCTATGCGGGTGAGCGAACTTGTCGCAAGGAACAAGAAAGATATTGAGGGAGGCTTGTGCAGGGATCACGTCCAAATTAGGGGTGATTCAATGGTGATCTCGATAGCCAGGTCCTAGACTGACCAGGGAGCTATGGGAAATAGTGTTATCGTGCAGCGCGCGCGAGGGTCCCCCACGTGCCCGATAAAGTGTATAGAGGAATACTTGGCACTAAAGGGGGGGGGGGGGGGGGAGTTTGCTGAGGCACAAGGATGGCACCCCACTGACGAGATTTCAGTTCCAGAGGGTACTAGCACTGTCAATCGCTGCCGCGGGCATGGACCCGTGCGATTTTGGGACCCACTCCTTTAGGATAGGGGCTGCTACTGAGGCTACAGTCAGGGGTCAGAGTGCGGAGGAAGTAAAACAGTTGGGACCTTGGTCCTCGAATTGCTTCAAAAGGTATGTGCGATTGCACATGTTGTAAAGACCAATTGACATGCACTCACGCTTCTTGTCTTTTGTTTGAATTACAGTTTCGCTAGCCTGTCATGCGGGCGGAATTTGCAGTCGACCCAGCACCAGGAGACCAGCGGTCAAGGATCACCGACTGGAGAGAGAGTGGTATGGGTCGTGGGCCACTCATATGTGAGGCGCGCCGGGGACGTATTCAAGGCAGGTGACGCGACTCACGCAGCTGGGGAATACGGGTACAGAGTGACCTTCCATGGGAAGGGCAGGCTCTGTTTTGACCAATTCGAATCGTTTTTTGAGGGTCTTTAAGGGCGGCAAAGGAGTCCACGCTGTCCTTCCTACAGATACCTCACACGGGAACTCGGACGACCTTTAAGATGGCGTCGAGTGGAAAGGGGGCCCCCACCACGACAAGGGAAGTTACAGTTGGTAATGAGGGTAGAGTCCTCTGCGCATGCGCCACTCACACCGTGAGGGCGAGATTTTGGTAGTAGGGATCTGACACCGGTTAAGACCTTGCCGTTGGCCCTTAATGCTAGGTTGTACAATTTTAATTTAGAATGTATGCATTTTCAGGATGCTAGACTCTGCTAGGAAACCTATGTATTAGAGATCTGTTAAGGTTAGCCAAAGAACATGTCTTCATCGAAATGTAATAAATGTAAAATTGTACATAATCATGAAACTTTTATTTAATGTTTTAAATTTTGTTTCATATTTTAATAAATACGGCCGGGGGGGTAACTCCCCCCCGCCTTCCAAAAGTTCAAACCTGTGTCTGACTTCTCCCATCCTTGGGGATTGGTGTTGGGAGGGGGTGGCGGGCATCCCGGCCATATGACCCAGTGTTCTGCCTGCATTCTAACAACATTTCAGCATCTGGCTACTGCGTGTAACGATTCAAGTGAGTCGGTGGAGGGGGAGCAGGGGACTGGGCTTTGCAGTCGCGATGAACTGTGCAAGATATGGGGGTGATGCCAGCAAGAGACCGGAAGGCCATATTGAATAAACATCACAAATGTGGGAGCAGGAAAGGGAAGCGGGTGAACAGAGATTAGCGTAAGTAGTGAGAGCAGCCGTGATTACCAGCATCACGAGCCCAGACCGGAGGTAAGGGAAACTGTAAGGGTGAGAGAGGAGTAAGAACCGAACCGGGACTGGTGAGGATTGCAGTAAGAAAAGAGGGGAACCCGCAGATCATAGATCAAAGCAGGATCTCTAAAAAAAAAGAAACATGGCCGAAAGAATTAAAGAATCGTCCGTGAAGCGGGGGCGGGGGATTGGAACCCTTTGATGTAGCTCATGGCCTGCCGGCCATGAAAAAAAGCAATTAGGGGGGAGGAGTAGTGAGGCCAGCGCGCACTGCGCACGCTGGGGAAACCTGTGGGAGTGAGGCTGATTGCTTTGATGTGGGGAATTGCGCGTGCTTGTCTTCACGTGAACTGTTGGAAATCCGGCCGTTCAGGACGTTGGTTTGAGAACCTATTTTAGCCACTAAAATTCTCCCCTATCCATTCCTGAAAAATGGGATAGGCTCGACCTAAAAATGGGGGGAATTATAACTTAATCCTGGCAAGCCTTGCTGATGTTCCATTCAAACTCTGAACATGATATTGGGGCTGTTAAGTGTGATGGGGAGGGATAAGACGGAGGGTGGGAGATTTGCTTAGTATTATCAAATGTGTGGCAGGGATGTTTACATTATCCTTTACGAAAATTGGGCCAGATAACTTACTTGCTCATTAATGATCTTGTTGACATTTGATTCCATTGTAATGAAAAGTGGAACATAGTATATGTCGGTTATGGCTATGTTACAAGGCGCGGGCATGCCCATCTTTCATTACATGAGCACCTGCTTGTCTCTATATTCTGACAAGGATCGTGATCGTTCTGTTTTAGAAAGTAATCAACATTTTGTTAAAAAAAATTATATCGGGTCTTTTTTTACCTCTTAAATCTAACATGGCAACATAACCAGGCAATTTCACTAATGTAACAACTTTGGAATTGGGCAGAATATCTCGGGCCAAACATAGCATCCCCCGACAGGCCTACGTACCGACCATCTGGTCATGTAATCAACATAATTTGTCTTTGTCAATGTAGAATGTGACTACAGGGAGCTGTCCTCTCTCCCCCACCATTCAAAGTATTTTTATCAATGAAACTCTAAGGGATTTCGAGCACATGGTTGTGTTTATTTACGGGGTAATGATGCCCCTCTGTGTGTGTTTTATTTAAAGAGCGGAACTAGTACGCTCACACGGGACAATTAGTCCTGTATACCGGGGATGCTCACACCTTTGTATAGCATTCATTCACCGGGTCGCACTATTTGTCCAGAGGGGCGAAACCAAATGTTGTAAATGTTATTATATTCACTAGTATGGGTACTGTTGTGTGTTTACTTGTGTAACTTTCTCATTGCTTATAGGAATGATTCTCGGAGTAAGTTACGAAACCCAATTGGCCTGAACATTCCCTCAGATTGTGACTTTGCTCTACTCCACAAGGTAGGAGGCAGGGAGAGTGTACTAGGGATCTTTCTTTTTAGTCCTGATGAATCCCCAGGGACAACGCATAAGCTGGCTGAAACATGTCGACAGTTTGCAGAGTGGAGGGGTAGTGGATCCATTAGAACCCAATTTACTACCCTCCAGGAGGGTTTTTCAGAACCTTTTTGATCTAACCAGGGAGTTAAATAATAAAGGGGATTTTAAAGTTCCCTGTGTTAGTTTTAACATTTTTTTCTGCACCTTTTTCTTTGTTGATCCCGCATTAGTTCTTCATGTGTCTTGTCTCCCCCTCCCTGTTGCTCCACCTCTGTCGTTGGCTTGCACGGAAGTATGTTAGCAGCCCTATGATGAGGCATGCCACAGATTTCTGTGGGTGAGGGCAGTTTTAATATGTCTTGCCAACTTACCTCTGCATTGTAGTGACTTACTCTGATCTCCCCATTTCTATGTGTGTAAAGCTGTGTAATAGGAGGTCGGGTGGGGCGTTTTCTCCTTCCCCCTCATCTGTTGTGTGTGGGAACTACCCCCCCCCTCCCAGGCGACTGAGGGCCACTATGGAGTTATGGGCATGACCGATATTGTGGTGTGTTGAATACTGTGGTATGACGCCAGATAGATCTGGGTGAACTAACTTTTTTATACACAGCAGGAGTCCATTGGCTAATACTTTGGCAAGCAGTTTGGCCTGGATATTCATGAGAGAAATTGAGCGATACGAAGAGTGGCACTCCGGGGACTGATTTGGTTTGAGGAAGTCTACCACCATAGCATGTATCCAGTCCAGGGGAAATTGACCCTCCTGTACCGCAGTTTGTAGTGCCTCTTAATAGGGGGAGCCTCGTCGTGACATATATATTTTAAAGAATTTGCACGGAAAGCCGTTGGGGCCCGGAGCCTTGCCTGGGCAGAGTTCTGCTGCAGCGGTTAGTTCCTCAATTGTGAGCAGAGCGTCAAGCTGCACTCTGGCAGCATCTGGAAGGGCCCTCTGGGGTGGTCGTCAATAAACATTTGTATGGTGGCCTCTGGCAGTCTGTCCTGTTCTGCGTAAAGCAGCTTATAGTAATCTGCAAAGCTGCTCGCAACCAGCGACATGGTTATACTTTAACTAAATTAAGATTACGAGTTCAGAAACTTTTAAGGAAAAGCAGATGAAATCTCATTCACCATGTCCAATAGGGCAGCCTAGCAGTAGCCAGGTTGCCTAACAGACAGCATAAATTTTTTTTTGAAAAAAATCAGCTTTCCAAACAGAACTGTGTTTGCCCAAAGTGATTTTTTTTTTGATTTGCTGTTTGAGAGTATGGTGGGAAAATAATGTGGATTGACTTTGCTCACAGGGGACATAACAGTAACGCTCTCAGGAGAAAAACGCTGCTTCAGGAACATTGGTATACCTGGTGAAAATCTCTCATGCTATAGAGCAAATTACTGGTAGAATCAAGTAAGGCTTACACTAAGCTGCCATGAGGCGATCCATCAGAGCTTAATTAAACAGCAGCAGGTATTTCAAAGTTTATTGCCCAGGCTGAAAAATATCAATCAGAAGGTCGCCATAATCTTCACTGAAGGCATTTAAAAATATAACATCTTTGTGGCTCCATGTACTATCACAGCAATAGAAGCACTTTCCTCTAAAAGAGGCTACAAAGGCTAATTCAACTCTTTCTTCTGAAGTGCCCTTACCAATGTCATTTAGGAGATCACAATACAAGCAAGCTCCCCTGTAATGAGAAGGCAACCTGTCTCCCTCCTTGTCAGTCATATTTTTTATTTATCGGGTTTTACATAACGAACATAAACTTAAAGGTTATCAAAGCGCTTTATATGAGAGGAAGGCAGGATATAGGTGTGAAAGCAGAAATTCGTCAAATATATGAATGAAGAATAGTGAGTTTGACCTCTATAGTCATCAATGTAGTAGTCACAATACATACAAGAATAGTAGGCAGGTACACAGGCAATAAAACAGAAGGTGTTATCAGTAAAAACATACGGTGATGCTTTTAGGGCAAAAACTTGTTCATGAGTGGTGATTTTACTTCTTTTTTGAATGAGGCAGTAGACGAGATTAGGCGGACACCCAGCGGCAGAGTTCCAAATCTTCGAGGAGATACCTGAGAAAGCTCTTTCTTTTTGAGGAAAATCAGTGGCAGGGAGATTGCGCTTTATGAGGATCTGCATCCCCTGCTCTCTAGTTGTTGCCAGAACTCTTACATAAATATGGGCGCTGCTCAGACGCAGTCGCCTTGAGGGGTTGCTCCGACCACTAATGTCATTAGTGTTCTCCTGCACACTTCGCTGCTGCCATTTCCTCTATAACATTTTTTATAATTTTTAAACTTACTTTCAGTCCTTTTTTACAGTGTCTATTGCTGCATTGTATGAATTTGTTGCACTGTTCTATGTGGCTACCTTTTCCGGGTTTCCTCTGACAACGAGAGACGCCATTTTAGATTAGTGAGCTCTCTAGTTGTTGCCAGAACTCTTACATAAATACGGGCACTGCGTGGATACGGCGAAGGTGCACCTAAGGCAAGCCCCTCTGTGCCCGTCAGTGTCCCGGATGTGGCCAGTGCCAGTTGTGCTGCCCTTATTGCTCCCGTTCCTATGATTAGGGCATGCTACACCAGCGAACAATTGCACTCACTCCGCTCCCGCCCTCACTTGCACAGGTGGGATTGGTCTTTGTTCTTTGACTTCACCTGCCCTATTTGTGGCATGGGGTTGGGATCTGGTTTTACTAATGCAGACCGCCCCAGCGTTTCGCCCAGTTTGAGCAAGCAGAGGCCTCTAATTCATTGTGCACGGATTTATACCAGCTCGCTTAGGAAGTACTAGCAAGAGGTCTTTGATCGCCTTTTGTACAGGCCAATTGATCTTCTGTTTATTACAGAGACATGGCTTGACGAATTCTCCAATCCAATCCTTACGATGGCTATCCCCGACAGGTACAGGGTATCAAGAATGGATCGCTCAAGGGGGAGAGGTGGTGGGGTGGCTATCATATACAGGGACAAGTGGGTCCTCCATCAGGGCGAGGTGGGGGGGGTGGGGGTTTGCGAAGGATTGGATTTCAGCATCAGCTTCTTGGTGCACTTTTCCTTGGGAGGCTCTCTACTATACAAACCCCCAGGCCCACTAGGACCTTTAAGACCCTTGGGGATAACATTGTTCCCTGGGCACTTCGCTTTATCCTTTACAATGTTCTGGGGGACCTAAATATACATCTCGCCCAGACAGCTGCTGGCGATACCCTTGAATTCCTAGATATAGCCAACCTCGCCCAACTCACCCAATGGGTCATGCCGTCCTACACATCTTGGAGCGCATATTCTTGACCAAATTTGTTAAAATGTTCCTATTGCAGTCGAAGATCCTCTTCCTGTAACGTGGTCCGATCACTTAAAGTAATTTTTCGTGGGCAACAACAGACACCAATTCTGTGCAACGGCCCATCCATGAACCGACTTACTAAAATTGACCCACTTGAGTTTAGTAAGGCCCGGAGGCCTCCAGGCCCTATCCCGCTTCTGACCTCGAAGTGGGCATGGCCGGATTAACAAGTTGGATCTCTAAAACAGTGGACAATAAATCCCCTGCATCCCATCATAAGCATTCTAGAGCTTCCCCTTCCAAACCATGGTACACGCCCAATTTGAAGGACTTAATACAAGAGTGTAAGAAACTTGAGTGTGGTTGGCGCAAGAAATTCTGCTCTCTTGCATAGTTCATGTTAACAAAACAAAAAGGCTACTATACTGCCATAGTTCAGGCAAAAAGCTGTTATTATGCAGCCCACATCGACTTGGCTAGAAATAATGCCAAAGAAATCTTCTCCATAGTCCAGAGCTTTATGGCTCCCAAAGCCCAACTGTGTTCATTTTCATCTTCGGATGCCTGGTGTGATAATCTCTCCAGTTTTTTTATGGATAAAATCCGCACAATACAGGCCTCATTCAGCTTGGGGTGAGGAGATTCAGACATGCCCTTGACGACAGATTATACCTTTTTCTTCCTCCTCATCTCTGCCTGCCTTTGGTTCTATTGACCTGTCTAGCTCACTAAGATTTCTTAAGAGCCTGAAATCAGGCTCTCCATCGACCTCTGTGCGGCTAGACTCTTGGCAGAGGTTTACAGACTTGTTAACCTGTCCCTCTGGGAGGCCCACGTTCCGGTAGCCTGGAAACAGGCCAAAATCCTTACTCTATAAAAAAAACTATCACTGGATCCTTCAAGCCCAGGCAGTTATCGGCCTGCCTCCCGCCTGCCTAGTGTGGCAAAGTTGTATGAAAAAATAGTTAGACAGCTGAATGAGAATATTGAAAATGGGGGCCTGCTACACCTGGCCCAGTTAGGGTTTAGGGCCTAGTACAGCCCAGAGACCGCGTTGGTAGAGGTTTCGGAGGCCGTTAGAGATTGTCTGGATGCCGGCGGGAGGGCAGCCTTGGTTTTACTTGACCTCTCTGCGGCATTTGACATCGTCCCTCATTAATTGAAGAATGTCGGAGGTAGCAGGCAGATTAAGTGATTAGATGGGTTTAAAGCTTGAACAAGGTTACAGATGTCACTTTCATTGAGGGGAGTGAAAGTGTGCCAGGAGGCATTGCTTTTGGGGACCTACCCAGGGGGACCAAGCCGATCCGCTGCCTTGGAGGTGAGTGGAAAGAAGTGCGAGGCAGCTGGTAGTAGTTACCTCGTTGATTGTAGGTTGTTTTAAATTGTTTTAGTTCTTCCCAAGAAGTAAGCCAGCTCCTCACAATTTGGAGGAGTGACAGACCCAAAGTCGAGCGAGTTTGGAGCGTTGAGCGATTGTTACCGGACTATTTAAATACGTTTTTTGGGGTCGATTTGTGGCTTGGTTTTGCTGGGTTCTAAAGAAGTTGGCCTTTGATTTTTGAGTTTTCTGATATATGTGGATGGTACGGATCGCCAAGCTCTTTCTGCCAATCTCAGATTGGCTGTCACTGAACCAAGGTTTGGAGACGGTGAAAATGTTTTTTGGCTTAAAGGGGTTGGAGGGGGGGGGATGGTGATAGAGCAAGGACGTCCAAAATAGAGGTACTGTGGAACTCTGAGGTCATGGTCATGAACATCTACCATTTCCATCTGAGTCAAGGCATTGTTACATTGGGTAGATAAGTCATTAGGATTTATGTTTCGAACACTCCTTTTCCATGGTTTTGCTTTCTTAGGTACATTTCTCCTCTGAGTCACCTGCACATTGATGAAGAAGATTATATAGTAGTGGTATGACCAGACGCAGGGTACAATGGATCCCTATGTGAAGTTCAATTTTAAAAATAAGGTCCAACGTCTAACTCTTGTTGTGTAGGGGACTGTCACAAAATTAGATCAACTTGTGGTCTGATAGAAAGGATATAAGGCTGCTCACTGCATGGTCGTTCAGGTTATTCCAGTGGAGGTTGAAGTCTCAGAGGATAATTTGGGCCACTTTCGGGTAAACGTTGGTTGTGAGGACTTCAATGATTTGTTCAATGAATGGCAGATTGTCTCGGGAGAGGGGGTGGGGGTTGTGGTGAATATGCTCCAGGCCTTGATATGTATCCAAATGAGAGCCAAAGTGGGGCTCTTGCTTCATGAGATTCTTAATCTGGGATTCGTCCATGCTAATGGTATTACATGCAATGAGGCTCAGTCTTGCAGAAGCTGGTTCCTAATTCAAAATATTAGTTGGACTGAATCTGTTACCAGCACCTCTGGAGCTGGGGTAGACAACACCACAGGTATAACCATCAGAATCTGCAGAGAGGAAGTTCAAGCACCATCTGCCACCAGAACGGGATGGAGTGTTGGCAAAGGGTAGTGGTCATCCAAAAGGTAAGCCAAAGGGATCTGGAACGTTTAAAAAAATGCAGTGTAGACTCCTTGATGGTTGCATCCGGCAGTAGAGTAGACATGCCCCTGAAACACTGGATATATTATTCTAAAAAACAGAACCAAATCCGATTGAGAGGTTCAAGCCAGAGTCGACCCACTCAATCAACTATGAGACCTCACTCTTGATGGTATCTTATAAGATGCAAAGAGCCTTGCTTGGACTTCTTTGTGTTCTTCTAGACTAATCATTTTACTCTGTGTTGGACTTAATAGGATGGGAAAGGGAAACACCACAATGGCTGAGGTACTTAAAGTCAGGCTTCCAGATTCCTGCTCCCTAATGTCCTTTGAATGCCAGATGCATCAAAGCTTTTGCCACAGGACTTGGAATTGTCTTTGCTACCAAAGACAGTTTATGGAGGTTTAGGTCTGCTTGGGACATATGCTGCACAGTGTAAAGCCAGTGGCTTTGGTGGTGCTGAGTGGTAGGAGGGGAAGGAGGAATCCCTGTACACTGAAATACTAAGTAAATAAACAGAAACAGCAGAGCTTCAGATCTAGAAAGAGCATGAAAAAAGAGGAACCAACATAAGCATACAGGGGTGATGCCTGTGTGTGGCTCTGTGCTCAGAGACAGGACAGAGCTGCAACAGTGGCCGATGGCACAATCTTCTGGCACGCTATTGCAAAGGGTTTCTGGATCCTGTCTGGGCCTTGGGGAGATTCACAAGGTGAAGGATCTGAGACTTAAAGTATCCACCAGAAAAAGTTGTGCTTCCATTTTATTCATTATGTTAATTTCATCTTGCAGCAGACATAAGTGGCCACACACCACACTGTGTTCATGAGCCAAGCAGCTAAGTTCAAGGTGGACCAGCTGGGATGTAGAATTTACAGTTTCCGTCTACACAGGAGTTCAGTTGAAGGACTTTCGTACATTTGGTGGAGATCCGTGAACTACCAGTGCCTTGGCCATTTTGTACTTTAAGGAAGCATATTGGTGGCTAATACTTCCGGACATTTATCTTCTTTTCGATGTCAAGCAAGTACTCAATATTATCTCTGCTGGCAACAGAATTCAGGCTGTCGGCATACTTTCTCGCAACATCTCCTGGGAAGGGGTTGTCTTCCTCCCGCTCCCCCATCACAACTGGTAGGATCTACCTCTAAGGGAGTCCTTGAATAATTGGAATGGGGGATATATTAGACCTACCTTACGCTCTTATGCTCCCTCTACACATTACTACACTGACCAACACCACATCGACCTACTGCACCCACCCACTAGGACATCATAAATGTAATCATAAATGTAAGTTTCACATGCATCATAACATTACCTAAATCCCAACTACACTGCTACTTCTATTAATAAACCTGCACGCTTTTTTTGAAGCTTATCTATTATTCTTAATTTATAATTTTAACATTTTATTCTTTCCAGAATCATTTACTCCAACTCTATCCTTTAAATGTACTTTTAACAAGCTACATATCACATACAGCATACAAATTCTACTCACTTTTCCTGCTCTAATAGGAGGTGTAGCAACACAAATTTGAATGCATTCTGATTCGGGGAAAAATTAGGTTAAGAGAACTTTTCAGTCAGTTACACAATATACCAAGAGACTCCTGGATTGAGTTCTAATGTTGAGAATCAGAATTTCATGTGGCAGTTGTGGCACCAGTAAACTGGTTTCTGGGACAATAAAGTTTTGACCCTCTATCCTTACCACTGAAAGGAAATTTGTTGAGTAATGAAGAGAGGAAACTTGCGTAGGTTGAAGCTTTAGGTTTATTGAAGTTTAATTCCAAGAATTAAAGCACCCACTGCCAGAGCCATCCAGTCGTGAGGAAGCCAACGTCCGATCTGACGTTCTAGGAATCCTCACGACTGGAGAACTGGATTCCAGAATCAGGAGAGAGAGCTCTCGTGCTAGCAAGCACGAGGAGGAAAGGAAAGGAGAGAAAACTCTCAATATAACAAAATTTCAGCTGTAAAGTTTTTTGACACCCAGTACTGCAGAAAACGTGACTAAATAAGGAAGTGGTTTCAAAAGAATGGCTTTGGACAAAAAGCAGCATACGATGGGGCAGATTTATGAAGGCCTTGCGCCACCGGTGCGTCACTTTTTCCCATGTTAAAAGTGACCCAACGGCGGCACAAGGCCTTCATAAATCTGCCTCCTTGAATTTAATATTGGGCATTAATGGTGTCCAAAGGGTTCTTTATTTAACAATTTTAAAAAGAGAAATGGAAAGTTAACCCAAAAGCTACTGGCTTTGTATTAGTGCAAGTTTTATTCGGAATTTTTTATTTAAAAAAAAAAAATCAGCAAACCTAGCTCTGGCATTTAAAAAAGGCAATTAAAATTAAATAAGAGAAAAGTGATCTGATACCCCATCACTATCAATAAAAGCGACAGAATTTCCTCAAGCATCAGGATAAAAAAATTAACGTAAAATAAAATAAACTCACAATTATTCGTTGGGAATGTGTGACCAAATAGTTTAGATAACAGGACCTGTACGCAGGTGTTTCTATAGTTTAGAGATGTCGACATCTAGTTCTGCCTACTGCAGTTTCTCAGTGGTACCTGAAAAGAGGTTTAACCCAGCTAGTGAGAAGTGTAGAAGAAAAAGCAGATGACCAGTAATGTCAGACATTTCTTAGCATAAGCAAAAATCGGAAAAACTACCAGACTCGCTTCTACGACAAAGAACTGCTTTGCTGGCCATTCTCCATCAAACTACTGGACAAAAACATAACATGGTTTTTAAAATGAAAGAATATCAAGTGGACAAACCTACTTCGATTGTGTTTGCTTTGTGATATTTCTTATAGTAGCTCCTTCTTTTCCAATAATGGCTCCAACAAACTGCGTGGGAACCAACATTCGAAGTGGAACATCAGATTGTTGCTTTGTCCTCACTGTTGCTCCTGGTGATACTTGTCTAGGTGGTCCTCTGGGTCCAAATCCACGTCTGCCCTGTGTAGGCTGCTGCGGTGTTGGAGGGGTTACACTTTCATCTGGGATGTACGTGACTTTTAAAGCATAATTTTCAAGCTGGTATCCATTCAATTTTTCTATTCCCCTATTTGTTTTAAAAGAAAAAAAAAAAAGATTAACCAAAATTGGTCTGCCTTAAGCGTTAAGTGATACATATTATCCCCAAAGCTAAGGATAAAGATATTTCTACAACAATGCCACCCTGCAAGGGGACTCTGGCAGAGTGCGATCATTCACAAAAAGCGGCAGTGGGCTGACCAATGAGACCACGTTTTGGTGGGAGAGCGCAAAATATGCATACTACTACAACAGAGTAATGAATGGAGCAGGCTGAAAAACACTGTATCTTTATATATCTATATGTAAATATTTGTAAATAATGTTGTTGGGAAAAACAAAAGATCTTGGCTAACGTCCGAACTATGGAGGTGAATGCCAGCTAGAGAAAAGTTTTAACATTTCTTCATTGGCTACATTTATACAGACTTCACTAAATCGTATGAAATTCAGAATTTTTGATCGCTGATATCCCTTCACATTACTCAATTTTTCCCCACATTCCCACGACACACTCCACTTGATTCTCAGAATGAAAATACTCATGTCCAACCATCTATTTTCAAGTAATACAGATTTAAAATACAACATATTAAAAGTCAGAGTACATTTAATCCCAGTGCAATACATGCTAGCTTCAATAACTTATTTACAACTTAATTCAAAAGTTGAGAAAAAAACACAATTAGGCTACTAATCCCACAAAAGTTCCCAACTACTTGCAAAATAAGTACTTTACACAACATATGTTGCTAGACCTGACCTTTTAGTTTTCAGCGCCAAGACGCCTTCAGGCATTCGTTGCGCTTTATAAATTTAAAAATCAAATCAAAATCAGATTGAAGAGAATAAATTTATATACTGGAGCATTAAATGTGAATCAACTAATAAAAAAGCAGAGGTTTGGGCCTGCTATGTGATGGAGAATAAACAAACTCCGCAAGATTGAGAATTGTGCTTATTCGATGCGTGGTAATGGCTAACAATGACAAACCAAAAGACGACATTAGTCCCATTAGAACACGTGGGCCAGAAACCATAAGAACATACATAATTATTCAGTCTACCAACAAGACCAATTTGAGAATCGTCTAAACAGTAGGTCTTTTTACCTTCTGACTTCTGTACAACCCCACTTAATCATTACTAGAACCCAGGAACCCCACTGAATCACTATTAGCTCCGAAGTCAGTTAGTTGTGTGCATCAAAAGGTTAGCCCCGGGCCCATGTCCTACTCTTATAGTTCTAATACCAGCTTTATCCCTTTCCTGAGATGTGAGCATGCCCTTCCTTTTGACTCGTCACTGAACCAAAGAGTACCCTCTGAAATGGACAGGTGAAGCCTGGCTCCCCCCACTCCAGTGTGTCCCACTCAGCTTCCAGGAATGCAGCACTAAACAAATTTGTTGAGGGATTTATCTACCTTCTCTCCATGTTTCACCATGCACTCCCGGGTCTTCCAAAATGGAAGCAAGTGCCCTCCAAGCACTGTACCACTAACAAGCAATCATTCGTTCATCACATACATTTAGCAATCACTCCCAGCACTGCACTTCACCCTCCATGTATTGTACCACTCACAGGCACACATACACCCAGCATATGCACTCACCACGTACACACTGCTTAGAACTGCATTATCCCTGTATGGTTTCCATACCAGGGACTCATACACCCACTGCAGAAACGCCACTCATGCAGTGGGCAACACTACACACCAAACCAATGCAGGTCAAGAGTGAGTTAGGCACACAGCAGTACAACTTTAAAAATGAGTGAGCCTGTAGGCTTCACTCCAGTGAAATGTTAAACAAACAATAGGTCTCGCATTTGGTACCTTATGAGTGTTTAGCCATACAACAGTTTGTGCTGTTGCACCAAGGATATTCTGCTGCATAACTAAATACTTATAAGGTCCCAAAATCAAGACCTATTGGATATGTGAATGGATAGCTAATAGTTAGTTTATTTGACCTTTTCATTATGTAGTTATACAGTTGAATACCATTGGTGCAATTTGTGAGTTTTTTTAATGTAGTTTTTATGAGAATGTGATCGTGAGAGAGTGAGAAACTTTATTGGTGAGAGTATGTTAGTGAGAATGAGCTATTTTTTATAGTGAGTTTGTTCATTATGGTCTGAGAGATACAGGGTGTTTTTGTAACAGAGTTTGCTACTGTGAGTGTGTTTGTGATAGTCAGAGTTAGTTATTTAGTGTGGGTGTTAGTTTGTGAAAGATAGTGTGAGTTTGTTAGTGAGAGAGTGTGATAGGTAATACGTGAGCGAGAGTGAATGATTTAGTTATTGAGAGTGACAGGAAGAATTACTTCTTTAGTTAGTGATAGATAGTGAGTAAATGAGTCAGTACAACTGAGACTTTGTTAGCGATATTAGGTAAGTGGGTTTTTATCTTGACAGTGTGAGTGAGTTAGTGACAGTGAGATAGTATAAAAGAATTAGTGAGATTGAGTGAGTGATTATGAGTTTGTGAGTTACTTAGTGAGAGTGATTAAGTTATTGTGAGTGATTGGGAGAGTAAGTTAATACAACTTTTTTTGAGAGTTAATTATTGGTATTTTGTTAGTGATAGTTTGTAAGAGATTATGTTAGTGAGTTATTGATACGGAGTAATTGAGAATGAGTTATGGAGAGTGATTTGTCGATATTAAATTAGTGAGAGACAAACTATGAGAGTGCGTTAGAGAGAGTGATTTAGAGTATGTTTTTGGTAGTGAGCCAGTTATTGAGACTGGTAGTGAGTGATAGTGTGAGTTATTCTAATTTTTCAAGTGAGTTTGTGCGTGGCAGTTCGGGAGTGCAAGTTAATAATAGTGAGTATAACCGAGTGAGTAAGATAGTGTTTTAGAGTGAGTAAGAGTAAGCGTGTGAGTGAGTTTGAGGGATTGAGTTAGATCGCCTGACCGACTGTTTTAAATATAGTTTGTTAGTGACTGTGATTGAGTGAGTTAGTGATTGAGCGAGAGTGGTAGAGTGAGTGAGTGATTAAGAGTGTGAGAGTTAGTTAGTGATAGAGAGTGGTAGAGTGAATGTGAGTTTGATTTTGTGAGCGTGTTAGTGATCTAGTGTGATTGAGTTTGTGATAGATTGTTATTGAGAATGGGTGAGTGTGTCCATTAGTTAGAGAGAATAGTGGAGATAGGTAGTGAGGTAGAGTTTGAGAGTTAGTTATTGAGCCAGCGTTTAGAGTTAGTGATAGCTTTTTGGAGACGTAGTTTGTTATTTATAGTGAGAGTTTGTTATTGTGAGTTTGTTAGTGAGAGTCAGTGAGTTATTTAGTTAGGGTTAGTGTGTGCTATAGTTAGTTATTGAGATAGAGTTGGATAGTTAGTTTGTGATAGAGAGAATGAGAGTTATATAGTGAGAGTGATTGTGAGAGATTGTCATTTTTTTTAAAGCGAGTGTGAGAGGTAGTTAGTTATTGAGTGTGTAAAAGCTATTTATTGATTGAGAGTGATGGAGTTAGTGTTAGAGGTTGTTCGAGTTAGTGAATGTGACCGAGTTGGACAGTTAGTTAGTGAGACATAGTGGGTGTGATAGTTAATTACTGAGAGAGAGTTGATGAGTTATGTAGCTAGTGAGTGAGATAGAGTGAGTTATTTAGTAAGTGTGAGATATTAGGATAGTTTGTTATTGAGACAGAGTGTGTTCTTTGTCTAGTGATACAATTTGGGAGAGTTAGTGAGACAGAGTGGGAGAGTTAGTAAGAGTGAGTAGTAGCATTGGTTATTTTGAGGGAGAGTTTGTTAGTGAGTTTGTTATTGATAGGGACTGTGTGAGTCTGTTAGTGAGAGAGAGTGGTATAGTTAGTTATCGAGTGAGTGGGTGTACTTAACGATATGTTGTAAGGTAGTATTTGAAAGTAAGTTATATAGATGGATACAGTTTCCGTTGTATATAGATTAAGATAGAATTAGGCACGTTTTTATTGAGTGATCAAGATAGTGAGATACTTTCAGGTTGTGAGACTAAGCCCTACTTATGAGAAAGGACATTTCTGCAAATAAACATGTAAGTAACCATATTTTTTTTCGAATGAACAACCAATTTTTATTTTCTTTCAACTTCTCCTTTTATTAACATAAACCACAGATTTATAAATGTAAAATACGCTTAAGGGGCATATCATAGGTGCAGTGGGAAAGATGTGTGCGGATTAATGCAGTATTGGTGCTGACTGATGCTGTGCTGGTGATGAATGTGATTTTTTGGTGAGAGGTGTGTAGTGAGTGGCTGATTTAATGTGTTTGATGAGAGCGGTTTATCACTGTGAGGGACAAATAAATATTTTTTTTAAACGGAAGAAAAGTGCGCACCCTTTTTCTATAAGAAAACAGAACTCTTTAAGCACAAAAGCATTAATAATTATAAGAGGAGGACGTCATGGCACTGTCACAAGCACATGATTTTAAAATGCAAAATGTACGCACTATTTAAAATAAGAAAACGGAAATGGCACTGCAATGATAAAGGTAGCAAAATGTTTGTGGTTTAAATATTAGGCCCAACGATAGAAAAGGCAAATGAAGCAGACGAGGGGGAGAGGGGAGGGGGGAGGGGGAGCAGAGAGATGGGGATGGAGGAGAATGGAAAGGAACATTAAGCTGACGAAGAGGGAGGAGGAGAAGGGAGTCGGTATTGAGAGCAGAGAGAGGGGGGGTGGAAGAGCATTGTAAGGCTAAATGAGCCATTACAAAAGCCAGATGGCAGCTGTGCACTTTCACGCATGCGTAACCGCACGCTGGAGGCCGGCAAAAGCCTTTGCTAGCACTTTAAAAACTCACTTACAAAATGTCTTGTCTGGCTCAGGAGAGACCTAAAAGGACAGGCTCTTTCCTACTGATCACCACAAGGTATAGTGCTGCTACCGCGTTCATGCTGCTTAAGTTCTGGTGAAGGAAGAAGCCTCTCAACCATATGAGGTTAACGCGTTGAGCCCCTCACCTTCCAACAAGACTGAAGTCTGTGAAACAGGCCTATGTCATGACATACACATGAACCATGTTCGCGAATCACAACAAAAATCTGCATTATGGACCCAGACATCAGATCAGTTGGGCACTCAGGGCAGGGATGCGTGTTCATTACCATGCAGAGGACTTTTCTGCCCCAACAGTTTCTACATTTAATTGAGGCCACTCACTTTACATACTATATTCTGTCTGATTCACTTGCACTGCTTCTAAGAATCAATCTGAGGAAATTAACTTAGGGCATGATTTAGAGATGAGCGGATGGGTTTAATCCATCACATGTGTGACTGATATCCAGTCTGTCGTATTACAACTACATTATATCTAAGGCTCCCGTTTTTAGGTCTCGCTATTCGATGCGCATGCGCATCGAGATTGCGAGACTATAGGGCTTTAAACAAAGCTTACCTTACTGTGGCGATCTGGTGCTGTGCCCGTGGCTTTTAGGTCAATGCGCAAGCGCATTGACCTAAAATGCGCGTGCACAGCACCAAATCGCCAGCCATCTGTTCCCCAACTTGGATCTCCTGGCTGCTCCTCCCCTAATTATCCGCACATCAAAGGCTGCTCCCGCCCCCTGCTTCACACTTCAAACGAATGCTACCGCGAGCATTTCCCGCCCGGCCGCTTTTAATTTCATTTCGCAAGCAGTTCCCCCTCCTCCCTCTCCTCCCTCCCCTGACTTTCTCCTGCCTGCCACACCAATCCAAACTGAGGTGCTGCTGCTCCAGTCCCTGTATTACTCCCACTCATCTATGATTAGGAATAAAAGACTGTCGGTTAAAAACAGTTTCAAGATAAAAATGGTTTCCCATTACTTTTGCAGAATGTTCTGCATTTCCTTAACCGCCTCCAACTCTCCGACTTTCACATGCACATACCACTTTGCTGATACTGACCGAGACATGCGCTTTATAAGCAGGAAATAGAATTCTACAGGAAACAATACTACCGAAGACCATTCGAGGGTGTGAGCTCAATGCCACCGAAGAGTACGTACAATTATTATACTTAAAGTTCAGTCAACTACCCTTGAAGCACGGACAACCTTTGAAGAAAGTGAAAAGCATGTACCCTCACCCTCACTCACCCTCAACCCCTCACCCTCACTCACCCTCAACCCCTCACCCTCACTCACCCTCAACCCCTCACCCTCACTCACCCTCAACCCCTCACCCTCACTCACCCTCAACCCCTCACCCTCACTCACCCTCACCCTAAACCCCTCACCCACCCTCACCCTAAACCCCTCACCCTCACCCTCACTCACCCTAAACCCCTCACCCTCACTCACCCTCACCCTAAACCCCTCACCCTCACCCTCACTCACCCTAAACCCCTCACCCTCACTCACCCTCACCCTAAACCCCTCACCCTCACCCTCACTCACCCTAAACCCCTCACCCTCACTCACCCTCACCCTAAACCCCTCACCCTCACCCTCACTCACCCTAAACCCCTCACCCTCACTCACCCTCACCCTCACTCACCCTAAACCCCTCACCCTCAGTCACCCTCACTCACCCTAAACCCCTCACCCTCAGTCACCCTCACTCACCCTCAACCCCTCACCCTCAGTCACCCTCACTCACCCTCAACCCCTCACCCTCAGTCACCCTCACTCACCCTCAACCCCTCACCCTCAGTCACCCTCACCCACCCTCAACCCCTCACCCTCAACCCCTCACCCTCACTCACCTTCCCTCACCCTCACTCACCTTCCCTCACCCTCACTCACCCACCCTCACCCTCAACCCCTCACCCTCAACCCCTCACCCTCACTCACCCTCACTCACCCTCACTCACCCTCACTCACCCTCACTCACCCTCAACCCCTCACCCTCACTCACCCTCAACCCCTCACCCTCACTCACCCTCACTCACCCTCACCCTCAACCCCTCACCCTCACTCACCCTCAACCCCTCACCCTCACTCACCCTCACTCACCCTCACTCACCCTCACTCACCCTCAACCCCTCACCCTCACTCACCCTCAACCCCTCACCCTCACCCACCCTCACCCTCACCCACCCTCACCCTCACTCACCCTCACCCTCACTCACCCTCAACCCCTCACCCTCACCCTCACCCTAAACCCCTCACCCTCACCCTCACTCACCCTAAACCCCTCACCCTCACTCACCCTCACCCTAAACCCCTCACCCTCACTCACCCTCACCCTAAACCCCTCACCCTCACCCTCACTCACCCTAAACCCCTCACCCTCACTCACCCTCACCCTAAACCCCTCACCCTCACCCTCACTCACCCTAAACCCCTCACCCTCACTCACCCTCACTCACCCTAAACCCCTCACCCTCAACCCCTCACCCTCACTCACCCTCACTCACCCTCAACCCCTCACCCTCACTCACCCTCAACCCCTCACCCTCAGTCACCCTCACCCACCCTCAACCCCTCACCCTCAACCCCTCACCCTCACTCACCTTCCCTCACCCTCACTCACCTTCCCTCACCCTCACTCACCCTCACTCACCCACCCTCACCCTCAACCCCTCACCCTCAACCCCTCACCCTCACTCACCCTCACTCACCCTCACTCACCCTCACTCACCCTCACTCACCCTCAACCCCTCACCCTCACTCACCCTCAACCCCTCACCCTCACTCACCCTCACTCACCCTCACCCTCAACCCCTCACCCTCACTCACCCTCACTCACCCTCACCCTCAACCCCTCACCCTCACTCACCCTCAACCCCTCACCCTCACCCACCCTCACCCTCACCCACCCTCACCCTCACTCACCCTCAACCCCTCACCCTCACCCTCACCCTCACTCACCCTCACCCTCAACGACTCACCCTCACCCTCACCCTCACTCACCCTCAACCCCTCACCCACCCTCAACCCCTCACCCTCACCCTCACTCACCCTCAACCCCTCACCCTCACCCTCACTCACCCTCAACCCCTCACCCTCACTCACCCTCAACCCCTCACCCTCACTCACCCTCAACCCCTCACCCTCACTCACCCTCAACCCCTCACCCTCACTCACCCTCAACCCCTCACTCACCCTCACCCTCACTCACCCTCAACCCCTCACCCTCACTCACCCTCAACCCCTCACCCTCACTCACCCTCACTCACCCTCAACCCCTCACCCTCACTTACCCTCAACCCCTCACCCTCACTCACCCTCAACCCCTCACCCTCACTCAATCTCACCCTCAACCCCTCACCCTCACTCACCCTCAACCCCTCACCCTCACTCAATCTCACCCTCAACCCCTCACCCTCACTCACCCTCAACCCCTCACCCTCACTCACCCTCAACCCCTCACCCTCACTCACCCTCAACCCCTCACCCTCACTCACCCTCAACCCCTCACCCTCACTCACCCTCAACCCCTCACCCTCACTCACCCTCACCCTAAACCCCTCACCCACCCTCACCCTAAACCCCTCACCCTCACCCTCACTCACCCTAAACCCCTCACCCTCACTCACCCTCACCCTAAACCCCTCACCCTCACCCTCACTCACCCTAAACCCCTCACCCTCACTCACCCTCACCCTAAACCCCTCACCCTCACCCTCACTCACCCTAAACCCCTCACCCTCACTCACCCTCACCCTAAACCCCTCACCCTCACTCACCCTAAACCCCTCACCCTCACTCACCCTCACCCTCACTCACCCTAAACCCCTCACCCTCAGTCACCCTCACTCACCCTAAACCCCTCACCCTCAGTCACCCTCACTCACCCTCACCCCTCACCCTCAGTCACCCTCACTCACCCTCAACCCCTCACCCTCAGTCACCCTCACTCACCCTCAAACCCCTCACCCTCAGTCACCCTCACCCACCCTCAACCCCTCACCCTCAACCCCTCACCCTCACTCACCTTCCCTCACCCTCACTCACCTTCCCTCACCCTCACTCACACCACCCTCACCCTCAACCCCTCACCCTCAACCCCTCACCCTCACTCACCCTCACTCACCCTCACTCACCCTCACTCACCCTCACTCACCCTCACTCACCCTCAACCCCTCACCCTCACTCACCCTCAACCCCTCACCCTCACTCACCCTCACTCACCCTCACCCTCAACCCCTCACCCTCACTCACCCTCAACCCCTCACCCTCACTCACCCTCACTCACCCTCACTCACCCTCACTCACCCTCAACCCCTCACCCTCACTCACCCTCAACCCCTCACCCTCACCCACCCTCACCCTCACCCACCCTCACCCTCACTCACCCTCACCCTCACTCACCCTCAACCCCTCACCCTCACCCTCACCCTAAACCCCTCACCCTCACCCTCACTCACCCTAAACCCCTCACCCTCACTCACCCTCACCCTACAACCCCTCACCCTCACTCACCCTCACCCTAAACCCCTCACCCTCACCCTCACTCACCCTAAACCCTCACCCTCACTCACCCTCACCCTAAACCCCTCACCCTCACCCTCACTCACCCTAAACCCCTCACCCTCACTCACCCTCACTCACCCTAAACCCCTCACCCTCAACCCCTCACCCTCACTCACCCTCACTCACCCTCAACCCCTCACCCTCACTCACCCTCACTCACCCTCAACCCCTCACCCTCAGTCACCCTCACCCACCCTCAACCCCTCACCCTCAACCCCTCACCCTCACTCACCTTCCCTCACCCTCACTCACCTTCCCTCACCCTCACTCACCCTCACTCACCCACCCTCACCCTCAACCCCTCACCCTCAACCCCTCACCCTCACTCACCCTCACTCACCCTCACTCACCCTCACTCACCCTCACTCACCCTCACTCACCCTCAACCCCTCACCCTCACTCACCCTCAACCCCTCACCCACACTCACCCTCACTCACCCTCACCCTCAACCCCTCACCCTCACTCACCCTCACTCACCCTCACCCTCAACCCCTCACCCTCACCCACCCTCACCCTCACCCACCCTCACCCTCACTCACCCTCAACCCCTCACCCTCACCCTCACCCTCACTCACCCTCACCCTCAACCCCTCACCCTCACCCTCACCCTCACTCACCCTCACCCTCAACGACTCACCCTCACCCTCACCCTCACTCACCCTCAACCCCTCACCCACCCTCAACCCCTCACCCTCACCCTCACTCACCCTCAACCCCTCACCCTCACCCTCACTCACCCTCAACCCCTCACCCTCACTCACCCTCAACCCCTCACCCTCACTCACCCTCAACCCCTCACCCTCACTCACCCTCAACCCCTCACCCTCACTCACCCTCAACCCCTCACTCACCCTCACCCTCACTCACCCTCAACCCCTCACCCTCACTCACCCTCAACCCCTCACCCTCACTCACCCTCACTCACCCTCAACCCCTCACCCTCACTTACCCTCAACCCCTCACCCTCACTCACCCTCAACCCCTCACCCTCACTCAATCTCACCCTCAACCTCACTCACCCTCAACCCCTCACCCTCACTCAATCTCACCCTCAACCCCTCACCCTCACTCACCCTCAACCCCTCACCCTCACCACCCTCACCCACCCTCACCCTCACCCTCACCCTCACTCACCCTCAACCTCACCCTCACTCACCCTCAACCCCTCACCCTCACCCTCACTCACCCTCACCCTCAACCCCTCACCCTCACTCACCCTCAACCCCTCACCCTCACCCTCACCTCACTCACCCCTCAACCCCTCACCCTCACTCACCCTCAACCCCTCACCCTCACTCACCCTCAACCCCTCACCCTCACTCACCCTCAACCCCTCACCCTCAACCCCTCACCCTCACTCACCCTCACCCCTCACCCTCAACCCCTCACCCTCACTCACCCTCAACCCCTCACCCTCAACCCTCACCCTCACTCACCCTCAACCCCTCACCCTCAACCCCACTCACCCTCAACCCCACTCACCCTCAACCCCTCACCCTCACTCACCCTCAACCCCTCACCCTCACTCACCCTCAACCCCTCACCCTCACTCACCCTCAACCCCTCACCCTCACTCACCCTCAACCCCTCACCCTCAACCCCTCACCCTCACTCACCCTCACTCACCCTCAACCCTCACCCTCAACCCCTCACCCTCACTCACCCTCAACCCCTCACCCTCAACCCCTCACCCTCACTCACCCTCAACCCCTCACCCTCACTCACCCTCAACCCCTCACCCTCACTCACCCTCAACCCCTCACCCTCAACCCCTCACCCTCACTCACCCTCAACCCCTCACCCTCAACCCCTCACCCTCACTCACCCTCAACCCCTCACCCTCACTCACCCTCAACCCCTCACCCTCACTCACCCTCAACCCCTCACCCTCAACCCCTCACCCTCAACCCCTCACTCACCCTCACCCTCACTCACCCTCAACCCCTCACCCTCACTCACCCTCAACCCCTCACCCTCACTCACCCTCAACCCCTCACCCTCACTCACCCTCAACCCCTCACCCTCACTCACCCTCAACCCCTCACCCTCACTCACCCTCACTCACCCTCAACCTCACTCACCCTCAACCTCACTCACCCTCACTCACCCTCAACCCCTCACCCTCACTCACCCTCAACCCCTCACCCTCAACCCCTCACCCTCAACCCCTCACCCTCACTCACCCTCACTCACCCTCACTCACCCTCACCCTCACCCTCACTCACCCTCAACCCCTCACCCTCACTCACCCTCAACCCCTCAACCTCACTCACCCTCACTCACCCTCAACCCCTCACCCTCACTCACCCTCAACCCCTCACCCTCACTCACCCTCAACCCCTCACCCTCACTCACCCTCAACCCCTCACCCTCACTCACCCTCAACCCCTCACTCACCCTCACTCACCCTCAACCTCACTCACCCTCAACCTCACTCACCCTCACTCACCCTCAACCCCTCACCCTCACTCACCCTCAACCCCTCACCCTCAACCCCTCACCCTCAACCCCTCACCCTCACTCACCCTCACTCACCCTCACTCACCCTCACCCTCACCCTCACTCTCACCCTCACTCACCCACCCTCACTCACCCTCACTCACCCTCACCCTCACTCACCCTCACTCACCCTCACTCACCCTCACTCACCCTCACTCACCCTCACTCACCCTCACCCTCACCCTCACTCACCCTCACCCTCACTCACCCTCACCCACCCTCAACCCCTCACCCTCAACCCCTCACCCTCAACCCCTCACCCTCAACCCCTCACCCTCACCCTCACCCTCACCCTCAACCCCTCACCCTCACTCACCCTCACTCACCCTCACTCACCCTCACTCACCCTCACTCACCCTCACTCACCCTCACTCACACTCACTCACACTCACCCTCACTCACACTCACCCTCACTCACACTCACCCTCAACCCCTCGCCCTCACTCACTCACCCTCACTCACACTCACCCTCAACCCCTCGCCCTCACTCACTCACCCTCAACCCCTCGCCCTCACCCTCACTCACCCTCACTCACCCTCAACCCCTCACCCTCACTCACCCTCACCCTCACTCACCCTCAACCCCTCACTCACCCTCAACCCCTCACTCACCCTCACCCTCACTCACCCCCTCACCCTCACTCACCCTCAACCCCTCACCCTCACTCACCCTCAACCCCTCACCCTCAACCCCTCACTCACCCTCAACCCCTCACCCTCACTCACCCTCAACCCCTCACCCTCAACCCCTCACCCTCAACCCCTCACCCTCAACCCCTCACCCTCAACCCCTCACCCTCACTCACCCTCAACCCCTCACCCTCACTCACCCTCAACCCCTCACCCTCACTCACCCTCACTCACCCTCAACCCCTCACCCTCACTCCCCCTCACTCACCCTCACCCTCACTCACCCTCACCCTCACCCACCCTCAACCCCTCACCCTCACCCACCCTCAACCCCTCAGCCTCACCCTCACTCACCCTCAACCCCTCAGCCTCACCCTCACTCACCCTCAACCCCTCACCCTCACTCACCCTCACCCTCAACCCCTCACCCACCCTCAACCCCTCACCCTCCCTCACCCTCAACCCCTCACCCTCAACCCCTCACCCACCCTCAACCCCTCACCCACCCTCAACCCCTCACCCTCCCTCACCCTCAACCCCTCCCCCTCAACCTCGACCCCTCCCCCTCAACCCCTCCCCCTCAACCCCTCACTCACCCTCAACCCCTCACCCAACCCCTCACCCTCACAACACATATTGTGTTACAATAGGTGTCCCATTTGCGAAAGATAAAACTATTGGCATTGTAAATAACAAAGCTATTAATTCGCTATTTTCAAAACAAGCACATAAATAAAAAATGTGTCCTTTACAATACCAATAGCTCAAACTTTCCTAATGCGAGACCTATTGCATTGCTGTGCTTCTCTCCCCTGCTGCACTCTCCTGCTCTCTAGAGATGTGGCCTAACGACCAGAGCTGCCATCTAAGTCACGTAAATACAAAACATGTTGCATTCCAAATGCTATAGGTGTCACATTCGCGAAAGTTATAACTATTGGCATTGTAAATGACAAAGCCATCAATTTAGCAATTTTAAAAACCAACAAATAAATAAAATATGTCATTTACAAGACCAATAACTCCAACTTTTCTAATGCGAGACCTATTGCATTTCCAATGCTGGTTCTGTTTCTACTGATTTTTACAGATAAATACGGACAGAAAATAATGTGTTTCCTGTCTGTATTTATTTTTACAAGAGGAAAAATACTGAAAATGGTGCTTTTTGTGAGACTCTTCATGGTGTCTTTCATGAATTCCAGGAAACAGCTGAGCAAATAGACAGCATGGAGAGTAATAATGCTAATATGTACCTGTGAGTGCATTGTTTTGTTGTATGTGGCTACTCATCGAAGAGTTAAATAAATGATGTACCATTTTACGACTCAATTCATTCTCAAAACATAAAATACATATGGATAAAATACCATTAACATAGCCCAAAAATCAATATGAATAAACAGACAAATGTTAAAAAAAATAAAAAAAATACCATAAAGCAGTGAGCCCAAATTATATCCAATGTGGCGGACAGGATATTTGTCACATTGGTGTAACCTGCCAGCCAAACTCTAAATCAGACCTTTGTAGCATCCAATTTGAAATTCCAACAAACATTAAAGAAAGTTTAAAAAATGTCAACTGTACACCTTGCTTCTTTATTTATTTACACTTCATTGGTTTACTTAATTTTCTAAACAGTCTCAGAGTTATTGAGTAGTCTTCGCTGACCCCAAGGGTCTCTAGACCACAGAAAAACATCTAATCTAAATAATTGTGCAGAGGAATTGGAAGCTAGAATGCTAGCCTTCCAATTGTACAGAATATTAGCAGATGAAATTAAGGATTATGTCATCTTCCCCATAAGCATCTGTTCATTGCATGTAGTGCTGTAGATTCACATGCTCTCCATAGTGTTGGCCTCAGACAACTACAAATTGTTTTTAGGTCGAAGCACGACCTGCATTTAGTGCGAAGCATTGATTGCTGTCAGCTTCGACAACTATGGTTATCCGTATTTGGGAATGTGGACACGACTCAGACGCGCGCTTTTGCAGTCTCAGTTTTGACCGCGGGAGCGCGCGTCTGATCCGCGCTTGCGCAGACGAACTCACAGCCCCTTCTTTTGCTTCGCTCCGCTCGCATGCATTAACGTTGCACACACACAGACACAGGCAGCCCCCACCCCTCTGCATGCATGCACACACACACACACACACACACAGGCGCGCACACATACACACGCTGCCGCCCCCCACCCCCCTGCACACACAAAGACACGCACGCATACACACGCCGCCGCCCTCTGCCCTCCCCCCCCCACCCCACACACACACAGTGGGTAGTTGGGTGACACGGGCAGCTGCCCTCTGCCAGGCTCACAATGAGCGAGAGGGAGGGGCTTTGCTTATCCTTACCGGGGCTCTTCAGATTGTAGCGGGCTTCCATGGCTGCGGCTGTGGCTGTGGCTGCGGCTCTCACGAATGCTCGTGGTGTGTCGGGTTCATGTCAGTGTTCCGCCGCCCCAGCTTTAGCCCTGACGTGGCACCAAGTTCGTGGCCCTGCCCCGGTGCTCACACTAACGCTGCAAGCTGCGGCACCCGGGGAGGTGATGTCAGATCCAGCCGCTGACTGTGTCCTTCAGTGCAGCGCCGACATAGAAAAGGGACTGGTGCGGCGGAGAAAGTGCAAGCGAAACTGAATATGCTTGTACAATGCTCCTTTAAAGCTTATTTTTGAATGTCGTGAATTTGTTTTATATTACTCGTCTAGCCTATATTTCCTGACACAGAAACGTTTACCCGCTCAACACACATCACACTTAAGGCTACAACATCCTGTGTGATTATGTCCACTCCATGCAAAACAAAAAAACCACCAAAATAATAAATAAACAATCATTATAAAAATAGTCAGTGAGGCATGAGCCGACCGCAGCCTACGGGCACCGGGCACCGCTGTGCAGGCATTTTAGGAGAGTTTAGAGCTTGTGTGGGAATCCCGCATAACGCTGTGCACACGCACACTTCTTGGAAGCCAGGAACTCTGAATGGCAGGGCCGGAGCCTGCCACCAAGCACTGCTGTGCTGTTTATAGGCACGTATACCAACCCCAGGAAAGCACCATCCGAAAACTATTTTAGGGACATAGCTGGAAAAACAGGGCTGGTGAGGTTTCAAGGACAGGTGACAACCCCTATAAGCACATGCACTGCAAACACGCCCCCAGCATGGGGGCGCGGACTACTTGACCGGGAACCTAAACACAGAGACGCACCCGTGTTTTTTGAGAAGGCGGTTTGACCTCCCCAGGGCAAATATGTATTTTAAGTTTCAAATAGTTCCTCCAGCCCGATTCCTGTCAGGAGAGGGGCAGAGTACACGTTGCAAGGTCATTTCATGTAGGGAAACAGAACTGCCTTTCTGCAGCATGAGCCGGGCGGAGCTCGCAGAGTAACGCGCGAGTGCAGCTAAATGAGGAGTGGGTTGTATACATCACGTTCGCTGATCTGAATATAGCACAACGTAGGAGCGGCCTATCCATAGGGTAAGAGGGGACTATAGCAAAATGATGTTTGCACAAGCTTTAAATATCCCCAGCGTGAATCTGCTGTGTTATTTTTTCACAACTGCAGACAATAACGTAACAAACCATAAGATTGCTGATATCACAAACACTGCAAATGACAGGAGCATAAAACAGGCATTTGGAATTTACTCCAATATGGGGGAGGCAACTGTATCCCTCCCCCCGCCCCCGAAAAGTTATTGTTTTTTCCAAGAATGCAGAAAAGCCGTTTTCTGCAAGTACATTTTCAGCTGCTAAAATAGTGATTAAATCACGTTTTACACTAAATTTGATTCACATGTACTGGATAAAGGCGCACCGACCGGCATCTTCAGGCAATTTTAGGTTAAGTTTCACCAAATATGGAGCCATATTTAAAAAAAAACTCAATGTTCTCACACGTAGATCCCTTCGATCTGTTATAGAGACTCCTAACTCCATCCCATCTTGTGCATATGATTAAATGTGGGCATACTGAAATGGACGCTCGATTTTAGATTGCTCCGCCCACTATGAGATTTTAAGAAAGAAAAAAAAAAGAATATTGACACAGGAAGTGCTAGATACCAAATGTATCTTCTTCACATGAACATTGAGATAAAGAAGATCAGACATGGTAAATGTCCCAGTTATTCAAACAAAGGAAAACATGGCAAATTGGGTCTTGGAATTGTGAGAATTGTTCAACTTTTCCACGGGGCAGTGAGGGGTCAAGACACTTCTATGAAGATACAGGGGAGGGCTTACAAAGCATAAAGGTGGAGGATTCAAAGCCGGTACTACACAGAAGAGCCCGACGACCTGCTGATCACAGCGCAGGAAATATGCCATGGTATATGGGGAATTGTTTTAAATAAAGCCCCAGGCTCGATAAAATCTCTGCCGATGTGTAACAGAGCTAGATAGGTATCTGGAGCTCATATGTTTCACGTAAATACAACACATATTGCATTACAAATGCTATAGGTGTCGCATTGGCGAAAGTTATAACTATTGGCATTGTAAATGACAAAGCTATTAATTTCGCTACTTTCAAAAACAAAACAAATAAAAAATGGGTCATTTACAATACCAATAGCTCAAACTTTCCTAATGCGAGACCTATTGCATTGCAAATGCTTGTTCTTTCAAGTCTTTCAAATCACGAGGTCTGACTTCTCCTTTGGGCATCCACTTCATGGATAGATTGTTATTCACCAAACAGGTGAGCGTAGGAATGGAGTCATGAGCAGAAATGACTAGTGTCCATGCGCACAGAGCAGTGGTTCCCAATACGTGCGCCGCAGCACCCCGGTGCACTATCAAAACTAGCTATGGGCCCAGTAAACAGATTGAGTTTCATTCTAACGACTTGCCAACTGTGGCCCATTAATCTTCAAAGACAAGGGAAGACCCTAAATCCAAGCGCACACGAAAATGCTAATGCTGAAAAGTGAGATTTTCTGCAACCCTCCCCCAGCACCACTTGGCTACATGCCTCACGTGAAAGACTGGCCTGCAGTGAGGTTGGCAAATAATAAATGCAGCAGCACCGCTCAAGAACATGAAGGATCCAGGGGCACATTCCTCACTGAGTCTTGCACCAAAATCTAAGACTAGGTTTTGCTAAAAAAAAATAGCTATGGAACATTTCCTGTGATTCAGAATCTATGCTCTGCCAGGTTTCAACCTCAATCTCGTACAATAACTACAGAAAACAAACATTTGCAATGCAATAGGTCTCGCATTAGGAAAGTTTGAGCTATTGGTATTGTAAATGACAAATGTTTTATTTATGTGTTAGTTTTGAAAATAGCAAAATTAATAGCTTTGTCATTTACATTGCCAATAGTTTTAACTTTCACAAATGTGACACCTATAGCATTTGTAATGCAATGTGTTGTATTTACGTGACTTCGATGTATTGATATTAAAATTAATACTTAAGTAAAAGTTATTTTAATTTATAATGGCAATAGCTTAAACTTTTGTGAAGATTATGTTCTGTGTATTTTACTGTGACGAAAATCTAACAGAAGTGAAATATTAACATCTTTTTGTGACATTTGTAATAAAGCTTGAAACATTGAGAGAACATATTTGAACCAGTTGTTGAATGGTGGCGCAGAGTGAGGCTGCGGCGTCGCAGAGTGAGGCTGCGGCGGCGCCGAGTGAGGCTGCGGCGGCGCCGAGTGAGGCTGCGGCGGCGCCGAGTGAGGCTGCGGCGACGCCGAGTGAGGCTGCGGCGGCGCCGAGTGAGGCTGCGGCGGCGCCGAGTGAGGCTGCGGTGGTACAGAGTGAGGCTGTGGTGGTACCGAGTGAGGCTGTGGTGGTACCGAGTGAGGCTGTGGTGGTACCGAGTGAGGCTGTGGTGGTGCGATAGAGTGAGGGCGATAGATTAAAAAAATGTGTCACTATCTGCATGTTATTTACATAGAAATAGGGGACCCCCTCTAATTATCCTTTAAGGTCAGGGAAAGAGAGGAACACAATAACAGAAGATTTTGCCCTCATGACCTAAATACTTTAGCAATTGGCAATTCTCATATTTTTATCAACAGTCCTTAAACACAAGGTAACACCATTCTATTTTATCATGTTTTTAAATTTTATTTCTTTTTTTATTTAAACATTATATTTTTTACAGTATTATTTGATTTCGCAAAAATTATTTCATTAAAGAACACCTTAACATCATTGGTGAATAAAAAAATGAATACAATACCCATACAGAGACAACAACACAGGATTAAATACACTCTCACAATTCACTCATACATACACTCTCATACTCTATGCATTCATTCTTTTATTCTGTGGCTGAGGGGTCACAAGATGTAATGTGCTCTTATTACGCAAGGTCGACGCGTTTCGCTGGGATGGGACCACCTTCCTCAGGACCTGTAGCAGAACAAATATTCTTTCCAATAGATAATACATTCTGTATGGGTATCTGTAATAAACATATCATATATCTGAGTCTATATTTCAATATACATCATCAATTAATACACCATTCATTACATTTCATTGTATTTCTTGATTTCCTTGTGTAGGACTTACAAAACACAATGCATTTCGATTTTCATTCACATTTTATGTCTTTTGTGATTACTCCACTATATACTATTGATCAGCACATTAATTCTTAGTACTTGCCAAGTAAACTCCCCTCACAATATAAGGAAAAGAGAGTTAAGATAGGTAGTAGACTAGTTTAGAAAAGAGATAGAAAAAAAGATTTAGAAAAAAAGTTCTCGCTGATGAAATTAGTTCTCGCTGATGAAATTAATTAAGTTGCACAGCTCTCTAGCTTGGCATCCAAAACATAATTAAACCAGTGAGAAGATTCTACATACCTGCCTAGTAAAGTCATTTTGTTCTGTTTTTTAGTCAACTAAGGAAATTACGGGGCATAGTCTATTGTGTTTGAACCTCAGAGTAGTGTATTACGAGGTTCCTGTTTATACATTAACAGAAATACTACCAATTTGAAGGTCCTGTTAATATATTCTAGGGATATATCTACCCTTAGTTCCCTGCTGGTTGAACTTACCAATTAGCATTCGACAATGTCTTTTAGGTACAGCAGCATCAATTCCTTGCTTCTATGCTTCGTTCAGTCAGTTTGACGTTTATCGTTTTCTAAAAGATAACATGAATTAAGCTTAGCCCCTTAGTATCTTTGTAGGGTCGTCTATCTGCCAAACTGATAGGTGAAAAACTGACCTTGTATAACGTAGCATCATTTTTTGTATTGTCAAGTAGTATGCTTGAGGCCACTTCTGTCACCGTATTTTATGGAGGAGATTTCAATGTGGGTCAGTTTCTGAAATAGATGTAAAACTTACTTAGTCCCTTTTCATTTTTATCCTATTCTTATGAAACCTCTATGTAGTATACAAAACCAACCTTATTTGTAGGTGATTTTTCATGCGTAGTCATTAACCATCTTTAGGTCTTTAGGTTTCAACCCCATTTGTTTGGCAGTAATCAACTGGGAAATGTGACAGAGAAGCCGCCAAAGGGGAATATCACGTAAGTTGTATATGACACCGTTTATTACATAAACCATGATTTAAACATTTCAACTATCTCGGTAAGTTAAAATAGACCCTAACCATTTAAATGATCATAATCCGTGCGAGTAATCTATTTTCTATAGCGTAATGTGTTCTTATTCCTATATCTGCTGTGTACGGTGTCAGCGCCTCAATGTTATACGTGCCGACAAAACCCAAGGCTAATACGCCATAGCGTTCGAATTACACTATCTGGCTTAGCTCAACAGTAGAGTCAGAGTGGGCTTGTACCATTTAAATGTACACAGTTTTGTCACGGTTTCCCGATTCCCTCGAGTTAACTCCATGGCTGCTAAGGCAATTCCCCTCCTGTGCTGGGATTTGCTATTTTACATTATTCATGACGAGCTGGGCTCGTCATCAGCGTGCGAGGAGGCTACGCCATGACGAGCCCAGCTCGTCATGAGCGTGGAAGGGGTTAATAACCTCCCCATTTGATGTATATAGACTAATCTATCTGCTACGCATATGAATTTTCCTTCCCAAAAAATGATTACATAGACCTTAATCTCCGGCTAAGTACTACGAATATTTGCTTACCTTTCTCTTTTTAGACAGCGTTCCCGACAAAGATTTCATTCCACCAGCTCATACGCTCACATAGTGCGATGAGAGATCTCCTTTTAAATGAAAAATTTCGCGCCTAAAGATTGTTTACATTATCCGAGGATGGCGTGCTGAATGGGCGCCATTTGTAAGTGGAGAGAGATTAGTTTAAAATATATAACTACTGCAGGCGCCATCTTTGAACAGTATTACATCGAGACAAAAAACGTTTATACTGCATTTGATTCCTTCATTTTGATATAGGTTATTTTTAAAGGAGTGATTTAGATGGACATAACTTAAGTCTCCGATATTAGGAGTAACGCAAATGGGTCTGAGTCATTACTGAGAGTTAATGCCCTAGTTAGCTAGATAGTCAAATACGTAAATCGAGCCAACTTTCCAAAAATCACACGTAATGTGTCAGAGTGGTAAAGGCTCTACGCATGGTATTGAAATTGTTGCTGGTAAAATGAGCCACTATCGAGGTTTGTCATTCAACTGCGTGATATTGATGCCATACAGTATCAGGTCTTGTTGTGTTTAGTTAATAATGTAGACCCACGTCTGGGAACAGACATTTATATTTCAAATATCGTTTTCTGTTTGTTAGTGATGGTGTGATACGCAAGATCGTCCTTACTTAAAGTTGGTATCACAATTGGGTCAGCTATTTTTGAGAGGGATCTTAATAATTTGATTATCACAACGTAATATAAGCGTGATGAGACTGAATAGGCTCCCAGCCTTCGCTACCAATTGCTGAACACAACCATACTCGTTGTTAGGTAAGGGAATATTTGCATGGTTAAAGTGTGGTTTACAGGATTGTGCATTTCGAGTAGTAAGAGAATTCTTGTATTCTATTTATCTTATTAGTCAGAGAATAGATTCAATTATTTTCGGGAAGGGATATACATAGTTTGGCTAGGATAGCCAAGGCATATGTATTTATTGTAAATAAACTACCAGCCTACGTTTATACATTGATGAACACATCAATACTCCGTGTCCAGCAATGGAGTACTCGTGACAATTAGGTAGGTTCTCAGAGTTACAGAAATAAGGATGTGAGTGCCCTACTACAAAGATATCCGAATAACAGACCAGATGTATTTATCCTCCAATGTTTGGAAGTAGTCCTCCTTAATAACTTTTTTGAATTTGAAGGGGTCCTCTATAAGCAAATCAAAGGTACAAGTATGGGGGCTTTTTGTGCCCCCAGTGTGGCTAACACATATAGGGGGGAGTGGGAGAGAAAAAACATCTACAATACTGATGCCCCCTTGTTTGAAAACGTCGCTGTATGGCGATGTTTTATTGATGACATTTTCTTTATTTGGCACGGCGATGACAACTTGAAGAATACATTCTATGGCTCAATGCGAGCGATAAAAACCTTAAGTTTACATCTAATCACAGCCGGAATAAAGTTGAATACTTAGATATCACAATTGAAGGTAATGACGAAAAATTACATGTAAGCCTCTTTCGAAAACAGACTGCCAAAAATACCATCCTCCAGTTTGGAAGCTTTCATCCTCACTGTCAGAAAGACTCAATCCCATTCGGGGAATTTCTTCGAATTCGCCGCAATTGTACTACTCTCACTGATTATACAACTCACAGTGCATCTTTGAGAGATCGACTAATTGAAAGGGGATATCCACACCTTTTGGTTCGACAGGCGTTTAAAAGAGCTAAATTTTATAACAGACGCCTTGCTCAATCGTAATAGACAGAAATCCCAAGAAAAACTAACTTGTGTGATAAATCATTCCACATTGAACTACAAGATAAAAAATGTGATAAATAAGAATTGGCGAATTCTTGAAGTAGAAAATGAGATTACTATGGCAAAACCGTTGGTGACATACAGACGCAATAGAAATTTAAGAGATCGCCTGGTGCATACACGCAACAAAAAGTGGCCATATGAGACCCAAACAACTCTGACAGGACTTGACACCATACGTGGTAATCAGATGTGGAAACTGCCACGCCTGTGACTCTGCCATAGTGAGTGATAATATAATGCATAACAGAAATATAATCTTGAAATCATTCACAAATTGCAGAAGTAAAAATATTATCTACTATATTGTTTGCCCATGCGGCCTTGCCTACATTGGGGAAACAGGCCGAGAATTCAGACTTGGGTTTAGCGAACATAAATCAGCGATAAGGACAAATAAGATGACAGCTCCACTAACCCAACATTGCACTGAACTGAACCATAAGGAATCTGAACTCAAGTGGTGTATCTTAGAAAAACTACAACACAAAAATGGTGAATTGATGGAAAGAACTAGAAAAAAGCGAGAATGCTACTGGATTTTTCAATTAGACAGTGTAAGATCAGGTCTTAATGAAAATATTTCTTGGTATGTAACTGAATAAACTGACAGATTTGAGTCACGTGCTACTCCGCAATACTTTTTATCTCTGTAATTCCATGATGATTGACGTAAGCGTTGTGAGTATTCCCTTGCCGGACACTGATTATTGATGTGTTCAGGAATGGATAGCGTATTCTGGTAGCTTATTTTTAACAAAGATATATGCCTTGGTTTCTGATATCCAAATAATAAAGATCTTTTTCCTCAAAATAACCCTAACCGCGGAATAAAAACATAGGAAGAACTATACAACCAAGTATTCATTCATCCATTAGAAATAGACTATTTTGTTAACTACATCTTAAACATGCAGATGCTCCCTTACTGAACATCGAGTATTGACGTGTTCAGTAACGGATATTGAAAGCTGTTAGTTTTTGCTTGTAATCATCATGCATGTATTGGATGACTCCACCACATCCTTATTTCTGTAACTCTATGAGAACCTACCTAATTGTCACGAGTACTCCATTGCTGGACACGGAGTATTGATGTGTTCATCAATGTATAAACGTAGGCTGGTAGTTTATTTACAATAAATACATATGCCTTGGCTATCATAGCCAAACTATGTATATCCCTTCCCTAAAACAATTGAATCTATTCTCTGACTAATAAGATAAATAGAATACAAGAATTCTCTTACTACTCGAAATGCACGATCCTGTAAACCACACTTTAACCATGCAAATATTCCCTTACCTAACAACGAGTATGGTTGTGTTCAGCAATTGGTAGCGAAGGCTGGGAGCCTATTCAGTCTCATCACGCTTATATTACGTTGTGATAATCAAATTATTAAGATCCCTCTCAAAATAGCTGACCCAATTGTGATACCAACTTTAAGTAAGGACGATCTTGCGTATCACACCATCACTAACAAACAGAAAACGATATTTGAAATATAAATGTCTGTTCCCAGACGTGGGTCTACATTAATAACTAAACACAACAAGACCTGATACTGTATGGCATCAATATCACGCAGTTGAATGACAAACATCGATAGTGGCTCATTTTACCAGCAACAATTTCAATACCATGCGTAGAGCCTTTACCACTCTGACACATTACGTGTGATTTTTGGAAAGTTGGCTCGATTTACGTATTTGACTATCTAGCTAACTAGGGCATTAACTCTCAGTAATGACTCAGACCCATTCGCGTTAGGCCTAATATCGGAGACTTAAAAGTTATGTCCATCTAAATCACTCCTTTAAAAATAACATATATCAAAATGAAGGAATCAAATGCAGTATAAACCTTTTTTGTCTCGATGTAATAATGTTCAAAGATGGCGCCTGCAGTAGTTATATATTTTAAACTAATCTCTCTCCATTTACAAATGGTGCCCATTCAGCTCGCCATCCTCGGATGATGTAAACCATCTTTAGGCGTGAAATTTTTCATTTAAAAGGAGATCTTTCATCGCACTACGCGAGAGTATGAGCTGGTGGAATGAAATCTTTGTCGGAACGCTGTCTAAAAAGAGAAAGGTAAGCAGATATTCGTAGTACTTAGCCGGAGATTAAGGTCTATGTAATCATTTTTTGGGAAGAAAAAATCATATGCGTAGCAGATAGAATAGTCTAAATACATCAAATGGGGAGGTTATTAACTCGAGGGAATCTGGAAACCGTGACAAAACTGTGTACATTTAAATGGTACAAGCCCACTCTGACTCTACTGTTGAGCTAAGCCAGATAGTGTAATTCAAACGCTATGGCGTATTAGCCTTGGGTTTTGTCGGCACGTATAACATTGAGGCGCTGACACCGTACACAGCAGATATAGGAATAAGAACACATTACGCTATAGAAAATAGATTACTCGCACGGATTATGATCATTTAAATGGTTAGGGTCTATTTTAACTTACCGAGATAGTTGAAATGTTTTAATCAAGGTTTATGTAATAAACGCGGTCATCTAAAACTTACGTGATATTCCCCTTTGGCAGTAATCAACTGGGAAACGTGACAGAGAAGCCGCCAAACAAATGGAGTTGAAACCTAAAGACGGTTAATGACTAGGCATGAAAAATCACCTACACATAAGGTTGGTTTTGTATACTACATAGAGGTTTCATAAGAATAGGATAAAAATGAAAAGGGACTAAGTAAGTTTTACATCTATTTCAGAAACTGACCCACATTGAAATCTCCTCCATAAAATACGGTGACAGAGAAGTGGCCTCAAGCATACTACTTGAGAATACAAAAAATGATGCTACGTTATACAAGGTCAGTTTTTCACCTATCAGTTTGGCAGATAGACGACCCTACAAAGATACTAAGGGGCTAAGCTTAATTCATGTTATCTTTTAGAAAACAATAAACGTCAAACTGGCTGAACGAAGCATAGAAACAAGGAATTGATGCTGCTGTACCTAAAAGAAATTATGTTGAATGCAAATTGCTACGTTCAACCAGCAGGGAACTAAGGGTAGATATATCCCTAGAATATATTAACAGGACCTTCAAATTGGTAGTATTTCTGTTAATGTATAAACAGGAACCTCGTAATACACTACTCTGAGGTTCAAACACAATAGACTATGACCCGTAATTTCCTTAGTTGACTAAAAAACAGAACAAAATGACTTTACTAGGCAGGTATGTAGAATCTTCTCACTGGTTTAATTATGTTTTGGATGCCAAGCTAGAGAGCTGTGCAACTTAATTAATTTCATCAGCGAGAACTTTTTTTCTAAATCTTTTTTTCTATCTCTTTTCTAAACTAGTCTACTACCTATCTTAACCCTCTTTTCCTTATATTGTGAGGGGAGTTTACTTGGCAAGTACGAAGAATTAATGTGCTGATCAATAGTATATAGTGGAGTAATCACAAAAGACATAAAATGTGAATGAAAATCGAAATGCATTGTGTTTTGTAAGTCCTACACAAGGAAATCAAGAAATACAATGAAATGTAATGAATGGTGTATTAATTGATAATGTATATTGAAATATAGACTCAGCTATATGATATGTTATTTATTACAGATACCCATACAGAATTTATTATCTATTGGAAAGAATATTTGTTCTGCTACAGGTCCTGAGGAAGGTGGTCCCATCCCACCGAAACGCGTCGACCTTGCGTAATAGGAGCAGATTACATCTTGTGACCCCTCAGCCACAGAATAAAAGAATGAATGCATAGAGTATGAGAGTGTATGTATGATTGAATTGTGAGAGTGTATTTAATCCTGTGTTGTTGTCTCTGTATGGGTATTGTATTCATTTTTTAATCACCAATGATGTTAAGGTGTTTTTTAATGAAATAATTTTTGCGAAATCAAATATTGTAAAAAATATAATGTTTAAATAAAAAAAATAGAAATACAATTTAAAAACATGATAAAATAGAATGGTGTTACCTTGTGTTTAAGGACTGTTGATAAAAATATGATAATTGCCAATTGCTAAAGTATTTAGGTCATGAGGGAAAAATCTTTCTTCTATGTTACTATCTGCATGTTACCCCCAAGCCCGTAATCTTAAAAATCGGGAAAGTGCTATTTAAATGCAGGACTCCATTGTACTACATATTTTGCCCCTTTCAGTTGTATAAAAGTCCACTTGTGACATCACTTCCTACCATGAAATAGTACCACAGCGATGTCACATTACAGCCTATTAAATGGGAAGAGATATAAGGCATGCCATCAGGATACTAAATCATATATGTTTGTCAACAATGCTACAAATCAAATCAAATATCTTTATTTAGATATAACACAGATATCTTTAACACCTTGGCTGCTAGGCGTTTCCCCCCCCTGTGCTGGAAATTGCTATTCCCCTTCTTTTATGACGAGCTCAGCTCGTCATCAGCACAGCTCAACTGTGCATCATGACGAGCTGAGCTCGTCATGAGCATCGAAAGGGTTAAAAGAAGAATACTAAGTTCACATTGTGTACCAAATGTTAAAATAAGAACAGAAAAGCGATTGATTGACAATCATAATAAAAATAGAGGTAATCCACATCTTGAGCCTCCTTGTTCCGTAGCATTTTAAAATAAAAACAAATATGTAATGAACCAAAGGGAAGGTAGGTTAAGACAGAATATACAAAACTCTTCACCCCTTTTATGTTACTCTCACTGTCAGTGGTATCATACATATAAAAACAACCAATATTCTTAGGGGTACTGCTCATGCTCTTTATTTTGTCCTCCTTAGAAAATGGGGTATATTGTAAGGTGTATTAAATGATTAACAAGGGTGGAGCAGCAAGGATTGCCGTCAGCAGTGAGCGGTGCAGAGGACATACAGGCACGCCAGCAGCATGGAAGGATCTTAAGGTAGGGCGAGGAGGGGTACTTTCGCTGCCTGGAGAGACTCAAGGCGGCAGTCACACGAGGAGAGTTGCACAAGACAAACTAGTCACAGGACACGCTAAAAACAGAGGTCACTTATTTGAATGGATGAATGAAGTAATGCTGGAGAGAAAGGCGAGACCTCTCCAGCCAAATCACGTATGCATCTGTTATAATCAGAAGCAAATATATTCCAGATATATTTTCAGTTGACAAGTTAGATGGATACATTAATGTGTGGGTATATAGCGCAGATGGTGGGTACCAGAACGCCTCTAGGCGCATTTTGTGTTCGGTTCACGCTCTGCACGGTTCTGTTACCGGTCCACTCTGTGCTACAGATGTTTGCTGTAAATGGCAGAGGTTGACCACTCCTTTTGACTGACAGGAACAGCTGTTTTTAAAGTGAGGGGCTGGTTCCGGGGAATAAAACAGCTGTGCATCTTTTACAGGGTGGATTCTCTGCCCTGCCATCCACTCTGGGAAGTGATGGGGTCGAGGGCCGTGTGAGCATCCGAGGGAAATGTGTGGGGAGCAGGAGAGAGGGGCCGCAAAGGAGACCACAAAGGTGCAGAGCCGTGGGGAGGGGGGGCTGGGGGATAGATACATCGACACACAAGATGGAGGGGAGGGATAAGGGAGGCGCTGTCATGTGGAAATGGAAACAAGAACAAGAAGGGACAACAGGCCAAAGAAAACGACGCAGAGCGATTTTGGGAAGGGAGGGAAATATAATTAGAGGTGAGAGAAACAGATGCGCCAGAGAGGGCTGCAACTGGAGGGTGAAGGAGCGCCGAGGGAAGAGGCAGTCAGGAACACATGAAGCACGAGGGGGGGGGGGTGGCAGGGGAGAGGGGGTTCTTATGAGGCAGAGTTTGGGGGAAAATAACGTGGCAGTGATTCTTCCTGAGGGAGGTGGACACCTAAGCATTAATAGGGCAGAAGTGTAAGGTAGAATGAGCCAGAGGTGAGAGGGAGATTGAGGAAGAGGCGAGATTGAGGCAGAAAAGAGTGGGAGAAAAATGAGGCAGAGTGAGGTAGAGGTATGAGGCACTTATGCAATATGTGATTGAGGTAAAAGGAAGTGAATCTACACAAGAGAAGGGAGGCAGCAGCATACACTTCGGTGATGTGAGAGGTAGAAAGAGATGAGGCAAAGGTACGATGGGGTGAGGAAAAGATAAAGCGGCAAAGGTGAGAGGCTGAGAGAGACAGAGGGTCGTGTGAGGCAGAAATGAGTGGGTTTCAATTTAGTTTGCAAATCTAATACTTGGTCTTCGTGTTTTTGTTAATTCTTTTTTCTATTCGGTAACCTCTGGCCAAAACACTACGGAAATAAAACAATTAACCATTTGTATTGACCACAGTTTTCTGGAAGGGGCGCGGGTTAGCTGACTAGGAAACAAATAAGGAATACCAATAAAATGAAACAAGTGGTGCGGGAACGGGCACACGGAGAGCGGGAGGGGGGGCAGGGGCGGGAACGGGCAGACAGAGCGGGAGGGGAGTCGGGAACGGGACAGCGGGAGGGGGGCGGGCAGGCACACGGACAGCGGGAGGGGGGCGGGCAGGCACACGGACAGCAGGAGGTGGGCGGGCAGGCACACGGACAGTGGGAGAGGGGCGGGCAGGCACACGGACAGTGGGAGGGTGGCGGGCAGGCACACTGACAGTGGGAGGGTGGCGGGCCCGTAACAGACTGGAGAGAACACATTAATCACAACAAAAATGTTGCCTGTGTGATAAACTAAGAGTAGTTTCAATTAAGTTTGCAAATCTAATACTTGGTCTTCGTGTTTTTGTTAATTCTTTTTTCTAAAAACAATTAACCATTTGTATTGACCACAGTTTTCTGGAAGGGGCGCGGGGTTAGCTGACTAGAAAACAAATAAGGAATACCAATAATATGAAACAAGTGGTGCGGGAACGGGCACACGGAGAGCGGGAGGGGGGGGCAGGGGCGGGAACGGGCACACGGAGAGCGGGAGGGGGGTCGGGAACGGGACAGCGGGAGGGGGTGGGCAGGCACACGGACAGCGGGAGGGGGGCGGGCAGGCACACGGACAGCGGGAGGGGGGCGGGCAGGCACACGGACAGCGGGAGGGGGGCGGGCAGGCACACGGACAGCGGGAGGGGGCCCGTAACAGACTGGAGAGAACACAATCACAACAAAAATGTTGCCTGTGTGATAAACTAAGAGTAGTTTCAATTAAGTTTGCAAATCTAATACTTGGTCTTCGTGTTTTTGTTAATTCTTTTTTCTATTCGGTAACCTCTGGCCAAAAGACTACGGAAATAAAAAAATTAACCATTTGTATTGACCACAGTTTTCTGGAAGGGGCGCGGGGTTAGCTGACTAGGAAACAAATAAGGAATACCAATAATATGAAACAAGTGGTGCGGGAACGGGCACACGGAGAGCGGGAGGGGGGCAGGGGCGGGAACGGGCACACGGAGAGCGGGAGGGGAGTCGGGAACGGGACAGCGGGAGGGGGCGGGCAGGCACACTGACAGAGGGAGGGGGCGGGCAGGCACACGGACAGCGGGAGGGGGGCGGGAACGGCAAGAAAGGCACTCACCTGGACTTCCTCCGGCGGCGGTCGGCCGCGGAATGACCAAATGAAACCTCGACGAGTGAAAAAATAAACCCCGCCCACCGCCGCACTGACGTAGGCAAAAGGGAAAAATTCTACGGAACGCCCACGAGTCGCCTCGAAGAATGACGGACGTCTCTCTCTTCCAATGGCGCGCCTCCATTTATGGAGCTAGCCAATGGAAGACAGAGACGGGACTAAGCCAACACTCTAAACAAAAGATTTCGCCTGCGCCGAAAAGCTGCGTGGCAGCTTTCGACGAGGCGAAACCTAAAAAGGATAAGGGGGAAGCTTTATGGGACCTCTTTTGCTTAAAATTACGGTATGCTTGCTGAATGAAATTTGCTAGTCTTATATTTAAGACTGTATTTTCAGGGTTCAAAGCCACAATAATGGCTTGCCTTCAGGTCCGGGCACCCAGCCTATTCCATTCAGCTTTAACTTTGCCCCTGTGTTGGGAATTAAAGAGTGGGCAAAGGCAGACCACATGCAACAGAGTTTCAGCCGTTTTACCACACCCTCTACAAGTTAGGTCTTCCACCGTGCGTCGCCGGGAAGGCAGGTCTTGCAGAAATCGCCAGTCACCCATTCTAATAGCTATAAGACTATGTTTTAGCTACAGTGAGTATGTACAAGACAGGTAAGTGGCGGGGGCTAGCCGTCTGTACGAATTTACGAGAGCCCAAGCGTGACTACGTTTCGCAAAGAGTGCTTTATCTGTGGTAAGTGATCTCATTCTCACATTTTTTAATGCCCATTTTAAATGCTGTCTGACTGGGGTCAAGGACCCATAGGTCACTCGCTGACATTTGATGAATGGCGTCCTTAAAAAGGCGACCAAACGTTCCACCTGGACTTTTACGGGTGATTTCTAGCCAGACTAGAGATTCTAATGTGCCTGGGTCCGCTTGTCTCAATTTGTGACAGAGGTTTAGATATGAGCAGACGTTGGAAGCCACAGTTTAGTAACCCCATCTCTAATCTTAGATGTGCTGCAAAAGCAGAATTTGGCCCCATGGAGAAATCTTATGTATTCTAGTCGTGTGTTGATTTAAAGCAATGTCCTATTTGCCCCTGAATATCTCTATACCGTATGATAGGGTAGGGCCAATTTTCACTCTCATGACTTCCAAAAGAGGCGTTAGTGTTGGGCCTGAGAGACCCGCAAGGGTCGTAGCTTTAACTGCGATCTCATTGCGCTGTTTTATAAGATTACGTCTGGAGTCCAGGTGGACACCTAGATATTTGTACGACTGGCCTATAGCGAGGCTTGTGTTGTGAAATGACCACCGGCATGTCGTTTCTTACCAAACAGGACAACTTGCATTTTCTTGAGGTTGACCTCTAGTTGGTTTGTGGTCGTATAACTAAGCAGTTTGTCGAGGAGCCTTTGCAGCCCGACCCTGGTAAGGCTAAAGAGAACCAGGTCATCAGCGTACAGAAGGTTACTTAAAGCCGTGCCTCCCACCTTTGGGGGATGACTATCGTCCAGAGTGCTTGACAGATCTGATATAAACAGGTTGTAGAGAAGAGAGGCCAGAACGCATCCCTGCTTCACACCTTTGGTTGTCATAATTTTACGCCAGAGATGTGTGCCGGACCCCAACTTCACCCGGACCCAGGTACGGGAGTGAAGTTGAATGATTGCCTCCACTAGTTCATCAGGAATCCCCCCACTTCCTTAGTTTTTCCCATAGAGCCGCGCTAGGGACCCAGTCAAATGCTGCTTTGAAATAAACAAAGCAGCAACGCACTGACAAAGATGTTGAAAGTGCTTTGTCGACAATGGTTGACACTACTAATAGATTGGTCCTGGTCCCTGAGTTAGCAACAAACCCCGTCTGGTTCATCCGTATCAAGTTGTGTTCCTTTGCCCATAGCCTCAGGCCCTCCAAGAGGAGGCCTGCGTAATGCTTAGCCTCAATGTCCAAGAGGGCAATGAGTCTAATTGTTCAGCGAGGCGCGGGATCCTGATTTATAGATTAGGTGGATTATGGCTCCCCGCCATGAGTCAGGGATTGTTGCAGTTTTCAAAGCATAATTAAAAAGGTTTGTTAGTGTTCCTGACCAGAAGGCTATGTCAGATTTAAACAGACTCTGTGGCAGGCCATTTGGGCCCGGTGCTCAGTCTGATCTTGCTTTTGTCACTGCTGTGGCAACCCTTTCTTCAGTAACCTCAAGGTCCTCGTTGACAGAATATGAGCACTCAGTCGCTCTTGGGGGGCTGTATCCTGTTGGTCCTGGGTGTTCTGAAGACCTGTAGTGGTCGGTGAGGAATATTGCCCAATCTAATTCTTGGATATTTGCTGATCCAAAGCTCGATGTGCTCGGGTTTGTGTGGGTAATTAGGGCCCAAAATTTTCTTGAGTTTTTACTCTTACTCTCCCTCACCAATTTGCACCAGAATTGGTTTTCGTGCGTCTGTTTATCTTTAATCATCGTCAGCCTGAAAGACTTTTGGGCAGCTTGGTAAAGGTTTAAGCATTCGCTATTCCCCGGAGATTTTGCAAGTAACCACAAAGCGTTGTTTCTGGCTTTCTTAAGTGACTTTGTCTGTATTGACAGTGTGAACTTGCGAGGCTGGATTGGCCTTTGGGCCTGCTGTTTTGCTGGAAAAAGGTTGGTCAGGTGAGAGCAGAGCATCGACCATGTCGCAATCAGTGAGGCATCTTGGTCGATTCCGCCTCTTATGGTGTCCATGCTTTCTTGTAGGATGTTCAGGCTAATGTCTTCACTCCACTTGAGGCGCTTTAGGTTCTCCGTGTATATTCCCCGGCAGGTTGAAGGAGCAGGTTTATGATTCACTGGTTTTGTGTTAAAGGATAGGACCTGGGGCCTATGGTCACTTTCGATTCGAGGGTGGATGCGGAAACTGGCCAGACAGTGAAGCAAGGCTGAATTGCAGATGGTGTAGTCCAAGTAAGATTGCTTGCTGCCATTTGTCCAAGACCAGTTTGGAGGGGTGTCACCCGCGACCTGCCATTGATTATCAGGTAGCCTGCGCTGTAAAATCGCATCACACAGAGTTCGCCCAGTCGGCAGTGAGCTTGATTGGGCGGTTTGTTTTGTGTCACGGTCTCAGTGATGAAAAATAAGAAAGGCCCTTCAATGTCTGCTAGTTTACCTTGGAACAAGTTGGTGTTAAAATCCCCTGTGACAATACAATCTGAGTTGGGGTGTTCCGCGGCTATGTCGCTCATAATTTCCGTTAGACGAGCCAGGTGAACATTTTTTGTGCGCGTGCTTGGGTTAATGTACACGTTTAGAACGAAAAGTGAGCGCTGATTCCGCCATGAGTTGATTTTGACCCCCGAGTAGCCAGTCTTCATCAATGGATAATCGTGAAATTGGGCCTTTTAAGTTGATTGATATGTATATTGACAGGCCCCCTTTAGAGTGACCGTAGCGGCTGTCCCTGAGTGCTGGTTTCCATAGTTCAGTGAAGCCAATAATGGGACATCCTTGTAAGGCCCAGGTTTCCTGCAGGACTATTACTGCATGTTCACATAGAAAGGAAAGAGTTTCAGGGTTCGTAATTTTCTGATGAAGTCCACTTATGTTCCAAGAACACATTAAAAAGGTGGAATCTGCTTGTCGGTTAAGCACAGTTGCTGATGAAGCTACTAGGGGGATTGACTTTGCCAGCGATTTGTGCTTGGGGCCCCTGCACTCTACTTTGAACGGTCATTCTAAGCTTTTGGTTGACAAGATGAATGGGAGCCACTCCCATCCTTGACTTGTGTCAACATTGGAGACCACTGTTGGAGGGGTTTTATACTGTTCTTAATTTTTAACAAAGGAGGGATGGAGAGGGAAAAGTGGATTCTGTCTCCCCTGGCAACTATCATAAACAAAAGGAATCCACTAGGTGGACGGCGGTTGTTACCACAATGGTGGGGAGCAACCAGTGTTGTTAAAATACCCCTCACACACCAACAGGCCCCTTGGTGTCATGCTTCATCATCGGGGTCTTCGCAAACCTCTACGGAATGCGGCGTGCTACGACTTCACGACTACGTCAGGTTTGCGAAGACCCCGATGATGAAGCATGACACCAAGGGGCCTGTTGGTGTGTGAGGGGTATTTTAACAACACTGGTTGCTCCCCACCATTGTGGTAACAACCGCCGTCCACCTAGTGGATTCCTTTTGTTTATGATAGTTTTATACTGTTCTTCAGGTCCTGACGCGTTTTTAAAATCAAATACGTTCTGGGGTGTTCCTCCGGTCTGGTGGCTCCATCTTTTCGAGGTGGTGTTGGCTGGTTTAGTAAGGTAGTGGGGTAGCCTGGAGTGGAATATGGGTACACTCGGATGCCCCAATCCCGCAAAGTGGCCTTGTGGTCCAAAAATGCTCCTGCCCAGCTGGCCGACTTAAGTGACACCAGGGTTACCTCAGATGGTTGGGTGCCTCTTGGAGGGAGGAATTCAACAGATTCAATATCGTCTGATACCAGACCTGCGAGCCCTTGGATGCCATCCACTAGTTTTATTATGTTCGACCTGTTAAGGATGTCTTGCCGACCCTTTGATTTATATTCCGGTGCAAGTAGAATATGGAAATATGGTGAATAGTTTTTGTTCTCGTTACTTTTTAAACTTGGGGCCGTCTTATTGGATTTATTAGGTAACAGGCCTGCGTCTAGTTCCTGCTCCTGTTGCGTCGGGCAATGGGGGGCCTTCCACAAAGGCTGACTATTTTTGGGCAAAATTGTTTTTTGGTTATGAATTGTTTTTGTGAAGTTAATTCTTGTTATTGTGGAGTCCACCGGAGACGAAATTGAGGCTAACACTGATTTAGGTTTTACTTGGGTCACTGTGGACCAAGGTAAGCTTAGTTCGTCGGTTTTCATCCTTGGCTTTTCTATGACAGTGCTGGGCTCATCTATTGCTGTTCGCGCCGCTCGCTCGGTTAGATCATGGGAACTCCCCGCGGTTAGTTGGATGATGGATGCTAGTGGGTCCCTTTTGGATTGTTGACACTAGAATTTACTAGGGGTGATGGTGCAAATGTCTCACTTAGAACTTTTTTGTTAGCTGCCGTTGCAAAGACGGGAAAGAATTCCGGGTGGACAGCTGTTGTTTTTGCCCTTGTTTTATTTCTCTGTTTGCGCAGGCGTTTGCGCTCTCTTACTACAAGGTGGTAGAGGAGGTGACAGAACTTCCAATTTAGAGGGGGCCAAGGTCACTAAACTGGCCGTTGGCCCTGTCACTTGGTGGTCCGTGCATATTGTGCGCCCACTTGGGGCCCGGCGTTTTCAGTCGTTGCTTTGGTCGGGTCAAAACCCGTTAGTGCTGATTGAGGTTGGCCAGATTTTAACTGCTCGCTCGGCTGGTTTGGACAGAGAACTGTTCCCCCGCTTGACTTAGTGCCTTTGTTTGTGATAGTCCACGGGTTAGCTCGCTCTTGGGTCGTGTCTGGCATTTTTTGCAATTGCGGACAGGGAGTTATGAATGAGTTGCCTCCCTTCAGCAGCTTGACTTCCTTTATTACACTGGTTAGGAAGTCTGGAAGCGAAGAGAGTGAATCAATATTTGGGGAGCAGCAACAGACCAACTGTATGAGCTTTGTCGAGGCTTGCGCTCCTAGTATTAAGTTGTTCAGTTTATCGAGTTGATTATCGATCCCTGCCGTGAACAACGCTAGGATGTTCAGAAGGTCGACCTGCACATCCAGTTTGTCCGAATGGTAATTTAATGCGTTGACTGTTTGTTGAAAGGTTTGAAGAAGTGGAGGCCAAACCCCAGTTGCTGTAGGCTCTTCTTGGTTAGGCTTTAGGTTTGACATATGGTTAGCGAGGTTTTGTGTGTTTTTAAAGAAGAATGACAGGTCCGCTAAGAGCTGGTCATTTGGGTCAGATTTTTTGAGCAATTTTTGTGGTGATGTCGTTATTGCTGCTGGTGGTGAAAATGCAATATGCTGGGGGCTTTACACGTCAAAGTACTCCTTAGGTGTACTTATAGTTTGAAGTAAGTGGGACGGTTGAGATGTTGCGCGCATGCGAATTTTGCGCATGGATTTGTGCAAGAGTTAGTGGACAATGAGGAACCGTTGTGGCTTCCTTTAGCGCGACAAGATCTTGTCGGGAGGTGTTAGTGTTTCTGGTTTCTGAATTTGATCTGTAAGAGAACTTGGGTTATGCTGTAGGTTCACCGGAGAGAATTGCAACGGGCATAATCCTTGCATGTCCTCTACAGTGGGTGAGAGTTGCTGACCAAGTTGCGGTTCTAAATGGTAACTAAAAAGGTTTTGTTTGAAGCTTGCACCCCCCAGCCGGGCCGGGGTCAAGACGTTAAGTGCTGATCCAAAAATATAAACTCCCGGGGGTTGAGCTGACTTTTTAGTTTTCGCTGGCCACTGTAGTGGAGATAGCGGTTGTAGGGGGGTGGGGGGGGTTGGCGTACTTGTTTCGGCCTGCTGGTCCGAGGCTACAAAGTTGGTTGACTCCTGGGACTGGGACTTTGAAAGAGCGTTGGTCGTTGTTGAATTTTTTTTAAAGTAGTCCAACAAGTTCGAGGGTTTTAAGGCATTTGGCATGTCCGTACTCTTGCCTTTATGACTAGGGTTACAGCAGCCGTCTGCCGAAGATTTTGCCGCAGTCGCTGTTTCCTGGCAGGCCCGGGAGGACTTGGGGTTACCCGGATGGGGCTCCTCATTGGATGCCGGCTGTTTTGATTTCCTCCGTTTTGGTGCTGCTGTGGTCTTTCTTACTTTCCCAGATCTCATAGCTTTGGTTAATTTATTGAATCCGATGCTGTGCTGGGGTGGCTGTGGTGGCTAAGGTGGCTGGGGTGGGACTGCCGAAGCTATTGAAAGTCTAAGAGGAGTTGCAGTGCCTTAGAACTCTGATGACTCTGATGGCTCTGATGGATCTGGGAATTCTGCCAATTTTGACGTCACTGACTGGCTAACTGATGTTGTGCTGTTAATTTGTGTTCTGCACTGTCGGAGGGATTTAGATTGTCCCGTCTTCGAAGAGCTGCTGGTTAGTGGATGGCTGACTGAGATGCACTTTTACACTTCTGTGGGCGTATGCCCATGCCTCGTCGTTAACTAAGTCATGGCACCCCCCCCCCCGCTCTTTAACTTTTACCAACCCCAATCCGCTTGTCCGCGACCACCCGCACGCACCGCACCACTCGAACCTGGACAGGACTGGACTAGACTGGGAGTCAAGACCTCGTCTCCGTTAACCCCCTGCCAGATGGGGTCGCACAGATAGTGGAATAGGGGGGGTCAGTCGACTCAATCAGCCAGTCGACGGCCCGAGCAGGCAGTGAGGCCGGCTGTCGCTCGACAGACTCTGGGGAGGGAGGCGGGGGGAGCAGCCCCAGAGCTGGAGAGAGCAGCCCGGTGCCCCACAAGGCCGACTGGCTAAGCTGGCAGATGAAAGCAGCGCAGCAGCGGACGCTGACCGGTGCAAGAGAGAGCTCCCTACGGGGCCATTGAGGGCAGACACAGGGAATAACCAGGGAGTACAGAGGGTACAATTTGGCATGCAACTCTGTGCGACGACGTGCGGTTCAGGGGGTAGAGGGGAGGGGTTAACAGGGGGATACGGCCTTACCGTTTCGACCAACCAGCCAAGTGCCCTGCCCACTACCAACAGTGGCAGGGGCGGCAGAGACGGCCACACGCCTCTCCACGCCCTCAATTCCCCCGCACGTTTCTTGCCGACTTACCGGTGTACCACCACTGCCATCAAAGTCCCGGCCCTGAGCCTGGCCCGGTCCCGGTCCTGACAATGCAGACAATGCCCAGAGGGGGAAACAGGCTCTGCTTCCCGGCCACAGCCGCTCGCCTCACCTTAACCTTGCTGTGCGGCCACCGCCCAACTCCGCCCACCTCACCACGCCTCGCCTAACGGCACGTCCGGACAGACAGCTACAGTTCCGTTAGTGGGACGCGGCCAAGAGTCAAAGTGTTGTGAATCGTAAATAATGCTACAAATAATGGTAAAAATAAAACTCAAAAATAAAAGACATCTTAGATATACACACATTAGGAAACTGGAAAAGAGTTATCCTAGACAGCCTGGCACAGTTGCTCCAGAAGGGCAAGAGCAGCAGCAGATCGCTCCTGGTCACCAGCCAATATTATCTTTATTAGGATACCCCTGCAATCTCAATATTGTGAAGATAACACTCATTATGGTGGAGTTTCACTTTAAGAGACGAACATTCATATGGTGTATGTATGATTAACTAAAACTGCAGCAAGGCTCGTGCTTCAGCGTCACATCCGGTATAAGTAATCCGTGGTTTAAATGGGGCCACTTAACTCAGGCTTGGGGTCGGATGGAATGAATGAGTGCAGCAGACTGCTTGGCGGGCTCGTGGCCATGTCATGCAGTTCTCATTATCTGCTGCTATATTTTCAGCCTCTGCTTTAAAAACGTGCATCCAATTGCCGGTGGGAAGCACAGATAGGGTCCGATAAGCAAAGCAGGTGGATGCGTTAAGCTTGACTGTCTCACGTCGTCAAGAAGGAGCTGGACCGTCCGTGAAAATCCACTGGCTGAAACCTAAGCGTATCCTGATGATTTGATCTAAGGCCAGCTGGGAAAATGTTTGGCGATGTGGGCAGGAAGAGCAATGGGCTGCGAAGGTTCATGTAGCGGAGCAGCTGGGGAGAGGTACAGGCATGGAGGGGTGCGGACAGACATGTGGGCACAAACAGGGAAAGGGAACTGTGCGGCCAGGGAACGGTATAGGCTCGGAGAGCTGTCAGCTGGGAGAAGGGCGGACAGATAACTGCGGGTTGTGAACAGGTTGGGACACCTGCTGGCAGGAAGATGTGGTGCAGGCTTAGCCATGAAATGGATCCCAAAAAACCCCCCAAGCCTGTTACATATTGCTGAAACACACAAGCAAAACTTTGGTAAAACTGAAAGTTGTTAATCACGCCTCACATATCAGCTCCTGCCTTTAATGCGCGTTTTCATCCGCCTCCGCCGGCCGCCCCTGAATCTGTGCGAAAGGGAAAGTGTGGCAGAGCACGAGAGGAGACGGGCGCGTTCACAGCCCATGTCTCCTAAAGCGCAGGGTCACAGCCCTGCTGACGAGCTTACCAAACACATTGCAGACAATGGCTGTGACTGCGTGCCTTAGGAGACACGCGCTGGGAAAAGGAGAGTGTGGGAGAGAGAACGAGAAGAGACGCGCGCGTTCACAGCGCGTGTCTCCTAAAGAGCACGGGCATAGCCATTGACTCCAAACAGTTTATTAAGCTCATGCACCTCTCCTGTCCCACTTCGCTACCTACACGGCGACAATAAGTCTCGCTGGCGTCAGCGCTTCGCCCTGCGACGCCACCGAGACCTAAAAAAGTGTCTCCCACCACATTATCGCAGCCCAGCAGGGGACCACTGGGGGATCTTAAGGAGGTTTCCTGGGCAGTGAAGGGTTCTTCTGCTACATGCATATAGTTTGAGAATGGAAAGGGGTGAAAAACAACAGCAGCTGCTGCTGCAATGTAAAAAAACAGATATAGCAGCGAAAATACAGTACTCCGAGGCCCATTTTTTTCAAATGGGTTAGAGGGGCATTTTGCAGCCAGAAGAAATATCACCTTACCCAACTGGAAGAGCTGCAACAGCCCCAATGGGAAAAGGATTAAGTGTGTGCTTATATGCAATGCTTAGGGAGCACACAATGAGGTCGTAGATGGGCTAAGATACCCCTCTGCCCCCCATTAATAATCTACCCTTTATTGGTCTCATGTGGGCAACTCCTTACTGAGAAAGTACCCCCTTCTTCTGAATAAGTTTCCAAAACCTGAGCATCTGCTTGGCCCAATCAATGCCAATTGAAAACCCAAATCCTATAGATGCATTTGTAAGGCTAGACAAATACATTTTATGCTGTACCATACTGTATGATAGCTCACTTGAGGCCAGCGGAAGGGACTCCGTTCAAGATGCATGGAATCCAAACGTGACATGCTTGACACATGATTTTGGTGTTTAACGAATGTTAATTCTATGGCAGGACCAGATGCTCAGATTATGTTTCTCATCTTTACTACTCACTTTAACTGCAGCCAATTAAAAAATGGTAAAACATATAAACACTACAAATCCCATGAGGCTTTGAACCACGCTTCCACAAACCACCAATCGGAAGAGACCAATGTCTATAAAATTGCGAGGCACCATCTTACTCCTTTCTTTGCTGCTTCGCAGTCAAGATAAGTGAGTACCTTGGATTCCATGATATTCTTTTGGCTACGGATTATTGTTTATGCTCACATGATTGTGCTTACGATTTCTATTCGTTTGCACGTTGCCCGATTTTAATTGCAATGTCCGTATGTTTTAACTATTAGTCTTGCCCGATCATATTCCATGTATTGATCAGCGTCCCATCCACTCGCCCCCCCCCCCTCCCCCCACCGGCATTGTTCTTACGGCGCATGTTGCGCCACCTTCATACCCTTTCCTCTCCACTCTCAGCTTTGCCCGCAGCCGTTGTCCAAGCCGCCGGGCAACTGCACACCGCGCTCTTCGCCCAGGGAGTGGTCTTTCACAGGCGCAAGGACCTGTAGGCAGCCCAATTGGGCTGCATACCCGCAACCTCAGGAGCCTGCATGCGCTAGTGCACACTGCAGTCTCTAGTCTTTTAGCTGTAACAACTGGCCCGGGCTGAAAGAACAGGGCTCCTCAGCAGTTTGCAATGCCTGTACTGGGCCAATTTTCATATTTTCTATTTGACATTTTTTTACCCCTGCCCATGACTGGCTATTACATTTGCTATTTAATAATTTTGGAACGTCTATCTGCTTCTTAGGCTGTTAGGGCCCCACCCCTGAAGTCCTATTGAAGCCGTCTAGGGTACCTGGCAGCTTTGATGCAGCTCCTTTTTGCTCCTACCATACGCCCTATACGTACAAGTTACTTACCTTCGGTAACAATGTATCTGGTAGAGACTATTCTAGCCGCAGATTCCTTACGTAGAATTATCCCCAGTGGTGAGACTGGATCCGGAAAATCTTTTGCCACAGCATCCCTGCGCGCCGGGGGGACGGTATCACGCGACTCCGCCCAGGCGTTGTCCGCGTACGTGACGTCAGCGAGGTCAGATAAGTCCTACCTCGGCGCGCCTACGTCAGTTTTCTTCACAATGCGGAAGCATCAGACAAAACTGTGGGAGTATGGGAACAGTGTGCGAAAAAACAGAAAAAGTGGAAAAAAGAATGTTGATTAACACCACCATAAGGAGCAGTGCCAACAGTGCAGTACGCAAAAGGCAGGGAAAGAAGTAAACAGCACAGCCCCGAGCAGCCACCCAGCCAGTATGTAGACAGTTACCCCCCTTGAGACAAGAGGCATATGCAAAATGTCATGACAACATGTAGCAGGACTACAACCCAAACCAAGAACAACGAAGGGGAACCAGTTCCAAGACAAACAGGAATGACAAACCTCCAAGGCAACCCCAGCACAGAGTGCGACAACCCCCAAAGGAACAAAGGGCAAAGGCACGGGCAGATGACCACAACAGAGAGCTTAGTAGAGGGGCAAGGACCCTTAGTAACAAAAGGGGGAGGGGGGAGGGACGAGTAAAGGCAAGCCCCAATCCTGGAGAAACCAGAGCAGAGGGGCACAGGAGTACCTATAAATCCATCCTCCAATGTGCCAAAGAGGAAGAAACAAGACAAATCTTCCTGTCAAAAAGAACGAAAGAATGCACTCACAGAAGACCTAGCCACACACCAGGTGGCGAGTGCAGAAGACCAAGCCAAAGGTCCTCGCAAAACAGGGTAGGGTGGGCCATGTAGGAATCTCCGGCTAGAATCGTCTCTATCAGATACATAGTTACTGAGGTAAGTAACTTGTACATCTGATAGAGACTACTAGCCGCAGATTCCTTAACGTAGAATTGATAGCTTAGCCATACCCACTGGGAAGGAGAGTTTGCAAAAGGACCCCAACACCCTGGACATAACAGAGGGGCCCAGAGAGGACTAGTCCAATGGATAGGGAGAGGAGCCTCGTACCCCCAGGCAAGGGGAACCCCTACAAGCAGAACACCACCGACCCCAAGAGGGGTGTGGCAAGAAGAATAGAAGAAGAAAGAGTATCCCGTTCACACTCAACAGAGGAAACCAGGGCAAAGCCAGGGGAGGCCGAAGCACCCCACACCCCTACAAGGCAACAGAACCTCCATCTAATGCCAAGGCAAGGAAGAGGAACCACCTAGAGGGTCCAAGGAGACTAGGGAAAATAAGGCATGCCCCCTCACCACGAACACACCCTGCGAAGAGGGCAGCTGAGCCCACCACAGCCGGAAGTCAATAGGTTGACAGCAATAAAGCAGTCGGAGGTAGGAAGAGAGCCATGGGGCACCCAGGAAGACCAGACAGGCTGCACCTGAAAGAGGGAGGAACACAAAAACCATCTCAGCCCCAGGACAGAGAACATGAGGGCGAAGAAGGGCCCAGACACTTCAGAGAGGGGTCCACACACACGACCAGAAAAGAAGCAGAACCAGAGCCACGACGCCAGGTCGCAAACAGCAGGTCAGACCTGGCGAACAGTGCAGCAACCCCGGAGAGGGACACCACGGGGCGCCATCAAGACATTCCAATCCAGCAATAAGGGAATTGCACCTGCAACGTACATGAAAGCCATGGAGAGCCGAGGCCCGAAGGCAACCACAACTCCCCAGCACAGAACAAGCTATATAACAGCTACCACTGCCCCACATAGGGTATGTTAAGTCCCAAGAGATGGGTACCCTCTTAAGAAGAAACTTCTGCAGCAGAGGACAACAGAAAGAGCCGCAGGGAAAAACCCCAACAGAAGGCTTGTCAAGCAGCCAAAGAGAAAAAAAAGCAGATATAATCTCAGGGCAAACCTGGTGTAGATAACCCAAAACAACAAGCATTTGCAATGCAATAGGTCTCGCATTAGGAAAGTTTGAGTTATTGGTATTGTAAATGACACATTTTTTATGTATGTGTTGGTTTTGGAAATTGCGCAATTAATAGCTTTGTCATTTACAATGCCAATAGTTTTAACGTTTGCAAATGTGCCACTTATAGCATTTGTAATGCAATATGTGTTGTATTTACGTGGCTTAGATGTATTGATATTCCAAATAATGGTTTAAAAAAAATGGAATAACTAATACGTAAGTAAAAGTGATTGTAATTTATAATGGCAATAGCTTAAACTTTTGTACATAACTTTAGTGAGATTATGTTTTGTGTATTTTATTGTGCCGAAAATCCAAGAACAAAAGTGAAAAATTAACATCTTTTTGTGACATTTGAAATAAAGCTCGAAACATTGAAAGAAAATATTTGAAACAGTTGTTGTTGAATGGTTGCACAGAGTGATGCCGTGGGGGGTGCCGAGGGATGCCGTGGGGGGTGCCGAGGGATGCCGTGGGGGGTGCAGAGGGATGCCGTGGGGGGTGCAGAGGGATGCCGTGGGGGGTGCCGAGGGATGCCGTGGGGGGTGCCGAGGGATGCCGTGGGGGGTGCCGAGGGATGCCGTGGGGGGTGCCGAGGGATGCCGTGGGGGGTGCCGAGGGATGCCGTGGGGGGTGCCGAGGGATGCCGTGGGGGGTGCCGAGGGATGCCGTGGGGGGTGCCGAGGGATGCCGTGGGGGGTGCCGAGGGATGCCGTGGGGGGTGCCGAGGGATGCCGTGGGGGGTGCCGAGGGATGCTGTGGTGGTGCCGAGTGATGCTGTGGTGGTGCCGAGTGATGCTATGGTGGTGCCGAGTGATGCTATGGTGGTGCTGAGTGATGCTATGGTGGTGCTGAGTGATGCTATGGTGGTGCTGAGTGATGCTATGGTGATGCGATAGAGTGAGTGCAATGGATAGATAGAGTGAGGGTGATAGATAGAAAAATAGATAGAATGAGTGCGATAGATAGAGTGAGGGCGATAGATAGAGTGCCTTTCCATGTGGAACAACAGCTGCCAACGTCCCTCTGGTGACGTTAACTTACCACTGTAGTGACAACATCGACAAAAGGTCCACACTCTAAAGAACAGGGGATTACCACTTACCCCGGCAAGTCTCAGTGTTGACAGTATGAAGGACATATGGTCAACCACAGAACAGTCTAGGCTCCAGAGCATGGGACAACAGTCTATAAAGAGGGGCGGGATGACATGCGTGGGGATGGATTCAAGTCTTCAATTTTTCACCTCTTATTAAAGTTTGGAGGTCCTGAGGTGCTGAGCATACTACTCACCAATCTCCAATACTGGAAGGAGGGATAGGCAGTGTCTGAAGCTTCATCCAGATAATCCCGGCTTTAGGGTGGGAAGATGCTGGGAGATACGGGGGAGAAGTGGAGATACAGGAAAGCCAGGCTTATATAATGAACCCTATTCCAAGTCTATAGTTTAGAAGCTCACCAAGTAAAAGGACGAAGGTTGACAGAAATGGGCTTACATTGGACTACTGAAAGGAACCCAGAAAGACAGCCCTGAAAAATATGATTTGTGACATAGGGAAACTGTAATGTTCATTTATTAAATCCCTTGCCACGCCCAACGTTCCTGTGTCCATAACCTCATGCGATGAAATAGCTGTCATTGAGAAAAAAATTAATTTCAGTGTATGGACCTGGTTTTGCTTCTAATAAGTAAACTGTAGATTTTTGAATCCATTAATAAAAAGAACCTCATGAACCATCAGCCAAAACATCTTGGTTTCTAGGCAATCGTTCTATGGCTATTCAAATGGGACTATCAACAGCTGATTTCTATACAATTAATGCCTACTAATTTAGATAAAATCTATATTTGTTCACGTTTTGACTTTGAAATATTCTCCAGTTTAAATTCACTTTTGAAGCGCAGCTCTGCACATGTGGAACTGAGTACATATATATTTTCCCAAATGTAATTAAATGTTTATGTATCAGTATAGATGCAACTACCTATGAGTAGTTTCAGAACCCTTTAAAAAGTTGGAAAAATATACATTTACTCAAAATGTGAACGTTTGCTTCATCGCAATAATTTACGAATTTGACAATCGTCATCATAAAGATATCATGTGCATGTGTGTACGACGTCCTTTGGGCAGTTTAAAAACTCAGCAAGGACGTGTACCCTTGACAAGTACTGCGCTTTAATGCATTTCCTTAAAAGTTAAGAGCTATATAGGGAAACAGATGCAGTTAAATAACGTGTGGCGCATGGTCCCTGTACTGCACAGATATTTGTAACTACAGCGTACCGATGCGTTCAGCTACTTTTTTCGCAGTTTTTCCTTGAAACAGAATCCCGGTTTCTTTTATTTTATGTGTTTCGTTTATGGAACAAATGATGGTGCATTTTCGTGAAACCTTACACAGGAAGAAGAAGATGCAGTTTTGTTCAGTTCCTACTGACTTACACAAGCGAATTAAAGACCGGGCTCAGTAAGGGTGTAGACATGTTCAAGACTTCTACCTAGCTTTTTCTGCCAGGAACAGCTCTGCTTGGTATTACCTAATGCAAACAGAACTAGAAAATCAGATAAGAGTTTGTAAATGGCAAACTAGGTTATCCCAACCACTGGCTGCTCTTGGATTGTTATTGTATGGTCTTATACGTGGATGTCTATTTTAACTTACTTTAAATTGTTGTTGCAAATAGTGATAGTATCTGTCTTAGAATAAGATTAATTTTGTAGTTAATGAATCAAGGCCCTTATCTTACTGAGAAAATAACCCTCGCCACGGGGTTTGAAAAAAATGCTATCTAGGAATTGGAATTTACAAAAAGAACTCACCCATTTATAAATATGATTTACAAAGAAATAGTTGAAAGCAGCTTTCGGATGAAATAAAGCGCATTCGAATAATGGTGGTGATATCTGGAAGCTTTCTTTCAAGATGAAAGGTTGCTTTTTCCTTGCCGCCCTCGCAGTCGCCCAAGGGTGTTTTGATACAGCCAGAAAACAAGTAGATAAAAGATCCTGGTGGGCTCTATGGCGCTGCAGCGAGTACATAATTAGGGGGGGGGGGGGAGAAATGCGAGACACGGCCGTGAAAAGTGAGAAGCGGGGAGCGGATCCCTTTGAAGTGAAGCTCTCGGAGGCAGGCGGGAGCAAATGGCAAGCGCGTGCATAAGCACATGCACTCGATGAAATCCGCGATGGTTTAGACCTTGGTTTGCCCCCAATACTCTCGTCTATTTATTCCTTGCGGAATCGAATAGACGAGACCTAAAAACACAGTCAAGAAAGGCCGGCCAGCAGCCAACAGAACCAAAGTCCCAACAAGGAGGACTAGAGTGGCCACGAAGCACACAAAACAGACAACTAGGGCGACCTGCCCAAACTGAAGAATACCTCCAAAAACCAGATCAACTCACAGGTCACTGAAGAGAAGGGGAGGAGGAGGAAAGGGAGGAGGAGGTCGAAGCCCCGCCAAGAACCTCCGGATGGCAGAGTGCCAGGGCGTGGAACAAAAGAGTGCCATCAAAGGGATCATCAGCCAGTCGTTCCCGAACATTTTCTGGGAACATACTGTCCCAAAGCCAAGTATGCGGCAAAGGGCAACCGAAGAAGCCATGGCACGACCAAGCACCTCCGAGATGTCCAGAGCGGAGCGAAGAATAAACGCCGCCAGCTCCCGGCCATCCAACATTGGACTACTGAAATCAACCCCCGCATCCTCCTGAGAAGTGGGAGATCCAAGGGACTCCGCCGAGTCCCACCAGCAAGAGGTAGCCCTAGCCAACACAAAGTGCTAAGGGTCCGCATGGCCACACTAGTGAATGCAAACATATTGCACCCCCAAGAGTGTAGCCAGCGGGCCTCCAGTGATGGTGGAGACAACAACGGCAGCAGGGAGGAAAAGGCAGCCCACTAAAGGGGGCTTGAGGCAGAGGGGTGGAGGGAAAGACACCGGGTCACGTGGTGCTGGAAGGTGCCAGTGCAGAAGATGTTGGGGCACCGGATCCCAGTGGCAAGGCACCCCCAAGTCCACATCAGAGAAGAATGGAGCAAACCCTCAAAGGGAAGCAGCAGCTCCCTCCCACCAGAGCCCTGGTGGAGGACTTCCAGATGATCATCTGTGGGGAAATGGGCAACCGGATCACCCATGTGCAAAATGCCCACAGCCGTGGAAACAGAGCGAGCGAAGGCCGCACCCCCCTTCGTAGGGCCCCGCAGTGGGAAAAGCAGCTCCTCCGTGGGCGATGGCTGCAAGCTAAGGCGGCCGTCCCCTAAGCCAACCAGAGTGGGAAAAGGCCAGGTCCGGAAATGAGAAAGAGGGACCGGGAAGTGGGGGACCAGTGACTCCTCGGCAAAAACCGCAGCCGCAGCAACGGCGGGGAGCCATCCTTTGATGATATCAGGGAAAAAGCTACAACGTGGCGGCCCCTCTCCCGCAATAACGACACCAGAAGGCGCCCAAACTCTGGGGAAGAGGGGGCGTCCGAAGAAGAGTCCGAGACCCCCGCCTGTCCGGTGCCGTAGAGTCCGCAACCCAAGGCATGACAACATCATCGTCCGGCGCCAAAGGAAACCCCGGACAGGCCTCCTCCACACCACACAGCGCAGGAGACCGGGACTGTGCCAGAGCTGAGGTGGCGAAGGGACGGCGCCGACTGGACCGACGAGGCAGCCGCCTCCATGGAGGGACGAGAGGGACCGGAGGAATGACAAGGAGCCCCCCAACAGTCTCGATCCATGAGGGGACGATGGGGGTCTGTCGACCCATGTGGCGCCGCCTAGGCTGACTCTACCTCCGACGAGGCAGCCGCCTGCGCGGAGGGACAAGAGGGGCAAGGAGAGGGACGAGAGAGGCAAGGAGAGGAACAAGAGGGGCAAGGAGAGGAACAAGAGGGGCAAGGAGAGGGACTAGGGGTCCCCCGCCAGCCTCGACCCATGATGGGACGAGGGGGGTCTGCGGACCCCTGTGGCGCCGCCAGGGCCAGCAGCTGCTGGCGCCGTAGCGGCGTCACCGCGGCCTCAGACAAGATCGCCGCCTGTCCAGAGGGCGGCGAGGGGCTCGGGGATGCGACCAGAGCCCCAGCGTCCTCCTGCGACACCACAGGGACTCCCGCTGGAGTTTGCGGCGAAGCAGAGGCAAAGACACCACACCTTGCAGGCCTGGAACCGAACCAGTCGGCGCAGGAGCCACCGGCGACGCGGAGGGCCCCGCACAACGCAAGGGTTCCGCCGACATCCTAGGAGGGGAAGGAGGAGGAGAAGCCAGCGCGGCCTGCAAAGCCACCGCACGTCCATCTGGGCTCCCGACACCCCCTCACCAGGAAACTCTGGCTAGGGGGACGATACACGGGCCGCTTCACCCGCGGAGAGCCCATGCCCCCAACAGGGTGGAAACCAGCCCTCGGGGACAAACTGCGACACTTACCGACAGGGGAGCAACGCTCTTGCGGCATAGGAGAGGGATGAGGACGACGACAATGGTTGCTTTGAAAACCTTCCGCAGAAGATGATCGAGGTGACTAAGCCGATCTGGACAGGCGAGTCGAGAGAAGTTTCATCCGGCGCTACCGCCGCAACTTCTGCTTCAACTGATGTCCCGCCTTGCAATCAGTGGAGCCATGATCTTCCCCCAAACACCACATGCAAATGAGGTGAGGGTCCGTCGCTGACATCAGGGGTCCACAAGACGAGCAAGTCTTAAAGCCCGAAGGCATCCGCACACTGTTTCCCTAAACACACGCAATATCGAAGGGAAAGGCCTAAACAGGCCCGGACCATGAACCGGATCCGCGTTGCACGCGGAAAAGGAAAACTGATGTAGGCGCACCGGGGTGGAACTTGTGTCCTTGCTGACGTCACGTACACTGACAACGCCTGGGTTGAGCCGCAGGATGCCATTTCCCCCGGCACGCAGGGATGCTGTGGCAAAAGATTTTACGGAACCAGTCTCACGCCTGGGGAAAATTCCACGTTAAGGAATCTGCGGCTAGTAGTCTATCAGATGCCACCATCTCTCCCTCTGCCTTCCACTACCACGGGCGCTGATACAGATTCCTCTTCCTCCCAAGAGTCACAACCTCTTCAGTGCTCTAGGAAACACAAGCGTCGCTCTTCTCCAGCAACTCGGTCCCCTTTTACATTTGAACCGGCTAGCATTGTTCACTCTAGATCCTCAGATTGGTCCCCGGCGGAATATATGCAGATTAATCTGCAAACGTTTCGACAAAAAGGTCAGATCCCGCCTCAGGTCAGAATGTCTCCGCCCAGACCTCCCTAACAAAATCGCTCTCACTCCCGACAGATGTCTCTATGCAAACTTTCCTAAAAAAATACCATAAAAATCCTAAAAGGGAATTGACAGAGCTCAGAGCATGCCAGGACCAACGTTAAGATGCGTCCGGCCCTCTGGCCAAAATCCTGAAACTGGCTCTCCGAGACGGGTACAGCAATTTACCCTGAAGTCCTTGCTGGATGGACTCAAAAGGCAATTTGCCTCATAGGCAAAGGAAATTGTGTGCTTTCCTATGGGAGGCGCATATCTGTTCTAAGGATTGACCCACAACTAGTCGAGCTGACCTCAGCAGAACCTGGTACCTTGGCAGAAGGTTACATTTTCGGAGATCGCTTCGTAAAAGACATTGTTAAATTTGTCAATACCTTCATGTCCTTAGACAAATCTCAGTCTTCTCTCAAGAGAGTATTCAATCCCCTCTCTGGTAAGACTAGTCGTGGAAGAGGACGCTCGACCGGCCGATTCAACTAGCAAAGTCCTCAACGCGGCTACAACCCCAGGAGCAGAGGGTATGCGCAGGCCCAAGCTGGCTTCCATCCCACCAGATCACGAGGTTTCAAGGGCCACTTCAAAAGACGTCAACAGGGGATTCCGTAACACCCAGTCCTAAGGTATTGATTTAACCTTTTCTTCCTTCGATCCACTTTGGGGGCAGATTGATGCATTTCAGACAATTGGTTTAAAATCACATCAGATACATGGGTCCAGAACACTGTTCAAGGGTATCAGATAGAATGGACATCTCCAACAACTCAACATGCCCCCTCCCCCTCTCCATATTTCCTGACAAGAAGAGTCACTTATAGACTGAGTGAGCTGATGTAGCTTTTGTCAAAGTAGGCCATTGCTGCAGGAGCTTTCCAGCCAGAAGGTTTTGCAGCAATGTCTTTTTGGTTAAAAAAAAAAAGGGAGGTGGTCAGAGATTAGTATTAAATCTCAGAGCTTTCAAACCCTTTGTGACTTACTGCCACTTCTACATGGAAGGCCTCCATCTTCTGAGAGGTGTTATTGGAAAAGGACTGGGTGGACCGGTAAGACCTAAGAGATGCTTATCTGACAGTCCTGATTTCTCCCACTCAAAGTTAACTCCAAAGACCAGTGGTTTCTGTACAAATCCCTACTGTTTAGTCTCTCCTCTGCCCCTTGGGTATTTACCAAGCTATGGAAACCCGTGGTGACTCGATTATGAGAAATGGGAGTCCGCATGATCGTTTATTTAGACGACATGCTTCTGTTAGCACAGGATCGCTATTTGCTACTAACACACCTGCAATGGACTTTGTCTCTCCTACCGAACCTAGGCTATATAATCTTTAAAAGTCCATGAAGACTCCCTCTCAGCAGGTAGATTTCCTGGGATTCAGCATCAATTCAGTGTTGACCAATTACACCTCCCTCCAGCCAAAATAAAAACCATCAAGAGGGAAATCAAAACTACGATGTCGAAACAAACACTTTCTTTGAGATCCCTGGCGAGGACTGTTGGCCTGCTGACGTCAATCCAAGCGATCTTTCCTGGGCCTCACCACTACAGAGCGTTACAGCATATAAAAATTCACAGAACTTCCATTACGATCACACGATAGCCCTGACACTGGAAGCTGAAGAGGAACTCCAATGGTGGCTGAGCTACATGGAGGCTTGGCATGGCAAAGTCATTTTCGGAGTTTCCCCTGATGCAGTCATCGAATCGGATGCCAGTCGTTGGGGCTGGGGCGCAGCAGAAAATTCGCTACCGGTGGTGGTTGGTCAGCAGAGGAACTGAATCTGCACATCAACTGTCTGGAACTGCTCTTTTGTCATCAAGTCAATCTCCCTAGTAAGGAGCAATTGTTGCATCCTTCTGCGGATAGACAATGTGTCAGCGGTGCGTTACATAAATCATCTAGGAACTACGAGATCTTGTCTGTTAGCCAACATAGCTCAAGAGTTCTGGCACTTCTGCCCATCACTGAAAGTAACAAAGAATGGAGAAATATGACAACTGAGCTTTTGGACATTGCCTTCCAGGATGTAAAGAAAATGTGCATATCAATTTAAACAAAAAGATAAAGACATTGTGTGTGTTCCTCAAAACAATCTGTTAATATTTGGATATATATTTTTGTAATTTCTTAATAACAAATTCATCCCAGATTCAGGGGCGTGTCTCTTTTCCAAAATTAATTACTTCTGCCTATCACAGAAGATCACAGTTCTAGAGCAAAAGATCCCCGGCAAAGACAACCAAGTGGCGGACTGGAATTCCAGATTCCTGAGGGACTTCAGGAATTGGAAAATCCACCCTTCACTATTTCAAGAGATCATGGCTATTCGAGGCCCTTGCCTCAGATCGGTTTGCCTCTCGTCTGAACTCTCAGCTTCCCCGGTTTTTCAGCTGGCGACCGGACTCAATGGCCCTGGAAACGGATGCTTTTCTTCATCCTTGGGGATCACAGACGCATTGCATTATGCCTTTCACCCCCTTCGCAATGATCTAGAGAGTGGCGGCCCAAGTCCACCTCCAGTCAGCAACGTTTGTTTTAGTCACACCTCTTTGGAAGACACAATCCTGGTTTCCGACTCTTTGAGTTGTCAGTAGATCGACTTCCTGTATTTCCACAGTTACTCCTGGATCCAATTGGGTCTCCACATCCACTGGTTCTGCAAAACCAACTGACGCTCATGGTTTGGACAATCTCAGGAGTAACAAACAAATTGAGGACCTTTCATCGGCCGCTGTCAGTTTTATACACCAAGCTTGGGCTTTTCCCACCTGTAAACTATATTCTGCTGCATGGAAACGTTGGGTGGGTTGGTGCCTTCAACGGGAGGTGGATCCCGTGGGATCTAATCTGAAAGAGGTTTTGAATTTTCTCTCAGTGTGGGCAATGTCCGGGCTATGTTACAGGTCAGTAAACTTTAGATCGGCTTTGTCTGCCGGAAATAATCACATAGATGGGAAACCGGTATGTGTTCATCCGGCTGTTTGCAAATTATTGAAAGGCGTAAGGATCGCTCGACCCCCGAAACCCAGATATAAACCTCTATGGGAAGTTTATGTGTTATCGGTATTAGAGTCTAGGCCAGAAAATAAAGATTTATCATTAAAACAACTGTCTGCTAAACTTACCATGCTCATATCTTGTCAGAGAGTGTCAGACGTACGTGGACTTGACCTAACAGGTAGGTTATTTTCTCCATATGGTGTATCATTGATTATATCCAGGAGAACTAAGACTATGTCACAATCAGTTCACTATCCTGCCTTTCCTCACAATGACAAGCTATATGTAGTTAAATGTATAAAACCTTATGAAGAGTGTACTTTGCCTCACAGGGCCGAACCCTTAGGACCTTTGCTCTTGTCAATTTCAGAAACCTTTCCGCCCGGTATCGGCAGCGACATTACCTCGCTGGGTTCGATGGATCATGGCTGAAGCTGGTATAGATGTTTCTGTGTATGGTGCTCTTTCTACCAGGGGCGCATGGCGTTTAAAGTCTTTGTTATGGGTTTCAGGCTAGAAGATATTCTTAAAGCAGCTGATTGGTCATCTGACTCAATGTTTAAAATATTTTTTTTACAAACAGATTGTACATGTTTCTTCTGTTGTGGCTGGTCAGCTTTGAACCAGCATATGAGCCTCCGGTCCTGCTATAAAACAGAACATTTTCCAGCATATTCAACAAGAATTTCAGATTCTATTAGGGACACAAAGGCAAGAATTATCCCACCCGTTGGAACAGGTAAGAATGGTTCTTAACTGTCATGATGTCATATGATATAATTTTCCTCCCTTGTTATGTTAAGGTTCTTGGGTTCTTGATTTTCAAAACTGGTTTCTCATTTCATTTCATTTATTCTTTATTTTCAGTCACTTGGACCATAAAAGATACAGTTCATAAAATCATTACATGTCAATGCTGCTTCTACATACTACGTTTCAGAAATAGATCAACATGTGGGACAGGGGCAAAGATAGCTAGGTAATAAAAAGCATTTTTTACTCTCAGCCTCAACACACAAAATTTACTAGATCATAGTACATTAAAATTTAGTTTAAACGGTTATAAATACCACACACTCTAAACTAAATTTTAATGTACTATGATCTAGTAAATTTTGAGTGTGTGGTATTTATAACCGTTTAAACTAAATTTTAATGTACTATGATCTAGTAAATTTTAACGGTTATAAATATTACATCATTAAAAAGATAATACACAAGGTGACATCAGAGGGTAGATGGGAATGGCTAAAAAAGTTGTCACAAAAAGTTAAAAAAGATAAAAAATAATCCTTATGTTATTTCAGCTTTGGGTTAAAATATTGGGCTACATTCAACCCAAAACTTCAACCCCATTCTTTTCCTAATCAGGAATACATTAAATAGGAATCTACTTACAGAAAAGACTATAGTTTGTGATGAATCAGTTTTCAATATGCGCTCAGCAACACTAACGCCTTATGCCTAAAAGCTTACATAGGGGTCTGATCCAGCGGTTTCTGGCAGTTGTATACGCTGGGCAAAAAAATAATATATGGGCTTCATTTTCTATTTCTGATGCTACACATTTAGGACATGTGTTATTTCTAGAGCCCGCCCAGTTTCCTTTCAAACTAGCCGTGTTGGAGCCTATTTGCAAGATACCATATCTAAACTGTAAGTATAAGGATTTAGCTAAGGGAGGTTCTATCTCATCCAAAAATGGCTCTAAGGAAGCTACATCTTTGAATGCTAGAAATTTCACAGTTAGAGGCCCCACAGATAAATTGTGTATTAAGTTGTTATTTATGTGGGCCCAAAATATCATTTTTAGCTGTTTTTTACTTAATGATTGTAACTGTTGTGGGTCGTCCCAGTAGTGTGGTAGGTCTAGCTTTTGTATCCACGTCATAACGTGATTTAACCATGGAATATCCTTAGTTCGATTGGCCTTTAAGATTTCAACCAAGCCAGTTTTATAATGGATCAGTTCGGGGGTGGTCCAGATCCTGACCCAAAACAAAAGTGGTCTTAGGGCCGCATGATGGTCCATACGTTTTATATTTAAATCCAAAGAAACTGGCAGCAAAGTGGTCCTGTTGGGAAGCTTTAGTATTTGCCTGTAAAATTTATTTTCTTCCCGCTCAAAGCTCTTCCTACACTGGGGGCCCCAAATCTCAGCTCCGTAGAGCGCGGCGGATTGTGCTTTGAATTTGAATACCTCCAGGGCAGGTGAAACAGCCCTGCATGTGCTAGCCTTATGCTTTTTCAAAAGTGGGACCGAGTTCTGGACCTTCATAATCTTGCTTTTTTCAATTTGACCTTTCCAGGTCATTTTGCTATCCTAGTTGATTCCTAGATAATTAAAACTGTCTACATATTCCAGTGGCTGGTTATTTAAAACAAGGTTTTTTTTAAAAGATTTGTGGGGGTGTAGTGACATGTATTTCGTTTTACTGGAGTTTATTTCAAGTCCCTTTTGTAAACAATATCTATCGAAGGTGTCTACTAGTGATTGAAGTCCCTTTGGTGTTTGAGAGATTAAAATTGTGTCGTCGGGGAATAATAAAGCCGATACCACCTCTCCCCCCAGACGAGGAGAATCATGCGTACTTTCTGATAGAAAGTCGGGGATGTCGTTTACGTATAGTGAGAAGAGGGTTGGTGCCAATACGCACTCTTGCCTTACTCCTCTTCCCACCGGAATTGGTTTTGTTAATTCTCCCCCTGGCCCCCAACGCACTGTGGCATAGTTTCCAGTATGTACCTTTATTAGTTCCCTTAGTATTTCCAAAGGGACCCAGATTTTCCTTAGGGTCTCCCATAGCTGAGAGCGAGGGACTAGGTCAAATGCAGCCCTTAAATCTATAAAGGCGACATAAAGGCTGCCCTTCCTAATTATAATGTATTTCCAGTAAATACACATGAACCTAAAAACTTGGTCAAGTGTGTTTGTTTTCACTCTAAACCCCGCTTGAAACTTCGTTAAAATATCCACCTCATCCATCCATCCATTCTGTTAGTCTATTTAAAATACGCCTAGCATAGATTTTTTGTAGTATGTCTCGTAAACTAATTGGGCGGTAGTTAGCTGGATCTTGGCGGTTGCCCTTTTTAAAAATCGTAACTATCTCAGCCCCTTTCCACGTATGGGGAATTGGTGTCCCAGCAGCTATCGAGTTACACAAGAAATTTACATAAGGGCCCCAGACTTGTAAGTCGTGTTTTAATAAATTGCATGGGATCCTATCCGGTCCTGGCGCCTTCCCTGCTTTCATAGCACCTATTGCTTTAGTAGTCTCCTCCTGGCTAAAGTGCAGTACAGTGGCCAAACTGTTGCCGTATATGCCATTTGTTATTGTACATTCATCCCCACTATAATCCTGGTAGAGGTTAGTGAAGTGGTGAACCCAGGTTTTCTCATCTAGGTAGAGATCTTTATTACTTTTCCCGGTTTTATTTCCCTTGGCAATAAGGCACCAGAAGGCAGCCTGGTCTTTGCTTCTAGCGGCAGCTATTAGGTCCGACCACAGGTCATTATCCCAGGCCTTCCTAGCTCCTAGTAGTGCCTTTTTATACTTTTGCCTATACGTACTAATTTCTAAAAAGCTCTTGTTTTTAATGACATGTATAAGCTCAGTCTTAGCTACTCTACATTCCTTGCTGTACCAGGGGTTGGCAATCTCATAGTGCTTGCTAGACCCTTTATCTTCCTTTTTGTACAATTTCGTCAATAACGAGAGTAGAGCTTCTACTAAGGTGTAGTGTAAATGTAACACCTTATCGTCTCCTTTTAATTCTTGGAGTGGAGTAACTATGTCTGAGAATGTGTATTATAAATATCTGCCATTTTATCATCTTTGGCTAGGATGTAGGGCCAATTTGTGGCTCTTCTATTGTTACTTATTTGTAGCTCTCCAGTAGTTAGTATACTTTCTTCCGCCCGTTTATTACTAGTTTTAAATAGATGAGATTCTAATACTAGTTCTAGAGGATAATGGTCGCTCTCCTCCCTGGTAATAATCCTCAGATCTATTGTAGTGTACCATAGGTTTAAAGACAGCATTATGTAATCTATCTGGCTTAAGGAATTACCTCTATGGAATGTATAACCTCCAGGTCTATCTGAGGGTAGGCGACCATTACACGCCCGTAGTTCGTGCTCTACTGTTAATTTTAAGAGTTGTGTCGCTGCTACTGTACATTTGGTCTTGCTACTATGATCAAGAGAGGGAATGTTATAAGCCAGGTCTTGTTCTTCAAAAAGGTCACCTATGCCTGTCAAGGGTTCGTATTTGCAATTGAAAACCCCGCCGCAGATTACATCTGACTCAGCCTCTAGTGACGCTAGACAGCGATCCAGTTGTTCAATAACTGGTGATTCATTGCTACTGCTATGGGGTCTGTTATAAACATTGAATAGATATATTAACCTGTTATCATGCATTACAACTTTTAACCCCAATATATCAGGGGAATCAATACATAAAGGGATTATATCTACTTCTAAGGGGATATTGATCCAAAGGACTAAACCTCCTGAAGGTCTGCCTCTACCACACTTGCTGGCATTTAGACTATATGTTTTGTAACCCAGTCTCTGGGGGGATTCTTGTGACCACGTCTCTTGTAAGAATACTATATCATACTGATCTATGAACTCACTCCAGGAGCCATCTACTAAATTCTTGTTAAGTCCAGCGATGTTCCAGGAGACTAACTTTGTTTTAAGGCTTATGGTTTCTCTCCTAGCTTCAGCTGTCACTTCAGCAACTGAGGTTAGTGATATATCATTAGTGATCTTATACTTGGTTTGTGGGTGAAAATTTACATTACCCTCTGCTGTAATTGCTCCAGGTACAGCACCATCTACTATTCCATTTATCACAGTAGCTCCCGGTGATGACCCTGGCACTTCCACGCTTTCTACTCCCTTGGAACTTTTTGCTTCCAGGTCTGGATACTCTTTAGAGTTTAAATCGACCCAGTCTTTATCCTTTAGTCTGGGTTCGAAGCCCGCAACGTTCCAGCTAGGTATTTTTAGGTAGTGGTCGTTAATCCGCTCAGTTATTGGCACCCTAAGGGGTTCACAGATTTGTATGGGTGGGTCATTGGCTAGATTTTTCTCATTCTGAGAATCATTGTCTGGCACCAATTGTCCTGGGTGTTTCTCAATCTCATACCTTTCCCTCGAGGTGTTCGATATCAATAATTCTGAGCTATCCCATATAGCTAATGCTGAGTGCGTATCCGCCTTTACCTGTTCCCTATTTACTATGCCACCACATGTTTCAAACAAGATGTGAGCTGTTGTGGTCCCTATCTCCTCATCAAGTCAGTCCACGCCCTCAAGACCTTCCTGTAAATGGAAGGCATCAAATCGGTTGTAGGTAGGTATCGTAAATTGGTTTTCATAAGGTTCGTAATACCTTCTTCCTTGTGTACAGTTTGAGTACATATAACCATGGGAGATGGAGGGTAAAAGTAACTAAGATCTACGGTTTGAATCCTGCTTTCTAGGTCACCTTCCCTCCAACCACTAATATAGTTTACCACACGCCTATCTTTAAAGTTTATTATAATACTATCACCTTCTTGATCCTTTTTCCTCTGTCCCCACCCAGCTTAGTCTTCCGACGTGAAGTATTTGGCCATTAAAAAAAGGAGGGATTGGCCTATGCCTATTTAGCCAATGGCTAACCTTGTTTTTTAGGTCAGAATGGTTTTCTAACTTTCCCTCTCCTAGAACTGGTACTCCTATCATGACCACAGTAAAAGGGTGGGATTCGGGTGGCAAGTTAATGCGTGTGTTATTATTAGATGGTCTTACTATCTAGTGGCTGCTGGTTGCGATCTCTGCACTACTTATGTTGTGAGTTGCAGCCTACCTGTGCCCCAGATTGCAGTGAGCACAGTCCAGGAAGTGGTAAGGAGGCAGACTAGTGCGGTCTCTTTCCTAAGATTGCATCATCCTATTTTTTTCTTTTTACATTTCTTTAACTGTCTTTTCCTGTGGTTGTTATAGTTTAAAATTGTAGTTTTAACCTGCCAGTGATTGCATAATTTATCCCATGTTTTTGTGTTTAAACTTGTGGCTTTTCCTGCCTGTGACTGCTTCCATTTAACCTGTTGAATTGTGGAATTGCAGTACAAACTCTGTAGTTTTTCCTGTCTCATTCCCAATGATTTAGTTTTTCCCTTCAAATGTCTCCTTTCCTCTGTGCTAAGAGCTGTATGTTAAGCAGTGCACCCACAGCGACCATTTTGTGTTAACTAGTCAGTGAAACATGCCCGCCTCCTTTCCCCCCTGAGACAGCAGTACTCAGCTGTAACCTGTTTAAACTGGGTTTAATAGGCACTGCGCACTTCGTTTTTTGGGGCATGAGAAGGAGTAAAGTTTTATTACAAATAATGTTGTTGGAGGACAAGTTTGTTGGGGCCTTACCTGCAGAAGTCCAAAGTGTGGATTGAGCCGGTCTGTCTCCTAGGAGATTTCTGAATAGAGGAGCAGCTTCCAACTCACTGGCCAGCAAACTGAGGTAGCTGGGACCTTATATAGTCTGATATTATTTGGTACATGTGTACACTGATTGGTCGTTGTATCTGATGTTTCTATTGGATATGGGTTAGTGTCCTCATTGGTTGGGTATTTGAGGGTTATGATTGGTTTCTGGGTCAGTGATTCAATCAATGTAGGGTTGGGGCTAGGATTTCTATTGGAAGTAGGGACTAGAGCTTCCTGTGTCATTGGTTGTTGGGACTAGGGCTAGGATTAGGCCTTTAATTGGAAGTAGCGGTTAGAGCTTATGGTGCGATTGGTTGCAGGACTAAGTAGGGTTAGGCTTTCTATTGGAAGTAGGGAATAGGGCTTCCTGTGCAGTGGTTGCTTGGACTAGGATTGAGACTACTGGTAGGGCTAGGGCCTCTATTGGACGTAGAGATCCGGGTTTTTGAAAATGATTAGGTGCTTGGACTAGGGCTAAGATTGGCTATAAGGTCCTCGTCTCCTATCGGTTCTAAATTTTAGGGCTGTGATTGGAAAGTGTTAGGGCTACGATTCCCATTGGATGAAGAGGTCATCTGACTACTAGGGCTATAAACGGCCAAGGCTTAGGGTGTCTCAGCCCGGCGTCAAGGCTAAGGGTGGAGTGGACAAGGGTGAGTGCCTGTTTGAGCCTGTTCAAGACTGGTTGGGTCTGGGGACAGAAATGCTGCCCATTTTCCCATTCATTAATACCCAGCCTATGTATTTGTCACTCTGTATATAAGCATTCATTTTCACTATAGATATGTGCCTATCTTTGTGTATTGCTTTGTATAAACATGTACAATAATTATGTTATAAAAACAAAAACAAAAGAAAAAAAATATCTTTGATCTATATGTACTTGCTTCCATTGTGCATCTATGTACCTCCATGTATTTGGATATGTGTGTATGTTACTTTTCTCTTGAAAAAGAATATCCAATGTGCTACCCTATTCCTCATCCGCTACCTTCATCGATAACTTTAATCTGCATAAACGTACCTCCTTTATGCATCTATATACTTTCAATATACGTATGTATCTATATATTTATCACTTTCTTCTAATTTAGCATTTCCAACGCACTACCCTATTTCTCAGCCTATACTTCTCTCAATACATCTTCGAGCCCAACTTTCTGACTAGTCTCAAACTTCTTTCTACTATTCTTTCCAATTCACTACCCTATCTCTCACCCTATACATCACCCACTCTCATTTATCCCAAACCCCATACCACTACTATGTTCCCCAAAATTACCCTTTGACTCTCTCCTACTCTACCCCAACGTGCATCATCTGACACCTCTTTTACTATACTGATCCCCCAGAACAAACCTTTCTAAACTCTTCCCTCTGAATCTTCCCCTCCGAAAACACTTTTTACTGATCCAAAAGCCTCCTCCTACTGCTATGACCTAAAAAAAGAAATCCTTCACTCTTCTATCCCTCCACTATCCTTTTCAATCAAAGTAACAGACTAGCATGTTCACTTCTCTAATTCCATATTCCACTATACTAATTCACCACAAATCCTTTATGGGTCGAGTAGTATGCTACTCGCCAACACAGCATTTCAACACCTGATCAGGGTTACAAGCGCTATATAAATGCAAACCTTTTTTTAACCCCTCCACAAACCTTCGCAATCCAAATAACTGACTAACCTATACACTACTTAAATTACTTCATATTTCACTATACTAATTTTCAACACTAATCCTTTATGGGTTTCCAGAGTAGTGTGCTACTCACCAAAAAAAGCGCTTCAAAACCCCATCAGGGGTTAGAAGCCCTATATAAATACAAACAACCTTACCTGTTCTAGCCTTCTGCTATCCTTCGTAATCCAAATAACTGACTAACATATCCATCACTTAAAATTTACTTGCAGGTTTGACCATACTAATTCAACACTAATCCTCTATGGGTCCCGGAGTAGCGTGCTACTTGCCGTAGAAGCACCTTCACACCTAGTCTGGGGTAGTAAGCGCTATACAAATGCAATTACAAAACAATAAGTTGTCTCTGCTGGGAACTTTTTTTGAAGCTGCTCTTTTTTGAGAGCTGGAACTGTATCCTGTTATAACGCACACTACGAAATACTGCTTGTTGCAAATAAAGAGGAAGTAAGATGGTGCCTCGCTATTTTGTCGACATTGGACTATTCCGATTGGTGGTTTATGGAGGTGTGGTTCAAATCGTTATGGGATTTGTAGTGTTTAAATGTTTGACTTTTTTTAATTGGCTGCTGTAAAGATTTAGAAGCATAATCCTCACATCCTTGTCCTTAATAGAATCTAAAATTCTTGTAGCATATGCTGGAAAATGTTCTATTCCTCTAAAGAAAGCATGAGGTTGCACCATTGCTAAGGGTTATTCCCCTAGCAAGGTTTAGTCATCTCTACAGTTCCTTCCTATATTGTGAGAGTTGTCAAGCGCTAAAGTGATGACTTTGAATCAGCAACTACTCCACTATTCCTGTCCAAACTGACTTAGGCCAATCACTGCGAATGCGCGTCCGCCACCAGTTGCGTGCTTCTCTATGCTGTACGTGTTAACATGTACTGCTCCATGGAACGAGGATAAGCACAGCGACACCAGTTAGCCAAAGTGTTGCCAGCGTCACATGATGGGTTGTGTCAGTAGGAAGTAGTCTTTAGTTTCAGGCAATTTAAAAAAAAAAAAATTAGCTGGGAGATGTGCCGGAGGAAAGTTTGGGTTACGTTTAGTGATGCTAAACTGCCTGCATGTTGATATGCAGTTCTCTGGGATGTACTTTACATTAATTTGGAAGCTTTTATTAACCAGCAGCCGTGTCTACTGGAGAAGCTTAGCTTAAAGATCTAGTATAATTTCAGTATTGCTTGGCCGTGAGGCCTATACAGATTGAAATGGTAAGCTTCACACATTTAATTGGACGGCCACATTTATTACACCTCGTCCCCTCTTCCACGCCACAACAGTCAACAGTGGGGTTGAACGCTTGACCAGTATTTTGCCAACCCCATTAACAGACATTTTTAATACCCTTCATTTAACAATAGATGCAGCCTCCTTGAATTCATCTGGTGTTTTTTCAGTGTTCTGCCGAGTTAAGCGTTTGGTGACTCATCCACTATCTTGGATAAGTTTGAATTACTTATCTTAAAAAAAAAAAAAAAAAAAAAAAAAGGGTCCAGTTCTTTAAACGGCTATCCAGTACAGAGTATCTTCAATTCTTTAAATTGAAATATCGATTAGCTGTCTTCCCTGAAGTAGTCAATTAATGGGAGAGAAACTGCACTTTTCAGTAGCAAACAGGTATTTCCACTTCAAGTAGCCAGTCTTTTTTTCTTGAAATGTAAAAGGTTAGATTATTATAGCGATAAAGTAGCCCTGTTCCGTTGACATTAATTTGCCTGACCGCAATTGTCAGGACACTAAAAACGAATGACTAAAACGATCTCCCGAAAGGTGCCAATGAGAATATTCTATTTCATTCCTCGCCCATCTCCCCCTCCACTTGGTTCCTTGGAGTGAGCCCCTAGCCTAGAGGCAAATTTTTAAAACAAAAAATTGTTTAAGAAAATCCCTATGCAGACCTCCAGTGCTGAAGAGTATTATTTCTGACTTTACCAATTAAAGTTATAACAGTTATATTTTTATTTCGTTACATCTATGATTATAATACCTTCGCTGGCTTCATACCAATAATTTTTGGTGAGAAAAAGTACTCCAGAGGCTGCGATTATATCCACCCCCACAAGCCAAACAAAGTAATATAATGAGGAGCCGCAGATAATGACCAATAGGTGAAAGAAGCCATAGGCCGAAAAAGTTTGTGAACCACTGGCATAGAGAGAATAGTGTTAAGAAAAAGAAGTATGCAACAAACACTTGCTGAGAAATTTGGGCTCATGTGAATCTACAGCACTACACGCAACAAACACATGCTTCAGGGTAAAATAATCAGTTTGCATTATGTGTGACTATAGCTACACATGTTCTTCATCAACAGTAAAGCAGTACTACAGAACAGATTTCTAGGCAGTGGATGGTGCAGAGTTCTGAAACAAAGTCCGGAGGACAGTTTGACAAACTCCGGTTTACTGCCTAGGAAGGATATGTACACAATAATACTTTGTGGAAATGTGTGGGGTAGACCATGTGGCACTTTTACAAATATCTGCTATGGGTATAGCTCCTAGATAAGTCAAAGTAGCACCCAAATTTGAGGGTGGAGTGTGGCTCGGGCGGGAAATAGGGTTCTTTTAGCTTTTTAGAAACAGGTTTGGATACATTTAACAAATCCACCGGGCAATCCCCGCCTTCGAAATGGAATGACCTTTATGAGACTGAAAAAGCCACAAACAGTTGCTAAGCTTTGCCAAAGCATTTGGTTCTATCAATGTAGTGCACATGAGGGTACCTGCGATCAAGTGGTAGGGTCCTTCCAGCTTCAGAGTCTGGACATGGAAAAAAGACTGAAGGCTGGACGGTCTGGTTTAAGTGGAAAAAGGAGACTACCTTGGTTAAGAATGCTGGATTGGTTTGTCAAAATCATTTTATTGCAATCTCAAAGATGAACAACTTCCGAGACTCAATACAGCATTACAATAAGCCAAGAGCGATATGTTAGAGATAAAACACATCTTCTCCACAAGTACTTGACAAAGTCCATCCCATATATAGGTCCAGATGTTCTCTTTGCCAGGTTACTTCAGCAAACCAACAACATATTTCTCAATGCACTTGTACTACATATACCTGAGCCCACAACTTAGACAGAAAAATACTAAATAACTAAACAAAACAATCCAGTGACTTGTGTCACAGTCAGACTAAAGGTCAGAGGGGTTTGTAAGGCAGGCAGAGTCTAATCCAGGGGGGTGGTGCGTGTGGTCGATCCTAGAGTAGGCTCTGTGTGAGGTGGAAGAAGTCATGAGTCAAGGGGTTCAGCGTTCGAAAGGTTCAGCGTTCTCCAAACATCAATCAGCTCCAACCTTAGTGAAAACTCTGAAGGTGATCTGTGTGGGTGAGAGGTGTCCATAGACTGGTCCCATATAAGACTGAAATCACACAGTAAAATTCGCTCTCCTAAGGCAAAGCCCTCAAGAGCAATGAGGAATGTACCGAGGAACTCATTGCCCTAAATTCGAGTCATAGACCATGGCAATAGTGCATGAGCGACCTGCGAGAACCCCCTTAATCAATGAATCTCCTGGCTTTGTCTGATTTTGTATCTGACAGCTGGGGTAGGGCACCGAAGCGCGAAACCAGAGGGCCACTCCATTTTCTTTAGTGGTGTTAGAGGAATGAAAAATCAGTGGGTAAGATTTATGTCGTAGGTCGTCCCCCCTTCTTCAAGTGAGTTTCCTGTAGGACAACTATGTGCATGTGGTGATCCCCCAGAAACTTCCAAATGCTTTACTTTTTTTGAGAGAGTTGAGCCAACGTTCCAGGACATATACTTTAGGGACATCAGACTATGTGGGAAAGTCACTGACCACCTCTAAAGTCGCCCACACAGTCCTCACAACACAGTCTCTCCTGCCCCTGCCCCACCCGTCCCTTCCCCCTCCGGAAAAGGAATTGCATGAAGTACATCACAGGAATAACATAACAAAACATCAATAAAACAGTAAAGGACAAAGTCTCCAACGTGATGAGAAATCTCCATTGCTGGTGACTCCCGGGGAGCATCCACAACCGCTCTCAGAGTCCTGCCTTGCTAATCTTTGGACACTCAAAAGTCTCTGGTCATACCTCACCTGGGCCAAGGAGGGCAAAGAGGTCTGGGTAATTTGGGAGCAAGAAATCGGTTAGCCATTGTCCTGTGCTCCCAATCACTGGAAAAGACTGTCTGCTGCTTCACCGCGTTTCCATATTAAAGACCCATGCAAAAAGAGGTTCAACGGGCAGTACTCCATAATGATAAAGAGTGGTGTCAAGCATCTAGCACCTGCAGTCGGGTCGATTATTTGCCCCCCTCCTTGGGTGTTTGCCAGGATCTCGGCCTACGTTGCTCCAACAGCTGTTACACATTCACCTGCGATAATCTTCTGAGTTGTTACCATTTCTAAGCAGAGCTGGGCAGCAGCCCCAGACAACTTGATGAAGTGACATTACTTGTTGCCTAAAGGGAAGGCTATGCCAAAGGGGTAAGTTAATCTATATTTTATCTGGCTCTTCCTCAACGCTGCAGTTACCAGACGAAACTGTTGCCGGCGGGCCAGCGTGGCTTGATCTACATCTTGGTACAGCCAGCATGTGAACCCTTGGAATGAGACGGAGTCGATGTTTCTAGCTTTTAGTATGACTTATTCCTTGGTTTTGAAGGAGCTGAATTTGGCAAGTATGTCTCTTGGGCGCTTACTCTTACCAGCCAACCTCTGGCCAACTCTGTGCACATGCTCCAGCTTGACCTCCGGGCTGTCTTCACCCAGGACATTGGAAAAGAGACCCACCATGAATGCCTCGAGGTCAGGGCCTCCTCAAGGTTACTCTGATATTATCTTTACGGGAGCTATTTTCCAGATCTTCACATTTTAGGCGGGCCACCTGCAGTTGGTCAGTCACATTGGCAGATCCCGCTTCCAAAGGTGTTATCCGTGCCTCAAGCTCCTGGTATTTCTAATCCAGATCTAGGGTGCGAGTCACAACCGAATCCATGTCAGCCTGTAGCGCTATGAGCTTGGATCCCACCTCTGAGCGAAACACCTCAAATGTGGAGCTAATTGTAATGAGTGAATGCTATCCCTATATATGTATGAACACTTTATTGTATGATATCTAAATTAATCGCCAAGCTTAATAAAAAAAATTAGAAAAAAAAGTGGAGACAATGTCCACTTTGATGTCTTCGAAGTTCCTTATTGAACTCTCATAGCGTCTCCAGAAGGTCCTCTCTGGTGAATGCCATGCTGCTTTCCACCTGCGCTGCTACCTTTTTTTAGGTCTCACATCTGCGTTGAAGTGCGCAGCACTGCTCGCGCAGCACAAGACCTTTAGTAATTGCAAAAAGGGGTTTTAGCACCGTCCTAGGAATTGCACACGCTTGTGTGTGTGCTTTTCCTTTTGTGCTACCCCATTGGCCTTTGTGTGTCTTTTTTTTATAAAAGACTGCACGCAATTGGCCAAAAGCGGGTGCATTGCTCCGCCCATGGCCTATTGGTGTGTATTACGCGATTGGTGAGCGTAATAGACATCAATAGGCCATGTGGTTCCAATTATCATGCCCAGACTCGGGCCGATATGTGAAACCACGGCTCACAGTGGCGCGCGCGCGCCACTCGCAGGCTTCTTTGTATTTGAAGCTGAAGTGAAAGTGAACTCTTTCCCTGCCGCTGGTTATCTTTTATGTTTCCCTCATTGTTTCTCATGCTGAAGTACTTTTGCAGTCTTCTTCACTGTTTATAAACATAATCTGTTCCTTTCACCTGTTTTTTTCAGAGACTCCTCAGTGCTGATAGCCTGATTGCCTAAGAGTGTCTTTCACAAAGCAGTCTGCAGGTGCTCCCAGTAGAGTATAGATTACTGGCATTTAGCAGCCCGAAAGAAATCCACCAGTGAGTCCTGCAAGATTTGTGTAGCTACCAAAGCCTCAAGAGTGAACTGGAAACCCCACCAACATTAGCCAACCAAGAGGTTTGTGTCCTCGTATATTTGTGGTGCCCTTGTCTCCGTTTTATGTCTGTAGTCGTCTCAATGGGCCTAAAGGTGCCGGTCATGGAGTGTCCGGACATATCTGTGTGTCCTTACATGTATCAGGCTATGACTCCCTGCATGCACTTCTGTCCCATGCCGGTGTGGTCCTTGGTGTGTATTAGTCTGCTTGTATCTGCACTGGTTTCTACATTTACACCACACTTATGAATGCTGTGCTAAATTGTGGCACCTGTGCAATCCAGGTTTGTACTGATGTTTCTATGAGTGGGTAGAAGTGTTATGGCCCCTTGGAGTTTTCAGCAGGGAAATTCAGCCAGTTTTTACTGAATGAAAAGACTCATTAAATACCAGGGCAGGCGGGTGTTGGTGCTCCTTCAATGTGAAAAAACTCATAATGTGTGTTAATTATTGCTCCTGTTACATTCAGAGCCGAACCGAAGGGTACAGGTATTTAACAGGTACGATCATTTGCAGCGGTTACCCCGAGGCACTCCTAGTCAAGGCCTTAGTTTGCTTTCGCTTGTCTGAAGCTACTACAGTGTGCTCCCTAACTCGTCCGTAGCCCCCGCTCAGGGCGTGAAAGAAAGCGCCTGTAGCTCCAGTTAGTACGTTTCTGTACGTACCATTAACTCCAGTCAGTAAGTTGCTGTGTACCTTCTGATGAGTGTAAGCAAGTGCCATCACCAACCTTAGTTGTATTTATGGATTTGGCCCCCCCAGGCTTACTGTTGTCCTCTGTCAGCGCATACTTGCTGGTGACATCTACCACATGCGTCTGCACGTACCGAACTCCCATTCCGCTTGCGTGCAGTACGTCTATGCGTGCCTCATTGCTCTGTCCCATCTCTGCTGTCCACTCTTTTGCCCCTGAAGTCAACTCTCTCCTCCCTTCCTCCTGTCTGTGCAGCAACGTTCTCTGGCCTCCATACTGTACTCTCTCCTCGTCTCTCACTCTCTGCTCTCTTTGCTGGTCTTGCTGCAGACCTCTGTGCCCACCTTAGACGTGAGGAAGGAAGTGTGTTAAGGATGGAGAGAGGATAAGGACTCGCCAAGATTGTAAGTGGATTTTAGCGGTGGGTGAAATAGTGCAATTGTTTCCAGGCATTAGTCTATTGCTTTCAAAAACATGTAAATTGTGTGAAACATGTTGGACAGTCTTCTGCATGAAAACTCTACGCGAGGAACACTCTTGTGCATTAAATGACGTGAGGTACTTGCACATTGTACTCTCCATACAGTTTCTAAAGTCACACAGTGAACTTTGCTAGCATAGCGCATGACGCCACGGCACACATTCAAGTTTCACTGACTCTGCAAGACTACTTGCGCTCAAGACAGTCGTCTGCAAGCTAAACTAACACATAAAAAGTACACAGTTTAACACCTTGGCTGCCATGGCTTTTCCCCTCCTGTGCTGGGAGGCTTTGACTCCCCATTGTTCATGACGAGCTCAGCTCGTCATAAGCACAGCTCAACCGTGCCTCATGACGAGCTGAGCTCGTCATGAGCAGCGAAGGGTTAATAATACTCCAAATAAGCAGGATTTAAGTGAGACAAACTCGCAAAAAAAAGAAGAAATCAGCTGTGCTAGACAGAGGTCATTGTAGTCTGCTCTCTCTCATTCTCAGTATTGTGCTCATTCTGTCTCCATGCTCTGCCCCCTCACTCCAGTCTACTGCAACACTCGTTCTCCATACTGTGCCCACTCTCCTGTCACCGTGTTATGCTCCCACACTGTCCCCTGCAGTCTGCTTGCTCACAAGTCCCTCATCTGCGACATCATGTATTCTTTTTAAGCCCGCCCCCCTCATGTCACTGTAATCTCCATCATGGTTTATCCTCCATGCTGTTCTCTTCTGTTTCCATGCCAAGCTCCCATTCTCTTGTCTTGCTGCAGAGGTCAGTGCTGTCTCTGAGAAGTGAAGAGGGAGCTGCAGCAGGGATGGAGAAGGACAAGACAGACTTGTAGGTGGAGAACAGATTAGTCTGGTATCAGCCCTGGCTCAATCTCCGCAATTGTCTTGAGCTCATTCAGCTCATTCACGCAGCTAAGGCATCTCAGTCTCTTAATCCACGTGTCCTTTCATCGCACCCATCTCTTTACCTCACACTTGCTCTCCCATCTCTCTCTATCAACCCGCTTCATCTCTATCCCTATGAGCCCCTTTCTCACTCTTCATCTTCCTCCCACTCAACCCTTTCTCTCACTTCACTTTTCTCCCTTCTCTGCTTCCCCACTTCTCATCTCACTCCCACTCCCACTCCTCAATCCATCTTTCGCTCTCCCCTTACCCGGCACTCCCTCTCTATACATCTCTCCCACACTATTACTCGCTGTCTTTCTCCCTTTCTCTCTCCCCCTTTCTCTCTCTCTCCCCATCTCATTGTATCAATTCTCACTCTTCGTCCCTCTTTCTCTACATTCTTCTGTCGCTCTTCTTCATGTTTCGGCTGGGGATCCGCTGCGCAGCAGTGTTCGCGCAGGCGAAATCTAATGTCAGAACAGTACGGGGGCTTTGTCCCGCCTGCTCTTCCATTGGCTAGCTCCATAAATGGAGGCTAGCAATTGGAAGAGCGATCTGTCCGTCATTGCCGGAGCAGATTCGTGGGCATTCCCGCGATTTTTACTCATCCCACCCCTTTTTGTACGTCACGCGGCGGTGTTTTTTTTTGTTTTTTTTAGGTTTCTTTTGGTCAGTTCTCTGAAGATGGCGGCCGGGCAGTAGCCTACATGGTGTAGTCCGCTTTACCACCCGTCACAATGGCCGGGCGGGCCGTGAGATAATGAAACCGTTGGTCGGTTTACACATGTTTGTTAAGCCTGGTTTTAGTTTCCGACCCTGATCACTCGCAAATTCTATTTTCTAGATTGTTCTATAGATGTAGCCCCACCTTCTGTAAAGTTGTTCACTATCCCTCGCTCTGCTTCACTTTCACCCTGCTTACGTACGTTCCCTTAAACCAGAGTTTAACATCCTGCACCTCACTCAAACCGTCGTGTATTTTGGTGATGGGTGAATGTCGTAATCCTGGCTGCTCATAATGGCAGTTCCTGCAGGTTTTACTGGGCGAAGATGGCGGCGAGGGCACCGGGTGAGTGAGGGTCAGAGTATTTCTATTTCTAGGCATGGTGCACTGTCCGGTGTCACTGTCCGGTGTTCAGCTTACAAGTGGGTGAACTAACCGCAGACAGCAACGCGGTGTTTAAACTGAATATGTTCTTGTGGCTCCCGTGCAATTTCTTCCTTCAGCGTCCTTTCTCGTCCTGGGTGACCTTCCAGGCACCCGCAGCCACAGATGACGCAGACTTGATTCTTTGGTGAAAAAGGCTTGCTCCTCGAGCTGCAAAGTCAGGCTGAGGTTTCTGGTGTAGAAGTTTTGCAGAGTGGCCGGCTCAGAACACATTATGATCAGGAGGCTGGGGCACAGATATTGTAGGGGGCGTGTAGTGATAGAGCACCGTCCTCAGAGTAAGCCTAAAGGCAAATAAGGACACTGCAGCGTGCATCAAAGTGGCACTGCTCTGAGGTGGGGGTAGGCTGTGGTCCCTGCTCGGACATAGGATGGAGGTGCACTGCAGAGTGAGACTGCGGGCACTGCTGGGTCAGTGAGAATAATGCACTGCCGGGGGACTCAGGTTGATGGGGAGCGAGCTCTTGGCCCTGCTGGCGCACTAAGTTTGGGGGACTTCTGGGAGAGAAAGTGACTGCTGAGAAAGAATGGGGTATAGCAGAGTGAGTGATGCTGGGGTCTGCTGGGGACTCAGGCAGGAGACCTGCAGCGCAGATAACCCAGGGCAGGGGACTCTGGAGGGTGCTGGAAGAGTCAGCCTGGCACACTGCTGTGAGGGTAAATCTCTGGCCGTGCTAGAGAGTGAAAGCCGGACACTGACACTGCTAAATAGTGGGGCTGCGGCGCGGAGGGTGAGGGGAATGTGGCACTGCACCGCTTTATATATTGCCTCTTGCACTCGATACCTTTCCATTGTTGTAATTACTTAACAGTTTGCTTTAGAATTTCTTATACTCGACACATTGCGGGGCACAGCTAGACGAATTCAAAGCTAGAGAAATAGGACAACAAATCGTATTTAGAAAAATTAAAATTTCAAAATTTTTTGAGAACTAATCAAACCTGGCAAAAATTAAACACTGCAAGCAACTGTTTTTTAAACAACCAGTTTGACACCATTTTTCTAAATAAAAGAAGTTCTGGAATGTTACTTAATGCGGGAATCCCAGTTGGGTGGTTTTCAGCCTAATATTTCCCCCTGCCGTGGAGCTACCTATATGTTGGACGTTGGTAACTCTAGGGGAAGGAAATATTCCAGATACGTGTAATAAGAGTTTTCTGCATCGATTCCCAAATGTTTTTCTCATAGTTTCATCCAGAGAATCTAGTTATTTTCAGCAGCCAAACTCTCCAGGTAAAACATCACACCCTGTGTATATGTATTGAAGGTTCACAACTGTTTGCAGATGTTTATTTGATCCTGGTTGATTGATGGTAAAGATCCCTTGGGATGCCCACACATTATCGGCTTGATAATTGGCAAGATTTAACAAACAATTGTTTCCAGCTATTGGCATTGTAAATGACAAATTTTTTATTTATGTGTTGGTTTTGAAAACCTATAAATAAATGGCATTGTCATTTACAATGCCAATAGCTCTAACTTTTACAAAGGCGAAACCGTTGCATTGTAAATACTTGTTCACTCTTCCTGTCTCTTTCGCCTTCCCCCGTGTCTCTTTCGTGCTCTCTCTCACCATCTCTTTTTTTGCTAAAAGTTGCTTTTCAAAGTAGGCCAGCTGTCAGACCGCCTCAGCTCAGCAGGTATCATTTGGCCCTCTAATGTTCGCTCGACCTTTGAGTGTTGCAAATGTCCAGACATACCGTACACTCAAACACTGAGTGGTGATTTGAGAACATTTACTGTAAACTGGGCTGTCAGGAGTGAAGTTTACAAGCTGGAAGTCCGTGGGCCATTCGAGCATTTCCAAGGTTTGTCACCCTCTCTGGCGATGGGTGTCACACTGCAGAGACTAATTCTCGAAGAGGCACAGAGAAATTTAATAATTATTATAAAATATATCTTCTGCAAGTTCTCTCATGTCCTTACGCTGATTGTCAGTTTGGAGATCTAGAAATAAATGTAATTTGTTTTTATGTTACATCCAAGCTTGCTCAGCCTAAGGTTCTGCAATAAATTGATCCTATTTTCCAGAGCAAATGTTTTTTAAGGTTAAGAGATCAAAAAGTTGCTCGTTAGGACAGGTGCTTCTACACTACAGGAGGATAGTGGATCTAAAAATATGACTGTCCAAGCCTGCCGGAAAAATGAGCTGTACTACTTAAAATCAAGCCCAAGACAAACTGGAATATTGTGAACAGAATATAGAGGAATAAAATATTTAAAGGTAAGTGCATGTAGGGAAGTATAGATTTACTATCCTCAACCGTCACATCTGCATACCTTGAAGAGATGTATATCGGCAAGGTACATATATGTGGAATTAGGTATAGAAAATCTATACTTACCTTTCGATATTTATGATTCCATATTTTTTCTCGATATTCTGGATTCGATATAGTGGGTGCACGCCCAAAACATTCTCCCTCAAGTCGACTTACAGGGTTTTTGTGTTAACCAAAACCACATTACATGGTATTTTCTTATGTGGCTGAAAAAAAAATTCTAAACAGTAGTCCACACTTTAGCGTTTAACATCTAAGGCGCCGCGATTGCTACGGGAGTCAATACATTTCAAAACAAAGCCAGGACGCCGCCACATCTTTCCCATTTGCAAAGCCAATAGCTCTTCATTTACCTAATGCAAGACCTATTGCATTGCAAATACTTGTTCTACCTGAGGTTCTGCAAGCGGGAAATAACTTGAGACTTGGTTATTTTGAGGCTTTATTGGAGGCATATGGACGAAGGCCACAGTGCGTTGCCGCCACCCCTGGCCAGTACAGGTTCTCCACTGGGGAGACAAATTACAGTGGGGGGAGCAGCAGCTGTGGAAAATCCACTGGGTCACTCTGACTTCTTCAGCAGCACCTACCCACGGCTTGGCCACTGCCGCAGCCACTAAGGCTCCCACCATGCTCCCTCACTATGTTACTGCTTCGCTGTCCAAGTGGTACGCTCTACTCCTTGCTAAGGTGCCCCCGTTGGGTCCCACCAGGCCAGAGTGCTCGCCCCCATTGAAAGAGTTCCTATGAAGGTTCATGAAGCATGATACCAGCTCCCACGCTCCCACCCCACATTCTGCCCAACTCCCTCAGATGCTGCTCATTAGGCTCAGGGAGGAGAGTGCAGAACTGGGGCCTAGAGTTTCTCCTCTCCCCTTTGTTCTGGCGCTTGCACCCACCTGAGTCATGGAGTAGTTGCTTCTGTTCCGCCGACACCACTGTTGTCGGTCCCTCCCTTGGGGACTCACCATGCCGCCGTCTGCAACCTGGCGTGGTTCACATCCAGACCTTCGGGGCTCCAGGAGACGCTGCAGTTCAGGTGGCAAACTCGCTCCAGGCAACCCGTACCGACCCCACCCGGCCCTCAAGGAGGAATCCCCTCTCAGCAGACAGTTGTCATCTTGTCATCTCAGCAGGCACAGCCGTCATATTTCCCCCCGCAGCACTGCCTCTTCGGCCCAGATCTCTCAGAGGCACCGCATCTCGGAGTGGTTTTGGCCAGAGGTAAGGTGTCAGCTGACTCTTACACGTTACTCGTCATCCACCCACTTGATTCTAGGGTCGCTGGCGACGTGTGTGGCCCATGATTGCGAGGTGCGGAGCCTACTCTGTAAACGTCCTCATGGTCATGATGGTAGGCCACGCCCCATTGGATTGGTTTTAAAAACCACTTTACCCTGATGTATCTGGAAGAAAGGTCCCTGTAATGCAAGGGCCTGTAGTTCACCAATACGTCTGAGAGACGTTATAGTAACCTGGAATGCAAACTTCCAAGAGAGAAACTGCAAATGGCATGAACGCAGTGGCTCAAAGTGGGGTCCTACGAGTCTGGTGAGCACAACATTCAGATTCTAGACTGGAGATACCATTGGTGGAATAACACTCATATGGCTTTCCAAAAAAGCTTTAATTACAGGGTCGAGTTCCCAATTGTGGACTTATTACTGTATCCTGTTGAACAAATCTGCAAAGTCGTTGTCCATTCCCAGAAGATACCCTGCCAGGAGATGAACTTGGTCAAGCCATCGCTTGGCACCAGATTTGCTGAGCTAGGGCCAATAGTTGAGGAGACGGACTGCTTACCTGCTTTTGTTGGTATAACATGGAGTTCATGATCTGCTCGCACCAGGAATGCCTGGTTTTGAATCTGTGAAAGAAAGGAATTGAGACCTAGATGAATGGTTAATAGTTCCAAGTGATGTTGAGGCCCCTTTGATGAGGTGGCCACAGGTCCTGGACTGTGATGTCATTGAGGTGTGCTCCACAGCAGACTAGAGATGTGTCTGTAGTGATGGATACTTGCATAAATGGTCTGGCAAGGGCCTTCCCTGCAACAGATTGTTGCTGCTCCAGCAGAGCCCAATGGGTGCTGGCCGAGACAGACACTAGATTTTCAAACTGAACCTCTGGTTTTGACCACTGATTCGGCAGATATTGCTGAAGTCAGCATATATGTAGTCTGGCTTGGGCAGATGGCATGCATGAAACCATCATTCACAGAAGAAGTATTATTGTGGGAACTAGAAGTGGGTGGAGTGGCTGAAAAGAAGGGAGAAGTTGCTGGAGTGCTTGCACCTTTTGGGGGCTGGGGAAGGCGTTGCCCACTGCAGAGTGGAGTACTAATCCCAAGAAAGGTTGAATTTGAAGCAGCTCCATGTGGCATTCACTGAGAACCCCAGGCTGTGCAAAAGGGAGATTGCGGCGTGGGTTCATCATTCCTGTGTGCTTGAATTCTTAATCTGCCAATCGTCTAGGTAGGGGGAAGACATTAGTCCCTCCACTAGAACTCTTGGTCAATGGTGATGCCAAAGGGTAGTACCTTGAGCTGGTAGTGTTGACTACTTACCATGAAGCCAAGAAGGCCCTGAAGTTCTGGATGGATTGGGTTGTAACAGCAGGCACCCTTCAGGTCTGGAGCTACCTTGAAGCCGCCTTGCTGAAGTAGGGGGATGAAATTCTGAAGGTTGACCGTGGGGTAATGTTTTAACAGGATGCATCTATTGAGAGGATGGAGTTGGAGGATTGATATTTGAGATTCGTCCTTCTTGAGGATGAGGAAGCACAGAGTAGAAACTGTTGCCTTGATGATGTAGCACTGGCAATGTGAGACGTTCTGGGGTGTGGGTGCAATGTTTGGTGGAGCGAATATGAGCTGTAGGCCGTAGTCCTGCTTGTTTATGGATAAGACTCACTGGTCTGATCTATACCCAGCATGGAAGAAACCCTTGTAGTCTCCCCCTTACATGTGTTGTTTTATTTCTTCTGGGGGGAGGAGGGTGGGTGTTGGGAAATGGAGATGGGGAGGGGTGTTGGAAGATGCAGGGCAAGACAGTTTTTGGATGTAGAGGCTCACCAGCTAGGGGTGCCTCTGTCACTGCCCTTGAAACAGCTTCCTCTGACGGAGCCTTGTGTGAAACCGCTGCCACCCTGTGGAGGATAACCCTGGTGCAGATAATGTAAGAACTTTTTTTTCTGGGCGAGAAGCCTTAGAGACGCATCTTGCTGTTGTCTATTAAAGGATGCCTTACCAGAAGGAACCTGTAGGGTATCCATCGCCTTGGCATGTGTCCTCCTTGTTCCTGATAACGGGAGTTAACCTGAGACCTTAACGTGTGTTCCCCATCGAACCGCAGGTTCTAAGTCAGGGTCTGTCTGAAGGTCTAGATCATAATCCCCTAAGGAGGAGGAAGAGGAAGTTGCTCCGTTGACACTATTCTGCCCCAGAAGTGACTGAGCACAGCTGCATTTAAGAGCAACCCTTGCAAGCTGGCATCACTTTCTTAATATTTCTCCTTTCACATCCCCAGACAAAAAGCACTGAAAAACTATTACAGATGACAATGTGCCAAAACCTAACTTGGAACATAGCTATGATGTCCAGGAGATGGGAAGGCAGTGAGGACTCTGCACGTATGAGTATCCTCCAGATACAGTTACCGAAAGGAAGTAACTAGTTATTCTGAAGGTGAGGAATCTGCGGTTAGAAGTTTTCTTGGATGGAGAGATCACCAGGCTTTTAGAGATGGGGCAATTGTGGCAACTTCCCTACACCCCAATGGAATCTTCAACAACCTGTTCCTTGTAGAGAAAAGAGATGGGGGCTATGGGCAAGTCATCAATTTTAGGGAATTCAACAAATGGCTGGTAGATCACCACTTCAAGATGGAAGGTATCCATCTTCAGGGATGTGCGACCAGCTCAGGATTGGATGGTGAGATTGGACCTCAAGAATGCTTATCTTACGATTCCATTTTCCCTACTCAGACGTTTCTGTAGTTGCAATGGAGGGCTCAGATTTTTGCATTCACCTCCCTAGCTTTAGATCAGTATTTCGCTCCATAGTGCTTTACCAAAGTGGTGAAACCTGTGGTCAGTGGCGGTTTTCTTATTAGGGCGGCAGGGCTCCGCCCTGCTTAAATTTCTGCTTCATAGTGTTTCCTTTTTATTTCGAAGAATTCTGAGTCCATTACACCTGCGACCCTCGCTCTGCGCAATGATCAGGCAAAACCAGGCACATGTGGTGTTAGAGCGCATGTGCCGGGCGTCGCAGGATTTTAAGAGCTGGCCTTATTTCAGCCCCGTCCCGGTGGCTTCCAACAATCGAAGTCGCTGCCCTCTGATGACGTAATGCAGCCTCGCTGATTGCAAGCAGCCTGGGCGCTTTAAGCAGAAGCCCTGGGTTTCAAAGTCTGCTTGTCAATCAGCGAGGGTGCACTACATACGTCACTGCACCCTACCCATTTTCTATCAGGACGTCAGCATGGGGTGGGAGCAAGACTCCATGGCCCCACCCCCTGGGAAGAGCTGGGAAAGGCTTGTGGTGCTCAGGACACGAGGCTGTCTGAGGCGACCTGATCTGCTGCTGACACTCGTGCTCTTCTTAAAAGCAAGCAGCAAAGTTGCTCGGACCAGAGAGGCTGGCAGTTAGTATCCCAGGCAAGTGCGGGTGGGGGCTTAGAGAGGGTTTTCATGGGATGTATGATTTAGGTTCTTAGAAAAGCGGGCCTTGAAATGTGTCCTTAACAGGCCCATATTTATTTATAATATCCAAAGGGGACCAACCAATTATATCACGCCAGGTTTTGTTGCTCGGCAGGCAGTGTGTGAATCATCAGTTCTTTGACTGAACGTTATTTCTTGAAGTCTGTTCATTGGAAAACGTCACATTGTGCTCATTTGGGTAATAAAAGGTCACGGGCTACTCATCATGGGGAATATGGAAATGTAACGTAAAAGCAAAACTGACAGTATTCAGTAAATAATTGTGCATCTTTCATTAAAAGGCCTAAGCATCTGATGGTTTATTAAACGTTTGCAGTGAGTACCTTGCTCCTAGATGAGCAAAGACAGAAGCCCGTCATAAATCAGCAGCTTGTGATGATGGGGCAGGTTTTAAGGAACTTGATTAGTATTGTGGATGGTTTGTGAGGATTATTTCCTTATCCGGGGGTCTAGATTGAGGGGTGTAGTTAGAAGATAGAAACATGTCATTGTTTAGTGGTGGTGACCTTCATTTCCTGCGATTTCACTTTAGATGATGTTTTTTTCTGTAAAGATAAGACACATTTAGCACGTAAAAAAAGGACTTAATACACCTTTCTGAATTCAACACACTTGGTAACTGCATCACTGTGAAAAATGTATTTAGTGTCATTCAACTACAGCAAATGTATGAGTATACATTTAAGTTGGGGGAAGAATTGCCTTTTTCTTAAGTGAATCCCACCAATTCATTAACATGTAGTGGTTTCGCTGCAGTCTTCAACAGTTCATTAATTTACAAACTGTTGAAGACTGCAGCAAAACCACTACAGATGATGCCATCAAGCTGTCTTTTCAGTTTTCCACTGTTCTCTTCATAGATCACTGAGCTGAATGTCTGAGCTCTAGATTTTAGTAATACAAATAAATCTGCAAGTCCTTTTTCTATGAATAGACCTTTGGTTGCTATCATTTTAAATGACTCACTGTTCACTGGTTTCTTCTCTTTGCTAAACCTCATCTTGACTTGGGGTTCACTGTTTCTCCCAACTTAACTACAATGTACATTTCAAAGAATCAAAACTAAAGGTTTCATCTTCCTAATGTGAGGTAAACGCAAGCCTAATGCCAGCAGGGCTGTACAGAAGGGCCTTGCTACTCACTTTTAGGCATGCTTTGTAGCTTGAGATCACATACTAGTTTGCACACTTTATGGTAAATATTGACAGACCTCATTCACTTACTTATTAATAGTACTTAATTTAAGCCAGTGGTTGTAGGTGGGGCCCGCCATTCAGTAGCACCAGTCGCTAAGTTCTGAGCAAAACGTTGTGCCTGCCACTTATTCTTTTACAAATTAATCACTGCTAGTTAGCCAAAAGTTTAGCACAAGACATTCATAGAGTAGGTGTGTCTATACGAAAAATACTCATTCTGAGGTGCTGTGTGTTTGACCATTTTGTGTTCACACCCTAAACATAGTCTCTTTGCCAGAAACTATTTTTTAAAGGTGCTTAATAAGATCTTTTTTAATTGAAGCAAACCCTTGGATGATATTCTAATAGTATATCTGCTAAGCTTTGATGACACAAGAATTACTCTTTGTCACAGTGAACAATGGAGGTTGGTAGATGATGTTGCTTCTGTTTGTGCAGGGCTGATGCTGTAGACCATATGAACCCCAAAGAGGAGGAAGTTGGATCATATTAATTATATGAGCTCCAGTGGCGGTTTCTCCCCACGGGCGGCGGGGCTCCGCCCCGGTTCCAAAATGCATCTCAGTCATATTTATTTCATTTGTGACGAGTTGGGAAACGGGTGTGGTAGGGGGGAAGCCGAGGATGTGAGTCTGCGCAGACTTGACCTCAGGCTCAGACTGTTTCCCGCGTGTCTGTCTGCACTGGTGAAAGTTTCTGGAAGGCGCTGCGTCACACAGGACATGGACTCCATCACTGGCTGCAGAGACGACCCTCTCCAACTCGAGTGCCCCCAGAGGAGACAGTCCATCATCTTTATTGCCAGTTGCTGCTTGCTGGCCTTTGCGCCATGACTGACTCGAGTCGACTGCAGGAGGTTAGTAGGACATGATTCGTAATTCCAATTTTGTATGTTATTATTGGTGGCTTGGCTGCCTTATTTATTATTGGTGTTGGCTGCCTTGGTTGTCTTTGTTTTTTTTGGTTATTGGTGTTGTAGTCGACTTGTGTACAATACTGGCTTGGCTGCCTGTGTGATTAAGGGCATGTGTCTGTAATTATGCCACCCCGGGTGTGAGACAGTGGACATTGCTCGTCCGCGATGTGGCCTCCCCCACGGACAGGTTTCCCAAATTGTTTTCCTCCATTGGGAATCTGTACATTGCTTCAGACTGGATTGGTAGAACATCCTTTCATGAGAATAAACGTTTAATAGCTTGCAGATCTTTAGTTCTTTCACATGCTCTCACTCAGCTCCTGGCCAGGCACAGTACCGAAATTAGGCATAATTAAAAACCCACCATCCACCTGCAGTATTATGTTGCGCTTTCTGCTCTGCAAGTCGGCAGGCTCAGGAATCATATTTTATGTGCGCACTCACTCAGCTCCTGGACAGGCACCTGCTCAATGTGGCCTGGGTTTTACCGAAATCGGGCCTAAAATTAAGGCCTAAAACCCCACCATCCACGTGCAGCATTAATTTGCGTTTTTTTCTTGGCAGGCTCACAAATCATATTTTATGTACGCAGGTGAAGCAAGATGACACTGGCAGGCCATTCAAATGTTTATTTTGGATAATGCATTCTCAGAAGGGAGACGGGGTACTCTATCTGCTTGGGTTGTGGGTTGAGAACCAAATCTTGCCTTTAAAATTTACTGGGGCCAACATAATTAGACTTTTCTTAAATTGACCCATAGCAACATCATTCGACTTTGCTTGTAAAGTCTAGCATTTAAATACAGTTTAAGACCAACTCACGCAGTGCTATTTGACAGCCGCCTGCCAGCATAAAGGTGCCTGTGTTTGTGTCTACATTGATTGAATATAAAAGAATAAAGGGGTTTTCGAATGCCGTGGCAATTGGCAGCATGTTTCCGTTTTGGCGCCTGGTGGTGTGGAGGCCTGCCACAGGGGAAAGTGGGCCTCTGCTCCCCGAAACTCTCATTGTCCTCAGCCACCCCCTGCCAGGCCTCTATGCTGGGTCGTTCGCTGCCAGGGGCACAGTGATGTGTGCAGCATGAATGGGTGGGAGGGAAGAGAGCCTGCATAGGTTAATGTGTAATTAAACGATTGGCCTCCCACTGAGGCCTGACTCTCTTGCACCAGTTGTTGCACCCCCATCCCTGTCCCCCTGTCTAGAGGGTATTTACTTAGGAGGTAGCTGGGCTGCTCCAGATAAGACTGCCCCCCTATGGCCCCCGCCCCGACTTCATAGGTTTAACCCTTTAATACCTAAAATGGAAGAATACACAAGTCTAGCAATTTAAAAATGGCATGAACCTTTATTTGCTTCTTTTTTATTTTTTACATGTAAATAGCAATTTTTAGCTTGATATCATGACTGCAATTACTTACATTTTCAGCCATGTGCTTGGGTTTGCTCAACTGACATCAAAAGCAAGGCACTAGGTCAGTTTTATCTAATTGTGCAGCACAGTTTTTTCACCTGTGTACGTTTGTAAATTCATCATTTAAAATATGCCGGAGTGATAGCATGAGAAACAGAGTGAGTCCGATACACTGAGGGATAGATAATTCATATGAGAAATAGGAGATGCGAAAAAGAAGTAGAGATGCAGGAAAGAGAGAAGGAAGAGTTTGAGAAAAGTTATGGCCTCAAAGATTCAGGAGGAAGAGGTTTCTGATAAGGATTAATGACAGAAAGTTGGATTTATGAGAGGGTGTCTGTAGGCAAAGTTTTGCGAGTTGCTGATGTGAAACAGTCAGTGTGAGTGTGTGTGAGACAGACAGCAAGTTGATAAGAGAAGATGTGGTTACAGTTGAACCTTAGAAGGGGGTGAAAAGCAGTAAAAAAAATGTGGAAAATTAATTTTAAGAAAGTTTTGAGAAAAGTCTGAAGGTGACGATAGTGAGGAAGGGAGTCAGTAAATGTGTATGCCGTAAAGTGGAGGAAGGAAAATAGAGGATGTCAAAGGAAATCGTAAGACTCCCTTTTATGTGCCAACTGGAAGACAATTCATTCTGGGGCTTCTGGGACAGAGGCTGGAAGGCAGGGAAATGAGGGAATTTTCTTACAGGGGCTGAATAGGAGATCTGGAAATCGGGCAACTTCTCACACTGTCCAATTAAGCTTTAGGGAAATCTGTAGACTCTCCGAGGGATGTGGACTAGGAAACAGGGAAATCAGGAGACTTCTTGACAGATGGCAATAAAGAAATCAGAAATCTTCCCGACAGCTGGGCTGTAGGGAAACCAGGTGACTCCCCAACAAATGCTGAATGTCCAAATTTGTCGGATTTGTAATGCGCATAGCTGCCCCAGCGACGAGGAGTCCCAGCGCAACCACAGACTCCTCAGTGAGAACCAGAGAAAGCTAAAGATTACACAGGGAGAAGCCAGGTCTGTATTGCCTCTTCGAAAGGCAAGGTGGTTCTGAATGGCTCGGATGGACACAGGGAGCGAATTCCAGAGTTGCGCAGGACCGACGTGGTCACGAATTGCGTATATGTCTGTGGTTTAGTGTTATAGATACATGCCACAGCATTGGTGTTTTCATTTAAGCTGACCCGGTTTGCTTCAGTTGTTAACATACGAGACACATGTGCCTAGCTGATGCCTGCTGTGGACATGTGATTTGTGCATTCCTCTGGCTCCTCTTTGGTGTAGTCAGGTGCACTATACTTCTTTGTGATACTTCTTTGTGTCCAAGTATTAAAACAGTTGAATAGGCCTTACATGACCACAAAGAAAGATCTTTGGGCCTCACAAGAGTTAGGTTACAGAGATATCAGTAAAGCACAATTCCCACTTGGCATCTGTTATATAGGGTCTCATATTACATGACGCAATGGCATTTAATGCTGTTCTAGCAGAGACATTCAGATCATAAAAACTTTCCCGCGCAAAAGTTGCTCAGTGCTAGCTCTGCAAGATCTTTGATTATAATCCCACTGAGTGTGCGCTGTTGTAAGCAGTTTGCATCGTGTTCATGCGAAAACATAACGGTTATAGTGATCATATTTGTGATGATTTTTATTTTATGAAGGGATTAAAAACATTAGCAGCCTCATTGCAGGAGCTATTGCAGGCACATTAAGTGAAAAGATCCGCTTGGGCATGGCCATGGCATAACCTACATTTTTGACGTCATCTACCTGAAAGCCCCACAGCACATGAAAGACGCGTGTTGCTTTTAGTGACTTTATGGCCCTCATTTAGTAAAGTTGGCGCACGTGCTTTACTGAGTGGGCATGAAATGGCTAACCTTTGGCCACCCACCGCTCCTAGGTGTCTGGCGCCGTTTTATGCACGCCGTCGCCGGGTAATGTCTTCACTTGAAGTGTTGTTTATTCATCTACACAACACCTGCTTATTTATCTCCCTGCATTTGGCAGACACATGCATCGATCAATGTTAAACTGTCACACAAGGTTATTTTTCTTTTACATAACAGTGCAGGCCTACGATAGTCGTGGCATATTAAATGTAATAACTAATACCTTATGTGGCAATTTTAAGTGTGTATTTAAAGCATGTTGATTCGAAATGAATATGCCTGTGAAATCAGAGGATATATTTTCATATGTTGCTACATTTTTCCTTGTAATATTTGAAGGGGCTGGTGAGAATGGAAGTTTGTGAGACTGATTTGTATCGCTACTGATCCTAGGAATAAGCCTTTTGATGAGTTTATTGCAATATATATTGTCAGATTCATAACGTTTAGATTTTATGTTTGCACATTAAGTGCAACCCTCCTGATCTGTAAATAGTCATCTATTAATGTGCCAGTGGTGAAATGTCTATTTAATTATTACAATAAGTTATTTTCGCAAATTGAATGGCGATATTAATCAGGTTAAGCTGACTCTTTGCATTTTTCAAATTATTAACAGCTCATGGGTTATGTCTGTGCTTTGAGAATGTAATAAAGCAACTGATAAACCGTTCTTCTCGATCCCTTTTGGAAAAAATCCTATTACTCTGTTTTAGAAATGTAAGTGGATGGGTAAGGAGCTAACTAGAGCTGCACCTGTAGACCGACTGCATTTTAGGAATAAAATAATGGCATTGGTTAAATGGCAGGGACAGTTTGAGCTTCTGGAGATATGTTTACTTTCATTCCCCACCATGCCCCAATTTTGAGGATATCACCCTGAGGCTCGTATAATTTTCACTGATGTTATACCCGAGAGCTGACTTTAGGGGGTGTTTGGGCTGGTGCAGTTTACTATACAGGCTCAGCTTTGCACATTAGTTGTATCTCCCTGGTGACAGGTAATGCCATGCTAGTGCCCATATTACTCCTCTATGAAATGTCAACTTATGCCGAGTTTGCACGACGCAAGTACCCTGCAACTTATAATCAGAGCCCTGGTGTCACCTGTTCAAGTAACGTGAAAAAGAGAGTTGCCCCGGACAAATGTAAACACTTGCTGGCTGCATTTGTGTGCTTCATGCTCTGAGACTCTATTATCCCACCATTACCCATTATCCAGCTGTCATTTTACAGTAATCAACCCGAGATACAGCTTCTCGGAGCCCCATACCGAGCTGTCTCTTCTCAGAGTCTAGTCTACCACCTTTTTGTATAAACCTCCCATTGGCTAGCTGTCAGATAAAATACATCAAGCCCACCTGTCGCTTCTCTGTGCCCCATACCCAGCTGTCTCTTCTCGGCATCTATTCTACCACCTTCTGGTCAAATACTCCCATTGGCTAGCTGTCACTTTAGAGATATCGAGCCCAGCTGTTGCTTGTCTGAGACTGAGCCCCTCACCCAGCTGTCTCTTCTCAGAGTCTATCATCCTACCTAAAAGAGACAGACTTTCCATTCGTCCCTAGTGCAGATATACTGACAAAGAGGCCAAGAACCAGTGGGCACAGAGGCTAATCTCCGACTTTCTCCTAAACCGATCTGTGTACAGAGAAGCCAATTAGTGAATGGTCATGAAAGAAGACTTCCCTCTCAACTTTAGCGGTGATCTGTTGAAAAAGAGGTAACGGGAAAGCCAAAGGACTGTTTTTTTAAACCACAGAGTAGGGCATTTAATAAAGATGATAACTAAACTCAGTTTGATAAGTCTCGAGGCTCCGCAAAAAGTGTTATGGCGCTTTACATGAGCACCAGTTACAAAAGGAAACATTCATTTTTGTTAGGCATGGAGTGATTAAGTGATTTGCCCAGAATCGCAGGATGTTTAGCGTCATTACCGGGGCAAGGGTAGATTGCTGATAGCAGCCTCCTTCTGTGTTTAAATCAACCTCTGTCAAGGCTGACAATTGGTCAAAGGTCAATTTGGTTCTGAGGTTGCCATGCAGTACGCCTATCAAGGGCACTGCCAGTGCCAGGGCATACAGGGGTGCCCTTGTTTTTTTGTCCACGCAGTGTATCCAGCACTGCAAGGTGGTGAATTGTAGCAGGGATTGGTGCGTCCTGTTTATTTGTTTGTTATTAAAGTATATCTGTGAGGTACTCAGCAATGCATAGTTTCAAAGTCTGTTATGAAGCTCTGTGGTTATGATGAAGATGAATAAGCAGCTGCCTATGTTATATGACACCACTTTATTAATGTAATAACTGCACTTTCACAATTGCTTTATTAACCTTCCTGCTTTCACAAATTTGCTTGAAAATGCACCATTTGTCCACTCTTTTTTCAAAATTTTCTCGGGGGGAATTCCCCCCGAACCCTCCTTAGGGGGTTCGGGCTCGCTCGCTACGCTCGCTCGCTACGGTGCAGTGTGATTAGCTTTTTACGCCCCACCACTTTCAAATGTCACCAGCCGCCACTGCCTGTGGTAGAGCACCTGAGAGCCCAGGGTGTCAGACTAATAGTATACCTGGGCGACATCCTAATTTTGAATCTATTTCCAAAGCGTCTGTCGTCTCATCTACATAGATTTACTGGAAAGTCTTGGATTCATAATCTACGAGACAAAATCAGTCCTCACACTCTGAGGATTCAGTTTCTGGGGTTTGTAGTAGATTCAACTTACGCTACAATAAGCTTGCTCACTCGCAAACTAACCACAATCAAACACAAGCTCAAACGAACTCTGGCCAGACCATCGATTTCCTTAAGCAATTTAGCCAGTAGATTAGGCCTTCTCTGATCAATACAGGCCATTTTTTCAGGCCCACTGCACAACGTCTCAAGATTTGTCACCTGCATAAGGGCCTCCAGTATTCCAAATCTATTCCCCTCTCGAAGGAAGCAAAATTAGAACTTCAATGGTGGATCTCCCATATAGAGGAATAGAATGGTCGAGCAATGTTTGGCTCCCAACCCGACCTGGTTGAAGAGAGGAATTCTCTTCAACTGTTGAAACTTACTTAAAAAAAGTCATATCTATTAGAACGCAAAAGGGGAGGAACATAATCCTGCTGACATTCCCATTAAGAATAACATTAATTTTCCTCCAAGACACCTTCAAAGTCTGGGATATATCTTACATTTAATTGGTTAGAACTATAAGCAGGCAAGGGATAGTTATCAGTCTCTTTCTCCTAATCAGATGGTAGAATCGGAGTTCGTAGTAATGACGACACCTTTTGCTGGAGAAAATGTGTCTGGTTCCTTTAAAAGTGCTGTAAATGGCATTGCCGTCGACACGATCACTTATTGACTGCACAAGAAAGAAAGTTGCTGACTGCGTCAGTAATTCTATCACGACAATTGATAAGAGTCCTCATCCATGGTGTGGTCACCACTGAAGTTGTAGTGGTCACCCAAAACAAAGTAGTCTATCGCAAACTCATCGACTGGCTCATCATTGAAAGTAGATGTTGACAGCCTCAGTCTGCGCAGTGTCTGAAAATTGAATTTTCAAAGATTATTTCTTCAAATAAGGTTGTTACATGGACTTTTAGACCACACAACAATGATTCCTTAGAGAAAGGTTTCCCATTCTTGTTGGTAGAAAAGCTTGATGCCCGTGCTTATCCAAACAAGTACAATTCATGGAAATTGAACAAGTCTACTTTTTGCGCTGCCTTTGTGGAAGTACTTGGAGGAGCACTTTTCACTGAATTTTCCGCTAAAGAGGAGAATCCCTTTTAGGAGGAGTAGAATTCTCCTTAGCCATCAGATACCAAATGTGAAAGTAGGACAAATGTCACATTTAGGCACCTTGTGCCTTGGATGAAGGTAATGTATACATTAAGAATGAGGATCAATGTAAATTTTCTTAACCCGAAGATGAACAGGGCTTGAAATGGGATTTCTTCTGTCAGTCATAGTGACTGTTGACTCTCAGATATAACCATCTCCTTGATCCAGAATGATAAAATTCCCCTAAAAAAACTCAGCCATTTAGCTGAAGATAGGGCTGGTTCACACCTAGGACAGATCAAGAACGTAACATTTAATATCCAGTGACAGGTCAGAGCACAGCGCAGCCAAGGGACTCCCTCACACATGACATGCAGTAGAAATCGGAGTAGGAAAATTTAAGCTTCCATCTCACTGGCTGAAGTTTGGGTTCTTACAAATTGAGTGGATGTGCTAGTAGATATACAGAGTTTCAGGCTTATGGCTATTTTACACTGTAGCGTATATTTTACACTGCATACTGTGTGCACACCTCAAAGAGGGGCTCTTTATCGGAGATCTTTTATCAAACTGCCTATGGGTGAAGTGTGGGTGAGGGGCCAGGACAGAGTAGATGGTGTGGGTGAAGATAAAATGTGGCACAAGGTACCGGAAAAATTTTTATTCTGGTGGTCCTCTGCCGCAAGTAAAATCAAGGGTAGTCTGTATTCGCTGGAACTTAGGTTTCCAGGACCGGTACAGAACTACAATGTGAAGGGTGTGGTCAACATGTTTCTCGCTTCAGGCTCATTGGCTGAGATTCTTCAGGACTTAATAAAACCTACTATCTACAAAAACATGACCTACAAAAGTATCCGTTTGCACACTGTACACATGTCGTACTACCTGTTCCACAGCTCCTCTTGCCTATATTGGGAGACAAAAGAGATCGTTGCCACAGGTAAGTGACAGTCTGTGAGCCCTGTAGTGACCGTGAGCACACTGATATCGTGACATACTAGTGAAAGGTGTAGCTAGTATGTGATTAAAACCAGTAGTGACCAACCAAGTTGGATGTATAAAAACAGCACCAAACATCTAGGTAGAGAATTAAAAACAGGAGGAGCAAGTTACTCACCTAATGGTTAGAGTAAAGGGTGTCAACAGTACCTGGTAGGTCTGATATCAGGGGAGAAGCCATAAAGAATGAGGCGAGGGAGGGGGGGTGGGTGGGGGGGGGGGGGGGGACTAAGTATCAGAGGGTGTTAGGATAGGGACAACCTCTCACATTGCGCCCTCAGCGTTCGTGTAAATGCCTTGCTTAGTTAAACGCAGGTGATTTAGTAATAGATAACCTAAAGCCGTAGGCTGAATGGCCATGCTCAAAGGTCTGAACCGGATTGTGCGTTAATAGTCACAAAGGTGGAGGGTACCATCTAGATGGTCTATACATGAAGACCTACGTCTAAAGACGTCCCCACAAAGTAAACGGCCGATTCAACACCAAAGTTGTTACCATGCCCATAGTTTTAAAACACATGTCCCTTGTTGTTACTCTAGTGCGGGATGAGGCCGGCACCTCATACATAAGGACATGTCATGGGTTAACTAGAGCCAATTCACACTGCTTAGTCAAGCCCCTCTGGGTATGCGTTATAATGTAGACAAGAAACGCATTGTTTAACTAGAGCTGGCGGCGCGATTCACCCCACCCGCATGGCGGCACCGAGTCAGTCAACTACCATAAACAGGGTACTGGACTTGGTGCGACCTCAATGTGGTGTTCACACATCCATGCACCGAGTCCAAATAAGCAAACAAATGCGTTGTGTCTTAACTAGTGCTAGCGGCGCGTTTCGTCCGCATGGCTACACCGAGTCCAACAACAACCATAAACAAGGTACTGGACTTGGTGCGACCTCAATATGGTGTTCTCACATCCATGCATCGAGTCCAATCAAACAAACAAATGCGTTGTGTCCATGCAATAAAACAAATGCGCTGAGGGGTTTCTACGCCTGCCATGCGGGTGTAGCTATTAGCCTGTAAACTTACTTTCTGCTTCTCGAGTCAGCGACGGTCACGCCTACCCATCTCTACCGGGTCCGGATAGTGAAGCCGGTCTCGCATTAGAGATTAAGTAAAGCGGCGGGCCTAGCTCACAACCGGAAGAGACTGGTGCCGGTCATGTGATAACGCCAGTAAATGCGGCGGCCATGATAGAGTGGAGGGGATATGATGCATAGCGGATGTAAAGAGCTACGGACCCAAAGTAAGCCCATAAGTAGGATGTCTCGATGGTCAACATTGTAGAGACAACATTATTTCGATGATTACCATCAGAAAAAGTCATATCCGTGATGGAGTGACAAGGTTTGATGAGGTGTGACAAGGTTTGATTTCTCAATAGTGAATCATCTAAAAGTTGCCACATGCCAGTGGCATCAAGTGGTGGGGTAGTAGAGGCTATACTACCCCACCACTTGATGCCACCGGTCTGGGTAATTTACAACCTCCTTCTGTACACCGTTCACTGAATTGAACTAGTCAGACACAAGGGCCATCTACCCTGCCGCTACATTAAGCTCCAGGGCGCATACTTAGATTCCACTAAAGCATTAACGTCTGGCATGTGGCAACTTTTAGGGAAGAATCACTCTGCCCTAATTTCACATTCAGTTATGGTTATTTTATTTCCTAGTCCACCAGTGCATGCACTGCTTATGCACATATACCTACCTAGGTAGTACAAAGGCATATACATCACTGTATGAGCGCGACCTTTAGATGATTCACTATTGAGAAATCAAACCTTGTCACACACCTCATCAAACCTTGTCACTCTACCACGGATATATGACTTTTTCTTACGGTAATCATCGTAATAATATTGTGTCTACAATGTTGACCATCGAGACATCCTACTTATGGGCTTACTTTGGGTCCGTAGCTCTTTACATCCGCTATGCATCATATCCCCTCCACTCCATCATGGCCACCGCATTTACTGGCGTTATCACATGACCCACCAGCACCAGTCTCTTCCGGTTGTGAGTTACACCCACCGCTTAACTTAATCTCTAACGCGAGAACGGCTTATCACTAACCGGAAGAGATGGGTAGGCGTGACCGTCGCTGACTCGGGAAGCAGAAAGTAAGTTTAAGGGCTAATAGCTACACCCGCATGGCAGGCGTAGAAACCACTCAGCGCATTTGTTTGATTGCATGGACACAACGCATTTGTTTGTTTGGACTCGGTGCATGGATGTGAGAACACCACATTGAGGTCGCACCAAGTCCAGTACCCTGTTTATGGTTGTTGTCGGACTCGGTGTAGCCATGCGGACGAAACGCGCCGCTAGCGCTAGTTAAGACACAACGCATTTGTTTGCTTGTTTGGACTCGGTGCATGGATGTGTGAACACCACATTGAGGTCGCACCAAGTCCAGTACCCTGTTTATGGTAGTTGACGGACTCGGTGCCGCCATGAGGGTGAATCGCGCCGCCAGCGCTAGTTAAACAATGCGTTTCTTGTCTACATTATAACGCATACCCAGAGGGGCTTGACTAAGCAGTGTGAATTGGCTCTAGTTAACCCATGACATGTCCTTATGTATGAGGTGCCGGCGTCATCCCGCACTATAGTAACAAGGGACATGTGTTTTAAAACTATGGGCATGGTAACAACTTTGGTGTTGAATCGGCCATTTACTTTGTGGGGCCGTCTTTAGACGTAGGTCTTCATGTATAGACCATCTAGATGGTACCCTCCACCTTTGTGACTGTATTAACGCACAATCCGGTTCAGACCTTTGAGCATGGCCATTCAGCCTACGGCTTTAGGTTATCTATTACTAAATAACCAGCGTTTAACTAAGCAAAGCATTTACACGAACGCTGAGGGCGCAATGTGAGAGGTTGTCCCTATCCTAACACCCTCTGATACTTAACCCCCCCCTCCCTAGCCTCATTCTTTATGGCTTCTCCCCTGATGTCAGACCTACCGCGTACTGTTGACACCCTTTACTCTAACCATTAGGTGAGTAACTTGCTCCTCCTGTTTTTAATTCTCTACCTAGATGTTTGGTGCTGCAACTTATTGTTTTTATACATCCAACTTGGTTGGTCACTACTGGTTTTAATCACATACTAGCTACACCTTTCACTAGTATGTCACGATATCACAGTGTGCTCACGGTCACTACAGGGCTCACAGACTGTCACTTACCTGTGGCAACGATCTCTTGTCTCCCAATATAGGCAAGAGCAGGTGTTGAACAGGTAGTAGGACATGTGTACTGTGTGCAAACGGATACTTTTGTAGGTCATGTTTTTGTAGATAGTAGGTTTTATTAGGTCCTGAAGTATCTCAGCCAATGAGCCTGAAGCGAGAAACATGTTGACCACACCCTTCACATTGTAGTACTGTATCGGTCCTGGAAACCTAAGTTTCAGCGAATACAGACTACCCTTGATTTTACTTGCGGCAGAGGACCACCAGAATAAAACTATTTTCCGGTACCTTGTGCCACATTTTATCTTCACCCACACCATCTACTCTGTCCTGGCCCCTCACCCACACTTCACCTATAGGCAGTTGGATAAAAGATCTCCGATAAAGAGCCCCTCAGAGGTGTGCCCGTTGGGCATTGCACCGCCTGCCCAACGAGGAGCATTGCCTATGATGAAGCATGACACTCGCAAGGGTGTGAGGCCATTATATCCAACATATTGGATACCCAGGGTTACCTCTCCTGTGAGTACTACCCCTAGCACCTTAGTGACTGTCTTTTCCTTTCTTTTAGGAACAGCTCAGCTTTTCTCTTTGTTATCTACAGTAACCAGGGCTACGACTGTGGCTGGACCTTCCACTCTTTCCTCCGAGTGGTAACTTAAGCCCTACTGGATCACTTTGGATCCTCCACCTCCCCTACCTTTGTTCTATTACTTGCTAATGGAAGCAGGAGTGCAATCTTCCAGGAGCTAGATTTAAACTGCTTCATGCACTAATTACAAAGGACTTATCAGCTAAGCTAACAGCAGTCAGTTGCCAAGTGACAGGCAGATGCTGCACTGGAAGGAAAGCACTTATGTCTTTTACAAAATCACTAAGACCATTGAGACAGTATGGCTGAGCATGAAATCACTGTAGGAATTTTATTTTATTTTTATTTTGAAAGTTTTATATAGCGCGAACAAGATCTTCGCAGGAATGATTTTGTTGGACACATTCTGCAATCCGAGAATCCCAAATTTAGCCAGAATGACAGGATTTGGTGAAATACAGCAGATAGCAGAAAACGAACTAAATAAGAACACCATATGTTCCTTTCCATTTGCGCCTGGTCTTATTTGTATACACGGACATTACTGACAAATTATTTTTCTACAATCCTCCACAATGCGTAAATGGAAACATTTACTATGTTCAGGAAAAATGCAGGGAAGTTCATGGATGGTGCGTTGTGATAAGACATTTGGCCTCTGCAGCAAGATGGAAGATAGAGAGAAGACCTCTGAGACACCAAACACTGCAAAGAGCTAGAAAGGAAATGGAAAGCCTGACACGACACCACTGACAGACCGAGCTACAAGACTGCACTCAGATGCAGTATGCTCACATCAGCAAATAAGAGACCAAGAAAAAAGTGGACCGGATCAAAGGAAGCTCCAACAGCTGCAAGGAGATCGTCTCAATTGTTAAAGATATCACCTCGTCCTCAGCCACAATCGGCAACATCGCTGCCTAATAATCTATAAACACTTCATCCTCAGCAACCCAACAGCAGAGAACTTGCTCCTAACCAAACCAGCACCAACCAAGAGTGCCACCTGACTGAATGGACAACCCTCACCAAAAACGACTCCACACCAATCATGCAGACCTTCCACTTAGGGGCCCCAAAAGCACCTATGCCCCCACTACTTCAACAACCTAAGATCACCAATCATCACCACCATGACCCACATAATCAACCCCTCCATCACTTTCACGGAAGAATGGAAATTTGCAGAAACTAAACCCGCTCCTCAAAAAGCCCACAGCCAACCTAAATCACCAGAGCTACTTCTGACCTATCTCCCTGCTCCCCTATCCAGCCAAAGTGATTGCTAAGGCCATAAACAAAAAACTCACTACTCGAACTCCACCTCTCTGGTTCGCTTGTGTTGCTACATATCGGCCCCCTTCCCAGAGACCCAGTGGACAAGTCAGTGATGTCCGCTCACCCCCATGCTCTTTGTCCTTACAATGGAGCCCCTGGCTGTGTGCCTGCGGGGATGAGGGATGGGGTAATGGGGCATCCCTCTGATGGGCGAGAACCACAGTGTGTCTTTGTGCGTAGATGACCTGCTCCTTTATCTGCAGGACATCTCAGTCGAACTCGAACCTCTCTGGGCTATGCTGTTGGACTCCGTCCCCATGGCCGGGCAGAAGGTTAACTGGGAGACTTAATCGGTCCACCTTCTCAGCCCCGACCTCCTCCCGTGGGAGATGCACTGGAGACTCTTGCCTCGCCTGACACGCACCTGCGTCTCGCTACGTGTGTGTCAGTCTGTGCCATACCCTTGCGATCTCTACTAAGGCAATCACCACAGAGCACAGGTGGGCGATACACTCATTGGTTGGATTTTGGAGGACTTTTCCCCTGGCTCCTATTGGGAAAAAAAAATCGCTTAGGCAAGGCTGGCCCTCCTAACTTGTCTCCTTTATTACTTTGCACATTTTCCCCTCCCGTTCCTTTTTTCATTGTATCACTTACATGTTAAGTCACTTGTTTTAGGGCCAGCTTCTTCCGTTCGATCAACTGGCAGGAGAGAGCAGAATTTACCCACCTCCAGGGCAATTCCTTCTTAGGCGACTTGTACTCCATTGTCGGGGCACTGTGACCCATCTGGGATTGAGCCTGCAACTCATCCAGTGCTCCACACAGTACTTACCATGGGCCCTGGTCGACACCTTATCACTTGGCTGTACAAGGTCATGGAACCGACACCTGCCCCACTTGTTAAGTTGTGTCACAAATGGTAGGAGGCGTTTGGAAGGCCACTGCATGGCAAAGAGTAAGAGTGTGCTCTGGAATTCACTAAGGTAGTTTACCGGAAGTCCTGCTTCAAAAATATAAACTTTTTATACTGCACTAGGCATACCAGACGCCAGCACAGCGTCAGCGCCACCACCCGTAGTCACAGTGTGCTTGCCATCGCTGCCAAACCCTTAGCACAACCTTCCTACATATGTTCTGGACCTGCCTAACCTTCCAGCACTACTGGAGCGCCATCCATGCCACCCGGAGCTCCCAGACATCTTTTACTAGGAAGCCTGCTTGTTAGGTATATTCAGACACAGGAAGCACCACAAAGTTCAATCGCAGTTTGCAGCCTTGGCCCCCCCTTCTAGCCAAACGAGGCATCACACTGCATAGGTTCGCGCCTGCTGGACCCCCTTTGGCAGACTGGATAGGGGCAGTATATAAGTGGGGTGCTGCAGAGGAGGATGCATATCGACACGAGGAGGTGCTCAGAGTGCGTTGCTACCCCATTTCACCAGGATGGGCCATGATACTCCTGCACTTCCGTCAAACTATCGATAACACTACGCCACCGCAGTCCCAAGGTTCACTTGAGCTGTCCCACTGAGCAACATCCTGGTAGGCCTGCTCTCGAGACATCCCTTGCTGCGCACAAGTACACCGCCACCAGCACACCTTTGCGGAGTCATTATGTGCTCTCCCTCACCTTGGTCTGTAACCCCAGCTACTCAGTAAACATCAACATGAACCCACCCTCACCCTCACATTCACATTAACAACTTCCCCCTCATGTCACCCGCCCTGGTTTACAACACCATGTTTTTGGCTGGTTCTCCCCAATCATTCTTCTCTTGGGTACACACACAGGAAGACACTTTCATCAGGAGTGATCCAGCCCCCTGCTCTTTGGCATTCCATAAAGTCTTTCCAAGTGATTATTGTATGTAATGGTGCCTCAGTAGCAGTCAGGTACCCATTATGTTGTGTGTGGACTTCTGTATGGTACATATATGTAGTTTTGTTTTCCTTTCTCTTTTTTGTACATTGAAAACTCAATAAAATGGTTTAACAAAAAAAAAAACACACACAATCAACTCGCAACTTTCCCATCCTCTGGACAAGACTTGATCACGATTCAGACAGAACTATCACACCGAAAGAGTTTTTATCAAGGCTACCGATGACACTTGAATCATCATGGACCAAGGAGAAATAACATCCTTCTCGATCTCTCTGCGGCCTTCAACACGGTCTCCCCTAACACCCTCATTGGAAGACTTCATAAGATTGGCATACAAGGACCTGCTCTCTAATGGATCTGTAACTTCTTTCCAATAAGGACCAAAAGGGAAAGGCTGCCACCCTTAACACCAGAGACCAAGAAATTGATACAGAGTCCCACAGGTATCTTCTGTCCTATTTGTTTTAACATATACATGAAACCACTCACCAACATCATCCGATCACAAGACGACATCTACTCTGATTACACAAAACTCATCCGCTCCCTGAAAGACAAGACAACCACCACCAGAACTAATGTCACCAACTGAATGACCATGGTAGCAGACTGGAAGCGAACCAACTACCTTCAGCTCAACTCCGGGACAGAAGTACTAGTATTCAGCAACAAGACCTTCCCATGCAAATCCACCTGGTGGCTGTTGATGCGAAGCCCAACACCAAGAGACCACGGAAGAAATCTATTAATCATCGTAGGCAACAAGCTCAACATGGCGGCTCAAGTAAACGCAGTTTTCACCTCCTGCTTCCACATCCTACATATGCTGCGAACAATCTTCAAATGATTACCCATAACACCAGTCCGACCGTCAAGCAAGCAGCCATCACCAGCAGGCTGGAATAAGACAACCCTCTCTATGCCTAAATCACCAAAAAATTCCTACACAGACTCCAGACCAGCCTGAACACTGCTGAAAGACTCAGTCTACCTCCCACACCATACGGTCTTTACACCACACCTCAGGAAGCTTAACTGGCCCGTTCACAAGACAGTCAATTCAAACTTCTCATGTGCACATGCAAACCTCTACAAAACGCAAGGACCAAAATACCTGAACAGCTACATACACTTCCGCTAATCCACCAGACACCAACACTCTGCCTCATTCACTTGCAAACAATCCCCACATCCGCAAAGGCAAACATGGAGTTTGCTGGTTGCTCATTCTCCTACATCACATCCAAAACATGGAACGACCTACCTCAACACAACAGAGCCTCCGCCTCACTTCTTGAGTTCTGCAAGAAGATGCAGGCCTGGATCCTAATATAAACACCTTGGGGACAACTACACACCTGCCCAAGCATTTGGATACCCTTGTGGGTGATTAGTCCGCTATACAAATCAATATAACAGAGTCCATGTCAGCTGAATAAGTAATATCTCAGAGAAACTAAGAAAGTTTGTGGAAAAGTACTGCATCTGCCAACCTATGCCAAGATGATCAGAATGTACAGTTCTCTTCATTTTGCTCAGGAATCTCCAGAGAAGGCTATATGGGAGGAAACTACAAGCAAAAGTCCCTAAGCACACAAAGAAAAAGTATTCCCCTCCACCATAGTTTTGCATGTCTGCTAGAAAAGAATGAGCATTTTATTAGGCTGATGGTGCACAGATCTAGGGGTCAAATGGAAAAATTAGATTAAATTCAAGGACTTAACAGTGTGCTAATATATTTAGGCTCCTAGCTAGGATCAGTGAGCATAAAAGGATCAGTTTTAATAAAATTAGTTTCTGGTTGGCAGAAGTATGTACCCTGTCCAAGCAAGAACCACAAATAAATTCAGGGTAAGTAAAAAATCCACACTTTAAATTAACCTGTGCTCACCCTCAGGTAGCTTGGCAAAGATCAGGCAGGCTTAACTTAAAAAGCAATGAGTAAAGCATTTGAGCAACACTAACAGTGAAAACACCACAAAAAGACTGAACCAGTTTAGAAAATTAGATTAGGATTTTATAGATCGACAAAAAAGATACAATTCCTATAGGTAGAAGTCAAGTTATTAATTTTTAAATAATAAATCTAACAATAGCTCTTAGAAGCAATAAATGCCTATGGAGGTTATCTGGTGGTGCAAAACAGGGGCAAAGTCAAGAGTTCAGGCAGACCATAGAGCACGGGCTGGATACAGGAGCCACGCAAAGCACACTGAACAAAGTACCTTGATCCTGGCAGCAACAGCGAGACACTGGGTGCAGCTGAGTGTCGATCCCACAGTCGACGTGATGCACCGGTTCTGAAGAAAAAGCGCCAAAGACAAGATGCGTTGGTTCCAAAGCAGATGCACCAGTTTATCCACGCAGTTGAGGGGATGCGTCAATCATCTCTCACTACAGTGGTGGCAATTCCGATGGGTCAGTCCTGGAGGGCATGAACTACTTCAGAGTGCCATGCGCTGGTTTTATTCCCGCAATATCGGCGCTGTGTTGATTCTGCTTCACGCAGCAGAGGCTGCATCTGTTAACCTGGAGTAAGCATCTGGATCCACTTCCAAAGGACCAGGCGCAGGAGTTAAGAATTTGATATCTCAGTCTCAAAACAGGAGGCAAACCATGCCCTTGGATATCACTCTGGGTTCAGGCACCAGTCCATTTCTTTCTCAGCAAGGGCACAAAATGTTAAATGTCGTATACTTGTAAAGCGCACAGCTGCCCCAGCAAAGGGGCGTCCCGGCGCTGTATACCGCTGGGGAACCCATCCTGGCTTTCCCTGTGAGATGGTCCCTCCTGGGCAACTCCAAGGTGAAGACAAGCATCACCGGCGCTGATGGGGCCGTTAGTAGAGATTAAGCAAGCTATTGCCCAGAGTTGCTGAGTGGGACCCATGGTTGGAGTAGGCACCGAGGCGAGAATTATCAAGTCCACTGACCATGGCCCAAGACCCTGCCGCGTCAGGAATCGAACCCTGGTCCCGGGTCGACCTCTGCTTCCGGGTCTGCCGGGTCTGCCGCCTCTATCCAGTGAGCCACACCACTCTACTCTACCACGCTACAAGGTAGCAGGCACTGGGGAGAACAGCAGAAAATAAGTCCTTCCAGAGCAGCAATCCAGCAGAGTGTTGGGCTTTGAAGCAGCACAGCAGTCCTAACTGACAGTTTAACAGATCCAGAAATGTCTGATTTGGTGGGGTCAGAGACCTAATACTTATACCCAGTTGTGCCTTTGAAGTGGAGGCGAGATAGAAAAAGGAGAGTGAAAGTCATTTTATTTCTTCCTGAAGGGACCAATAAAATGTAACTTTGTTATATAAGGTTGCCGTAAAAAAGACTGGGCTAAACATTATTCTACTTGAGTTTTGAAGCATGTTTTAGATGTTTATTTTAAAAACTGTAGAGAATCAGTAACTATCAAAATATTTGATTTTTTGGCTATGTTTGAGTCTTTTACTGATAGGAAAAATGTAGGTTTCATACGAATCTTTCCTACTATGTCGCATCACATTAATCCACAGAAAATGGGTAAAAAACCTTGATACATCAGCCCCCTTTTCTAGTGAGTCGGTATTGATAGTAGGTGTATTGCCAAAAGCCCCAGGCTTTAAACGTTCAACGCAAGGCATAGTGACAGGTATATTTGAAAAGAATGCAGCCACAAAGCATCTGGGATACTGGTGAAAACAGGACACCGGACTTTTGGAAAACATGGAATGCAGTGTCACTTGGAATGCGGGTGCAAAATGTTCTTACCAAGTTCAACAAAGATTGAGTGAAATCATTTGTATTTACATTCATTCCGCTATGTATATGAAAAAGTTGTGTAATGACCGGTAAAAATAGATACCTGAGCTGAAGTGCTTCCCTGTAAGAGATCTTTGCCACTTGTTAGATGGTATGCTGAAAGCATCTTTACAATCTCCACATTTAATGAAGAATGCTATTGACTTTTTAGCCCATTGTGGTGCACTTTTTTGTTATGCGCGGAAACTAAAAAGCAAATATTTTTAATTGTGTGGCATTAAAGAAAGTCATCCCAAATGTGTCACACTGCTGGTGGTTCTCAGTCCTAGAAGCCATGAATACTACATTATCCATGTGGCAACCGTTTACAGAACTTTTGCTGAGTGACGATGCCAAAGGCAAGATATGTGAGGATCTTTGGTCACATATTGATAGTGATTTAAAAAAAAAAGTTCACTACTGCATTTTTTGATTTTTACAGCAAAGCACGACTGCTATAGTGGACAAAAACACCCTTGTCTACCAAGTGTTCAGCATAATTGGTGTAGATGTGAAACATCTCCTTGAGACTAGGCTGGGCGACACGTTTACGGGCTTTGGCACTGCAACATGTTCACAGTTTGAGTGCTTGCCACTTGGTAAGCAAATAAATATTGAGGATAGTGATAGTGATAGGGAATTTCTATAGCGCGCTATCACTCCGAGGAGCATCTTGGCGCTTTTTGACTTGTATATTCCAGGTGGTAAGAGTTGTAATCCCCACAGTGGCGTTCAGATCTTAAACCAGGGTTTTGCAGGTTGTGTCTGCCAAGCTATAAATCCAAGTTTTAAGGGATTTCCTAAATTTACTTTCACAGGTAATTTCACGAATTTGGTGAGGGAGTTTATTCCAGGCTTTAGCTCCTCTAACCGCTAAGGATTTTCCTCCTCTCGTAACGAGCCGGAACTTTGGGACGACCATCAGATTGGCTGTTGCCGATCTCAGTTGTCAGCGGGGATGATATTGATTGAAGTTTTTAGACAGATATTGTGGGCCTCGTTTATGAAAATCCCTAAAGGTAATTATTAGGACCTTAAACAGGATCCGCTTTTGGATGGGAAACCAATGGAGTGTATCAAGTGCTGCAGAGGCGGAGGTTTTTTAGGCATTTTAAGCACTAATCTTGCCGCAGCATGTTGGGCCATTTGCAGCTTATGTAGGGCTGCTTTGTTTACCCCAGCATACAGACTGTTACAATAATCCAACCTGGATATAACTAATGCCACTGCTACCGTTTGTCTGGCTGATAGGGGGAGAAGATTAAAATTAATTCTGAGACCCTTTATTACATTGAAGCATGAGCCTGCTACTTCATTTGCCTGTTGTTTAAAGGATAATGCCTCGTCGAATTTAATTCCTAAATTTCGGGCAACCGTAATAGTGCTAGGCGGAGCCTCGGCCTCTAACGGCCAACAAGTCTGGGGGGAGAACAGATTTCTACCAAAGGGTAAAATTTCTGTCTTTGCGGTGTTACATCTCAGGTGATTAGTATTCATCCACTCAAAAGTGGCCTTTAGGCAGTCCCTCAAAGAGCATTCAGCAATTGCTGCGTCCTCGTCTAGGATTAGGACTAGTTGAGTGTCATCGGCATATGCTATTGAACTGATGGCAAAGGAAGAGATGAGCTCCATCAATGGGACCATTTAAAGATTAAATAAAATGGGGCTCAAACTAGAGCCCTGTGGTACCCCGGACTGGACTTCCCTTTCTTCCGAACAGTACTGCCCTAGCATGGTGATCTGCTTTCTTTGTCTCAAAAAGTTGTTAAACCATTTCAACACGGTGCCCACACTCCTTAGGCGATGTATCAGGATATCGTGGAACCCCGTGTCGAAAGCTGCAGATAAATCTAGCAGGATCAGGACTGCTCTTTTGCCCTGATCCAAAGCAGCTCTGATTGTTTCCGTAGAAAAAAGGAGGGCAGATTCTGTTGAATGATGGGACCTAAAGCCAGCCTGATTTGGATGGAGAAGATTATTATCCTCCAGGTATGCAGTGAGCTGTTTCTTAATACAGGTCTCTGCAAGTTTGCATACCGCTGGGTGAAGCGATATGGGCCGAAGATTGGACAATACTGTGGGGTCTTGAATGGCTTTTTTTTGGAGAGGTCTAACAGCTGCAACCTTCCAGCATGTTGGAATATCTCCTGTTTGTAGTGAGGAATTTAGTATGGAGTTAATCATTGGGTTGACTTCATCTTTTATAGCCTTAAGTAGCAGCGGAGGACAAGGATCAAAAGGGGAAACTGAATTCAGTCTGGAGATGGCTTGGGAGGATTCAACTGGGCTAATCATGGCAAAGCTTTCCCATGTTGTGGTACCCGATCTTTCCTTTGAGGCTTTAAAAGCTACGTCTAGTTCTTCCCGCTTGACCTGTGGGAAATCTTTTGTAAAATTTATGATTTTCTGTTCAAAATATACTGCGATTTTATCACAGAGAGACTGGGATGGCGGGATTTCCTGGGATAGTATTTTGGGTTTCCTAAAGCTGTTGACAATTTGGAATATTTCTTTTTGCTTATTGTTAGTGGACTCAATCAGGTTTGTATAGTAACTTGTTTTAGCAAGTTTGATTGAGATATGGTAATTCCTCCTAGCCTTTTTATAGCTTTCCCGGTCGTCGCTCTTGTAATGACGGCGCCATTTATGCTCTAATATTCTCACTTCTCCCAATGTTTCTTTTAGTGAGCTAGTAAACCAGGGGGCAGATTTTTTTCTTTGTATAGTTTTAGATTTCGTTCCTCGTGTTTTCATTCTTTCCCCAATAGTTCTCATCCAGCCCTTATAGTGTTCATTATCAGTGATCGCATTCCCTGACAGAGTTGGTTTTTCTGCCTCCACCCAGCTCTTCAGGTCTGGATGTTCTATTATTTTCCCCCAGCAAGGAATTGAGTTTGTATTACCTGAAATTAGTTTAGTTTCCTTTTATTGTCAACTTTAAGGTTAAAACCAATAAACGTATGGTCTGACCATGTTTGGGTTAGCGGTGATTCCACTTTGATTGTTTTTATATTAGAGCAAATACAGTCTAGGATGTGCCCAGCTGCGTGGGTTGGCTCTACTGTTTGAATTGTCAGTCCTAAGATACGTAGGGTTTCTTTAAAGCACAGTACATTTGGGTCACTAGTATTATCTAAATGCAGGTTTATATCTCCTAGCAGAGTGAAGTTTGCGAATCGCAGGATTAGGCTAGCAAGTACCTCCCCTATACTTTCCAGAAACTGGGTTGCTTGTCCAGGGGGTCGGTATATTAATATCCCGGAGAAGGTGAAAGAGTCAAGAGCTTGAAGAATAAAACCAAGACATTCTGCTCCTTTTATGTCTGGTAGCTCCATAGTGGTGCATTTCAGGGAGTCACGATGGATGATTGCCAGCCCTCCTCCCCGATGGCAGGGTCTATCCAACCTCTATTAAAAAGCCCGGGGGTAGAGCTTGGACAATGTCCGGGTTGGACCAGTCTTTAAGCCATGTCTCTGTAACTAATAGGCAGTCTAGTTCTTTTTCTGCAATCAGATCATATATGTGCAGAGCGTTCTTACACATAGAGCGAGCATTTATGAGGCCTCCCATGAGAGTCCTCTCAGTGTCTTTAATCCGTTGTTTTATAATGGGTACTACATTTTGTTTGCAAAGTTGACAGCTTATAGGACCTGCCCACTTATCTACCGCAAGAGCTTGAGGACAGTGCATAGAATGGGTATTCAGGGATAAAAAGATTTTTAGTAGGGGAAACATAAGTAGTTACCAGAGCAAAATTTCTGGCCCTAAGCCCGGCCCCAGCGCGGACGGGCGCAGACGGGCAGGACTTTGGCTTGACTTGGGCGCGATTGCGGCGCCGCTGCCCACGTCCGCTGCATGGAGGAGTGGCCATCTCCTTTTCTAGTCTACAGAGCTAGAGCGCTGGGACTTACTTGTTCCCCCAATATGGCCGCCACGAACCACTCTTCAGTCAGGGGTCAGTGTAGAATGTTTCCCAATGTGAGGGGATTGCTGGATTCTAAGTAAAACACGGCGCAAATCAGGTTTTTAATGTTTCCAAAGGAAAATTAAAAAGTCACACAGGTAGCCTAACACCCGGCTTTCCGCCTCAGGTGTACACAAGTCTCGCGAGCTATCGCGTTGCTTCCTTTTATAGTCTACAGTGCTAGCAATTCAGGAACTTTTATTTTACAATGTATGAGAAATAGCCTTTCACCAACCATGGCATTTGAAGTCAATGAAGCCTCACTGTTGTACTCTGTAGAAGTTATAGATGCCTTCCGTAAAGGGAAATTTTCTCCAAAGTTTCAAAAGTGCTACCTCATTTTTGACAGCTTTAATAACCGAGGGCATATACGCCCAGTTCAACGCATATGTAACAGAACCTGTCACAGAGAATCACAATCTTCACTTGCACCAGTATTGGCATGGAAAGCTATGTCAGTGGCCAGAGTTAGAAAATTGTGTACTGGCTATTTTGGCGTAGCCTGTCTCAAGTGCCAATGTTGAAGAGGACTTTTTAACCCGTTCAGCGCTTATGACGGAAACGTTCCGTCACGCGCCTCGGGTGAGCTGTGCTAGTGACGGAACGGTTCTGTCACGGCCCGCTCGCCGCCCCTGCGCGGCGCTGATTTCGCACCTGCGCGGCGTGTTCTATTGAGCGGGCGCGTTCATGACGGACCCGTTCCGTCACTAGCACAGCTCACCCGAGGCGCGTGACAGAGCGGTTCCGTCACAAGCGCAGGTGAGCCGCGCGGCCCCCCCATCCCCTAGCACTGCGGCGGAATTGCCTCCGCAGTGAAGGGGTTAATTTACATGGGAAGTAACGAGCGAGCATGCATGACCAAAGACTCACTTAAGAAGTATTGTATGGTGTACTACAATAAGTTTGATTTGTAAAAATGTATTTGGACCTCATATACACTGTACGTACACTGTCTATATACCATGTACTATCAGTGCAGAAAGCAAGGAATAATAAAAGGGAAAAATTCCGTAAACACCGGAAAAACACTGTTTTTAAGGTATTGAAATCACTTGAACACACTGGAAAAAAACCCCACCAGAATTTATCAAAAATAGAAACTAAAAACAGTAAAGCCTATACATATATTAGCAATAGATTCCTTACCTTAGAATTACCCCCAGGCGACAGTCTATCGGGAGAAAAACATTTGGGGCAGTACCCCTGCACGTCGGTAGGTGGCGTTGGTCAATTTCGCTATAGTCATCGTGATCGCCTGAATGACATTGCAGTATCTACTTGGACGTGGCCTCTGCGTGCTGACGTCAGATCTTTACATGACATTCCACGCCGGAAGCGCAGAGCCATGCAAGACACGCTGGTGCACAAAAGTAGGGCCCTGAAGGGAAGTTCCTTACCCTAGAAGTCAGTTCGCGGAACTGGGAGGATGGGTGAGGTGGTAAGGAATCTATGATTAATATATGTCTTACAGTATATCGTTACCAAAGGTAAGTAACTAGTTCATCTGAAAGAGACTATTGGTTATAGATTCCTTACCTTAGAATAAATACCCCAGAAATACCAACCTCAGAGTTGGGTGTGTGAACCAAGTTCACACCTGAGAGTTCTGGAGAACTGAACGGTCAAAGAAGCCATCTCTCCGGACTTGGCTGTCCAGGCAGTAGTGTTTTGTGAGCATGTGCAGGGAGGGATGCCCACGTGGCTGCCTGGCAGATGTCATTGAGGGGGACTACACGTCTTAAAGCAGTAGTGGCTGCCGTCGCCCTGGAGGAATGGGCGTGCAGCCCTACTGGAGGCTCCTTTTTCACCAGGGAATAGCATATTTTAATGTAAAGGACGGTCCACCGAGAGATAGTTTGTTTTTGCACAGCCCGACCTTTAGTGGCACCCATATAGCCAACCAAGAGTTGATCATCCACCCGGAATTGTTATGTGCGATCAAGATAAAAAGATAGCGCACATTTTTGATCCAGGCGGAGTCTCTCTTCCTCCTTGGAAGGATGCGGGTAGAAGGTGGGCAAAGTGATGGTCTGTCCAATGTGGAAAGAGGTAACCACTTTGGGAAGGAAAGAAAGTCAAGTTTGAAGGACAACCTTGTCCAGATGAACAGGAAGGAAAGGAGGTTCAGAAGACAGCCTGAAGCTCACTCACCGTGCAAGTAGAGGTGATGTTAACTAGAAAAGCAGTTTTGATAGTCAAGAATCAGAGGACAATTATGTAATGGCTAGAAAGGAGCACACAAGGTACATGAGACCAGGTTCGAATCCCACTGGGGCATTATGAAAGGAATAGGAGGAAAGAAATCTATTTACAATAGGGGACTTGAAAAGAGCAGGCTGATCAGGAAGACGAAGAAAGGCCGAAATGGCTAAAAGAAAGCGTTTGAGGGTGCCCAGAGCAGAGCCCTGCTGGGCCAAAGAAAGAACGAAGAGAACTTCTGATAGAGGGGCATAATGGGGATACACAACTTTTGCTGTGCACCATGCCACAAATTTGTTCCATCTACAGGCGTAAACAGTTTTAGTGAAGGGATGCCTGGCTGCCAAGATAAAATTACAGACTTCGGGGAAGGTCGAAAGCTCTCAACTGTCGCCGCTCAATCTCCACGCAGGGAGGTGGAGGCTGGCCAGATTCGTGTGGAGGATGAGGATCTGCTTCTGCGACAGAAGATCCTCCCAAAGAGGCAGTCTGATCGGAGGATCAATGGCCATGTGCAATAGCTCGGGATACCAGACTCTTCGTGCCCTATCCAGGGCCACAAGAATGACTTAGACTTGGTCGCGCTCGATCTTCAGCACTCTGGGCAGAAGTGGCATAGGTGGAAAAGCGTATAGAAGACCGCGACGAAAAGCGTACTCGAGAGAGTGCCCCCTTGAAAAGTCCAACATGCAGAACTGCTGACACTAAGCATTCTCTTCAGTGGCGAACATATCTAACCAAGGTTCTCCTCACTGCTGAAAGAGACCTTGCAACACCTCTGAGCGAAGACGCCATTTGTGATCAATCATGCACCTGCGGCTGAGTTAGTCCACCCTGGCATTCAGGGAACCTGCCAGGTGTTGAACCACCAGAGATATGCCCTGATGTTCCAGCCATGTCCAAAGGCGGAGAGCCTCTTGACATAGGGTCCACGACCCCACCCTGTCCTGTTTGTTGCAGTACCACATTGCGGTGGTGTTGTCCGTGAACACCTGCAATACTCTTCCCTGAACAGAGGGAAGGAATGCCTTCAGTGCAAGACTAATCGCCTGGAGCTCATGAAGGTTGATGTGGAGCCCGGACTTAACCGGGGACCAGAGACATCGGATCTCCGCCTCCCCCATGTGGCCACCCCACCCCAGAAGTGAAGCATCCGTCACCACCATGAACTCTGGTTGGGGAAGGGAGAGGGATCTGCAGCTGACCCAATCCTGGTCCGTTAGCCACCATGCAATTGGTGTGCAGTCCCATTCCGACATCTGGACGCAATCGGAAAGATTCCCCTGATGCTGTGCCCACTGGAACTTCAGGTCCCACTGCAGAGCCCGCATATGCCAACTTGCATGATCCACGAACACAATGCAGGAGGCCATGAGGCCCAGCAGACTCAGGGTCATTCTGACCAAAACCCAGGATAGAGGCTGAAAAATCTGAATATTAGCCCGTATATCCCGGACTCGCTGCTCGGGAGGATAAGCCAACAACTGTGCTGTATCTCAATGAAAAGGAACTTCTGAAAGGGAATCAGGTGTCACTTCGATACGTTGACAGTGAACCCCAGCGAGTGCAGGAGGTCTGCCGTAGTCTGGAGGTAGGAGACGACAGCCTGGGGCAAACCCTCCTTCAACAGCCAGTTGTCGAGATAGGGGAAGACTGGAATCCCTGAACTGCGTAGATGCGCTGCGAACACCGCCATCACTTTCGGGAACACCCAAGGGGAGCAGGTAAGGCCTAAGGGGCGCACGGAAAACTGAAAATGATCGCGATCTACAGTGAACTGTAGGTAACTCCGATGGGCCGGCAGGATGGGTACGTAAAAATAGCCGTCCTGCAAGTCCAACACTACCATCCAGTTTCCAGGGTCGAGGGCAGACAGGACCTGAGCTAGTGTCAACATTTTGAACTTCTCCTTCCGGAGGAAGCGGTTTAAGTCCCTGAGATCCAAGATAGGATGCAGGCTATTGTCATTCTTGGTACCAAGAAGTAGTGGAAATAACCACAACCTACTTCTGGCAGAGGGACTCACTCAATGGCTGCCTTGGTCAACAGAGCATTAGCTTCCCGACAGAAAAGGGCCAGATGATCCTCAGATATGCGATTTAGTGTGGGTGGCATGGATTGAGGGGTAGTCTTGAAGGGGAGGGAGTAGCCCCTTCAGACTATCTGCAAAACCCACCTGTCCCACGTGATGTTGTGCAACTGGTGGCCCTGAAAGGTTGGACTAGGAAGGTTTGGAGGCTGCTGCAGAGGGTGTGCTAGTGGACTGGTCTGCCCGCTGGCCCCCAAAACGACAACGTTGGGTCCCACGCCCCCGGCCGCGCAGAAACTGGGCAGCTTGCACAGGCCTGTGGCTCTGGGTAGAACGTGGTAAGGCATCCCTTCGATAGCCACGAAAGGGGCAAAAAGCAGACTGCGCGGGGTGAGAGGTGGTTGCAAGACACAAGGACCTGGCCTTAGCCCTAGAATCCTTAAAGCGCTGAGTGCGTGGTCCGCTTTGTCACCAAACAAGCAACGGCCATCAAAGGGCATGTTCAAAAGTGTTCATTGGAGATCACCGGAAAAGCCAGTGGACCTCAGCCAGGCATAGCGTCTCAGGGCTACAGACATCGAAATCGCCCTGCCTAGCGAGTCGACTGTGTCCAGACCACATCGTATGGTAAACTTTGCTGCAGACATGCGGTCTTTACCAACCGCAGTCCTAAGCTGGCAGAAGAAAACAGCTTCCCAAGAGGATCAAGCTTCTTGGATTCCCTATCTGGTGGAGCAGTAGGGAATGTGCCTTTGGAAGTGGAGGCTTGGACCACCAAGCTCTCAGGGGTAGGGTGTTGGGAGAGGAAAGTGGGGTCGCCCGGGGCCAGGCGGTGGCGTTGGGCAATCATCCTATCTACAGAGGTCCCGTGCTGGGCTTGGACTATGTGCCCAGAAGGATGTCTATGAGGGCCTCATTGTATGGCAATTGGGCCTCCGGTGAGGGCGCTTCCGGTTGAAGCATCTCGTCAGAAGGTTAGTCCGGACCGCCACCGTAGGAAGCTTAAGGTTCAAAGCCTCAGCCGCCCTATGCAACACCACAGCGTAAGAGGCTCCCCTCTCCGTAGCCACAGTAGGGGAAGAAAGCATGCCAAGGTCTGGGGAGGTATCCAGACCACTGGCTTCACCGAGCTCCTCTCTCCAGTCCGGTTCCCTCAACTGGTCTGCTAGAGGGTCACCAGAACCCTCCCAGTCCTCCTCACACTCTTCTGGCTGCCCCTCAGGGTGATAGGGAATGGCAGGATAGAACAATGGTACCGGTCAGCATAAAATCCAGTGTTAGTCGGGGACCGGATCCGGGGTAAGTCCGTCTCCGTGTCTGGGGACACAACCGGCATCTGAGGGGGCAGAGGTGTTGTCAATGGATTCAACACGGGAGGCGGTGTCTTAAGTTTGATCAGCACAGGGTTGGATCCCTGGGGGCCATGCGGCACCGGGTTTGAAGGTCTAGAAACCCCCGCAGAGTTTGCAGGCCTGAAGGCTCGCCGGCGTAGTCCGGCTACCAAAAGATGAAATTAAGGGCTTTGTAAAAACTACGAAATTGGGCAGGGGTCGCTCTGGCTCCCGGGAAGGAAGAGAAGCTCAGAGCAAACCCAGCAGGCTCCGCAGACGGAGCTGCAGGACGACCACCATCCGCATCCCGTCGGCCGACAGACAGGAAGAACGCGAAGAGCAACAGTGCTTTTTCGCCTTCTTTTTGTGCTTAGACTTACCCGAAGATTTCGAAGATGAGCGGTGGTGATGACTCCTCAACCGGTCCCGCGAAATCCCACTCGACTGGGACCTTGAGCAGCGCGGAGCAGATTGCTGTACCTCCAGAAGCTTTCAGGACATCTCCCACAAAAATGCCAGGTTCATGGCCAGACAGTCTGAGCATGACTTCGGATTATGGTCACGCTCCAGACACCAGAGGCACACTAGGTGAGGATCCGTAATCAACATCAATCCGTGACATGCGTCACAAGCCTTGAAGCCGGTCCGACGTGACATTTCTACGTGCACCAGGAGTCAAGACTGCTTAAAAAGAAGTTGACAAAAGTAAAAAAAAACAGTTAGTCAAGAAGTGAGTAGGGGAAGCACTCTCTCCGGATCTGCGTTGGCTGGTGTGGAAAAAGAAGTGGATGTCAGTGCGCAGGGGTGGCATCTAAGTATTTATTTAAAGAGTTTTATATAGCGCTGGCTAGACCCGTAGGTATCAGAGCTCTTTACATGAGGTCCGCAAAGTTACAACAATAATAATTTACGTTACATCAAAATATATGAGACATTAACAGGAGAGAAGGACAGATCAGTAGAGAGGGAGGGGGGAGAGGGGGAGTGAGATGGAGGACGAGGCGGAGGAAGGAATAAGAGAGGTAAACTCAGCCCAAAGACTGAATGGGTAGGTGATGGCCAGTAAGGTCGTCCAAGGCCAGTCTCCCCTATAGCTCTCAAGGAAGCACCAACATGTTTCCGTCAGACCGGTGTATAGAAAGGAGAACAAGGCAAAAGCAGAACGGCATGAATAAAATGAGGAGAGGGTGGGGGTGAGACCTGGAGAAGGGGAGAAAAACTAAAACTGTGCCCAAGGTCCGGCTGGGCAGGTGAAAGTCAGGGGGTGAACCAAGTCCCATCTTCACCTTAGCTTAACAGAGCAGCTCCATCGAGCGTCTGACATAATCCTCGGACTCCGCTGTCCAGAATTAGGTCATGTGTCCTCGGGGAATGTCAGAGTAGTGTGGGGGCAGGTGGGGGAGGGAGGCCATGGTCAAAAAGATCTATAAGTCCTCTTGAGGTCAGGCATAGTCCAGGAAGGGATGAGTAGGTAAAAGTTCAGCAAGGGGAAGGAGTCACTAGTGTCTGGCATGTTGGGGTCAGGCACCCTGGGACCCATTTCCAAACCGAGAGTGAGCCAAGTACTCCAGAGCTTTGTGAGGAGGGAAGGGTCGGATTCATCCCTGGTGTCCCTAGGCTGTAGAGGCGTGCGCAGACGACCCATTACGTTGGGCAGCGCTGTGGGAGCCGACATTTTGCCTCACGCAAGGCAGGGGATTCGATCTTCAGCAAGCAGGTGTCTCTAGGCAAGCAGGTGTCTCTAGGCTCAGGGCAAACAAACCGGCATGTCAGTTGCGACCAAGGGATGTTTTCCACGCGTAGCGAACGGGCCACACAGCTCGGGTATTTCAAAAGTGGGTCCGTTCCATCCTAGGCGCCATCTTAGGCAATATTGTTGGGCAGGTCATTTGCCGAAATACCGGTGTTGCAGCGTCTGCTTTGTACGGTGGCCACAGCGGCAGACGGTCCTGACCTTCAGACATCAGGAAGTGGGTCAATTATATGTTAAAATGGGGTTTGATTGCCGCGCTGGTTCTTTAACGCGGGGCTTTAGCAGAGCAGAAGCTCCAAGCGGCCATGATGATCCTGGCTTCGCACAGTCATCCCTACAATCAGGACGCCGAAGGCGGAGACGACCAACGTAACCTACCGATGAGCAGGGGTACTGCTACGAAAAAAGTTCTTCAGATCCAGTTTGATTCCTGGGGGTAATTCTAAGGTAAGGAATCTATAACTAATAGTCTCTTTCCGATAAAGTGCTCAGAGTTTTAAGGCCTACAAAAGGTTCAGAAAAATAGGAGGCAGGCAAAAGGTTTGAGATGACCCTTCAGGGATGGCCATTTCCCAACACACAACCACAGAAACTAAGATGCACAGTGAGGTTAAGTTATATTGCCAAGAGGTCCCCAAGATGGATCCTGAATTGACTACATGGAGTTCAAACATTAAAGGGAAATGATCAATACCTATGTAATCGTCACACACCCAACAATATTAAGAATATAAATTAAGGCGATTGGATCACAAAATATGGAAATTATGTACTTCAGATGTGATTAAATATCTTTATATGCACATCAATATCACTTTGAATTGTTTTCAATGTTTTCAGTTACTTGAGAAGTATTAGCAATATTGCTGTGTGGGATGTGTATACAAGCTGATATAGGTTTATATATGGTATTATATGGTTTCCTGAGTAAAGTGGTGTTAAAGCACATGGAGCAATTAAATGCTGCATCAAAGAAATAAAGGATTACTCTTTACACCATGCATACTATGCATCTTACTCATGAAATGTTTCACAAAGTTTGCAGTGATACTTGTTAACAAAACCTAGAGAAGGATTGGGGGCATCAATGACAATGGGTGATGTGGGGTTGAATACTACATATGGAGTTTGTGCTGCCTGTCCAGATTAGCAGAGAAGGTCCTGCATCATAAGGATGAAGGATTGCAATGCCTGTCTGATGTCAATAACAATTACGGGGTGGCTACAAGTCCAACTAATGATTAGTAGTCCGGCAGTCATTGGAGCAAATACAAGACATTTTGCTGCCAGCAGATAAGTTAGATCAAAAGGAAGGTGGGCAGACAAGCTAGCCCACTAGTTCCTCAAAGTGCAAAACATGGATGTTGGCCCTTATCAGATACGACCCATTAACTTTGACTTTAGTAGTGCAGAGGCCAATTTAAAGCTGGATGCATTCAAGTGTCAGAAAAGCCAGTTTCAAATTTCAGATGGTGCAAAGGAATGTGACCCAAGTTGTCATCGGGGGAAATCAGATCTACTGGAAGTAATGAGGGGGCAGACATCTGGGCAATTTCATTTCTACTCCATTGGATAGTGGTGCACCTTAGTGCTTCAGCTTTTCCATCAAACACAAGCCAGAGGCAGGCATATTCATGGCTAGACATCAGGTTTGCAGGCCATTTGAAATGAGGCCATTTGTTACAGTCGCAAGAAGAAAAAGCCTACTCTATCAGTTGATTACTCACCTTTTGAATTCCCCCTGGGGCCAGACAGGATCCAGCAACTTTTTAAGCAACTGTACTCAGTGGAGTCTCACTCCACGGCAGCCATGTCGAGCCTAAACAACTGGCTGGATGGAGCCATATACAGGTAACTGTGCACAGACGTCAGTTTATAACAAACATTTCCATGTCCTTAGACAATGAGAACTGTGACAGTGTACTAAATCTAACATCTAGACGTCAAATCAACAGAATAGAAATGGGGTGGGCAACGAGAAATCTACAGTTAGAGTTGATGCCAAAAACCGCATTATAAAGGGTAAGTAATATGTTCTACTGGTGGATATTCTAACAGATTCCTCACCTTTAGAACAGATAGCAAAGAAGTACCTGCTAAAACAAGCATTTGCAATGCAATAGGTCTCGCATTAGGAAAGTTTGAGCTATTGGTATTGTAAATGATTTTTTATTTTATTTATGTGTTGGTTTTGAAAATAGCGAAATTAATAGCTTTGTCATTTACAATGCCAATACTTTTAACTTTCGGAAATGTGACACCTTTAGCATTTGTAATGCAATATGTGTTGTATTTACGTGACATAGATGTATTGATATTACAAATAATTGCTTTTAATTTTTTTTATAATTAATACTTAAATAAAAGTTATTGTAATTTATAATGGCAATAGCTTAAACTTATGTAAATAACTTTTGTGAAGATTATCAGCCCGATTCATCAAGCGAAATTGCGCTCGCAAAGGGCCAAATTCTGAGAATCTGGCCCTTTGCGAGTGCAATTTTTGCATTTGGGATTCATCATCCCAAATGCAAAAATCGCTATTAGCGAAATCGCATATTTGCGAGGAATTGGATTTAAGGAATCTAATAGAGATTCCTTAAATGCAATTCATCAACCAATTTGAAATTGCGAATTCACAATATTTGGTCTCTATTTACCACGAAGTCTGACTTCGTGGTAAATTGCGAAAAAATAGAAAAAAGCACTTTAGTGCATTTTTCTCTGTTGCATGTTACACACACACACATGTCCTTTGGACATGTGTGTGCGCAACACCTGTCTAAATTTGCATTTCAGGGGTGCTACAGGGTGTCCTTTGGACACCTCTGGCACCCTTGAAATCGCTATCTTATTAAAGGCCCATAGGAATGAATGGGGAGTTATTCCTTATTTGCGATTAGCAATTTGCTAATCGCAAATAAGGAATGTGTAGGAATCGCAATTTATTTTGAGATTCCTACATGAATCCCGTTTTGCGAGTTTGTAATTGCGATTCCTTATGAATCACTATTAAAGACTCGCAAAACGGGTCTTTGATGAATCTACCTGTATGTTCAGTGTATTTTATTGTGACGAAATCCAATAACAGAAGTGAAATATTAACCTCTTTTTGTGACATTTGTAATAAAGCTTGAAACATTGAGAGAACATATTTGAACCAGTTGTTGAATGGTTGCACAGATTGGTGAACAGCTATGACAACGCGGGGATTACCCTGCACTGCCATTACAACGCAGGAATTACAACGAAAGTCGGTACAACGACTTTCGCTGGAGGTCGCTCTAGGAAAGGGAATAGTTTAATTTTCTATCCAACTCCTTCCCTACTGTCAACGAGGGCTGGAATTGGAATAGAAAATTAAACTATTCCACTATCCAGCGCCCTCCAGCGAAAGTCGATGTAACGACTTTCGTTGTAATTCCACCGTTGTAATGGCACACGTGGTAATACCACGCGTTGTCATGACATACAACTCCCACAGATTGATGCTGTGGTGGCGCTGAGTAATGTTGTGGTTGCGACGAGTGATGCTGTGGCGTTCAGTGATGCTGTGGTAGCACATAGTGATGTTGTGGTGCCCCTGAGTGATACTGTGGTGGTGCTGAGTGATGCTGTGGTGATGCAATAGATAGATAGAGTGTAATTATGTGGCGTGTAACTATGTGGCACTGAGTGGTATTTGGAGTGTATGTTGCATTGAGTGCAGTGTAATTATGTGGCGAGTAACTATGTGACACTGAGTGGTATTTGGAGTGTATGTTGCATTGAGTGCAGTGCAAATATGTGGCATGTAATTATGTGGCACAGTGGTATTTGGAGTGTATGTTGCGTTGAGCGCAGTGTAAATATGTAGCATATAATTATGTGGAACTGAGTGGTATTGACTGGAGTGTATGTTGTATTCAGTAGAGTGTAATTATGTGGTGTGTAATTATGTGGCACTGAGTGGTATTTGGAGTGTATGTTGCATTGAGTGCAGTGTAATTATGTGGCATGTAATTATGGGGCACTGAGTGGTATTTGGAGTGTATGTTGCATTGAGTGCAGTGTAATTATGTGGGGGGTAATTATGTGGCACTGAGTGGTATTTGGAGTGTATGTTGCATTGAGTGCAGTGTAAATATGTGGCGTGTAACTATGTGGCACTAAGTGGTATTTGGAGTGTATGTTGCATTGAGTGCAGTGTAATTATGTGGGGGGGTAATTATGTGGCACGGAGTTGTATTCGGAGTGTATGTTGCATGGAGTGCAGTGTAATTATGTGGCACCGAGTGGTATTTGGAGTGTATGTAGCATTGAGTGCAGTGTAATTATGTGGAGTGTAATTATGTGGCAATGAGTGGTATTTGGAGTGTATGTTGCATTTAGTGCAGTGTAACTGTCGCGTGTAATTATGTGGCACTGAGTGGTATTCTTTGGAGTGTATGTTGCATTGTAATTATGTAGCATATAATTATGTGGCACTGAGTGGTATTGTGTGGAGTGTGTGTTGCATTCAGTAGAGTAATTATGTGGTGTGTAATTATGTGGCACTGAGTGGTATTTGGAGTGTATGTTGCGTTGAGCGCAGTGTAATTATGTAGCATATAATTATGTGGCACTGAGTGATATTGTGTGGAGTGTATGTTGTATTCAGTAGAGTGTAATTGTGTGTGAGGGTGCAGAGTGTGTGAGGGTGCAGAGTGTGTGAGGGTGCAGAGTGTGTGAGGGTGCAGAGTGTGTGAGGGTGCAGAGTGTGTGAGGGTGCAGAGTGTGAGGGTGCAGAGTGTGAGGGTGCAGAGTGTGTGAAGAGGGAGCTGTTTTGAGGGCACTGGAGAGAAAGAACAATAGTAGGTGTTTCTAGTGGAGATAGTACAGAGGAAGAGGAGAACAGGACTTTGTACTAAGAGTACCTTGTTTAGGGAGGGTATCAAGGAGGACGAGTTTCCAGCAAGGCTGGACTGTTTTACCGGAGGCTGGCATGGTGTTGGCTGTTTATGAGGCTAGTGGGGGGACGATTTTATTACTGAGGGCCGGGCTGGCCACATATCCTGGTTGGTTTTTTTCCTCGGTGCAGTGTTGTGAGGCATATTAGTATCCCTAGGATAGACCACCCTAGCCATTCACTAACACGGTATGGCCATGTGTGCCTATAAGCAGTTGTTCATGCCTCGAAGACAATGTACAGCTGAATCGATTAAAACGCACTGGTGTAGCACTAGCAATGTGTTTACACAGACACACTTGGACGCATTATCAAACACACACCTACAGAGACACATACAGACACACAACACAAGCACACATACAGACACAACGCACACATACAGACACATAACACAAACATACAGATACACAACGCACAAATACAGACACGGTACACATTCAGACACACAGACATACAACACACAGACACACGTGTGCAAGTGAGTCCGGACCGAGAGCCGTGCACGCCCAGCAGTGCCCGTGTGTGTGTTTGACTGGCGCTAGCTCCACTGCATAGCGCTGCAAAACAGCGTGAACTGGCGGAAATTACAGAAAACCGCTTCTAAAAATACACGCACCTGAGTCAATACCACGAAGGGCAGCATGCCAGGAATAGAGACACGAGTCCGGCTGATGGTAGTGACAGTCGGGGCGGCTTGTAGGCACACGCGCCCGCGGCAGGAGCATAGAGGTGTCTGGTAGTGCGGCAGCACTCCGCCTTTCATCATTCCGAGGCCAGTTACAGGACTTCCTATGATGCCTTGCTAACAGCGGGCCAATGTAAGCGCTTAACAGACCTACCACGGGGCAGGAAGCGCGGTATAGGGCATTAAATAGAGACACAAGTCTGGCTGATGGTAGGGACAGTGGAGGGCGGCTTGTAGGCTTGTCTCGGTCTCTCCCTGTAGGTGTGAGAGTGCGAGACTGCGGGCTCTTTTAAGCAAAACACATGTGCATCAGAGTGGCCATGTTGGAGTGGAGGGAGGAGGTCGAACAGAGCAGCAAATGCTGTGGGAGGAGGAGAAGGGGAAATGTTGCCGCCTAATAGTGCACAAATCCGCCTGAACATCGCAAACAATCACAACTCGTGTCGTGACCTGCCCCCGAAGCATATGTCAGCGCAAGCAGGTAGCAGATGGCTTCGGAAGTGGGCAAGAGGAAGACGACGGGGCAGATGGCGACAGATGTAGCTAAAGGAAAATAAAATAAAACAAGCGTAACACTTCAGACTGTTTCAGGCCCTCAAAGCTACATGAATGGCTTGGTAGGCCAGCATTACTTGTTTAAAAGTACATTTAATTAACAAACAAGTGCACTTGTGCTGACACAGGCTCAGGGAACGCCATGCTTTATATGACGCAGTCTGAAGGGATGCCCTCCTTAAGATGACACAAGCTGAGGGGACGCCGTGCTTCAGATGACAGTCTGAAGGGATGCCCTCGTTAAGATGACAGTATGAAGGGACTCTCTGCTTAGCAGGACGCAGTCTGAAGGGACGCCGCCCTTAAGATGACACAGACCGAGGGGAGGCTGAGTTTATGCTGACACGGGCTGAGGGGACGCCGTGCTTCAGATGACACAGGGTGGGGCAATGGGCAGGGGAAAGAGCTTGAGCACCATGGGGTGAATAGAGGGGAACCTGACACAGGCTCAGTTGGCAGTTGGTGCTGACTGGAACACAAGCAAGGGGCGGCATAGGACACACGCTGGAAGGGAGAAGTAAAGGGGTTGAAAGAGGTGGGGGGGGGGGGGGAGAGAGAAACTAATGGGGGCCAATGAGGTATGTGCAGGTTTAAGGGGCCAGGGGATGAGAACTATGTGAAATGGATAGAAAGGGGCATAGGCTGGGCTGCGCAGGCGGGATGGAGAGAGGATCTGGACAAGCGGGGGAAGAGGAGGCAAGCTGGATTCGAAATATTGTAAAGAAGGGTGCCAGGGTATGAGGTGCTGAACAAGACAAAGGGTGGCAACTTTCCATGATCATTTCCCGGGACACTTTGGGAGTGTGTCGATACTTTACCTTTGTAGAGACACTTTCCATGTGTAGAGGCATCAGAAGATGTTTTCTGGGGAGCAGTCTGGATTATGAGTCACAGAGCTCATTTATGGGGTTTAATTCCACCAGTCCGTTATACAAAACATTCCCTTTTAAGAGACATAACTTGGCCGTCTGTTGAGCTTTTGAGCTCATCAAGGGTGATTACTGTGCCACACTACATTTGAGTTCCAAGCCCTTTACCGCTAATGTAATTAAAGTAGGGGGTGGGGGAGCGGATCCCCTTTGAAGTACGACCTCGCGGCCGTCAAAGAAGTAAACAGCAGGGATATAATTAGGGGGGAGGAGAAGTTGCAATGGGGTGAATGCCTGAGTTCAAATCCGGATCGTAAAAGTCAGCTTTGTGGATGGGCGGCTATAGGTCTCTCTGCGAGACCTAAAAATGGACTGTCTCTATAAGGGACTTCACACCAGGAAATCTTGCAGGACTGCGTGGGGGGAAAATGGCCCTTCCCTACGGACCAAAGAATAAGGAAGTAATGCCTGCTGAAGGTGGATGCCCATGTAGTGCCCAGTACAGTAACATCCCTGGCAGAATGAGCTCAAAGGGCCTCAAAAGGTCTTGTACATTGTGATGTGAATAACCATCTGGTAAAAGTCGGTTTCTGGACAGTGCTTCAGTTTTAAACACAAGAAAGAATGACAAAATGTCGGTCATCCACTCAGTGCTGCAAAGTCCAATCAGTATAAAAGTTAAGTTGTTCATAAGGTGCATTCCTGCCTCTACCCAAGAGGGAAATGGTAGTAAGAAGAAAGCCTGGAACATGATCAACTACTCCCCATGGACAGCAGACACCACTTTTGTCAGAAATTATACCAAAGTCTATAGACCTCCTGGTCTGCGGGGTTCCTTCTTTGATGAGCTTCAATCAGCTATCACTACCCTTTGCCTAAAGGTGGAACACTGTATAATGCTTGGGGATTTTAACATCCACATGGATGTCGAGTCGGACAGTGAGGCTATTAAAATCATGGATATCACTGCTCCTCTCGGACTTACTCCTTACATCTCTAGTGCAACTCATGATAAGGGTCACACTCTTGACCAAGTATTTTCCACCTTTCCCCTTATTATGTCCTGTCCCATTCCTGTTTTATGGTCTGACTACTCCTTGATCAGTTTTCTTATTCAAGGTAGAAGTAAAACTCTCTGTATTAACTCAGACCAACTTCGGCACTCCCGTAGACCCTTTCACAAAATTACTCCTGAGAGTCTGGTTCAAGCGTATCAAGAACATCCCTGTATCCTATCAGGCCATCTGGAGAGGGACCTTGAAACTTTTCAGAAATGGCTGATTGAAAGGCTTGATGATCTTGCCCCTCTTTCTACGCCTCGTTCTTCTAGCAAGCGTAGTTTTCTAAGTCACTTGCTCTTGCTCGGCGTAACTGTAAGTTAGCTGAAAGGCTCTGGCGGAAACAGTATGATCAGGAAGCAAAATCCGCTTACAAACTATCGATCAAATCCTATCACGCTGCTATCCTGGAGGCCAAAAAGAATTATTTCACCAACAGAATTGAATCTGCCTCAAGCTCCTCTAAAGAAATTTTTACCATCGTCAAAGAGTTTGTGTCTCCCAAATCCTGCTCAGTCCAGCATAAGTTTTCCGAACCTTGGGTAAAGGAGCTGGCTATTTTCTTTAATACAAAAATCAAATTGATCCAAGAATCTTTTCCTCCAGCTGCCCCCAATGTATCTCTGATTGATTCCAATCTGTTGTCTTCTCCATCTGACATTTGCCCCACTTTATCGGAGTTTCCACCTTTATTGGAATCTACCTCTCTGGATCTTTTACTCAGGATTAAATCAGGTTCTCCACTTGACCCCTGTCCGGCAAGTTTTCTAGCTAGCAATGCTAAGATTTTAAATTCCCTGATCTACCCCGTCTTAAACCTTTCCTTGTCTAGCGGCATTGTTCCGCCAGCCTGGAAGAAGGCAATGGTTGTTCCCCTTCTAAAAAAAACAGGCCTTGATCCAGAGATACATGCTAACTACAGGCCCATATCTCTCCTGCCCAGTTTAGCTAAGATCGTCGAGAAGCACGTATTCATATTCAAAAACGGCTCGTATTCTACAAGCCCACTAGATCTCTCCGATCTGAATGTCTCGGCCTTGCAACGGTTCCTCCCATTAGGAGGGTCAGGATAGGGGGACGTTCCTTTAGACATCTCGCCCCTAAACTATGGAACTCCCTTCCCGTTGATCTTCGTCATACCTCCAATCTGTTTGCCTTTAGAAAGGCCTTGAAAACTTGGCTTTATAATCTGTAATTTATTATGTTCCGTCTCTCCTTTTTCAGATGTGGGTCAGAAAGCGCCGGGACACTCCTCGGAGTAGCCGTGCGCTATACAAGTAACCCCCATTAACATAACATAACATAACATAACAAAGTACCTGCTTGTCCGGTCAGTGTACAGCCAAGTAAGTTGAAATAATTGTCATGAGGAGTGTGCTAGGGGTCCGGATCTTCAAAGAACAGCTGCGCATAGGCTCAAATGTTGTTCACATTAAGAATGCAAGAGTCAAATAATTGTCCCACTACTGCATAACAAAATGTGGAGGAGGAAACGTATGAAAGCTTCTTTGTAACTAACAAACAAAAAAGTGGAGACTGGCAAGTGCAGAAAGGGAGAGCAACCAGCCACAACCTTTAATAGTTCAGATGGCAAGGCCGTACCAGACCAAAGTGAGGACAGGCTGTAGTACATGTGAAATCGTAGACTGCAGCAGCTCGATGAGATGATCCCCATGCCAGTCCATAACCTTTGCCCATTATCTGGATTATATCAACTTATTTGACGGACTTCAAACAGCCAAAAAGAGCACTACTTCCTCATGCAGATCAAGTCAACTCATCTGGTTCCCACAAGTGCAGATAGAGAACCTGCCATGTCGTTTAGAGAGCATGTCCTATCAAAGATATAGATTGAAGACTGAGTGGGGGGGGGGGGGGGAGACACTGACTCAGCAGGTCCGAGTAACACACTCTGAGGCCAATCTGGGGTCATAAGGATAAACTGAGCCCAGTCACTCCTAATCTTCTTCAGAACCCCAAGAAACAGTGTCAGAGGCAGGAACATGTAATGGGGACCGGACACCCAGCACAGGCGATACATACTCTTCAGCAAAGCTTGAGGCTGAAACTCTATACCACAAGAAGTAATTAAGAAGTTCAGAAAAGAACTACCCAAGGTATATCCAGCTGGAAAAATATGCTCTGAACAAACTGGAGGCAAAAATCGCAACTCCTGCTCCACAAGATGCCTGTCAAGCTAATCAGCCTGGAGTTAAAACTCCCACCAGATTGTTTACAAACACGGGATTTTCCTGAAGGTTCAGCAAGTGATGTAGCCTTAGAGCAAGCTTTGAGCACTTTTAAGAGGGCATGCACCTTCTGAAGACTGATGTGGTCCTTTTGCTCCAGTGGAGACCAGAAGCCTCTGATCTCCACCGCCTACAGGTGGTCTGCCCATCCAAGAGTAGATGCCATCAGTCACCACTCACTCTATTACTACTTTGGCCAGCAATGACAGAACTAAAATGGAAATGGAGTTATGTTTTGCCCTAGTCACAGTGAAATCCAAAGGAAGAGCAGGTCCTTGTACATCTGGACAGGGCTTCTGCAAAGTCTTGAATGGCTGCTTCGGACAGTAATCTGGGCTTGCTGCCAAACATGAGCCACAAAAAAGCATATCAATGAGTGATGCCTGCAAGTCCCTGGAGAAGCCCATAGCACACACCTGCAGCAGGCCTAAAACAACTAGTGACAGGGAAACTTACCAGCAGTACTAAGCAAGCCTTCAACCATGCCAGATCAAAGCGCCTGTCAGGGTTTCATCTATAGAAAGAAAATGTTTTGAAGTTGAAGGGCCAGGTTGCAAAATGTCATTAAACAATTTACCTTAGTTTCCACAGTTGGCAACTGCAGTTCCAACACCTCTGCTGCCCTAGGAACAACTACAGTAAAGCAGGCACTTTCCTCTGTGAGGGGACTCCAAGAGTACAAGTCAGACTTTGGTGAGGTATCAAGACCATTAGTAAATTGGAGGTCCAAATGCAATACATCAGTATAACCAAGGGGCAACATATTGTCCACCACCTTCTCATTATCATCATAGTCCTACTCATGAGGTGCATTCTGAAGGTGAAGGACTTCTTGTGTCTGAGTTTACTAAGGTTTCAAAGCGTCAAACATACAGTAATGAGGCTGGGACACTGCCGAAGAGTCCTTAAACACGACTGGCTAGGCATTGGTATCTCAGAATGAGACTACTTTTAATGGTGGTGGGTGATCTAGCAGAACTCTGGTCCATATCAGAAATGAAATAGACATCTGGGTTGGATCCAGACTAGCGCCAGATTATGGCATTCGGCAAAAGAGCAGCGGTGCGGCCTGTTGGCAGAAGGGTGCTAGGAAATGCCTAATGGGGGTGTTGTGGGGGGGAGGGGGAGGTTCGTCTATGCCGGGGCAAATCCCAGCCAGTGGAAATCAGACTGAGGGCCCCGGAGGTTACATGGGGTCTGTGGGCACTACAAAGCTGCAACATGACCTCCCTGAAGGCCTCTACCTCCTGTGGAGTCAAAGATGGTCTGAAGTTCTGGTTAAATAGTCTCCAGCTGTGGAATAGGGTCGCATTGGAGGACCGAAATGGAGTTTGGCCTTTCAAGTACAGACTTTGTGAACTCTTCATAGAACGGCAGAGAGCGAGTCTTCGAAGATAGTAGGAGAACAAGGAGGATAACAAGACGTTAGCACCCAGCCACCTCATGATTAATCTTAGATCAAAATTACCTAAGTGGGATTTTTCTTCTCTTGGAAATAAAACAGGAGGCTGTCAGAGGAACACAAAGAGGGCTATGCATGAGAGGTGGGTCTAACCAATAGACATGGGGTTGGCTCCTACCACATATTTTTTTATATCCTATAAAAGCCTCGATGTCAAGTGTAGTGCTTCAATACCAATGGGGGAGTAAAAGGTGAATGAGAAAGGTGTAATCTGTTCCTGATCTCCAAAAGGTAGCCGAAAGGCTGATACAAGAGTGAGGGGAGCAAAGCCTTTTGCTGGTGGGGGATCTTCACCTTCGAAACACCTGGTGTAAAGCGAGAAGGCTGTAGCAAGGATCTAGGTAATGGCCTATTGTTTGTCAAAACACTAAATATGAATAGAATAATTACCCAGACATTCGATCTATAATATTGCATACTTTAAAAGATACTTACACCAATTGTCTATCTCCATTCGTCACTTAGATGCATTTCTCATACTACAGGACAACCCTTTTCTGATACATTGTGAAATCACTGAGGCTATTTTCCACTCGTGGTCAATATCATAGTACCTACACACATAGCTCCGATATTAGGTTCCCAATCAATTTTTAGAAAATGTCTCCCATCTTAGTCCACATATTAACACAACTATATTATTTCATGAAATACTGGAAAATTGAGTGAATCTGTCCACAACCAGCAAGTTTTCTGCTGCACTTCTTTGAACCACTCTGACGATAGGTCAATCCTCACCAACATTTTCTCTGTTCCAAGCACGCTCATTGCTCCCCTTTTGTAAGCATTTCTCTATCATTATTTTATTTTTTTTCCTTTAAATTTGTTTATTAGTTTATCATACATAGCTGATTGGCATAGTACAAACATAATTGGGCGATCCGTATTTGCAATACGAACAAGAGGGGTAAACGTCTACAGGAAATCAGGCTTGCGAACTGCTCACATAGCGTACTAGCAACATTTTCTGGTGGTACGGTCTAGGTGCCACCTATTTAGTAGGTCCGAATACTTTAATAAACACGTGTAAGTGCCTGGTTGGGCACTTTCCCTGGAGTCCGAGGGTATGCCTGTCCCGAGGGTGACATATGTGCGCTCTGTAGTGTTATAGTAATGAGTGCATTTCCAATTTATGAACACAGGCTATGAAACTGCCGATAAATAATGTTAACTTCAACCTTGGGGGGATTAACTTGGAAAGCTGTGATGGAGGGGGGCTAGGGGGGTGGTCGGAGGAGGCCGGCGGGGATATGTGTTGCTGGTGTCCGATATGTGGCTGGTCCTAGTGTGATATCACCATGCGATCATGTATACATGGGAAGGACCATCTTGAGCAGTTACGGGTAGTCTTGGTCCAGTGTGTGAGGCCTACTGGGTTGGCTCGGGTAGGGCATCCATCTTAGGTCCTTGGCCTTAGGATCTTCTGTGCTGCTGCCGATCTGACCGGAGATACATGCGGTGTCTGGAGTGGAGGGGGCTCAGATGTTTCCGCTGGTGTGGTTTCGTACTTCAACTGGTGCAGTATCTGTGCCCATAACAAAGATATGGGGTGTTTGCGTGTTTCCTTTCTTTCCTCGTCCTACAACAGCTCTCCATTTTCACACCGCTCCAACCCAGGCTGGTTCCAGGGACCCACTCGGGGCCAGCCCCCTTTTTGCTAGGATAGCTAGGGATGCAAAGCAACCCTGCACTTTTTCGGATTACCATTTCTCTCTATATAATTTGTTAACAGTAATCGTATCTCTCTTGCTCAACCTGTCCCCAGACTGACCAATTTTAGATTTTTAAAGCACATGTTATCCAAAACTGTGTCCTGGCTAAAAATTGCCCTACAAAAAACAATGATTTACCTTAAGACGTGGGACCATATGGAAATGGCAAAAATAAAAAGGGGGGATATGGAAGCATCTGGTCTCAGTCATTTGGCTCAGGTCTTTCCTGGTTTCCCTGTAATGTGACACGAACACGATAGTTTGGCAATCCGGTCTGCACACATAAACAATCCTAAAATGCCATTGTCACTTTCATGCGTGCTGCTTGATGCAGCACACATGAAAGTGACAAAATGGCATTTTTCTTAAGGACACCTTTCTGTACATAAACAAACCATTGCATTTTGTTCCATGTGTGCTGCACAAAGCAGGACACATAGAAAAAGCAAAAACGAGGAAAAGTAATGCATTTCTCCTCGTTTTGCCAAGTTAAGGACAGGTTTTTCCTGGTCTTAATTTTGGTGCTGCCTCCTATGTACACCACCCTTGTTCTAAGGGGGCAGCGTCCAATACAATGGTTGTTGCGGTGAAACGCCCACCACAGCACCCACTGCACGCCCCTTTTACGCTAACCATAGCGTTAAAGGGGGTCTTATGTACAAGGCCGTGTTACGCCACGTTAAGTGGATTAACGCTGACTTGTACATAAGGCACAGCCCCTATCGCCACCTAAACGTCACTATAGGTGACGTTACGGTGGCGATAGGGGCTTGTGCATATGCCCCTTGGTTTCCAGTACCTTGGAATTCACAGCCTTGGAAAGAGTAGTCTGTCCTCTAACTCCAGTTCTGTAGTAGGGGTATCTCGGTTATAGTCATAATCTAGTGAATAGTCCCGCCCATGTGCGTGGACCCAGGAGCAATCAAAAATAATCTCTTAAGGTGTTGAAAAATGCAATGCAATGTTCTTGAATGAGTAAGAGATGCTGAACTACCTATAATTAAGCCTGAATACAAAGGATTCAAATGTGCTGCTGCTCAGGAATTTCTCTAATAGACACATGGGGGCACAACTCTATAATTTTGCCGACGTAATGAATGAAGGAAGGAAGTCTGAACAGAGGAGCATCTGGAGCTGCTGTGCAGAGGGGACAGGAGGCCTCAGAAAGGTGAGGTGCTGAGGGCTGGTGAGCTCCAAAGTAAGGTGGCTTCACAAGTAGCCAGAAGCCCCTGGAGCTAGATGCTCAGTGGCATGCAACACGTACGGGTGAATGAGCTGAGAGGGTCTTAGATAGCCGGGCGGAGAGCGCTCAAGCCGATCGGGCCCTCAAAATGTTGCAGCTTGGGGTTTATTATCTTTACTCATAGTGTTGCTTCTGCTGAACATCATTTTTTGTGTCGGAAAGGACACTGAGGAACATCTACCTTCGTTCGCCTTTGACAGCTCGGCATGCGTAGTGGTACCGCTTGTGGCCCGATATGGTTCACTGAAGCTAGATCATTTTCTCTTCTGGCCGAAGGTGCCTTTTTTTTGGGCTGGCGATAGTCGCCAAAAATTTCATGAAAAAACACCCACAATGTGTAGAAATTTAGAGAAATCTTTAATTAAAGGAAGCCTGATGAAACGTGCCACAGGCTAACTGAAAGTAAGAATCCACGCTGTACAAAGATCCTATCAGAACAAAGATAATAGAACATTCTAAATATTAAAGGCATACAACAAAACAAGATCACATTACTACACTCTAGTCACTCCAGGCTGACGGATTAGCAAAGCACATGAATGGGATGGTTGAATTGTGGGTCCGGAGAGCTTTGGATTCATGGTTTTACCTTAGGGAAGTGTTGCGTAATGTAATGTAAGGGGTTATTTATACCGCGCAACTATCGCTCCAAGGAGCATCTTGGCACCCTTGGCGTAAAACTTGGTAAACAAAATCACTGTATTCCTAATTCGGTAACAAAGAAATAGCAATTTTCCTGTTTGAAAGTAGACTTGCCAACTCAAACCTCAATTCTGCCTGGCCGGGTTGAGGCCGCATAAAGTATGGGAACGGTGGAAGTTATGTTTGGTGGAAAAACTTCTAGACAGAGTTAATCAACAAAATTATACAAACCCCTTATTTGACAAGAATGGTCAGTTATGAAAAATACTACAGTTCAGACTCTGAAGACCTCCAATCATCACCAGAATCCCAAGACCACCTTAGTGGAATCGAGACTATGAGAAGCGAAATGATTCTGCCTTTTATCCAGAATTTTCTAAATAAACACCGAATGACTGTGCCAGCTTTTGTGTTAATCTATTTTCAATAAAATATTACATTTGGTTCCCCCTTCCTTCCTGCAGATGTGAATTATTTTCCCTTTTCCAGTTTTTATTTTTCCTATATAGGATGGGAGAAGGATGTATTGTGGATGCTTATCTTAATATTCTCCAGTCTGCATTGATGTGGTCTACACTGTGATGACTGCACAGCTCCAAACCTGGCAGTTTGAGTAGAGCTGTCCTGATGGTAGGTGGTCTGTGTTGCTCTGCACTTTTCTTACCCAACAAGCGGTCAGAACTCGCCTGATGTGATGGCCTCTTGTTGAGAGGGTAACATAACATCTGACAATACAAATTCTCATTTGTCTAGACTAATCTGTAAATTCTTGTGCAGCGCTCAAACACTATCAAGGCTTAGTATACACCCTACAAAAAAAGTAGAATATTTAATAAATCAACCAACTTTTCAATATTTAGAAAGGCAACGTAGTTCAGCAAAGCTAATGATGTCCAATATTTAAAAGGTGGATTCAAACAAGTACCCCCCTTTTCTATTAGGCAAAGCTAAGCTGTAAAAACAAATATGAAAGTACAAAACAATCAGACTAACAGACTAATTGCTACTATCATGTTTCTCATGTGAGGAGGGTAAATTAAATACTTACTGTCTAGCATGTTCCTTGTTAGCATAGGTTACATTCACAACTGCAGTTTCTGTTTCGGTATTTACTGTAAAGAAAATGCAAGATGGTAATTACCAATTTCTGTATGCACAAACTGGAAAATAAAATTGTTTTAAAGCAATACACCAGTACCTTGCTCACAGTTCTCCACTGTTCCATACTGTGCTAACAAACTATCCAATACCTAATAAAGTGGGTTAGAAAGAAATGGGAGAAAGAAAATTTTTTAGAGAAGTTTAAACTTTTCGAATTAACTCAACAGCAGAACTGTGGCTTAAAAAAGGTCGCCCATAAAAACAAAAAAAAAACAATTTATGAAGACTTGTAGATAAAACAGAACAGATGCGATGGAAAAGTGCTTTAAATGGGCAGGTTTTGTCAAACACTTCATACCCGCCCTTCTATACATTTGAAAGAGAGGGTCAACACATCTCAGCAGCAAAAAGTTACCCTGGACAAGAAGAACTAGATCTACTATGTTGCCTATTCAAGCACTGTTTTAGGGTGTTATTTTCTCTTACTACACACCTCAACATGCTCTAAACCTACCCCTACATTCCTGGTCAAACACCTGCCTTACAATTACATATTACTCGTTTCCTAAAGATTGGTCTGGGAGCATACAGAGTCATGCATAAGCTCTTCTCTAGAGTGAAGACCAGGGAGGGTGGAATTTTAGGATGAAAAAGTCTGATAGTCTGTGTGTGATGTACCAATAACGAATTTCACTGGATGCAAAGCCATGGAAATGAAGGACCCTGAACATCTAAAAGTGAAAATAAAACAACTTATTAACAATGCATTAACTATAGAGACTATAACAGCCCTGCCTTACTTTTTACTCTGGTTGAATCTCATGTTCAAATCACAGCAAAAAACATGGATCACGATTAGCCTTCATGGTGACTGGAACACAAATATAGTAGAATCTACAGAGAAGTTTAACTGGAATAGGTATTGGTGCCACTGTATGTAGGCTTGCAGGCAGTATGAAAGGAGGGGGTCCTCAGTCAAGAAATGCATTTAAAAAAATCTACATTCCCCAGCTCTGACCCTTCTGTTTCCCACTCAAGAGAGCACATGACTTAGATCAGATTCCTAGTGTCTTCAAGTCAATCTACCAAAATCCATGAAAACTTGTGACAAGGTATTGCAGTTATTTTGCAGAGAATGTGGGCAGGCCCACAAATGTATCTTGGATGGGGTGATGCAGTAACTGGTTTGTTATTTCTGACCTAGCTATTAGGAATCCTAGCATAACTTCCCCAAGAGATGCAACCACGAAGTGACTAATATAGCCAAGTGAGTAATATCCATATAAGAGGAGTAATCCATTCATTTGCCAACACCATTTGGCACTGAAGTTTGATTCATTACACCTATTAAGCCCTAGTTGGTTTGTTTCAATTCTGAATGAAGATCACTGGAGGAGTTCTATTTATGTCAGCTCCAAGAACCACTTAATTGTCAGTTTGATTAATTTGGCAGATTAATGAAATAAATACATCAGAGTTGTAGCAGACTACATGTTTTGGCACGAACAGTCGAACTCTTATTAGACTGTTACCAACGGTCAGTAAAAAATCTAGCACGGGTGCAACAACTTGCACCTGATAGTAAGGGAAATAGATAGATATACTCATTGGATCCAACTATCTATATATATATGCCACAAAAGTGATCCACAATATCCAACGCACACTTTCAGCGGGTGCTCAGCGTAGGGGCCGGATCCAGGCCCTGTAATTACTACTCCACACCAATAACCCGGCACTCAGAGAGATATACTTCAGGAAATCTGTTTATTCAGGAAAGCTCAACCAATGCGTTTCAGCCTCCACGGCTTTGCTCACAGTCCGTGAGCAAAGCTTTGAAAGCTGAAACTCTGAGTGCCGCGTTATTGGTGTGGAATATAATATATATATATATATATATATACACATATATACACACACACACACACACACACACACACACACACACACACACACATATACACATATATATTTAGTTAAGTGTCCCTCACATTAATGTACAAAACCATTAGCATGTGTGCTTCACAGATACTAAGTAAGTGGTCTGGCAAACTGTGGTGATGTGTTGCTGGCAGAGCTCTACGAGTATTCTATGATGTCACCTAGAGTGTTGGTAAGCATCCTGCTCTGAGTATTCTCTCAGTGGCAGTTGCCGTTTATGTGCCTTGGCTGTGCCAGCTGGGATGGCTCTCTGTACCCTGCAATAAATACTTATTTTGGGAAACTACTACAGCATCAGCTACAATTCATTTCAGGGGCTACGGAAGACAGGATTTCCCACTCACTTGCTAATGACCTTCATGAACTGTGTCACAGGTATTTCTTGCCTGTATCATACGATTACAGCTGAGAGTAAAAAAAAAATTCTATTATCTCCCCACCTAAGGCACTACTGCACCATTGCGCTACTTCGTAGAGAGCTGTGCCAGTTTTATTAATTTTTCATGTGCTTGCCCTGCTCTGTATTGCCAACTGCTGCTGCTCTGCCTCAGCTCTGCTTTTATAAAGCCACTGCTCAGTTTTCTACTGCTTCTGTCGTGTTTTGATTTTAGAGGAATCCCAGAGACATTTTAAGCATTCTTGGTGACTATTTTGGACATACCGGCAAAGTATCTTGCTCGCGCGGTTTCTGCTACTATTCCACATGTGCGCGCACCGGTCTATCATCAGGTCGAGCTAAACCCTGAGTTCCAATATCTCACCGCTTTTGTCACCCCAGATGGTGTTTTTCAGTTCTGCCGCCTTCCCTTTGGTCTGGTCTCGGCGGCTGCTGTATTTCAGAGACTCATGACAGAAATGTTTCATCACAACCCTCACGTGGTAGTTTTTCATGATGACATTCTCATCTTTACCAAGTCTGAACCTGAACATGACTTGATCAAGTTTTTAGAATTCTATAGAGCAGAGGAGTTACTCTACAGAAAAGCAAGTGCACCTTTAAAGTAAAGGAGATTGAATATCTAGGTCACATCTCCGCAGAAGGCATTAAACCCAGACCAGGTCTAATCAAGAGTATCATAGAGGCACCCGCTCCTCAGAACAAAGAACAGCTTATATCTTTTCTCGGCTTTTGAGCGTTTTATGCGAAATTGATGGACTTCGCCAAAACCACAGAGTGTTTCAGAGCTCTGCTGAAGAAAGGAGCTACCTACACATGGTCTGAGGAGTGCGAGAAAGGTTTTCAGTCTTTTAAGGACCACATTGTCAAAGCTCCTGCTCTGCAAGCTTTTATAGAAGGCAAACTGTTGTTACAGTTGATGCCTGTGAGTACGGATTAGGTGCTGTCTTGTCAAAGTATTCTGAAGGAAGAGAGTACACAGTAGGTTGCGTTTCCACAATGCTTCGTCCCGTTGAGAAAAGATATTCTGTCATTGAAAAAGACTCTTAGCCTGTGTCTGGAGTGTCGAGAAATGTAAGCCATACTTGTGGGGCAGACCATTTATCCTTAAGGCTGACCACCTTTTGGTCGACATCTTGTCTTCAAAAAATGCCAAATGTACAACTGCTCGTTTAGCAAGGTTGTCTACCAAACTTTAAGAATATACATTCAGAATAGAGTATATTCCCGGTGGAAAGAATACCAGAGCAGACTGTTTATCTAGTCTCCCTGTTCCTGACACTGAGGAGCAAGAATAGGAGACTGAGGTGGAGGAGTGTTTTGTAGCACATATCAGTCAGGACTGTTAATCTTTTGCAGAAGATGACTGGGTAACAGAAGTTGATAAAGATATTGTACTCAAAGAAGTTGTTTCCTTAATCAAGAAAGGCTGGCCCAAAGAGAAATGTATTTCCCTTGAACTGCAGATGTTCTGGAAGGTCAGTGATGAACTTTCAATGGAGGGCGGAAAAGTGGTTAGAGGCAACTAACGTTTACCTCCCATATGTTATTGAGAAAAAATTGTCTTAGCTGCACACTCAGGTCATCTTGGTGCTACCATCACCAAGTGGAATGTTAGAACAGACTTCTGGTGGCCCAGAATGGATATTCAGTAAGACAATGTTCACGCTGCAATGCAAGTGACAAAGTTCTAATTTTTGAAGGTGTAACTGGATCTTCTCTGCTCCCTCCTGATAGGGCCTGACAAAGGATTGGGATGGATTTTATGGGACCCTTCCACGTTCTTCCTTCCAACTCAAAATATTTTCTAGTTCTCATCGATAATCTGCCTAGGTGGGTTGAGGTTGAACCCATTAATACACCAAACTAAGTGTTATTAACTGTCTGAATACAATTTCTCAGGGAAGGTTATCCTGAGGAAAATCTTACTGACAACGGTGTGCAATTTGTTTGAGAAAATTAATTATTTTCTACGATCCTGTGGCATTAAGCACACTGGAACTCCACTTTACCACACACAAAGTAATTGCAAGACAATGATTCAATAGAGTTGTGGTGAAGTGTGTGCAAGCAGTTTTTAGATCAAAATGTTTTTCAAGCTGTGAAAGATGTAATTTTGTCATACCGCACTTCGCCTCATGTCACTACTAATTTCTGTATCGTCGAACTTATGAGAGGGAGAAAAGCTTCACCACAAGTTTTCCCTTTCTGGATAGTGAAATCTTTCCATCAAAGTTGTGAAATGAGGTGTATGTGGGAGTCTGCCAACAAGAAATCTACTGAAGCAGGTTCTAAAAATTATGAAACTTCAGCCAAGAAAGTACCCTAGACTCCGTGTTGGAGATTGGGTTAGAATCAAGAACCCTGTTTCTGTAAGAAAAGGTCTCTCTAAATTTTTAGATTCACAACAAATTCTAGATATTCGTAAAAATGCTGTCAAATTGTCAAATGGAAACTGGCGGAGCACTTCTCATGTAGCCAAAGATCTGTGTATTCCATCTGAATCTTAAGAATATCAACAAAGTTTTGGGAGGGGATGGAGTCAGGAAGAGCTCCAGAGTTCATGAGTTCATAACAGACCACGATGTTTACGAGATTAAGTTTAGTCCATGTTTATTCACAAAGTTCATGAAACAATTTTTAACGGTTTGTTCTTCGCCTCCTTTTTCCTTTCTGCAACCTTCCCTAGTTGATCTTGTGTTGCTTAGTTATATAGGGGGGATGTGTGGTGATGTGTTGCTGCAGAGCTCTAGGAGTATTCTATGATGCCACCTAAAGTGTTGGTAAACCTCCTGCTCTGAGTGTTCTCTCAGTGGCAGTTGTGGTTTATGTGCCTTGGCTGTGCCAGCTGGGACAGCTCTCTGTATCCTGCAATAAATACTTCTTTTGGGAAACTACTAAAGCATCAGCTACACTTAATTTCACAAATGTATGCAACAAGGGGAAGTATCTGTAGGGAATCCCTGTCATCCCGTAATCTTGGTACTCCACATATCCGGAGATCCAGCTCTGAAAAATGTGAATGTGCTAATTAATACAATAAGAAAGATGAAACGGAAATCTATATATGGTATACGGACTCAATGTTCTGTTAAAGGGAAAAAGAACTTCAGTGTACATAGTCACAGTCCGTCAAAGGTAACAGTCCTTCTAAAGTCACAAGTCATAGTCGATCATAAGTATTTATTATGCAGCAAAACCTAAGGGTATCCAAACACTGGCATTAAATGTCAGACTGACTCCAAACACTGAATAACTAACAAGTTTAAACAGAATTTTAAGCCAATTTCGAAAGTGCAGATCTTCAATTTCTGAAACAGATCATTCCTCTACGTATGTCATAATACACTTCACAGTAAGCTTTTGGTGAAAAATGCTTCATTTCGTTTTCTGTAGCGCCAAGACCCTAGGGTGCAAGAGCGCTTTACAGTTGCAAATAGTTGTGAAACAATGAAAAGACAAGTGAACCAGTTATCTCCTTATCCCCAATTACGGGGATAATGGGATAACGTATCCCATTATCCCCATAATTGGGGATAAGGGGATAACTGAACAGTTTACATAGGCAATTGAACGGATATGGTTGCATCAAATAGGTTGAAGGAAAACAAGTGGAAACAAACGTGAATTTAAGTTCAACAAAGCCATGTAGGAGGTTAACTTTCTAGTCCAGGGTTTTAGATTCAAATTGGTCTACATTGAGTTACGCAAGATTAGATACATCATGGTGACATGTATTGTTCAAACGGACAGGACTGAAGTTTCTTTCTCAATTCATAGAAAGTGGTTGTCCATATATCTGGGCTAAGAGTCCCATAGTCTGGGGGCATTTCTCTAGAAGAGCCGCTACGATAACCGGAATTTCTTTCAACTCCAGAATTTTGTTGGGTGTCTTCCCAACCCCTAAAATGAGTTCCTCTACGAAACAGTTAAGAAGGTCTTTGAGAAATACATTGCAGGTTACACAGAACATCTCAAAATTGGCACTCACTTCTACTGAAAGCCAGTTTCAACAAGAATAACCAGAGAAGAGGTAGAGAAGTATGATTGAATTATTTAGTGGCATGGACCAATCTAGCAGAAAAAGGGTCACTCTGATGGGTGTCTGGTGAACCTTGGGAATATCTACTTGGGTGGAGGTTCCGTAATCCACCCTTGAAAGATTCCAATATGACTGAAATTATCATCTGGGATAAACGGTCTGATTCCTTTCAATAGTTTATGCTGGAGCTGAGCACATTTAGGTGTTTTGTTGCTGTGATCATTTAGGGTTCAATATTGGTCGTGAAAAACCTAGAGATTTTGTACACGTTACTTTGATGGACTTGGTGTTCAGGACTATGATATCTTTGAGCGATTTCTTTATCAGCAGACTGCAGCTTGGGGAAGAGATGGACACTCCGGTTTGGTTGAGCTTCAGGCACATCAGGAGTGGATTACAGTCTAACTTTGATATGGTTTCAATGTCTAAGTGAGGCATTATTTATGTAAAGCAGAGTACCATCAGCATAGAAGGAGTAGCTGATGTGGGATAGGCTTAGAGAGTAGACTAGTGGGACAACAAAGGTCATTGGGCACTCCATATTCCAGGGAGGTCTTGGCAGAGAAGGAGCAGCTGATCTTTATTAGTTGGGACCCTTTGTCAGAAAAAGACTAGAACCAATTAGGAATCATGCCATTCATGTTCACCTTATCCTTGGAGATGGTCAGAAGAGATTGTAGAATCACGTTGTTTTAGACAACTGACATGGTGAAGAGGCAGGATCCGCTTTTGTGTAGGATAGAATGGATATTGCTCCTGAACTCCAAAGAGCCCTTTTCGGTGCAGCATCTGGGTTGGTCTTGCTGTTAGTTTTACACAAGACGGCCTGAAAATAATGCCACTAGGAGTCACACCCGCTCTTACAGAAGAATCAGAGGCTATATCTTTTCAGCACCCACACGCAAGCCCATAAAGGGGGCAAGTGCTGGTTTTGCTGAAACCACTCTGCCGACGGTGCGTACATTAATTCAAAATATATGAGTTTGTGTTTGAGCTTGACAAATTCCAGCTCAGAAACAAGTACAGATAGGAAAATGCTACTTACCAGTATGCATCTGTTCTTGGCATGTAGAGCTGCAGAGTTACACACTGCATAGATCGCCACCTAGTGTTGGGCCCGGATGTTTGCACTTTGTTGTTGTCTTGAAAAGGGCTTTGGAAGTCACAAGATAGGAGACTCCTCCTTTGGACCACATTGCGCATGGGCATCGGCTCCATCCTCAGATTGTTTACGCCATTAGGCAAATGATTGAGCTTTGCAAGAAAAGGAAGGCTGTCCATGTAATCTGTATCTAATTAAGATAATACTGGAACAGACAAGGGTAGACGCGGAGGCGGGTGGGCGTATGTAAATGCAGCTCTACATGCCAAAAACAGATGCATACTGGTAAGTAGCATTTTCCGTTTGAGGCATTTTGAGCTGCAGATTACACACTGTGCATAGATTGTATAGCAGTACCCACTCATAGCGGCGACCACCTCTCTCTGTTGAAGTAGTTTGAAATAATGTTTTGAGAACAGCCTGGCCCACATTAGCTTGTTGTTTGGTTTGCACATCTACACAATAATGTTTTGTGAATGTGTGCAGTGTAGACCATGTAGCTGCTCTGCAGATGTCATCTAGGGGAATGTTCCCTAAAAATGCCATTGAAGTACCTATTTTCCTTGTAGGGTGGGCTTTAGGAGGAACATATAACGTGCGTTTAGCTTTGTGGTAACAATCTGTATGCATTTGACAATCCATCTAGCTATCACAGATTTTGAAATGGGATTACGTTTGTGTGGTGGTGAGAAAGACACAAAAAGTTGTTTTGTCTTACAAAAGGGTTGTGTTCTCTCGATATAGTATAGCAATGCTCTTTTGACATCTAGGGTATGAAGCTCTTTCTGCTACTGTCTGTGGCTGCCAGAAGAAAACCGTCAGTTCCACAGATTGGTTGAGGAGGAAGGGAGAAATGACTTTGGGCAGGAATTTCGGATTAGTGCGTAGAACGACCTTATTATGATGCATTTGCAAGAAGGGTTCTTGAATGGTTAGTGCTTGTAGTTCACTAACTCTTCACAGAGAAGTAATAGCTGCTACTAGGAACGCAACCTTCCATGTTAAAAATTGTAGTTCACATTTATGTAATTGTTCGAAGGGAAGTACCATTAGCCGTGTGAGAAAAAGGTTTAAATTCCACACAGGTGAAGGTGGTATTCTGGGAGGAATTATTCTGTTAAGGCCTTCCATAAAGGCTTTATTAGCAGGCACTCTGAACAGAGATAGATACTGTCTGTTATGCAGATATGCTGCTATTGCAGCCAAATGCAGTTTAATAGACAAGTAGGCTAAGTTACATCTTTGGAGATGCAGTAAGTATCCTATGATGTGTTGAATAGACCAGTCTAGGGGATTAATGTTGTTGTGACAATACATTACAAAGCGTTTCCACTTAGCTGCATAACATGCCCTAGTGGTTGGAAGTCTAGCTTCTTTTATGACATTCATGCAGTCTGTAGGAAGGTTAAGAAATCCAGAATTCTAGGATTTCAGGAGCAAGATCGCAAGGTTGAGCTGAGCTGGGTCCGGGTGACTGATCTCTCCACAGTTCTGTGTTAAAAGGTGTGGAGACTGGTATAATTTTTGGTGCGGTACTACAGAGTTGTAGCAGTGTGGTGTACCACGGCTGTCTGAACCACGTTGGAGCAACTAGGATGAGGGTTAGAGAATGCTGCTGTAGTTTGCGTACTACTAGTGGCATGAGTGGTAGAGGTGGAAAAGCGTACGCACATATGTTTGACCAGTTTATCCATATCGCATTGCCTTTGGACAGTGGGTGTGGATTTCTGGCAGCGAAGCTTGGGCATTTGGTGTTTTCGTGGGTGGCAAAGAGGTGTATCTGAGGTTGTCCCGACATCTGAAAGAATGGTTGAAGAACTTGCAAATGAAGTTCCCACTTGTGTGTCTGTTGTGTTTGACGAATTAACAGATCCGCTATGGTATTTTGTACTCCTGGAACATGCTGGGCTAGAAGGAATATGTTTTGAGGTTTGGCCCACCGCCATATGTCCTGTGCTAGTTGAGATAGCTGCAGGGAGTGTGTGCCTCCCTGCTTCTGTATGTAATACATGGCTGTCAGGTTGTCCGTGCGGGCTTTGTTTTATACTTGCTTTTCAAAAGCTTTTAGTGCTAGGAATATAGCTAGTAACTCCAGATGATTGATGTGGAGTAGCTTTAGTTGCGGTGTCCACCTGCCTTGCATGGTGTGTTGCAGTAGGCAGGCCCCCCCAGCCGGAGAGCGATGCGTCCACTGTCAAGATTATCTGAGGAACTGGCTCTAGGAATGGTAGTCCCTTGGAAAGGTTTTTGGTGTTCCACCACTGTAGAGAGCGAGGAGTCCGACCGTCTACTAACACTAGGTCTGTTAATTGACCTTGAGCCTGGTTTCATTCACATGATAGGAACTCTTGTAGAGGACGCATTTGAAGTCTTGCATGGGGCACTATGCAAATGCAAGAGGCCATCATCCCTATGAGTTGCATGAACACTCGTGCTGGAAGGGAGTGTTGTGGCTGAAACTTTGTGAGAAAGGTTTGCATGATGGCTATCCTTACTGGATTTGGATAAGCTAGCTCCGAGGTATTGTTGTGCTTTGGATGGTTGCAGATGAGACTTGGTGTGGTTTATTGTGTATCCCCAGTTGTGGAGCAGTTGGATCGTGGCATGAGTGTGTTCCACACACTGGTTGTATGACCTGGCTTTTATGAGCCAGTCGTCGAGGTAGACATGGATGTGCTGTGATACGATTTTTCCCCTGACTTCACACTAAACACACAACCGCAAAGGCGTGCCTTCGAAACTGTCAAAAAGGACCTGCGTGCGAAAGAACTCAAGTACTCTATGATGTTTCCAGGGAAGTTGAGAGTCAAGGCCGAAGGGAATGCGTGGTTCTTCAGCTCCGCGGAGGGATGGCACAACGTAGGCTCAAACTCTCAACGAGGAAGATGGTGAGAACAACACAGGACAGCAAAGGCAGGAATTGGAATAAGAACGAACTGAACGCTGCCTGGCTGGAGAGAGACGGAGGGTCTAGAAAAAGTGACTTTGGTGCAACGTCTAGTTGAGAACTGAGAAGATAAGGTCTTATTGTCAGGAGGACGGAGGGTGGAGGGGAGGCACTAAGAACATGAACCCTAATATTGAGACCATCGGTATAATGGAATATCAATGTTGCTACTGGATTCAAACATTATTGCGCAGCGGGAGCGGTGTTGTGTATCGATTTAGATTCTGTATGCATTTCCAGATTCATGCCCTTATATAGGTATAATTCACATTTGCCCTTATATAGGCATAGTCCTTGCTACCCAAATACAGGCATGGCTACTTCCATCCGTTCATCTACGTCACAACGGCTTTTTGGAAAACCAGACTCTTAAGCCGTTAGGGAGTTCCCCTTGCTTGGATATTGATTTTTCCAAGAACTCAGTTATTTTACAATGAACATCTATTCCTTAGGGGTTCATTCATGACGTTATATGCCCGACTTTACGTCAAAGCTGGCATTCCTAAAACACCTTCAAGGCATAAATATACCTTCACTTGCTACAGCAAAGCACTATGTGGTTCGGTGCAGTTCGACTTCCTACTTGCACGACGCAGCTCGCCACAGCAAGTACCGAAGGAAGCCAACTCCCCAGCTGACACACTGACTAGACGCGGTCATCCTTCTGCTGAGAATCCAGCTCGTGTTTCTGACTCCCCTTGCGGGGTGTTGGGAAATTGAGTCCTGTGAAAGAGATACCAACCTCTCTCATTCTAAGGTATGGAGCAGAACCTAGAGAAACCTTTGGCAATTTTTGGCAAAACTAAACCTTATGCTAAGGCAGCATCTACTTCTTCCCTCGTACTATACCTAGGTTAGGTACACTGGGGTAGGAGTATTTTAGAAGCACCAGTTGAGTATTTTAGCCTGTGTTATTTATGTATGTATTTTTATATATGTCATAGCAATAGACAGGATTTTATATTAGTGTTTACGCTGTACGCATTATACTTCGCGTTCTGTCTAACAATTGTAGCAGTTCATATCTCTTGCATGAGAAATAAGACTGTTCCCTTTTTATTGAAACCCCCGTCTCTCTATTTCTATGCAACTCTGTAGAAACAAAGCAAGCACGATTGACTGAGTGAACTAGTTATCTATTGTTTTCACAACTGTGAAGATATTGTTCCGATTCTAAGGGAAACAAAGTTGTCATGTTTATGCGGCTGTCCGAGACTAATCCCTTCTTGTTTATTTGAGAAAGTTTCTTGTGACCTCCGAGTTAGCTGGCACACATGATTAAGTTGAATATATTCGACCGAGACATACTGACCTCATTCATATGTCAAATCTATAGTGTATGTTATCCCAATGCGCAGAGCCTATTCGGTATATAGAAACTACACTACATGGCGCCCAAAGGTTTGGTAAGGCACTAATTTAAAGCTAGATACTAAAGTAACTCAGTCGTGCTTTTCCCAGAGACCCCTTGTCCCATAATACTCCAATAGACGTCTGGAATGGGTAAGGGATAATATTCGCCATAGCAGAGTAGGACGAAAATTCTTAGGTATTAGCTTTTTGGTTTGTTCAACGTTGAAGGATACAGAGTTCCAAAATATTGTGCACCTTATCTTTGTTCCCGTGAAACTTGCTCTGCAACTTTCATGGAAATGAGTGACCAGGATAAAACTTCGATTGCAGTTACAGGCGACAACTCCGGTGCAGCTTTTAACTAAACAGGTTTTGAAGAAACTGATTCAATTGCTGTAATAATTCCTCAAACTTTAAGAAAAGTCATCACTATAAAACTTATAAAGCATGGCCTATCATCAAGAGGTGGTAGAGCTGTTTTTGTGATGGAGGCACATGAATATGACCAGACAGAGGTATTCTATTCATGGACAGTCTTCCCAGAAGCAAATACAGTAAAACGTATGTTTCACTCCTACAAAGAAGCTGATCCACCAGAGAAATATATTCTGTTCGAGGATATGGAAATTCCACTCACTTACCAGGAGCATGAGCTCTGGTTTAACGGCTCCCTAAAACATTTAAATCACATTGCAGGCTCGGTCTACTAGGTAGACCAGGAGCAACATGGTCTGCTCTAGCTGGCTACACACCGGACCCTGACATTGAATCAGTATCGGACGAGGACTTACTTAGTAACATACAAAATTTTATAGAATTATACAGTTAAAAAAAAGTCTTCATTAAAAACACTCCTACTCCTTCTAAAAAGAAGTGGGAAAATAGCAAACCAACTTTTAAAGAGAAGCGTTCTCATTCCAGGAGGTAGGTCTCCTCAAAAGGAGCCCTCTGAAAGGAGGTATAACCTCAGGAATAGGGATAATTTGAAAAAACCTATATTACACTACAGCGGGACCCTGGAGAAGGGGCTTTTACAGCCCGACACCAACCAACCCCATTTTGTTTACTTGTTCGGGGCAACAGGCACTCTGCGAGTTGGGGAGGTGAGAGTTACTATACCCACCAGCAGGGCAGCAGGGAGAGGGTTAGTGTATTCTGGGGAATGTTATGCATTGTAGGTTTCTATTGTTTTATTGTTAGTTTTTTTTAATTACACAGTCAGGGTAATGGGTTGATACAACTTGCTAACATGAGCAAGTAACATCGCAGGGAACAGGACAGACATAAGCAGGGAGGCAAAAGGAGGGACAGCAAGGGGCTACCAGCCTTAAGAGTTTGTCATGGAATGTTAATGGCCTGGGGAGCCGCATTAAACGAAGCATAGAACTACAATATCTACATCGACAATCTACACTGACACTCCCCGGGTGTTGTGTTACTACAGGAAACACATCTCAAAGGCCATAGATATTGCGCACTAGATAGATACGGATATAAGCTGGTTGCCCATGCTGGTTACACGACCGGATCACGAGGAGTGGGAATACTGGTCAAAACGAGTCTTCCCTTGGTAACTGGAAAGATCTGGCACAATCCCCTGGGGCGGTTTGTGGCCCTTACAGGGAAATGTGAAGGGCAGGCGGTTAATAGGGTCTCTTTACATTCCACCGGCAGTGCGGTCCGAGGCGTTTGCAGCTCTGGGGACCTTGCTGGTCGACCTTCCGCAGAGACTACTAATGCTGGGTACAGACATGAACTCTACCATTGAACAGGGGCTTGAAAGGGAATCCATATCAACTAGGGAGAGAGGGGTGGAACCACTTAGCGCATTCGTTGAAGCTGTAGTCACACAGATCTTTGGCGATTGCTTAACCCGAACACCCACCAATACACCTTCTACTCATCCGCCCACGGTAGTTACTCATGACTTGACCACATACTGACACACAGAGGTGGGGAGGCATGGTTTTCTAACACAAGAATTGGTCCGCGAGGTATTTTGGACCACTCTCCAGTAGAGGTAATGGTGAGGGGACAGACTCGAACATATACTCTACCACCCAGGCTGAACTCATGGTTCTTTAAGAATAAAGAAAATACACAAAAAGTCCGGGAACAGGCACACCTCTACATCCAAGAAAATGAGGGGGTGGTTGAGGAGGCCTGTACTTTGTGGGAGGCGTTTAAACCAGTCATGAGGGGACATGTTCAGGCCTGCATAGGAGGTAATAACAAAGAAAAGAGACGAGAGGCAACAATAATGGAGATGGAGGCAAGCTATCTGGAGGGTGGGAGAACAGACAAGGAATTAGCACACCTGTTAGAACTTAAGAGGCAGGAACTGCAAGACCTGGCAAATAATGCCACAACGCAGAGAAGAGTATATGACCTGGGAGACAAAGCCAACAAAATGATAGCCTGGTTAGAAAAGAGACAGGGAAAGGCGCTGGGTGGCGACAAAAGAGGGCAGGCGCACTCTACTGGCGAGGACATGACATGGGCCTTTGCAGATTACTATGAGGAATTATAGGAGTCCAACCCAGTAAGGTAAGCCAAAGACGGTTGCAAACTGCTAGAGGAAATGAGACTGCCGGTGCTGTCAGAGGAAGACCGTGAAAGTATCAAGGACATAATAGCTGAGGAAATAGTAGGCGCCATACAGGACCAACAGGCAGGGAAGGCACCGGGACCAAATGGTTTGCCCGTGGAGCTCTTCAACTGCACGGCAAGTATAGTGGCCCCATATCTCCTAGGTATGTTTAATAAAGCGAAAGAGCAGGATGTTTGCCATTTGATTAGCGGACTGCAACCATTGTTGTAATCCCCAAGGCGGGCAAACCACCTGACCAGTGTAGCTCGTACCGGCCGATATCCTTGTTAAAGATGGATGTTAAAATACTGGCCACGGTCTTGGTGAATCGCCGTCTAGTACCAATCAAGACCCGGATACACCCAGACCAATCGGGCTTTATGCCCCACCGTAGCACTAGGCTTAGTCTTTGACAGCGCTATGGGGTGATGCACCTGGTAAAGACCAACCCTGGGGTAGAGGCAGCGCTCCTGTCCCTTGACGCCTGCATGGCGTTTGACAGTATGGAGTGGCACTATCTGTTTGAGGTCCTGAAGAGTTTTGGGTTCGGCCCGCAATTCCAGTCTTGGATTAAGCTTCTGTATACACATCCCCTGGCTAGGATTCAAGCGAATGGTTCAGTGTCCCACTCCTTTGATCTTCATAAGGGTACAAGGCAGGGCTGCCCTCTTTCACCGATTCTATTCGCATTGGCAATCGAGCCGCTTGCTGCATAGGTGAGGGGGACCCAGTGATACCTGGCTTCTTTGGGGGGCACCACTAGGAGAGGATATTGCTATACGCTGACGATGTCCTTGGTATTCAACAAGACAAAGGTTCACAATTAACCAGCTACCGCAGATTTTTTAGCTCTTTGAAGGGTACTCCGGATACCAGATTAACTGGTACTCCGGATACCAGATTAACTGGGATTAGTCACTCCTGTACATGCTATCAAACGGACCACCTCCAATGCTCGGTGCACAAACCAAGCTGCATGTTCAAAAAATTACAGACCCATTTCCTTGATTAATCTCGACTAAGATCCTAGCTATGATTCTCTCAGCCCGACTCCAGCGAGTTCTCCCCAACCTGATACATCCATCTCAAGCAGGTTTTTTAAAACCTAGACTGTCCAGTGATAACACCAGAGTACTGGCACATGTGTTGGAGAAAGCAAAACTTCTAGATACCCCCACAGCGGCAATCACGTTGGATGCCGAAAAGGCTTTCGATAAGGTAGATTGGGCTTTTCTCGAAGCAGTATTACACAAATTCAACTTCGGCGTAACATTCACGAAGCTTGTAATGTCCTTATACGCCTGTCCTACTGCAAAGGTTAGAGCAGGTGGCTCCTTTTCCTCATCTTTTTGTCTAAAACAGGGAACGAGACAAGGATGTCCTCTCTCCCCGTCCTTGTTCTTGCTAGCAATTGAACCGTTCCTATATCATACATGGCATAACGATGCCATTGCTGGCATACCATTCAATGGCTGCACTGTAAAACTAACTGAATACGCGGACGATGTGCTCATCATGTCGGAAAAGGCTGATGAAGCTATTCCTGCGCTAATGAATACTATCGGTGAATACTCTAGGGTTTCAGGCTATAAACTGAATAAGGACAAAACGGAGGTCAAACTCCTGAATAATGTCGGAAATAAGGACATACTCGGAACCTCTGGCCTCACCTGGCAACCACAATATTTTAAATACCTGGGTCTGGATTTCGGGAAAGATTTAATATCAACCTTAAAAGTGAATGAGGAACGGACCTTAAAAAAGATCTCCACATTGTTAGACGGCTGGTCACCCAAGTTTCTTTCCTGGTGGGGTAGGACTGAAACTCTTAAAATGATGTGCACCCCACTGGTTAACTACTTAGCTAGCATGCTCCCAATTACTTTTACGGACGACTTTATCAAGAAAGTGGATAAGCTGTTTGGGGGTTTCTGTGGCGAGGGAAAAGAGCCAAGATATCATTTAAAAAGTTGCAACTAGCAAAAGAGAAAGGCGGCCTGGGCCTCCCCTCGTTCAGGAACTACCAGACGGCTTTCCTCTGCAAACAGGGTGCTCTCTGGCTGGTAGACTCTCCATCCTATGTTCCAGTGTGGCTAACTATTGAAAATTCTGTCATCACACATGCACCCCTTCCGGCCCTCCTTACCATGGACTTAAAACACTTGCCTCACTCCAAATACATCCTGTTAAATACTAGACGAGCCCTGTTAAGGCTTGACCAATCCCATAAAACTAATTCCGTAGTGAAAAAATCCACCTTGGTGTCGTTGTGGAGAAATCCTATGTTTAAGATAGATGGCAAAACCCTCTATTGGGACCTGTGGGCTGAAAAAGGCATTAACATGGTTAAGGACCTCTACGATGGTACACAACCCATCCCCTTCTCGAAATTGCAGACGACTTATAACTTGTCCCCCATAGAATTCTACCAGTTCCTGAAATTGAAATCCACCATCTCTAAACGTACCCTTATTACTGAATCACCTTGGCTTATGACGCGCTTGCCACTTCGGACTCATGCCTGGTATTTCGTGTCTAGAGTCCATAAGCTACTCCTTCCCTTGGCCAAGAAATCCCATAGGCTAGTAGAAGGCAAATGGGAATCGGAATCTAACTCAACAGGAATAGCGGTAGACTGGGATGTAATATATAATACTGCGTTGTCCAATAAGGTTTCCCCAATCCTCTGCCAGACAAAATACATGCTGCTGAACAGAGCATTCTGGACTCCTCAGAGGTTGTATAAATGCCATCTAAAAGACACGCCCAATTGCTGGAATTACCAGTCAGCAACCGGGGATCTTTCCCACATGCTTTTCCACTGCCCTTTACTACAGACATTCTGGGAGAAAATCTTTGCTTATATCCACCAGATATTTGGAATTGATCCTGTGAAGGACTTTATCTACATCACACTAGGTGCACTAGACACACAATTGCCAGACATCCATGACCGCCAACTTTTAGATGTAATGTTAACATTTGCATGCAAGGTCATCCTCTGTAAGTGGAAAACATTTGCAGAGGTCAATTTTAAAATCTAGCTGGAGTGGCTCTCTTTCTTGAGAGGAGCAGATAATCCAGTGCTACTATCGGCTACATGGAAACCTTCCAACAAAAAGTTCTGGACCTCTCAAGATGTGTCGTCCTCTCACTTTGATCCCCGTGATGTAGACTTGCAAATGTTTGTTATCCATATATGCTCCACTGATTGTATAATTTACTTCTGTATGCACTGTGATTATTGTGCCCGCTGATAGCTTGGATGAGATATACCGGACATACTTGTGTTTATTTTTCTTTGATTTTGTGTAGGTGCCACTTACTGCTATGGTTGAATCAATCTATGTAATGGAAGATTTATTGTATTGTCTTTTCTCCAAAATTCTCAATAAAAACGATTTGAATAAAAAAAAAAAAATGGATAGCTTTAAATATCTGGGTATACAGATAGCCAGAAAAGACGCAGGATTTCTGGGGGGAACCACAGCTGGAACGCTTAAAGAGAGACGTCGCCCACTGGAGGAATCTGCCAATATCCCTTATGGTGAGAGCAGTTCTCTTTAAAATGATGTTGTTACCACGAATATTGTATGTATGTCCAATACCCTACAAATTCTTAAAGGACGTGGATAGTGAACTGGGACAGTAGGGTGGCACAGATCGCATTTGCCATTTTACAAAAGGGAGTATAAAGGCGGATTAGCCATTCCGGACCTTTAAAAGTATTACTGGGCCTCACATCTAATGGTATTCAATGACTGGGTATTCAAAGACAGAAATTACCCAGCGTACAGGGGGGACCACTGAGTGACGGGGGGGCGGAGGATACCTAGGTGCACTGTATGGTCGAGGGAAGAAAGAAAGCATGCCACCACATACAGATAGTAGTAAATGTGTGGACGAGGGCCAATTGATTTCTGGGCTGGGCTAACAGACTGACGGAACAGACCTCTATATTGGACAGCGATATGCTTCAGGACGTGGGCAGACTCGGGGTTTCAGTAAATGGAAACTGATGGATATAGTGTGCCTGGGAGATGTGAGGCGGAGACAGGCCATGCTCACGTTCCCCGAATTACAAAAAGAATATCATTAGTGGATACAGACCACTATAGGTACTTGCAGATGAAACATGTGCTGGGCAGTCACCTCAAGGAGGGGGACCAGATCCCTGAATATAGACCGCTAGAGGACAGATTAGTATTAGATACAATTCCGGAAAAAGCACTGTCCTGCACATATAAGATCAATAACGCCCTGGATCTCCTTTTAAAGCTAAGGGAGTCCTGGGAGTCTGACGTGGGCTTGCTGGAGGAGGATGACTGGGCGGAGGTGGTGCAAAGCCCTAGAGAAGTGGTGATTAGGGCAAGGTTCAGGCTCGTCCAACGGAGAATCTTACATAGGTCTTACTACATCAGCACGCTCATGATAAAGCTGGGGCGCATAACAACGGAGAATTGTCAGAGGGGATGTAATCAGAGGGGTACCTTCTTTCATATTATATGGGAATGCCCGATCATACAGCAGTATTGTAGAAAGGTGACGAGGATAATGTCGGAGGTTGTGGTGCATGAAGCTCCTATGGATGCCAGGTGGCATGTGTTACGAGTATCTGGGGAACAGACATGCCTAAATAGAAAAATGTTTGGCTGATAGTGGCAGCAATGGTAGCCAAAAGAAACATTACAGGGGCCTGGGGGGGGGGGGGGGGGGGGGGGGGGTTGGACCACTCAACCGCCCACATTGACACAATGGAAGATGGATATGGACTGGTGCTGCACTGCTGAAGACAATATATGAAAGCAGGGGCTTCCCCAAGAAATGGGGAAATGATTGGCAGCACTGGGAAGTGTACATGGGTGGAAGAGGGATACCGGATTGCTAAAAGTGGAGGGGGCGGGGGATAAGGAATGTATTGAATGGGTTAACTGCTAGAACTGTGGATTACTCTACAAACGTCCATATGTTACAGAAATGCAAAGTAAGAAGACAAGTATGTATTAGCAAACCTTGCCTAGTGTAATGCTATATATTGATACTGACAAATGTAATAAAAAGTTTAAAAATATGTGCAGGGATGGTAAATGAAATCGCAAAATCACTATGAATAACCGGGTCAACATGAAGAAATTTAATGCGCATGACCCTGTCAGAACCCCTTTCCGAGGGCAATAGGGCACACAGGGGCACTGGGCCCGACCATGGTGGTGGAATCCATTCACTCCTGAATTTCAAGGCCCAACCTACTATGGATCCTGTGCAACTCTGCCAAATATCCCTTTGGCAATTAACTCAGTGGAAGCAGTAGCCGAGCAGTCAAAGGCTACCTTAGGGGCTGCGGGAGGGGTGGCAGGAAGTGCAGACACAGGTTAGTGAAAAGGACTCGCAAGTCAAAGAGCACTCAGTAATGTCAATTAATAAATGTTCACTCAAATACTTGTTTTTACATTAAAAAGTAGTATTATATTTTAGCTCTATGCAATCAAATAAGTATTACAACATTCGTAAGCAATAACACTTTCAGGTTGGGGGTTCTAGTGTTTCACTAGCAAATTATTATCCCACCCTCTTTTTGTAATGTGGTGAGGATTATTCACCTATTCACTGGTGGCCACATCCAGTGAATGCTCACAAGGAGTAGTTTCTGTCCTGTAACTCCAGTTCTGTAGTAGGGGTATCTGTTATAGTCATAATCTAGTGAATAGTCCCGCCCATGTGCATGGACCCCGGCAATCAAAAATAATCTCTTAAATTGTCAAAATAATGCAGAAACTGCAAAGACACTTAAGAGCGAATTTAAAGACGAAATAATGCAGCCTATATCCACAGGTTACACTGTCCAGTACTTCAACTAGAAATTCCACCAAAAAAACACCACACAATACAGCCTGCCCAGTTTCTACCATAGAGAAACTTGCCTCCCCCAGTAAAAGACTCTGGAATGATAGAGGGGAAGGTAGGGACAGACAAGCCCCATAGGCTGCCATTATGTGGCTTACATAGGATACTGCGCCTTTAAGAGAACTTTCCAGAACTTCTCCCAGTATCCTAGAATGCATAGCAGGACCCTCTACTTTCAGTTCTTTTTGAAGGCGAAGCACGCCAGACCGGTCGCATTCCTTACATGATGAAATATCTCCACCGGGGAGGAGGGCGGGCGCTTATGACTATAACAGAGATACCCCTACTACAGAACTGGAGTTACAGGACAGAAACTACTCCTTCTGTAGTAGGGGATCTCTGTGTATAGTCATAATCTAGTGAATAGAATGGCAAGCCCATCCCCACACCAAAGCGGCGGTGGAGAATAAATACATAACGCCACTACTGTGCGAACAAATTCCGCAGCGAAGCCTGCCCAACCTGAGCGTCTGCCCTGGCGTCAGTGTCCAGGCAGTAATGCTTAGCAAAGGTATGAACCGACTTCCAAGTGGCTGCCTTGCAGATTTCAGCAATCGGCACGTTACGGAGCAGAGCCGTCGTGGCAGCTTTGCCCCTGGTGGAATGAGCCTTAGGCTTACCTCCTAAGGTCTTATTAGCCTTTTGGTAACATAATTGTATGCAGGACACAATCCACCTAGAGATGGACTGCTTAGAGGTCGCAAGAACCGTCCTGACCGATCCATAATTGATGAACAACTGGTCAGACCTACGAACATCTTTGGTTTTATCCAGATGAAATTTCAACACCCTCCTAACATCCAGGGAATGGAGAGACCTCTCCGCTGGGGATGAAGGGTTCTGAAAAAACGTAGGCAAAGTTATGGTCTGGTTGACATGAAAATCAGAAATAACCTTGGGAAGAAATTTAGGGTGAGTACGCATAACAACCTTAGCAGCATGAAACACAGTATAAGGTTCAGTACAACACAACGCCTGAATTTCACTCACCCTGCGGGCCGATGTAATGGCCACGAGGAACGCCGCCTTCCAGGACAGGTGCTGCAACGAAGCCTTATGAATAGGTTCAAAAGGCTCCTTCATCAATCTGGACAGCACCACATTCAATTCCCAGGAAGGCGAAGGAAGCCTGACAGGAGGGAATACTTTCTTCAATCCTTCCAGAAAATCTTTGATCACAGGGATCTGGAAAAAGGAAGTCTGAAGGGCATTTCCTGTAGGCAGTCAATGCAGCAAGATGAACCTTAACGGAATGAACATTAAGGCCAGACTGCGCCAAATGTAAAAGGTAAGGAAGGATGACATCTTCCTTGCACGTCGTCGGGTCATAGTTCTTGGACGCACACCAGATACAAAACCTCTTCCACTTGTAAGCATAGGATGTCCGAGTGGAAGGTCGCTTAGACTCCTTCAGTATGTCCATGCAATCCGCAGGCAGATTAAGATGGCCATATTGCACTATCTCAGGAGCCATGCCGCCAAACTCAAAGACGAGAGGTTGGGGTGCAACATCTGCCCCCCGAACTTCGTGAGAAGGTCCGGCCTGCACGGCAGCCGAATGTGAGGAAGGAGAGACCGGTGAAGCAGGTCCGTGAACCACCACTGTCTGGGCCACTCTGGGGCAATGAGTATCATCCGAGCCCTGGACCGGGCCAGCTTGATGAGCACCGCCGGAATCAGGGGAATGGGAGGAAAGGCGTACAGAAAGCTGTTCGTCCAGTCGATCCATAACGCATTCCCCAGCGTCCCCTCCTGGTAGTACCTGGAGGCGAAGTCTCTGCACTTGCTGTTTTCGGCGGTGGCGAACAAATCTACGTCTGGAGTTCCCCACCTTGCTAAGACTTCTCCTAGTACTTCGTCGTTTATGACCCATTCGTGGTTTTCCTGAACCAGTCTGCTCTATGCCTCTGCCTGAACATTCTGCACACCTGGTAGATGGGTGGCCGTTATCGTCAGTCCTCTGGCTAGGAGCCAGTGCCAGATCGCCTGCACCTCCTGTGACAGAGTGCGTGATCTCGAGCCCCCCTGCTTGTTGAGGTAATACATTGTGGTGGTATTGTCAGTCTGTACAAGCAGGGAGTTGGTCTGGAAGGACGGAAGAAAGGCCTTCAGTGCCAAGTGAACAGCTCGGAGTTCCAGGAAATTGATGTGATACGTGGCCTCCATCGGCGACCACGTTCCTTGAATCTGTAGAGTCCCGGAATACGCTCCCCATCCCAGGAGAGAAGCATCCGTCACGACAGTCTGCGTGGGAATGTCCTTGTGAAAGGGAACCCCTCTGAGGAGATTCTCCGCCGAACACCACCACTTCAGAGACTGAAGAGCATGCAGCGACAGTCGAATCTTGTCGTCCCAAGATCCTTTCCTCTGATCCCACTGGTCCTCCAAGCACTCCTGCAGAGGTCTCATGTGCAGCCGTGCGTGTGGCGTCAGGAAGATACAAGAGGCCATCGATCCCAGTAGAGAAGACACCGTCGTCACTGTTTTAGATGGAGTTGTCATAAGAGCCTGAGCCTTCCAAAGGAGAGATAATCGTCGCTCTTCCGAAGGAGACACGCTTGCTGACAGCGTATTGATGGAGGCTCCCAAGTACTGTATGCATTGGACCGGAGTCTGGACAGACTTGGCCATGTTGATGTGCAGCCCCAGCTTGTTCAAGAGAACGCACGTCTTCTGGAATGTGTGCTCGCGCTTCCGAGAAGGAGAATGCCTTGATCAACCAATCGTCCAGGTACGGGTAGACTAACACCTTGTTCTTCCTCAGGTACTGCTACCACCGCCATGCACTTCGAGAATGTTCTCGGCGCAGACTTCAGTCCGAATGGGAGTACTGTGTATTGATAGTGATTGGTGCCGACTTGGAACCGCAGGAACTTCCTGTGTTTGTGTGTAATGGGCACATGGAAGTAAGCATCCTGTAGGTCTATAGCACATAGCCAGTCCCCCTGTTGCAACTGAGGATAAATCTGATGCAACGACAGCATGCAAATCTTTTCCCTGCGAATCCATTTGTTTGCCTGCCGCAAGTCCAGAATGGGCCTGAACTCGTTCTTGTCCTTCTTGCGAACCAGAAAGAACCGGGAGTACAGACCTCTTCCTCTCTGAGACAGAGGTACGTCTTCTATCGCCCTTTTCCTCAACAGGATATCCGCTCCGGCCTGAAGCTCGCGCAGCTGAAACTGCGAGCTGACCGGTGGAATTGCTGGAGGAGGGCTGGTGAACCGAAGACTGTATCCATTGCAAACAATATTCAGCACCCACTTGTCCTGAGTAATTTTTCTCCACTCTGCCAGAAAAGATTGAATGCTTCCCCCTACCGGAGTGGGTAACAGATCGGAGGAAGTAGGTTCCTAGGGCCTAGACCCAGCCTGGCCCTTGGGCGCTGGAGCCGACTGCTGGCCTCCACTGCCCTTCTGGAATGGCTTACGGAACTGCTGTTGATGTTGCGATTGTCCCGAAGCCTGGCCCCGTCCTCGGCCTTGCTCACCGAACCGCCGTTGGAAAGGGCGGTACGTCTTCTTGGTCTCTTTAGGCTTCTCCAGGCCCACAGCCGTGAGCGTCTCGGCCTCCGCCTTCATGCGGGCCATCTCATCCGCATGCTTCCCGAAGAGGGTCTCGCCGGAAAATGGTAGGTTGGCCACCCTCTGCTGTGCGTCCGGTTTCAGGGACGTAAGCCGGAGCCATGCGTGGCGTCGTTGGTTGACTCCATGGCAAAATCCGTGAGCCGCCAACAGGGAAGAATCCGCTGCAGCGCTGATAATCTGGTTCGCCACCAGCATCCCTTCGTTCAGCACTTCCAGGAAGTCCTCACGCTTTTCCCGAGGTAAGTGCTCTGCAAATCGCTCGAGGGAGTCCCAGAGGGCGCGGTCGTACCGGCCCAACAGCGCCGTGGCACTCGCAGCTTTCATGGAGGTAGCGGAAGTTCCACAGACTTTCCTCCCCGCCGAATCCATCCACCTGGACTCCTTATCCGGGGGAACCGTGGATGACGGGGTGGTGGCATGTTGCTTGCGGGCCGCCGTCACAATTACAGAGTCAGGAGGGGGTTCCGTCCTCAGAAAGGCCGGATCCGAATCGGGAGCCCGGTACTTTTTCAGCAACCTCGATGGAGCCGCCTTAGTCACCGCAGGGGTTAGAAAAAGGGCCATAGCCGGTTCTTCCAGGCCCGGCACCAGAGGCAGGAGAGGACGAGACCGGTGTTTTTGATGTAAAGTCTCAAAAATGACTGAAGTTTTCAGAGTAGGCACCGTCGGGGATATGCCCAACTTCGCAGCGTCCCTTAAAAGGACGTCATGGAATGCCACCAGGTCATCAATCGGGGACACTCTCGTGTCCGGTGACCCCGACAAGGTAGGAGAATAGTCCCTGGTCCCAGAGGACCTCGTGTGAGCGAGATTCGCGCCTCCTATGGCGGCGTCTCGACCTCGTGGACGATCTGCGTCGCGATCTCTCCCTTCTCCCAGAGCGAGAGCGGGACCTGCCAGCCCGTGGCCGCTCCACCGGTTTCCGTGGCGGGGTCTTCCTTGGCTCCTCACGGGGTTTCGGTTTTGGGGTCCCCTTAGGAGGTACAAGCAAAGACGGCAGCGAAGTGGACCTCGGCGGAGGAACCTTCGGCTGCGGGGCGGGCCCATGCGGAGGGACAGGAGGTGGTGGTGGGTCGCCTGAAGGAAGTGGAGGTTTGGGTGGAGGATCCTCCTTAGGAACAGGGGAAGGAGTTGGAGTCCGAGGCCGAGATGGCATGTACACCTCCGAGTACACCGAGCCCGGTGACCACTTAGGCGAAGGGGGCGGAGATCCAGCCCCTTCAGCAGGTGATCGCTTCCTCTTGCGTCCTCCACTAGAAGCAGCGTGACTTCTGGGACTAGAATCCCTCTTGCGCTGTTTCGGAGAGGCTGAACGACTCCCAGACGCCGACCGCTTTCTGCTCGACGCAGAGCGTCGCTTTTCTGGCGTCGAACGACGCTTCCGTGACTCCGGCGTCGAACGCCGCCTCCGCGACGTCGACCCTCTCTTTCTCGACGTCGAACCCAGACCCCTCGACGTCGACCTCTTCCTCCGCGACGTCGTATGCCGCCTCCGCGACGTCGAGCGTTCCGTCTTCGGCGACGAGCGTCGCCGTCTCCGTCGTGATGCTCTCGACGTCGAGGAGCCCCTCGACGTCGACCGGTGCCTCGACGGCGATCGACGGTGTCGCCTCGACGGCGAGCGTCGATGCTTGTCACTTCGCCTTCGGCGTCGATAGGAAGACTTCGACGTCGACGAAGACGATGACGTAGACGGTGGCTTAGACGGCGACTTCTCCATGATCTTCGACGTCGAGCCGTCACGCCGTCTCGACCCGAAGCCCCGGGGAGAGGGGGAGCACACCGCCGTCATCCCTCTCGACGTCGTCGATGCAATCGACGTCGACTGAGACCGGGACTGTTTGCTGGGCTTCCTGCCCCTGCGGAGCCCCCCAGAGGCCTCAGCAGAGGCAGAGGGAACCTTCCCAGCCTGCCCAGACCCACCTGCAGCCTGCAGACACCTCTCCTCAAGGCCAGAAAGCCTGATCTTCATCCTGTCCCTCAGAGTCCGAGCAGTAAACTGCTGGCAGATGACACAGTCCTCAGGGACATGATCCTCAGGGAGGCAGACGATGCAGACATCATGGGGATCACTCTTGGCCTTCTTCCTCCCACATGCTGGGCCTGAAACAGCACACAAAGGAGAAGAACACCAAGAAAGAAAACTGAATCACTTTTTGAACACAAAAGTGCCAAAAAATCCAATAAACCCTTGAAACAAGGGAGAGCTCAATGCCAGGGTCCTGTAAGCAGGAGCCGGAAAAAAGAACTGAAAGTAGAGGGACCTGCTATGCATTCTGGGATACTGGGAGAAGTTCTGGAAAGTTCTCTTAAAGGCACAGTATCCTATTTAAGCCACATAATGGCAGCCTATGGGGCTTGTCTGTCCCTACCTTCCTCTCTATCATTCCAGAGTCTTTTACTAGGGGAGGCAAGTTTCTCTATGGTAGAAACTGGGCAGGCTGTATTATGTGTGGTGTTTTTTTGGTGGAATTTCTAGTTGAAGTACTGGACAGTGTAGCCTGTGGATATAGGCTGCATTATTTGTCTTTAAATTCTCTCTTAAGTGTCTTTGCAGTTTCTGCATTATTTTGACAACTTAAGAAATTATTTTTGATTGCCGGGGTCCATGCACATGGGCGTGACTATTCACTAGATTATGACTATACACAAAGATCCTCTACTACAGAAGTAGGCATTACTCAAGAATCTACTATGACTCTTAGGAAACAGTCAAAAGGGCCTATGGTGCCGTAGCACCTTAAGCAGCAAGTCCATCGAGGCCAGACAAGTCAATATCAAGTCTTAACGACTCCAGGAGCAAGGCAGCTTTCAGCAAGTGCCCCGAATGCAGGCACTTGCAATGCTCCAATCCAAATCAATCGAGTCAATCTGCATGCGGTGTGTGCAGCAGCACCTGGCAGGCAGAGGCTCACTTCTGAACACTCAGCAGGCTTCTATGGCTATCGGAGGTGCACCTGCTTCCGTTGGCCCAGTAAGTTCAGCTTATTCCCAGATGGCGAGGTTGAATCCCTGTGCTCCCGAATGGGTCTCCGCAACAGACCAAAGTCCTCTCAAAGGGTGCTTTATTCCCCAACTTGGGGTTGCAGCTTCAGTTTTCCCAAGCGAAAGCCTGAACTTTGCAATACTCTTATCCAGGAGCCCCTCTTGGCATACATGGTTGCTGCATTACCCACTGACAAGAATTCGGTCTTTACTACATAGCCACCTATACCACGGTGGACTCTCCTGGCACACAGGGTCACCACTAAGTCCAGTACAGGTCTTGGTACTCTCAGCAACAATTACTGCGGTGGTGGCCTCTCCAGGCATACGGGGTAACCACAACAATTTGGTAAAGGCTTCACGCCCCCGCCATGGTACTCTATTCATAGGTAAGTCAACTGCAGTCCTCTCCCGACATACCGGGTTGGGTCACAGATACAATCCTGCACCCTGGCAACAACCACTCAGTGCACAGCAGTCTCCTCTCATTGAGAGTGCTCTCGGCAGGACTCCCCACTGGATCTTGCTCCCTCCAAACCTTTCCACTTCCTCACAGGCAAGCTCTGCTGCAGGACCAGTGGCCTTTGTTTTCCTGGGGGATGTGGCTTTTCTTGACAACAGTGTGCGAAGGGGTGGGATGGCTACAACGTTTGTCTTCCATAAACATTGCAAAGTACAACATTATAGATGTAACCTAAACAATTGTGAAAAGTAAAAATAAACATTCTTTAAAAAAAAATTACATTGCAGGCACATTGGCTCTCAGTGTATGGACAACGAGGCAACATGGCGCACAATCATGATCCATGTTTAGCTATGACCAAACAAAACCTAAAATAAATCATCAATATGGACAGACTACAGTACAGTTGGGCACTCACGGCAGAGGTACACATGCTTTACTATGCAGAGGACTTTTCCATCTCAACAAACCCATTTTGATTGTTCAACACTGGTGTCAGCACTATTAGTCTATCAACCAGATTAATGACCAATATCCCTTTTGCTATTTTATTTTGCCAGTGTCAAATAATTAGCTACCTAGATTCTGCATTCGTCCCTTTTTACCAGCCACACCAGACTCTTGTAGTCACTCTTTAACCCCTTAACTGCTGCCGTCGGCCAAGGTCGTCACAAGCACTACCTCCTCTCCTCAGTGCTGCGCACAACCGTTGGCCGACAGGCCAGCATTCGTTATCAGAACGTTCAGCACTGGGCGCTGAACGTTCGACGCTCTGATGAGGTTAAATGTTTAATCTTCAATAAACGATAATCTCAGACTTCTAAGTTTATCAACTAACACAAACCCCTTTGTTTATTCCTAATCAGATAATACCAGCTATTCTTTTCAAATTCACCTCATGCAAGAACGGTGAGGAAGCAAAACTGTATTAATGCTTAAAGAGAATACACAAAAATAGAGGTTCATAATGCTCTACCCAATGTACTCCTCATTTGCTAGGGTAAAAAAACATTTTGGGTATGGTTGAGTCCGCAAAACTAGTCCCTCATATTTAGAATCCATAACCAAGCTGCACAGATGAGAATTAATCATATTACTTCTTTTTGTACTTTGTCACTGTGCTCTAAAGGCAAAATGAAGAGTTCCAACTGCTGCATGGGCAGATATGTAGCCTTCCTGAATGAATGACTGGCGGTGTTTTGTACAGAGCACAGTTACTCCCCAGAGTGTTCCAATGCTAGGAACTTCAGGTGAGGAAAAAAAAACCTTAATAGCAAACGAGCGAGAAGAGAACCGCCAAGTTTTAAATCGCCCACGGAATACAGATTCTGAGCCCAAGGTGTCCAAAGCTAGAAAGGGGCTTGGTCCAAGCCTTAGCAACCAGAAAGGAAAAGAAGCAACCCCCCTTTCTCAGACGCCTGACCCACATCACTAACATCAGAGAGGCCTTTTTGGGAACCACATTCTTGATGGGGCAATAATCTTTCCACAAGATAAAGAGGGCTAGAAAGGAAGAGTGCACGATGAACCAACACCAAGGATTTAAAAAAGACCCGCTTCTTGACAGGCAGCCAATGAAAATAATTTTGCTGGATGGTAAATCGAAGCAGGCCAGGAAGTCTCAAAATAAGACGAGCATCGGCATTCTGGACTGCCTGGTGACCAATCGGGGATTCCGACAACCCTAAGTACAGGGTGTAAACAGCCTTGCCCGTTAATAATCAGGGCGTGAATCTTCCTAGAGTCCTGTATCCACTTTAAAACAGTATGGTGTATCGAATTGATGCATTCTTTCTCAACTGGGTGCTGAACTCAAACACTAAATATGGCTGCTGGAACACAAAGGCAGCAGGCATTTTGGCATTCCGAGCCTTGAGCCGTAACAGTTGTCATGCGCAATGGAGAGAAAACCCAAAAAGGGAGCATTTAGGAATGATTTTTTTTAATTGAGTGCAGTACAGCATACAGCGCGTTAAGAAATGCGACGGGAGGTCGCAATAGCAGCGAACTCCCAATTTGGGGAAAACCAGAACTCAGAAGCATGAAACAGAACATAAAGGCAGAACCAGGTTGAACAGTTAGTAGGGAATGTGGTGGATCAAGACAACTTTCACCAATAGTAAAGACTAGATAAGACAGTTGAGGATGGAATGAACTTTAATGAATAGAGCTACCCTGGTGGCAGCAGATCAACGGCTCAACAAGAACAGAGCACAACCAGGCACATATTTGCATATTCCAGAACATAGCCAGTGAAACACCACAATCTGGATTAAACAGCAATGCTAAGAACTTCTTAAAAATGCAAATTCAGTCCTTGTGAATGATTTAATAAATTTGGCTTTTAAAACCTTTCAACCGATTATATATTTCACCCTGTGATTGACTGTGCAGTTAATGCATTTAGGGCAAAAATAAATATTGCAGCAAATGGTCAAACAATGCTAACATCCATTTAAAATCATGTTATATTTCTTACCTCCCACTGCAAATGCGGGGGAATGTTTCTAATCTGTAGTTTTCGGCTCCTGTAAATAAATGACAGCATAGTTAAAAAAAAAAATCTGAAAGACCGATATAACTAAGAAGTGATTAAGAAAAACACTTTCACCGAATAAGGAGTATAATAAATGTTATCTTAGAAATCCATGCGAATGACCAGCAACTTATTGTGCCAAGAAATATACAAGTTTACTATCACGCCGCTGATTGACTGCGTTGCAACAATACCCGCTGCAACGCTCTTAGCATGACCACATCTTGGTATGCATAACTGAACAGTAAAGGAATTGTGAAATATTTAAACTGTGATCCGTCAAGTGGGGAGGGGGGGGGGGGGGTCAGGGAAAAGGGGGAATCCCAAAATGCCTTAGACAATGCCAAACAAAAAAAAAAAAAAGCTTGACAGAATTACACCAAGTTTGGCAGAAAGCTAACTTTACCCAGAAACCATTTTTGTGATTTGGTGTAAATCCATATCTATAGTTTTGAGAAAATAAGAATCCAAAATGTTTATCTGTGGCCAGGGGACTCCTGTGGCTGACAGAGCAAAATATGATGTGCATAGCTGCTGTCAAAGATATCAGTGTCCTAAAACGTTTATAACAAAGACGAGCATTTACAATGCAATGGCCTCGGCTTTGTTAAAGTTAGAGCTATTGGCATTGCAAATGGCATTTTTTAAATTTTTTGTTTTAAAAAAAAAAAAGGTATTGTCATTCACAATGGCAATAGGTGAGCATTAGAGAGCAGGAGAGAGCATTAGCGGACACAGAGCCCCCCCTCCCCCACACACACAGACAGAGCCCCCCCACACACAGAGGCCCCCCCCCCACACACACAGAGGCCCCCCCACACACACAGAGCCCCCCACACACACACAGAGCCCCCCCCACACACACACACAGAGCCCCCCCCACACACACACACACAGAGCCCCCCCCACACACACACACAGAGCCCCCCCCACACACACACACAGAGCCCCCCCCACACACACACACAGAGCCCCCCCCACACACACACACACAGAGCCCCCCCACACACACACACACAGAGCCCCCACACACAGAGCCCCCACACACAGACAGAGCCCCCCCCACACACACACAGAGCCCCCCCCACACACAGAGCCCCCCCCCACACACACACAGAGCCCCCCCACACACACACAGAGCCCCCCCCACACACACAGAGCCCCCCCCACACACACAGAGCCCCCCCCACACACAGAGCCCCCCCACACCACACAGAGCCCCCCACACCACACAGAGCCCCCCACACACACAGAGCCCCCCACACACACAGAGCCCCCCACACACACAGAGCCCCCCCCACACACACACAGAGCCCCCCCCCCCACACACACACACACACAGAGCCCCCCCCCCCACACACACACACACACACAGAGCCCCCCCCCACACACACACAGAGCCCCCCCCCCCACACACACACACAGAGCCCCCACACACAGCCCCCCCACACACACACAGAGCCCCCCCCACACACACACAGAGCCCCCCCCACACACACACAGAGCCCCCCCCACACACAGAGCCCCCCCACACACACAGAGCCCCCCCCACACACACAGAGCCCCCCCCACACACACAGAGCCCCACCCCACACACAGAGCCCCCCACCCCACACACAGAGCCCCCAGCCCACACAGAGAGCCCCCCACACACAGAGAGCCCCCCACACACACACAGAGAGCCCCCCACACACACACACAGAGAGCCCCCCACACACACACACAGAGAGCCCCCCACACACACACAGAGAGCCCCCCACACACACACAGAGAGCCCCCCACACACACACAGAGAGCCCCCCACACACACACAGCGCCCCCCCACACACAGGGCCCCCCACACACAGGGCCCCCCACACACAGGGCCCCCCACACACACAGAGAGCCCCCCACACACACACAGAGCCCCCCCACACACAGGGCCCCCCCACACACAGGGCCCCCCACACACAGGGCCCCCCACACACAGGGCCCCCCACACACAGGGCCCCCCACACACAGGGCCCCCCACACACACACACAGAGAGCCCCCCCCACACACACAGAGAGCCCCCCACACACACAGAGAGCCCCACACACACACAGAGAGCCCCCCACACACACAGAGCCCCCCACACACAGAGCCCCCCACACACAGAGCCCCCCACACACAGAGCCCCCCACACACAGAGCCCCCCACACACAGAGCCCCCCACACACAGAGCCCCCCACACACAGAGCCCCCCACACACAGAGCCCCCCACACACAGAGCCCCCCACACACAGAGCCCCCCACACACAGAGCCCCCCACACACAGAGCCCCCCACACAGAGCCCCCCACACACAGAGCCCCCCACACACAGAGCCCCCCACACACAGAGCCCCCCACACACAGAGCCCCCCACACACAGAGCCCCCCACACACAGAGCCCCCCACACACACAGCCCCCCACACACACAGCCCCCCACACACACAGCCCCCCACACACAGAGCCCCCCACACAGAGCCCCCCACACACAGAGCCCCCCACACACAGAGCCCCCCACACACAGAGCCCCCCACACACAGAGCCCCCCACACACAGCCCCCCCACACACAGCCCCCCCACACACAGCCCCCCCCACACACAGCCCCCCCCACACACAGCCCCCACACACACACAGAGCCCCCCACACACACACAGAGCCCCCACACACACAGAGCCCCCCCACACACACACACAGAGCCCCCCCACACACACACACACACAGAGCCCCCCCACACACACACACACAGAGCGCCCCCCCCACACACAGAGCGCCCCCCCCCACACAGAGCGCCCCCCCACACACAGAGCGCCCCCCCACACACAGAGCGCCCCCCACACACAGAGCGCCCCCCCACACACAGAGCGCCCCCCCCCCACACACAGAGCGCCCCCCCCACACACAGAGCGCCCCCCCCACACACAGAGCGCCCCCCCACACACAGAGCCCCCCCCCCACACACAGAGCGCCCCCCCACACACAGAGCGCCCCCCACACACACAGAGCGCCCCCCCCACACACAGAGCGCCCCCCCACACACAGAGCGCCCCCCCACACACAGAGCACCCCCCCACACACAGAGCCTCCCCCCACACACAGAGCCCCCCCCACACACAGAGCCCCCCCCCACACACAGAGCCTCCCCACACACACAGAGCCCCCCCCCCCCCCCCACACACACACACAGATACATCCAAACTGACCTGGGCGCTGCGAAGGACGCAGAAAGACGCCGCAAGTTATTCCTCGCCATTCCCGCTAGTCTTTCCTGCCGCTGCAGCCACCGGACAGCACGGCACGGCTGCAGTGACTACAATCCCCAGCGGCCCTCACAACAGGAATTCAAGCACGCCCAGGCCCAGTCCCACCCCCTGAGGTGCTCAAATACCAGCGAGAGCCCCCGCGGGACATGCGGGTGGCGCCGGGCTAAGCCTGGGCAAAGGGCGGGCCATCTGGGGCAGGAGGAGGCAGGGCTGGGCCATCCCACCTAACATCTTGCATTCAACAGACGTGCGGTGAGTGGTATTTTGGTTTGGTACAGTACCCTGTGGCAAACTGTTGAAAATGGGGAAGAATGGTGCCATCATCCCAGTGGCCAATTTAAACACTATTGACACTATGCTGGAACACGCTATGAATTTGGTGAGCAGTGAAATTCAGTTGGCTGAGAGAAGATTGTCTGTGGGACCCTCTAAACCACCTTGTACTAACCATCATGATATCACAGACTCAAGTGTGGCACAGTCACTGAGACACGTAGTAACTGTACACTCACCACAAATTGCAACTGGAGAAAATCCACCGGATATGGAAGGCACAGATCGTAATGGGTTAGTTGTTAATGTTGAGGCAGATTTAAGCCTGACCGACCCTTGGACCATAGCAAATGCACCCCCCCTCGCCTGACCCAGAAATATGTGGGACCAAAAAAAAAAAAAAAAAAAAAAGAGAGGAAGGCATCAAAACCACCCTGTCCTAAACCCACAGCCCCCACGCCTGAATTCTCAAAGCACAACCTTAAATAAATGGTTCAGGAGCAATTCAACCACCACAGACCCAATTTCAAGCAGTGACCCATGTTATTCTATTGACCCAATTGTCGTAGTTGATGAGGACATACCATGCAACATCAAGGAAACGAAGTCGACACAAACTGGCTTCTCAGACTTCACACTTGGGGACACTTCTATTGATGATATTGTTGACACAGTGTGCAGTCGTATTAAAGGGCTTGTGGATCTAAGCTTTGATAAGTTGTGGAAACGTCTAGACCATCTGGAAAGCCTAACTCTTAAACCTATATTGCCCCATAGGGAAAGCAAAGATCCACCCAATCATGGAAACATCCAGGAAAATCCCCCGTCGGGAATACCACTGCCTTCCCCTGTACCCCTATCCCCCTAATTGCTAAAGCAATGCCATCTACTACTAATAGCAATAAACCTATATGCCCCGGCACATCCCGCATTGTTAACCCAAATGCTGCACATAGTAACGTGACAGCTAATACCAGTACCGCTGTGGTCGGGGATAAGGGGCAAGTCGAACCAAATAAGGATATTTTGAACCTACCACCTGCTTCCTGTCCTTATGTGTGAAGTCCTTGCAGGGGTACCCCCATTAGAGAAAAACACATCAGAGTCATGGGTACAATTAAGAAACAAATGTGTGGACTGGATGGCTAAACATAAAAGGTACAGGAGGCCTGATATGCGTGAAATTTTAATGGTTCGCAGGGTGGGATGGGTGGGACCTACACCAAAAACTAATAAAGGGGATTGTATGGTTATTAATTTTTCACACCCAAGGACTGTTGAATTGAGGAAAATGAAATTTTACATGGCCAATATGTCCCCTGCGTGTACCCCAACGTTCAGTGTCTGTGCTTGTCTCCCATGCATTTTCCCTCTATGGCCTGCAATTATAATGCCTCTGCATTCGCGTCCCATGTTAGGATGCCAGTCACCAAGTCTTCCATAAAAAACGTTAATTCTGCACTAAGGCCCATGTAGCCCATGTGTTTGCATTGTGCACTTTTAAATGTCGCGAAGAACCCATTTTGTGGCTCAGCCTGCGCCAGTCCCAGAATTAAGGTTTCATGCATTCAGACACTCTGAGGGCTGCAGCCACGTATCCCTGACCTCTTCCATACTTTCTGCTAAGCCGAGAGGGGCCCAGCCCGGGGTGCCAAGACCGTATTTTGCACAACAGTTATCTGCTTGCTCTACAGAATCACATTCCTGCCTGGTGAAGAAGGTAAACAGAACCCGTCTGCAGAGATCGGGCCTAGCCTTCCTGTCTCCGTTTAAGTGATTTGCAGCGCTCGCATCCATAGAAAGCTCAGGGCCCCCACGCAATGTACGAAGAAATATATGCCCACACTGGCTCTTGGTGATGAGCGACCTTTGCTTCAGATAATACATCCCCGGACCTAAGATATCAGATAATACCAGACGTGCTGGTCGTCCTAACACTGAAGGCCTCCCTACTAGACCGAAAGTCAGCTCCCCCCAGTTACACGTCAATTACACGTCATGACCAAGTTGTGCACACAAGTAGGGCGAAGTTCAATCTGACCATGCAACCCCCCTCCATGTATCCACCCACCTATGACTATCACCTATGACTCTTCAAGTGAACGCCCACATGTACGCCCTCATGCACGCCCACATGTTCTTATCTCTCTTTCTCTTGCTCTGCCTGGAGCGCTCCTCCCTATGATGTGAAATTGAATGTATAAATATTGTACTCTGTGAATAAAGTTTAGAAGACCCTTCCTGAACCTTAGTGGTGATGGAACCGATTCTCCCCTAACTCGAGTTATTGAAATAAAGCCCTTTTGAATCGGACACTACGGACTCTGCCTCTCATTTTATGCATGACCCATTGTTGAACTATAGAAATTATGACAGGGTAATACTTTATTTACCACATAAATATGGCGCCCGAACAGGGACAAATCCCCTTCCCCACGCGCCGGAGATGTAGGTCCAGCCCTTGCCCCCTTCTACAGCCGTGACAGACTTCAAAGTGTACACGCCAGCGGGACTTCCCGCTTACTCCCTCAGGCCCACGGAGGAGACGGACTGCGACCAGGCATCCAGACGAGGCGGTGAGGATCGCGGATCATCCCAACCAGAGCCCAAGCCGTGAGAGAGCAAGGTCCGAGGTTTCCAGAGGTCCACCCGTTCCGCGCATGCGCAGTATCAAGTATCCGAGGCCTTCAAGTTCTGCTTCCCGGTGAGTACCACTATGGGGAACGCATAAAGACGGGTTCATTTATATGAACGCGGTAAAGACGGGTTCGTTCATACGAACACGGTAAAGACGGGTTCACGGTAAACGTGAACTCGGTAAAGACGTGTCTCATTTACGAGACCGGTATGGTTGTGCTGTATTCCAGTGCATAAAGTTAACTGTTTTCAAGTACATGTTTTTCAAGTCCATGTATCAGTTAAAATGTATCTGTTTTAGTGTTTTAGTGTTCTAGCGTGTTGGTGTGAATGATTGTTTCAGTCAGACTATTTTGTTGTGTATTGTGTTTTCGTTAAGTTAGCTTCAACATGCCACCGTTTTCGAAGTTACGTCAGATAGGGACCAGAAAAGGGATACTAGAAGAGTCAGTTAACATCCCGCCTAGAGACACACCTGGTTATAAAGAGGGGGGTTATACCCAGATATAGTTACGGGGACCTGGGCTATCAATTGAGGTATGGGAAGGGGTCCCAGTAAACATGAACAATAATAACAAAGACAATATAAACAATCAAAGAAACCAATTGAAGAGACACATTGTTTTATTCACAATGTGTTAGTATCATGTATATACGTCACTTTAAACATACATTAAACAGTGACTATTTAGTAGTGCCCCAGAGGTTGGGAGAGGGGGGAGGGTATGTGATACGTGTGGGTAATAGGTGAAGGAAAAGAGGGTTTGAAGTGACAGTAAAAATCGGCGAGTAGGAATGATTCAATATGGTTACATATCAATGTACCCAAACAAAACGACCAATTGGTTCATATAAATTCTTTCACAAACATCATACTCCAAAAGCACAACTGATGATAGCAATAGGGTGAGGAGTTGACTGCATAAACCAAAATAATGTCGACGTTTCGACCCTCGTTCGCAGATATGGGTTGAAATCTTGCCGTGGGGTCTTCTTCAGGACTGGGGAGAAGGGGGCACGTGACCTAATTGGTGTACAAATATACACGAATTAGTGTGGGGAAAGAAATTCCCATGTATTACTCAGGCTTAAAAAAGCACACCAATCTATTGATGAAAGTGGCTGACTGTTAACAAAATCTGGTTGTATGCAAATAATTCAAACAGTGTGTAGCCAAGGGTACGATTTGATTCAACCCATGGATGTATTGTAAATCCTCAATTAAAATCATTATGTACAAGCTAGGAGGGAGGCAATCTGAAGATAGGTCTCACCGCACATGGGCAACCCATCCAATATACCAATAGACTATACGTGAATTAGCAACAAACGCTACTAAGCACAGGTCCAACATATTGATCGACACTGTACACTTCCATCCATAGATACCAAATATCCCGGTTACAAAGTCTAACTTGAAAGGTTATAACTTACCACCGAGGTGGTGTGCAAAGGGACCCGATTTGGTGGAGGGTATCGATAGTAGATCTGTAAATTATAATTAAGTAGGGTCTTATTGTACTAATAGTGCAAATTACACAAATTGAAAAAATCACCATATTGTAGAGGACTTACCGAGATATCACTCGGAACCACCTAATGAATTATAGGTCGGGGGTCCGTAGACGCATCAGATAGAGAAGTAGCTCTAAAGGTAAAAAGCATAGAGGGAGCCTTTAGAAAAAATGTCGCCACGGGGCAGGGAAGGATAGAGCACAAAGCAAAAGGCAAGGACCAATCTGAGAACTTACCCGACAGCCGTGTTGCTTAGACTTTCGGCGTGGGGTAGCTGGCACTCGCGTGGTGGCGTCGAGTCCGTGGCAGGACTGGATCAAGGGGTAAAAGATTATGCAGAACGTTACTAGTCTGCTGCGAGAGCGTGGACTAAACGTATGAACTCAGAAAAATGCTGGCGCTCACCGGGTTTGGGAATTAATCCGGAGCCGTTCACTGCTCGCCGAGGGAATGGCGAAGCAGAGTTCCGCTTACAGGGACGTTGTCAAGGTTACACGTCACGTGATTAATGGACATGGTGGACAGACTCGATGAGTGGGTTGAATAGAGTCAGGCACTGGTTGGAGACACATATACTGATTGGTACCCATAGCGCTAAATGGGTTAGTGCAGATTTTCAATATAGCCATTCAACATGACTTAAATAACATATTCAGGCATGATGTAATGACTGGATGCAATCCGGTACCGGGCTGGAGGTATTAATAACCAAATCCAAAATAGGTAATTGGGTATATATTGATTGAAAAGATTACGTGCAAATGGGTCAATGCATCAATTAAAGGATAAATGAGTACATCCACAAACAAATGTTATTCATTATAGCAAGCTGAGCATAAATTGGGGCACGAGAGTAAAAGGGTGAATAATATCACCGTACCCACGAACTAATTATTCTCATAACATAAATAATACTTCATACATTGGCTGGGTGCTCTCATACAGGGCGTACCTCACACACGTGGGTATAGGCCACTGTCACTCACTTCTGATGATTAATTATGGGAACAAATGCTGGTTGTTGTACACAGGATGGTTCCTGGGTATTATCATCGTAATCACAAACACAACACAGTAGGTCCAGATCTTGGACCACCTAGCTAAATTTATTGGCACAGGTCAAGATGCATGGCGTACCTCACACACGCGGGTATAGGCCACTTTAGCGCATCCGTCGCAACTGCTCCAATAAAGATCACTATTTCAGCGAGTCTGAAGAACTCAAACAGAGACTTTTGTCCAGGGGATACCCCAAACAGCTAGTCAAGCGTGCACGGAAAAGAGCCTGGTTCTACCCCCGAGAAGAACTATTGACCCCCAAAACCAGCAGAGATGAATCTGAACAGAAAATCGTGTGTGTCACTACATTCAACACCGCCAGCAATAAGATAAAAAAGATAATAAACCAACACTGGGCCCTTATCTCTGATGACATTCAACAGAGAGACTTGCCCCTTCATGCATTCAAAAAGGCCAGAAGTATTAAGGACCTTGTGGTACGTTCCCTCTTGAAAACACCGGAGGATCCAACTATCCAAACAATGTGGAATTTGCCTCCCATTCTTGGCCACTTTAGATGTGGTTGCTGCAAAGCCTGTGCCAGCACCATCCAAACAAAAGAATTCTCACACGGAAGACACAGAATTGTTATGAAATCTCATACCAACTGCAACTCTGAAAACATCATTTACGCCATCTTGTGCCCATGCCAATTGATTTATATTGGCCAGACCCAACAAAAAGTGAAAGCAAGGATACTTCAGCATATGAGCCGGATTAGATGCAAAACCCAGGGGGCTCCGCTGGTGGACCACTTCATTTCAGCAGGCCATACACCAGAAAGCCTCAAGTGGTTAGTCTTAGAGAAAGCGACACTGGGTCCACGGGGAGGCAATATCTCAAACATTCTTAACACCAGGGAATTAAAGTGGATATTTACCTTTAACTCCATTGAATCTGGGCTAAACGAACATGATAGTTCATTTTCCCAACTGGCTATCCTACCTTGATGACTTTTTCAATGATATTATCCTTGTATCCATACTTAAAACTAACTATGAGCCTGACATTACACTCTGTCTACCAGCTAATCTACTTAGTATAATGATTTAATATGTCTGGGCTTCAGTGTGTAGTTAAGACCACCGACACGCAGCGACAATATGTATATGGCCTTTACCCGCGTGTGCGAGGTACGCCACCTTTCACAATGTTGCAAAAAACCTTGATTATGTGTACATGATCAGCCATTAGTACGGAGCTAAAGTGGCCTATACCCGCGTGTGTGAGGTACGCCATGCATCTTGACCTGTGCCAATAAATTTAGCTAGGTGGTCCAAGATCTGGACCTACTGTGTTGTGTTTGTGATTACGATGATAATACCCAGGAACCATCCTGTGTACAACAACCAGCATTTGTTCCCATAATTAATCATCAGAAGTGAGTGACAGTGGCCTATACCCACGTGTGTGAGGTACGCCCTGTATGAGAGCACCCAGCCAATGTATGAAGTATTATTTATGTTATGAGAATAATTAGTTCGTGGGTACGGTGATATTATTCACCCTTTTACTCTCGTGCCCCAATTTATGCTCAGCTTGCTATAATGAATAACATTTGTTTGTGGATGTACTCATTTATCCTTTAATTGATGCATTGACCCATTTGCACGTAATCTTTTCAATCAATATATACCCAATTACCTATTTTGGATTTGGTTATTAATACCTCCAGCCCGGTACCGGATTGCATCCAGTCATTACATCATGCCTGAATATGTTATTTAAGTCATGTTGAATGGCTATATTGAAAATCTGCACTAACCCATTTAGCGCTATGGGTACCAATCAGTATATGTGTCTCCAACCAGTGCCTGACTCTATTCAACCCACTCATCGAGTCTGTCCACCATGTCCATTAATCACGTGACGTGTAACCTTGACAACGTCCCTGTAAGCGGAACTCTGCTTCGCCATTCCCTCGGCGAGCAGTGAACGGCTCCGGATTAATTCCCAAACCCGGTGAGCGCCAGCATTTTTCTGAGTTCATACGTTTAGTCCACGCTCTCGCAGCAGACTAGTAACGTTCTGCATAATCTTTTACCCCTTGATCCAGTCCTGCCACGGACTCGACGCCACCACGCGAGTGCCAGCTACCCCACGCCGAAAGTCTAAGCAACACGGCTGTCGGGTAAGTTCTCAGATTGGTCCTTGCCTTTTGCTTTGTGCTCTATCCTTCCCTGCCCCGTGGCGACATTTTTTCTAAAGGCTCCCTCTATGCTTTTTACCTTTAGAGCTACTTCTCTATCTGATGCGTCTACGGACCCCCGACCTATAATTCATTAGGTGGTTCCGAGTGATATCTCGGTAAGTCCTCTACAATATGGTGATTTTTTCAATTTGTGTAATTTGCACTATTAGTACAATAAGACCCTACTTAATTATAATTTACAGATCTACTATCGATACCCTCCACCAAATCGGGTCCCTTTGCACACCACCTCGGTGGTAAGTTATAACCTTTCAAGTTAGACTTTGTAACCGGGATATTTGGTATCTATGGATGGAAGTGTACAGTGTCGATCAATATGTTGGACCTGTGCTTAGTAGCGTTTGTTGCTAATTCACGTATAGTCTATTGGTATATTGGATGGGTTGCCCATGTGCGGTGAGACCTATCTTCAGATTGCCTCCCTCCTAGCTTGTACATAATGATTTTAATTGAGGATTTACAATACATCCATGGGTTGAATCAAATCGTACCCTTGGCTACACACTGTTTGAATTATTTGCATACAACCAGATTTTGTTAACAGTCAGCCACTTTCATCAATAGATTGGTGTGCTTTTTTAAGCCTGAGTAATACATGGGAATTTCTTTCCCCACACTAATTCGTGTATATTTGTACACCAATTAGGTCACGTGCCCCCTTCTCCCCAGTCCTGAAGAAGACCCCACGGCAAGATTTCAACCCATATCTGCGAACGAGGGTCGAAACGTCGACATTATTTTGGTTTATGCAGTCAACTCCTCACCCTATTGCTATCATCAGTTGTGCTTTTGGAGTATGATGTTTGTGAAAGAATTTATATGAACCAATTGGTCGTTTTGTTTGGGTACATTGATATGTAACCATATTGAATCATTCCTACTCGCCGATTTTTACTGTCACTTCAAACCCTCTTTTCCTTCACCTATTACCCACACGTATCACATACCCTCCCCCCTCTCCCAACCTCTGGGGCACTACTAAATAGTCACTGTTTAATGTATGTTTAAAGTGACGTATATACATGATACTAACACATTGTGAATAAAACAATGTGTCTCTTCAATTGGTTTCTTTGATTGTTTATATTGTCTTTGTTATTATTGTTCATGTTTACTGGGACCCCTTCCCATACCTCAATTGATAGCCCAGGTCCCCGTAACTATATCTGGGTATAACCCCCCTCTTTATAATCTACTTCGAGCAGACGCTGTCTGCGAGGTTCCTCTTTCTATGTTCAATTTAGTTGAATCTAGCACGCCATGGCTGAACTCTTATCTTACTCAGAAGACTATATAGATAAGCTATTAGAAGATCCCAACAATGTGTTTATTTCCTCTGATATTTCCTCGATTGATTTCACGCTAAAGGACAAGATTTCTCGTTTGGAGCGTCTGGAGAAAAAGTTGATCCGCACTCGGTGGCATGGCCATCTACTTACCAAATATTTAAAAGAAAACATTATCCCCATTGGATTGCAAATAAAAATTGAACCAGCCATTTTTGTAGAAGTACCGAAATTCAGGGAAGGTTTTAGCCACGTAGCAAACAATTGTAGCCGCCACTGGATGGTCCTTGGCGTTGAAACAGCTGCTGAACAAATTCAAATCATCACTGCCGAGATCAAAACCTTAAAGGCTGAAATTACAGCTGACACCAACTTTGCTAGCGCAAAAGAAACCCTCACCAACCTTGAGGCTACACTCAAGGACTTCGACCTGACCACGCAAAATCGTAAGTTAGAAAAACTTGCCCGTGACATCAGATTGTACGACAAGAAGAAGACCTATCCCTATCTACAGGAAGACCATTATCGTCAAGACAACCAAGGTAGATTCACCAACCGCGGACGAGGAACGTCCAGAGGCAGAAGGAACAACTACTATACTTTCTCGGATTCGTCTTATAGTTCAGAGGGTGAACAAGATCAATCGGGTGCCAACTACCAGCAGAACTACCCTGACTTTGGCTACAATCAACAATTCCAAAACAACTCTTTTTTAGGGCAACGCCAGGGCACATGGCGCCCACCTCGTGGCAGGGGCAATTCGTGGCCACGCGGTCAGCAACGCGGGTCCCATTACAACACCGGCAATTGGAATGGAGGCCGCGGCCAACCTCAGAAGCAGGTACACTTTCAGCCCGAACCACAACACGGGGAACGTGTTACCCGAAACAAGACCTACAGATGGTAGTACACAATGCTAATCCACAGACTGATACTATGATTGGAATATACCCTCGTTTGAAACTCTTGGGAGGAGCCCCCCCTGGATCAGAGAGTCCTGTGGTGAACATTTCGAAACACACCTTGAGTGATGATGAAATCCAAATTTTGGGTAAAGGATTGTCTTACGTCCCTACCAGTAATCCGGATCCCTTTATCATCCGGACTGAACTTTGCAAATTTTTCCGGAAAATAAGACTAAAATACTTTTTCCGCAACAAAGAACCAAGTACCTTGCCTTCCATCACTGGACTCAGACCGCCGTCTACTTTTGTCCCCTTTAACAACACCATGTCACACAAGATCCTGGCCTTTGAAACGGTCGTACTGAGAGACATACTACATCTCCTAGGAACCAAAACCTTTACTAGATTTAACACCAGCAAAAAAGAGAAACTAGCTCTCCAAACCCTGGCGCGAAATGACCAACTAGTTATCAAGCCAGCTGATAAGGGTGGGGCAATCGTGGTACAGGACGTCACCTCATACGAATCCGAAATTCTTCGTCAATTGAATGACACTAACAGTTATCAACTTCTACGGTCAGATCCAACCTCGGCCATTGCTCGTGACATCCTTGAAATAACCCAAATGGGTCTTGAGCTAGGGTTTCTATCGGAACTTGAGTTCAATTTCCTCAACAAACCACATCCACGTTTAGCAACCATCTACACGTTGCCAAAGATACACAAGTCAATGACCAACCCCCCAGGCCGCCCCATTGTCTCCGGGTGTGGGTCGATCCTCGAACCTCTGGGTCAATACATCGATTTCTTTTTGAAACCAATTGCAGAAGCCACTCCAGCGTATTTACGTGACACGATGCACACCATAAATATTGTGGAAGGCCAACATTTCAATCCAGATTGTCAACTATTAGCTACATGCGATGTTGTATCTCTGTACACGTGTATTCCACAGCAGGAAGCTCTGATGGTAGTAACACGGTGCCTACAACAGCGACCTGCCCCGATGCAAGTACCCACCGAATTTATTGTGGCATTACTACGTATAGCGATGACCCAAAACTTCTTCGTGTTCAAGGACAAGTTTTACATTCAAACTTCAGGAGTAGCTATGGGGGCTCCCTTTGCTCCTGATGTGGCAATTTTATATATGGCAGCCTTTGAGCAAGAAACTGTACTCAATCAGATCAACCCATTCAGAGACCAACTAAGTATTTGGATGCGTTATATCGATGACATCCTCCTGATATGGCATGGAGACTTACAAGAACTAACGGCGTTCTTTGTTTGGCTTAATGAACAATCTCCTTTCCTGAAATTTACCATTCAGTCAGACAATCACCGGATCGATTTCCTAGACCTCACCATCTATGAGGAGGCTGGTGTATTACTCACCACTTTGTATCGAAAACCGGCAGAAAGAAACTCCCTTCTGCACTACGAGAGTCACCATCCACGTGCCCTCCGAGACAACCTCCCCTTTGGGCAATTTTTGCGCATCCGTCGCAACTGCTCCAATAAAGATCACTATTTCAGCGAGTCTGAAGAACTCAAACAGAGACTTTTGTCCAGGGGATACCCCAAACAGCTAGTCAAGCGTGCACGGAAAAGAGCCTGGTTCTACCCCCGAGAAGAACTATTGACCCCCAAAACCAGCAGAGATGAATCTGAACAGAAAATCGTGTGTGTCACTACATTCAACACCGCCAGCAATAAGATAAAAAAGATAATAAACCAACACTGGGCCCTTATCTCTGATGACATTCAACAGAGAGACTTGCCCCTTCATGCATTCAAAAAGGCCAGAAGTATTAAGGACCTTGTGGTACGTTCCCTCTTGAAAACACCGGAGGATCCAACTATCCAAACAATGTGGAATTTGCCTCCCATTCTTGGCCACTTTAGATGTGGTTGCTGCAAAGCCTGTGCCAGCACCATCCAAACAAAAGAATTCTCACACGGAAGACACAGAATTGTTATGAAATCTCATACCAACTGCAACTCTGAAAACATCATTTACGCCATCTTGTGCCCATGCCAATTGATTTATATTGGCCAGACCCAACAAAAAGTGAAAGCAAGGATACTTCAGCATATGAGCCGGATTAGATGCAAAACCCAGGGGGCTCCGCTGGTGGACCACTTCATTTCAGCAGGCCATACACCAGAAAGCCTCAAGTGGTTAGTCTTAGAGAAAGCGACACTGGGTCCACGGGGAGGCAATATCTCAAACATTCTTAACACCAGGGAATTAAAGTGGATATTTACCTTTAACTCCATTGAATCTGGGCTAAACGAACATGATAGTTCATTTTCCCAACTGGCTATCCTACCTTGATGACTTTTTCAATGATATTATCCTTGTATCCATACTTAAAACTAACTATGAGCCTGACATTACACTCTGTCTACCAGCTAATCTACTTAGTATAATGATTTAATATGTCTGGGCTTCAGTGTGTAGTTAAGACCACCGACACGCAGCGACAATATGTATATGGCCTTTACCCGCGTGTGCGAGGTACGCCACCTTTCACAATGTTGCAAAAAACCTTGATTATGTGTACATGATCAGCCATTAGTACGGAGCTAAAGTGGCCTATACCCGCGTGTGTGAGGTACGCCATGCATCTTGACCTGTGCCAATAAATTTAGCTAGGTGGTCCAAGATCTGGACCTACTGTGTTGTGTTTGTGATTACGATGATAATACCCAGGAACCATCCTGTGTACAACAACCAGCATTTGTTCCCATAATTAATCATCAGAAGTGAGTGACAGTGGCCTATACCCACGTGTGTGAGGTACGCCCTGTATGAGAGCACCCAGCCAATGTATGAAGTATTATTTATGTTATGAGAATAATTAGTTCGTGGGTACGGTGATATTATTCACCCTTTTACTCTCGTGCCCCAATTTATGCTCAGCTTGCTATAATGAATAACATTTGTTTGTGGATGTACTCATTTATCCTTTAATTGATGCATTGACCCATTTGCACGTAATCTTTTCAATCAATATATACCCAATTACCTATTTTGGATTTGGTTATTAATACCTCCAGCCCGGTACCGGATTGCATCCAGTCATTACATCATGCCTGAATATGTTATTTAAGTCATGTTGAATGGCTATATTGAAAATCTGCACTAACCCATTTAGCGCTATGGGTACCAATCAGTATATGTGTCTCCAACCAGTGCCTGACTCTATTCAACCCACTCATCGAGTCTGTCCACCATGTCCATTAATCACGTGACGTGTAACCTTGACAACGTCCCTGTAAGCGGAACTCTGCTTCGCCATTCCCTCGGCGAGCAGTGAACGGCTCCGGATTAATTCCCAAACCCGGTGAGCGCCAGCATTTTTCTGAGTTCATACGTTTAGTCCACGCTCTCGCAGCAGACTAGTAACGTTCTGCATAATCTTTTACCCCTTGATCCAGTCCTGCCACGGACTCGACGCCACCACGCGAGTGCCAGCTACCCCACGCCGAAAGTCTAAGCAACACGGCTGTCGGGTAAGTTCTCAGATTGGTCCTTGCCTTTTGCTTTGTGCTCTATCCTTCCCTGCCCCGTGGCGACATTTTTTCTAAAGGCTCCCTCTATGCTTTTTACCTTTAGAGCTACTTCTCTATCTGATGCGTCTACGGACCCCCGACCTATAATTCATTAGGTGGTTCCGAGTGATATCTCGGTAAGTCCTCTACAATATGGTGATTTTTTCAATTTGTGTAATTTGCACTATTAGTACAATAAGACCCTACTTAATTATAATTTACAGATCTACTATCGATACCCTCCACCAAATCGGGTCCCTTTGCACACCACCTCGGTGGTAAGTTATAACCTTTCAAGTTAGACTTTGTAACCGGGATATTTGGTATCTATGGATGGAAGTGTACAGTGTCGATCAATATGTTGGACCTGTGCTTAGTAGCGTTTGTTGCTAATTCACGTATAGTCTATTGGTATATTGGATGGGTTGCCCATGTGCGGTGAGACCTATCTTCAGATTGCCTCCCTCCTAGCTTGTACATAATGATTTTAATTGAGGATTTACAATACATCCATGGGTTGAATCAAATCGTACCCTTGGCTACACACTGTTTGAATTATTTGCATACAACCAGATTTTGTTAACAGTCAGCCACTTTCATCAATAGATTGGTGTGCTTTTTTAAGCCTGAGTAATACATGGGAATTTCTTTCCCCACACTAATTCGTGTATATTTGTACACCAATTAGGTCACGTGCCCCCTTCTCCCCAGTCCTGAAGAAGACCCCACGGCAAGATTTCAACCCATATCTGCGAACGAGGGTCGAAACGTCGACATTATTTTGGTTTATGCAGTCAACTCCTCACCCTATTGCTATCATCAGTTGTGCTTTTGGAGTATGATGTTTGTGAAAGAATTTATATGAACCAATTGGTCGTTTTGTTTGGGTACATTGATATGTAACCATATTGAATCATTCCTACTCGCCGATTTTTACTGTCACTTCAAACCCTCTTTTCCTTCACCTATTACCCACACGTATCACATACCCTCCCCCCTCTCCCAACCTCTGGGGCACTACTAAATAGTCACTGTTTAATGTATGTTTAAAGTGACGTATATACATGATACTAACACATTGTGAATAAAACAATGTGTCTCTTCAATTGGTTTCTTTGATTGTTTATATTGTCTTTGTTATTGTTCATGTTTACTGGGACCCCTTCCCATACCTCTAGAGACACACCTGGTCATTACATGTATAATAAGCACGGGCTAGATGCCATATTGTATTTAGACTTATGGGTGGATTACACAAAGGATTTAGAGGAAAAGTACAGATGGCCTGCCTCAGGAACGTGGGATTCTGAATGCATTATGAGAGTAGAGGAAGCGCTATGGAAAAAGAAATCAAGACCCTCTCAGAAAGATGCCATTGAGTTATGGCGCAAAGAATCACATAGGAGATCAGAGAAAGAATTCCACCAAACAGAGAGAACTAAACAAGCAGCGGAAAAAGCCAAAGAAAAAGAACTGCGGGAGGAGGGGGAACGGGTCAAAGCAGAACAGGCTGATAGAGAAAGAAATGCCGTCGTTACTGGTATTTATCCCGTCCTCTCAGAAGAACTAGCTAGAGTGACCCCCTCAGAAACACCCCGTAGGTCGCGAACGCCACCACCTGTACCCTTCAGAGTACGTAGAACAAAGCCGACAGCATCCGAGGCTTTTATTTCCTCCTATCTAGAAGAGTCCCCACCGGATTACGTAAACACAAACGCAAACGAAAACGCAGATTTCCCTCCGCCCCCACCGGCGGATCAGCTCCAACAGCTCCACCAGGTCGTGAAAGAAGATGTAGGGCCCGGGGCAGTAGGAGGAGGGCCACCTACTGTAGACGTAGCAATCCCTCACTGTATATACGATCCAGAACCAGGAAAGGGCCCAATGCTCGTGATTTCACTAAGACTAAGACAGGCAGTCGCATATTTGGACACACTACCAGACATGAAAGAGCACCTAGATAAAATATACGGTTTCATTAGGACGGGGGAGGGACCCGAGTGTATAGCACAGGCCATCGAACACAGAAAGGTGGGGGTTAAGAACCACATCCTCCGTTTTATTGTTAACTGCCTGATCAGAGAAAAAGACCAAGGAGACGGGGATGTAAAGCCTGGTTTGATAGAATGGAGTGATCACATAGATGCCGGTCGGCATGATAAACAGGGACAGACAGATAGAATGATACAGAAAGTAAGAAAGGAAATATTAGCAACACATAAAGTAGAGACTGACGAGAAGGGTGAGTCATCAACGGAAGAGGTAGACGAGACGATAGACAAGATAAATTATGTAGGTAATGCACGACAGTTTGACAGGCCCAAGTGCCTCGACTACCGTAAACAGGGGCCGGCTATTAAAGAAAGATATTCCCTTGAAAATCTTATCCAAGCTACTGAAAAAGTACTGGACCGACGGATAAAGAACGAGCGATCTCACACCCCACACAAAATGGAGTTGGCCCGGTCAGCCACCCAGTGAGTGTCCAATTCTAATATATATAGCAATGATATAGTGGCCCAAACATTCTTGAGCCTTCCGCCGAACGAACAGCGTTTGGCCGGTATTTACATGGTCCATCATTTAATAACGTTGTAGGAGAGTCAATATTCCGATCCTGGTCACTTGTATAAATTACTGGACGACATACTTCTAGACAGATGGACAGGCCTGGGTACTGATTTGATTAACGTCATCCTGGATCAACGACATAAGTACTTAAATTCTCTGACCACATGCATGCTTCCCGCCCCACACCACGACAGAAAGCACCTATACATAGACAGACCGAACCCCCTACGAGAGGTACATCCAGTCAAAGATGCAAACAATGTGTTTCAACGGGTGTATGTTTACACCCCCTTGACGAAATTAGAAATACTGGAAATGAAAAAGATGTTGCCGTACCATGATAAAGATCCGGGGGGGTTTCATCGAGAATTAAAAGACATTCTCCGCATCGGAGATTATACGTACGCTGACATTCTGAAACTATTGAAAGTATTATTGCCAGCAGGCATTTATGAAAAGCTTAAGGAAAAAGACTGGGAGGTGGGAGAGAAAAAGTTACGCTGGACAGAATTGGAAACCGAGGATAAAGCCAGGCTCCCGGGGGTTGGTCTTGGTGACAAAGCTAGAGAACTACCTGAACTCCTAATACAGGATTTGCCGAGACTATTGATTACTAAAAAGGAAGATTGGGATGCTATTTCAGCCTGTAAACAAAAACCAGACGAGGACACAAGCGATTTCTATTCTAGATTCGAGAAATGCTTTGCTATTAATAGTGGCCTTAAGCCCGGTAGCGAATCGTATCCTCATCTTTTCGTGAGCAAATTAGTAGAGAATTCCCTACCCCAGATCAAGAATAGAGTACTGAAGGTTGAGAGTACTTGGCAAGCAAACAGCCCTTCACAAATGTTGCAGATGCTACAATATCACCAGAACAGGATCAGAGAAGATCAGGAAAAGAGACGCTTGAAAGAGACGAAAATGAAGGTGCTGGTTGCCCAGACGGTACCGGCGAACACGAACAAAAATGGCACGATACCTGTCAAGGGGAACTGTAATTATTGCAAACAACCAGGTCACTATGTAAAGGAATGTGCTGTCCTGAAACACAATATAGCTACAGGCAGAACTAAAGAACGGCCACACCCTCCTAGGCAAAATAACACTAGCACCCAACAGAGCACACAACAGACAGTAGCGACTTTTCCACCCCCACCACCGCCTGTTCATGCCACACAACAAATGTATCAGTACACGCAGTCAGACTATCCAGAATACCAAGCATTTTCATGAAACAGCCTCGAGAGGGAAAATGGCTTGCCCCTTATTCAGGTTCCTGTAGATCAAGAAGGTCCCCATGTACATGGTCGTATACTGGGAACGGACAGAAAATTTCTGATTGACACAGGGGCGATCAGAACTACCATCAGCCATGACGAGGTTCCAGGGGCACCTCTCTCGGGCTCACAGAATATTTCCCTGGGATTTTCAGGAAAGCCTATTGTTAACGAAGTATCGAAACCAGTCTCCCTCGGGGTTGGTCCACTGTCACGTACCACAGACTTGCTACTTACTAAATCATGTCCAGAAAACTTACTTGGTATAAAGACATTAAAAGAACTAGGAGCAGTTATCTGTTGTTCTCCGGAGGGAGTGCGACTGTACTTACGTGATTTTAAAGGACATTATGTGCTGACAGATTTTGACCCCAGACTCCAGAATGTACCACAGCACCTATGGGCACAAGGTCCGACTGACGTAGGTTACATGAACATAACACCACACCGTGTCACTCTCAAAGCAGGAGTAGTACTACCACGTATCCGACAAAACAAGTTACCACCTGATGCCGAAGTGGCCTTATTGAAAATTATTGAGAACTCATTGCACATGGGGTGGTGGTGGAGACTGACTCGAATGTATGTAACTCACCTGTCATCCCTATCCTTAAACGATCAGACCCTAATGCACCACCAGTTTACAGACTAGTTTTTGACCTTCGAGAATTGAATAAATGCGTAGTCCCACAATAACCAGTGGTCCTAGACATTTCTTCATTACTGACTGCTATTGATTCTGAAGAGTCGTTCTTTACGGTCATTGACCTGAAGAATGCCTTTTTCAGTGTTCCAATTCATCCAGACAGCCAGTATCTTTTCGGATTCAGTTTAAAAGGACGCAGTTTTAAATTCACGAGGGCACCCAAAGGTTTTACAGAAAGTCCTAGCATTTACAGTCAAGCGTTAAAGAGACAGCTGGACAGTATTAATATGCCTACCGACACAGCACTGATTCAGTACGTTGACGACATCCTAATTACAGCACGTTCAGAAACAGACTGCGAACATGCATCACTGACAGTTTTACACTTTCTGGCAGACAAGGGGCACAAAGTGTCCCCTTCGAAGTTGCAATTCTGTGCACAGCAAGTGGTGTACCTTGGACACTTGCTGTCCAAGTGGGGTAGACAGCTGACACAAGAACGTATTCAGTTAATTTCTAACCTTTCACAGCCCAAGACACAAAAGGAAGTGCGGGCCTTCATTGGCCTCACTTCGTACTGCAGGCAGTGGATTCCCCAGTATGCCTATCTAGCCAAACCACTCATACAGTTGACAACACAGGAGGCAGCGTCTTCGACTGTCCTCCCTTGGACACAAGAACACACCTTGGCATTTGAAGAATTAACAAGCATTTACAATGCAATAGGTCTCGCAGCATTAAACTTTGAGTTATTGGCATTGTGTATGACAATGCGTTGCATTACATTTTTAGCAAACTTTGAATTGGTGAGTAATTCAATTATGATAGAAAAAATAAAATCCTTGATGGTAATTGTTAACTTTAATAATTGCCACAAAAGTTAGAAGATGAAAAAGTAATTTCAAGCTATAATTTACATGTGAAAAGAGTTGAATATGTTACTTGACACATATGATGTCGGGGGAGTGACCTACGGAAAAGATGGACCGGAATGGAAGTTGTATGAAAATGCTAAAACCGACCAGAGGTCATATTTTTTTGTCTCTCTCCACTGTCTATGCAAGCACCAGGCCATGACTCATTTCCTGCTGTTGTTGATTAGAAAGTTAAAGGTCAGTTCTGACAGGAGACATTTTCGTGATGCATGCTTTGTTGTGTGGGTGTCAGTCTAACAGGCAGAGATGTATGATGAACAGTTTATAGGTCACACTAAATGAACCTGGCATCAAAGAACCTGATTAACTTTAAGTCTATCGGTCGAGGAACGATAAGTAAAATAACCAGTTTACTCTGTTTCTCACCGGATGACCTCCGACTCCGTGGAGAAGTGTGGCTCACCTGTTAGAGGAGGGAGACCCGGAGGCAGAGGTCAGACCCGGGACCAGGGTTCAATCCCCGACGCGGCAGGGTCTTGAGCTCAAAATGTCCACGGATTCGATAATTCTCGCCTCAGTGCCTACTCGAATCATGGGTTCACACTCTGTAACTCCGGGCAATAGCTTGCTTAATCTCCACTACGGCCCCACCGCAATGGGATGCCTGGCTTTCACCTTGGGGATGCCCAGTAGGGGTATCTCGCAAGGGAAAGCCAGGGAAAGCCAGGACGGGTTCCCAAAGCAAGCGCCTTGAGACCTTACGGTGAAAGGCGCTATATAAGAACGTATGATTTACGATTTATTTTTATATTTACTCTCGGGCCCAGCCTGGTGCCAGCTCACAAGGCGCTGCGTCGTCGGCCAGCATCCGAAAGGCACCCCTTTAATCCTCGGGGCTGATCTGGGTCTGGTCAGGCTACAGCGCAATATGACAGTGCCTGCATGGTTAGTCCGGCAGGGCGACGTGAGCGAAACTGAAACCTTCCGTGGGGCGGGACTTCCGCCTTCGAAAGCCCGCGCACACGCCCACGGAGAGAAGCAGTGCTGGTGACGCGGGGCTCCCATGCCCGAGGGAGAGCCCGGCGGAGGCTGCAGAAGTTTACAATGGCGGTAAGTGGGGCTTGGTGGGGGGGGGGTGCGCTTGTATGCAGCGGCGGCGGGGGTAGGGGTCTTTGTATGTGTGTGTGCGTGCGTGTATGTGCGCTTGTGTATGTGTGTGCGCATGCGTGCAGGGGGAGGTGTGCCTGTGTATGTTTGCGCTTCCCAGGAGACAGCCACGGCGAGCGCGTTCGCACGCGCGTGGCCTGCACCGATCGCCTTTTGCGAGATGCGCGCGGCCAGGTGCTGTCTCCTGGGAAGCAGACCCAGTAACAAAAGATCTCCTGGCGGACACAGCGCTAACGCGCTGTTACGCCACGAGACCTAAAAATATGTTCAGTAGACAGTCCCTACATATACATATTGAAAACTTGACAACATATATGGGTAAAATAAATTGTACTTACCTGTCTCCACACCACCGATGCCTCACCCAGTCAGCACTCCGCCGCCAGCACAACAGGAACATCTAAATCGGCTTGGTGCAATCCCGCCTTGAGCTCAACGGAGTACTTGGGCCACGTGAGGATGGTGAAAGCGTGCAGCTCAATTAAAGTTGCAAACATATACAATTTAAAATGTTAGCTTAAAAAAACAAAGGCGAACCACAGCGTGCGACCACTGCCACCGGGTTATGTTGCATCTAGGTGAATGTATGACATTGTTTTGCATTCTGTCCATCAACTGTTGTTATTGCATTTACATTTCATTGAGACATTAGTTGCATGTCTATTAAGAATATTTTCCCTGTGAAATTTCATTAGTTTTGATTGCCACTTGGAAGTTTGTTAGATTTTCTGTTCTCTATGGTGCCATGACAATGTCTTGGAGCCTTGTTAATGTAGACAGCCTCATCTGAAATTGTTTCCTGATGTCTTTTTAGGTCCAACCCTCCCAGACAGCAGAGCTGCCTTGTTGCAAATACATATTGGAGCAGACTTACTGAGGGACGAATTCTGCCTATTGTTTACCACTGGCTTCGTGTTTTGTAACTCATATTTGATTGCTTTCTATTTACTGGCTTAAATTGTTTTAGGCCATCCAGTATGTCTTCATCCCTCCAATGGAGCATAGCCTCTTCACCACATTTCTGACTAGTTTCCTGTATTCTTCCACGAGCATGTGGTATCCAGGAATTGGTTTTCTTTTTTGAGGCACTCCATGAGGGTGTGTTCTTGGTTGTCTCCCTTCAGTGCTAGTTCATGGAGCAGCTGCAGCAGCTCAGAACTAAATTTCTTTGAAAAGGTTTCCCACTTCCTATGTGAATTGCTACACTTTTGGCTACATGACTGATTTAAACAGTTTTCTTTTCCTGAAAGAACTAGTTTTGTGCATGACTGATTCTACTTCTTTACCGCTCTACGAGTTTATCAATCATGCATGCCCGTGACTGTGCTAGAGTTCAAAAGTCGAATGAGCAGCAATGTAAACCAGAGTATGCACTCTATTTTTATTCTTTTTTATCAATAAATATATTTTTAAAAGTCCAATGAGCATTACAAACCAGCCGTGTCCGTGGAGGGAGTTCGGTGGGGCAGGGAGGCGGTGCGGGGGAGGGGCAGGGGGGTGGTAAACAACGGAATATGGATAATTGGAAGTAAACAATTTAATAAATAAAACTAATTTCGTAGCGCACCCTGCATCGCAAAATGCAATGCAGCGCGCGGTACGGAATTCTTTTGATTGATTAAATTGTTTACTTACCTCCAATCATCCATATTCCGTTGTTTACGACCCCCCACCCTGCCCCTCCCCGCCTCCCTGCCCCACTGAACTCCCTCCACGGGCCGCACCCAAAACCTTGTGTCTTACCCATCTTGGACAAGCCCACCCACCACCCCTTCTAGTCCACCCGAGTGGCACTGCCCCATCAAGCTCTCAACCCCCACCACAGTGGGCACAGGAGACAATAGGTCAAGAATGAGAATGCAAACGTGTCAATCACTGAGGAATATTGGATGAGCATATCCGGTGCAGGGGGCGTGGTCAGCAGCGCTAAAAGGAGAAAACGGGTGAAAAATAAGCGGAATTAAGAGAAGATACCTGAAGGTAACATAAACTTGCTGCTTCTGCTGCACGGCAGCCAACGAGGGGCTTGTTTCTTGGCCTTTATTAGAAGCCGCTAGCTATAGGGCAGATTAATTGAGGCGGTTCGTGTAGCGCTGACATGCCATGGTTAAAAAGCGGCTTCAAGTTGCTTTGCCGTATGAATCTTTTCTCATCTGCCTTGCGAGGAATGCTGGAAGCATCAACGTGGTGGAAAGAGAAGGGTAAACAACTGCGTGGAGGAATGAAGTGGACAGCAATATTAATTTGGAATAAAACAAAAAGGTAAGGGGCAGCCAGTTCCTGAGTCCCTCCGGCTCGCAGGGCACACCAACCACCCACAAGCTCCTGCCCTCAGAATCAATGTGCAGACACCACAGAAACCCCGCTAACCGGCTCAATGCAAATCTTTCAGTATGCAGCTCAATGGGTTAGCGCCCCGCACCGAGAACCGGTCTGTAAAGTACCGTTCTGTGGAAAGATAGGGGGTACGGGGTGCAGAGATAAGGGGTACCGGGTGAAGAGCTAGGGGGTACGGGGTGGAGAGTCGGGGTGAGAGACGGTGGTAGGGTAAGTCAGGGTACTGGCTCGATTATAAAGCTTACTATAGCCCCATCACAGCACTTGGGCAGCACACTTATGTCTTCTTATAGACCCAGTCGATCCCTGTGCTGAAGTAATCTTGACCTTGCTTTGGCACCCACAATCAAAAGATCTCGGCAAGGAGGCCGAGCCTTCTATTTTTTTTTTCTCAAAATATTTTATTAGTTTTTTATAAACAGATCCATTAGCATTTCTGTCACAGGGTTAGCCAAACGTAGTATGTATTGCAGTGATGACAGGTACTTGAGACATTCCGGCCCCCTCCTCCCCTCTCGGGGTGGGGGGGGGGGGGGGGGGGGGGGGATATAAGGAATAAGAATAAAAGTAAAAGGCACAAACGAGAGAACATCACGAGTGCCAGAATTGCATACACTGTGATCAATCAACCAATCAAAACGATGTATGTATCATGAAAGGAAAAGAATGCTAATGACATGAGTAATAATCAATTCTGAAAGGAAAGGCGCGTCACTGGGCTCCAGAGGGCAGCGTTCCTAGAGAGGGGGGGGTGGGGGGGGGGGGGCTGAGAGAGGCAGCAGGCTGGTGGAACAACACATTCCTAAAATAGCTGAAATGTGAAGGGGAAAAAAGGGGTGAGGAACAAAACTACTAATGACGTGGGATCTTCGAAAGAACGATTTTCAAAAAAACGTGCACATTGGGAATTGTAAAAAAAAAAACTAGTTCTTATAATAACCTCGCCTAACTCATTGTGTGGCGAGGATACTCGGACAGAGTCCTTCATATTTCCTAATTGCAAATTGAGCAAGTCTCGTGAGTATTTACCGCATGCAGAGAGGCGTCGCATGCGTTATTTACCCGCACCGAATTTTAAAGTTTTGCCTCCGAAGAATTTTTTGTCGACACATTTCCGAAGATTTGATAGAGAACCCAGTACCAGCTTAGATTGGTTCTTAAGTGCCTGAACACATATTTGCCGTAAAGAACATTCTACTTAAACGCTCTATATAGCTATATATTTATTAATAGAATAGAATGAGCCTTTCTCGCCCCGGAAGTCAGGCACGGTCGCCTGTGACGGGGGCGGGGCCACGTCCAGACCGGAAGAGGAGGCAGGCGGAGGCAGGCGAAGTCAATGCGTCTCGCGGCCCGGGGCTCCTGTGAGCGGTGTGGAGCCCCGGGGCCGCGCTAGCAGGAGGTTGGGCGCCGCATGCTGAGAGAAGAGTCCCCGACATTGGCCAGGTAAGTTCCAAAAGGCTGGGGGGGGCTTGGTGCACTTGTGTGTGTGTGTGTGTGTGCGTGTATGCTCGTGTGTGTATGTATGTGTGCGACGGTGACGGCAGGGGAGGGGGGCCTCGGTGCACTTTCGTGTGTGTGCGCGCGCGCGTGTGTATGTGTCAGGGGGGGTGTCTCTGTATGTATGTGCGTGCGTGCATGGGCGCTTGTGTGTGTGTGTGTGTGTGTGTGTGTGTGTGTGTGTGTATGCGCATGCGTGTGTGGTGCTTGAGCTTCCCAGGAGACAGCGCCTGGCCACAGCGCGCGTTCCAGTTTCAAATCAGCTCCAAAGCGATGCGCGCGGCCGGGACTGTCTCCTGGGAAGCACAGTCGCTAACAATAGATCTCTAGCGAGACACAGCGCTGACGCGCTGTGTTTGCTACGAGACCTAAAAAGAGCCTTACGTCAAGTGCCAGTTTTAGCAACTCCTTGTTACAGCAAACCCTTTATGCTTTTCGTAACTGAACGAGATGGAACAGCATTATCAGTCCTCACACCAGATCAAGCAGGAAAACACAAGCCTTGTGCTTATTTTTCTAGTACACTGGACCCAGTGGCCCAGGCTCTGCCTGCGTGCCTGAAATCAGTTGCAGCAACAGCCCTAGCCATAAGACAAAGTGACTCGATAGTGCTGGGACACCCCCTGACAGTACAGGTATCGCATGCAGTGGAAGTTCTCTTGAACAAGAAACAGACCCAACACTTGACTGTAGCGAGACTGACAGGATATGAACTGACGTTGTTTCAACCACACAGAGATCAGACGATGTAACATTCTTAACCCTGCTACACTGTTGCCCTCAAGTACAGTAGACACCGCACCACATGACTGTGTGGAAATAGTGTATAGTGACGAAACCAAGACAAGACCTGACAGATGTTGCACTTCCAGACCCTGACCTAACACTCTATGTAGATGGTTCATGCATGAGAACGAGCACGGGAGAATTAGTGGCAGCATATGCCGTGACCACTGCTACTGAAGTCATAGAGACACAAAGAATAGACACACTGTCAGCGCAAGCAGCAGAGCACATCGCTCTGACACAAGCCTGCATAAGAGCTAAGGACTTGAAAGTAAACATTTATACAGATTCACAATATGCTTTTGGCGTAGTTCATGATTTCGGAGTTCTCTGGAGGGAAAGAGGTTTCTTGACCTCATGGAGCCAAAATTCAGCACGGCCCGCTTATACAAGCCCTGTTGGAAGCAATACATTTACCTGCAGCCATAGCTATCCTGAAATGCAAAGCACACACCAAAGCTACAGACACCATTTCCCAGGGTAATGACCTGGCAGACCGAACTGCTAAACTTACAGCCCAGACACCAACAGACACGACAAAGACAGAGGTACCATTACTGACAAAAAGTATGACAGTCAGGGATCCTTCTCAAGATGTACTCAACATACAGACACATGCCACTTCAGATGAAATAAAGAAATGGACTGAACAAGGAGGGGTCCAGACTGACCAGGGTTGGATGACTAATGGCAAAGCTACATGGTTTCTTCCTGATTCCATGCTACAAGTGATCATAAACACAGCACATAGTCCAGCACACTTGGGAGAGAAGGCAATGATAGACAGCTTACAGAATATCTGGTTTAACAAGCACCTGCGTGCAGCAGCGAAACAAAAAGTAAGAATGTGCATGATCTGTTGTCAGTTCAATCCAGGTAAAGGCATCCCGGTGGAACAAGGCGGATTTCATCCTCCTGACCACCCTTTTGAGGTCCTCCAGATGGATTATATCCAAATGGACAGATGTAGAGGTTACAAGTATGTCCTGGTAGTTGTGTGTGCACTATCTAGATGGACAGAAGCGTATCCAGTCCCAGATTATACTGCTGTGACAACCGCCAGGCAATTGGTGCGTGAATTCATCCCTAGATACGGATTGCCCCGTGTCGTTTACTCAGACAATGGTCAGCCTTTTTCTTCTGAATTAATGAAACAAGTGTCACTTCTGTTAGGATATACTTGGAAGTTCAATTGTGTGCGACACCCTGAAGCAGCAGGCCTTGTAGAAAGACACAATCAGATAATTTAGACGAAACTAGCAAAGATCTGTCCAGAAAAAGGCGTGGATTGGATGGTAGCCTTGACGGTTGCCCTCTTTTACATGCGTATGGTAGCCCATTCCAGAACAGGCCTATCTCCATATGAAGTGGTTTTCGGTAGACTGCCGAACATGTGGGGTACGCCTATGCCTAAGAAAAGAACTGATGTTGACAGTAACATGCTGACAGATTACCTGGCTTCCTTGATGTCTGCACTACTCTCTTGTCGTTCACAGGTTGCCGCCGCCTTCCCTGACAACACCCAGGTCAAGGAGCACGCCATAGCACCAGGCGATTTTGTCTTCATCAGGAACTTTGATCGATCAAGCCCCCTTGAGTCGCGTTGGAAGACACCGAAATTAGTGTTACTGACCACGAGGACAGCCATCAAGGTCGAAGGGAGAAAAGGTTGGCTCCATGCCCATCATTGCAAAAAGTACTTTGGAGACTCTGGAACTTTGGTAAAGAATAAAGACACTACAGACTTTGAGCCCCCTTTGCTAGAAAAGACTCCACAGCAAGAGTACAGGTCCAAATTAAGATCTAGAAAGTTAGACGACGTTTAATCATTTAAGTCCACTAGGTGGTGAATCGGTTAGACAAGATTTCTGACATGTATAAGATCACGGGCCACAATAGTAAAAAGAGCAAAATGAAAGAGAAATACTGCAAAATATTACGTAGCAGATGTATAGTAACTCTGATTTTTCTGTTTTTTCTGTGCATCACTATTATCTGTATCAGTTTAATACATGTTTTCTTTCCTCCTATTGCCTTACATATACACTCTTCCATTAATGCAACCATAGAGCATACATTTAGTGATCTGCCACCCCATGAACTGTCATATCGACTAGCCCTGCGCAACAATACTTTTATTCGGATGTTGCACCGTTCTCATCAGACCAGCAATGTGACAGATTGCTGGGTATGTGGCCGACTCCCACCTTATCAGAAGACGAAGGGAGTTCTGCCCCTCGTTCCTTTTCCGTTCTCCCACAATGGTTTGTGTGGAGCATGGTTTGCCTTAATGTCATCAATAGACAGAAGGTCCACAGTTTACAAGGGTGACTGGATATGGGGAAACTTGAATAAAGTAATGAATGAGGTATGTTTTCCAGACGAAGACGGACTCCCCCAAAGGAAGGGGACCGATCTAGAAAATGAAGAGTACGAGCAAGGAAATGCTTGCCTCAGTTTTATAATGCTGAATGTTCAGCCCATGCAAAATGCGGGTCCACCGACCATTTCAGTTCTACCAGTAAAAGGCGATTTGTGCGTTAGAAAGAAAGGATCAGTACATATGGGACACAGTGAATGTAATACTGTAGTAGAGTTTACTGATAAAGGAAAGTCTTCTTTCAAAGCATCTCGCCATACCTATTTCATTGACGGTCAGACAGCCTATGTACATCTGCCCTTAGACTGGGGTGGAACATGCTATATATCGTTTCTGCTGCCACCCGTCTTTCTGGCCCCATCCAATTATCATGGAGATTCCCGACTAGAGCATGTTAGACACAAGAGAGAGACAGATGCCTCAGTGATTGATCAGACTGAGACAGCCTGGGAGCAATATACAGATTTCAACAGAGGATTCTTTTTCTTCATAGGTCCTGTCCAAAACAGTAAACTCATACGCAGGTTAACAAGAACTCTGGAAGCAGTTGTAAATGAGACTGCATCTGCCCTGGCGAACCTGACCCAGGAGCAGTCTGCCATGCGATTGGTTGTTCTTCAGACCGCCTTGTTCTTGACGTCATCCTGGCAGATAGGGGCGGGGCTTGTAGAGTGATCGGCTCCAGTTGCTGCGTTTTCATTCCTAAATAACGCGCCATCTGTGTACGCAGCAATAACAAGGCTCCACAAGATTGCTCACGATATACATCAAGACCCAGGCACATGGACTTGGTCCAGTTGGCTCTGGGGTGTAATATCGGCATGGGGATGGAAAGTGTTGTCGTTCCTAGGAATGATACTGCTTATGGTATTCGGCTGCTGTCTGTTTGCAGTGTGGCCCGGCGATTTGCGGCCTGTGTGCCACTGCCTGTGTTCCACATCCACGTATACAAAGGATCAAAGATGAACAAATGATGCTGTATGATCAAATATACGGTCTCATGAATATAGATGTGTCCTGAAGGGTACAGTAGGGGACAAGGAGGGAATGAGGAAAATGAAATTTTACATGGCCAATATGTCCCCTGCGTGTACCCCAACGTTCAGTGTATGTGCATGTCCCCCATGCATTTTCCCTCTATGGCCTGCAATTATAATGCCTCTGCATTCGCGTCCCATGTTAGGATGCCAGTCACCAAGTCTTCCATAAAAGAAACGTTAATTCTGCACTAAGGCCCATGTAGCCCATGTGTTTGCATTGTGCCCTTTTAAATGTCACGAAGAACCCATTTTGTGGCTCAGCCTGAGCCAGTCCCCGAATTAAGGTTTCATGCATTCAGACACTCTGAGGGCTGCAGCCACGTATCCCTGACCTCTTGCATACTTTCTGCTAAGCCGAGAGGGGCCCAGCCCGGGGTGCCAAGACAGTATTTTGCACAACAGTTATCTGCTTGCTCTACAGAATCACATTCCTGCCTGGTGAAGAAGGTAAACAGAACCCGTCCGCAGAGATAGGGCCTAGCCTTCCCGTCTCCGTTTAAGTGATTTGCAAAGCTCGCATCCATAGAAAGCTCAGGGCCCCCACGCAATGTACGAAGAAATATATGCCCACACTGGCTTTTGGTGATGAGCGACCTTTGCTTCAGATAATACATCCCCGGACCTAAGATATCAGATAATACCAGACGTGCTGGTCGTCCTGACACTGAAGGCCTCCCTACTAGACCGAAAGTCAGCTCCCCCCAGCTTCCCCCAGTTACACGTCAATTACACGTCATGACCAAGTTGTGCACACAAGTAGGGCGAAGTTCAATCTGACCATGCAACCCCCCTCCATGTATCCACCCACCTATGACTATCACCTATGACTCTTCAAGTGAACGCCCACATGTACGCCCTCATGCACGCCCACATGTTCTTATCTCTCTTTCTCTTGCTCTGCCTGGAGCGCTCCTCCCTATGATGTGAAATTGAATGTATAAATATTGTACTCTGTGAATAAAGTTTAGAAGACCCTTCCTGAACCTTAGTGGTGATGGAACCGATTCTCACCTAACTCGAGTTATTGAAATAAAGCCCTTTTGAATCGGACACCACGGACTCTGCCTCTCATTTTATGCATGACCCATTGTTGAACTATAGAAATTATGACAGGGTAATACTTTATTTACCACAGAATCCATACTTGCAGTTAAGGAAACTAACAATCTCTTTTCAACTAATATTGGAGCCCTATGCCTTGGATCTTTTTATAAACGTCCTCCGATACAACATTCACTCTCCAGTTCCCTTCCCCAGTGTGCAAATCAATATTCGGATATCTCGGACCTAGATACCCTAGATTGACCCTCTCACATAACTCCCTTTAACAGTCTGGTGGTGTGCAGGGACACCGATGAGTTTGTTCGTGATAAGCCTGAGGTGCCCAACACCAACCAAATTGATAGCTCTGAATCCACACGGACGGTCCTGAGCTGGAATGTGGCAGGCTTAGCCTCAAAGTTAAAATTAGTGGATTGGGTAGATATGATAAAAGCATTTGATATCCTTTTTCTCCAAGAGACCTGGGCCTCTAAAGAATTATACCTTGAAGGGTACGAATGTTTTATTATTATTCCCCCAATCCTACTTATGGCAGACCATCAGGGGGCTTATCAATATGGGTCAGCATTGCCTCAGGTGGTAGAGCTAAATTAATCCCTACCGGGAATATTAATTTCCATGTCCTAATCTACACACTGGGTGCTTCTATCTGTTTTATTAATTTTTATAATAATGATTTTTTAACAACTCCGAATCCTAATTTAGTTGAACTTTTTAATTTTATCCTGGATCGAGACAATCTATTGGGAAAGTATAATCTGGCGGGGATCTGTCTGGGGGGGTGATGTCAACGCCAAGATAGCAAAAAGGTCTTACTGGGAATTCTAATTACCTAACCACACATAACCCATGCAAGAGAGAATATGAGTTAATAGACCATCTAGAAAATGCAAGTCTCCTAAATGTGATGGATGTTGCCCCTATAAACACCATCGATAATCCACTGCCTATGTATAGATAATTAGGACGAGCCTCAGTCATTGACAATGTATTCATATCTCCCTCGTTACAAGACCATCTTCTCGGGGCAGAGGTAAAGCCGTCCACCTTTGGAGATCATAACACCATTATCGTCCTGTTAAAGGTTGCACGGCGCTCCAACTTTAGGAAAGAACTGGGAGCAGGTAATTTACATCTCTCCACTGACACCGAGAGTTAAATGGAGAGGCTTAGATTATAGGGAGATCTTTACTAAGATGGTAAAAGCATATGCGAGACTTGACTTGTTCTGGCAAACCTTAATCCAGAGGCAGTTTTTGCCTTCACTGAATTATGTGCGGGCATTAAAAATTTGATCTCTAGACCAGTGGGCACACATAAATCTGACCCTAAATGGTTCGATAACATCTGTTCGAGCTAATAGGGAACTGAGATCGGCTTTGTCGGCCCAACCTAGAGAGCCCACCCTTATTCGTGAATTAAGATCTAATTATAAAAGGGAATTAAGATTCAGGCACGATACAGTCCTGAAGGAACATTGGGACAATCTAGCCTGTGCTGCCAAAACTAACACAAATATTTTATGTTCTGCCACCAAATCCCTGAGAACTCTTGGGAATCCTTCTACCCCTACTAACATCTCTAGCGAAGCATGGGTTGCCAATTTTTCCAAGATACATGCTTCCCCATAATACTGCAACAATTCCCTGGAAAACCTGCCTTCCACCGAAATTCCAATATCTTTAAGTGAGGTCGAGGAGGCAATATTCCAGAGTGCGGTTAACAAAGCCCCAGGTCCGGACGGTCTACCTATAGACCTTATAAAATTAGAGCCGGAATTCTGGGCCCCTGTTGGACCTGGCCTCGTGGCGTGGTTCCCCCGATCCTCAGCACACTGTGCGCGCAGTCCTGCACCCCGAGAACTACTGGTCGACCTGTCCCCGGTCCGCCCAGAGCCCCACACCACGCTCCCCGCATGCCCTAACCAAGTGCCGGTGACCCAGTTCCTGCATCCCTACACGTGGCCACCAGACACCATTATTGCCACACAGTCCCACCGGCCACCATCTTTCCTTTCCGCCATCCCTGGCTCTGCCACCCTTAGCCGACCCCAGAGAAGCTTAGGCAGCTGACGCGCCTGACCCGGCTGGGGGGTAGAGGACCCTCCAAGTACCCTGGACCAAAGACTACAATGGCACCTCCGGCCCCCTCCTGAGAGGCTGGTTTCACTCACACCTCTAGCCTACCCCTGGGGGCTGGTTTCGATCACACCTTTGGCTTCCCTGAGAGCTGGCTCCAGACCTGGATGGGCGTCTGGGAATCCCCGGACGCATCTTCTAAAGCATCAAAGAGTTCGCCGACGGGACACTCTACCGGCCTACCCCCGGACCACGAGATCTCCCCCTGCGAGGGTCCGGACATCAAAGGGCCCCTGGACTATATGAAGGCCCGTCTCAGAACTAGCGGGCAGTTGTATCCTGGACAAGAAAGCCTTGCTTATCTGATCGCGGCTGACCTTGAGGAGAGACCGAACTTTGCCAACCACGAGCCCTGCTGAAGCTGTCGCGGCTCCCCCTCGAACAGAAGGAACTAAGACCACGGAGCCCTGCTGAACTAGTTGCGGCTCATCTGAAACACCCTGAGCCCTGCTGACGCTGTTGCGGCTCCTCACGAACTGACAGTGCCTCTGTACACTCCGAATCCAGCCCTGCTGACCTAGTCGCGGCTTGGAGTCCACAGTCCGGCTGGACCATCGACGCTACCAACGACGTAACTCAACCCGAAGTGAGTAGGATAGTCAGTACCACCTCCAACTTCCGTATTCCCCCCGACCCGAGGATTGAGGGCTGTGCGCAGGATACGCGACGTACTGACATACGAGTGGGACTGCCCGCTTCCCTATTCCTTCCAACCAAGACTTTATGATCCGTCGAATATTGTAAATATTGATTCCCGTTTAACTGTGATAAAGAACGTGCTTACTTAAGATCCCTGGTGTGGTCTCTATTCATAAGTGTGGTGTGCGTCCAGTGTGTACGATCAGAAGTGACTCTGCAGTATTTGTGGGAGAGGAGGATTCCGGGGTGGTCAGGAGAGTACATCCTGTTCCCTGGGATCGCCCCTTCTAACAGCCCCCTTGTTATTAAATGTTTTTAATAATGTAAATACAACTAAAATCCCCAGTACATGGTCAACTTCTGTAATTATTCCTATTTTTAAAAAAGGATCTAGATCCGACCCTAGTTGTTATAGCCCCATCTCATTAATTGATAATACCCTTAAAATATTGGGGAGAGTCTTATTTTACAAGATCAGGGCATGGGCAGAGGACGGAAACATTCTGAATAAATGCCAGTTGGGATTTCGGAGCCATCTTGGTACAGTGGAACAGTGTCTGAACCTTAATTTAATAATAGGAAAGCACACCATAGCTCGGCAGAGTCCACTGTACCTGGCATTTATGGACCTCATCCGCCTTTGATTTTGTCAATAGATCAAAGCTTTGGCAACGCCTCCTGGATTATGGTCTGGACAATAATTTGGTACACTTTTTGGCCTATCTCCATAGAGATTTAAAAGCTAGAGTAAGGATCAGCATGGACGGAGCAGTGTCAGGAGACATAATTGTCGGTAGAGGTGATAGACAAGGGTGCGTTCTCGCCCCTCTTATTTATTTTATATTTTAATGAACTTCACAATATTTGTCTAATCAAACTCCCGACGTCCCTTTAATAAATGGCACTGAACTCCCCGCCTTACTCTATGCAGACGATACTGTTTTAATGGGTCGCACACCAAATGCTTTGAGGATTTTAGTTAGGGGATTTGCAGATTTTATGTATAGTCTTGACCTTTGTACCAATTGAAAAAAATCATTTCTAATGTGCTGTGGCCCAAAAAAACACCACATCAATAGGATTACTTTGGACCAAGACTCCCTGCTATGCACTCGCACTTTTCCCTACCTGGGCATACAATTCTCAGATAGCGGCTCATGGACCCTACACTTGGCTCATGGACGGTCCAAGTTCATTAAAGCCGTAAACTCAGTATTGACCCTCCCTAAGCCAAAAAGATTAGAGGTGGTACTGTCATTATTAAAAATGTAAAGGACACAATGTGTTCCGATTAAGACTTATGGGGCCGAAATCTGGGGATACACAAATTATAAAAATGCACAGGCTGAGGAGAATAAATTTTGCAGAAGACTCTTGGGAATACCAATCTCATCGCCTACTTTTGTAAGCCACACTGAATAAAAACGTTCTTATTTGGAGGACTATATTAAGGCTCGTCCTGTTCTGTTTTGGATAAAGGTTTGGAAAAACCCCGAAGCCTCTCTGACCAGGGAAATCTTGGTTGACTACTTAAAATGCGACCAGGGTATCAGAATTCCCTGGCTGGCCGAAGTACGGGCGAGCCTGGCAGCAGTCTACCTCTAGTATATTTTTGATAGTCCTGATGAATTAGATGGGATTGACAGGAAGACAATTCGCAACAACCTTTACAAACATTATGGGGAGATCAGATATAAACAAGAATCTGTTAAAACCTCTGTCAAACAGTACATCCAAATAGAAGGGGATACTGAACCCACCCACTCCGTATATACCAGCTTGCTATCTCCTCAAAGATATCACATGTTGGGAGCGTAGTCTTCTCTTTCGTTTAAGAGCTGGATCTATAAAATACCTACTGTGTTTCCCCATAGGCTACCAACCTAATATTGAGAACTTGGCCTGACCATGTCAGAATTCAGGGAATCAAACAATGGTGCACTTTTTGTTCTTCTGTTCCTTTTATCAAAAATATAGTAAGCTCCTATTGATACCATTCTTCAGAGCTAAAGGTACAAAGGATTTTAAAGTGGCTTATAAGACCGTTCTTCAGCTTAAAGATGATGGCATTATGTACCGTGTGTGCACCTTCTTAAAAATGGCTATTCGTTCCCGCTCCTCCATGAATTAATATTAGGCCAAGATGTATTATATATTTGGAGGCGGCGTATATTTGCACTTTGCACAGTCACACTTTATTCTACGCCGCTACCTGTAAATATATGAGCCATACCAGACGTTGCCTTCCTCAAGGAAACCTGGATGAACGCCTCCTCAGCGCCAGACATCGCCATCGCCATCCCGGACGGATAGAAGATCACCCGGAGAGACCGCATCAACCAGTCTGGAGGAGGCATCGCCATCGTACACAAGAACACCATCCGCATCACGACCGACTCCAACGACACCTTCCCCGCCGCCGAGCACCTCCACTTCCAGATACACACCGACCCAAAGACTACCCTCAGAGGCACCCTCGTCTACAGACCCCCGGGACCACACACAATTCAGCGAAGACATCACGGACTTAATCAGCCCGCACGCCCCTTCCCTCCGTGGACTACATCCTCCTAGGGGACCTCAACTTCCACCTGGAGAACATGGACCGCAACACCTCCACCCTGCTGGACAACCTAGCAAACCTCGGACTCAAGAAACTGGTCAACACCCCCACACACTACGCCGGCCACACGCTTGATCCCGTCTTCTCTATGAACACCATCCACTCCGGATCTCCAACCGACCCCTGCCCCCACCACGTCTTCAACAAGGCCAACTCCATCATCGCACCCCAACTCCGGGACATCACCAACATCTCCTTCAACACCGCTACCTTCCCGGAGAGCTGGAAGCACGCAGAGCTCAGCGCCCCACTGAAGAAACCAACAGCGGACCCCACCGACCTCAATTACTTTCGCCCCATCTCGCTCCTCCCTTTTCCTGCCAAAGTCATCGAGAAGACAGTCAGACAGCTCGCCGCTTTCCTCGAGACGAACGGGTCCCTTGACCCCTCGCAGTTCGGTTTCCGAGCCAACCACAGCACCGAGACCGCCCTCATCGCAGCCACCGACGACATCAGAACCCTGCTAGACAACGGGGAAACAGCGGCCCTCATCCTCCTGGACCTCTCCGCACCGTTCGACACGGTCTGCCACCGCACCCTAATCCAACGCCTCAGCAACACAGGTGTCCAAGAGAAGGCACTAACATGGATCATCTCGTTCCTCGCCGGAAGAACACAGAGTCCGCCTCCCCCCAGTTTCGATCAGAGGCCACCGAAGTCATCTGCGGCGTACCTCAAGGATCATCACTCAGCCCCACCCTCTTCAACGTCTACATGAGACCCCTTGCAGCCATCGCACACCAACACAACCTCAACATCATCTCCTACGCCGACGACACCCAACTGATCCTCTCCCTCACCAGAGACCCCGCCACAGCCAGAACTAGCCTACACGAAGGGATGAAAGACGTCGCTGAGTGGATGAAGAACAGCCGCCTGAAACTGAACTCCGACAAGACGGAAGTCCTCATCCTGGGACCATCACCCTCCGCCTGGGACGACTCCAGGTGGCCCCCCCCCGCCCTGGGCATCACTCTCAAGCCAACAGACCACGCACGCAACCTGGGCTTCATCCTGGACTCCTCCCTCTTGATGACCAGACAAGTCAACGCCTTCTCCTCATCATGCTGCAACACCCTACGCATGCTCCGCAAGATCTTCCGATGGATCCCGACCGAAACCAGGAAGACGGTCACCCAGGCACTCGTCACAAGTAGACTGGACTACGGGAACACCCTCTACGCCGGAACCACAGCCAAGCTACAGAAAATAATCCAACGCATCCAGAACGCCTCCGCCCGACTCATCCTGGACATCCCCCGTCGCAGCCACATCTCCGGCCACATGAGGGACCTGCACTGGCTCCCCGTCAGCAAGAGAATCACGTTCAGACTCCTCGCCCACAAGTCCCTCCACGACCTGGGCCCCAAGTACCTCAACGACCGCCTGACCTTCTACACGCCCACCCGCCAGCTACGCTCGACAAGCCTCGCCCTCGCCGCCGTACCACGCACCCGAAGAGCCACCGCCGGAGGATGATCCTTCTCCTACCTGGCGGCCAAGACATGGAACTCCCTCCCCACCCACCTTCGGCTGACCCAGGACCATCTCGCCTTCAGGAGACAACTCAAGACCTGGCTGTTCGAGCAATAGCAGACCACCTCCCCCAAGCGCCTTGAGACCCTCCGGGTGAGTAGCGCGCTATACAAATGCTATGATTGATTAATTCATAGATTACTATGGCTCAATCAATCAATGTCCATTAGGCTAAGATGTATTATATGTATTCAGAGGTGTCGTATATTTGCACTTTGCACAGTTGCACTTTATTTTTGCGTTGCTATTTGTAAATATATGAGCCATAGTAATCTGCTCACTAATGTTTCATGGGTAACCCTGTATTTTGCACTTTATCTAGATGGTCTACTAAAAAGGAACCATGCACATTACAAAACTAGCACTTTAGATGATGCTAAATGCTCTAGCAAACTACTTTTTAGCCGAGGCCTGAGAATGTGTACTGTGCATATATTGCGGCTATTTTAATGACAAATTTTGTATATGTACATATCATTTGATGCTGCTATAGAAATGTACTTGAAAGTAGGTGATGATTTGGACAATAATGCACTTTTGCACAGTGTCATGCAAGTATCGCTGCTATTGCTAATGATATGGAAACTTAACGTTTATCTTATTTTATTGCGATTTCATGATCGACCATGTACGTAATTATGTGTGTACTTTTATGGATAACAAAATTTCCTAATAAAGATTTTTGACTGACACAGAGCCACACAGAGCCACACACACACAGAGCCACACACACACACACACACACACACACAGCGCCACACACAGCGCCACACACACACACAGCGCCACACACACACACACACACACACACAGCGCCACACACACACACACAGCGCCACACACACACACACACACACAGCGCCACACACACACACACACACAGCGCCACACACACACACACACACAGCGCCACACACACACACACACACACAGCGCCACACACACACACACACACAGCGCCACACACACACACACAGCGCCACACACACACACACACACAGCGCCACACACACACACACACACACAGCGCCACACACACACACAGCGCCACACACACACACAGCGCCACACACACACACAGCGCCACACACACACACACACAGCGCCACACACACACAGCGCCACACACACACACACAGCGCCACACACACACACACAGCGCCACACACACACACACAGCGCCACACACACACACACAGCGCCACACACACACACACAGCGCCACACACACACACACAGCGCCACACACACACACACACAGCGCCACACACACACACACACAGCGCCACACACACACAGCGCCACACACACACAGCGCCACACACACACACACACAGCGCCACACACACACACACACAGCGCCACACACACACACACACAGCGCCACACACACACACACACAGCGCCACACACACACACACAGCGCCACACACACAGCGCCACACACACACACACAGCGCCACACACACACACACAGCGCCACACACACACACACAGCGCCACACACACACAGCGCCACACACACACAGCGCCACACACACACAGCGCCACACACACACAGCGCCACACACACACAGCGCCACACACACACAGCGCCACACACACACACAGAGCCACACACACACAGAGCCACACACACACACAGAGCCACACACAAACACACACACACAGAGCCACACACACACAGCGCCACACACACACAGCGCCACACACACACAGAGCCACACACACACAGCGCCACACACACACACACAGCGCCACACACACACACACAGCGCCACACACACACACACAGCGCCACACACACACACAGCCACACACACACACACAGCGCCACACACACACACACAGCGCCACACACACACACACAGCCACACACAGAGCCACACACACACACACAGAGCCACACACACACACAGAGCCACACACACACACAGAGCCACACACACACACACAGAGCCACACACACACACACAGAGCCACACACACACAGAGCCACACACACACACAGAGCCACACACACACACAGCCACACACAGAGCCACACACACACACAGAGCCACACACACACACAGAGCCACACACACACACACAGAGCCACACACACACACACAGAGCCACACACACACAGAGCCACACACACACACAGCCACACACACAAAGCCACACACACACAAAGCCACACACACACAAAGCCACACACACACAAAGCCACACACAAAGCCACACACACACAGAGCCACACACAGAGCCACACACACACACAGAGCCACACACAGAGCCACACACACACACAGAGCCACACACACACACACAGAGCCACACACACACACAGAGCCACACACACACACAGAGCCACACACACACACAGAGCCACACACACACACACAGAGCCACACACACACACACAGAGCCACACACACACACAGAGCCACACACACACACAAAGCCACACACACAAAGCCACACACACAAAGCCACACACACAAAGCCACACACACAAAGCCACACACACAAAGCCACACACACAAAGCCACACACACAAAGCCACACACACACAAAGCCACACACAAAGCCACACACACACAGAGCAGAACAGAGGCAAGAAGAAACCACAAGCACAGTCAGGGAACAGAGGCAAGAAGAAACCACAAGCACAGGCAGGGAACAGAGGCCACAAGCACAGCCAGGGAACAGAGCAAGAAGAAAACACACGCACAGCAAGGGAACAGAGGTCACGAGCACAGTCAGGGAACAGAGGCAAGAAGAAACCACAAGCACAGTCAGGGAACAGAGGCAAGAAGAAACCACAAGCACAGGCAGGGAACAGAGGTCACGAGCACAGCCAGGGAACAGAGGCAAGAAAAGTGAGCACTCAAGGGGGTACAGAGCGGAGGGAGGGCTTACCTGAGTTTTCCAAGCTGCGTGCCGGGGGTCATATAAGTTCCTCCTCCCCGGGATCCTGCGTGCGGGGCAATCTCAGCGCTCGCAATCCAGGGAATGAAAAGGGAAAGCTCAGCCGAGCCAGCACCCGGGGTGTGGGAAGGCGGGGAAGTCAGCTCATCGGATCCAGTTCAGCGGCAGCCCGGGGAAATCTCAGCGCAGCCTTCCCTGGCAGCGCCGCCCGGCCAGCGCCAAGAAGCGCTGAGAGAGTGCAGCCTGAAGCCCGTTTGGACCCATAATATGTGGGTGAGGTGAGAGCAAGACGGAGGAGGGCTGCGGGCAGAAGGAGGGGGGGGGGGGGAGGCGAGCGGAGCCGAGCAGCTCCAGAAAGAGCCGAAGTACGGTGGGGGGGAATACTGGAAAGCACACCACTAGTCAGCAACATGAAGGAATGTGCACGTTTGGCCACCCATAATAGAAAGGGGGGGGGGGCTACTTTGCTTTCAGCAACACTAAACGTCAAAAGTATTGCACTAAAATGAACATGCGTTATTTTATTCACAAATGGTCATTCCTACCAGTGTTCTATAAAATGCTAGTGAAAAGCTCTACTTCTCAGATGAATTTTTCAAAAAGCATGAAAACCTGATCATTTGACAATTTTGGTGACTGGGCACCCAATCCACCCCTGCCACCTTATCAGCCCTTTCATATCAAAACTCCTGGCTTTAAAAAAAACAACTTAGTATTGCCTACAAACGTGCTCCACAGAGGAAGCGCCCCGCGGGTGGTACAGGAGGTGTACCAGAAGCGCCTGTGCACTATTGAGGCGCGAGCACAACCCTCGTGCACCCCGGGAAATGTCTGGCGCCAGCAAGATTATCAGCACTCAAAACATTCCAAGAATGAGGAGACACCCCTCCCAGGCCGCGCAACCCACTGCACAGCCGCTGACAGAAACCCCTGGTCCGGTCACGACACACGCAAGAGCGCAAACTTCCCCTAAGTTGACGAAAACAGCCCAAAGTGACGCAGGTGACCCGGGACCCCGACTCTGAGCCTGGGGCGGGTCTCAGGAGCCAACTGGAAGTAAACAGTAACGAGCGGGCCGCCCGGCCCACAGATGCCCAGGTGGATGCAACGCAGCTCAGCTTAACGGAGGAGAGTGGCACAGGACCTCTGCCGCCCCCACAGGAGCCCATCCCAGCTGCGGCGTTGACCTACCTGGCGTTGGGTCTTCCGATCACTCACCCGCTCCCACGCCATGAACATGGACACACGACCATGTTTCTCCCAGGCGAGGCAGGAATGCTTCGGAGAAACGCGCTGCCAAGGGAGAGAGGCCTTTTTTCAATTAATCTCCCCCCCCCCCCCCCAGGTTAGGTGGGTTCAACGCAATTTATATAGCATTTTGGGAGGAGGGATGCGTACGGCCCTCTTCACTAAATGACAGATGCTCCACATGGACTTATTTCCCTGGCATGTTGGGGGGGCTGGGGGGGGGGGCAATTAGACCTCCGCTTGAGATCTGTCCGAATCCGTGGAGTCTCCACGTCTCTAGTTTTTGAGCATTAATTACTCAAAAACTACTGAATGGATTTACACCAAAGCACAAATAGCACACTTTCTGGAACAATATTTGACTTTATGCCAAATTTGGTGTACATCCATTCAGATGTTTAGGTTTAGCAGTGTCTTAAGCTCTTATGAAAAAATTAGTGGGGAAATGTGTGTTGGGAACCCCCACCTCATCTTCTCGGCCCCTGCTTGAGGGATCACTCTGAAACTTTCCATTCGTAAACTGGTCAAAAAGTAGCACATTTTTGCAAATTTTGAGGAGATTCACCAAACCGTTCCAAAGTGATCAGCAACACAAAAAATGCATTTCATAGTTGAACCAGAGATTTTTGCACTGATAGGCACTTTAAATATCGCCTGTTCGCTAAGACAATATGCTGTCCAAATATCCGATGTTTACAATGTAATGATCATGTATTTATTTATATTTGATGGGTCTTTATAGAACAGTATTCTTGTGATTATGGCTCTCGGTTTTATGGTACTTATTTTTTTGCCTTTTCAGTCTGTATTTATCCATATTTATTTTTTGCTAATTTTATTAGTATTTATCTGTATTTATTTTGGAAAAAATTAAGTTGAAATTAGTATATTTCCACATTTATTTAACCGGTAAATATGCACTCATGCTTGAATGCCTACTAGGTTTCAATGCTGCAAGCACACACAGAAGATAAATCAATGAGCTTATAAGAAAAATATGCAAATTTCAATATCAACCTTGTACTGCTGTTAAAGCCTCTTCACTAAAATTCCTTTCTTTTTTAGCCTCCTTACCTATGAATCCACACAGCTGTTTGCCTGGCATAACCTGGCCCAGTATAGAAGAGGACGTAGCATAGCTAAATCCTTAATGGAACGGCGACCCAAATCGCTCAGTAATGGTTTGATGGGGTACCGTTTGGTAGTCATGTCAGCTCCCTAAAAAACGTATTCTCAGAGGTGGTCAGGGCGTCAACACAATCAAAGCCCCACAGCTCTGCGCCGTAAAGGGCGCAGCCTACAGCTTTTGCAGCATAAATATCCAAGGCAGGAGCGATGGGCTTCGAGATGGATGTGCGGTGTTCTCGCCCTAATGCTCAGACTACCCTTTTGTGATTTTATACCATTTTATCTATGTGAGGTTGCCACTTTAAATTATGTGAAATTCTAATACCCAGGTAACCAAATTCGTTTACGCGTTCCAGTGACACCCATCTAAGGAGAGGGTGGATCTGGAAGCCTTACTTGGGTTAAAGTAAAGGTGTTTGGTTTTTGAGGTGTTTATGACCAGGCCCCTCCGCTCACAAAACAGACAAACGATCCAGCAGCCTTTGCAGACCCACGGGGGTTTTTGAAACCAACAGCGTGTCGTCAGCAAATAGGAGGGTGGGCACTTTGTCACCCAAGACCGGGGCATCAGCGTTTATTTCAAGCAGAAAGGAGACCACACCATTCACAAATAGCGTGAAGAGTGTTGGGGCTAACACGCAGCCCTGACGTACCCCTCGATTCACAGGTATTCTGTCAGTTTTCTGCTCTTGAGATCCCCATCTAATGCGGGCATAGGTTCCATCATGCATGTGTGCCAGAAGATTTAGGATTGGTAGAGGAATCCCCATCTCCTCCAATATCAGCCAAAGGTGTTCACGGGGACCAAGTCAAAGGCGGTCTTTAAGTCAATAAATGCCAAATAAAGACTGCCTTTGCCAATGGTGACCACCTTCGAATGAAGGAGTAGAAATCTAAAAGCTTGATCAACTGTGCCTGTGCATGCCCTGAAACCTGCCTGAAAGGGTGAGATGTTGTTCTCCTCTGCCCAGGAGAGGATTCTCTCCAGGAGGACCCTACCAACCAATTTCTGCCCAGCGTCTATAAGACTAATTGGGCGATAGCTGGCAGGATCCTCCCTACGGCCCTTCTTGTAGATAGGGACCACCTCAGCCGCCTTCCATGAATTGGGGACAGGTGAAACTGCTAATAGTGCATTTGTCAGATTTGTGAAATAAACGGCCCAACCATCAGGGTTAGCTTTAAAAAGGTCACCCGGCACACCATCCTGCCCTGGGGCTTTAGCAGATACAATTTTAGCTATTGCCGTCAGAACCTCTTTTTTATCAACTCTAATGTGAGCAGCCTGCCGAGAACCATCATCCAGTGCACCGCTCAAATGCCCTGGGGCTCCAGGCAGTGCATTACCACCATAGAGTTTACTAAAGTGTTCAAACCAATTACTGTCTGTGATATGATTGGGGATTTGGTTTGAATCACAGCCATTCGAATTTCTGACGAGTGCCCAGAATAAACTACCATTCTTAGTTTTACTAGCATCTTTAAGGCTTTACCAGTTGGATTCTTCCCACTCCCTTTTGGCAATTGTTATGGCTTGTCTGTAACGCAATCTGGCCAGCCGGACAGATACTGGATTGCGAGATTTAATTGCAGTAATTACGTTATTTTTTCATTCTTCTGCAGTTACTATTAAACCATTTCTGGACTGGTTTGATTTTTGTCAAGCTCTTTTTACCCGGAACCATGAACAGCTTGCCAATCTGATCCATAGTAACAGTGTAAATGGCTTCTACCTCTGCAGACCCAGCCGCCTCATTGCATACTCCAGATAGCCTTAATGACTGCTCCACGAGGATTCCATTCAGTGCATTCAATCTAGGTTCATCCATACAGAACTTAGGCCACTTGAGAAATCTATTACAGTTGGAGGGTATGATTTGCTTAGATATTAGCTTCCCACTATTTGAAGAGGTATGTTCATTTCTCTGCCACAGGTCCACCAATATAAGGGACAAGGGGTTATGAACACTCTCCACAGATGGTTTAATGACCATATCTACCACTGACTTCCAAGCTCTCCTGTCCACCATTATATAGTCAATCCTGCTCTGGCACAATACTCTATTGTATGTATTTGCTCCCTGGGCATCGGAGACAGTACGACCATTCACAGCTCTTAGACCTGTTTCAATCATTAAAGCATTTAATTGAATAACTACAGGAGACCATCTCCTCACAGGTCTGAGGGTAAGAGGAGGGACGCCCCATTGTTAATTTTAGGCATGTATTGCATTTACCTATTTGGAGTATGTGTCTCCCTCTCAAGCATAATAAACGTATGAGATTCAGAATCAGTTACTGTATAGCATCACTTGAATGTGAAAGTATGTTTATTTTTTTATAAATTGCGATTCGTTTTTGTGCTCCACCCGTTGAGCAGGTCACTTGAACTGGACAAAGGCTATGTTGGCAGCTGAAACGGGCTCTTTGTTTCAATAAAGAACTGGTGTATGGACCTCGCTGTACCACTGTTTACTAATCCACAGAACATATATATATATATATATATATATATATATACACACATACATACACATACATACATGTATACATACATACATAACCAATCCACACTTCGCATTTAAGTAAAGGCACTGACACTGAATTTCCTTTTCAAAGTCAGATTTTATTCCCTGTTCGCTGCTCAGACGCGTTTCGGCGGAAGCCTCCGCCTTGATCACTACATCTGCTTAGTTTCACATACACGATTATATAGGTTTCACATATCCTCCTTCACAGGTTCTAGTTGCTATGGCAACCCTGTCATGACGCACAGTGAGGACATAGAAGAGTTTTGTTAACAACGTGAGTCATGGTGCAAAATACTGTTCTAATTCACAGCACCCAAATGTTACTTGCACATATATCTTGTTCATCGTGTATACATAATGTGACAATCGCGCAGCACAGGATGTGAGCATATGAGTGAAAGCTGAAACACAGATTGCTGCGGAGAAAACTATCGGGTCCGAAATAGTGACATATACGAATGTATTATTCTTACAAGGAAGCCTTATAGGTACACCATCATTAATACGGTGGGTTCCTACAGTTTGAAATTGAAAACTTGTTTACATGATCTGCCTCATGTGTTCGGTTAATTATGTGGTTGTATATTATGTCAACTAGCACAATAACGAGCTCCTCGTCTCCCAGTGGAGTGAGTCTGCTCTATGTTACCCATTACATACATATTGTGAGTTTGTGATTGGTGCTAGTCACTTCGTCTCAATTATGTTTGTCACAGGGACTATAGTTTCTCCACATGTGTTACGATTTTGAAACACCAAAATTAAATTCAAATATAAAAATACAATAAACAGTTCCCTATAGTGTTCACACATAAGCTTGCATTGAATTACATTTGTGCTCCATCATGTCAATTGTGCCAACTGGTGCTAAAGTGCATTTAATAAACCTATGTTACATATAGTGATTTGCAGAGGTTACAAAAGTGGTCAAAGGTTTGGGACAAGCATACTAGACTACAGGTGTACGTTAAGGGCCTCATCGGCATTCAACCCATTCGGGATCTTCGAGTCAAGCAAGATTATATACCTTGACTCCAACCGTCTCAACGCTAGTCGGCGGTTGCCTCCCCTGATGTTCTTGGGTATACTGTCAATTACAAAGTAAGACAGATCCTGAGATTTTCCTGCGTGTTGATGTGCCTGGCCACCGGGAATGCTTGATCATCATTGCTGATGGCCCTAAGGTGTTGCAGAATTCTTATGTGTGCCTGGTGGATAGGGCTTCCCACATATAGGTTCCCGCAGCTACATATCAGGACATACACTGCATAGTCTGTTTTGCATGAGTAACTGCCCCTAATAGTGTAGGGTTTCTGTCTGAAAGGTAGTGTCACTGCGCTGGTGTTCATTCCATGTTTGCATGCCTTGCACTTAGTGCACTTTATGAACCCCTTCTGTGTAGGTACCACGTGATGGGTTTTATGATGGTGGAGGAATTACAAACAAGTTCACTGCGCATTGATTTGGCTTTTCTAAATGTTAGAGGAGCGTTACCACAGAGCGGTCCTATGATTGGATCGTTGCGTATCAACAACCAGTGTTTGTACATGATTTTTCTTAGATTTGCATGAAAGGTCTTATATCCCGTGATGAGTCTTGGGATATAGGGTGAGCCTCGTACTTTAGAGTTTTGAGTCGCTGTTATTTGTGTTTTGTCATGGAAGAGTAGGTCTTTTCTGTCTTTGTTCCTGCATTTTATTTCAGCTTTCTCTAAAGTTTTTTGACTGTACCCTCTCTTTCTCAGTCTAGTGAAGAGGTTTTCCTTTGCCTCACTCACACCTCTTTCTGTGCTGCAGTTACGGGTCATTCGGAGGCATTCCGGATATGGAATAGACTCCTTTAGTTTAGCGGGATGGAAGCTTTGTGCCTGCAACACGGCATTTCCTGCTGTGGCTTTCTGTATGTGCGTGTTTGTATTTTGTTTGTTTCTACAAACAGTTCCAGGTCTAAAAATTGGATTGTGGTCTTACTGGTGGTGCATGTGAATTTTAGGTTTAGATTATTTTCGTTGATTTCTGAAGCAAATGTTTCAGCACTTTCAACTGACCCTCTCCACAAGATGAAGATATCATCTATAAATCTTCTATATTACTACATTGTTGTTCATTGCTTCAGACTGTGAAACCCCCAATACTTGCTCCTCCCACCAGCCCATATGCAGATTCGCATAGCTGGGGGAGAAGCAAGTACCCATGGATGATCCGTGCTTTTGCTTGTAGTGTAGCTTGTCAAAGAGAAAAGTGCTGTTGGTGAGGCCCCACTCCACCATTTCTAGTATCATAATTGTGTGCTGGTATAGTGTTATGGGTCTTTTACCTAGGTAGTACTGAAGTGCTTTGACCCCATCCGTGTGTCTTCTGCTGGTGTACAAAGATTAGACGTCAAGGGTTACAAATACATAATCATCATTCCATTCAAATTCATAGACTGTCTTGTATAAAAGCCGGTAGTTCTCTCACTAATGGTTGTAAAAAGTGATCCGCAAAGATACTGGTGTTTTCGAACAAACTCCCAATTGCCGAAATGATAGGTCTCCCTGGTGGTCGTTTAGCGTTCTTATGGATTTTTGGTATCTGATATAATTGGGGTGTTATCGGGTAGTCAATTTTCAAAAAGCCAAATTCTTGCTAGTTTATCAGGCCCATTCGTTTCCACCTGTATAATTGTGTGGTCCCAGAAGGATATTTACATATTTAAACGTTATCCGCTAATAGAACTAGCATTTAGAAAACCTTTGAAATTTATTGAAAAAAACTATAGGTTTCACTCCCGACATAGTTCGGAATTAGCATTTAAAAAGTGGTCCCAGAAGGATATTAACATATTTAAACGTTATTCGCTAATAGAATTAGCATTTAAAAAACCTTGCAAATTCACTTAAAAAAAACATAGGTTTCAGGTCATATATAGTTAGGAATTAGCATTTAAAAAAACCTTGCAAATTCACTTAAAAAACCATAGGTTTCAGGTCATATATAGTTGGGAATTAGCATTTAAAAAACCAATGAAATTGCTCCTATATAGTTAGTTGTACTAACTATATTTCTCACACCCGCAATCCGCTGCTGTCACATATTACATCAGTCATGACATGGTCAGTGACATCACTGATGACATCTCAAACAGCTACGGTGAGCGTCCGGGTACAAGGACGACCTGAATACTTTCCAGTACACCATGCAGCAATGCCACAGTACGTACACTCCTTCCGCAATTAAAAGGCTCAGTCCATCTAGTGCAGGGGATATTTTATTTTAGGTTCCCAGCCGAAAACCCAACACAATACACACACATACTTCTACACTGGGGCACCACCAACTATTAATGTATTTGTTCTGGTGGACTTTTGAAAAAATAACTAAGTCTTCTGGGTCATTAAACGCATGAGCAGGAGAGTTTACCATAATTTCCGAAGCACTTCGAGTTCAAACTGTATACTCTGCAGCTGGAGTGTGGGGACTTTTTGTGGTTGTTCTTATGGCTGCATGTTGTGCCCTGTAGAGTGATTAAGACTGAAACATAAGTTGGTTGTTTTGATTGAGTGCTTCATTTAAAATGTTTCAATGACTACTACTATTCATGAAAGTTTCTATCCAGGATTTAAAAATGAACGCAATTGGTTATGGTCCTCGATTCCACTGGTTAATGGTAATTAGAACATGCGTTTAACCCCAATAGGTCCGATTTATATATATTGAAGTCCTGACAAAGCCCAAAAGCCTGATTTTTATATATTATGTTTTAAACCTTTGATAAAGCTACTATGTATATCTTACTTTTGATGACCAGGATTTGTAGCCAATCCTACTGCCCATGCACGGCGTGGGGTTGGCCACCTGTGGGATTTGTGTAATAATATTGTGCAATCTCTCAACATAAAAAAAATAATCAAATTGCCATTCTAGTTAGGTGAAAATGTCAGTTACAAAATCATTGTTGACCTTCATTTTTTTCAATGATATATGTATACATATTAGAGCCATCCCTCCCTCCATAGAGCCATCCCTCCCTCCATAGAGCCATCCCTCCCTCCATAGAGCCATCCCTCCCTCCATAGAGCCATCCGCCCTCCATAGAGCCATCCCTCCCTCGATAGAGCCATCCCTCCCTCGATAGAGCCATCCCTCCCTCGATAGAGCCATCCCTCCCTCGATAGAGCCATCCCTCCCTCGATAGAGCCATCCCTCCCTCGATAGAGCCATCCCTCCCTCGATAGAGCCATCCCTCCCTCGATAGAGCCATCCCTCCCTCGATAGAGCCATCCCTCCCTCGATAGAGCCATCCCTCCCTCGATAGAGCCATCCCTCCCTCGATAGAGCCATCCCTCCCTCGATAGAGCCATCCCTCCCTCGATAGAGCCATCCCTCCCTCGATAGAGCCATCCCTCCCTCGATAGAGCCATCCCTCCCTCGATAGAGCCATCCCTCCCTCGATAGAGCCATCCCTCCCTCGATAGAGCCATCCCTCCCTCGATAGAGCCATCCCTCCCTCGATAGAGCCATCCCTCCCTCGATAGAGCCATCCCTCCCTCGATAGAGCCATCCCTCCCTCGATAGAGCCATCCCTCCCTCGATAGAGCCATCCCTCCCTCGATAGAGCCATCCCTCCCTCGATAGAGCCATCCCTCCCTCGATAGAGCCATCCCTCCCTCGATAGAGCCATCCCTCCCTCGATAGAGCCATCCCTCCCTCGATAGAGCCATCCCTCCCTCGATAGAGCCATCCCTCCCTCGATAGAGCCATCCCTCCCTCGATAGAGCCATCTCTCCCTCGATAGAGCCATCTCTCCCTCGATAGAGCCATCTCTCCCTCGATAGAGCCATCTCTCCCTCGATAGAGCCATCTCTCCCTCGATAGAGCCATCTCTCCCTCGATAGAGCCATCTCTCCCTCGATAGAGCCATCTCTCCCTCGATAGAGCCATCTCTCCCTCGATAGAGCCATCTCTCCCTCGATAGAGCCATCTCTCCCTCGATAGAGCCATCTCTCCCTCGATAGGTAAGGGATGACATGAATGTGCTTTCTTAGATGAGCTGTGCCTATTAACAGGCACTTGGTAAAAGCCCTGGGTGCTGTAGTTACTCTGAATGGGATAACCTTGAACTGATAATTTGTCGGTCTACCACAAACGTAAGATATTTTCAGTGAGCAGGGTGAATGGGAATATGAAAATAGGCATCCAAGTCTAAAGTGGACAGAAAGTGACCTTGCTGAAGTAGTGGGATCACCTGTTGGAATGGGACCATGTGAAAGTGATCAGACTACGTACAGATTCAGCTGGCTGAGGTCTAGTATAGGCCTGAGAGCAGTCCTTTTAGGGAATTAAGAAATACAGGGAGTATACCCCAGTCCCTTGATATATTAATGGGACTGGCTCTACAACATGCTTTACTCAGAGATATAACTTCTTGCTTTAAGAGGGCGAGATGTTGCACTGACATTGTATGTGCTCTTGGAAGAATATTTGGGGGAGTGCTTGTAAGCTCTAGGCAGTAACCATATTGGATCATTTGTAGCACCCACTTGTCTGAGGTGATTGAATACCAGACAGGTAGGAATTGAGAGAGACGTCCCCAGACAGGAGTGGAATGATTGGGGGATAGTAGAGGGAAGTGACTGTTTGTCTGCGGGGAAAGTGTGTGTGGAATTACCTCTACCTCTTCCCCTACCATGGTTTCCTCTAAAACCGCCTCTAGAATAACCTCTGGATGAGGGGGATTGGTTGTTGCCCTTGTAAGAGGAGGAGGGATTCTCAGGGGACACTGTTTTTGAGCCACCCCTGTAAAATGAGCGGCGAAAAGAACCCCTACTGGCAGGTAACTGTAAAGCCCCCATAGACTTTGCGACCACAGTGTCTTTTATTATCTTTTCCAGCAAGGTATCATCAGCTGGGCCGAAAAGAAGCTCTTTGCAAAGGGTTGGTGAAGTATGGAGGTTTGCACCTCCGGCTTAAATCCAGAAATTCTGAGCCAAGCATGTCTGCGTAATAGTACACTGGTCTTAATTGCACGAGCTGCTGTGTATGCGGAGTCTAGTGAACATCTAATGGAGGTATTGGTAAGAAGTTTACCTACCTGAATAAGGTATTGAGCCTTAGATTATATAAGTTAGGCAAATGATGCATGATTTTTTTCTAGCTCATCGTAATGAGCCCTGTCATAACAAGCTAGCAGCGCCTGGGCGTTGGCAATGTGCCAGTTGTATGTTGCCCGTGAAGCCACTCTTGCCTGAGGCATCAATAAGCTTGGACTTCTTGTCAGGAGGAGGGGGGGGGGGGTCCTCTCCTGTGGCTTGTGAGTGAACCCTCTTGGGTGCATTGGAGACTACAAGAGAGTCTAAGGGCAGCTGACCTTTAATATAAATAGGATCGGTAGGAGAGGTTTTTCATTTTTTAACCACTCTAGGAGTGATTACTCTTGCCCTTACAGGATCTTTAAAGACCTAGTCTGTGTGTTTTAACATGCCTTTTAGCATTGGCACGGTAGGAGTAGTTTTTTGTGAGAAAGTGAGTGTATCAAAGAAGAAATCCTCTTCTAAAGGCTCTTTATGAAGTTCTACTCCATGATAATGAGCAGCCCTGTTAAGAAGCTCTACATAGCCAATGTTGTCATCAGGTGGAGAGGGTCTGGAGGGATACAAATCAGTGTCATTATCTTTATTTGGATCTGTGTGGTAATCCTCCCAAGGGTCAGTGTCTTGTGGTGGATCCTGAACCTCATCCCCTTCATCCTGTGGGTCGGGTATAATTGGTGTTGGTGTTGAATATAATGGTGCAATAATCAAGTTAAGATTAGAAGGAGGTTGAATATAATAAGGAAAAGTCTTAGTACCCACATTCTTCTTAAGAGAGATAGGATAGTCCTCTGGTAGGTCAATTTTCCATTTTTTTGGAAGGGTTGCCTGAATAGGTCCTGTTTTAGGGTTTATCACAAGCTTTTTCTTTTTTCGGGTCCAAAGTTGGCTCACTGGACGGATGCTCTTTGGAAGAGTGCCTTTGGGCGTCTGAGGGTTTCGGCTCCGAGCCTTTGGGCGTCTGAGGGTTTCGGCTCATAGTCTTTCGGTGGAAAGATGGAATCTTCAGTTCCAAAGGTATATTGACAGATGGATGCTTTGTCTTATGTCTTGATGCTGAAGGTGTCAGTTCAGCATCAGAGTTGGGCTGCCTCGTGCCAGAAGGCTTCTCTTTTTGTTTCGGAGCCGGGCCGGAGGGCAGGGCATTGGAAACTTTCTGTAGGTGCCGACCTGAACCAGAGGGCGAAGGACGGACTGGAGCCTGAGTCATGTGGAATGGGCACAGGTGGTGGGGTGGATCTGGCCTCACGGTACGCTGATCCTCAGTGATGTCTTCTTCCATGGCAGTCAGCCTCGGACACAGAGATCTGCTCTTCTTCCTCTGGCCCTTGAGCTGGGTGTTGGGTATCAGAATCTTCGCCAAAGATGTTCGGAACAGAGTCGCTCTGATGTTGCATCTCGTGGAGTCGAGCCAGACGATCAAGATGTGTTTTTTTCGATAGGAATGATAGATACATTGCAGTCCTTCTCGTGTTCCGGGGACAAGCAGGCACATTTCGTGCAAGTCGGTGCTTGGAAATTTAGCATGACAACCGGGACATAGCTTGAATGGAGTCCGTTCCATCGACTGCTAGCGCCATCGGCACAGGTAGGCCCGATGGCCTGCCTCGAGTTTTCCGATAGAAAGTTATTCGAAGTGAGACTATGTGCGTCGAATGAGGTACTGCGATCGATAACACCGTTGAGGGTAGTGGATTGGGCGTCATAGGCCTCGAACACAGGTTTTGGTGGATTAAAAAAATCAGCAAAATGAATGTAATAAGTGTAATGTTAAGAATGGTAAACTGAGTTTATGCTGCAAGTGGCTCAATTTAAAGAATCAGAGATTGCTGGAAAAAGTTGAATTATTCACGTTTTTACTAATAAATTACAACTTTAAACTTATCTACATTTTTCAAGTCAGTTATCTATAACTCATGATTTTAAATATATTTGAATTTTTAAATAGTTATTTTTTAATACAATCATTATGCATCAATTGTGATTTTCTTTAATATTTAGCCTTTTCACATTTATAGATCGGTTTCTAAATGTTGTACTGTACAAATTAGCCACAAATACATACTTAAAAAATGTAATTGTTATATTGTGCGAATTTGTAAAAAACAAATTGTTTGAAAAATCACAGCGCACAGACCCATGCAGAATTGTGGCACAGACCCATACCAAATTTCAGAAATGCACGTTATTTTTAACATGTTTGACTCACAATAGGCAATCCTAAATTAAAGACTACACATTTCTCTTTTCATACTAACTGATGCGTATGTCCCAGGCCACTAATTATGAAATAGAGGAGGACCAGTTTATGTGGGAGAGTTGAATAAATTAGGCAGCAGGAAAAGCATTTTATGCGGCATAATGCTGCACATTTTGCCTTAGCATGGGTAAAAATGACCAAATGGTAAAATACACATTGGTCAAAAGTTTCACATCAATAATACCATATAAAGGGGCGGGCTTGAGAGCAAACGATGGCGGACGCGTGAGCCCAGAGCTCCACGCTAGCCACGCCAATTATCCGTTTGGAACCGGAGATAGCGTCCGGACCCTGGTGCCAGTGAGAGGGGTTGGTCCCCGTGAGCACTGGGGGCTTTGTTTCCCCCCCTCCAGCTCGCCTCGTGTGCTCGCTGTCCGGAGGCGCTGGCAGACTCTGCTCGCCGGCCGCAACGGCCTCAAGATGGCGACCGGTGCAGGAGCATAGCTCCATGGCGGTGACTGCCGGATGGGTAGCGGTGCAGCGGCTGCTACACAGTGGGCAGCTGTGCGGCCAGTTTCCAGGCAGAGCGGAGACGGCGCTGATTCAGGCAAGATGGAGCACTGACTGTGTGGTGCTGGCTCGGGCAGGTGGAGCCTGCTGCATGGTGACATTGGCTGACTACATGTGAGGCTGTAAGAAGGGTGGTTTGAGTCCGGCCTGGCCAAGGGGCGGCTACAGCGCCTAGAAGACGGGGAGTGCACAACGGCCGTGGACTCTGGAGCTCGTCCACCACGTTGCCTTGTGACCCGGTTGGCCAGCCGAGAGCTGGAAGGTGTGCCTCCTGTGACGATTGCAGGAGTAGAGTGGAAACGCTTGGGGGCTGAAACAAGGGGTCCAGGGCCTGCTAGTTCCCCCTGGCACCCAGGAGCACAGGTGAGATGCCCACGGGAGCGGCCTTGTAGACCTTCTGCAGCCACGCATAGCTGAGTGAGCGCTGGTATCGATCAGTGTTGGGACGGCGTTGGGGTGAACCCTGTGGAGTTTCTGCCGGGTCTGGAGCGGCCGGTCCAACTCGGGATCCAAGGAGTCAGTGAGCGACTCGTCAGTGGAGGCCTTTTGGACTCTGAAGTGGAGGGTACTGGCAACGCTGGCAGAGGCGTCATGCCCGCACAGGGAGAGGAGGTCCCGTTTGAAGGTGGCAGACTCTGGGCCCCCCCCCTCGGGGAAACCGGCTGGGCCCCCACCAGACTTGGAGTCGCTTCCACCGGAGACAGCTGCGAGGGAGATGGGGGCTAATCCTGTGGAGGTCCCAGTCCAGCAGCAACTGGCCAAAATCCTAGAGGCCATTGCAAAAACTAAGGCAACGCTGCACCAGGATATTTGCACTGTGGCAGTGGGCCTGGGCCTGCTGCGTGCGGAGCACACCACACTTGCAGACAGGGTGAAGCAGTCTGAGGTGGACCTGGCGGTGCTGGCCCCTGCACACCAAAATGTCTTGGCCCAAGTTAGCGAGCTAGCAGGTAAGGTTTCCACCCTGGAAAAGAGCTGAAGATGTGGAAGGACGCAATAGGCAGAACAATGTGCTGGTGGTGGGCCTGGAGGATGGTGTGGAGGGGCAAGATCTGGTTACCTACTTCGAGTTCTGCCTGAGGTATGTCATGGTGCTCCAGGGCCTCTCCATTTTACACCTTGCAGAGGGCCCACCGAGTGCCTGCCTGCCTGCCAGCCGGCACCCAACCATTCCCCACGTTCGGTGGTGGCTAGGCTGCTCCATTTCCGGGATCTGGACTTATTATTGAGGAAAGCTTGCTCCGACAGTCCCTTTACAGTGGAGAACGGTAAAGTCTCCCTCTTTCCTGACTATACGCAGGAGGTGCAGCATCGTCACTCTTCATTTTTGGAAGTTATAAAGTCACTGCGCGAGGAAGGCATCCAGTACTCATTGCAGTTTCCTGCCCGGCTAAAGATCATGTTGGACGGGAAAACGTTCTTGTGTGGACCCACAGCAGGCCTGGGACTGGATTGAGTCTTATAATTCTGAAGGTGCCCACAGGTCGAATACTGCGCGACAGGTTACCAGATCGGACCGCCCAGAGAAGAGAAGAGACGAGACGCCGGAAGGCTCGAAGGTGTCCAAACAGCTGAGTCCGGCTCAGACGGAGATGGAGAGGGCAGAGGCATTGGCAGCTGTGGCACACCTGCTGCGGGGCGGGGATTCATCCTCGGAGAAGGACTCGGAGGCAAAGTATGGGGAAGAGGAAAGTGACTGATGCGTCACGGGCCACGGACGGTGGTCTGCCAAAGGTGACTCCGCAGACTGCTGATGACACTGTGGACTAAAGTAACTCTAGGGGGGTGGGGGGGGGGGGGGGGAACATTGGTCCCACTTTCGCTATCCTTCTCCCTTGCTTCCATCCTCCTTGCTACCACGCTCAGTCTTCTTGGGGTCTCTGGGCTGCATTGTTTATGATGTTTTTTGCGGAGGGCTTCTGAGTAGAGGCACCAGGAGGAGAGCTGGTGCGGCCCTTCGAAGCTGCAATGGTAGGAGAGTAGATCTCTGGTACACCCGCTTTACTTTTGTGCGTGCTGTGCCCCCTCTGTAGGTCCTAGAGCTGCTTACCTTAGACCTTTCCGATTTGGTCTAGGATACCGCCAGGCACGTGGTTGTTGCCATGGTGTATAAGTTTGGGCAGCTGACCGTTGTTAGACCGCTCTCTGGATGGGGAGTTTGTTTATTGGGGTTGTTGTATGCCAGAGGAGCCAGGGCAGCTCCGAATTTGATACTGGGATGGGGAGGGGAGGGGAAAACACGCTCCGACTTATCATGGCGGTGCCAGATGGTTGCCTTGAGGAGTATAAACCTATGACGTGGAATATCAGGGCGATGGGATCGCCTTTCAAGAGATGTAATATACCGAATTACATTAAGCGACGAGGGTGCATGTGGTTCTCCTGTAAGAAACACACCTTAATGAGGCGGAGGATGCTCGCTTGAGGCGCAGATGGAGGAGTCGGTTCTTTGCAACCGAATACTCAGCCTTCTCCTGGGGAGCTTTGGTGTGGGTCAGACCAGGGGTACCCTTCCAGCTCACCAGGAAGGTGATTGACAAGGAGGGGAGATATGTGATCAATAATGGTGTTTTGAAGGGCAAAGAGGTTACAAAAGGTAGTATTTACGCCCTGAACCGGGACCAGTTATCCTTTTTGAACCAGCTCTCCGGTGTCCTGGCGAGCCCCCTCCATGAGAATTTTATTTTAGGAGGTAACTTCAACTGCATGTAGATGTGCAGTGGAATAGGTCCACACCTCCGCTGCGGGGTACCACAGCTGCTTCCATGGCTCGAGGGTTTCGGGGATGGTCTCTGGTTGGGGTATTCATGATGTTTGGCGCCTTCATGCAGACAGTAGTGAGTATTCTTATTTTCCTCTCGAAGACCTACAAACACGTATTGACATGTTTTTTTGTTCACCCACTCAGTCCCCCTTGTTGTCTGGAGCTGAATATCTTGGCAGGGTCCTTTCTGACCACAGTCCCCTACTCCTGAGGTTTACCCCGATCCCTGAGAAGCCCCTGATATCAAGGTGGGGACTAGACCCTTCTCTGTTAGAAGATGATGGGTTCCGTCAGGTGCTTTCTGCAGCTGTCTGTAATTATTTCTTGAATAATCAGGGCACCGCCAGTTCGCCTCTAGTGGAATGGGAGGCATTTAAGGTGGTGACTAGGGGACACTGCCTAGGTCAGACTGTGGGCACCCAGCGATTGGTGACCCAGGAACGGGAGTAGTTGGAATCTCAAATTCTGGCCCTAGACAGGGAGCTTGCAGAGGGGGTTGGGGTCTACTGGCAGCTGGCTGAAGTTAAAAGCCTGTATAGCGCCACCTGGGCTAGACTTTGGATAGTAGATCTTAACATATCAGGCCACTAAGCATGCAGAGGGAGGGAGAGCTGGGAGACTCTTGGTTTGGTTAATCAAATCTGATAGCAGAGGCACACCAATTCTGAGCGTTACGGATCTTCATGGTCACACACTATCCTCCCGGAGGGCCATCAATAACTCATTTAGGGAGTATTACGAAAGGCTTTATGACACCCCAGGGCCGCCCCAGGAGGAAGCATTGCGAATGTACCTGGCTGCCCAAGCCGTGACGCAACTGGACAGAGCCTCCAGAGACCAGCTAGGCCTTCCAATTCGCACAAGCGAGATTCGAGCAGTGGTCCGGGATATGGCCCGGGGGAAAACGCCTGGGCCAAACGGCCTGCCGGCCGAATTCCACAGACCCTATATAGACATACTGGCCCCGCAGCTTGAACAAGTCTATGCCTCTGCCTTCCAGGCCAAGCAGTTACCACCCACCCTACGTGAGGAATTAGTTATTCCCAAGACTAAGACTGTGCACGCTCCCTTAACTGAGTTCCGTCCTCTCCATGTTAAACATGGATTTTAAAATTGGAGCACGGTATTGGCCCGGAGACTCCTCCCCCACATGCGTCGCCTGGTCCACAGACCAAAATGGTTTTAATCCCTCCTGCTCAACGTCAAATAACCTCAGGAGGTTGTACCATGTCATGTTTCACTCGGACCTGCAAGACTATCCGGAGGCGGTGGTGGCAATTGATTTTCTAAAAAGCGTTTGACACCCTCCTCTGGGACTTTTTATGGGCGGTCATGGGTGGGATGCAATTGGGCGAGAACTGGCTGCAGTGGGTCAGTCTCCTTCATGGGGAGCCCTCTGCCAGAGTGCGCACAGGAGCAATGGTATCGACTTCCTACCCTATTTATAGGGTAACCAGGCAGGGATGCCCACTGTCGCCATTGCTCTTTGCTTTCGCAATGGAGCCCCTGGCGGCGAGGATCCAGAGGGACGAAGCAGCTCTGGGGATATCCCTGGGCGGGGCCAATCACATATCGCTGTATGTGGATGTTTTGGTTTATCTTTGACATGGCACGCAGGGGGTCAGCCCTATCTTAACCATCCTGGACGAATTTGCCACTTATTCGGACCTGCGAGTCAATGGGAAGAAAACGTTTGTTCCCACTGCATCCCACTATGGACAGACCCTTGTCCTTGCCGACCACTATAGAAAGGGCGACGGTAAAGTTAAAATATTTGGAGGATACAGGTCTATCATACACAGGCCGATTCATTCGAAGGGAATCTTGGGTGCGCCCTGAGGGTGCTTCGGGGGCACATGGCCTTATGACGCACTCCTAAGTTGCCAATTATGGAGAGAGTGCTGCTTTTTAAAATGGTGGTCCTGCCCCGCCTATTATATTATTTTGTCAATCTCCCAGTGCTGATCCGTGATCATGGTTTAAACTACTGGACGGACTCTTGAGAGACCTGATATGGGATGGTGGTCGCAATAGGGTATCTTTGCGGACTCTGCGGCTCCCGCTTCTGGATGGAGATTTGGGGGGGCCGCCCGACTTTGAAGCCTATCTTGCGGGGAAATTGCAGTGGCAAGCCAGATGGCAGAGACCTGGTCACACTGCCGCTTCCCGCGGGTGCTGTGCAGACTAGGCTCCTTCTCAGCAGGCGCCGAAAACTTTAACACAAATCTTCCTTTAGTGATTTCAACTTTCATTGGTCTAACACCAATGACCCGCTGTATCTTGCATTAAATATTTCTTAACTGATCAAGATCTTACTCAGCACTATATCCAACCAACTCATAAAGGAGAAACGTTAGACCTCATTCTTTCTAAAGAGCAGTCTATCTCGATTGAGTCCATCAGTCCTTGTGACTGGTCCGACCACCACTGAATCCTCTTTTATATCAACAGGGAAGTATTGATGAGAAAGGTTCAACCTCTAAAATCTAAGATCTGGAAAAGGGACATAAGAGCTATAAACTCTGACAAACTACCTGCCCACTGTAAATCTGCGCTCGCCTCTCAAGCGGATATATTTGAGGTACACTCACTCACCGACGCCTACAATTCAACCATCTCCAACATCATGGTGAATATTGCTCCACTCCAACTAAAAAATGCCTCAACAAAAACATCCAAACCTTGGTATAATGAAACCCTAAGTTTGCTGCGTTCTGAGTTTAGGTTATTTGAACAGTCATGGCGAGTCAATCCCTCATCGGACCAACTAAAACTCCTTAGCGATGCCAGGAGCCGATACAACAAGCAAATCAAGAGTGCCAAGGCGACTTACTTTAGACACCAATTGGATCAAGCGGCAAACCGCCCCAAGAAACTCTTCAAATTGGTCAAACCACAATCCGTTGTTGGGTCTAACCAATCTGATCCTGGTGGCAATCCACCTTCTTGCGATGATGTTGCCGCTTTCTTCACTGAGAAATCTCGAACCATCTCCATTGACCTAGCCGCTAAGAAGACTTTACTTCCTTCTCCTATTACTACCTCACCCATTGAGTCCTCTGTGTTTAAATCGACATCCACGAATCACAAGAACAATGCATCATGGTGCACCTTTAGCGATTATATCTTCAAGATTCATCAGAATATCAACCCTTCCAACCATTTCAGCGACCCATTGCCCCATTCTATTTTCAAATAAATCAAGAATGCTCTGATCCCCACATGGACTAGGATTGTTAATGCTTCCCTAGCACAAGGCATGATTCCAGAATGCCTAAGAGCAACTCAGGTAACACCCATACTAAAAAAAACTAACGCTGACAAATTTGATCTCAATAACTTCCGCTTAATTTCCAACATTCCCACCTTACTAGAAAAATGTGTTCAATCTCAATTCTGTGCCCACATAGAGAAATACCAACTCCTAGACCAGCACCATTCAGGCTTTAGGAAGTGGCACAGCACCAAATCAGCTCTCCCTCACGTTTTTGATGACATCTTAATTATGCTAGACGAAAATGAATCTTGCCTCCTGATCCCCCTCAACATTTCCTCTGCACTTGACACGGTTAATGATAACCTGCTATCCATCCTGCAAAATAGAATGGAGTTTTCTGATCAGGTGTTACTATGGTTCTCATCCTTCCTTCAGCACAGAACTCAAAGTCAAGGCAAACCACTTTCTCCCAGCCCTCTCACATACTCATTGGGGTCCCCCAAGGATCCGCTCTTTCTCCTATCCTCTTCAATCTTTTCTTGGAACCTCTTGCTCACTCTAAATTCCATGAACATTCTCTTCCACATGTATGCAGACGACACGCATTCTATTTGAAAATCTCATCCTCGGAAAACATCTCACTTAACTCTGCCTTAATGTTTACTCAAAACTAGTTAACAGAATAATCTACTGCTCAACACCTAACGGAATTTCTGCTCATCTCCCCCCCGAATCTCATCCCCAAGTTAGACCTCTGGCTGAGTCACCTCACTGCTTTCAACTGCATGCCTCTTATTGTAGACACAGCCAAGTCTCTCCGTATCACTGTGGACAAGCACCTGAACATGAAAGGTCACATCAGCAATGTATGAAAGGTCACATCAGCAATGTATGCAAAGGAGCCAACCACTTGAGAACTGTAAGAAATATCAAACCTTTCCCTCCGCCAAATGATTTCAAGCAAGTGGTTCAAGCGCTTGTCTTGCCGAGGTTAGACTACGGCAGTGCTACCCTCTGTGGCCTTCCCAAATACGTTCTGCCTGCACTAAGGGTTGCACTTAACTCCGCTTCTAGACTGGTTACGGATTCCAAGCGCAAACATCATATCACCAGTTCTAAAATCCTTCAATTGGCTACCCTTCGAAGCACGAATTCAATGAAAGATCGCGGTTCTCACACACAAAGCCCTTCACCTAAATACTCCTACGTACCTTGCAAAAAAACGTACTTCATCCTGTGGACCTGAAGAAGTGCCTCTTCCCTCCTCCTGAAACCACGTATCCTTAAAAAAAAGAGAAGTTGCCACTGAGCTTTCTCCGGAGCCGCCCCTAAGATTTGGAACTCTTGCCCACCGGAAGTTTGCAGAATTCCCTCATTGACGGCGTTCAAAGTCGAAGCCAAAAGATTCCTAATGAAAAAATTAATATCCTAATAGGGTTAGTCGCACAGGCCCGTTGACATTGCACCTGTTGACTTTGTTCTTACAGCTGCCCCTTGAACATTGTTTCACCCTTGTTACCCGCCTACACTTGTTTTATTATATTACCCTCCTTGCTGTATTTTGTAATGTATTTTCTTTCTCTCCCTTACTCTTTTGGATATTGCTTACAGATAGTTTTTTTGTCTTTCCTCCCATCATATTATAAAGCGCTCGGTTATCCCTCGGGATCTTGTTCTCGCTATAAATACTTTATAAATAAATAAAATAAATGTTGCTTTCCTTGGCAGTGCGATGTTGGGATAGGTGCAGGACTAGTTCCCAAATTAAATTGCTATACACTCCTGGTCTTCCGCTTCTATGCATCCCTCAAACAGAGATGAGCCCCCCGCTCTCAAGGCACCAACTGGCAGGTTAGGAGGAAGCTGGTGTGCTGACAATTGGAGATAGTCATTGGGATAGGGAACTGCTCCCTCTGGATGGTTTTTAGGTCTTGTCCTATTCCATTCCGCAAGGAATGAATAGGACGGGACTATTGGGGCTAAAGTAAGAGCTAAACTAAGCTCTGAAAAATGCGGATTTCCAGAAGTGCATGTGGTCTCGTAAACGCGCTTCTATCCGCCAGCCTCGCATCACCACATGAAAGCCATTTGTTGCTTGTTGACACTTCTTTCACGGCTGCGAGGCCGTTTGTGCCTCAAAGGGATCCGCTCACTTCTCCTCCCCCCTCGCCGAGAGCTTCACATTTCAAAGAGCTCTCCCCCGCCTCGGAATGCATTTTTGGCCAATATCTACGCACTGAGGAGCGAGACTGATCTTTCCATGTCTGCATGAAGATCTGTTCATAATCGTATCCACCGATTCGGCACTGGGGCGCGACAATGGACACCAGAGCACTCCAGTCCTACCATACCACCTCTGACTGCCTGAAAGAGTTAACGTTGCTTACCTAAAGATCTCTTCCCTGCCTCCCCTTCGGCCTCTTTCACAGCTAACTGCACAGACGACCCTTCTTTCTCCAGAGCTGCTAAGCACGGGCTCTGACATGTTATCTAAGCATCCTCAGCTGTTGCACCAGCAGGGGACTTGCATCTCATTTGAACCGAGTTGGTTTCCCGAATAATTCATTCCTCTTCTCTGGGGACGCCGCACCGATCACTGCGTATAAGGAATTAAAAGGTTTCTAACCGCATACCACTGCTGACAAGCTAGTCAGGGGCATCTTTGCAACCTCAAGTCCATTTCTGAGCCTCCCTAAATACACCTTCCCCAGCTCCACTCAATACATGACCCAAATCATACTTAAGGCACACAATGCACCACTGCTCGTGGGTGCCCCGTCTGGCATTAAGCCACATTTCTACTCGGAATAGATGGGGACATGCACTCTAATGTGGCGTAACAGTCAGATCTGCCGACTTTGGAACTGGGGAAACAGGTTCGCGTCTCGGCGTCGTCTCAACATCCTGTGATTCTCGGCAAATCACTCCCCGTGCCTACCAAAACATGAATGTATACTTGTCTAACGCAACTGGCACTTATAAATAATCCCTCCATATCTTCGGGAGGAGTTCGCGCAATATAAAACTGAAAAAAACAAAAAACTTTGCAGGCTTTTCGTTTCTTGAAAGAGCAATATGAATAGGCATACTTCGGAATCGTTTCTAGTATGCTTAATTTTTATGGCGCTCTTCCCAAACTATCAATCTCCTGCAAGTTAACATTGTACTTTGTGATACCTCGCCCATTCTTTTTACGCGATGATGGCCCAGTTTATTTTCTACTTTGGGTTCTTCACTCTGTTTTGGCAGTCGCCAGAGATATTTACACGCTGTTTGGTAAAGAAAACTGTAGTACTACTGACACCTATTGGCTCAGTGATATAGTTACAAAGACGGCCTGGCCAAAATCCTCATATTCCGGTTGATGAAATAAGGTTTCTTGGAAATCTCACTGAAACTTCCTATGCAAAAGTACAGTTGCGTCTTTCAAGTATGGCATGAGGTTAAAATGAAATGAAACCTTAACGCCTTATAGGCTGTACTCACACAATGTACATCAGCATCATTGCCGACATTCTGACCTGATAACGATATTGAGGCATGCACGTGACAAAGATCAGCCGCGTGGCTTCCAGGGGAGCTGCTAATTGCTTTTTTCAGCTGCCCCAGGGAGTGCACAGCCTGGCAGTTTAGCGCTGGCCCGCCACCTCTGTTATTTACACTAATGCCTTTGATTCAGTGCTGGTGGGAACAACGGCGAGGGGGGTGGGGTTACACAGTTGCAGCCTTTTGTGCACCTTAATTTTCTGACCCTCTCTCCCCACTTCCTCTCTTCTCGAATTTCTCTTCCCCTCCCTCATTCTCCCCCTCCTCCGTACAAATAAATTTCCCTTCCTCTCTACCCCGCTCCTTCATCTGCCCTCTACCTCACACCCCGACCACCCCTTCTCGTTCCTACATACCTCTCCTGCTTGCTCGCGCCTAGCAATACGCAGAGTAATTTAAAGCTGTTTGTGGCCTGTAATGTGCTCTTTTTATTAACTGCTATTGCGTCCATGTCACAGTTTAACAATAATCTCTGCACTAATCTCCCTTCTCCCCTTCATCTCACTGCCCTGCTTTCTCAACTATCACTTGTATCCATCTTTCTACATATCTTCATCATGTCTCTTTGCTTCCCCTTCTCCTCCTATTCCTCATTTACCTCCACTTCTTCCTCGCTCTCCGCGTTTTTACATCCTACTCCTCTTTTTAGGTCAAGCCAATTTATAAGCGCAAACCTTCAAGTACACGCAGTTAAAAAAATTGTCCAGCGCAACTACCACTGTTAAACAAAATGTGACTGGTAGCTTTGTGTTCCTTCTAATGTTTGAAACTTGCAGCTTGTTATTTTTATGTCTTTTCATTCCCTTTTACAATTTCTCTCCAGCCTCCTCGTGCTCCATTTTTATTCCTCTTTCGTTCTGCCTTGCTGTCCCCTCCCTTCTCCCACCAACACCTCATATTTCTTAATTTTCTCTCCTCCTCTCAACATTCTGCCTTCCACTCACTTCTGTTCTCTGTCTCTTACCAACGTCCCTTTAGATCCGTTTACATGCTCCCCTCTCTCCTACGTACACCATGTCATTGCTTTTTCTTCTTTATCCCTTCGTCTCTATCCACCGCCCTCACTCTATCCACCGCCCTCACTCTATCCAATAACCACAGCATTACTCAGGACCACCACAGCATTACTCAGGACCACCACAGCATCACTCAGGACCGCCACCATATCACTCAGGACCGCCACCATATCACTCAGGACCGCCACCATATCACTCAGGACCGCCACCATATCACTCAGGACCGCCACCATATCACTCAGGACCGCCACCATATCACTCAGGACCGCCACCATATCACTCAGGACCGCCACCATATCACTCAGCGCCACCATATCACTCAGCGCCACCATATCACTCAGCGCCACCATATCACTCAGCGCCACCATATCACTCAGCGCCACCATATCACTCAGCGCCACCATATCACTCAGCGCCACCATATCACTCAGCGCCACCATATCACTCAGCGCCACCATATCACTCAGCGCCACCATATCACTCAGCGCCACCATATCACTCAGCGCCACCATATCACTCAGCGCCACCATATCACTCAGCGCCACCACCTCATCAATGTGTGCAACCAATTAACAACTGGTTCAAATATGTTCTCTCAATATTTCAAGCTTTATTACAAATGTCACAAAAAGATGTTCTTGGATTTTCGTCACAATAAAACGCAATGAACATAATCTTCACAAAAGTTATTTACAAAAGTTTAAGCTATTGCAGTTATAAATTACAATAACTTATTTAAGTATTCATTATTAAAAAAATTAAAAGCCATTGTTATTTGTAATATCAATGCATCTAAGTCACGTAAATACAACACATATTGCATTACAAATGCTATAGGTGTCACATTTGCGAAAGTTATAACTAGTCATTGAAAATGACAAAGCTATTAATTTAGCTATTTTCAAAACCAACACAAATACAAAAATTGTCATTTACACTAATAGCTCAAACGTTCCTAATGCGAGACCTATTGCATTGCAAATGCTAGTTTAATAATATCATGAACTCCCAGCAGGGCAATTCTTGAATTACCAGAAAATAAGAGGAGCAATGCGAGAACTGTGGGGGGACGGTATGGAAGAACTGGAGACCCACACGACTTTAAATGCAGTGGTGACGTTGGGTTCGGCGGGGCACTTGGTGCTCTGGCTCCATCTTACAATATTGGAGTGAGCCCGGGTCCTTTATCAAGCCTGCGAGGGTGATGGGAGGGGACTTTACATAAAAGTCTGTCAGATAAGGAGTGGCAGAAAGTCCTGAAAGGCCACATGAAAGTTGAGGAATACGGCCTTCAAAGTCCTTCAATTTAAAGTACTCCATTGAACATATCTTAACCCGCACATACTGAATGTGGTCTATAATAAGAGTGGATGTGTCCTGTGCTAGGTGCCTGATAGAAGATGCGGACTTCGAACACATGATTTGGTCCGGCCTGCGGATCCCGGCTTGCTGGGTTGGGATCAGTGGAAATGGTTAATAAGGTGATGTCCTGTACTCTGTTGTGTGCTCCTGAGGTCTGCCTGTTGGGCCTTTTCCCGCGTCCAAAAGCCCGTAAGCTGGGACATAGGTTTATTGACCTGTCCTTCCTCTTGGCTAAAAGACGGATAGCGCTTGGTTGGAAGTCCGCACACCCACCACTGGTGACCTTATGGGAGGCGGATGTCTCATGTTGGGCTAGAGCAGAGGAAAGGGCCCTGATTGCGGAAGACAGGATTACCAAACGATGTTGACCCTATGCAGAACCGTGGGGAGATATTCTTCGAGCATGGGAAGCCCAACATTTATCAGGCCATACCGAGGGAACTAACTCAGCGGAATCCGCAGACTACAGTGTCCGGAGTGCTTGAAACGGAGAGCTCCAATATCCCGCCCCCCCCCACTTAGGGTGGGCGCTGTGTCACCCCCCACGCTCCACCATCCCACTCCCCTTTTTTCTCCCCCCCCCATCCCTGCCTAGAGAATTGATGGATATTTTCTCTTTCCCATAGAAGCACGTGGACCCCTGGCAGTTGTTTGTTTTTTAGTTGTATAGGTAAGTTTCATTTTGAGAGCCTTATAGGCATGAGTCGTTTTTAGGTGCAGTCTTATTTTTTTGTTTTAATTATGTGCTTATTATGACTTTTTTTTTACATACAGAAAGTATTGTGTAGACTAGCCTGTCGGAGGTTAATAGGTGATCTCAGCGGAGAATTTGACATTTATATCAGTGTCTCTAAACTTAGTTGCTTTCCCCCACTCTCAGGTATTGCAAATTATTATATTGCTTTTGAGGCTGCAAATCGCCAGATAGCCTGGGGGTACTCCCATTTTCTAGAGCATTAATTAACGTCTATTGTATGACGAATTCTCTGTGTATGAAAAAAAAATCAATAAAAAGATTTTCAAAAAATATAATATTTCAAAACCCATCTACTAAAACAACAACAACAAACTGAGGTAACCAGTCAACTTTTGCAAGGGACCTTGCACAGCACTGCAAAACACGCAGTAGAGATTTATTTTGTTAAATTCTGCAAACAATGCAGCAGGTAATGGATTATGTGTCAAATCAATAGTTAGGTGGGAAACACTAGAATTGCAGAATTCTAGTGGCCCTGCACAAGTAAAACTGTGCACAGAATAACACCATCGACAAGAATAGCATTTTAAAAGGAATTATTTTTGCAGCAGTCTTAGTTTTCTAAATGCAGCCTTCTTTTAAAGTGCATGTTATGTTATGATCATTTTTAACGCCCAGGTCACCAAACGGTTTTTTGGTGCTCATAGACAGCAGCGGGCGGGCCAAACAGCAGAGTTACACATAGGCTAGCTGAAAAAGGTGAGTTTTGAATAGTTTACGGAAGCAGGTGTAATTGGGACAGAGTCGAAGTGATGTTGGGAGAGAGTTCCAGCATGAGGGGGCAAGAAAAGCACAAACCTCCATGCTTTTTGCGTTTATACCTAGGAATAGTTAGGAGGTTGTGGGTAGTGGACCGGAGATTTCTTGAGGAAGTGTGGCGCTTAAGGCTGGCTGGAAGAAGTGAAGACCGGGGCAAGAGCAAGGAGGGCCTTAAAAACAGTACAGCCCAATTTAAAAATACAATGAGCAGCCACTGGGAGCCAGTGCAATCTCCTCAAAAGGGGCGAGACATGTTGATATTTGGGCTGTTGGAAGACCAGTCTGGCCACCTGATTTTGTACCAGCTGAAGCCGATGAAGAGGACAAGCAGGAATCCCATTCTAGAGGGAGTTCGCATAGTCAATGCGGGAGGTACCAAGAGTCATGATGACTAGTATGAGAGCCTCCTTAGTAAGAAACCTACGGATTTTGCAGATCCTGCGTAGATGGAAAAAGCAGGAAGATGTAACTGCATTAATTTGAGGCCTCATAGATAAATCGCTAGATATAATTACACCAAGGCTCTTCACCGAATTGACCGGGCAAGGTGGAGGGCCCAGAGAGGGGGGTCAAAAACTAGAACTCCAGCAGTTAACTGACAATCCTGTCAATACTAACTCAGTCTTGTTGGGATTTAGCTTCAGCTGGCTAAAGTGTATCCACTCAGTGATGGCAAGCATGGTGGACTGGAAATTTTTCACATAGCCCTCCCACCCTCACAAGACCAGCTCCGCAGTAATTCTGGCGTCGCAGCACACCGGGGTGGCATTCGGTCACACCCGGTGGGGCCCGATGATGAAGCAAGTCACCGACCAGGTCGGTGAGTGAGGGCTTTCTTAACAAACCAAATGGGCTTTGTTGGTTCCTTGTGCTCTGTGCTTCTTTCCACCTTAATCAGAACAGGAACACTCTTTTGTTGTTGATGTCTAATACAGTTTGGGGACTAAGAGTGTCCATGACTCTCCCCATCTCTCTTGTTGTTTATCAGGACTGGAAATTAACACAGGAAGAGGGAGAGGAATCAATAGGAAAAATCAACTGTAAATCATCCGCATAATTAAAGACAGGAGCCGGGGTGTGACGGAGAGAAACTATAAGAGGTTGCATATAGAGATTAAATAAAAGGGGCGAAAGAGCCGAACCTTTGGGGACACCACAGGAAAGAGAAGAGTAAGGAGCTGAAAAGGTGGACAGATGAACAGACAGAGCGCTGTTGCAAAAAAATAACTGATCCAAGTAAGAGCCATGCCCTGAATGCCCGCGTTATGGACACGGTCGATCAAGATAGCATGATCGACCGTGTCAAAGGCAGCCGACAGATCTAATAGAACAAGTGCCTAGGCCAAGTTCTTGTTGGCGCCTTGCCTCAGGACATCCATTACGGCCACGATGACAGCTTCCGTGGAATGTGCCGGTCTAAAACCAGCTTGCTGGTCATCTAAAAAGGAGGACCCCTCGATGAATGCACTGAGGCAACGGGTAACATAGGTCTCCAAAATTTTCCCCAAGTAGGGGAGAAGGGAGATCGGCCGATAGTTATTCAGGACAGCAGGATCATCACCAGGCTTTTTAAGTATAGGGACTACAACCGCCTGTTTGAAAGCATCAGGGACAGAGCCTGTGGCAAGCGAGTTGTTAAGAAGTGCCTGCGGGGGATCAGGGCATGCCAGAAAGGCGGCTTTCAGGATTTGAGGGGGACAGCAGTCATTAGGGGAGCCCGAGCTTACCGTATGTAACAAAGAAGTAAACTCGGACGGGGAAATGGGAGGGAACACATTAAAACGACAAGGGTTCATAGGGGATAACAAAAAAGAAGAAGATGAGGAGGGAAGAGGAATGTTGTTTTTAATAGTGGTGATTTTGTCAATAAAAAATTAATTAAGAGAATCACAGAGGGCTTGTGTAGGTTGAGGTTGGACAGTGACACGGTCTGGCAGGGTGAGTTCCTCCACAATTGAGAAAATGTCCTTAGTCTTGGATGTAGAAATCAGGATTTTCTGAGAAAAGTAGGACTTTTGGCCAGGAGGATAGATTTTTTATAGATTTTTAATAGGTCGACATATGCAGTTTTTAGTAGTGGATCGTAGTTGCGCCTCCAACGGCGCTCAGCTTGTCGAAGAGTTAGTTTATCCAGTTTCAATTGGTCCGTGAACCACCGCTGAGCGTCATGGGGACGCTTAGTTCTAATAGTTCTTAATGGGGCCACTACATCACTTGCATGCCCCAACCACTGGTCAAGGGTCTCAGCCTGAACAGATATCGAGGCCGTGTCACAATAGAATGAAATTCAGTGAGATTAGCCCGCTTCCAATTACGTGCAACAAAATTGATAGCAAGTGGAAGGTGACCGGGTAAGATAAGCTTCAGGGAAATGGATATAACAAAATGATCAGACCAGGAGCAAGGGGATACTAAAGAAAGGGAGATATCAAGATTGGCTGTCCAGACCTGATCAAGGGTATGACCCTTTCTATGAGTTGCCATTGTAATGTGTGAATAGCAATTCAGACCAACTAGGAGATCCGTGAATTCCTCCGAAAAGCTACTTTCACGGGGATCCGACGGCCAGTAATTAAAGTCGCCAATGATGAGAATTTTGGCGGAGTTAATAACTAACCGAGAAATAAGATCGCTAAACTGTTGAGAAAAAAGGGGCATATGATCAGGGGGTCTGTACACAAGGACACAGATAAAAGAGGACCTAGGAGAAATAAATTTCAAAGCAAGTGTGTCAGTTTTAGGGAGAGTGATTGTTTCCAGAATGGTAAACCTATATTGAGAGCGAATAATAGCTGCAACCCCCCCACCTGCTCTACCAACTGCCCTGTTGGACTGTAAGATATAATAGCCAGTAGGAACAGCGGCGAGTATATCAGGGGTAGAGTCATCAGTTAACCAAGTCTCTGAGAGGAGAAGGATGTCTATTTTGTTATCTTCCAACATCTGGAATATTTCAAGCTGGTGCTTCACCAGCGAGCGGGTATTGAGGTAAACTATTGACAAAGAGGGTAATGCAGATGGCCTATCGGCTAGTGAGGCAACTGGAGTGTCATTGTAATTAATAGGTATAACCCGATTGTGTGTAGCTGGGAAAGAGCCTTGAAAGATCAGAATACCGCAGTCCCGCGCGGCACCTATGACACGGGGGTGGAGTGAGCCAGTGCAAAGAGGTCCATAGAGGAATACGTTATACAATGGACATAGTGAGAGGCCGCTGGACGCGGCGGCCGCGGACTGGCGCAGACGGGCTTAACTTTGGCGCAAAGTCGGCGCTCCCGCTGCGCTCGTCCACTGCGCTTCCGCCAGATCGCCATCTTAAATAGCCTGGGGCAATGCAGCAACTAGCACGCTGACCTGCGTCAGCAGCGTGGCAGGCAGGAAGTGGAGTAGGGCGTGTTGCTCGCTAATTGACCCTCCGCTCGATCGGCACACAGCCGCGGCGGAACGAGGTCAGGAGCAAGAGAGGCAGCAGGTAAGTAATTAGAACAATTTAAAATACAACAAGCGTCGAAATTCACACCGTAATAAAATTTACATGGAGCATTCACACAAAGAGGCTAGCGATGAGTGAAAGTCAAGCAGCCTAACTCGCCGCCAGTATCACGTGGTGTGAACAAGCACGCCTAACATTCTCAACAATGAGGGCTCAGATTGTCAGTTTGTTACTGTCCCACATTAATGAAGAAAGAAGAAAACGTTTACAAAACTTTCTGTGCCCCTAAAAACAAAAAATATCCAAGGACTTTAAGTGCTTTTAGGCAGTGGAAGCAATTACAGTTTTGTTTTAACTTTAGAATGAGGATATTGTAGATAGAGAGTGCATATATGACCAAGAATGGAACATGAGATTAGAGGACACTGCTCACATGTAAAATAGTTCCTCAAGCATTGTAATGCAACTACTTCAATAGAAGAAATTATGCAAAGAAAACTCAAATAGCATGCAGTGAGAGATATTTTACCGAGAGGAGCAAGAGCCATTTTAAATCAACAGTTAAAGCCATCTATGGATAACCCTAAACATTACAAGTTCCCATCTATTTTGGCAGGAATAAATGTAACAAATAGTTCATTTGTTATGGACAAGTAAGTGAAAGACGCAAATTAACATTTGAGGACTTTTTTTACATTTTGCCACACTATGTGCATTTTGGTCAATTCTAGGTCAGGAACGGAAGCGAGGATTATGCCTTCTTTTTTCACTTTATTTATACAGCAGCCATTCAAAACAACAAGACTACATTTCCCGTCAATCTTTGGGAAATCTGTAGTCAAACAAAACTGTCCAATCAGAACAGTCTTGGATACACTCATCAGGGTCCTCAAGCATCATAGTCTGCCCACACCGTGCCTCCTTGCGCAGCAGAGTTGTGTTTTTTTTCCTCACCGCTCTTTATGGGGTTATTCCTGTTACATTTAATTGCTATAGCCATATTGTGCGCTGTTTGCGCTGCTTTGTGCGGATAATACGCTTTTACTGTGCGTCAGGCCCATCTATGGAATTAAACTTAGCATACGGCATCAAGATTAGGAGTAGCCAGTCTGGTTTGCGAACATGTGAGGCGTTGAAGAAGGTTCCAGAGTTAGTAGATTGAAGCTGGCTTCCAGGAATATTAACAAATGTAAATCCTGAAAAGAAGGATTGATGCCGATCAAATCCTTTGAATCTTTGTTCCTGGAATACTAATGGTTTAAAATTATTAATTGAGGACCAATATGGAATAGATTTCTTGAAGGCTTTTAGTATATTAATTTTTCAAGAAACCTGGAACACGTGTAGTGAACCCTTTATTGGTTACTTTGAATACTGTAATGTCGCAACGTGTGAAGCTTACTCAGGTCACCCATGCAGGGCCGGACTGGGAACCAGAACCGGCCCTGGCAAAGTGCTCGGCCGGCCCCCCTCCACCCCTCCGGGAGTAGGAGGGGGGAGAGGTGCGACCGCGCTCTGTGACAGGGCCGGTTTTGTTACAGGGTCGTTTATGCAGCATAACGGCCCTGTAACAAAAACGGCCCCAGGAGCCCAAAACCGGCCCCCAACCATGCGGCCCACCGGGGAATTGCCCGGTGCCCTCAACGGCCAGTCCGGGCCTGCACCCATGTGGTGGTCTTCCTATATATGTTTCTTTGAACCTTAAAGTAGAGCACTTTGAAATTGACCTTCAGGTAAAATGGCTACAGTGTGTTAAGTTAATAGCTGGTTAATAGCTGGTCATTCTATTATTCTTTTGAATGTGTATTTAAGTTGTAAAAACAAGCATTTGCAATGCAATAGGGCTCGCATTAGTAAAGTTTGAGGAATTAGTATTGTAAATGACAAATTTATTGTTTTTGTTTTGAAATTTTGGAAATTAATAACTTTGTCATTTACAATGCTACTACTGTTAACTTGTGGAAACGTGACACCTATAGCATTTGTAATCCGTTGCTTGTGCTACACAAGGGCCGATATTACAGCAAGTTTAAACATATGCAACAGAAGCAATGAGTGAGAGTTACCACAGACAGCAGGACGACGGCGGGGGTGAAAGGAACTACAGACAGCAAGAGGAGGGCAGGCCTGCGCCCGTGAATAAGTGGCGGCGGGGGCGGGGCAGCGAAGCCTTTGATGTGCCAAATGCTGGTGGGGAACAGAGTTGGAGCCTCGGCGTGGGCTCAGCATCCCTGCGCCTACCACACAATGAAAGTGTCCTTGTGTAACATAACTGGTGCTCATGTGAAGCGCTCCAATACCTGCGGGTCGAGTTCGCGTTATATAAAATCTGCACACAAAAGAAGCTATGAGCAGAACGGGCTGCAAGGCGATTCAGGGTAATCGCTGAAGAGTAAAGGGATCAATATACGCACATCCGTTTTAGTTGGAGAGCAAAGGTCACTAGTCTGAGTTTGGGAAGATCCAGAACAGATAGAAAGAGCGCATAGCTCTATTTTAGCAGGACTGGCTGGCTCAATCGAGGGCAATCTACCGAAATGAGCGGTGACATGTTTCCAAGTATCTCTAATGACAGGCAGCGCAGAGTGCATGCATTCTTTATAGCAGGCGGAGCATAAACGCAAATCAGGACCAGAGCAAGAGGAACATTTACAAACAAGCACTGGGGGAAGAGAGCAGGGGAAGTAGAAGGGAGGCACGGCCTGCGGCCGTGAATAAGTGACGGCGGGGGCGGGGCAGCGAAGCCTTTGATGTGCCAAATGCTGCTGGCAGTGGGAAGGCTCGGGCATGCTCGTCCACGAGGCGTGCACTTTCGAAAATCCGCTGGAGAGCCCTTGCTTGGCCTGAAGTATGGTTTGGCTGCATTAGGGCTCTTTTCCTATTCCTGCGGAATAGGAAAGGAGAGCCCTAAAAAGGTTAGATCCACACAAATCACTCAGTTATGGGGAATGGTAATAACTTTAGTTTGATCATTTGGACTCCGTATTTATTATCTCAGGTTATTTTAACATGCATGTTGTTGCTTTAAAAAAACAGACACTTGATTTAAAACGTTTAGCTCAATGTACAGATTGTGAGTTTAAAAAATACAATTTAAAGATTATGCATGACCCGGGTAATATCCAGACTTTGAACAAAGCAGGTAGTCCTTCTGTAATAGATTATACTATAATGTCTGAGAAATTAAATAATTTAGTAAAAAGCTATCAGATCATCCCAAGGATTGAAAGTTATCACAATCCACAAGTGGTTCTATTTGATCTAGCTCTGGACTATCTGCCAGAAACTAGGACTCTAAAGCTCCAACAGCTTTTAATCTTAAAAAGCTAACATGGAATGAAAAAACAGGAGGAAAATATTTTGGGCGTCCTTGCCTGTTTAATACAAGATTTGCAGTCTGCTCATGGTGAAGGGAAATCCATGGTTGATTTATGGTCACATTTGGGTGACTAATTGTTGGCTAAATTTTCTAGGGATGAGCCCTCTAAGGGTATAACGTTGAACCCTAAGAAACCAGGGTGGTATTCTTCCCACCTACTATATCAAAAAAGAAGGCTTAATGAAGCAATAAGATTACTGCACAGGAATAAAAACAGGCTATCGCTCTTTATCATATCTCTTAAAATTAGAGAGTCAAAACAGGGATACAAGAGGGAAATTTGGAGAGCACAGCAAGCTAGTTATGAATCAACATGGACAAAGACACATCATGCTTGTAAATCCAAAGATCTACGGTTATTTTGGAGCATAATTAACAACATCGAGAATGGCAATAGAAGCAATAGTGCTAATGTAGATGAAGCAAGTTGGGTGAACTTTTTTATTCTAAAAATAGATACCCAAGGTCCAGCGTTTGACAAGGGCAATAGTAATAGCCCTACTGGCCTGTATAAAACAGCAAATAGAGGGAGGCCGGATTGTACTTATCCCCCTCAATGTAGTGTGGATATTGAGCCTTGGTCGCTCGATAAAGTAAAAAAAAGCGATAAATAAGATTAGATCCAACAGAGTGCCAGGTCCAAACGGTATTCCGAATGCTATATTTAAAGCTAAATTAAATAATTGGCCGAAGTTATTAATGCTCTTGTTTAATGATGTACTTAAATCAGGCCTTATACCGTTATCGTGGCATGGAAGTATTATACAACCAATATATAAATGTGGCCCCCAGGATAATCCGGCTAATTATCGCTTAATCACACTTACAGACGTAGATGCAAAAAAATTGCGCCTGTTGGACGAATTAGAGGCTTGGGCCACAAAAGAGGAGCCGATTCCTAACTTTCAAACTGGGTTTAGAAAGGGTGAATCAACCCATACTAATTTGAGCCAAAACTAGGATGCAAAGATTATATGTTTGTTTTATTGATTTAAAAGCCGCTTTTGATTCTGTGCCGCGAAATACTCTTTGGTGGAAATTAAGGAATTGGGGTATATTGGAAACACTACTAAAAATGATTATACTTTTATACTCCAACACATTGGGTGCAGATCAAAATTGGCGATGGAAACATATGACCCGTCGTTTGGCTACTAATGTCGGATTGAAACAAGGCTGTGTCTTAGCCCCTAGTCTTTTTAAGCTTTTTATGGCTGATCTGCAAGCTCATTTTAAAAACATTATTTCACATTCGCCCGCGATTTATGGTAAAGAGATTAAATATCTGCAATATGCAGACGATACCATCTTAAGGAGCCAAACAGTTGGTTAATCGATTCTTTTATTTCTTATGTCATATAAAATGGACTAAATAAATATAAAAAAAGACAAATATAATGACTATGGGAAAAGGGAAACCGAGGGTTAAAGAGTGGAATATCAACGGCCTGGTAATTGAAAATGTAATATAAATATCTTGGGATTACTTTTGATGACTGGTTGATATTTAGGCAGCATTTTAATAATCTTGAAGCCAGGGGTTGCTCTCTCGCATTTGCTTTTAGAAAATTAAGAGACAAATTATCATGCCCTAACTATGAACATCTAATGAAGGTGATGAGAGCAAAGTTAATTCCATCTTTGGACTATTGCTTCATCATCTTTAGGGGCAAAGACACAAAATTGCTCGACGATATAGAAATTAGGACATATAAAACTGTTTTTAAGATACCTAAATATATCAGTCGTGCCAATATAAGATTGGAATTTGGATTGAAGAACCAATTTCTGGCGCGCCAATCTGCATTTTTCAAGTCCTTATTATCATTAGTCCGTTCAGAGGAAGAATCTTTAGCAAAGCCGTGTTGGCTCGAAATTTCAGAAGGTGAATATTCGAAAAATTGGCAGCTGTACTTAAATGAATGCTTATGTAATTTTGATTGCTCAAAATTAGAAGAGGAAATGAGGAGTAGAATAGTTTTTAAGAAAGAAATGAATCAAACGGCCGCATTACTAACGACTATAGTGGATAAGGAGGACTTCAGGAGAAAAAAAAAATTGGGGTCAATTGCCAATTTTTTTGGTAGGTTGTCGCCCCAACCCTGTCATATCATTTAAGATCTTTGATTAAGAATAAATTTATACACTTGAGGTTGGGAAGATATCTGACAAAGGATGGAATTCCAAAATGGGAGAATCAATGGTCAGAGTATTTGCAGGCTTTGTGGGCTAAGTGAGGAAACAATAATTCATATTGTAACTTTATGCCCAGCATTGGCAGATGCTCGGAAGTCTATCCTAAAACAGATTTTCAATGAACTAGGAGTTAGAACATGTAGGAATGCAATTATTACTTGTTTGAGTGGGGTCAATATTAAACTTATTTATCTTTTTGTTAAGTTTATTATTGTAGAAAAGAAATTCAAAAGAGTTGATGGACTAAGTAAATGTATTTCGAGATACAATATCTAAGGAATATAACTGGAGAACTGTTTGAAGTATAATGATATACCAGCTTAAGGACCTAGTAGCACAATCCAATCTTGTGACGCACATTGCACTTTATTATTGCTTGCAAATGGAACACAGCTAAACATTTGTATTTATAATACTTATTGCTAACACATGTCTCTTTAGTTAAATGCTGCTATAATAGTTATTGCTGCTAGCATAAGGCACTTTAGCAAGTATAATGCAATTTAATTATTTTTATGTAATGTTTTAATATTTTATCGAAATGTCATTTATCATCTCATTACTGGTGGATCATTTTTAGGATGTTAATAGCTTTGTGTATATTTGTTTGTTTGTTTTTTGGTTCTCTTCTCTCGATTGTAATGATTTTAATTAATCAACAAATAAATTCTACTACTACTGAAGTCAAACAAAACTTTCTAATCAGAACAGTCCTGGATACACCCATCAGGGTCCACCAGCATCATAGTCTGCCAACACCGTTCCTCCTTGCGCAGCAGAGTTAAGTGTTTTTTTTCCTCACCACCCTTTATGGTGTTATTCCTGTCACATTTAATGGCTATAGTCATATTGTGCGCTGTATGCACTGCCTTATGCGGATAATACACTTTTACTGGGTTTATTTTGACTGGATTGTGAGCTGTGATTGCTGCAGTCACTACAACTGGGCTTTACTGCCCCTTTCCAGTGCATTTCCTGAGGCGGTGCGACGCTTGTCTCCCTGCTTTCAACAGGTGAGGGTCCGCCAATCCGCCCATGCAACGCATTGTTTTTGGTTGTGGGACGAGTGCTGCGTCCCGATTTGGGAACCGCGGGAGCATTCTCGGCCCCAAGTGCCTCGACTTGTGCATCCACATTCCTCCAACCGTCAGGGGGCGTGCGAGGCATTTGCTACAGCGCGCGCATTCAATCCCTGAAGGGCTTGTGCGGCGCGCCTTAGACGCAGTGTTAGACCTGACACCCTTGGCGTGGTTTTCCCCCATCTTTTTGCCTCTGCCTCCTGTATTTTTGATGCTGTGCTGGATTTAGTTTTTGCTGGTTAGCTGCTTTGGACACTCTGCCACCGCTGATCAGTGCCAGAGTGTAAGAGCTCCCTATGTAAATTGTCATATTGATTGGGTGTACCCGATTGGCATATTTGTATCACCATGAAGTCCCTAGTAAAGTGCAGTGTGTGCGCCAGGGCTGGTGATGACAGATGCTACTAGTGGGCCTGCAGCGCAGATTGCGCCACCCACATAAGTAGCCCTAAAATGGTGTCTCAGGCCTGCCAGCGTAATGCCTGTGTGCATTCAGTGGACTGCCATGTCTGCCTAGCCAGTGTCCCCACTGGCTGGGCCTAACCCTTCCCTGTCTGTGCACATCAGTCACCCCTATGGAAGGCTCAAGGTACCCCCCCTGGGCAGGGTGCAGTGCATGGGTATGGTAGAGCATGTACTAGTGCAGATAACATGCTCTGGTAGTGAGCAGCAGCCATTTTGTGTGCTCACTGCTGCAAGGTTATCTTTCTCCATAGATTAACATGGGGGAGGCTGGTCCCAATGGATACCAGCCTATCTTCCCATAGGAACAAGATGGGACATAAGTGATTGATATCCCTGAACTCAGAATTTAATAACACATCTTTTAGGAAAGGTTGTTTTTAAATTCTGTGTTTGAGAATAGTACTTTTAGAAAGTGGCTGTTCTCTTGTCTAACCTTTGTGTGCCTGGGACTGTTTGTGGATTGACTGTTTGGTTTGAGGGTCACAGGGGCTGCAGAGCCCCCAGGAGGTTGTCTGAGTCAGCCCGTGGATGAAAGGCTGCATCTGCTGCCAAGGAAGTGGGAGGAGCTAGCACCTGGGAGTGACTAGGGATGTGCCTGCCTGACCACAATGCTGGCTCCACCTCCCGATGGGCGACTGTCACCTCTGTCCCTGATACTGAAAGAAAGAAGGAAGCCAGGAAACCCCCAGTGCCTCAGCAACACCCAGAACTGGTTTAGACCGGGCTCAGGGCCCACTTGCACAAAGACTTCAAAGACTTTCAGGGGTATAAGAGAAGGACCCCTGACAACAGAAAATTAGATTCTACAATCAAGAGGAACCTCTGCTGGAAGAAGGACTGCTGAAGAACTGAAGAAAGATTGCCTTGCTGTGTGCTCCAAGGGCTGACCTGTTCTGCTGACCAACTGAAGCTGAGGAGAAGAGGGACTTTGCTGTGTGCTGTGCCCCTGCTTACTTGAACTAAAGAGACTTTGCTGTGTGCTGTGTCTTCAACTTGAATCTCCAAGGGCCGAGAAGAGCTGGCCCCCTGTTTTGCAATCCAGGGACTTAAAGGTTGCCCAAGGACTACAAAACTCTGCTGTGCCCCCTGAAGCTGCTGTGTGCTGAAGAGATCGTGAACACTGTTTGGTTGTGTATCGCGCTGGCTGCTCTCTAACCAGAGTAAGAGTGCCGCGCTGACCACGCCTGCCGTGTTGCAGAGATCGACGTGTTCATCGACAAGTGTTGGGAGGTTTGTGGGCCTTCCCAGTGCAGGACGCACTAAAATCAACTGTGTGCCGCTTCACCATCACGGTCCGGGGTCAATAAACACCCGCCAAAGTGCCCCGTACCTTGCCGGTACCGACGCTGCAAAGATCGAGCCCGCTGCTCTCTGATTGGGCGAGAGGGCCGAGCCCCCTCACCATCGCTGCGACGGGATTGGCCCGTGCGCCGTAGCGTCATCGACGAGGCCGTGCTGTGGTTGGTTGACGGCCCCGCCTCATCAGAGACTGGTCCCGGGAGCCGCACTGCCATTGGCTGACTCCCGGGTAAACAAGGAGGCTCGTCGCAAGTGCCGCGACGCGATTGGCTGGTCCGGAGAAGCCTGAGGAGAAGAGCCGCGGCCGCAGCGAGAAGGAGACCCGTCCTCGAGACCCGTCCTAGAGACCCGTCCTAGAGACCCGTCCTAGAGACCCGTCCTAGAGACCCGTCCTCGCCGCGGGAGCAACGCGAATGCTGGCGGCCCCTGGCCTGTGTCCCGAAGAGCTGTGCTAGCTCCCCGCCGCTCCTTGGAAGTGCAGAGAGCGGGCGGAGAGCCGCAGGGACCGGCCGGGGCTGGGAGTCAGTCCGTTCTGATCGGCGCGGTGCGCCCGAAGCTCTTGGTGAGGCGCGCTCGCATGGTGTGGGCCCGGTAGAGTGAAGGGCTGATTTTAAAAATAAATCACACCTTGCCATTATTTGAACATTGCATATTGAGGGCATTTTAGGAGCAGTATCATTTCTACTGATGCTAGAGACTTGAGACTATTTTTCTTTATTGATAAGAACTTCCTACTCACGTGCAACCATTAAGATTAAGTGCAACATTTTCCTAAGAAAGTAATTATCGTACATTGTTGATTTTTACTGCTGCAAATAGATAGATATATTTTTATAAATATACTTACCTGTGTGGTCTCAGTTTGTGGGGGATCATTGTGTGTGTTAAGTGCATTTATTATACACATTGCCTTGGGGATAAGCCTGCCTGCTCGCGCCAAGCTACCTAGAGGTGGAGCAGGGGTTATCTACTGTGTGTATTCCTTCACCCTGACTAGAAGCAAGGGTCCCTACTTGGTCTATGGTACTTACCTCTGCCAATTAGAGACCCCCCAGAACTAAAATGCAGTTTCTGGCTTGAGGAGAATGGCGTTCGGTGTATTTACTGCAATCGGACTGCCAGCATTTTAACCCCTTCCACACTCATGACGAGCTGGGCTCGTCATGGCGTAGCCTCCTCGCACGCTGATGCCGAGCCCAGCTCGTCATGAATAATGGACTTTCAAATAATTCAGCACCGGAGGAAAATATCAATAGCAGTGATGGTGTTACAACTAATCTGCGTTTCTAATTCCACGCTCCACCTGGCACTGTGTGGTGGAGTCTGTGTTTCCTATCTCCTAGGCCCTTTTGAGTCCTGTATATAGCGTTTCCAATGCTTAGTGGGCACTTTGATCCAAGGCCAGTTTTCTTTCTGCTAGCTTGTATCTTCTGAAGCCCCCAGAGACAGGTGCCCAGGGTTCGCTCTTAGTTTAAAAATTCCACGTTTTTCACCCATTCACTCAGGGTGACACCCAGCCCTTCATAGACTGGCGCTTCCCCGGTCAAGTCGGACAACCAGACCTTGCTCATTTCTCAACTCAATTGGGCCGCTGAGTTTTTTCTGCCTGTCATCATGGAATTTGAATACGATGACGACTCCCAGGGAGGGGATAATGCCCTGACCGACCTCCAATGGGACGATGAGTTTTATGAAGCAGTGGACGCTTCCATTTACAGAGCAGTGGGACAGGCTATGGCCAGACTTGAAGAAAGGCTCATGCAAAAAATATACCATGCGCTGGCGCTCCTTGCAAGCCTACCTGTGGTCCCCCGCCTCCCGTGGCACCTACTTCCTCCATGGCAGTTGTGGACTCCTTCCCCCCCCACCAGCCAAACGCTCACGGGCCACTACACACCACACCTTCGGCGGATGCATCGGACATGTTTGATCCGGACGAGATCGTACACCCACGCTCTTCTGACTGGGCTCCAGCGGATAATGTGGCGTTGTACATGGCTATGCGCATCAGGAAGCCACTGGAGAAAGCAGAACGTAACTGCCTTCGGGCAGAGTGCCCTCGTCCGTCCTTAGACCGAGAAGTCACCTGACACCAGAGATCGAAGCCTGCATGGCGACCTTCCTCCAGAAATTCATTCATGACCCCAAGAAGGGGATTGACAGATCCTGGCAAGCCGGTCAGGATAAGCTCCTAGATTTGCTGGGCCCACCAACAAAAATTATCCACATGACCATTCCAGATGAGCTCAGAGAGCTATTGTGTTCCTCAGCAATGCGAACTGTGCTATATCTACAGAGCGTCGCCGCTCTCTGCTCATTAAAGTGGATCTCAAGCCGGGGGAACTTGCGGATTCCGAAACCGGTGCTTAAGGAGGTCTTTTTGGCAATCCATTTGTCAAATAATTGGGAAAATTTGTCAACACATTCACATCCCTCAACAAGGTGCAGACCACAATTAAAGTTTTTCCCTGGGTTTTCCGTGGGGCCGATCGAGGAAGGGGCCTCTCGACCGGCCATGGTGCCTACAACCAGCCTAGAGGGCATGGCTCCAACAATGGCCAGAGTCAGGACCAGACCCGCTTTAGCAACTTTTATCCCACAAGAGGGAGACTCGGTAAGGGACAAGGCTATCTAGGAGCTGCATACTCTTCCACCGGTGAGTGTCCTCCCTTCTTAACGCTTAAGTCTTGCATGGACTTCTGTCGCTACCAGTGGCCCAGCACTTATATGTCTTTTGGGAAACAATTAAAAACATTCTTGTTCTAAGCTCGCCTCTTCATAATACAGCACTCTCTCTGTTGCCTCGTTTCTGGATTCCCACTGGTAAAGCGCTGAGATGCCCCTGGGTGAGTCATGCGCTATATAAGAATCCATAACATAACAACATAACAGGGGACCAGTTGGTTTTGCAAACAATCAGGTCTTCCACATAGAGTTTCTAGGGGACCCCTTCCAGCGCACTAGACCCCATCCTAACCAGTTTTCCCAACAGGATTCCACTTTGGTAGAAGAGGTTTCCTAGCTCCTTTCCAAAATTAGCAGTAGTCCCCTCGGTGCCTCATTCACGGGGTTGTGTCAGCAAACGGTTTCTAGTGGACAAGACCAATGGGTGCCAACGCCCTGTGATCAACCCTGCCGACTGGTTGGTTTGCCTAGACTTAAAGGACGCCTACCTGGTAATTCCGATCTTTCCACCCCTCAGACGCTTCCTCCAGTTCACTTGGCGAGGTCAAACGTTCGAGTTCACCACCCTCCCGTTCGGCCTGTCTTCCACCCCTTGGTGTTTTACCAAGGTTCGAAAGCCAGTAGTGGAGTGGTTGAGAGCTCAGAGCATTCAAATGATTGTCTAGCTCGACAATCTTCTTCTTATGGATTTTTGCCCTTGTCATCATCATCTCCAGATGATAGTAATTCCTCCAGAGTCTGGGGTTTGTCATCAACAAAGCGAAATCTATGCTCTCTCCCTCACAATGTCCAACATTCCTGGGTTTCGGGATCGACTCAAGGTCCTCTACTCAGTCGTCTAATTCGGAAGGTCACAAAGATCCGCCACGAGTTGCAACAGACCCTGGTGAAGAGTCAAGTATCCCTCAGCGATCTAGCTCGGTTAGTGGGACTACTTTCCGCCTCTATCAAGGCGATTCTCAGGTCCACTACACTGTTGCGCGTTACAAAGACTTAAAGCGCTATACCTGCGGAAGGGGTGCCCTTACTCCCACAAGGTATCCCTGTCATGGAAGCATGGGAAGAGATCCAGTGGTGGCTCCAACACATGTAAGCCTGGAACAGTCGAGATCTTTGGTTCAGCTCCAGACTTAGTTATCGAGTCAGACACCAGCACTCTGGGTTGGGGAGCCACGTGCAGCGATTTTTCTATGAGAGGGTTGTGGTCTCCAGACGAACACAGATTACATATAAACTGTCTAGAACTCCTGGCAGGTTCCTTTGCAGTGCTTTGTTGGACCAGGGAGTCCATCCAGTCCTCGGTTCTTCTGAAGATGGACAACATCTCGCTGGTCCGCTACATCAATGATTTAGGGGGAACGAGGTCCAAAGCCCTATCCGATTTGGCCACCAGCTTCTGGCAGTACTGACACTTTTATGAATAGAGTGTCAACATTACTATAAACACCCTACGAACAAAACCAGTGCGTGATTGGAATTATTTCCAGAACAAAACAGATGAAGCAAATCTTGCATAGACAAAACCTGCTGCACCAGCTTCTAGCAGTACTGCCTGGAACACCACGTGTTTGACAGCGGAGTATCTTCTGGGTAGAAAAATTTGGTGGTGGAGTTTCAGTCCCACAACTTCAGGGATTCCAGCCTGTGGAAATTGGACACGGGTGTCTCATCGGTGATCGACCTTTGGGGGTCCTTTCAAATCTACCGGTTTGCCTCAAGGCTCGACCACCAACTGCCCTGGTTTTGCAGCTTGAGGCAGGAGCCCCTGGCAGGGTCCACGGATGCCTTCCTCCAGGACTGGAACCTAGAGATGGAGTATACGTTCCCTCCCTTTGCGATGCTCACAAGAGTCACAGCGCAGGTCCGGAGGCAGGGAGCGAAATTGGTAGTTCTCTCCCCCCTGTGGAGATCTCCAGTGTGGCTTCTAGTTCTTCTGGAACTTTCCTGGGATTCTCCAATCCTGCTCCCCCTTCTGCCGCATCTTCTTCTCAACCCGACCATGTTCCCCATCCTCTAGTTATGCAGAACTCTTTAAGACTTGTGGCATGGAGGATTACCGGAAACAATGGGAAGTCCATGGCTTTTCGGCTAAAGCTGAGAAACTCATGTCTAAGGTGTGGGCAGACAGTACTGTCAAACGCTATAGATCCACTTCAGGCAGATGGTCCCGTGGGTGTCTGCGACGGGGTACCAATCCCTTGGACGCAGATCTAGTATACGTCCTGAATTTCTTGGCCCATTTGGCGTCCAGTGGCCTGGCATACAGATCTATCAACACCTTTCTTTCCGCCATCTCTGCTGGGCATGTGCCCCTTAATTCCCCTATTGTGAGAGCATCCTCTTGTCTGCAAGCTTCTCTGGAGCATTCAGCTTTCCTTGCCCCCTGAGCCTCGTTATTAGGCTCTTTGGGATGTGAACCAGGTTTTTAGCTTTTTTTAGTTTACCCTCCGTGCTCCATGTCCAAATGTCATTTTATAAAGTATTGCAAGATCGCCAAGCCCTTTGCTAACCTGATTAATTAATTTAGAGAGGTGCCCGTTACCACTGCTAGCTAGTGCTAAAGTGCTTGTGCGATCTCCTTTAAACATCATGAAATTGGATTACACCCAACTGGCACATTTAACTTACTTGTAAGTCCCTAGTAAAGTGTTACTACATGTACCCAGGGCCGGTAAATTAAATGTCACTACCGTGCCTGCAGCACTTATTTACCCACCCACTTATGTAGCCCTATAAACTTGTATCAGGACTTCCATTGCAGTCAGTGTGCAGTTTTAATCTGTCATTTAACCTAGCAAAATAAACCTTTCACCTTGCCTAAACCTTCCTTTTTAATACATAAGAAGCCTCCAAGGTACACCCTGAAAAGCCTGTTGGGTACAAACAATTGGACATCATTCATTGTTCACTGCAAAGCCTACCTCTCCCGCAGGATAACATTTAGTTATCATATTATATTTAATGAGATATAACTTTAAATTGGGAGCAAGTAGGAATGTAGAATTTGGGGTCCAAAGAATTGTAATTTAAAACCTTTAATAGTAATGTCAAAATTCAGAAAATGGCACTTTTAGATAGTTGGCATTTAAGTTAACCAACCTTTTGGTGCCTGCAGCCTGTATCCTGAAATCACATGACTAGTTGAAGCTGACTGCTAGTCTGACTATTTCTCCCAGACAGTGAAACAATGGGGGAATAAGTATTGGCAGGATGGGCCATCTGAGACTTAATGGGTGGGGGGGGGGGGGGGGGGGGGGGTCACCTACCACACTTGCAAATCACAAAGCCTCTGCCTGAGCTCACTGAAAGGGCTTGAAAAATGTATTTTGTGGCAAGCTAACCCCCCCTCAACCAATACCCCAATTTCCAACAATACTATCTATTTCTTACTGACCTATAATTCTCAAAGATATACAAATCTTCAGAGAACCTTGTTAGTAGGCTTAATTAGTCTGGCCAAAGATATCTCCCTTTAATCAGGGTCCGACTGGGTGTGGAATACATAGGAAAACAAGGCTAGTGGAGAACCTCACTAGAAGTAAAATCTTGAGTGCTCTTCTCTCGCTTAATGTGGAGAAAACTGTCAATAGTGTAAGTTGGAAATTTAAATGAATTTAAAAAAGCAAGTCTGATAAAAAGGCGTATATTGACCCTAGGTCTTCTTTGATTGCAGCCAATTAATTATGCGAGACTAGACGGGGGGGGGGGGGGGGGGGGGAACAACCATGAAACAATCCCAACGCATCCAACTCACAAGGAGAGAAGAGAGGATGTCCCTTATTCCCACCTATTTTCTCTTGCCATGGAGGCAGTCATTCATAGGAACAACAATAACCAAGCATTGTACGGAATGAACACTACAAGGAGAACGAGCAAAATCACATTCTTTGCCAAAAACATGTACTTTTTAACAAACCTGAACGTGTCCATCCCATCTGTCCAAGAGGAATTGGAGACCTTATAGTGCGTCAGGATTTAAAATCAACTGTAATAAATTCACCTAGTGTGGAACAGCAGACCCAACTTAGAATGCAAGGTACTAATTACAAAATGAAGGCTTCTCACATACAGATGACGCAATGATGTACATGCTAGGGACATGGCTGCTTTGTTAGAGGGGAAAGCTTTTACAACTAACTCTTTACAATGCAATGCCTTTATCATGCTGGTAACTACCAGTCCAGTAAGTATTTGTACAAACCTTTACTACACAGCTAAGTATTTTTTGCTATTAAATAACATACGTAAAAAAAAAGTTGGGGGTGGGTAGAGGTAAGGAGGCAAGGCTCATTTTAGTGTTCAAGGGTGGGTAATGGGAAGCAAGACTAATTTTAGGCCGAGTAGTAGCGAAGGGAGATTAAGAGAAAAATGAACAACAACATGGGGATATATTTATTTATATTAATTAACCAGTGGCAGTCACCACTGGGTAGTTCTAGTTAGGTCAGCGTTTTCCCAATGTATTTTTTCACCATGAGAAATGGGGTTCACAGGGAGAATACTGGCTTGGGTTTCCAATAACTCCTCCGTTGTGGGGAGGGAGGGGGTTAGTGCTTACGTGTGGTTGGACGTAGCCCTGCAGGCAACTACCACACTGCGTAAGGCCTTTGGCATGGTGTTGCTCGACTGCGAGGGGCTGCCCGCAAGGGCCAACAGAAGGTCATGCTGAGCAAACGAATGAAAAAAAACACGGAAATTCACCAGTTATGTTAACAGGACTAACAATCAGTTATGCCCCCATGCACTGCTATTAACCTCACACAATACACTCAGTACATGTCTATCACAATTTATGGCATCAATAATGATATCTCAAATAACATCATGGAGTGCAGCAATGACATCATCCAAGCTACTTTTGTACACATTACTCTAGTATTGCTTTAGAGGTTTTAAAGCAAGTACCTAATAGCCCAAAATAAGAAAGCATCCTTAATGCAATCACACATACAACCCCCTTAGGTGCAGCAAGCTTGAGTTATGTAAAACATTGACCCTATACCATTCACTTCCTGGGTAGCAGAGTTCATATTAACAAGTCAATTTAACACAGATGGGTAACCCCCTACTGCACCTGGTGTTCAATTTGTGTACAACTATTCAGAGAAAAACAAGTTCCAGATAATAAACTTCTGTTACGTAACTAATTCCCTACTATGGGCAGCCTTTACCTGTATCTAAACCTTCACAGTCGCCAAGCCTACAGTGAGGAATCAAGTGGATACAAGTAGAAAAGTAGGTATTTTTTTTTAAATATATTTTTATTGAGAGTTCATAAACACATAATAAACATTGCACGACACATTAGCAGCAGAATTAATACAGTACGGAGTAAAGTGCGTGTGCATAAACAGAGAAAGACATTGCATGGCGCATTAACAGTTTAGTTAATATAAAAAAAGAATTATTATTATTATTATTATGTTCTTATATAGCGCCAGATTCGACCCCCGAAGGGGTATCTCCGCGCTTGCCTTGGGAACCCGTCCTGGCTTTTCCCTATGATAGCCCCTACAGGGCATCCCCAAGGTGAAAGCCAGGCATCCCGCCGCGGGGGGGCCGTTGTGGAGAATAAGCAAGCTTAATGCCCAGAGTGTGAACCCATGATTAGGTCAGGCACCGAAGCGAGAATTATCGAGTCCATGGACATTTGAGCTCAAGACCCTGCCGCGTTGGGAATTGAACCCTGGTCCCGGGTGTGACCTCTGCTTCAGGGTCTGCCTGCTCTAACCAGTGAGCCACACTTCTCCAATAATCAGAAACCAAACCCAACCCAACTTACACTAACTTCATTTAAATACAGAAACGTGTTCAGATTTCAACAGTTTAAAACGTACTCATAAAGTGCAGTGTGCATAGTGCTAATGTAATAGCGAAACAGCAGACTAATATCAGAAGAAGTGGTTAAAAATTGATATCCAAGAGAGTCAGACTAGGATTCAAACACACTCCAGTATTTATAGTCTTTCCTAAGGGCCCCTGATCTTAGTGCGTATTTTCTTTCCCTACCCTGAATCCGTAATAGTTTTGCCTTCCATGCTTGTAGGGCTGGTACTATCTCGGATTTCCAGGACTGCAAAATAAGTGATTTAGCTATTAAAGATGCTATAAATAATGACTCGTCGTATGGAGTGTGGCTCGGGGAGCAACCTAGGACTGAAGTTAACTCATTGATAGAAACACGCAACTCTTGAGGCGGAATCCGGGAGCCAAGGGCTTACATTTATTTAAAATGGTCTTCACTGTGATTTACTGCATTTTAGCAACTATTTTAAAATTACTTCGAAAGGTGTGATTTGGACACATCTTTTCAAAAAAGCTAATTCACCTACCCCGAACCTCCTTGCAATCCTCCAGAGTTCACGCGCTCCTTGGTGGCCGACTTGGGGTCTCCTGGACCGCGGGACGAGGCAAGCAAACAGGTTTTGCACAGGCGCCATCTTGGGGAAGGATCGGTCGGCGCTCTAGTGTTCCGGCGATTTAGGCCCTCACACTACAAAATGCCCCCTCCTCGCCGGGCGCGCAGCGGGCGCGACGATGGCGCGCCGGAGGCGCGCCAGAGGTAAGCCTGTCTGCGCCCGTCCGCGCCATGACAGGCCCAGGGCTCGGCACCATTGACTCTCCCTACCATAATAGGTTATCTTACTCCAGAGAACTCCTGGGACTGGGTAAGAGTGGTCTGCTCAATTCAGACACTCTGTTCATCACCACCCCCTTTTGTAAATCGATTTTGGCCACTATAGGTGTGGCAGGGTATACTCAGACATGAGTCCCTTTCTCACTGCTCCATCAGGATTCAAGCAAGCCGGGCCGAAGAGGCTGAAATGCCAGAAACCGGTCCCCGGTAGCTTGTCTCCTTTCTGGTAAAGAATTGGCTTGGTAGTTTAGTCTGCCCTGTTCCCATGATGCACTGGGCCAGGGACAGACTGATTTGCATATAGCCAGGTTCTGAGCTGGGATGGAGCAGTGAGATAAATAACGGTGATGGATCAAGCCCTGATCTTTGGACTGGGTAAGAGTGGTCTGCTCAATTCAGACACTCTGTTCATCACCACCCCCTTTTGTAAATCGATTTTGGCCACTATAGGTGTGGCAGGGTATACTCAGACATGAGTCCCTTTCTCACTGCTCCATCAGGATTCAAGCAAGCCGGGCCGAAGAGGCTGAAATGCCAGAAACCGGTCCCCGGTAGCTTGTCTCCTTTCTGGTAAAGAATTGGCTTGGTAGTTTAGTCTGCCCTGTTCCCATGATGCACTGGGCCAGGGACAGACTGATTTGCATATAGCCAGGTTCTGAGCTGGGATGGAGCAGTGAGATAAATAACGGTGATGGATCAAGCCCTGATCTTTGGACTGGGTAAGAGTGGTCTGCTCAATTCAGACACTCTGTTCATCACCACCCCCTTTTGTAAATCGATTTTGGCCACTATAGGTGTGGCAGGGTATACTCAGACATGAGTCCCTTTCTCACTGCTCCATCAGGATTCAAGCAAGCCGGGCCGAAGAGGCTGAAATGCCAGAAACCGGTCCCCGGTAGCTTGTCTCCTTTCTGGTAAAGAATTGGCTTGGTAGTTTAGTCTGCCCTGTTCCCATGATGCACTGGGCCAGGGACAGACTGATTTGCATATAGCCAGGTTCTGAGCTGGGATGGAGCAGTGAGATAAATAACGGTGATGGATCAAGCCCTGATCTTTGGACTGGGTAAGAGTGGTCTGCTCAATTCAGACACTCTGTTCATCACCACCCCCTTTTGTAAATCGATTTTGGCCACTATAGGTGTGGCAGGGTATACTCAGACATGAGTCCCTTTCTCACTGCTCCATCAGGATTCAAGCAAGCCGGGCCGAAGAGGCTGAAATGCCAGAAACCGGTCCCCGGTAGCTTGTCTCCTTTCTGGTAAAGAATTGGCTTGGTAGTTTAGTCTGCCCTGTTCCCATGATGCACTGGGCCAGGGACAGACTGATTTGCATATAGCCAGGTTCTGAGCTGGGATGGAGCAGTGAGATAAATAACGGTGATGGATCAAGCCCTGATCTTTGGACTGGGTAAGAGTGGTCTGCTCAATTCAGACACTCTGTTCATCACCACCCCCTTTTGTAAATCGATTTTGGCCACTATAGGTGTGGCAGGGTATACTCAGACATGAGTCCCTTTCTCACTGCTCCATCAGGATTCAAGCAAGCCGGGCCGAAGAGGCTGAAATGCCAGAAACCGGTCCCCGGTAGCTTGTCTCCTTTCTGGTAAAGAATTGGCTTGGTAGTTTAGTCTGCCCTGTTCCCATGATGCACTGGGCCAGGGACAGACTGATTTGCATATAGCCAGGTTCTGAGCTGGGATGGAGCAGTGAGATAAATAACGGTGATGGATCAAGCCCTGATCTTTGGACTGGGTAAGAGTGGTCTGCTCAATTCAGACACTCTGTTCATCACCACCCCCTTTTGTAAATCGATTTTGGCCACTATAGGTGTGGCAGGGTATACTCAGACATGAGTCCCTTTCTCACTGCTCCATCAGGATTCAAGCAAGCCGGGCCGAAGAGGCTGAAATGCCAGAAACCGGTCCCCGGTAGCTTGTCTCCTTTCTGGTAAAGAATTGGCTTGGTAGTTTAGTCTGCCCTGTTCCCATGATGCACTGGGCCAGGGACAGACTGATTTGCATATAGCCAGGTTCTGAGCTGGGATGGAGCAGTGAGATAAATAACGGTGATGGATCAAGCCCTGATCTTTGGACTGGGTAAGAGTGGTCTGCTCAATTCAGACACTCTGTTCATCACCACCCCCTTTTGTAAATCGATTTTGGCCACTATAGGTGTGGCAGGGTATACTCAGACATGAGTCCCTTTCTCACTGCTCCATCAGGATTCAAGCAAGCCGGGCCGAAGAGGCTGAAATGCCAGAAACCGGTCCCCGGTAGCTTGTCTCCTTTCTGGTAAAGAATTGGCTTGGTAGTTTAGTCTGCCCTGTTCCCATGATGCACTGGGCCAGGGACAGACTGATTTGCATATAGCCAGGTTCTGAGCTGGGATGGAGCAGTGAGATAAATAACGGTGATGGATCAAGCCCTGATCTTTGGACTGGGTAAGAGTGGTCTGCTCAATTCAGACACTCTGTTCATCACCACCCCCTTTTGTAAATCGATTTTGGCCACTATAGGTGTGGCAGGGTATACTCAGACATGAGTCCCTTTCTCACTGCTCCATCAGGATTCAAGCAAGCCGGGCCGAAGAGGCTGAAATGCCAGAAACCGGTCCCCGGTAGCTTGTCTCCTTTCTGGTAAAGAATTGGCTTGGTAGTTTAGTCTGCCCTGTTCCCATGATGCACTGGGCCAGGGACAGACTGATTTGCATATAGCCAGGTTCTGAGCTGGGATGGAGCAGTGAGATAAATAACGGTGATGGATCAAGCCCTGATCTTTGGACTGGGTAAGAGTGGTCTGCTCAATTCAGACACTCTGTTCATCACCACCCCCTTTTGTAAATCGATTTTGGCCACTATAGGTGTGGCAGGGTATACTCAGACATGAGTCCCTTTCTCACTGCTCCATCAGGATTCAAGCAAGCCGGGCCGAAGAGGCTGAAATGCCAGAAACCGGTCCCCGGTAGCTTGTCTCCTTTCTGGTAAAGAATTGGCTTGGTAGTTTAGTCTGCCCTGTTCCCATGATGCACTGGGCCAGGGACAGACTGATTTGCATATAGCCAGGTTCTGAGCTGGGATGGAGCAGTGAGATAAATAACGGTGATGGATCAAGCCCTGATCTTTGGACTGGGTAAGAGTGGTCTGCTCAATTCAGACACTCTGTTCATCACCACCCCCTTTTGTAAATTGGCTCGGGGAGCAACCTAGGACTGAAGTTAACTCATTGATAGAAACACGCGACTCTTGAGGCGGAATCCGGGAGCCAAGGGCTTACATTTATTTAAAATGGTCTTCACTGTGATTTACTGCATTTTAGCAACTATTTTAAAATTACTTCGAAAGGTGTGATTTGGACACATCTTTTCAAAAAAGCTAATTCACCTACCCCGAACCTCCTTGCAATCCTCCAGAGTTCACGCGCTCCTTGGTGGCCGACTTGGGGTCTCCTGGACCGCGGGACGAGGCAAGCAAACAGGTTTTGCACAGGCGCCATCTTGGGGAAGGATCGGTCGGCGCTCTAGGGTTCCGGCGATTTAGGCCCTCACACTACAAAATGCCCCCTCCTCGCCGGGCGCGCAGCGGGCGCGACGATGGCGCGCCGGAGGCGCGCCAGAGGTAAGCCTGTCTGCGCCCGTCCGCGCCATGACAGGCCCAGGGCTCGGCACCATTGACTCTCCCTACCATAATAGGTTATCTTACTCCAGAGAACTCCTGGGCCAATTGAACCAGCCCCACCGGTCCCTCTGCGCCCACTCTATTAGACTTGATAGCCCTTGCAACCATTGTCTCCATTGCCCATTCAAACTTACCCCTTCTAAGACCGGCCACTCTGCCTAGACTGTCATCAACATGGCCTTGGTAAACTGCTGATCTTTGCCTAAACATGCTAAGGAAATCCATATGCTTTTAGAGGAGCTACAATTGGAGATTCTATTTCTCACAGAAACATGGCTCTCACCAGATTCCGACTCGGACATTGTTCAAGCGTTGCCTCAAGGCTTCCTCATCCAACACTTGGATCGGGCGAAGGGGAGGAGGGATAGCTATAATTCATAGAGACCATCTCTCGTGTCGGTTCCACGACAGCCCCCTCTCCGACTGCGAAAACGCTAATTTCACCATCCAAATGTCTCCATGTAATTCCCTCTCTGGAGTTCTTATTTATCACCCCCCCAGGGGCCTTGGGACAGTTCTGTAGCTCTCTCCTGGAAACCTCCATGGCTATGGCCAGCACCCTGCCCAATTTCCTGATTTTAGGGGACCTAAATATCCACTTCGACAACAGTAATGACAGCACTGCCTCGGAACTGCTTCTAGACATAGCAATTCATCAACTCCATTTAGGGAACGATCAACCCACGCACACACTTGGGCATCTCCTGGATCCCATCTTTTGTAATATCCTTGACCTCAAAGTGAGAGCACCAATCCCATTACCATGGTCCGACCACCTGCTTATCCCTTTTAGCTGGTGGATCCCAACCACTCCACCCCCCCAAGCAAGCTCCTGGTAGACTCCCACGTCCCTGGGCTAAATTGAACACTGGCAAATGGAAGCATGTCCTCGAGCTCTCTTTGCCTAACTAGGAGGCAGACCCCACAGCAGCGGATGCCAAGCTTTCTTCCTGGATCGAAAATTCCCTTAACACCGTCCTCCCCAAAAAACCCTATCTGAAACCTCGGGAAAAAACCACCTTGCCATGGTTTACCCACGAGGTCCGCCTCCTGAAAAAACTCTGTGAGAGGTCTGAAAGAGTGTGGAGGAAGGACTTTGACCCCAACAGGAAGAGGGACTGCAAACTGGCTATCCTCAATTTCAAAAAAGCCCTTAAAGCTGCGCAAATAGCCTTCTTCGATGAAAAAATTAGAACTGACTCTTGCTCGTCGAGAGAAACCTTTCAAATTGTGAAAAAGCTTTTAAAAACCCCGGAGCCCACATGCACGGGTGACCTCCCGGACAATCATTGCAACGAGTTAGCTACTTTCTTTGATCAAAAGATCCAAAACATCCTGCATCAACTCCCCCCTCTCGATTCCGTGGACCCCTCACATCTGTGTCCGACACAGGCGCAGGACCTCAATATAGGACTAGACATGTTCACCCCTATCAGCGAGGACACCCTGTCTCCCATCTTACAATCACTCAAGAGTGGCTCCCTGCTTGATCCAGCCCCTGTTAAGATCTTAAAACTGATAGCACCTACCATCCTTGCTCCGATGGTGAATGTGATCAATGCCTTGCTAGCAGAGGGAACGGTGCCCCCTAGCTGGAAGAAGGCGGTGGTCAAGGCCCAACTAAAAAAAAACTAACCTTGACCCCCCTAAACCTGACTAACTTCAGGCCGATCTCTCTTCTTCCAAGCATCAGTAAGTTGGCAGAAAAATGTATCAACTGCCAGTTGTCCAACTACCTAGAATCCAATGAACTGCTTAAACCCTCACAGACAGGTTTTCGTCCGGGTCAGGGCACTGAAACCGCGATGGTGGCGGTTGTCGAAGAGGCCAGGAAGATCATTGATGCAGGGGGATCAGTGGCAGTGATCCTCCTGGATCTAAGTGCAGCCTTCGACACAGTCAACCACCATACACTGGTTCAGCGGCTCAGGGACCTTGGTATCTCAGGGCCTGCCCTATCCTGGCTAAGATCTTTTCTACAAAGCCGCTCCTTCAAGGTGGCGGAGGGCAATTACATCTCCAAAGAGACCCCTATACACTGCGGAGTGCCGCAGGGCTCTTCTTTGAGCCCTTCGCTCAACGTGTATATGTCTCCACTCGAAAAAATTGTCACCCCTTATGGAATTAAACTTCTGACATACGCGGATGATATCCAACTTGTAGTATCTCTCAGCCATCAGGAAAATCCCACCATCGATTTGTATTCCTGTCTAGGAGATATAGTCAGATGGATGGACAGGTCCCATTTGAAACTTCTGGTAATGTGTCACCATGAGTACATGGTGTCATCCCCGAGTAATGGGCACTCCTTGGGTTCTTGTAAGACAAGACTCCTGGTTTAGTTTTGCGATTTTTACTCGTTCATTTATTCACATCATCATTGTACTTCATGATAACATTACGCAACTTCAAATCGCTGTTTCAATTATTCCAATTTTTCATGAACACATATATACATCCGGTTGCTCCAATGCATTTCAGGCAAAATGTGCCCTTCATCTGGGAGCTTCTACAAACATAAAGAGAAAGACATAGCGCTAAGCATGTGCTTACGTCCAACATGGAAATTACATAAATTAGTTAAAGAGGCATGCGAGATCACGGTGTGTGACGAGTTAATCGAGGGTGAGATGAGGTGAATTCAAAAAAGGGGGGGGGTGGGGGTTGGAGTAGAGTTTAAAATCACATGCGGGAAAGGTGATGTGACAGGAGGGATCATGCTTGTGAAAAACGTGCAGGTTACTCAGTCTCGGTGGGGGTACGTGAAGGTGTTTTGGTCCGTGAATGATAATCAGGTGGGTTCGCGTTTCTGTGGATAAGCCCATAGATGTGAGCCGAGTGAATATAGTCGTTAATAAAAACGAGTGATCTGCTAACGTGGGTTAGACTTATTCGGTGTGTTGTGATCTTCGGCTTCGGTCGTCGGTGTAGCGGTCTCTGTGCGGAAGTATAGTTACCGGAAGTGGTGTTATGTGTGTGTTTACGGAGTGAACATAAACGACGGGCTGAGAGTATAGGTACTAGTGTCGGCCATATTAGGAGGAGAACTGCCGTGTGAATGTTAAGGGTGTGAAGTGGGGTTAAAAACAAAGGTAGGAACGTTTTGCCCGAAATGCATTGGAGCAACCGGATGTATATATGTGTTCATGAAAAATTGGAATAATTGAAACAGCGATTTGAAGTTGCGTAATGTTATCATGAAGTACAATGATGATGTGAATAAATGAACGAGTAAAAATCGCAAAACTAAACCAGGAGTCTTGTCTTACAAGAACCCAAGGAGTGCCCATTACTCAGGGATGACACCATGTACTCATGGTGACACATTACCAGAATTTATCTAAGATGTGCCTAGGACGGACACGTCACCTGGTGGAGCACCCGACCTACTCAGTTTTCAAAAGAAATCTTCTTCAAGGTGAAAATAAGATTCTCAAGCTGTGCGCCACCCACCCCTTGTTTAGTCATACCCATCTGAAACTTAACAGTGACAAAACGGAGATAATAGTGATGGGCAACCAGTCTCATTTCCGCCCAGAGTCCTCGTGGCCCCCTTGCATGGGCCCGCCCCCAACACCCAAATCCGATATCAAAAGCCTGGGGATTTGGTTGGACCAGGACCTCACCTTGAACACCCAAGCAAGGAAAACGGCTGGAGCCTGTTATGGTCTCCTCCATACCTCCCGTAAGATCCTTCCGCTACTACCCTTTCAGTCGAGGAAGCTCCTAATCCAGGGCCTTATATTGTCCAGATTGGAATACGGAAATGCCCTCTACCTTGGTGCACCAAAGAAAGTGACAGCCAGGCTCCAGGTAGTGCAAAACGCTGCTGCCCGGATTCTGACTGACACCAAGAATCGTTGCTCGGCCAAACCGGCCATCAGAGCACTGCATTGGCTGCCCGTACTGGAAAGAGTGCATTTCAAGGCCCTCTGCCTAACACACAAAATACTCCATGGGAAAGCTCCACCTATCCTCAAAGACCTCATTGTCCCATATACTACTTCAAGAACCCTCCGATCCACGAACCTCCATCTGACCTTGCCGCCCAGGATCAAGAGGACGCGCTCTGGAGGCCGGCGTTTTTCATACAACGCTTCTAAACTGTGGAACTCACTCCCTCTTGACCTACGAGCCCAACCCAACCTCCTTCCCTTCCGGAAACTCTTAAAGACTTGGCTGTACCCGTAACGTCCTTTCTCCTGTTTTCGCCTGTTTCTTCTGTCAGCGCTGGGACGCTTACGGGCAGCCATGCGCTTTAGAAATCCCTAAACATTAAACATCAAATGAAATAATGGCTTTGGTCGTGGTGCAGAGATATTTTTCTATTTCCTTCTAGAATTCCTGTATTTTGGGGCACTCCCAGACGATATGCTTCCAGGTGCCCGTTTCTTCACAACGGAAGAACAATTGTTACTTACCTGTACACAGTATTGGTGTCTTTCATAGATTCACATGCTTGAATATTCCCCATCGTCGGAGTGGGAGTCCCACGGTAAATAAAATAGCATATATATATATATATATATATATATATATATATATATATATATATATATATATATATATATATATATATATATATATATATATATATATATATACACATATATATATACACATATATATATACATACACATACACATATATACGCTCCAAAATCCCAGGAAAATCACTCCTTAAGGAAAGTAGCACACACAGGGGAGGTTCTACAATGATTTAATAGGAGAACCAACAGCAACGACGCGTTTCGCCTTAGGGCTTCGTCAAGTTGTGCAGAGAGCCGAGGCGTGCGCCGATTTAAAAAGACAACATGCAACTCAGTGAAAGCAAGATAGGACTGTGCAGAGATTACATGGCCGCCATATTAGAACGGTGTTAGATACATGTTCTTTACGGACAGTTGCATAACATTACAACATAAATAGATAACCATGTGAAATGCATAAGTCGCGCAATGCAAATAACAATGTCCAATATTATCCGTGGATCAAAGTTGCACAGTCGCATATATATTAATGCAAAGTTAGAAACGATCTTGCCCTGGATGGGATGGGATATTTTAGTGTGAATTCTGATGATAATTTTGTGTAATTTACATATTCTTTTAATGTTTTTTATACTAACGGTATTTGGATGAATTTTGTAATCCATGCTTAACTCAATGAATCTCTATATATATATGCCCATTCAGGGCTTGATAGGAATGTGGTGTGTAACTATACCAATTACATAACAACTTTAGCTATATGCACTGTATAGACTCGTGCAGGGCTTGTACTCTGGGTGGCATTTTGCCGCAATAGCCACCCTCTTTGACCAACTGCTATTTAGCATTATGAGGTGTTTGTAGTTCTAACCACATGCCCATCCAGGGCAAGATCATTTCTAACTTTGCATTAATATATATGCGACTGTGCAACTTTGATCCACGGATAATATTGGACATTGTTATTTGCATTGCGCGATTTATGCATTTCACATGGTTATCTATTTATGTTGTAATGTTATGCAACTGTCCGTAAAGAACATTTATCTAACACCGTTCTAATATGGCGGCCATGTAATCTCTGCACAGTCCTATCTTGCTTTCACTGAGTTGCATGTTGTCTTTTTAAATCGGCGCACGCCTCGGCTCTCTGCACAACTTGACGAAGCCCTAAGGCGAAACGCGTCGTTGCTGTTGGTTCTCCTATTAAATCATTGTAGAACCTCCCCTGTGTGTGCTACTTTCCTTAAGGAGTGATTTTCCTGGGATTTTGGAGCGTATTTAATATTCGGGCACACCCCCGTTTTTGTGTGCACCCACTCGTGTGTGCAACAGGTTGGTGTTCTGAAGATATAGAGATATATATATAGAGATATATATATATATATATATATATATATATATATATATATATATATATATATATATATATATATATATATATATATATATATATATATATATATATATATATATATATATATATATATATATAACCTGAAATATGTACCAGAAAAAGGCAAAACCTGCCTGCACATTTCTACATAGGAATGCATGGGAAAGGAAAAAATCTTATGCAGTCTATCCTTGTCATTATGTTGGTCTAAACTGCAGCCAATCAGGCGACAGCAACTCTCTAGAACCTTCTCCTCAGAGCTCAGCACCTCAGATTTTCTAGCACAAGAGTGACCAAAGAGTCTGTGAGGAGAAGAGAGCCGCTGAGGGGAGGAGGGAGGGTCGCATGTGAATCTATGAAAGACACCAATACTGGAGAACCACCTGTTTACAGGTAAGTAACAATTGTTCTTCTCCAGTATTAGGGTGTCTTTCATAGATTCACATGCTTTAATATAGAATAGATAGCAGTCAGCACCAAAGAAAAGTTTCCATAGTTACAAAGCATATGAAGAGACTGAAAATCAAATGTATGGAGTACATATATATACCAAACAGTCTGGAAACCAATAGGAGGAGGGTAGAACAGAGGCTCACCTTATTGAAAAAGATTACGAAGCACAGCTTGTCCAACTGCCGTATCCGCTTCATTCATGGCACCCAGACAGTGTTTCGTAAACGTGTGCCTGCTGGACCACGTGGCTGCTCTGCAAATTTGATGCAGCGGGACACCGGCAAATAAGGCAGTAGAGGACGCCATTGATCTGGTAGAATGGGCTCTCACTGAAGGCTGCAGAGGCTTACCTGCCTTTTGATGGCAGAAAGTAATGGCCGAAGACACCCAACGGGCTATAGTAGGTTTGGTAACTGGACGCCCTTTGTAAAAACGTTTATAAGCCACGAACAGTGTGTCAGATTTGCGGAACTGAGCTGTTCTGCTGATGTAGAACTTCAAGCACCGTTTAATGTCTAAGGAGTGCAAGCGTTGATCCGCAGGAGACTGTGGCTTAGCAAAGAAAGCCTTCAGAATAACAGGTTAATTGATGTGGAAATCTGAAGGTACTTTAGGTAGAAAAGTAGGGTTAGTACGAAGCACCACACAATCTGATTGAAATTGAAGAAACGGAGGATTGATCGTAAATGCATGAATGTCACTTACTCGACGAGAAGACGTTAATGCAAGGAGAAGAGCAACCTTCCAGGTGAGATACTTTTGGTCAGCTCTATGTATTGGCTCAAATTGCGTTTTCATTAATTGTGTTAAAACAATGTTAAGGCGCCAAGCAGGAGGAGGGTGCCGAATCGGTGGAAATTTATGAAATAGTCCTTTGAAAAATTGGAGTATTATCCTAGAGGAACAGAGGGAGGTGGAGCCATTGTGGCGGAAGCGTGAAATTGCCGCCAGAAAAACTCTTAAAGTGGCATGAGACAATCCTGACTGAGCCAATTGAAAGAAGAAAGGGAGGAGCTGTGCAGGCGTTGCACGTATGGGATGAACACCGGCAGCAGCACACCAATGGCAGAATCTTTTCCATTTCAACTTGTAAGTCTTTATAGTTGAAGGAGCTCTGGCCTGAGCAAGGACGTCTCGACATTCTTGTGGAATGGCTAGATGGGCAAATTCGCAGTGTTCAGGTTCCAGGCTGATAAGCTCAGAGAAGAGGGGTCCGGATGGTAAATTAGACCCCTGTCCATGGAAAGAAGATCCATCCGAGGATGTAGAAGGATGGGCTCGCACTGGGACGGAAGAAGCAACTCTGAGAACCATGCCTGTCGTGGCCACCTGGGAGCAATAAGAAGGAGGTGGCAGGGTTCTCTCCGTATCTTCCAGAGCACCGAGGCACTAGAGGGATCGGAGGAAAGGCGTAAGCAAACAGACTGGACCAGTTCATCAAAAGGGCATTGCCCTGTGACCCTTTGTGGGGATGCCAACTTGCGTAAGCTGAGCATTTCCGGTTCTCTGGTGTGGCAAAGAGATCCAGTGTCAAGCGACCCCCAGCAACGAAAGACCATTTTGAGAGTTGGTTGATGTAGCTCCCACTCGTGGGTTGATTATCGGGATCTGCTGAGGGAATCCACCAGGAGGTTGGATATCCCTGGGAGATGAACTGCGGTGATTGTGATTTGGTGCTTGAGTGACCAGTCCCAAATTGACTGTGCCAGTCGAGACAGTACCAGAGATTTTGTTCCGCCCTGCTGGTTTATGTAATGCATGCAGGTTGTGTTGTCTGTTTGTAGAAGGACAGACTCTCCTTGAAGCACGGGTTGAAAAGACTTGAGCGCTAGAAATATAGCCATGAGCTCCAACTTGTTGATGTGCCAGGCTTTCTGAGGCAGAGTCCATTTTTCTTTTATGGACAGGTCTTGGAGGTGTGCCCCCCATCCCTCCAAAGATGCATCCGTCGTGAGTGTGAGATCTGGAGTGAGAGATAGGAATGACGTCCCTGCTGCAAGATTTACTGGCTGTGTCCACCATTTGAGCGCTGTTTTAATGCGAGTCGTGACACAAATTAGATCGTTGAAGGATCCGGTGACCTGACTCCACTGTCCGTCTAATTCTTCTTGAATGGGACGTGTCCGCAGTCAGCAATGTGGGATGAGTGCGATGCACGATGACGCCATCCCCAGAAACGCTTTCAGCAGTCAAACTGAAACGTACTGCTTTGATAGTAGAAGAGATACTAGACTAAGAATCCTTTGTTGACGTTCCAGGGACACAAATGCTTTTGCCAGCGTGGTATCCAATGTGGCCCCTAGAAAATCGTTGCAAGGAGTTGGGCGTAATTGGGACTTTTCCAGGTTGAGTCAGTCCCAAGGAGCGAAACACCCTCTGACAAAGGCATGTATGGTGAAGCAGCTGTGCGCGAGACTCCGATTTCAGGAGGCAATTGTCGAGATATGGGAATATCTGGACACCTTGGAGGCGTAGATGGGCCATTACAGGAGCCAATATCTTGGTAAAGACTCGAGGGGCGGAACGAAGGCCAAATGGCAATACTTTGAACGGGAAAGGTTTCTGCCCCGCCTGAAAATCGCAGAAACTTCCGATAACGTAGGATTATTGGAACATGGAAATAGGCGTCTCGGAGGTCGATAGTAGCCATGAAATCTCCGACTAAGAGCAATCTCAAGATCTCTAAGCGTTAGCATGTTTAAGGATTGACTCTTGAGATAGTGATTGAGCGCTCTCAAGTTCAATATTGGTCTCCATTCTCCGTTCCTCTTGACGATTAGGAAAAAACGGGAATAAAACCCCTTCCCTCTTTGAGACTTTGACACTACCTCTACTGCACCCTTCTGAATCAGAAGTTGAACTTGATGGAAAAGTTCCTTGATGTGAGGAGGTGGCGGCCCGGAAGGTGGAGTTTGAGGAGGGATTTTGACGAATTCCAATGCATGGCCCTTTTCTACAATGTCTAGCACCCAACGGTCCGAAGTGATGGAGGACCATTGAGAACCAAACAGGGAGATTCGACCTCCAATCTGCTGGGTTAAAGGCAAGTCATTGTCGTTTACTAGAAGATCCTCTGTAAGAGGTTTTCCCTCTATACGTCTTGGCCGGCTGTTGACAAGACGACTGCTGTCGGTTACTGGAGTAACGCTGGTTGTGTTAGTTATAGGAGCGATATGGATTGCTTCCTCCCCGAAAATTGGAATTGGTGCCTCGTCCTCGAGCACCCCGAAAGGGCTGTTTCTTAAATTGAAGATTTCCCAAGGCACGTGCAGTGTCCGTGTCCTTTTTTATAGATTGTAACGCCTCATCAACGTGTGCTCCAAAGAGTGATTCGCCATCATATGGCATATCGAGAATTTTAGCCTGAACTTCCTGACGGAAGGAGGTGGAGCGCAACCAACCTTGCCTACTTAAGACAGCCGCTCCAGCGAGCTGTCGGAATCCAGTGCAGGCTACATCTACTGCACAATCAATCAATTCTTCAGACGTTCTTTCTCCTTCCTGAAGTTGCAATGCTTCCGCCTTAGAAGCATCCGGAAGCAACGCCACATAGGCGGTCATATTTGCCCAAATTTGGCGGTCATATCGACCCAAGATGGCCATAGCATTAGCCGCTCTCACCGTAGTGAAAGACATCAACGAGAACTTGCGCCCTATAGCATCAAGGCGACGGTCCTCACGGTCCGGATGCGCTGTAATAGTGGATGCAGGATTCCGGGATCCCCACTGAGCTGCCTGTGTAACAACCAAATCTGGCTTTGGCTGGCCAATGAGGCATGCTGGAGATCCGACCGGCGCCTTATATTTCTTTTCTAATCGTGGTAATGGGCAGGCAAAGAATTTGGCGTCTTCATTAGTTTCACCCCTTCAGCCCAGATAAAATCTATAATTGGAACAGTATGGATCTGTTTGAATGGTTGACTCTTGAAATCGTAAAGGAAACAATCTTCCTCTCTTTGGACTCGTGGTAACTTAAAACGCTGAGCCGCTCTGTCCATTAACTGATGGAAGTTTGCAATATCCACCGGAGGAGAATCCCCTGGAGTCACTTGAGATGGGGACGGTGTTTGTGCCCGATAGTCATCCCACTCCGCCATGTTATCATCACCATCCACATCTGTAACCTCCCTATCTTCTCGATCAGGAGGGTTCTCCTAGTCATCATCAGGATACACAGTTGCGTGTACTTGAATTGATGTGTGTCTCTGAATGGCAGCAGGTGGTGGAGGTAAGGAAGGAGCAGCGGACTGCTCCGTAATAGGGGTTCAGACTGAAAGAACTGTAGACACTTGTGGTGATGGTGGGAAACCCCTGTTATAGTCGTCTAACATATTTTGGAGGTTAGAGATAAGCGACATAGGTAACGTCGCAGTCTGAATGAGTCGGAACATCATCCTGTTGGCCATACTGCTCCTCCTCATCATTACTGAACTCTTGACACTTTATGATTAAATCTGATGGACTATGAGCCTCAGTGAAAGATTCATGTACATCCTCTTCAGACTCTTGATCGGAGTCTGTAGCAAACAAAGGCGAGGGAGGCAGTGCATCACCAGGAAGTGCAAGCTGATTACTTGGAACCATACTACTTTTTTGAAGTGTCAACATCAGTGGCGGCTGGTGACATTTGAAAGTGGTGAGGCGTAAAAAGCTAATCACACTGCACCGTAGCGAGCGAGCGTAGTGAGCGAGCCCGAACCCCCCAACGAGGGTTGGGGGGGAATTCCCCCGAGAAAATTTTGAAAAAAGAGTGGACAAATGGTGCATTTTCAAGCAAATTTGTGAAAGCAGGAAGGTTAATAAAGCAATTGTGAAAGTGCAGTTATTACATTAATAAAGTGGTGTCATATAACATAGGCAGCTGCTTATTCATCTTCATCATAACCACAGAGCTTCATAACAGACTTTGAAACACAATGCATTGCTGAGTACCTCACAGATGTATTTTAAGAACAAACAAATAAACAGGACGCACCAATCCCTGCTACAATTCACCACCTTGCAGTGCTGGATACACTGCGTGGACAAAAAAACGAGGGCACCCCTGTATGTCCTGGCACTGGCAGTGCCCTTGATAGGCGTACTGCATGGCAACCTCAGAACGAAATTGACCTTTGACCAATTGTCAGCCTTGACAGAGGTGGATTTAAACACAGAAGGAGGCCACTATCAGCAATCTACCCTTGCCCCGGTAATGACGCTAAACATCCTGTGATTCTGGGCAAATCACTTAATAACTCCATGCCTAACAAAAATGAATGTTTCCTTTTGTAACTGGTGCTCATGTAAAGCACTATAACACTTTTTGCGGAGCCTCGAGACTTATCAAACTGAGTTTAGTTATCATCTTTATTAAATGCCCTACTCTGTGGTTTAAAAAACAGACCTTTGGCTTTCCCGTTACCTCTTTTTCAACAGATCACCGCTAAAGTTGAGAGGGAAGTCCTCTTTCATGATCATTCACTAATTGGCTTCTCTGTACACAGATCGGTTTAGGGGGAAGTTGGAGATTAGCCTCTCTGCCCACTGGTTCTTGGCCTCTGTCAGTATATCAGCACTAGGGACGAATGGAAAGTCTGTCTCTTTTAGGTGGAATGATAGACTCTGAGAAGAGACAGCTGGGTGAGGGGCTCAGTCTCAGACAAGCAACAGCTGGCCTCGATATCTCTAAAGTGACAGCTAGCCAATGGGAGTATTTGACCAGAAGGTGGTAGAATAGATGCCGAGAAGAGACAGCTGGGTATGGGGCACAGAGAAGCAACAGGTGGGCTTGATGTATTTTATCTGACAGCTAGCCAATGGGAGGTTTATACAAAAAGGTGGTAGACTAGACTCTGAGAAGAGACAGCTCGGTATGGGGCTCCGAGAAGCTGCATCTCGGGCTGATTACTGTAAAATGACAGCTGGATAATGGGTAATGGTGGGATAATAGAGTCTCAGAGCATGAAAACACACAGCTGCAGCCAGCAAGTGTTTCCATTTGTCCGGGGCAGCTCTCTTTTTCACGTTACTTGAACAGGTGACACCAGGGCTCTGATTATAAGTTGCAGGGTACTTGCGTCGTGCAAACTCGGCATAAGTTGGCATTTCATAGAGGAGTAATATGGGCACTAGCATGGCATTACCTGTCACCAGGGAGATACAACTAATGTGCAAAGCTGAGCCTGTATAGTAAGCTGCACCAGCCCAAACACCCCCTAAAGTCAGCTCTCTGGTATAACATCTGTGAAAATTATACGAGCCTCAGGGTGATATCCTCAAAATTGGGGCATGGTGGGGAATGAAAGTAAACATATCTCCAGAAGCTCAAACTGTCCCTGCCATTTAACCAATGCCATTATTTTATCCCTAAAATGCAGTCGGTCTACAGGTGCAACTCTAGTTAGCTCCTTACCCATCCACTTACATCTCTAAAACAGAGTAATAGGATTTTTTCCAAAAGGGATCGAGAAGAACGGTTTATCAGTTGCTTTATTACATTCTCAAAGCACAGACATAACCCATGAGCTGTTAATAATTTGAAAAATGCAACGAGTCAGCTTAACTTGATTAATATCGACATTCAATTTGCGAAAATAACTTATTGTAATAATTAAATAGACATTTCACCACTGGCACATTAATAGATTACTATTTACAGATCAGGAGGGTTGCACTTTATGTGCAAACAAAATCTAAACGTTATGACTGACAATATATATTGCAATAAACTCATCAAAAGGCTTATTCCTAGGATCAGTAGCGATACAAATCAGTCTCACAAACTTCCATTCTCACCAGCCCCTTCAAATATTACAAGGAAAAATGTAGCAACATATGCAAATATATCCTCTGATTTCACAGGCATATTAATTTCGAATCAACATGCTTTAAATACACACTTAAATTTGCCACATAAGGTATTAGTTATTACATTTAATATGCCACGACTACCGTAGGCCTGCACTGTTATGTAAAAGAAAAATAACCTTGTGTGACAGTTTAACATTGATCGATGCATGTGTCTGCCAAATGCAGGGAGATAAATAAGCAGGTGTCGTGTCGATGAATAAACAACACTTCAAGTGAAGGCATTACCCGGCGACGGCGTGCATAAAACGGCGCCAGACACCTAGGAGCGGTGGGTGGCCGAAGGTTAGCCATTTCATGCCCACTCAGTAAAGCACGTGCGCCAACTTTACTAAATGAGGGCCATAAAGTCACTAAAAGCAACACGCGTCTTTCATGTGCTGTGGTGCTTTCAGGTAGATGACGTCAAAAATGTAGGTTATGCCATGGCCATGCCCAAGCGGATCTTTTCACTTAATGTGCCTGCAATAGCTCCTGCAATGAGGCTGCTAATGTTTTTTAATCCCTTCATAAAATAAAAATCATCACAAATATGATCACTATAACCGTTATTTTTTCGCATGAACACGATGCAAACTGCTTACAGCAGCGCACACTCAGTGGGATTATAATCAAAGATCTTGCAGAGCTAGCACTGAGCAACTTTTGCGCGGGAAACTTTTTATGATCTGAATGTCTCTGCTAGAACAGTATTTAATGCCACTGCGTCATGTAATATGAGACCCTATATAACAGATGCCAAGTGGGAATTGTGTTTTACTGATATCTCTATAACTTAACTCTTGTGAGGCCCAAAGATCTTTCTTTGTGGTCATGTACGGCCTATTCAACTGTTTTAATACTTGGACACAAACAAGTATCACAAAGAAGTATAGTGCACCTGACTACACCAAAGAGGAGCCAGAGGAATGCACAAATCACATGTCCACAGCAGTCATCAGCTAGGCACATGTGTCTCGTATGTTAACAACTGAAGCAAATTAGGTCAGCTTAAATGAAAACACCAATGCTGTGGCATGTAGAGTTCAATTGACATCTATAACACTAAACCACAGACATATACGCAATTCGTGACCACGTCAGTTTAACTAAGAAACATATTTAATTTAATGCACCACGCTAATATCTTGCCAGATAATAAATATGCAATTTTCATGACTACACACTCACGCAAACATAGAACTACACAGTTGCTCTGTTCACCAACACCGAATTAGTCACATTCAAATGTGATATATGTGCTTCTAGTGACATATGCTCACTAAACAAATAGTGGTAGAAAACGAGACACTGCATTCCTTCAAATCATACACAGTGCTGTTTCAGACAACCACCCTTAATAATGTAGCATTTCAACCGCAGACGCACTGCTCTCAAACTTGTCATGCTAATAAAGAATTATTGACAATTTGACACAAATTCTTTTTCACTTTCCAGGTCTTGGCTGATCCAGAATAGCAAGACGTGAACAAGCACTGCATATTTTTTCCTAAGAAAGGTGGTAACACTTGGGAAGTCTGTTGTGTTGTCTCCGTTTGTGCCGCGGCGTCCTTTGAGATCAGCCGACTTTGCGCTGGTCTGTACCCCTCGTGTTTTGAAAGCTAGAGTGGGTGGTTGGTCCTGCGCAACTCTGGAATTCGCTCCCTGTGTCCATCCGAGCCATTCAGAACCACCTTGCCTTTCGAAAAGGCAATAACGACCTGGCTTTTCCCTGTGTAATCTTTAGCTTTCTCTGGTTCTCACTGAGGAGTCTGTGGATGCGCTGGGACACCTCGTCGCTGGGGCAGCTATGCGCATTACAAATCCGACAAATTTGGACATTCAGCATTTGTTGGGGAGTCACCTGGTTTCCCTACGGCCCAGCTGTCAGGAAGATTTCTGATTTCCTTATTGCCATCTGTCAAGAATTCTCCCGATTTCCCTGTTTCCTAGTCCACATCCCTCGGAGAGTCTACAGATTTCCCTAAAGCTTAATTGGACAGTGTGAGGAAGTTGCCCGATTTCCAGATCTCCTATTCAGCCCCTGTAAGAAAATTCCCTCATTTCCCTGCCTTCCAGCCTCTGTCCCAGAAGCCCCAGATGAATTGTCTTCCAGTTGGCACATAAAAGGGAGTCTTACGATTTCCTTTGACATCCTATTTTCCTTCCTCCACTTTACGGCATACACATTTTCTGACTCCCTTCCTCACTATCGTCACCTTCAGGCTTTTCTCAAAACTTTCTTAAAATTAATTTTCCACATATTTTTTTACTGCTTTTCACCCCCTTCTAAGGTTCAACTGTAACCACATCTTCTCTGATCAACTTGCTGTCCGTCTCACACACACTCACACCGACTGTTTCACATCAGCAACTCACAAAACTTCGCCTACAGACACCCTCTCTTAAATCCAACTTTCTTTCATTAATCCTTATCAGACACCTCTTCCTCCTGAATCTTTGAGGCCATAACTTTTCTCAAACTCTTCCTTCTCTCTTTCCTGCATCTCTACTTCTTTTTCGCATCTCCTATTTCTCATATGAATTATCTATCCCTCAGTGTATCGGACACACTCTGTTTCTCATGCTATCACTCCGGCATGTTTTAAATGATGAATTTACAAACGTACACAGGTGAAACAAGCATTGGAAATGCAATAGGTCTCGCACCATTAGAGTTAGTGCTTTTAGAATTGTTTATGGGTTTTTTTTGTAAATGTTTAGCATTTTTGTTTCCTGTAGCCAATGCTAAAGAATTACAAATAAAAAAAGCCATAAACATTTCTTAAAGCTGTAACTGAAATGGTCTGAGACCTATTGCACTGTGTGAGGGTGAGGGGTTGAGGGTGGGTGAGGGGTTGAGGGTGAGTGAGGGTGAGGGGTTGAGGGTGAGTGAGGGTGAGGGGTTGAGAGTGAGTGAGGGTGAGGGGTTGAGGGTGAGTGAGGGTGAGGGGTTGAGGGTGAGTGAGGGTGAGTGAGGGTGAGGGGTTGAGGGTGAGTGAGGGTGAGTGAGGGTGAGGGGTTGAGGGTGAGTGAGGGTGAGTGAGGGATTGAGGGTGAGTGAGGGTGAGTGAGGGATTGAGGGTGAGTGAGGGTGAGTGAGGGTGAGGGTGAGTGAGGGTGAGTGAGGGTGAGGGTGAGTGAGGGTGAGTGAGGGTGAGTGAGGGTGAGTGAGGGTGAGTGAGGGTGAGTGAGGGTGAGTGAGGGTGAGTGAGGGTGAGTGAGGGTGAGTGAGGGTGAGTGAGGGTGAGTGAGGGTGAGTGAGGGTGAGTGAGGGTGAGTGAGGGTGAGTGAGGGGGGTTGAGGGTGAGTGAGGGATTGAGGGTGAGTGAGGGTGAGTGAGGGATTGAGGGTGAGTGAGGGTCAGGGGTTGAGGGTGGGTGAGGGGTTGAGGGTGAGTGAGGGTGAGTGAGGGTGAGTGAGGGTGAGTGAGGGTGAGTGAGGGTGAGTGAGGGTGAGTGAGGGTGAGTGAGGGTGAGTGAGGGTGAGTGAGGGTGAGTGAGGGTGAGTGAGGGTGAGTGAGGGTGAGTGAGGGTGAGTGAGGGTGAGTGAGGGTGAGTGAGGGTGGGTGAGGGTGAGTGAGGGTGAGTGAGGGTGGGTGAGGGTGAGTGAGGGTGGGTGAGGGTGAGTGAGGGTGAGGGTGAGGGTGAGTGAGGGTGAGGGTGAGTGAGGGTGAGTGAGGGTGAGGGTGAGTGAGGGTGAGGGTGAGTGAGGGTGAGGGTGAGTGAGGGTGAGGGTGAGTGAGGGTGAGTGAGGGTGAGGGTGAGGGAGGGAGGGTGAGGGTGAGGGAGGGTGAGGGAGGGTGAGGGAGGGTGAGGGTGAGGGAGGGTGAGGGAGGGTGAGGGTGAGTGAGTGAGGGTGAGGGTGAGTGAGGGTGAGGGTGAGTGAGGGTGAGGGTGAGTGAGGGTGAGGGTGAGTGAGGGTGAGGGTGAGTGAGGGTGAGGGTGAGTGAGGGAGGGTGAGGGTGAGTGAGGGTGAGGGTGAGTGAGGGTGAGGGTGAGTGAGGGTGAGTGAGGGTGAGGGTGAGGATGAGTGAGGGTGAGTGAGGGTGAGTGAGGGTGAGGGTGAGTGAGGGTGAGGGTGAGTGAGGGTGAGTGAGGGTGAGGGTGAGTGAGGGTGAGGGTGAGTGAGGGTGAGGGTGAGTGAGGGTGAGGGTGAGTGAGGGTGAGGGTGAGGGTGAGTGAGGGTGAGGGTGAGTGAGGGTGAGGGGTTGAGGTTGAGGGTGAGGTGTTGAGGGTGAGTGAGGGTGAGGTGTTGAGGGTGAGTGAGGGTGAGTGAGGTGTTGAGGGTGAGTGAGGGTGAGGGTGAGTTAGGGTGAGGAGTTGAGGGTGAGTGAGAGTAGTTGAGGCTGAGTGAGGGTGAGTGAGGGTGAGTGAGGGGTTGAGGGTGAAGGTTTGAGGGTGAGGGTGAGGGGTTGAGGGTGAGTGAGGGTGAGGGGTTGAGGGAGGGTGAGTGTGAGTGAGGGTGAGGGTGAGGGTGAGTGAGGGTGAGGAGTTGAGGGTGAGGGTGGGTGAGGGGTTGAGGGTGAGTGAGGGTGAGTGAGGGTGAGTGAGAGGTTGAGGGCGAAGGGTTGAGGGTGAGTTAGGGTGGAGGGTGAGGGGTTGAGGGTGAGTGAGGGTGGAGGGTGAGGGGTTGAGGGTGAGTGAGGGTGGAGGGTGAGGGGGTGAGGGTGAGGGGGTGAGGGGGTGAGGGTGAGGGGTTGAGGGTGAGTGAGGGTGAGGGGTTGAGGGTGAGTGAGGATGAGTGAGGGGTTGAGGGTGAGGGGTTGAGGGTGAGGGGTTGAGGGTGAGTGAGGGTGGGTGAGGGTGAGTGAGGGTGGCTACGGTATGGGATGTCTCATATTAAAATTACGTGTGACCTGTGAAAACGTGAGTGAGATACCGGCATGCCATGTTCTCTTGTACAAGCGCAATCGGGTGTTCAACAATGCCATAGTGGGTCGGTTCATGGCTACGTGTTCTATCCTAAAAATAGTGCAAATGCTCATGTTTAAAAACGTCAAAGCCAAAGGAAAGTGCGATTTAATTTTAAAATCAAATAACTGATTACGGCGTGGTGACAGCGTGGCAGGAAAGTGAAAGTCCGATTGAAGTGGATATTTTTTTAAAACCAAACAACTGTCTAACTAAAGGCAGCGGGTCAAGCGTGTCAGTCCCTGGAGCTTACCTCCTCTCAATGTCCGTGCGGCTCTGAAAGTGAGCCGGCGGGCAGAGCTCACGCCTAATGTAGTGAGTTTTTCCGGCATGCGTGCACCGCGTGGTGCAGTAGCTGGATGGTTCCTGGAGGCTCGACGTCCTGGTAACCAATAGTATGCAAGGGGGGCGGGGTTCAGTAGTAGGGCATTATTTTGAACGGCACACGTTCTAAGATGAATCTAGAGTGTAAGATCGTGTATAACTAAACATTATGTAGCCCCTCTGTAAGACGATGAAGACTTAGTTCAGGACCTGTCTGTACATGGGCACTTGGTGTATACAAAATGTCATTACTCACAAATAACATATTGTAGAATAGTTACAGAAACATCTTGAAACAATACCACATTACAGAGATTACTGTATTTAGGATTATCAACTAGCGAAATGTCATTGCTCTTGGCGGTAAATGTAAAAAATACCTCCTAAATTGTATAATTAAGGGGAGGGGGCGGCTGTAGGGGTGGCAAGTGAAAAAAAAAAGAGAAAGCAGGGTAACCTGACCAAGGAGGGGGGAGGAGGGAGGAGAAATGCGTCTCGGCCGGAGCAGGGGGCGGAGCAGGGAGAGCGGGCTTTGAAATGTAATGGACACGGCCGGCCGGTCGTGAAACTGAAAGCATGGCCGGCCGTGAAAGCCTTTGATGCGGCAGGGGGAAATGCGAGACGGCGGGAAGGGGAGGGGGCGGAGCGGGTAAACAAAGACGGACGTGCACGCGCTTTTAAGCTCAATGCGCATGCGCATTGAGCTTAAAAGTCACGGGCACTGCAAGGAATCGCCACGATTCCTTGCAGTGTGGATAAAGAGTGGATAAGTCCCAATACTCTCGCTTGCTCGATGCGCATGCGCATCGACAGGCGAGACCTAAAAACTGTGCTGCACAATTAGATAAAACTGACCTAGTGGCCTTGCTTTTGATGTCAGTTGAGCAAACCCAAGCACATGGCTGAAAATGTAAGTAATTGCAGTGATGATATCAAGCTTAAAATGGCTATTTACATGTGAAAAATAAAAAAGAAGCAAATAAAGGTTCATGCCATTTTTAAATTTCTAGACTTGTGTATTCTTCCATTTTAGGTATTAAAGGGTTAAACCTATGAGGTTGGGGCGGGGGCCATAGGGGGGCAGTCTTATCTGGAGCAGCCCAGCCACCTCCTAAGTAAATACCCTCTAGACAGGGAACAGGGATGGGGGTGCAACAACTGGTGCAAGAGAGTCAGGCCTCAGTGGGAGGCCAATCGTTTAATTACACATTAACCTATGCAGGCTCTCTTCCCTCCCACCCATTCATGCTTCACACATCACTGTGCCCCTGGCAGCCAACAACCCAGCATGGAGGCCTGGCAGGGGGTGGCTGAGGACAATGAGAGTTTCGGGGAGCAGAGGCCCACTTTCCCCTGTGGCAGGCCTCCACTCCACCAGGCGCCAAAACGGAAACATGCTGCCAATTGCCACGGCATTCGAAAACCCCTTTATTCTTTTATATTCAATCAATGTAGACACAAACACAGGCACCTTTTTGCTGGCAGGCGGCTGTCAATAGGCACTGCGTGAGTTGGTCTTAAACTGTATTTAAATGCTAGACTTTACAAGCAAAGTCGAATGATGTTGCTATGGGTCAATTTAAGAAAAGTCTAATTATGTTGGCCCCAGTAAATTTTAAAGGCAAGATTTGGTTCTCAACCCACAACCCAAGCAGATCGAGTACCCAGTCTCCCTTCTGAGAATGTATTATCCAAAATAAACATTTAAATGGCCTGCCAGTGTCATCTTGCTTCACCTGCGTACATAAAATATGATTTGTGAGCCTGCCAAGAAAAAAGCGCAAATTAATGCTGCACGTGGATGGTGGGGTTTTAGGCCTTAATTTTAGGCCCGATTTCGGTAAAACCCAGGCCACATTGAGCAGGTGCCTGTCCAGGAGCTGAGTGAGTGCGCACATAAAATATGATTCCTGAGCCTGTCGACTTGCCGAGCAGAAAGCGCAACATGAGGGACGCTCAACTTCCTGTGATTCTAGGCAAATCGCTTAATATAAATCTGTAACAAAGCTCATGTAACGCTGATACCCGAGATCTTAGGGGCTAGTCCGTGCTATATAAAACTCTAAATAAAATGTAATATGCAATTGCTGTAAAAGTTGCCACCTCCCCAGAGTAACATGCATTAGCTGGTAAACATTGCCACCACCGCAGACTAACGTGCATCAGCTGGCTCGACTCTGCCACATCTACACGTCATTTCCAAAAACGGAATATAATTTGGACGGAGATTAACATTTTCAAATGCCCGCTCACAAACAAACTATTATTTTTACACCGGAAAAATGATGTTACTGGCTGGTTTTTTGACATCGCTTCGTGATTAATCGCAAATAACTTCATACGAATCCTTGAACTTTGGGAATTAATGTGACACCAATTTCAGAGTCAACGCCCCATCGTTTCATTCTTTTTAAAGAGAATTTTGGGAATTGAAGAAAATACATACTTAATTTTGCACTTCAAAAGTGCTTAAGATTTCTTTTCTTCTTACTGTAAAGGAAATCCCCAATTGGTGGATGGCGCGGAAAACAGTCTGAGCCTGAGGTCAAGTGTGCGCAGACTCACATCCTCGGCTTCCCCCCCTACCACACCCCTTTCCCAACTCGTCACAGGGTGGGTCTCACCACGCCCTGTAAGGAGTTGGGAAAGGGCTGGGTGACAGCCTCCACTCCCTGATTGACGTGGAGGGTTAGCGATCCCGGGCTTGGAGATAAAACGCCCGGGGCTAACTATCTTCACGCCATCAGGGGTGGAGACTGGGCTTTGAAGCTCAGTTTTTGCCGAGCTGATGACATCACAGCCTTCAGGGCTGTGAGGTTCTCAGCCGGCAAAACACTTAGGCTTCTGTCAGTCAGTCTCATGTCACGTGATGCTTCCCTTGAAGTCACGGCGGTGGTACTGGCCGGGGCTGCTGGGGAAGAGAGTAGTGGTGTGTTTATTGTGTAACTAACACTAGAGCCAAAATTAGACTTTTAAAACATTTTTTTTTTAAATGAAATAAATAGGATTGAGATGCATTTTGGAACCGGGGCGGAGCCCCGACGCCCGTGGGGAGAAACCGCCGCTGGTCAACATTGGCTAAACTGCTGGAAGACAGTGGCAATAAAGGCAGAGAGGCAAACGTAGACGGCATCGTAGACTGAACTGACTTTTCTACATTTTGAGACTCCATCGTCTATGGCAATCTATCCGTCGATAGAGCTGTCGTCAGCATAGACTATGATGTGTTCTTTTTGGACTTAGTCGACGAAACTGTCGTCGACTGTGACCTAGTCGACGAGGCTGTCGTCGACGGTGACGTAATCAATGGCAATGGTGCCGCCGATGGAACCTTCGTCGACGTAGACGTCGACGGGACCTTCGTCGACAGCAATGGCTTCATCGACAGAGCAGCGGTCGACGGAACACTCGTCGTCGACGGGCAGTCGTCGACGGAACACTCGTTGTCGACGAAATCAGCATCAACACCCTTCGTCGACGCTGATCTAACTGTCGACGGAGGAGGTTTCTTCGTCGACGATAAAATTGGAATAAATCGACGACAGTATTAGAACTGAGAATTACCCTCATAGACGACGATGACGTCGACGAAAGGGCTGTAGACGATCCAGAAGCAATCGTCGTCGTGACTGTCGTCGTCTATTTCGAATCAGAGACAGACAATTTTGTCGACGGGACTGTAGACGACACCATCGTCGACGGAAAATCAGTTTTCTTCACAGAAAAACCTGAGGAAGTTGCAGCAGGAGCCTGGAAGCCAGGTCTCTTGGGCCCAGAAGTGGTAGGAAGTGGTGAAGACACCGCAGGGGCCAAGGAAAGAGACATGTTCCTCTTTTTTAAAAATGGGGAAGGCAACTCCTGTACACTACCACGTTTGGAGGCTGCTTGGGAATGGCCAGAAATAAGACTTTCAGCATCTGAAAGTACATGATCCTTATCTTTATGTCTTTGAAGCCAGAGGAGTAAACGGCCTTCCCTGCCCTTTAAAGTCTTTGTGGAGAATGTTCTACAGAACTTACAGCTCCCCACCTCATGGTCCGGGTAAAGACAGTAAATACACTTACTGTATGGATCCTCTGAAAAAAGTCTTAGCTTTCCACATGAAGAACAAGCTCTAAAAAGAGACTTACTTGTAGACATGTTGAAGAACCAGGAAAAACCTGAAGAAAAGAGAAAACTGAGCAGAGCTCAGGGAAACTTCCTTACACACAATGTGCAGTAGAAAATCTGAGGTGCTGAGCTCCGAGGAGAAGGTTCTAGAGCATGGGTACTCACAAACTTTCTCTCGGGGGCCAAATTTACAGTGTGGTTTATGTCCGAGGGCCGCACCGGTGGGGGCGGGGTCAGTGGGGAAAGGGGCGGGGCTAGAGCAACAACAACAAAAAAATTGACTATAAGGTTGATTACAGGTCCCTGCAGCGGACGCCTTTGTCCACTGAGCCACCAGACCCGGCATACACATATATATATATATATATATATCTCGTTCTTTCTCTCTCCCTCAATCTCCCTCCCTCCCTCTCTCTCCCTCCCTCTCCCACCCTCTGTCTCCACCTGTCTCCCTCACTCTGACTGTCTTACTCCCTCTCTCCCTCTGTCTCCCTCCCTCACTCTTAGCGGGCTCCCTCACTCTTAGCGGGCTCCCTCACTCTTGGCAGGCTCCCTCACTCTCCTTCCCTCACTCTCCCTCCCTCACTCTCTTTCCCTCGCCCTCTCTTTCCCTCGCCCTCTCCTTCCCTCGCTCTCTCCTTCCCTCGCCCTCCCTCTCCCACTCTCTCCTCTCCTCTCACTCTCTCCTCACCCTCACTCTCTCCTCACCCTCACCCTCTCCTCACCCTCACCCTCTCCTCACCCTCACCCTCTCCTCACCCTCACCCTCTCCTCACCCTCACTCTCTCCTCACCCTCACTCTCTCCTCACCCTCACTCTCTCCTCACCCTCACTCTCTCCTCACCCTCACTCTCTCCTCACCCTCGCTCTCTCCTCACCCTCGCTCTCTCCTCACCCTCGCTCTCTCCTCACCCTCGCTCTCTCCTCTCCCTCGCTCTCCCCTTCCCTCGCTCTCCCCTTCCCTCGCTCTCCCCTTCCCTCGCTCTCCCCTTCCCTCGCTCTCTCCTTCCCTCGCTCTCTCCTTCCCTCGCTCTCTCCTTCCCTCGCTCTCTCCTTCCCTCGCTCTCTCCTTCCCTCGCTCTCTCCTTCCCTCGCTCTCTCCTTCCCTCGCTCTCTCCTTCCCTCGCTCTCTCCTTCCCTCGCTCTCTCCTTCCCTCGCTCTCCCTCCCTCACTCTCTTTCCCTTCCCTCACTCTCTCCTTCCCTCACTCTCTCCTTCCCTCGCCCTCCCTCTCCCACTCTCTCCTCACCCTCACTCTCTCCTCACCCTCACTCTCTCCTCACCCTCACTCTCTCCTCACCCTCACTCTCTCCTCACCCTCACTCTCTCCTCACCCTCGCTCTCTCCTTCCCTCGCTCTCCCTCCCACTCTCCCTCCCTCTCACCTTCCCTCACTCTCTCTCTCTCCTTCCCTCACTCTTACTCTCTCCTTCCCTCACTCTTACTCTCTCCTTCCCTCACTCTTACTCTCTCCTTCCCTCACTCTTACTCTCTCCTTCCCTCACTCTTACTCTCTCCTTCCCTCACTCTTACTCTCTCCTTCCCTCACTCTTACTCTCTCCTTCCCTCACTCTTACTCTCTCCTTCCCTCACTCTTACTCTCTCCTTCCCTCACTCTTACTCTCTCCTTCCCTCACTCTCTCCCTCATTCACTCTCCCTCATTCACTCTCCCTCCCTCCCTCGCTCTTCCTCGCCCTAACTCTCTCCTCCCTCACTCTCCCTCCCTCACTCTCCTTCCCTTGCTCTCTCCTTCCTCCCCCTCCTTCCCTCCCCCTCCTTCCCTCCCTCTCCCTCCCTCTCCCTCTCCTTCCCTCTCCCTCTCCTTCCCTCACTCTCTCCTTCCCTCACTCTCTCCTTCCCTCACTCTCTCCTTCCCTCACTCTCTCCTTCCCTCACTCTCTCCTTCCCTCACTCTCTCCTTCCCTCACTCTCTCCTTCCCTCACTCTCTCCTTCCCTCACTCTCTCCTTCCCTCACTCTCTCCTTCCCTCACTCTCTCCTTCCCTCACTCTCTCCTTCCCTCACTCTCTCCTTCCCTCACTCTCTCCTTCCCTCACTCTCTCCTTCCCTCACTCTCTCCTTCCCTCACTCTCTCCTTCCCTCACTCTCTCCTTCCCTCACTCTCTCCTTCCCTCACTCTCTCCTTCCCTCACTCTCTCCTTCCCTCACTCTCTCCTTCCCTCACTCTCTCCTTCCCTCACTCTCTCCTTCCCTCACTCTCTCCTTCCCTCACTCTCTCCTTCCCTCACTCTCTCCTTCCCTCACTCTCTCCTTCCCTCACTCTCTCCTTCCCTCACTCTCTCCTTCCCTCACTCTCTCCTTCCCTCACTCTCTCCTTCCCTCACTCTCTCCTTCCCTCACTCTCTCCTTCCCTCACTCTCTCCTTCCCTCACTCTCTCCTTCCCTCACTCTCTCCTTCCCTCACTCTCTCCTTCCCTCACTCTCTCCTTCCCTCACTCTCTCCTCCGCCCTCACTCTCTCCCTCGCCCTCACTCTCTCCCTCGCCCTCACTCTCCCTCGCCCTCACTCTCCCTCGCCCTCACTCTCCCTCGCCCTCACTCTCCCTCGCCCTCACTCTCCCTCGCCCTCACTCTCCCTCGCCCTCACTCTCCCTCGCCCTCGCCCTCACTCTCCCTCACTCTCCCTCGCCCTCACTCTCCCTCGCCCTCACTCTCCCTCGCCCTCACTCTCCTTCCCTCCCTTTCCCTCCCTGTCTCCCTCCATCCACCTTGCCCGTGTGTGTCCGGGTTGAGACAGCTTCTGGGCAGGCACACACACACAGCCTCACCGGAGCACTTCACGGGTCTTCAAAAGACCATTCGTTTGTAATGAGGCTTTGTCACCTCTTAGCCCCCCTGCAGCCCCACTCTGACTACGAAGGGAATCGCCCGGCCCCCACAGAGCAGCAGTCTGAGTCACGCTGCCGCAGGGGTGTTTGCTGACACTGTAAAAAAAAAAAATGTTTTAAACACGGCTACATGTCTGCAAGGTCCGCGGGCCGCCAGGGACGGCTTGCCGGGCCGCCACCGACCCGCGGGCCGTACTATGAGTACCAGTGTTCTAGAGGGTTGCTGTCGCCCGATTGGCTGCAGTTTGGACCAACATAATGACAAGAATAGACTGCATATGATTTTTTCCTTTCCCATGCATTCCTATGTAGAAATATGTGTAGGCAGGTTTTGCCTTTTTCTGGTACATATTTCAGGTTTTATGTTGAAAATTATATATATATATATATATATATATATATATATATATATATATATATATATATATATATATATATATATATATATATATAGCTATTTTATCTACAGTGGGACTCCCACTCCAACGACGGGGAATATTCAAGCATGTGAATCTATGAAAGACACCCTAATACTGGAGAAGCACTTTCACAACTTGGGGATAAATACTGTGGAGGAATGAGGGAGTTCTATAAATTTACCATTTATTTTAAAATTGCATATGTTTAAAATTAGCACCGGGGAAGATGGTTTTATTAAATGTATTAATCTTATCCCATGTCAGTTTGTTAATTTCCATGTCTTTCCTCTTTTTCCACCTTTCTCTGACCTTATCGAAGGATTAGATTAAGGTTTCTTTTAATATTTTAATCCAAATGCTGATCTTTTGTGTTGGGTTATTTAATGCTACAGACAAGTCTTTTTTATAAAATAGATTACCTATATCTAGCTCTGAGCTCCGCGTAGAGCATAAAAAAAGACCATTTCAATATTGTACAGGAGTGGTGGATATGTCTAGAGATTTCCTCCCAGGATTTCCATCTATTCCCTAAGAGGAAGTCCTCGATTTTCTCAAAGCCATTCTCCTTCCAAAGTCTCGCTATTTATTGTCCAGACAACCCCCCTCTCCGAAGCTAAAATTGATTAAATCCGTTGTACTGCTTATTTTAAAAATACCATAAAATTTCAAGAGCTGGGTTTTCTGTTTAAATAACCACTGTAAGGACTTATAGCGGACCTTCTTTGGATCCTTCGTAATTCTGGCAGGATCAGTAATTTTAGATTCCTGCAACATCATCTTCATAAAAAATTGTCTGCCTCATGATAGTCTAAAAAAAAAAAAAAAAAAACTAAAACTGTGATGTGCAAAAGAAGCAAAGTAATATTCTCTGATATTTGGGAAGGACAGCCCTCCTTGTGCGGATGGGAGGTACAAGGTGCTAAGTGCAAGTCTAGAAAAAAAATTTGCCCAGAGGAAGGAGGAAATCAAAGCATCCACTTTTTTAAAAAAGGAAATAAAAAAGGAAACCTGGATTGCACAAGGGGCCGCACTAAAAAGGAAGTTAAAAAGAGGTAGAATAGACATACGTATTAAAGCTGCCCGTCCCATTATAGACAATGGCAATAGATTCCAGCGATCTAATTGAGACCCAACCTTTTTTAACAGGGGTATATAATTTAACGAATACAGTCCTTCCAAGTTATCCGAGATAAATATTCCCAGATATCTCTTTGGGCGTGTGTTGTAAATCTGCCTAAATTCCGGCATTAAAGTGTCTACAGTGCAGTTAGCTAAGATTATTTCCGTCTTGTTGACATTTATCTTATAGCCCCCTAGCTTTTAAAAGTCAGAAAAGATTAAGATTTTTACTGGACTTGAGGGTTTTGAATCTAAAAAAAGGGCAATCTCATCGGCATATAATTTTATATTTGTCATTCCGGCTACTGGTACTGTGTCGGTCAATATGTCCCTGATTGCGATCGCCAACGGTTCAATAAATAGAGCAAATAAAATTGGCGACAGACGGCATCCTTGACGCATGCCTCTGCTAACCTGACATGTCCCAATATTAATATTGTTGATGATAATCTGTGCCCTGGAGTTCATATAAAGTTGTTTTAAGTGGTGAAAAAAAAAAAACAATCGGAAAATCAAAGCTGTGCAAAATAGCAAACAGACAGTCCCATGAAACCAAGTCGAAAGCTTTCTCAGCACCTAAAAGCCAAATTTGTGCTTTCACCTTATTAATCTTAAAATAATCCAGTGCTTCCAATAAAAATGTATTCATGTGGAGATGCCTACCTGCTATAAAACCACACTGATCGAGGCCTATAAGAGACCCTACTATTTTGTTCAGCTGGTTCGCTAAAAGTTTCGTAAACATTTTATAATCTTTGTTTAAAAGACTAATGGGCTGTACGAGTTTGTACTTTCCTTTTCTTTTTTTTAAATGCTAACCACCACTGCCGAATGGAGAGACCGGGGGAGGTCCTCCTTGTAATAAATAATTAGCTAAAAGTAAATGTAATGTGTGTGTCTTGTAAAGCGCACTGCTACTCGGCGGCGTCCTGGCGCTATAGACCGCTGGGGAACCCGTCCTGGCTTTCCCTGTGAGATGTTCCCTCCTGGGTATCTCCAAGGTGAAACCAGGCATCCCCGGCGTTTGTGGGGGGCCATTGTTGAGATGAGGCAAGCTAATGCCCAGAGTTGCAGAGTGTAATCCCTGGTTAGAGTAGGCACCGAGGCGAGAATTATCGAGTCCGCTGACCCTGGTTCACGACCCTGCCACGTCGGGAATTGAACCCTTGTCCCGGGCCGTCCTCTGCTTCCGGGTCTGCCGCCTCGAACCAGTGAGCCACACCACTCCAAGGAATTCTTTACGCAAAGTGCCTTCAAATTTTTTAAAGAATTAAACAGGAAAACCAAAAGTAGGTATTGTAAACGGTTTTTATGCTATGGACAGAGTTTACTCTGTACCACATTGTTTGCAGGCCGCGAAAATCATGAAATACACAACAGAGTATTAATTAGCATCTACTTAGAACAGTGTTCACTATTCATAGGTTGTTCAAAAAGATTCTGTTCACTTAAAAAAGCCAAAGTCTTTAGGTGCTAAGGGTCCTACTACCTCCCAACTTCATACAGCGGTGAAATCTTTACAGTCAGTCGTTTTGAAATGTTAATCAAGCACATGTACAAAGGTTAATACCCGATGCAGTCTTCAATCTTATATAGAAATTGTCATGCGGAGACAATTCTGTCAAAATACCCAAGGCTGCTTACAATAGTTAATATCTGTTGCGTCCACTTCAGCTCTGGAGCAAGCAAATGATCACATCACAGAATGAGCTCCATAACACGTTTATTCTTCAGCATGCAACTGTTAATTGAACACATTACATCATAAACTTTGACCACACCCAGACACCTCCCAACTGATTACGTAACTTTGTAAGTAATCCGACAAGGACCACAAGGGTCCTACTGCATATGATCACACAACACTACATCTCCCGCTTTGTTAGATAAAATATACTAACAACATTTATACATTAGGGTTCCTCAAGGAGTCGTTAAGGAAACTTGGTTAGTGCTCATAAATAACACATGAGGGGAAAACTACCAAAAACAACCAAGGGCTGATGAAGTGCATGTCATCAAAATCTGTTAAAAAAAACTATGCCAATATGTTTATCTTCTATTTCTCAATGATACAACTCAAATCGCGGAATGGCTTAAAATGCCATATGCTTAAAAAGCAAACACAAATATGTACATGCACGCCTGTCAGTTTGAATATATAAAAACATTCTAACATACACAATATTTACACCAACTACTTTGTGTCGATTCTACAAATGGAGGATATTATGCGCATTTAACAAATCTAAATCTGTTATGGGACGCAAAATAACTGAAGTGCCAATGAATAAGTGAGGCAGTAATCAAGAGAAATTTCTATTTAGTCGAGCATGAGACCCCTACAAGTTTCAGCACGCAGAATGGGCAAATTCAAAGAAGCACACTAGCTCACCGCCCTCAGCAGTGATCAACCTAGCCCCACAGACAACCTTGACAAGGTTATCAACAGAATTGCAGACTCCCTTGCACCCATCAAACAAACCAGCATTGCAGATCAAACAAGCAAACTAGCTGTTACACAGAATACCTCCAAGACACCAAACAACAATGTAAATAGCCAGAAAGGAAATGGAGAGCCAGCCACGACACCGTCTGAGCTACCTACAAGGTTGCACTCAGACTGTCTGCAGCAAATTCCAGACACCAAGAAGTATTTGCAATGCAATTAGTCTCGCATTTTAGAAACTTTGACCTAATGGTATTGTAAATGACAACACTTTATTATTGCAGGTTTTTTAAACACCTAAATAAAAGGCATTGTCATTACAATGCAAATAGCTCAAAACCTCGCAATTGCAAGAACTATTGCAATGCAAATGTATGTTCATAAATGTCTTCAGACAATTTGGCTGCACTTGGGTTTTGACAACACAGCAGATAATATAAACTTTTTAAAACAAATTTCATTCTGGAAAAATAATTCTTTCCTTTTCCACCACAGATTCACGGAACTCCTAGCATACATCGAGCACATTGGTTAATAAGGCAGAGCATCACTGATGCTATGCTTCATGTGCAGTGTGAATGAGGTAGAAGGATGGAACTGTAAACATTGCCCCCTTAGATATTGCATTGAAAGAACAGTGCTGGTTTGGCCTGTATTGTCTAACCGCTGCCACAAAGTGGTGCACCCGTCTTCATTAAATGCGTGCTTGCTGGATGTGGTGAAGTGCCTTCGAGCCCATCTCCGATGCTCTTTCCCGGGGTAGAAAACCATAAGTAATTCTGACAAACTCGAATTGCGATTCGATTGCAATCTCCGCTCCTCCCATCTGGCTTTACTCCAGATCCCAACCTTCAAACGCAAAAAACTGGGAGGACTGAGGGTCTCATTCCTTGCCCCGTCCTTCTGGAACGCCCTCCCTCTAGGCATAAGACTAGCCTCCCCCACACCCACTTCAGGTCCCTTCTAAAAACTCACCTGTTCCGTAACGCCTACAACTAACGCTCTCAGCCCCACGGATTGTTTGTTTTTTATGTTTCAGCGCCAAGAAACCGCCAGGTGTTAGTTGCGCTTTACAAGTTCTTTTTACATTACATTACATTGTATACCTGATCAGTCATTAGTGCGAAAGTAAAAGTGTTATTGCATTACACTGGAGCAGAAAAATGAATGCTGCTTGGTTCAGAAAACTAGAAGTCGACATTTGAAGAACTTCCAAAAGTGCTTTTTGAGACGATATGCGAGGAGTATGCCCAAACGACCACACTCGGCATCTACAAGAATTCCAACCTTGCATAGAGTACAATTCAGCGCAGCCGGCCCGCTGGTGATCAGATGGGGCAGATGTTTGCAAGTTCACCTGCTGATGATGCAGAGGAATGCAGGGTTCGCCTCTCAGTAAAACCCTGTGATGTGCAGATTCAGCACCTCGGTTCCCTTTATCTCCGACAGACGTTTAGAAGTCCATGCGAACTCCAAGTATGGACGCCTTTTTGGTACACACTTTCAGTTGAAGCAAACTTTCCTGTTGATGACTTTCAATTTGTACCATGCTTATTTTAGAACCTGCTGTTCCAGTAGCATGGACGCCTTAAAATTTAGCAGAGATGTAAAAGTGCACGCAGCCTATTCAGTTGCCGAAGGACTCCGGTATACATCTACTGCAAGCAGAGTTTTGCAAGATTATTCCTTAATTGGTGCATTTAAATCTGATATTAGAAATATGGTTAACATGGGATGTGCACGTGCAGCTTTTCTCGCCTGAAATGCAGCGGCGTCAGTCGTGCACTCTGCCACTACTACATCACACTCCTTTCACGGACCTTTGAACAACCTCTGGGACAGCAGTCAAACGCGTCATTTTTCAAAGCATCTCTCACAACTTCTCCATCAGTGAGTGTTCTTACCAGACCCATTATCTACAACATGGCACCTTTCCAAAACGGACACTGGCAGAGCCAATAGATCTGGTTTTTAACTGAAAGCTGGCCTCTCCCAGCATACAGTCACTCATCCATTCATCTCTGTGCTCAAGTGCATTCATTCATCCGTCCATAAAATCAGATTCACCTACATAGCCATTAAAAATAGCACACACAGACCTGCTAGTCTAGAAGCTGCACTATATTTCACTGAGTATATTCCGTTCGTGAGCAGTAATTGCTGACTTCCAAGCTTTTCCCACAGCTTTTCCCACAGGCAGTGACTGGTGAAATCAGCTGCAGAAAAAGTCTTGCGAAAGTGGAAAAATGTTAGAAAATCTGACGTTGCAATCCGATTGGGCATATTTTAAAACCGACAGTTATAATCCCTCTCAGTGTAATACTTTGAAATTTAAAATAAGTTTTTTTAATATATATTCTCTTAGTCTTGCATTTGATTTCCTTTTAACCGCGTATGGCCACGAGGGGGCAGCATTGGCTATGATGTATGTGTCCCCTTTATTGCAAATTTAAAGTCTATAAATACAAGGTTTCTGTTTAAAAACACATTTGTAATCTAGGGTTCAGTTTCAGCCTTGCTGACGTAGTACAAGAGCGTCATTTTGCTCCCCTGGTAATTAATGCCTGTAGTACAGTGGTCCGAGATGGAGCTAGCCATTATCCCAAATAGCAGTCGTTTTGGAATGAAAATCGTAGTTTGTGTAAAAATCAGCCCTAGCCTGCTAGAATTGGCAACGCTTAGTCACGCACTATTAACAGCACACTGGGCCAGTGCCCCCGGCCGGCCAGCCAGACACCCATCTGTTTACAATTAACGCGTGCACAAGACGTGGGCTCGATAATTGTAAACAGATGGCGCTGTGTGGCAGGCTGCGCATAACCGCAAGCCGTGGGCAGCAACAATTCCAGGCAAAGGTGGGACATGCACCCGCCTTCGCCCAATTGTGTGCTGTCTTTCTCAGAAAGACAGAAGCAAAGGCAAAAAGGGTGGGAGCCCAAAAAAAAAAACCAAACACGCACAAGCGTGTGGTCCCAGTTGGAAGCCCTTACAAAAAGCCTCGCAGAGCAGAGCATGCGCTGGCTCAGGAGAGATCTAAAAAAGCACTAAAGGACCACATAGAAGGAAGCTCCAACAGCCACAAGGAGAGCTGATCGATAGTCAAAGATTTCACCTAGCCCTCAGCCACTGTCAACAACATTGCTGCTTCCCAACAACTATGCACTGACCTATCAACTTCTTCCACAGAAAAATTGCAAACATCTACAGCAACTTCGCACACCACCCCAAACTCCGAGAACTCATTGCTGACCTACACACCACACTACCAAAACGGCCACCTGACTGAAGGGACAACCCTCATCAGAAACGACACAGCAGCAATGATGCTGAACATTCACTTACCGGCTCCAACTGACCCATGTCACCACCATATCTACAACCTGGGAACATCACCAACTAGCACCACGCTGACCCACACAATCACCTCCATCACGTATGCCACTTTCCCGGATGAATGGAAATTTGCACAAATCAATGCACCCAAGAGGCCTACAGCTGACCTGAATAAACCATGCAACTTCCGGCCCATCTCCCTGCTCTCCTATCCGGCCAGTGAATGAAAAGGCCATCAACAAGCAACTCACAATCCACCTCGAACTTCACCATTTTCTAGACAACAGACAATCATGATTCAGAAAGAACCACAGCACGAAACACTCATCACGTCCACTCGAGTAAAAGGTTATATAATATGAACAGGAGTGCATACATTTTTAGGTCTCAGCCGGCTGCGCTTGCGCAGTCTCGCCGGCTAAATCTTAAGTTTCTTAGTGTGGGGCTTAAACCCACCCCTCTTCTCCATTGGCTGGCTTCCTAAACTGAGGCCAGCCATTGGAGGAGAGGGGCGTCTGTCCATTTAAGTCCCATCTTTTTGGGATTCGGGGGTGTGTTTTTTTAGTTTTTCTCTCCTCTTCCCATTGGCTGGAATTTTACATTCCAGCGAATGGGAAGAAGAGAAAGAAAACACGCCCCCGAATCCATAAATGACGGGGCGTTTCTCCGAGGCATTTCTGCATGACCTCTGAGAAACATGGTGGTGTGAAGCGCTCCTCTCTTGCCTTCAGGGCCCTCCTCAGGGCACTCTCTATCCCCACGGGGCCCTACAACTATCGTATTATAGATGGGTAACAATAAAATACAGGCATGTTTGGAGCTACATCAAACAGGACTAGTCAGCGAAGCTAGACTTGTTTTAGGCTGATGGAGATAACATGATTTGCACAGAACAGGATGTTTGGGCCTGTCGCCAGACCGTGAACTGGTTCCCCCATCTTAAAAGTTGGCCGGCCTAGCCGTTAAGCCACAGCCTCTAGCACCCTTTATCTTTCCACCGTTAATCCCGTGCCCCTCACACCTCCGGTAGCTCCCTGCATTGCCACGGGATCAGCAGGCTGCGCACGGAGATCTCCAGACGGCTCCATCACGAACAATATCATCTGGGTGACGCCACGTTCACACCGGCGCCACTCCCACCTTGAAAAAGAGCTTGGGCTGGCAGCGGAAGAGGAGAATAGAACACCCAACAGAACACTAAATAGAAATCTTCCGTTGCAGAGAACAATTGATACTGCATTTTTAGTGCAGTGATGCAGACCCCCTCAATAAATATGTTAGCCTTACCCCTTATGAGTGGTATTTGGTAGGGTAGGGCGCCCCTAGCTAAATTGTCTCGCGGGGTTTAGAGTACATGCTGTTCGGAGCGTGTCAGCACTGGAGCGCCGCAGAGATACGGAGAGTATTTAAATTCCTGAAAGGCTGAGCGCAGTAAACGAGGTAAGTAAACATTTACAGCAGGGGCATACTTCAATACTGTATGATATGAACGTTTCACTCGTCAGTAACACTTTGCTTAGCGTGCTGTGCCATTGTTAGTCTCTAGGTGCTGCATGCTTTGGGTTTGCAGCAACCTTCGAGCAAGGCGCATGGAACATCTCCAGCGAACAAGTTGGCAACCTTATAAGCACAGTGCGTGGATTGAAACATTTCCCGAGAAGTGTCTTGGCAACACTGCTCTGTGGATGCCGTATTGGAGGGCGGGGGGCTTTGGTGAGAGGGGCACACATGTGGTGTTTATTCCTCTGCCGCCCACGTCCTGGTAAAACTGTTAAACAGAGGTGGGGCAGTGGATCCAGTTTTCTGCAAAATGAACTGTTTTGCCTGGGTGTTTGCATACAGCAGGGTTGCATTTTTCTAACACAAATATTTGCTCCAGGTTTCAGTCAAGTGCGAATGAGTGTTTCTAAACCCCTTTGCACCTGTATCCTTTAAATTCACGGCCATGAAATGTCCAACCCGGGTATCACCGCTTTAACTAGCAAGCTTCAGGGAACCGACGGTTGTAGATACAAGAGGCCAAGCCCCGGAATGCGCAGCCTGCGCAAAGAGGCCCGCAGCTTTGTAGGGTCACAGGAAGCACCCCAGAGCTCTAGAGGGTGGCAGCTAGCACAGAGGGCCAGAGCTTCGGATGGTGGCAGCTAGCACTGAGAGGCACAGAGGCCTGGAGATCTGAAGGGTTGCACCTAGCACTGAGCAGCACAGAGGCCCGAGGCTATGGAGGGTGGCACCAAGCACATATCCAGGTTATGTACATGGGACTTTAAAAAAACACTAATAAAAGCAAAACTAAAAAGCCACCTAATTACAAACAGAATTGCTCAAACTTTACTAAAGAAGAGACCTATTGCGGCTCTCAGTGTGTGTGTGGCTCAGTGTGTGACTAAGCTTAACGCGTGTTCTCTTTTTCAGTGCTTTTGTGGATTTTTTGACAGATTAACAAGTCCCAGGTTAAAGAGAACACACGGTAAGCTTAGTCATGCAGATAACAAGGTTAAGAGTGAATATCCTCATTTCATGAACTAGAGGTGACATAAGGTTATTGTGGTTTTGTTTTACAGTTGACTGATCATAAACACACGAGAAACAGGTATGACACCACAACATGAGAGTTGACACACCCATGGGCAATAACGTACAAAACACTCATACAGTTTATTTTATATCTTTACAGATCATCCCCTGATGAAGGTACCTTGTGGTACCCAAATGCATTGGGCATGGCAGTGAAAATTGTGAAATGTAACAAATGGTTATAATTTAAAAATGTTGGCATCAACAAATAATGTACTGTATACATGTAACTGAAAGTGAACAAAAGTACAAGCAATGAACATGGTTATGGTGATTTGAATAATCAGATTATGAAAATAAATAACTGATGAATAATTGTGAACACAATTGGTTTATGAGTAAAAATGTTTTGTAGGAAAACACCAAGTGCACAGTGCGCAACTAGAGGAGTTCTCCAACCCATCATAACTTGACATTTAAAAGAGGCGTGACAAACCTAAATAGTTGCAGCACCGATTGATCAGTTAGTAAATAAAGACAAATTTGGTGTGCTCCTCACACCCCCACTACTCACACTCCCCCTTAAAGCATTTACCAGCACCTGGTCCCATCCCTCCTCCCCAGAGCTATGTCCAGCTTGCTTGCATCAACAAGAAACCGATTTGCATGTCATTTTCTTCTGTAAGGCTTACCAATGACCAAGGAAGTATTGGCTTGTTCCCCTACTTAAAAACGTGGGGTTCAGGCAATACTTGCCTGCCTACAGAATATTAAAAACGGATGTATCGTCCCCAATTGTGTTTGCGGTAGCCAAATTTTTTAACTGCGATGTGGTACATTCGTACTCGTTGTATGCACTGATATAATCTTGGCACAGTTTTAAAATTCTTTTTAATGTATTTGTATTTTCAACTGAAGTACAGTGCACACAATTTGTCATTTAAAAAAAAAAATTAATTAACGTGCGATATATGTTGGTAAACTCCTGACTTGTCTGATTTGTTCAACAGGAAACTGTAAAGTTCTTTTTAATTATGGCTGACAGATTTTTAATATCATTTGTACTGTTCAATTTTTTGAATGTCACCCGTTATCTATTTGATCGAAATAAAGGATAAATGAATGAATATGAATGGTTTTTACTATCCAATGGGAATGGAAAATTGAGGTTATGGAATGTACATATTTCATGCATAGATCTTAAGTGGAGAAACAAAATACTGACATTTTTCAAGGCCAAAAAAATACTGCAGTTACACATTTTGCTGTTTCTAGACAAGAAAAATATTCAACCGTTGAGGGAAGTTTCACTTATTTTGCTGGGAAAAATAGAACTCCAACAAAAATAGAAGAAATTTGACAACAAAAAAAAAACATTGCAGTGCAAACTGATTAGTTTCATGAGTGTGAGTGAGCCGAATTCCAGTATAGGCCCGGGTCCAGTAAAGCCCAACCTGCTGCAAAATGCGATTATATGGCGATTACATGCAGTCCACCACTGACCTAACACTGCTCATTACACAACACAGCGGTCATGTGTTATTTGTTTCAAAGCAGATCTACAGCATTAGTCATCCAGAAGAAGAAGAAAGGTGGAATACAATCTCTGAACAAAGTAGTACAAAAATGTAAGTTATGCATTTACCTTTGCCTTTTCGGGACCGAATGTTCTACTTCAATAACTTTGCCTTGGAGTTCAACTTTACCTGTAACAAAACAATTGTGGACCTAAAATTATAACTATTTCATAGCTGGCTACTGTGCACAAAAAGCGGTGCTTTGAATAACCATAAATCAGAAACCAAATTGTGAATGATTTTCCATTCTACCAGGAAATCAGCACCAAATCCGTAACCAAGTTTCTTAACCAATGGAAAGCCTGGAAATTGTAAAAGAGAGAGCGCACGAAAGAGCGTGCGCGAAAGAGAGAGAGAGAGCGCGCGAGAAAGTGAGGGAGAGAGACAGACGCACGCGAAAGAGAGGAAGAGAGAAAGAGAAAGAGAAAGAGAGAAAGAGAAAGAGAGGAAGAGAAAGAGAGAGAAAGCGTGAAAGAGAGAGAGAAAGCGTGAAAGAGAGAAAGAGAGAAAGAGAGAGAGATGACTAAATAAAGCTTTAGTCAAAAGCTGGGAGCAAAACTATCACAATTATTCATAACTGTAGGTCAGGCATTTTCATTTAACAAATCAATGAAGCTCTTACAAAATGCAGCAGGGATCCAAAGCAATAATAGTCATTTAAGTAGAGGACGTTTGGGACTTCAAAAGTATATGCTAGCTAATGTTAGAATCTCCGAAGCTAAAGGATTTAAGAGAATTGTATGGGATAGTTAACTTTTACATTTATTGTTCCACAATGAAGCTTTCCCTAAATAATTATGTTAGAAATCTCCCAACAGTAGTATTTGCGACTGAATAGTGCTACTTACTGTATTTTGCTAAGGAGCAGTGAAAAAAGTATTACCAAAGTGTGGGATGAGAAATGCCTGTACAGTTTGATCTACTTTGGATTTCAACACTGTGGGCGTTCTATAATTCGCAAAATAAAGAAAAATTTGTCAAACTAAGATGGACACATCATTGTATCATGTAAAAGATTGTGTGGGTAGCTCATTTTTTTGTGAAGGGCCACAAACATGATAATCACTTGTTTAAGTGAGAGTAGCAGTTAGCCAACAGACACCCCGCCACAAAGTTTTCAAAGAAGAAATGTTATGTAGACTCTGTAGCATCAATATTGGAAAAATCAACCTGCTTATTGTAATAGTATATTTGAATGAGTGACAATCGATCGGACGTTTATAACATGTTGAGAAACAGACCTTCCAATACTGTTGGACCTGATATTTTTGGAGTGAGTTCCCCAACATTTTATCCTTAATCCTCCTGTGTTTGCTGGCACACTTTACCATTGCTAACCGGTACTAAAGTGCTTGTGCTCTCTCCCTAAGACATGGTAGGATTGGCTTGGACTGTAGTGGGGCTACATCTAGCCCCAAACAATCGCACAGCTATGTGTGCACAGTTGCATAATTTTCTACTAATTTTTTTCAAAGTTCATCCATTTTACTTCATAATTTTCCAATTTTATCATTTTTATTCTTCTCTTATAGTTCGAGTCCACACGCTACGTGTTGATGCTATTTTCGAGTTTTTACTGTTCAATCCATGTCTCTCCGGACTTTAAGAATGAGCAGGACTGGAGCAAAAATTCATTTCAGGCAGCATTTATTTAAAAAACCCAATGCATTTCGGGCTCAACGCCCTTCTTCGGGGGTTACTGCCTTCTGCTGTTAAAAAACCGTCCGTACTTCCTCTGTTGAAACTTCCCATGGGAAGATGAACTTTGAAAAAAATTAGTAGAAAATTATGCAACTGTGCACACATAGCTGTGCGATTGTTTGGGGCTAGATGTAGCCCCACTACAGTGAAGTTTAACTTTAGTGCCATTAGGGCATGGCACCATTCTCAATCGGCACGCAAGCCTGAGAAAAAAAGAGACAAGTTCGAGAAATTGGATTAATAGGTGTGCATCCTGACCCCCCATTTACAGTGCAGGATTGGCTTGGACCCAGCAAGTCCCTAGTAAACTGGTACTACATGTATCCTGGGCCTTTAAATTAAATGCTGCTAGTGAGCCAGCAGCAATGATTCTGCCATTCACGTAAGTATCCGGTTAAAACACCTCAGGCCTGCCTTTACATTCTGGGTGTACAATTTTAAATTGCTATTTCGGCATCGCAAAATACACATTTTAAATGATATTCAAGTACACTTGTACCTGAGCAACTGTGTGTATGTTGTTGTGAATAAAAGATCTTCAGTAGCCAAGTGATGTATAGATATATATTGTAGATTTATTGATAAGTTAACAGCATCAGAAGGTTACTGGAAGATGTAAAGTCCAGGTGATGCCCCACCAGGAGCAGCCTCTCCTGCTCAGCCTGCACACTCCAACTGACATTCCTAACCTCACCAGGCACCCTTGCATTTCACGACATCATCCATCATCCAACATTCTAGACATCTCCAAGCACACCAACACTGATTCTGGCTGAGCAGTAAGGAAGATATACATAAGCAAGGGGAAAGGCAACAGTAGATCATAACACATCCCCCTTCCTAAGGAAACCAAAACACAATACAATCAATTGAAAGTACACAAGGCAATCAAGTTAGAAAATACATTTGATTATAAAAGATGCATGAAAAGACATTGAGCAAATGAATCAAGGAACACATCAAATAAATGAAATGCATGACAATTCATTACGCCAATGAATTCACTCATGAAATGAAAATGTGATTTGTAGAGCGCTGCAGCTGCCCTGAGGCGTCCAGGCGCTAAAAACAGAGAAAGCCCTCATAAGGTTACTTTGTTAAGCATTAAACAGGAAGGTTTTTAGCTGTTTGCGGAAGCTGGTCAGGTTGGGGTTGTTTCTCAGCTGCAGAGGGAGGGTGTTCCAAAGTTTGGAGACATTATACGAAAAGGAGCGTCCTCCTGCTCTGGCTCTACAGATTCTGGGGATCTTGGCTAGAAATGCCGTTGAGGAGCGGAGGGTCTTATTGGGCCTGTAGGGAGAAATCAGGGAGCGGTTGATGTCTGGGCCCGTTTCCCAGAATGTCTGGTGGGCAATGCAGAGCGCTTTGAATTTTACTCTGTCCCTAACAGGTAACCAATGTAAGGTCTTTAGGCTGGTTTTTATTGAGGTCCTCCGAGGGATTCCCAGCAGCGCCCTGGCAGCACAGTTCTGGGTGCGTTGAAGCTTTTGTAGGGTGTAGTCTGGTGCTCCCAGGTAGAGGGCGTTGCTAAAATCCAGACGAGATTGGATGAGGCCCTGTATGATTATTTGTTTGGCCTCGAAGCGGAGGAGGGGAAGGACTTTTTTGATCACCCTAAGGAGGCCAAAACAAGTGGCTGATATCTTGGTGGCCTGTGTATTAAGGCTCAGAGATTTATCGAGCCAGACGCCTAGGCTTTTGATGTTGTCTCTGGGGTGTGGGGCCACTCCCATGCTTGATGGCCAGATCAGCTCAATGGTGGCAGGGGAGGCTGGGCCCAGGAGCATGAGCTCAGTTTTGTCGTCATTGAGCTTTAGGCATGAGCTCATCATCCAGCTCTTTACGTCTTCCAGGCAGGCCGCTAGGTCTGGTGGTGACTGGAGGCCCCTCTTCTGTGCAAACGTAACTACCAGCTGGGTGTCGTCCGCATAGGAGATGATATTGACACCATGCGGACGAACAATCCCAGCCAGTGGCCTCATGTATGCATTAAAGAGCGTAGGGCTTAAAGAGGAGCCCTGGGGGACTCCGCATCCCAGAGGACGACTGGATGAGCGGGATGTGCCGTCGAAGACCTGAAAGGTTCTGTCTGATAAAAAAGATTCGAACCATGTCAGGGCATCTCCGGTCACTCCTAAGTCGGCAAGGCGGGTTAGCAGGATTTTGTGGTGTACCGTATCAAATGCGGCACTTAGATCGAGGAGGATCACTGCCACTGACCCTCCTCGATCCAGGATCCGTCTTGCCTCCTCAGTTACAGCCAGTAGGGCGGTCTCTGTCCCATGTTTGGTGCGAAAGCCCGTTTGGGAGGAGTCGAGGAGGTGTTTTTCCTCGAGGTGGTTTACATCAAGAATCAAAAATGAGTTTCATGAAAAGCATCAGGCTTAGACAATACTAAAATTCAAGTCAAACATTTCAAAAGTAAAACGAGAGAAACCTCATATCAAGGTAAAACCAGAGAAGACTCGACGCAGTCCAAACAGGAAAAACCTTTCACCCACACAATCCAAACAGTGAGGGTACAAACAAAGAAGCTTCATAAGAAGGTGTCTTCTCTTAACGCCAACGATAACAGTGAGGGAAACTTTCCACTCACAGGCAACACACTAATGCGAATCAATAACCACAAAAATGTGATTGGTAAACTAAAGGTTACGGGAAAACTAAACTCTATGGGTTACTACCCAAGTCAAAACACAACGCACACTAGAGTGACCAGAGTGATAAGTGATGCTACACTACACACCCACACACACACCACCTCTATTCCATGCAGATAGATAAAACCAAAGAATGACGAGTAACATCACAACCCCTAGAGGAAACCAATACCATACTATGTATACCAGGAGTCTCCAAACCGGTCCTGGAGGGCCGGATCCATGCCAGATTTTTTGGATATCCCCATTGGGATACATGTAGTAATTTTAAAATCTGGCACGGATCCGGCCCTCCAGGACCGGTTTGGAGACCCCTGATGTATACAAACAGGGACATTACACACTCACCTCCTCTCATTCCATGTAGATTCAATATGCTGATAAATACAACCAATTTAATTTCACAAAACTGCAACATGCCCCCATACAGTATTGTAAAAACACAGAGTTACATATAGTTGATATGCACGAGTATGTCACAACATCTGTAAGATAAGAAATTAAAACAATAAACGTAGTCACCGTCATCCGATCGTTGGGGTGACATCTCATTTAAGATGCTGACCTTACATATGTGAGTGATCTATCATCCAAAGAAAGTTGATCTGGCTAGAGCTTGTTTATGCCAGAAAGGTAGATACTCCTACTCGTTTTAAGAAGATGAGATCATTTCCACTTAAATCGGCCTCTAACAGTTCCTCTTGTATCACCGCTGTTAAGGAATGACACATACAATTCCTCACTACGTTAAGCTCCAAGCAGCGTGGGTGGCAAAATCAAGTGAACCTGAAATGCTAAACCTAAAATGGCTGCACGTACAGACGACGCCGCACCGGATGGCTTCCGCCTTCACAGTGCACCAAAACGTCTTCAACAGCCAATGTTCTTGAGGAGAGACGTCATAAAGAACGGAAAGGAGGCTTCGCGCAATAGCTGAATAATGGTAAGTGCGCGCGAATAGTTGTGTGCTCATGGCACCATTTAAATGCGTGCGAGTAGTACACCTGTCAAAAGGGAACTATGGATTAAGTACAAGTAAATTCCCAAAATAAAGATGTCCTGAGTCGCGGAACAAGACACGACCAGGACCTTCGAAAATGGTGCTCCGTAGACAAGCTGCCACGTCGGCTCTTCTAGTGACAGACAGTGCTGCCCACACACAAAACCAGTCATCCTTTCAAGCTCGTATAGGTTCAAATCACCCAATATACACGACCTCCACAAAACTGCACACTAAAGAAAAATCCAGACGTCCCTCGACGGAGAATTGTCACCAGTTACCTATAAAATAAAAAATGACTCTGCAAACTTTCTCCATTGACATGTGTCGCTCGGGGTACAATCAAGCATCCACGGATTTAATGGCCTGTACTGCGCTGCACTATCGCCAGGTAACCAAACAACATAGCAGGCACTGATAGGCCAAACGAAAACTGCTCTCTCCACACGCCAGAGTGCGACGCGGCGGGGTGATCAACCCAGCAGTGTCTAAATGGAGCTTGTGGCTGGAAGATGAAATAACCAGAAGAGAGGAGATAAAACCACAACAAAACAGTGCAGGCAGAGCAGACACTTTAGATCACAGGTCACAGGAGTGTCAAAAGAAAGTCAAACGCTCTGGTCTGCAGGCTGTCCTGTTGGCAAAAGACGCTGGTGGGGCTTACCATAGCGTAATTGTTGTAATCCTTTTTCTTAGGAATTCTTTCCTTGGGTTCCAGTTGATAAGTTACATTCCATAGGCTAGTCAAGTCCTTAGTTCCAAGTTAATCAAGTCCTTAGTTTCAGTAGCAGGGTATTCCTTCAGCAACACGCAGGTTCTTTTAAAATCGTGGTCCGTGTTGTGAATAAAAGATCTTCTGTAGCCAAGTGATGTAAATATATATAATGTAGATTTATTGATAAGTTAACAGCATCAGAAGGTTACTGGAAGATGTAAAGTCCAGGTGATGCCCCACCAGGAGCAGCCTCTCCTGCTCAGCCTGCACACTCCAACTGACATTCCTAACCTCACCAGGCACCCTTGCATTTCACGACATCATCCATCATCCAACATTCTAGACATCTCCAAGCACACCAACACTGATTCTGGCTGAGCAGTAAGGAAGATATACATAAGCAAGGGGAAAGGCAACAGTAGATCATAACACATCCCCCTTCCTAAGGAAACCAAAACACAATACAATCAATTGAAAGTACACAAGGCAATCAAGTTAGAAAATACATTTGATTATAAAAGATGCATGAAAAGACATTGAGCAAATGAATCAAGGAACACATCAAATAAATGAAATGCATGACAATTCATTACGCCAATGAATTCACTCATGAAATGAAAATGTGATTTGTAGAGCGCTGCAGCTGCCCTGAGGCGTCCAGGCGCTAAAAACAGAGAAAGCCCTCATAAGGTTACTTTGTTAAGCATTAAACAGGAAGGTTTTTAGCTGTTTGCGGAAGCTGGTCAGGTTGGGGTTGTTTCTCAGCTGCAGAGGGAGGGTGTTCCAAAGTTTGGAGACATTATACGAAAAGGAGCGTCCTCCTGCTCTGGCTCTACAGATTCTGGGGATCTTGGCTAGAAATGCCGTTGAGGAGCGGAGGGTCTTATTGGGCCTGTAGGGAGAAATCAGGGAGCGGTTGATGTCTGGGCCCGTTTCCCAGAATGTCTGGTGGGCAATGCAGAGCGCTTTGAATTTTACTCTGTCCCTAACAGGTAACCAATGTAAGGTCTTTAGGCTGGTTTTTATTGAGGTCCTCCGAGGGATTCCCAGCAGCGCCCTGGCAGCACAGTTCTGGGTGCGTTGAAGCTTTTGTAGGGTGTAGTCTGGTGCTCCCAGGTAGAGGGCGTTGCTAAAATCCAGACGAGATTGGATGAGGCCCTGTATGATTATTTGTTTGGCCTCGAAGCGGAGGAGGGGAAGGACTTTTTTGATCACCCTAAGGAGGCCAAAACAAGTGGCTGATATCTTGGTGGCCTGTGTATTAAGGCTCAGAGATTTATCGAGCCAGACGCCTAGGCTTTTGATGTTGTCTCTGGGGTGTGGGGCCACTCCCATGCTTGATGGCCAGATCAGCTCAATGGTGGCAGGGGAGGCTGGGCCCAGGAGCATGAGCTCAGTTTTGTCGTCATTGAGCTTTAGGCATGAGCTCATCATCCAGCTCTTTACGTCTTCCAGGCAGGCCGCTAGGTCTGGTGGTGACTGGAGGCCCCTCTTCTGTGCAAACGTAACTACCAGCTGGGTGTCGTCCGCATAGGAGATGATATTGACACCATGCGGACGAACAATCCCAGCCAGTGGCCTCATGTATGCATTAAAGAGCGTAGGGCTTAAAGAGGAGCCCTGGGGGACTCCGCATCCCAGAGGACGACTGGATGAGCGGGATGTGCCGTCGAAGACCTGAAAGGTTCTGTCTGATAAAAAAGATTCGAACCATGTCAGGGCATCTCCGGTCACTCCTAAGTCGGCAAGGCGGGTTAGCAGGATTTTGTGGTGTACCGTATCAAATGCGGCACTTAGATCGAGGAGGATCACTGCCACTGACCCTCCTCGATCCAGGATCCGTCTTGCCTCCTCAGTTACAGCCAGTAGGGCGGTCTCTGTCCCATGTTTGGTGCGAAAGCCCGTTTGGGAGGAGTCGAGGAGGTGTTTTTCCTCGAGGTGGTTTACATCAAGAATCAAAAATGAGTTTCATGAAAAGCATCAGGCTTAGACAATACTAAAATTCAAGTCAAACATTTCAAAAGTAAAACGAGAGAAACCTCATATCAAGGTAAAACCAGAGAAGACTCGACGCAGTCCAAACAGGAAAAACCTTTCACCCACACAATCCAAACAGTGAGGGTACAAACAAAGAAGCTTCATAAGAAGGTGTCTTCTCTTAACGCCAACGATAACAGTGAGGGAAACTTTCCACTCACAGGCAACACACTAATGCGAATCAATAACCACAAAAATGTGATTGGTAAACTAAAGGTTACGGGAAAACTAAACTCTATGGGTTACTACCCAAGTCAAAACACAACGCACACTAGAGTGACCAGAGTGATAAGTGATGCTACACTACACACCCACACACACACCACCTCTATTCCATGCAGATAGATAAAACCAAAGAATGACGAGTAACATCACAACCCCTAGAGGAAACCAATACCATACTATGTATACCAGGAGTCTCCAAACCGGTCCTGGAGGGCCGGATCCATGCCAGATTTTTTGGATATCCCCATTGGGATACATGTAGTAATTTTAAAATCTGGCACGGATCCGGCCCTCCAGGACCGGTTTGGAGACCCCTGATGTATACAAACAGGGACATTACACACTCACCTCCTCTCATTCCATGTAGATTCAATATGCTGATAAATACAACCAATTTAATTTCACAAAACTGCAACATGCCCCCATACAGTATTGTAAAAACACAGAGTTACATATAGTTGATATGCACGAGTATGTCACAACATCTGTAAGATAAGAAATTAAAACAATAAACGTAGTCACCGTCATCCGATCGTTGGGGTGACATCTCATTTAAGATGCTGACCTTACATATGTGAGTGATCTATCATCCAAAGAAAGTTGATCTGGCTAGAGCTTGTTTATGCCAGAAAGGTAGATACTCCTACTCGTTTTAAGAAGATGAGATCATTTCCACTTAAATCGGCCTCTAACAGTTCCTCTTGTATCACCGCTGTTAAGGAATGACACATACAATTCCTCACTACGTTAAGCTCCAAGCAGCGTGGGTGGCAAAATCAAGTGAACCTGAAATGCTAAACCTAAAATGGCTGCACGTACAGACGACGCCGCACCGGATGGCTTCCGCCTTCACAGTGCACCAAAACGTCTTCAACAGCCAATGTTCTTGAGGAGAGACGTCATAAAGAACGGAAAGGAGGCTTCGCGCAATAGCTGAATAATGGTAAGTGCGCGCGAATAGTTGTGTGCTCATGGCACCATTTAAATGCGTGCGAGTAGTACACCTGTCAAAAGGGAACTATGGATTAAGTACAAGTAAATTCCCAAAATAAAGATGTCCTGAGTCGCGGAACAAGACACGACCAGGACCTTCGAAAATGGTGCTCCGTAGACAAGCTGCCACGTCGGCTCTTCTAGTGACAGACAGTGCTGCCCACACACAAAACCAGTCATCCTTTCAAGCTCGTATAGGTTCAAATCACCCAATATACACGACCTCCACAAAACTGCACACTAAAGAAAAATCCAGACGTCCCTCGACGGAGAATTGTCACCAGTTACCTATAAAATAAAAAATGACTCTGCAAACTTTCTCCATTGACATGTGTCGCTCGGGGTACAATCAAGCATCCACGGATTTAATGGCCTGTACTGCGCTGCACTATCGCCAGGTAACCAAACAACATAGCAGGCACTGATAGGCCAAACGAAAACTGCTCTCTCCACACGCCAGAGTGCGACGCGGCGGGGTGATCAACCCAGCAGTGTCTAAATGGAGCTTGTGGCTGGAAGATGAAATAACCAGAAGAGAGGAGATAAAACCACAACAAAACAGTGCAGGCAGAGCAGACACTTTAGATCACAGGTCACAGGAGTGTCAAAAGAAAGTCAAACGCTCTGGTCTGCAGGCTGTCCTGTTGGCAAAAGACGCTGGTGGGGCTTACCATAGCGTAATTGTTGTAATCCTTTTTCTTAGGAATTCTTTCCTTGGGTTCCAGTTGATAAGTTACATTCCATAGGCTAGTCAAGTCCTTAGTTCCAAGTTAATCAAGTCCTTAGTTTCAGTAGCAGGGTATTCCTTCAGCAACACGCAGGTTCTTTTAAAATCGTGGTCCGTGTTGTGAATAAAAGATCTTCTGTAGCCAAGTGATGTAAATATATATAATGTAGATTTATTGATAAGTTAACAGCATCAGAAGGTTACTGGAAGATGTAAAGTCCAGGTGATGCCCCACCAGGAGCAGCCTCTCCTGCTCAGCCTGCACACTCCAACTGACATTCCTAACCTCACCAGGCACCCTTGCATTTCACGACATCATCCATCATCCAACATTCTAGACATCTCCAAGCACACCAACACTGATTCTGGCTGAGCAGTAAGGAAGATATACATAAGCAAGGGGAAAGGCAACAGTAGATCATAACACATCCCCCTTCCTAAGGAAACCAAAACACAATACAATCAATTGAAAGTACACAAGGCAATCAAGTTAGAAAATACATTTGATTATAAAAGATGCATGAAAAGACATTGAGCAAATGAATCAAGGAACACATCAAATAAATGAAATGCATGACAATTCATTACGCCAATGAATTCACTCATGAAATGAAAATGTGATTTGTAGAGCGCTGCAGCTGCCCTGAGGCGTCCAGGCGCTAAAAACAGAGAAAGCCCTCATAAGGTTACTTTGTTAAGCATTAAACAGGAAGGTTTTTAGCTGTTTGCGGAAGCTGGTCAGGTTGGGGTTGTTTCTCAGCTGCAGAGGGAGGGTGTTCCAAAGTTTGGAGACATTATACGAAAAGGAGCGTCCTCCTGCTCTGGCTCTACAGATTCTGGGGATCTTGGCTAGAAATGCCGTTGAGGAGCGGAGGGTCTTATTGGGCCTGTAGGGAGAAATCAGGGAGCGGTTGATGTCTGGGCCCGTTTCCCAGAATGTCTGGTGGGCAATGCAGAGCGCTTTGAATTTTACTCTGTCCCTAACAGGTAACCAATGTAAGGTCTTTAGGCTGGTTTTTATTGAGGTCCTCCGAGGGATTCCCAGCAGCGCCCTGGCAGCACAGTTCTGGGTGCGTTGAAGCTTTTGTAGGGTGTAGTCTGGTGCTCCCAGGTAGAGGGCGTTGCTAAAATCCAGACGAGATTGGATGAGGCCCTGTATGATTATTTGTTTGGCCTCGAAGCGGAGGAGGGGAAGGACTTTTTTGATCACCCTAAGGAGGCCAAAACAAGTGGCTGATATCTTGGTGGCCTGTGTATTAAGGCTCAGAGATTTATCGAGCCAGACGCCTAGGCTTTTGATGTTGTCTCTGGGGTGTGGGGCCACTCCCATGCTTGATGGCCAGATCAGCTCAATGGTGGCAGGGGAGGCTGGGCCCAGGAGCATGAGCTCAGTTTTGTCGTCATTGAGCTTTAGGCATGAGCTCATCATCCAGCTCTTTACGTCTTCCAGGCAGGCCGCTAGGTCTGGTGGTGACTGGAGGCCCCTCTTCTGTGCAAACGTAACTACCAGCTGGGTGTCGTCCGCATAGGAGATGATATTGACACCATGCGGACGAACAATCCCAGCCAGTGGCCTCATGTATGCATTAAAGAGCGTAGGGCTTAAAGAGGAGCCCTGGGGGACTCCGCATCCCAGAGGACGACTGGATGAGCGGGATGTGCCGTCGAAGACCTGAAAGGTTCTGTCTGATAAAAAAGATTCGAACCATGTCAGGGCATCTCCGGTCACTCCTAAGTCGGCAAGGCGGGTTAGCAGGATTTTGTGGTGTACCGTATCAAATGCGGCACTTAGATCGAGGAGGATCACTGCCACTGACCCTCCTCGATCCAGGATCCGTCTTGCCTCCTCAGTTACAGCCAGTAGGGCGGTCTCTGTCCCATGTTTGGTGCGAAAGCCCGTTTGGGAGGAGTCGAGGAGGTGTTTTTCCTCGAGGTGGTTTACATCAAGAATCAAAAATGAGTTTCATGAAAAGCATCAGGCTTAGACAATACTAAAATTCAAGTCAAACATTTCAAAAGTAAAACGAGAGAAACCTCATATCAAGGTAAAACCAGAGAAGACTCGACGCAGTCCAAACAGGAAAAACCTTTCACCCACACAATCCAAACAGTGAGGGTACAAACAAAGAAGCTTCATAAGAAGGTGTCTTCTCTTAACGCCAACGATAACAGTGAGGGAAACTTTCCACTCACAGGCAACACACTAATGCGAATCAATAACCACAAAAATGTGATTGGTAAACTAAAGGTTACGGGAAAACTAAACTCTATGGGTTACTACCCAAGTCAAAACACAACGCACACTAGAGTGACCAGAGTGATAAGTGATGCTACACTACACACCCACACACACACCACCTCTATTCCATGCAGATAGATAAAACCAAAGAATGACGAGTAACATCACAACCCCTAGAGGAAACCAATACCATACTATGTATACCAGGAGTCTCCAAACCGGTCCTGGAGGGCCGGATCCATGCCAGATTTTTTGGATATCCCCATTGGGATACATGTAGTAATTTTAAAATCTGGCACGGATCCGGCCCTCCAGGACCGGTTTGGAGACCCCTGATGTATACAAACAGGGACATTACACACTCACCTCCTCTCATTCCATGTAGATTCAATATGCTGATAAATACAACCAATTTAATTTCACAAAACTGCAACATGCCCCCATACAGTATTGTAAAAACACAGAGTTACATATAGTTGATATGCACGAGTATGTCACAACATCTGTAAGATAAGAAATTAAAACAATAAACGTAGTCACCGTCATCCGATCGTTGGGGTGACATCTCATTTAAGATGCTGACCTTACATATGTGAGTGATCTATCATCCAAAGAAAGTTGATCTGGCTAGAGCTTGTTTATGCCAGAAAGGTAGATACTCCTACTCGTTTTAAGAAGATGAGATCATTTCCACTTAAATCGGCCTCTAACAGTTCCTCTTGTATCACCGCTGTTAAGGAATGACACATACAATTCCTCACTACGTTAAGCTCCAAGCAGCGTGGGTGGCAAAATCAAGTGAACCTGAAATGCTAAACCTAAAATGGCTGCACGTACAGACGACGCCGCACCGGATGGCTTCCGCCTTCACAGTGCACCAAAACGTCTTCAACAGCCAATGTTCTTGAGGAGAGACGTCATAAAGAACGGAAAGGAGGCTTCGCGCAATAGCTGAATAATGGTAAGTGCGCGCGAATAGTTGTGTGCTCATGGCACCATTTAAATGCGTGCGAGTAGTACACCTGTCAAAAGGGAACTATGGATTAAGTACAAGTAAATTCCCAAAATAAAGATGTCCTGAGTCGCGGAACAAGACACGACCAGGACCTTCGAAAATGGTGCTCCGTAGACAAGCTGCCACGTCGGCTCTTCTAGTGACAGACAGTGCTGCCCACACACAAAACCAGTCATCCTTTCAAGCTCGTATAGGTTCAAATCACCCAATATACACGACCTCCACAAAACTGCACACTAAAGAAAAATCCAGACGTCCCTCGACGGAGAATTGTCACCAGTTACCTATAAAATAAAAAATGACTCTGCAAACTTTCTCCATTGACATGTGTCGCTCGGGGTACAATCAAGCATCCACGGATTTAATGGCCTGTACTGCGCTGCACTATCGCCAGGTAACCAAACAACATAGCAGGCACTGATAGGCCAAACGAAAACTGCTCTCTCCACACGCCAGAGTGCGACGCGGCGGGGTGATCAACCCAGCAGTGTCTAAATGGAGCTTGTGGCTGGAAGATGAAATAACCAGAAGAGAGGAGATAAAACCACAACAAAACAGTGCAGGCAGAGCAGACACTTTAGATCACAGGTCACAGGAGTGTCAAAAGAAAGTCAAACGCTCTGGTCTGCAGGCTGTCCTGTTGGCAAAAGACGCTGGTGGGGCTTACCATAGCGTAATTGTTGTAATCCTTTTTCTTAGGAATTCTTTCCTTGGGTTCCAGTTGATAAGTTACATTCCATAGGCTAGTCAAGTCCTTAGTTCCAAGTTAATCAAGTCCTTAGTTTCAGTAGCAGGGTATTCCTTCAGCAACACGCAGGTTCTTTTAAAATCGTGGTCCGTGTTGTGAATAAAAGATCTTCTGTAGCCAAGTGATGTAAATATATATAATGTAGATTTATTGATAAGTTAACAGCATCAGAAAGTTACTGTAAGATGTAAAGTCCAGGTGATGCCCCACCAGGAGCAGCCTCTCTCCTGTTCAGCCTGCACACTCCAACTGACATTCCCAACCTCACCAGGCACCCATGCATTGCAAATCATCATCAATCATCCAACATTCCAGACATCCCCCAAGCACACCAACACTCCAGACATCTCCAAGCACATCAACACTCAATTCTGGCTGAGCAGTAAGGAAGAGATACATAGGCAAGGGGAAAGGCAACAGTAGATCATAACGTGTGTATTATATATACATATATATATTCACTGAAAAAACCATAGGTTATAGACCATATATAGTTAGGAATTAGCATTTACAAAACCTTGAAAATTCACTGAAAAAACCATAGGTTATAGACCATATATAGTTAGGAATTCGCATTTACAAAACCTTATTTTACTCACACAAAACCATTGAAATTCCATATATAGTTAGTTGCACTAACTATATATCGCGCACCCGCAATCCACTGCTGATGATGTCACATATTACATCATTCATGACATGGTCAGTGACATCACTGATGACATCACTGATGACATCTCAAATGACATCACTGATGACATCTCAAATGACATCACTGATGACATCACTGATGACATCTCATTTGACATTACTGATCACATCACTGATGATATAATTCATGTGATAATACGATGAACCTCTTCAGACTCTAATATAACCTTAGATACAATCAGTGTAAACAGACACTCACAGACTGTCACTCATCCATGGAGTTACTCACACACCTAGTCAGTCATGCAAAGAATCAATCACACCTCCATTTCCTCAACTATACAGTTATACAAACTTTACTTATTCAAACATATACTAACACATATTTACTCTCTTATACAATCCCTGATACAAGTTCACAATGATCCATACAGCCACTCACACATTCACTGGCTCTTATGCACAGTTATTTATATATGTCAACTCTCACATGTACTGTGTTTTACATATGTACTTACTTTGACATGTAGCACTGAGATATCCATTCACTCACCAATACACTCATGCACACAGTCAACCGCCCATACAGCTGTTTCCACATGCACTTTTGAAACCATACATCTAGTGAATCAACTGCTCACACATCTATGCACAGAGTCATACACCTCCCAGCCACCCACACACACACTCAGTCTCCCATACAAATACTTGGGCAACCAATCAATAACCCATATAGTTACTCATATAGCTACTTATCAACACATGCAACAGTTTACAGAACAGACATAATGATGCACAAATTAAGAGTTTAGTCACTAACCCATGCACTCAGTGAGACACATTTAATCACTCACTCATACAGTCAGTCATGCACCTACTAAATCCTTCATCCAGACACTTATACATCCACTCATTCTTCAATATGTAAGACATATTTTCACTTTACAGAAACATACAGTCACTGGATGTTGTCATCAGTGATGTCATCAGTGATGTCATTTGAGATGTCATCAGGGATGTCATCAGTGATGTCACTGACCATGTCATGAATGATGTAATATGTGACATCATCAGCAGTGGATTGCGGGTGCGCGATATATAGTTAGTGCAACTAACTATATATGGAATTTCAATGGTTTTGTGTGAGTAAAATAAGGTTTTGTAAATGCGAATTCCTAACTATATATGGTCTATAACCTATGGTTTTTTCAGTGAATTTTCAAGGTTTTGTAAATGCTAATTCCTAACTATATATGGTCTATAACCTATGGTTTTTTCAGTGAATTTTCAAGGTTTTGTAAATGCTAATTCCTAACTATATATGGTCTATAACCTATGGTTTTTTCAGTGAATATATATATATACATACATATATAAACATATATCATCTGTATATCTATATAAATACAAACATAAATGCATGCATACATATACTTATATGCATACAGATGCAGGTTATTTACATGAAAGTTGAAAAAACACTAATAAAAGCAAAGCTAAAAAGCCACCTCATTACAAACAGAATGGCTTTAACTTAAACGAGGGCGAGATCTATTGCATTTTCAATGCTTGTTTACTTTGGTTCCATCAAGAAGGCATTCAGATGTGTCACACATTTGCCATAAATTCTGAATGTTAGCACTCTAGTTGCACATTAGATCACTGTAGTAAAGCTACTGCTCACCAGGGACGTCTGCTGCTGGTATTCAAAGTGCATGTTTCAGTCTGCATGTCAGAATTTTTTTAATGAAATAGAAGAGGATTTGAGAAGTCACTCAAAATGATCCCTAATTTTTCTTTCTGAAGCACTAATCATACTTTCTGTGGCAAAATTAACCCCCTCATGTTGTTCCTTTTTAAATTGAGTGTTTTCAGACTTACCACTTCATTCCAATCAAGATGGCTTCTGGTGTGCCATACTTTTGTCATAAGTAAGACTGTTAGCGCTCTAGTTGTTCTTTAGAACACTCTGGGACATTCTATCATTGGGCTATACTTGGGGTACATCTGGGTGATATTTGGGCTACATTTAGGCTCTTTTGTCTCTGGTGGCCATCTTGGGAGACTGTATGTCAGAATTTTTTAATGAAATTGAAGAGGGTTTGAGAAGTCACTCAAAATGTGCCCTAATTTTTCTTTCTGCAGCACTAATCATAATTCATATGGCAAAATATTCCCCCTCATTTTGTTCCTTTTTAAATTAAATGTTTTAAGAGTTACCACTTTATTCCAATCAAGATGGCTTCAGGTGTGCCATACCTTTGTAATAAGTAGGACTGTTAGCGCTCTAGTTGTTCTTTAGAACACTCTGGGACATTCTGTCATTGGGCTATACTTGGGCTACATCTGGGTGATATTTGGGCTACATTTGGGCTCTTTTGTCTCTGGTGGCCATTTTGGGAGACTGCATGTCAGAATGTTTTAATGAAATAGAAAAGGATTTGAGAAGTCACTCAAAATGTGCCCTAATTTTTCATTCTGCAGCACTAATCATACTTTCTATGGCAAAATATACCCCCTCATGTTGTTTCTTTTTAAATTAAATGTTTTAAGAGTTACCACTTTATTCCAATCAAGATGGCTTCAGGTGTGCCATACCTTTGTAATAAGTAGGACTGTTAGCGCTCTAGTTGTTCTTTAGAACACTCTAGGAGGCTGCAGTAGAACACAAAGGAATCAACTGACAGTCTCTGTCCTTGTTGGATGTACATGTTTTACTGAGAATGTCAGACTTCATTTTCACATGACTGAGAAAGATAATGTGAATTTACAGAAAATATGCTTTCAGTTTAGCTTATAGATCCCCTTCCAAACCACTGTGGGAAAATCATGAGATATTAGTTTTCTTTCAAACAATATTCATGATATCACAGCAGAAGGTTTTTTCACATGGTAAAATCACCTTAGAACCCACCACAATTCCTAAAACGAGTATGGTACCATCAACAAATGATTTATAATGTAACTAAAGTCCTAAAACCCTCTATTAACTACAATGCTTTTTAATGAGGTGCTATCATGTATATTGGTCCCAAGATGGCTGCCAACACTTCTTGGATGAAGTGCTGACAGCCAATCAGATCAGATGTGTGGTTAGGCTCCGCCCAGATATATATCTTTTTTTGAACCTAAATTACTCAAAATCCACTGGAGCACATATATTGAGACCTAGCAAAGGCACATCGGGCTAACAGTCCCTACAATTTTGCCAAGTTTCGTGCAAATCCATTCAGCCGTTCGAGCTAAAAGTGAGGCCAACCGCCCTATGGAAATTAACATGGGAAAAACGCGTTTTGGGACCCCCCTTTTTTCTCGGCCCCCCCTTGATGAAACCCCCCCAATTTGTCAGGGGATGCTCAGAAACAAAATGTTTAATTTTCCTGAAAATTTCAGCCAATTCCGTCCACAAACGCCAAAGTTATTAGACATAGAATTTTCAAAAATCCCATAGAGAAAAAATCCTAACTATATATACCTACTGGCGACCGCCAGTAGGTTATATATATATATATATATATATATATATATATATATATATATATATATATATATATACATATATACATACATACATACATGCATACATATATACACATATATACATACCCGGGTATGAAATAGAATGTGTGTAATGTGACACGCTCATTCGCGTGTGCCCTGCTTGAGGGCCATCGGCGACCGTCTAACAATTAGAATTGTGAGAGTCTTGAATGATTGTTTCCCGCGGTAAACACCCATTATTCCGCTACTTTCTTTCCGCATACCATGGCATTACATTTTATATGCTTTTACCACGCATACATTTACAACAAAATTCGTTGTAAATGTATGAATGGTAAAAGCATGTTTTTTTTATGTTTGGATAAGGTAAGTATGGGTATAGGGGTATATGTTTTGGGGTACTGAGGAATATGTTTTGGGGTGTTTGGGTATTTTAAGGGTTAAGATATAGTTTTAGGTTATGGGGTACAGGAGAGTTTTTAGGGTACAGGAATAGGTATGGGTTTTGGGGTACAGGGGTATTTTTAGGGTTCAGGGCTGTTTGGGTTTTGGGGTACAGGGGTATTTTAGGGTTCAGGGGTTGGTTTGGGTTTTACGGGACAGGGGTATTTTAAGGGTAAAGGGCTAGGTTTGGGTTTTGGGGTACAGGTGTATTTTACGGTTCAGGGGTAGGTTTGGGTTTTGGGGTACAAGGGTATTTAGGGTTCAGGGATAGGTTTGGGTGCAGGGGTATTTTTAGGGTTAGGTTTGGGTTTTGGGGTACAAGGGTATTTAGGGTTCAGGGATAGGTTTGGGTGCAGGGGTATTTTTAGGGTTAGGTTTGGAATTTGGGGTACAGGGTATATTTATAGGGTAAAGATTGGTTAGTGTTTAAGGGTGTTGGGGTATTTTAAGGAGTAAGGTGGGTTATTATGGGGTGCAGGGGTATTTAAAGGGACCAGGGTGGGATTAGTGTTTAGGGTGTAAAAGGTAATAAAATAATAAATAAAAACAATATAAATAATGAAATTTAAAAAAATTATATATATATATATATATATATATATATATATATATATATATATATATATATATATATATATATATATATATATATATATATATATATATATATATATATATATATATATATATATATATATATATATATATATATATATATATATATATATATATATATATATATATATATATCCTACTGGCGGTCGCCAGTAGGTATATATAGTTAGAATTTTCAAAAATCCCATAGAGAAAAAAATCCTATGTCTAATAACTTTGGCGTTTGTGGACGGAATTGGCTGAAATTTTCAGGAAAATGCCACATTTTGTTTCTGAGCAGCCCCTGAAAATTTGGGGGGGGTTCGTCAAGGGGGGGCCAGAGACAAAAGGGGGGTCCCAAAACGCATTTTTCCCATGTTAATTTCCATAGGGCGGTTGGCCTCACTTTTAGCTCGAACGGCTGAATGGATGTGCATGAAACTTGGTAAAATTGTAGGGACTGTTAGCCCGATGTGCCTTTGCTAGGTCTCAATATATGTGCTCCCGTGGATTTTGAGAAATTAACGTTTTAAAAAATATATATATCTGTGACAGCGTCCCGGTTAGCGCCCCGGTTTGTGTACCTGACGCGTAACGGAACTTCGCGAAGCGAAGCTGATTGGCTCTCCGGTGTCTGTCAACATTCTAAACAGTCCGGACCGGCCGCCATCTTGTCTCTCGGTAGAATCGAGAGACAAGAGGAGGAGAAAAACGAAGGGGGAATTTAATGAAAGGGGGCAAGGTAGACCCCTCTTGACCCCCTAGGAATGACGGTGTTATTAGAGGGTCCCGTGGGGCAAAAAAAAAAAATTCGATTTTCCGCGGTAGAAGCGCTTCCCGGTACGCGAACCGGGTAGCTCACCGGTAGCGTAACGGGAGTTCGCCATTTTGTGTTTCATTTTAATTAAATCACAACATGGATGAAAAACAATGTGGGAAATGGGTATAAGGGGGCACGGGAGACGTATCCTGACCCCCTAGGTTTTCTGAGGGTGGCTGAGGAGGCTCATATATGTTGATACATGTCTTCCAGCAGCTGCGCGTGAGCGGAATTTTTTTTTTTTGCTGCATGACGTCTGTTAACGTTCGATTCAAAGGAAATCAGGAAGTGTTGACCGCCATTTTGTCACTGCAAGTAAATATATTGTTCATTTCAAAGCGTTGGAACATGGAAAAGGGAGAAGGTAGAGATTGTCTTGCTGCGTAGTTTCTCAGGGTGTGCTGTAAGGCCCCGGTTGTAGTTATACTCACGGTGGGGTCTTCGAACACTTTAGCAAATGATGATCCAAGCGGAGGCAAAGGAGGATGTCAGTCGGAGGGGAGCAATGGTGATTCTCACTGTAAGATAGGTAGTGCGGACCCTTGTCCCCCCTTTTGTAATCTGTAATGCCTATCTTCTGCCCACTGATTGGTAATTGGTTCTACCCAGACCATTTATTAGAGGTAGCTCGTCCGGCCCCACCGGAGGGCACCCCTAATAAAGAGGACATATATATAAAATACGGATTAGCCACGGTACCTTCCTAGCAAATTATTGCAAAACGAAAGGAATCGAACAAAATCAGTAGGCCACTGATAGGATCCTTTCTGACCCTGCTAAAACAAGAAACACCAGGAAATAGCCCTCCGCAAAAGTATGAAACCAGGGGAAGGAGCCAAGCTCGCGGTCGGGATGGCCACGAGGTAGTTCGGCTCCGCCGCCCTCGCTGCCTAAGCATGCCTGCCCTACCACCCACCCTGCCCAATAACCGACAAACCCTATACAAATGAAAGTCTGCTGATACCCACTATCGGCGTCACCAGATTGGACTAGATCAAGCACAATTGGACTGTCTTTTTCTGGTTATACAGTAACATCTTTGTGCTTGTTGCCAAATTACAAATATATAGCACTCCAACAAAGTAGTAGGATTATAACACTTTAATAACTTATAAATATATACAACGCTCCAACAAAGTAAACACGTTAAAATAAAACATTTTAAACAACTATTTACATGGCAGCCTGCTGCAACATCCATCTCAAAGCATTCACCGTCCGCTTGACACTGTCCCTGCCCCTCCCTCCCCGGAGTAGCAACTATGGGCTGCTTTGGGCTGTCTTTTAGTCGGCTTTTGGCTATAAAAAGCCTACAAAATCCGTCGGCCTGTGAGGCAGCGTCAGTAGCGGACCGTTGTGCGAATAGGCCGAAGGCAGCACAACGCGCCGAGATCCGGACGGCACCGAGGTGGTGTCCAGCAAGTTGCCGCAATGGTCTGGCCATCCTACAATGCTGCGCCGAAAGACGGCGTGGGGGGCCCCGGGGGGGAGGCGGCGCGAACGGGCCTCCCCCGCCTCCCCAGGTGGAGGCTTCTCAGCTGCAGTGGGGCGCCCCTTGGCATCCAACTTAGTTGCGCCCGCTCTTGCGGCACAGTGCCTTATCCGCCATCCAGCTGAGTTGCGCCCGATCTTGCAGCACAGTGCTTCACCCGCCATCCAGCTGAGTTGCGTCCGCTCTTGCGGCTACAGCGGCTCGCCCACCATCCAGCTGAATTGCGCCCACTCTTGCTGTGCAGCGATAGGCGGCTGCCACAGGACTCTCAAAATGGCGGCCGGCTCTTCGGATTTGGGCCTGGTCCACTAAAATGGCCCTGGGACACCTTGGAACTCGGACGCTTGCCTGCTAGGGCATGGGCCCCATTCCCGAAAGCGTCCCCTCAGCCTTGAAGATTCTACAAAAGTCACGGGGGCCCCCCGACTCCCGCAGGCTTCCGGTGGGGAGCGGCTGTCATGATTGCTTGCGGAATGGCCACGACAGAGCCACGAGATGGTGGTGCTCTCATGCTGACGCCAGCTTCAGTCTGAAACATCCAGAAACACTGTAGACTACCAATTCGATCAGTTCCGGTGGAGCCCCAACGTGACCCGGTAGGGAAGAACAATAGTTACTTACCTGTAAACAGGTGGTTCTCCAGTATTGGTGTCTTTCATAGATTCACATGCCTGAATCATTCCCCGTCGTCGGAGTGGGAGTCCCACAGTACATAAAAAAGTAATAGTATGCCAAATATATATAGCAAATACCAGTTATACTAAACCAGGAAGTAAAGTAGCCCCAGCTACAGTAGAAAAAACTTCCACATTAGTGACTATTCCTGTCATTTTGTATAGCCCAAACTGCAGCCAATCAGGCGACAGCACCCACCAGAAGGTTCTCCCCAGAGGCTCAGGCTGTCAGATTCTCTCGCACGGAGTGATAGTAAACCAATGTATCCTAAGAGCCTCTGAAGGGGAGGTGGGCGGGTGTATGTGAATCTATGAAAGACACCAATACTGGAGAACCACCTGTTTACAGGTAAGTAACTATTGTTCTTCTCCAGTATTAGGGGTGTCTTTCATAGATTCACATGCCTGAATCTGAGTAGATAGCAGTAAATATCGTTGCTAGGCAGGCGCCATAGTAACCCAGCTTCTAAAACTGTGTACATTATCATGAAATATATAAAATGCATTAACATAGCCCGAAGCATGATAAAATGCATCTAGTGAAGAATGTTCACACTGAAAACGGTATCATAAGCGTCTGACTGCAGGAAAAAAGGAGGTGGAACAGAGGCTCACCTTAGTTGAAAAGATTACATACAACTGCTTGACACATGTAAACATCGGTCTCACTGGCTGCCACCAACAGTAGTGATTGGTGAAAGCATGCCTGCTAACCTAGGTTGCCGCTCTGCCGATGTGCTGGAGAAGAACTTCAGCAAACAAAGCAGTTGAGGAAGACATTGCCCTGGCAGAGTGCGCTCTAGGGGCTGCTAGCAAAGCTGTCCAACTTGTGCATGGCAAAAAAAATCGATCGGAGCAGAGATCCATAATGCAACTGTTCGCCAAGATCCTGTTGGGTTTTAACTAATCGTACCCTAGTTAATAACTAAGTGATCGGATCTGCGAAATCCAACTATCCCATGTGAATAGAACATTTGAAATTTCTCCTAATATCAAGTGTATGCAAAACCCATTTGTTGATAGTGGTGGAGGAAAAGATGCCTTTAAATTAACAGGCTCGGTCCGAAAGAAATTCCGGAGGCACCAAGTATGAATTCCGGAGTAACGCGAACCACCACAGAGTCATAGTGAACTGTATGAAAGGGCTGAAGAACCGATAAAACCTGAACCTAACTGACTAATAGAGGAATGTCAAAGCCAATAAAAAGAAAATGACACCTTTCAAGTAAGTCATTTTAGATAATCACTGAGGAAAGGATCAAAGGATAGCACATGAACTGCGCTATTACCACCTTGAGATGTCTTGATGGTAATGGACGAACTGGCGTAGAAAAAACATTCTGAAAATTCCTTTGAAGGATTGATTTATATTTTTGAAGAATAAAAAGATGTGGTCCTATCTCGTCTGCATCTGGAACTGCTGCCAATAAAAAAACTATTAGAGTTGCATGAGGCAATCCTGAACTTGCCAGCTAAATGAAAAAACTGGAAGATCCTTTCTGTTTTATGAGTAAAAGGATGAAGTCCAGCCGAACAATATCAGACACCGTAAAAACATTTACATTTGAGACCGTGTCCCTGTTATGGCGAACACCTCCTTGCAAACCGCAGGGATGTTTAGATGGGCGAACCAAAGGTACTCAGGGGCCAGGCCGCTGACCTCAAAGATGGCGGTTCCGGGTGATAAACCTGGCCGCTCTGGAAGAAAAATAGATCCGGAGGTGGACACGACCGAATTGGTTCGCACTCCGACTGGAAAAAAGAGAAACTCAGTAAACCAGTTTTGGCGAAGCCATCAGGGGTAAAGAGGAACCCTCGACACCACTATCTTGTTCCTCCGCAGAACTTTGAGACCCAAAGTTATTGGTGGAAAACGGAAGCAGATTGAGATCAGTTGGACGACAAACGCATTTCCCTGTAAATCCCTTTTGGGGATGCCTCCACCGTCCGAAGAAAAACCCACTCGAGAGTGGAAATTGTCGTCCTGCTGAGAGTGCCTGCCAGACTGTTTCTTGTACCAGGACTATCAATCGCCAGAAAGTTGAGTGTGCGTTGTATCGCTCATGCCCATAGATCACAGGCTTCCTGAGGCAACAGAGCTGATCTAGCACTTTGTGTTTAGTGACATAGTGCATACCAGTTGTATTGTCTATGCGCCACAATACAGTTGTCTCCTTGAAATTATTGCGCAACAAAATTGGAGGGCAAAGAAGATGGCCCTTCTCTCAGCAGAATGATGTACCAAGCCCCTTATTTGAGGGCTCCATTTCCAGTAGACCTTCAGCCCCTAAAAGAGTGCTCCCCAATTCCCGAGGGATGCGTCTATGGTGATTGTGCAATTTGATACTTTTTGAAGGAAAAAACACACCTTGTGTACTAATTTCTGTCTTGGATTCACCCAAGAAAAGTCCTCTTGCATCGAGGTAATGAGATCTTCAAATGAATCAGCGACTTGAAACCACTGCTATGCAGTTGCTTTAGCAGCTTTATCCTGTGCAGAAGGAAACCAACAGGATGCAGGTGGAGGTCATGGCCAGTTGAAATTTCGAGAATCTAATGAAATAGACTGTAATGTACGTAAAAGAAACATCAAGTAAGAGCTGCAGGCTTCTCATTCGTAAAAGACAACATACCCTTGTTGGATTTGCATTGATTGCTGTTCCTAGAAAATTCTGTGTCGTAACTAGGAATAATTGGGACTTGACATGGTATATTGATAAAAACCAGGCATTGAAACAGTGATCCTTCTTAAATAAACTTGTCTCAGAAATTATGAATGCGTATGTATTGCAGACACAGAAGGGCTGCCAGGATCTAGATAAGAATCACGTGGAGTGGACCGAGAGTCCCAAAAGATAGGCCTGTGATAGAAAATGATTAAAACTTCGAGTAAAGAGCAGCCACGTCCCGTGCTGAGGAAGGATTGGCACCTGAACCTTGACACTCTGGAGGTCGAGTGCACTTGTCAAGTCCTCTGGCTGTAATATTTGAAAAACATTCTTGAGGTACTACATTTGAAAAATTTTGCGCAGAGATGACAAAAATCCGGCGCTACGTTTCTGACCAGCTAGTTGATGAGGAACTGAGAGGAAAAAAACCTAACTCCGTATTAGATTCAGAACCACTCCGACGGTCCCTGATGTATCCATAAGTAAATTTTGTGAATGACGCGCGCAGATTAGGTGAAAGCGGTCACCCTGAAGGCGTAGTAGAAAAGAAATTGCCAAATTCTAGAGCATGTCCTTATGACATCACAATTAGAATTCCCAACAGACAAATGGTATTGGTGACCAAATGAAATCCCAGAGATATTCCACCCTTATCCCACTTGGAATGGACTAAGGATGGGCTCTAAAGTAAGTCGTAGTTTCCTGGAAAAAACGACTTCCTGTATACGAATTAGAGTCGAATAATACAGTTGTATACCGGATACTGGGTGGAACTTCTTGGAATAAAATGTGAAAACTGTCCTCTGGCACCACGAAAGGGTTGATCCCTGTACTGTAGAGAACCGAAGGCGCGGTATTGTCTGGCCAATATGATGGCCCAGAAGGGACATCTATAAAAAGGTACGCCCATTATCTCAGTTTGAACTTGTGGGAGAAGAACTAAGGGTTCTTCCAACCCTAACTCCGCAACACAATACTGCAAAACTTGGAAATGCAATGTGCACTGCACGGTGTTTTGCTGATGATTATTTCCTTCCATCCTTTTTGTTAAAAATTAGAAGCGTCAGTTCAGGGGTTTTCATGGACACGCACATTCTGTGCCCCTATGTCAAAAATTGATCTTGTTAAGATAGCTAAAAGATTGCCTTTTGAACTGTGGGTGTAGCTTTTGTAGACAACTTCTCCTCCCAAACAATACAAAGCATAGACCTTCTCTGTCGTGAGAAAGACGTCAAAGAAGAAGCAGAGCTGCGAGGATGTCTCTTGGTCGCCCGTGCAAAAAATGGGTCTGATTGAAGTTGAGAGACAAGACAAGCGAGTTGAAGTGTCTGGCGTTGGAAATATGGGCTTGAGGCTCGAGAGAGCCACCAGCACCAATCTTAGGCTTAAGCAGAGCTCAAAATCTCTGCCAATCTAAAATTTAAAGAGAAAAAACCTTCCGCTTCTATCCTGGTGACAAGGGCTTGACGAAAGCGCATCACCGTTCCTTACATGAGGAGGTTAATCCGCCAGCATCCGCCGGAGGCTAGAATAATAAAGATTCATGCAAGATCTCGTCAGAGGACAGGACATGGCATCCCAAAGAAACCGAGGCTAAGAGTCTGGCTAAGTCTTAAGCCATTCCAAGAAAATATGGCGTCGAGTAAAACTACATCACTCCATTCGGAGGATCTTGCTGAAAGGATGCTACGACTAATAAGTAGGCTAAAGGAACACTGTACATAAACCCACTGGATCAAGCTTCGACGAACCTAACCTTGGACTGGGTCTAGCATCAAAGAGGTCAACCAAAAAACGTGATCCTCAGTGTTCACATAGGAAAACTGTTGCAGCCTTAAACTACTATGGAGGTGACTGGTGACGCTGTCAGTCTACAAACCCTCCGTAGACGTACTTCTTGTCATCAACGAAACTGGTCCTAAACTTGGCCAACGCTCAATAATAAAACTCACCATCACTGAGGATGATTGATGAACAGAGTATTTTGTCGACTTAGAATGTCGTCGACGAGCCTGCTATTGACTAAGCTGTTTACGGACCTATAGCTTGCGGGCCATCTGTCGATGTGCCCATTGTTAATGGCCCCAATTGCACTGTTTATAGGTCCACTGTTGACAGCCAAGAGATGCTGGGCCCACTGCCAATGGCGAACTGCCGATGGACCACATGTCAAAAAGGGCCACTGTCAGTGGCCCACTGGTATTGAGCCAACCGTCGCCAAAGCTTTCAGTGACTGTCAGCTGAAGAGGCTCTCGAACGTCTTCACCGTCGACAAGGCCCCTCACCGTCGACGGGGCTCCTCACCGTCGACGATTGCTCTTCACTGTCGACGATTGCTCTTCACCGTCGACGATTGCTCTTCACCGTCGACGATTGCTCTTCACCGTCGACGATTGCTCTTCACCGTCGACGATTGCTCTTCACCGTCGACGATTGCTCTTCACCGTCGACGATTGCTCTTCACCGTCGAAGAGGGACACCCTGCACCGTCTACGAGGCTCGTCGTCGACGGAGCTCCCTCGTCGCTGACGAGGCCCGTTGTCGACGAAGCTCCCTCGTCGTCGACGATGCTTTCCGTCGACGATGCCACCCGCACCGTCGACGAGGCTTAGCGTTGACAAGGCAAAACTAGTCGTCGACGAGGCTCACCATTGACGAGGCAAAATTGCACTCGAAGATGAGGCTGTTTGTCGACGAAGCTCTTTGTCGGTAGCGCAGCTCCCTGCGACTTACAACCAGTGCATAAGAGGGCACTGTCAACAGGATCCTGTAGCCCTGTGACACCGTAGAGCACCAGTGACGGCAGATTGTCGTCGTAGAATACAAAGAGCGTCTTGTCAACCAGCTGGCACGTTCTCAGAAGAAAAGTGCGCAGAACGAGTCTAAACGCCTGAGAGTAAATCTCGTGGGCGTAGATGTGGGAGGCAGACTCAGAGTAGGTCAAAGACCCTTTACTTTTGAAGCAACCTCAGTTGGTAAAGTAAAGCCAAAAACATCACTGCAACATTAAGGTGCCATATAAATAAAGAAAATCCTCCCACATCAGAAGGGGGGTAGAGCCAAATCACAAGAACATCCACTTCTCATCCTACCATGTCAGCGACAGGCAGAGAAAATGATCCATATATTCGTGAAGATAACCGGAAACGGTCTCAGCTTTCCACAAGTGACACAGGGTCAACAAATAGGCTTCATGAAAGAAGACATTTCAAAACTGTGAAATATGAAGAAAAAATTTAATATAAATGAAGTAAATGAAGAAACTGAGCAGAGCTCAGGGAGACTCCCTTCACACGACGTGCGGTAAAAAAATCTGACAGCCTGAGCCTCTGGGGAGAACCTTCTGGTGGGTGCTGTCGCCTGATTGGGCTATACAAAATGACAGGGATAGTCACTAATGTGGAAGTTTTTTCTACTGTAGCTGGGGCTACTTTACTTCCTGGTTTAGTATAACTGGTATTTGCTATATATATTTGGCATACTATTACTTTTTTATGCACCGTGGGACTCCCACTCCGACAACGGGGAATGATTCAGGCATGTGAATCTATGAAAGACACCCCTAATACTGGGGAACTTGCCCTCCCCTCTTTTGACTGATGGTTCTTGTTGCCTATCTCTTCTGTTGTCATTTAACGGAACCTTTTTTGACTGCCAAAAGGGGTTCTGGTCCGACCGCTGGTTGGTGGAGACATTTTGACTATATCCTGGACCTGCCCGGTCTCGCCCAAAATGGCGCCGGTATAAATGGGACTCGCAACTCCTTGTTGTTTACTGGTTGCCCAGCCTTGATATCACGAGATACGTATGCAGTTTTGAAGCACATGGCGGGCGGGGACGAGTACTGATTGAACATTTGGACATCCCTATTGATATTAAGTTCTGATGTGTTATTGATTACTGTACTTTTGAAAGTTTGAATTAACGTCACCCATGGTACTTTCCCGCAAATGTACATCTAGATAATTTTATTGTAACTGGCCCTGTCGTACTTTAATTATAAAATTTACGTCCACCGATTCCGCAACTGTTAGACACCTTAGTTCTTGCAACCTAATGGCCCGCCCGTTACGTTCTTCTACAGTGTAAATGTCCCCTCATCATATACGATTCCAGTTTGCTCCGTGGACGGCCCACGTGCTTATAGGCCCGTATTTGTATACTGACATTTTCACAATAAAGGTTTTTAAAACAAAACATGGTAGTAGTACCTAGATTGGTAAAATTTTGAATAATAGCCACTGTTTTCGAATCAGTAAAAGGCAAGTGATATAAAGCAGCCCGATTACATGACGGTTAAAAGGTATAATACGCAGGAATGCTGTAAAGATAAATGGTCAAGGGCTGTTGTGTATTCCACTCCTGCAACATAAAGTGATCGATAAAAATCCGATATTCAGGCCTATCAGCGACTAAGACAGCAGGCCGAGCCTCTTTTGCTCAACGGCTCCCTCATGGGACGAAGAAACGCCCTTTTTCTCGAAATAGGAATATTTTACTTGCAGGACAGTTGTTAATTTCCCGTGAAAATACATTAGCCTGGAACATTGTTAGTGATAAACTGTAAATGCATCTGGGTCCTTTGCTTAAAAAATAAAATATAAAATATATTTTTGAATTAGAATACATTTTACAGCTTTTGATATTTGCTATTAAAAAACCATTGAAATTCACTGAAAAAACCATAGGTTATAGACCATATATAGTTAGGGATTAGCATTTACAAAACCTTGAAAATTCACTGAAAAAACCATAGGTTATAGACCATATATAGTTAGGGATTAGCATTTACAAAACCTTATTTTACTCGCACAAAACCATTGAAATTCGCATATATAGTTAGTTGCACTAACTATATATCGCGCACCCGCAATCCACTGCTGATCATGTCACATATTACATCATTCATGACATGGTCAGTGACATCACTGATGACATCTCAAATGACATCACTGATGACATCTCAAATGACATCACTGATGACATCACTGATGACATCATTCATGTGATAATACGATGAACCTCTTCAGACTCTAATATAACCTTAGATACACTCAGTGTAAACAGACACTCACAGACTGTCACTCATCCATGGAGTTACTCACACACCTAGTTAGTCATGCAAAGAATGAACAATAGTTACTTACCTGTAATCTGTGGTTCTCCAGTATTGGTGTCTTTCATAGATTCACATGCCTGAGTCATTCCCCGTCGGAGTGGGAGCCCACGGTACATAAAAAAGCAGTAAAATATACCCTTTGTACATAACAAATAACAATATACCCAACCAGGAAGTAAAGTAGCCCCAGCTACAGTAAATAAAACTTCCACATTAGAACCTATCCAGGTCATTATGTATGGACCAAACTGCAGCCAATCAGGCCACAGTTCCCACCAGAATACTCTCCCCAGAGACCCAGGCTCTCAGATTTTGTAGCACCGGAGTGTACCGGAGTAAAGTATAGATAAAACAGCCTGAGTGAGACTCTGAGGGGAGGTGGGTGGGTGCATGTGAATCTATGAAAGACACCAATACTGGAGAACCACAGATTACAGGTAAGTAACTATTGTTCTTCTCCAGTATTAGGGGTGTCTTTCATAGATTCACATGCCTGAATCAGAGTAGTGAGCAGTAATAGCCATAATATCATACATAGCTCTTGGACGCCAAGTCACATAGCAGTAATGCAGGAACATAATGAAAAGCAATAACACAATAGGCGTCAAAAGAGCAAGAGGAGGTGGGAAAGAAATAGCAGAGGCTCACCTTATTGGAAAAGATTACGCAGGACTGCTCTTCCCACCGAGGCATCGGTATCGCTCGAAGAATCCAGACAGTAATGCCTCGTGAATGTGTGCCTGCTGGACCAAGTTGCAGCTCTGCAGATTTGCAGGAGAGGCACACCAGCAAACAAAGCAGTCGAAGAAGAGACTGCTCTCGTAGAATGTGCTCTGGGTAAGGTCTGTAAGGGTTTACCTGCCTGTTGATGGCAGAGCCCTATCGCTGAAGAGACCCACCTAGCGATAGTTTGTTTTGTCACTGACAACATCCTTGTCTGGGTTTGCCATGCGCAACAAATAGCTGATCCGTCTTCCTGATGGCAGCTGTCCTGGAAAGATAGAACTTAAGACATCGTTTGATATCTAGCGAGTGTAGAGTTCGTTCAGCTGGTGTCTGCGGATTTGGAAAAAACGTTTTAAGTATGACTGGCTCATTCAGGTGGAAATCCGATGGTACTTTGGGCATGTACTTCGGGTTGGTGCGCAGAATCACCGAATCATTCGTGAATTGTAAGAAAGGTGGTTTAGATGTAAACGCCTGCATGTCACTGACCCTTCTGGCTGATGTTAATGCCAGTAGTAATGCAACTTTCCAGGTGATGAATTTCAGATCAACTTTATGAATCGGCTCAAAAGGATGGCGCATGAGTTGGGCTAATACAATATTCAAGTGCCAGGATGGAGGTGGCCGACGTACTGGCGGAAACATGCGAAATAAACCTTTAAAGAATTGCTGGATTATTCTTGAGGAGTATAGTGAATTCGTACCGTCCTGGCGGTATCTGGATATGGCCGCTAAAAACACTTTAAGTGTAGAGTGTGCCAAGCCTGATTTAGCCAGATGTAAAAAGAAAGGTAAAATCTTGTCTGGTTCAGCCTGCATAGGATGTAAATCCATAGTTTTGCACCAAGCACAAAAACGCTTCCATTTAAGCCTGTAAGTTCTGTTCGTAGAAGGTGCTCTAGCATTGTTCAGGACTTCCTGACAGTCCTGTGGAATGTTTAAGTGCGCAAACTCATGGTGTTGAGGAGCCAAGCTGATAATTTTAGAGAATGAGGGTCTGGATGATATATTTTGCCGTCCTGAATTGTCAGAAGATCCGGAATTTGAGGCAGCTGAACTGGTTCGCACTCTGAGAGGAGAAGAAGCTGTGTGAACCAATATTGCCGGGGCCACCATGGAGCGATTAGAATCATACGACACGGTAGTCTCCTCATTTTCTTGATGACCTTGGGAATTAAAGGAATCGGAGGGAAGGCGTAGACAAAGTCGTTCCCAGTTCATTGAGAGAGCGTCCCCGCAAGATTCCCTGTGGGGAATCCAGCTCGCGAAATGGACACATTTCTTGTTGTGGTAGGTCGCGAACAGATCCAGATCGGGGCGACCCCATCTCTGGAAAATTCGATCCAGTGCTGGCTGATGCAGCTCCCACTCGTGAGTGCTGCATTTGGATCTGCTTAGGGAATCTGCTAGTACACTGGCTACTCCTGGGACATGTACTGCTGCCAAGTTGATGTTGTGTGCCAGGGCCCAATTCCAGATTTCCTGAGCTTGCTGAGACAACCGGGCTGATCTTGTGCCCCCCTGTTTGTTCAGGTAATGCATGCTCGTCGTGTTGTCTGTTCGGATCAACACGGACGAGTTTGACAGTGTCGCTTGAAAAGATTTGAGGGCAAGGAAAATGGCACTCAGCTCCAATAAATTGATGTGCCATGTCTTTTGCTGTGTGTTCCATTTGCCACTGATTGTCATCCCTTGAAGGTGAGCGCCCCAACCTTCCAGCGAGGCATCCGTGGTTACGATGAAACTGGGGACTTCTGCGAGAAAGGCGCAGCCTACTTGCAGGTTGCGTTCTTGAGTCCACCACAGGATTGCATTTTTCATCCGAGGTGTTAAGACGATGACATCTTCGAAGGAACCGGATATTTGCACCCATTGGTGGCTGAGTTCCTCTTGTAGTGGTCTCATCCTCAGACGACAGTTTGGGGATAGGAGGATGCACGAGGATAACATCCCTAGGAAAGACTTGAATCTTCGAACTGAAACGCACTTTTTTCTGAGGAGTGCAATCGCCATTTCCTGGATCTTTGCTTGTCTTTCGCTTGAAATGAAGACTTGAGCGTGTTTGGAATCCAGAGTCGCTCCCAGGAAAGACGTCCTCTGAGATGGTATCAGGTCCGACTTTTTGAAGTTTATTGAGAAGCCTAAATTTTGAAACAGGCAAAGGCATGTCTGGATATGATTGCTTGCGGTGGCATAGGAACTGGCCTTGATAAGGCAGTCGTCCAGATATGGGTAAATCTGGACACCCTGTAACCGTAAGTGGGCCGCCACCGGTGCCAACACCTTTGTGAATACCCTCGGGGCTGAACGTAGCCCGAAGGGAAGGACCTTGAACTGGAAGTCCCTGCCAGCCACTCTGAACCTTAGGAACTTCCTGTGCCTGGGGAAGATGGGTACGTGGAAGTAAGCATCCTGAAGGTCCAGTGTTGCCATGTGGTCGCCTTCCGTCAGAAACTGGAGGATCTCTTGGAGTGACAACATTCTGAACGTCAACTTCTTGATATATTTGTTGAGGGCACGCAAATCGAGGATGGGGCGCCATTCCCCCGATTTCTTGCGTATCAAGAAAAAACGAGAGTAAAATCCTTTTCCTCTCTGATGTTGAGGTACTTTCTCGATTGCCCCTTTCCGAATCATTGCATTGATTTGGACGAATAGCTCCCTGAGATGTGCTGGGGGCGGTCCTTTTGGGGGCGAATTTGGAGGGGTCTTCACAAATTCCAATATGTGACCTTTTGAGATTACATCCAAGACCCATCTGTCTGTTGTAATATTGGACCATTGAGAGTAATGCAGGGATATTCTTCCTCCAATTTGTTTCTGGCTGAGGCAAAGTGGCGGCAGGACGCTTTTCTCACTTTTTGTTGGCGTTGTCTCTGCCCCGATAGGTCGTTTTACCTCGGGACTGTGTATAAGTACTCCGTCTTTGGCCATAAGGTTGTTGCTTGTAAGGCTGGTACCTTTGGTTGCTTTGGTTGTTAGAATATGGGCGTTGCTGGTAATATCCTCCTCTACTGGAGAAGTTACCCCTTCCTTTTGCACCACGAAAGGAAGATTTACGGTACTGCAGAGTACCTAATGATCGTGCTGTTTCCGTATCCTTCTTAATGGATTGTAAGGCTTCGTCCACATGTGTGCCAAAAAGGAACTCTCCGTCATACGCCATATTTAAAACCTTGGCTTGTACTTCTTGTCTAAAGGACGTAGATTTCAACCATCCCTCTCTTCTAAGCACTGCAGCTCCTGCCAATTGTCTGAATCCTGTGGCCGTCACGTCCACTGCTGCGTCGATAATTTCAGACGAAGCACATTCGCCTTCTTGCAAAATTTTGGTGGCCTCAGAGCGGTCTGGCTCAGGCAGTTTCTGGATGTATGGCGATATGTCAGACCACATTTGTCTGTCATATCTTCTGAGTATTGCTAACGAATTTGCAGCTCTAACTGTGGTGGCCGCAATAGTAGATACCTTTTTGTCAATGGTATCGAGGCGTCTTCCGTCTCTGTCCGTAGGAATAGAGATCTGAGTTGAAGGGTTCCTAGCCCTCTTTTGAGCTGCCTGCGCTATAACCGAGTCCGTTTTTGCCTGACCGATGAGACAAGCAGGTGAAGAAGCGGGCGCTCTATATTTTTTGTCTACTCGCGGCAATACCGCAGGAGAAGAGTTTGCCGGGGCCATGATCTTAAGCCCTTCCTTCCAGATAAAGTCTATAATGGGAATAGACCAACTTTGCTTCTGAGATAAAGTCTTAAAATCGTACAGAAAACATTCATCTTGTTTTGCTTCCATTGAAATAGGAAATCTTTTAGTAGCCTTGTCCATAATCCTATGGAAGTTCGCTATATCCACCGGTGGTGACTCAGCCTTCGGTTGTTCATCTGGGGATGGCGTATCTGCCTGATAGTCTTCATACTCCGACGAGTCCGATTTATTAAATTCCCCTTCCTCATGGGTGTCCTCATCAGAATTGTCATCCTCCTGCTGGTGGTGGGATAATGGTGTGGTAGGCCGGGTATTCTGTGTCTCTTCCGACCTACCAGCCCTTGCACTTTGACTCACTTGAGGCTGTGGGGAGGTAATATGAGAATCGCCCGATTCCGAAGGTGGGAAGCGGCGATAATAATCGTTCAGCATATATTGCAAATTCTCAAAAAGTTCCATTGGCATCTGCATCCCTGGCGCTGGTGTGTTCACTAATGTAGGTGCCTGAATTTGCAGTTCTTCTTCCTCCTGATCTTTAACTTGTATCAGTAAGTCAGAAGGACTTTCAGCCGCTTGGAACATGTCATCACCAGATTCTTCCTCAGAATCTAAGAGCCTGTCTGGCATTTGGAGTGGCGACAATGGCGTGGATTGAGATGACCTTTTCTGCAACAAAGCTGCAGTTGTGGCTGGAGATGGTAGAGGTATGGCAGTGCTTCTTGCTGACCATACTTGCAGGTCTGTACAAGACGACAACTTTGGTGTGGGTGGATTGTCTTGTAATTGTGGTAAATCCGAGCTTTGTGTCGTCGCCTTCGACGTTGAAGACAATGGCTCCTTCGACTTCAGAGGCGGTGTTATTTTCGTCGACGTGGTGGATTTCGTCGTCGACGAGGGAACCGTCGACGGAGCAGTCTTCATCGTCGACGGGGCCGTCGACGAGACAATCTTCACCTTCGTCGACGACGCTCTCGTCAACGCGTCAGTCGACGGGGTCTTTTTCGTCGAAGGGTCCGTCGACGGTATCTTCGTCGACGAAGGCGTCGACGTCGGCAAGGTCTTCGTCGAAACAGCCGTCGACGACGACGAGGGTTTCTTCGACGACTGTTTCATTTTCGTCGACGTCTGATCGTCGACGAGAGGTGTGACAATCTTCGTCGACGAGATGGGACGAATCTGAACATGAACATAAGTTGGAGAGGAGGCTGAGGACATCACCATAGTCGATTTAGGTGAGGAGAAAGTCAAAGTAGAAGTCATGGCAGAGGCAGCCTGACTGGAATTCGGCAGCGCTGTTGGTGCCTTAGTCACAGGTCTCACAGGAGACACCAAAGACTCTGTTCTTTTTAAGCCTGGAAGCTTCACAGACTTCTCTGAGGATTTTTGACTTTTAGAAGTAGAAGGCTCACCAGCCTCTGAAGCGATCTGGTGCTTCGCCACCTTAGCCTTAGGAGTAGGCACAGCACTCTCAGCCCTCCTCTTCTTTGACCCTTTAGAAGACTCTGAGGCAAAACTTCCTACCTCAGAAAGTGGCGCATCTTTATCCTTTATCCGCTGAAGCCACAGCAGCAGGCGACCCTCTCTATCCCTGAGGGTCTTAGGAGGAAATTTGCGACAGATCTTACACTCCTTAGCCTGATGGTTAGGGTACAAACAGTAGATGCAGCGAGTGTGTGGATCTTCCTTAAAGAACCTCGCTTTTCCACAAGAGTCACAGGTCCTGAATAGGGACTTTGAAGTAGACATTGTAGAAGAAAGAAACTTGACAATTGAAGAAAGACTGAGCAGAGCTCAGAGGGACTCCCTTTCACACGACGTGCGGTAAAAAATCTGAGATCCTGGGTCTCTGGGGAGAGTATTCTGGTGGGAGCTGTGGCCTGATTGGCTGCAGTTTGGTCCATACATAATGACCTGGATAGGTTCTAATGTGGAAGTTTTATTTACTGTAGCTGGGGCTACTTTACTTCCTGGTTGGGTATATTGTTATTTGTTATGTACAAAGGGTATATTTTACTGCCTTTTTATGTACCGTGGGCTCCCACTCCGACGACGGGGAATGATTCAGGCATGTGAATCTATGAAAGACACCCCTAATACTGGAGAACAATCACACCTCCATTTCCTCAACTATACAGTTATACACACCTTACTTATTCAAACATATACTAACACTTATTTACTCTTATACAATCCCTGATACAAGCTCACAATGATCCATACAGCCACTCACACATTCACTGGCTCTTATGCACAGATTTTTATATATGTCAACTCTCACATGTACTGTGTTTTACATATGTACTTACTTTGACATGTAGCACAGATATCCATTCACTCCCCAATACACTCATGCACACAGTCAACTGCCCATACAGCTGTTTCCACATGCACTTTTGAACCCATACATCTAGTGAATCAACTGCTCACACATCTATGCACAGAGTCATACACCTCCCAGCCACCCACACACACACTCAGTCTCCCATACAAATACTTGGGCAACCAATCAATAACCCATATAGTTACTCATATAGCTACTGATCAACACATGCAGCAGTTTACAGAACAACAGACATAATGATGCACAAATTAAGACAGTTTAGTCACTAACCCATGCACTCAGTGAGACACATTTAATCACTCACATACAGTCAGTCATGCACCTACTAAATCCTTCATCCAGACACTTATACATCCACTCATTCTTCAAAATGTAAGACATATTTTAACTTTACAGAAACATACAGTCACTGGATGATGTCAGTGATATCAGTGATGTCACTGACCATGTCATGAATGATGTAATATGTGACATGATCAGCAGTGGATTGCGGGTGCGCGATATATAGTTAGTGCAACTAACTATATATGCGAATTTCAATGGTTTTGTGCGAGTAAAATAAGGTTTTGTAAATGCTAATCCCTAACTATATATGGTCTATAACCTATGCTTTTTTCAGTGTATATATATATATATATATATATATATATATATATATATATTCTGAGATTTATGACAACATACAACTGTCAGGAACTGCGCATCAGAGCCATTCTAACTAAAAGCTGGCCGATATTAATGACTTATGGTGTCCTAGCACCCCAACTAATGCGTGGACCCAATATCACGTATCGGAAGGGTCCTTCCATGCGCCAACATGTTTCCAATCCATTCCCTGAACTTTTGAAAACTGAATAGTTGTTACAACCCGGCCGGGGTTTGCCAAATGTTCTAGCTGAAGAGCATTTAAGTTTGGCATCAACACTACTAAGTATGCCACTCTGTTTAGTCCAACTCTACCACGAATCAAGGGCATTTTTAATTGTAAGATGGAGTATGCTGTTTATGTCCGGACATGCACCTGCGGCCTGAGGTATGTTGAGAGTACCAGGCTTCAGGTGCACGTCAGAATCTTGCAGCATCTCCGAGCCATTGTCCACAACGACAGCTCTTATCCTGTCGCAAGACACTTTAAGATGATTCATAACAACAATCTTGACATTCTTAAATACTTTGTATTAGCTGCAGGTCCCCAAACCACGGAGGGGAGGAGACAGAGATAAAATGCTTTGACAATTGGAATCAAAAAGGATTCTTGAGTTGGACAGTAAAGTGCCAAATGGCCTCAATACAACGGAAGATCTATATAATTTTTTATAGAATGTGCAGCCGTTTCATCTTCCTTTTAATATCAGATCCCAGTTTGCTTCCTACTGACATTAGCTTAACTACGATTACCTTCCACGCCCATGTAATAATTTACTGTTTCTTGGCCATTCTTTTTAATTGTACATATTTTCCATCGAGGTGCAGAAATTGATTTATAGTCTTTACTGCACCATGGAATTCACCTGGGGTTTTCACTGTTTGTATAATACACATATAATTGTTAACATACACTTCAATATGTCTTGTATAATCTTTAGAAGGGCTGCCATCTTTATAGATGTCCCTACTGTCTATCTATTTATATCATTCAGATATTTATATTTATTGCTATAGTCTGTTGTAGTATTCTCACCATTCTGCGTATTTTGCACAATCCTGATGTTTCATTCTTTTATATGAACTGTTCAATTTTTAAATGTTATTTAATTTTGATAATTTTGCTACTACTATTTATTGATTTTTAACCAAATCGATGAATTATCAAAATACGTATATTTGCACGGTCAACATGTTTACATTTTTGATATATAATGTTCATTCAATACATGTTTGCATTTTTGGACAAATGCTATTCAGACTATCTTGGCAAATATCTTGCATTTAAGCGTATGCGTATATATATATATATATATATATATATATATATATATATATATATATATATATATATATATCTCGTCATTGACACTATCCCCAAGAACGTTAGGGGCAGAAATCGCAAACTTGCACTACGCCGCCTGGAATCGAGATACATTATTCTCCTAAATTCCAAGATTCCTTCAGGGTTAAATGCAGACGAAGCCCTGAGTGTCCATATCTAAACCAAACATTCGGTAGACAGCCTCTTCACCCTGAGTACCCTTTTAAACATCCGCCATTCCACGCGCCATCACTGTAAATAGCTAACACTTTTTGTCAATTTGGGTCTATGTACGCCCAAGGGTCACACAGACATTATCACCGTAACATACCATTTCACTCCCCCTATCCTTAACTTAGGCATCGGAATACCACATTGCCTTAGGGTGCGTAACCTCATGCACTGCCCGTACAGTAGTATGTTGTGGATTACCTGTAGTACCCATGTATACCCCGGCACTAACTTGCGCTTGCGAACTAAAGTTCAGGATTTACCGAGTCTGGGGAGATCAGCAACAATGATCGAACTTACCGGCACTGTGCCGCCAACGGGTGCGAGAAATCCAACTCTAACAGCGAGGTATGTTCTGGCTCTGCCAACAGACTGACAAACAGATTACCGGCAGTCTCGAGCCCTTACATCATTCTTTGTCAGAGAACACCCAATCATGTACGTGGTCCCTCCTCTCCCTCTGACATGCAGTGAATCATGACGTATGAGAGACCTTACAAGTGAAACAGCACACAGTAAAAGCGGGGATATGTAATCAGACATCACTGTGATTAACGATTTATGATGTGAAATGTGTTGACCATCAGTGCGACTACAAAGAACAAAACGCTCCTACAAATGTTATTTTTAGACATGAAGTGAAGGTTTAAATAATGTGGGAGAAAACGTGAAAATAAGTGAAAAAAGACTGCCATGAATGTAATGTGCGGGTTCATGTAACTATCCACGTCACCACGAGGGTGTAACCGCGTTACCTTGACAACGAGGAATGCCAATTAGTTATGTTAATTGAAACCCATGACACGATGTATATGTATATATAGCGCACAACCTAATGGACAGATGTTAGTGAGCAAGGCGGGAGCAAGCCGCCAAAACGCGTCTGAGCAGCAACTGATTTGAGAAATAAAATGTTTGAATTGAGATACACGGATGTCAGCGCCTTCTTTGAAGGCAAGTTTGGTATGGTGAAAATATATATATATATATATATATATATATATATATATATATATATATATATATATATATATATATATACACACACACTTTTAATAAAATTGACAGTAGAGATTAACACTACCTGAATTTATTCAGTACAAGAATTGTTTGATGGGTTTACATTCTTACCTGTTACCCTTCCGTTCAAAATCAGAGAACTACAGACATTTTGAGTAGTATGTTGTCTACATCTATGATCACATGGTGTTCACTAATGCATTTAAAAATAATGGCACACACCGGCCAGACGATCTATGAGCAAGGGCATCCACCCGAAACGCGTCAGACCGTTATGCTGTGGTCAAAATAAAAAACATCTTGCCTGAAATCTTTGGGACTCGCCGTGGTTTTCTGTTCGCCAGAGTTGGAGGTAGTTATAGTTAGGATTGTTTTCCATAGGGAATCTGCAACATTCTATTGGGAATAACTTTGGCGTTGATTGAGGGATCTGCCTGTAATTTTCCTTAGATTTGCCTCGCTGTGCTCCGCTCCTTCCCTGAAAGTTTGGGGGGGATTCGTCAAGCGGGGGCAGAGATAAAAGTGGGGCCCCAAAACGTGTTTTCCCCATGTTAATTTCCATAGGGCGGTTGGACTCACTTTTAGCCCGAACGGCTAAATGGATTTCCACCAAACTTGGCAAAATTGTAGGGACTGGTAGCCCGATGTGCCTTTGTTATGTCTCAAGATATGTGCTCAAGTGGATTTTGAGTAATTTAGGTATATATATATATATATATATATATATATATATATATATATATATACACGCACCAGGGCGCGCTCCAGCACGCTACGAGAGTGGAAAGCTGATTGGCTCTCGGGTGTTTGTCAACATTCCAAACAGTCCGGAGCAGCCGCCATCTTGTGTCTCGGTAGGATCGAGACACAAGAGGTGGCAAAAACAAAGGGGGAAATGACCAAAAGGGGGCAGGGTAGACCCCCCTGACCCCCTAGGTTTGATGTGGGGGCCATTTTTTTTTTCGATTCGCGCGGGGGGAGCGCCCGGTACGCGCACCGGGGAGCATACCATGGGGAAAAAAGTAGGACCGTTTTTTAAAAATGTAGCATTTTTTTTATAAATTGGAGGTAGTTCTAAAAAGAACTGTTTTTTTATTCTTTTTGTTTTATATTTTTTTTATTGTTTTTTGGAACATTTTTTACTTTATTTGGCTTTTATGAACAATTTTATATTTTTTTTGTAATTTTTATGGGGACAAACAAAAATCAGGGAATTGTAAACGGCTCAACTGGAGCAAAAAAAAACAGGAAAAAATTAAGGTTAATTTTTACAGTTGTGGTTGTCTCCAGCACGGTTGATGAGTTTAATACTTTGCTCTCCATAGCAAATTGTAGTCCCGCAAAATTTACAAATTTTAAAATCTCCAAACTGGGGTTGGATGTTTGGGACCATCTCCCTTGTCTCTGGACCCGATGGAGTGGGTTGTTTACTTTGGGAGGTGCTGGGAGAAGATTGGGGAGGGTATCTGGTCAGTTCTCTGACCTCTGCCGCAGCATAGTTGTTTGGGTGCCGGCGTTGCATGTGGCGAATCATAGCGTTATTGCCAAAAGAATACTTTTTGGCAGGGTTCCCTCTGGAAAGTACAGTGCCACAGATCAGACAAGTAACCTTTGGCGCATTAACTTTCTTGAGGCCCCTTGGGATTTTAAAAAACTCCCAGACAATGTGCTCCTTTGGCTTATAGGGGTAGTATCATAAGGCAGGAACCGCCTCTCCTCCTCCTCCTCCTCCTCCTCTTCTTCTTCTTCTTCTCCACCACTGTGGTGTTGTGGTGGTCCTTGTGGTGGTGGTTGAGATGCTCCTGCTGCTGCTGTAGCCATTTCTCAGTACAAATAGGTCTGCAAACAGGTCTTCCTCAGTGAAAGTACAAAGAGAGAATGAGGAAAAAAGGTGGGGGCTTTCATCATTTGGAAAACAAAACTGTCCTGAACCATTGAAAAGTGTTAATTTCAGGTCACATGACACGACGCGCTTACGCTACGCGCCCCGGGTCGCTTACGTAGCGTGATCGTATGCGCTCTGGTGATTCCGGGTGCGCTTACGACGTGCGTATCACGCGGACGCGGCTACGCGATACGTCACAATGATGTTTTCGTTCGCGGCAATAGCGCAAACTGGACGCTCATCGGTACGCGCACCGGGGCGCGCCGCAAAACTGCGCTTTCCGGTGCGCACATCGGTAGGCGCACCGTGAGCGCTCCAGGGCAAAAAAAAATTTTTAAAAATTAAATATATATACATATAAAAAATAGTATTACATAAATATACAATATAGGATTCATTATAAAAAATATTATATTTGATCGCAAAAGAAATTTGCTATTAAAAAACCTTTGAAATTCACTGAAACACATAGGTTTGAGGCCCTATATATAGTTAGGAATTAGCATTTAAAAAAAACCTATGAAATTCACTGAAAAAAACATAGGTTTAACACCAGTTATAGTTAGCTGGAAATTTTACTGACATAAAACCATTGAAATTCCCACGTTATATAGTTAGTTGGACTCACTATAACTTGCGCGCCTGCAATGCACTGCTGATGACGTCACATGGTCGCGTTCTAATCTAGGACCCTGATCAACCCTATGACCTTATGCCCCTATACGGCTATAATCCATTTATTCCCATATAATGGCATAAACGTTCAAGTGTAAAGTCTCAGAATCTCGTCTCTGACCTCACACGTTCAGAGCCACATTCCTATGCAGCTTCCTCTGCAGCTCATTAGTAAATGACACAGCAGAAGCCACTATCTAAGATTCCTAGATTAACACTCCGAGTTCTTCAACAAGATAAAACTCAGCAACCTGGGAAAGCCCCGCTTGCTATGTTTTGATTAGTAATAGAACTGTAATGAGCACTGAGAGACGATCACTTCCTAGTGACATCTTTATTGACGTCTTATGTCCAAAAACTTACGTCAAACAAGGCACCTTTCAGGTATAAATATTACCAACGTTGCCTTAAGCAAATGCTAGCTGCCTCGTAGACATCGCTGCCGTTATCGCTGCTGATGCTATCGCTGCGAACGAGCGAACCATGGTGTGGTGAACACAGGAGCTGAACAGCCGTCCCCTCCAAGAGCCTAGCAGATGCAGGCTGCCCACGGACGCTGCCCCTCCTCTTCCTCGACACGCTGAGAGAGACGCTGTCTTTTCTCCTGCCGAGAAAATCCAGCTCCGGCGTTTCCAGCCTACTCTTGCGAGTGACTGGGATATAGAGTCCCTGGAAGGAGATACCAGACCTCCAACATTCTATTCCAGAGGTATGGTGTTGACTAAACCCTTAGAGAGAATTCTTGAAGCAAACCTTGGCAAAACCAACTTAACTAAAACTGCTACTTACTTACTCCCTCCCAAGTATTAGGCTTAGGTCAGGTACACTGGGGTAGGCGTAGTTAGAAGCACCAGTTGAGTACGAGTGTATGAGAAGAAAGACTGTTCAATAAATAATACCTTTTTATTGAAAACGCCCGTCTCTCTATTCTCTACATATTGTGAAAGTAATCTGCACAACAACTGACTGAGTAAAATAACTGTCTATTGTTTCACACGACTCTATAGATTGACTCTTATCTGAGGAGCAAAGTTGTCATGTTGCACGGTTGTTGGAAAACAGAATCCCCTCTTGGCTGTGCCAGGGAAGCTGATCACTTCCTATTCAGTCAAGAAAGTTTCCAGTGACCTCTGAGCTAGTTGGTAACAAACCCAATTAAGTTTAGCATAGTCAGTGGAGACCTGGAAGATCCGCACTTCTACGTCCATACTACTGTTTATGTTATTCCAATGCGCAGGGCCTATTGGGAAAATAGGAACTACACTACAACATATTACATCACTCATGACATGGTGAGTGACATCACTCATGACATCACTGATGACACCATCCTTGTGACAGAATGACAGACCTCCTTTCAGTTTAATGTAACCCTTGAAACACATTCAAAAATAGAAATTAACATTTTCAAAAAAATGGAGATACCCATACCAGTTACAACAACCAATTCAGTAATTCCACCATCTATATACACATCCACTCATTCACCAACAGTTCTACATAGTCACTCATACATATACTCACTCATCATATGTAGTGATACACCTATACATCCTGTTACACACCAACAGTCATCCAAAAGTTACACATGCTCACATGCAAATAAACTATTGAACATCCATTTATTTGCATATACAGCTATATATATACACAAACACCTTACTTCTAAGGAAACTTACACATACTTACTCTCTTAAACAATCACTTATAGAAACACATACTTATTTAAACAGGAACTCTTTCAATCTCTCACTCTTGCATATACTCACTTATATACATCAATACTCACATTTACTAGATTAAAACATATGTAGTTACTCATAAAGACACTAGTGAGACAGTCATTCACTCACTAACACACATATACACACTCATCCACCCATACAGTCGTGTACATATGCGGTCTTCAAAACACATACAAACAGTGAGTCAGTCATTGATGCATCTATGTGCTAAGTAATACCCCCACCAAACCATACAGACACTCCTACTGATACTAAAAAAAACATCTAATAACCCATATACACTTCACACCCTATTCACAATTATGTTTTTATGTTTAGGACGACTAGAATGTATCGTACCAGAAAAATTATCAAGACATCGCATCTTGGGAAGGATTGAATAGAGGTTACATTGATTCAATGCTCCAGCTATGCAGAACTATTGTGAATTTATATGCCCACTTGGGCGGGAGTGAAGCGGATTACACAAGAAATTACATCTGTGAATATTTGTGTGCGGAAATCATGTCACTGGTCAAAGATAACATGAATGGTCATAAAAAGAACTTTTTTTGTAACATAATTAAGAGTAACCTTGCCTTTAGATGGGTCTAACCAGTATGAATTCACTATGCCCACTTGGGCTTGACTGCAATGTTATGATAAAAACAATAACGGGAATAGACAAAATATTCTTATTAATTGTAAATAACTTCCCCTTTCATTTGATGTGATGTACATTATATTGGTCATTGATATTACTAAGGGTGATCATCTTTTGGACATACGAGAATGACTAGTTTAAAATGTCTGCCATTATCACTTTGGTTGTGGAACCCAGTCCTATTTCACTGTTTATGTTATTGTATGTATGTAAATAGCACCTTCACGTTAACAGCTTTAGCGTGACCAAGCCGTAACTGGCGAAACGTGTCGGTAGGCAGTTGCCACTTTTGCCTTATTAAACACCTTTCAGCATCCAGAAGTATCCTGCGTTGTCTTCTTAAGAGGGGAAACTTTGTAAGTAAAAAAATATATATATATATTTACATATATACAAACTATATTTAATGTTTTAATAATGTACTTTTACAATGTATACGACTTTACCACACATGCATTTGCGTTATAATGGCATGCTTGATAGTCATATGCGTTGTAAAAGTATGCGTTGTAAAAGTTTTAGAAATGATGGCTTTGCGGAGTAATAGTCCTGCGTTATAAAAATTGTGGAGTGATGGTATGCGGGATGTTGGTTTGCGGAATATCATCACATATTTGTTTCCCGCTGTTCTTATTTTTTTATGACCCACACCGACGCTCTTCGGCCCCACCACACACTGCGTTCGTCCCTTTCAGACGCACCCAGGCCAAGGCACACACTGCATTCGGCACCCCAAGTATGTGTGAGACAACGGGCAGTGCCCCAAGGGAGTCGAGCGAATGGTTACTTACCACGTTTCCTGTTGAACGCCTTTGTCACGCCCCCAGCACAAGGCCACAGCAGACGATCTGATTAATGTACGACCCAGATGGCATGAAGTGCGGAACGTAGCACAAGCCCCCAACGTTTGTCGTGCCCATTGATGCGGCGCAATTGGTTAATTGACGCTTTACATGGCATGAAGGGCGGACACATGTCCACAGCGTTTGTCACGGTCGAGCGTGTCACGCCCCCCAGCGTGCCCCTTGATGCGGCGCAATTGCGCAATTGGCACTTGTATGTACGACTCACATGGTATGAAGGGCGGAACGTACCACATGACCCCAGCACACGCCCACAGCAGAACACAGACACACCCACAAGGGACTACTTAGCTGGCACGGTTCTTTTATCGTTTAAAAGTATATGGTGGCCGTCTGCATAGCCTATGTCCTTCTGCTGCAACTGCCCTTTCCAACGCTGTATTGGGTGTTGTGATTGGTGCTGTGGTTACTGAGATTACCCGCCTCAAAGGTTTGGGCTCTCTCTTTATAATATGTCAAAACATAGTAATTGGATTACACATGTATCAGCATAGTAAATTTAAACTTTGTTTAGTTAGTTAAAACCATAACAATTTGATATATTTCGCACACATTATAAAAATGTATAAATTATCATTTAAAAAGGATTAAAAATATTTTATAAGAGCAAGAATTGAGTCAATGCTTTTCCAGATTATTAACAGTTGAGATCTTCCTGTTTTTTAAGATATTTCTCAAATGCTTGCAAGAACTTCACCAACTTGCAATGCATTCGAGGGGCAGTTGTATCCAAGCTTCCAATTATAGCAAATCTACATGTTCGTAGCTTCTTGATCCGAAAGCTTTGCTTTAGAAAGTATGAACGTTCTTTAGACAGCTTCCTACAGTGGCAGATTATGTGTATTAAATCTTCTTTGGGGCTACCACACAATCGACATTTTACAGCTACATGCTGTTTCCAAGCTGGTTCCTCTGCCAATGTCGGGAATTTGCCAAATCTCAGTAACATCAGCTTTCTTTTAATGAAAATGGAATATGTTGTTTCCAGGTACACTGCTGGGGTTAGTGTTTTATAGCCGTTTATCACAGCCCAGGAGTGTGAGCGATGGGAAAAAATCTCTTTGTCCAATACCAATGAATGGAGTTTGGCCGCTTTATTTAATGCCTGTTTTAGTGCTGCAAATGACAGATTTTTATCCCATAGGGTTTTTGAACAAGTCACCTCCAAAGCGTGCGTGAGGAACTGATTTGGATTACACATGTATTTTTACATACAAAATGTCATGTGCTTTTACATTATCAACACGTATTTAAAATGTACAACAAAACAACCATGAGGCTAAACAATCTTGGGAGATCAATGTTTTAGCGTGGCTCCACCTTTATCCGCGTGTTGCCCTATGCATTTTGGGACAAACAGGTCCCTTCATCAGGGGTCTCTAAAAAAATATATATGAACCAAGACCATCATTATCCAAGAACGCTACCTATAACTTCTATCCCGACCAGTATCTTCATACATCACTGTTGGTCAACAACATCCCCTCATTCCATTCTCAATCAAATGATTAACAAAAAGGTGATAAACGTGCATTACATACCATTAATTATCGAACCCGATGTGCAAAAATCCCGTAGCAATCCAAAATCCTAAACTTCTGTGCCTCATAAAAACCACCAACCTACCTATAGGAACGCTTTCCTTATAACCCACCAGTGGTTAAAGCATGTATTATGATATGAAGTTACTCACTTAAGAGGCTGAGTCTAATGGTTGCTATCATCTGAACAGCAGCCTCATCAATAAAGATCTGTAACATATGTTAACTGTATCAGTACATACTCACTCAATCTTCCTATACCCACATGCCTCACCAAGTGCGTAGTGCTACATCGTAGCATATGTTTCTCGTTATGTAACCGGAGTCTATGTTAACAAGCTGCGCCTGCAATAAAAACAACCTGGGCAACATTCAAATTTGTGTATTACGGGAGCTGGTTCACGACTACTCGAGAGTCTGCCGCTTGTACAGCATGGGCTTCCAGTCGGTCTCAAACCAGCTCCCGGACATACAAGACCGCCCTCGCAAATCCCTACCTGTTGAATATTCATCTCCCAACCAAACAGACTTTCCGGATTTCGAGACTGCCAACGCGGCTCTTACTTCTCTGCGATTTGCTGTCATTGACGTCCGCCAACACACTCTGGCAGGTAAACCTCCCCAGTGAAGTCCATCGCGACCCAGCGTTAACATGGGATCCCTCTCCAACGCACCCGGCCCTGGCAGATCAGTCACCTCGCCCTGAAACTAGTCATCACAGGCACATGTTTAAAGGTATAACATTGATAATGTCCTGATGATCCTCCTATATTTTCTGTAAGGATCGAAACGCCGTCAACTTGGTGTACACCTTATACACTTTGCTATTTAAGACTAAGTATGTGTAATGGTGGTTCTATTATAATCGGTTTGTCATACCAAAATTGTCTTATACAAACAACCTTACTCTCCCTGAGCCTTTGTTTCGTTTTATGTTATAGGAGCTTGAACGCAAGCTTGTGTCCCACTGTTAAAAAAAAATATGAGCTACTTATTTATTTTGTTTATCTCACATACTGCTTATTAAGATTATATATTCAATGTTTTCCCACACTTTCTCCAGTAACCAATTGCTGCCTGCAGCGCGTATACTGGCACATGTCACATGACAATTCATAGCTGGCAGTTGATTTTTGTGCATTACTCCCAGACAGTGAGAAGGGGGGGGGGGGGTGATAGCTGGTGACAGGATGGGCCATCGCTGATTTGATGGGGAGAGTGCGGATCACAAAGACTATGCCTCAGCACACTCAGAAAGTGTTTCACACAAGTCATTACTGCTCCCTGATAAGTTGGGGCAGAGGCAGGAAATTCCAGACATCTCTGTAGGTGGGGAGAACTCTAGAAGCTTCTCCCCCTTCAAAGTGGGCACCAAGTATAAGTAGTGGACTCTCCCATATTTTCCATTAGCTTGTGTAATTGTTCTTGGTAAATGCTGGCTTCTGATTCATTATGAGGCTTGTTTGTTCATCCTTGTTACCACCCATAAGGACTGGACCTTTTACTTGGTTCGTTACACTGACTGCTTTATCTAGTGAGCGAGCACTATTTTTGTTATTGACACGGATGGGGACAATGGCGCTGCTTTTATTTGTTATATTTGCATGTTAAGCGCAGCCGCCCGCTTCAGGAACACAGCAGTCTTTTTCATTATGGTTTTATTCATTTTATGTTTACATCGTTTTTATTGAACAGTTTATAACCAAGCCATGCCATTGATATAGAAGCCAGAATAGCAGTAAGACATTGTATGCCCTTAAACGTAGTTTAGAAAATCATATTTGACAAGAGTCCCTATCTCGCCCTCCCATCCACGCCCCTACAAATTAAATAAGAAATTAGAAAGAGGGAAAAAGTAAAAGAAAGTAAAGCTCTCCTGGGTCTAATTCAATTGTGTCACCACTCTTTCCCTTCCAGTTCCAGTTTTCTACACCAGCCCGCTTAACCTGTGTGCTCAGCAGACTATTTAGTCTTTCCCGCCTCTGCATCAGAAGTGGCGGGTGGGGTGGGGTCTTGAGTGAGTTCTGGAAGCCGCAGTAAGCGCAGATACCTGGGGCAAGTGAAATCCCTCAGCTCAGTACTAATTAAAGCTAAAAATGGGCTCCAGTAGTCCGCTAACGAGGTTCCGTCACCCTGTAGTGTGAGTGCAATGCACTCCATACCTAGCACGGTCCATAATCTACACAGCAAGCCTTGGTGTGTAGGAGTTCTGTCTGTGCCCCAGTGAGTCAATATATTCTCAAGTGCCGCTCCCAGCGCCAGACACATCTGCCTGCCTCTGCAAGATTTGAGAGGAAAAGTGAGCTTGTTTGGTAAGCCGCAGACTATGTATGCTGGGAAGCGTAGGATTTGCATATCAAAATGATGTCAGATAGGACTTGTTCCCAATATGCGGAAAGACGTGGGCATTCCCACAAGAGGCGATTCAAAGTGCACTCTGCTCCGCATCATCTCCAGCAATATGAGGGGCGGCTGGAGTTAGATTTGTGCATTCTGGGTGGGGTGTGATACCAGTAGGTGACTATTTTGGTCGCAGTCTCAATACTCTATCCTTGCTGTGTGGCACGCGCCATAATAAATGACCCCCCCCCCCCCCATTCCTTCTGTGAGTGTTCGGCCAAGTTTAGCTTCCCACTGTAGTTGCCCCGGCATAGAGGCCTCCTGTGCAGGTGGCCGCAGCATTTGATAGAGTTCAGTGTCAAAGGTGTGCATTTGTTGTTTTGGTGTGAAGCCGCTTCTCATACGACGCAAGTCGTCTCGGGGCCCCTAGACGCACTGAAGGGTACAGAATCCAGTGTCTCACTTGGTGCAACCGATACCTTTCGGACTCGGGCAAAGCAAATGTTGATCGGCGATCCTCAAATGTGAGGAGGCCCGCTGCATCAAACAAATGTCCAATGGACCGACAGCCCTGGGCCTCCCAGCGACCAAACTCCCTCTGGTGTATTCCAGGTGCGAAATCTGTGTTTACACCTATGGGGGTTAGCATTAAATAAAGTTAGCACATACTTGGTCAAAGCAGAATCTCATGCCTGCAGAGTCGTATGGAGTCGTACGGATAGATGGTTATATATGCTGCATGGTCGTCAAGTTTTACGTAGAAAGGGCACCGCCCATAAAGCTCGTCCCGCGAGCACTTGCTCCATGAAGAGCCAGTGTTTCTCTGACTCACTACGCAACCATTCCAGTAGGACCCGCAGTTGCGTGGCCTGGAAGTAGCGAACCATGTTTGTGACACCCCCAGTTACCCTTCTTTGAGTGGTCTATAGCTCAGTTCCTTACTCCTACCTGGCTTCTTATTGGCCCATACAACCTAGAAGATTTCTTTCTGCAGCTATTTAAGTAATCTGCGGGTGGGGGTGGCTCTATGGGGAGAGTTTGAAAAATATATATTATTTTGGGAACTATGTTCATTTTAACGGCTGCCACCCTTCCCAACCAGGATAAATCAAAGGGTCCCGACCTTCCCAGCTCTCTGCGCACCTGGGACAGGAACCTTTTGTAATTTAGCGCCACGGTATTAGGATCCGAATTTGTGAGTTGGACCCGGAGATACAGGATAGACCCAGCGTCCCAGCGGAGTAGAATTAAGCATGCTAGGGTCTCTGTGGAAGGTTCGAACGAAAACCCATGGCCTGTGACTTTGCCATGTTGATTTTGAAGCCAGAGACCAATGCAAATTTCTCTAGCTCGACAAACAAGGCGGGAACGAAAGTCTGTGGTCCTTTCAGCGTAGCAACCACATCGGTGTATAAACTGATGGCATGAGAGTCCCCCATCCCCAAACCACACACCCCCCGGATCCGAGGGTCCTCCCATACCCTTTGTTCCATCGGCTCCATGTAAAGTGCGAAAAGCAATGTGGAGAGAGAGCATCCCCGTCTCGTGCCCCCACGACATCCACAACGATTCAGAGGAACTGCAGTTGACCCACACTGTGGCCTTTGGCTGACTGTAGCCACTAAACACCCACCTAGGAAAGCGATCTATCCCAAACCGCGCCAGAATGATCTTCAGATGTATATATAGTCCACTCGATCGAAGGCCTTTTCAGCATCAATTGATATCATGACCTGTTCTGTGTGTTGGCTTTGTGCTTTATCAAGGAGATGAAGTAGCTGTCCCGTATTGTGGCTACATTGTTAGGTGGCTACTAAGCCAGACTAGTCAGGGTCTATCAATCCTAGCATCATCAGGCCCAGGCGTGCCACTAGTATACCTGTAAAAAGCTTCAGATCGACATTCAGGAGAGATATTTGTCTGTAAGAAGCTCAGTACCCAGCATCCTTATCCGGTTTTGGGATAACTACTATCGAGGCTTCAAGCATCGGAGGCGGAAAGTCCCAGCTGTCTTCTATCGAGGTAAATAATCTAGTGAGGATAGGGGCCAATGAAGCACAGAAGCTTGTAAAAAATTGGGTAGGGAAGCCAGCTGGGCCGGGAGGCTTGTGTGGTTTTAAACGTGCTGTGGCCAAGATAACTTCTATTCGAATGGGGTCATCCAGACTAACAGCTTGGTCGGGGGAGAGCATTGGGAGAGTGGCTCCTTGCACACAAGAGTGAGTCCTGCTCTGCTTCTAGTTCTGCAAAGTATAGCGTAGCGTAAAACTCCTTAAACTAGCGTGCAATAGCAGTGTCATCAGTGCGTTCATTACCAGCCCCGTCGCATAACACAAGGAAGATGCTACTTACCAGTATGCAAAACAAAACTGAGTTCCTCCTCATCTCCAACAAAGAAGAGAACTGACAAATTGCAGAATGGCTTAAAGGTATGGATGCTCTAAACGGCAATCTCCCCATGGCTAACTCCGTAATATCCCTAGGAATCACCCTAGACCGTAAACTGGACATGGCCAAACACATCAAAACTCTGCTAAGACTGCCTTCCTCAACCTAAAGCTTCTCTACAAAATTAAACCATTCATCCCTACTAAAGACCTCAAACAAGCCACTCAATCACTGGTACTATCAAGACTAGACTATGGCAACGCAACCTTAACCGGCACCACAACATCCCACCTGGCCCTCCTCAAAATAACCCTCAATGCAGCAGCCAGAATGGTCACCGGAATCAGAAAATACGACCACATTTCTCCAGCACTAAAAGAACTAAAATGGCTTCCAGTCGAACAGCGAGCTAACTTCAGAACAGCCTGCCTCACGCACAAAGCCCTTCACACTGGAAAACCGGATTACCTTGCTGCCAAACTCAAGAAGGCCGGGCAGACAAGAAACCTCAGGAGATCGAACTCCCTCCTTCTCATCCCCTTGAGAACACGCAAACACAAAACCGACCGAGGTTATTTGCTGGAAACGCACCAAAATCTGGAACTCCATCCAACAGATATAAGAACTATCCCGTCCTTCACAAAATTAAAAAAAAAAAAAAATCTTAAAAGCTCCTCAACTATTCCCTCTCGAATGAATAGCTGCTGTCGGCACGCTATCCCTGATGCCAATGCTATCTGACTCTACATCGCTCAGATCCGCCTCAGCCCGCTTCTAGGCAAATGTGCAAACAATTAAGCTGCCTCAAGTCCTCGGACTACCTCAATAAAGCATTCAACAAGGCTATCTCAGGACTCAATCACTACCTCAAGAGACCTATGCCTCAAAAAGCCTCCGCACTCTTGGACTGCCAATCTTTATGCTTTTAAGACTGCTCTACTATGTAATTTTTATGAAAACACTGTAGTAAAGCGCTCCGATACCCCCGGGTCAGGTCAGCACTATATAAAACTCCGGAAAAAAAAAAAATAATAATAAAAAAAAAAAACTTAGAGCTGCAGATTTCTACACTTTGCATTAGATCGCCACCTGGTGTTGGGCTCGGATGATTGCATGGTGTCGTCTTGGAAGAAGACTTTGTAGTCACGAGATAGGTGACTCCTCCCTTGGACGATAGTGCGCAAGGGCATCGGCTCCATCCTTAGATTGTTTTTCGTCATGATGGGAAATGATGGAGTTCGTAGAAAGAAAGAAGGGATGTCCATGTGTGTATATCTAATTAAGATAAAACTGGAACAGATACAGGTCCCAGGGAGGCAGGAGGACGTGCAGAAATCTGCAGATATACATGCCAAGAACAGATGCATATTGGTAAGTAGCATTTTCCGTTCGAGGCATATGAGCAGCTGATTCTACACTTTGCATCGATTGTGCACCAGTGTCTCCCCTAGCGTTGTTCACCTGTATCCGTTGCAGTAGTTTAAGAGAGTTTTGAGGACAGCTTGGCCTACTGCTGCTTGGCTTGCACATCAACACAATAGTGTTTAGTCAAGGTGTGTGTTGTAGTCGATGTTGCTGCCTTGCAGATGTCTTCTAGGGGAATGTTCCCTCAGAAAGCCATGGAGGCTTCTACTTTGCGCGTGGAGTGCGCTTTAGGAGGAACTGTTAATGTGCGTTTTGCCGTGTGATAGCATATTTGTGTACATTTAACAATCCACCTTGCAATTCCCGATTTAGAAATGGGGTTGCCTTTATGTGGTGGAGAGAAAGCTACAAATAGTTGCTTTGTTTTGAGAAAGGATTTGGCCCTATCGATGTAATCGAGAAGAGCTCTTTTGACATCTAGTGTGTGTAGAGCTCTCTCTGCTACAGAGTCTGGGTTTTGAAAAAACACTGGTAACTCTACGGATTGGTTTAGATGAAAAGGAGTAATTACTTTAGGGAGGAATTTAGGATTAGTCCTTAGAACCACTTTATTATGGTGTAATTGTAAGAATGGTTCTTGTATAGTGAAAGCTTAAATCTCACTAACTCTTCTAAGAGGTAATAGCAATGAGGAAAGCGGTTTTCCATGTGAGAAATTGTACTTCACATTTGTGTAAAGGTTCAAAAGGGGGTCCCATGAGCCTGGTAAGAACAATGTTTAGGTTCCACACTGGAGAGGGTGGTAACCTAGGAGGAATAATTCTTTTTAATCCTTCCATAAAAGCTTTTATTGCTCATACTCTAAACAACGACATATGTGGTCTGTTTTGTAGATGTGCCGCAATAGCTGCAAGATGTAAGCGTGTAGATGAATATGCTAGATTACATACCTGTAAATGGAGAAGGTAACATAATATTTTGGATGGAAGCATCTAAAGGATCAATATGATTATTAGTGCAGTAAATGGCAACTCTTTTCAATTTAACAGCATAGCAAGCTCTAGTAGTAGGTCTTCTGGCTTCTTTAATGATATTCATACAGTCTGGTGGCAGGTTACGGTAACCAAACTCAGACTTCAGGAGCCAGATTGCTAGATTCAGTTGACTTGGATCTGGATGCCGGATGTCTCCATGGTTCTGCGTTAGCATGGATGGTGTCAAACAGTTTTTGGTGTGGAAAGAGAGAATTCTAGCAGTATGGTGAACCACGGTTGGCGTACCCATTTGGGAGCTCCTAAGATCCGTTTGAGAGACTGGTCTGAGCTTGCCTACCACTAATGGTATTAGTGGGATTGGCGGAAAAGCGTATGCAAATCTGCCTGACCAGTTCATCCATATCGCATTGCCCTTGGACAACGGGTGTGGAAACCTGGCAGCAAAGGTTGAGCATTTCGCATTTGTGTGTGGCAAACATGTTCATGTCTGGATGACCCCACTTGTGAAAGAATGGTTGCAGATTTAGTTCCCATTCGTGAATCTGTTGTATCTGACGACTTAACAGATCGGCTATCTAATTGTGAACTCCTGGAAGGTGTTCTGCAAGCAGATCTATCTTTTGTGGAATGGCCCATCTCCAAATGTATTGTGCGAGCTGGGACAGTTGCAGGGAATGTGTGCCTCCTTGTTTTTGTACATAGTACATGGCTGTCATGTTGTCCGTCCGGATTAATACCGCTTTGTTCTGTATGTGCACTTGGAAGTACTTCCGTGCAAGGAAAATTGCCAGCAACTCTAGGTGTTTGATGTGAAGCACCTGTTGTTGAGCAGTCCATCTTCCCCGAGTTGTGTGGTGGAGCAGATGTGCTCCTCATCTGGTCACGGCTGAGTCTGTTGTCAGTATTATCTGTGGAAATGGCTCGAGGACGGCCCCCCTTTGGATATGTTTTTGGTGTTCCACCACTGCAGAGAGCGATGTGTGCGGCTGTCCAACACCAGGTCTGTTAGTTGTCCTTGTGCCTGATTCCACTGATGTGCTAGACATTCCTGCAATGGGCGCATTTGCAGTCTTGCATATGGTACAATAAAAATACAAGAAGCCATCATGCCTATTAATTGCATGAACACTCTGGCTGGGAGAGAGGGTTGGTTTTGAAACCTTGTAACTAAGGCTTGAATGCTCTGTATCCTGGCTGGACTGGGATAAGCTAGAGCTGTATTGGGGGTTATGGAGCCCCTAGGTATTGATGTACATGAGAGGGCTGGAGATGTGACTTGGTGTAGTTGATTGTAAACCCCAAGTCGTGCAGTGTTTCAATCATTTGAGATGTGTGTTGGACACACTGATTGAATGACTTGGCTTTTATGATCCAATCGTCTAAGTATGGGAAGACGTGGATATGTTGTCTTCTGAGATGTGCTGCTACTACTGCTAGGAAGGTTATAAACACTCGTGGTGCAGTTGTGACCCCGAATGGAAGGACTTTGAACGGATAGTGTTGTCCTAGGACAAATCTGAGATTCTTCCTGTGAGAAGGATGTATGGCAATGTGGAAGTAGGCGTCCTTGAGTTCGTGTGGTTAGGAATTCACCTTGTTGAAACAAAGGGAGCACTTGTTGTAAAGGGATCATGTGAAAATTATCTGAGTGTATATACAGATTGAGAGGCCTTCGGTCTAGAATTGGTCTTAGTGTTCCGTCCTTTTTGGGTATTAGGAAATAGAGTGAGTAAACCCCTGTTCCTTGATGTTTTAACGGAACTAGCACTATTGCATCTTTATGCAGCAATGGGAGAAATTCTTGTTGGAGCAGCGTTAGATGTTCTGTGGACATTGGATGCTGTCTGGGTGGTATATGTGGAGAGGTAGCTGTAAGCTCTAGCCAGTAACCATACTGGATAATTTGTCTTATCCACTTGTCTGTTGTGATGGAATTCCAGACAGGTAAGAACTGTGTTAGTCTGCCATCTAAGAAGTGGAATACTGTCGGGGGAGCAGAAGGAAGTCACTGTTTTGTGTTGGGAGAGGTTCGATAATTGTGATTTCCTCAACCTCTTCCTTTGTTGTTGTTGCCTCTGTAGCCCCCTCTAAAGTATCCTTTAGAGGATGTGTGTGTATTTGTTTTAAAAGAAGTTGAATTGTCTGCTCGAGCTTGTTTGGAGCCTCCTCTGTAGAAGGAGCGACGAAAGGAGCCTCTTGCTTGGGTGGACTGCAGAGCTCCCATAGACTTGGCTGTGTCAGTGTCTTTCTTCATTTTTTCAAGTACTGTGTCTACCTCTGGACCAAACAATTGTTGTTGGTTGAATGGTTGATTTAAGATAGTAGGGAATATGTGACGTTTTTCTGCATACAAATACCCCGCAAACCATCACTCCGCAAAAATAATTCCGCAAATACTATCACTCAAATGAACACAATGCAAACTTTTACAACTAATATGCCTTTACCACGCATTTCTTTACAACGCAAAGGCATGCATGTTAAAGGTATACTCATTGTAAAAAGTTTTAAAGGTAAGTGAGTACCCTGCAAAAAACACTAACCTACACTACACAAACACCAAAACACTACCTACTACCCGACACTACCTTACACTAACACTACCCTAAACCCTAACACACTACCTACACTACACAAACACTACCTACTCTACACAAACACTACCTGCACTACACAAACACTACCCACACTACACAAACACTACCCTACCCCACACCAACACTACCCTACACTACCCATACACTACCCATACACTACCCTAAAAAACTACCCTATTCTACAAAGACTACCCTACCCTAACCCCTAACACACTACCCATACACTACCGATACAGGGGGTAGTGTTTTAGGTTTTAGGGTCGTGTATGTGTAGTGTATGACCCTACACTACAACACTACCCTAAACCCTAAAACACTACCCGAGCATGACACTACACAAACACTAACCCCTAAAACACTACCCCCAGCATGATCCTACAATACACAAACACTACACCACTACCCTAAACCCTAAAATACTACCCCTGCATGACCCTACACTACACAAACACTACAACACTACCCTAAACCCTAAAATACTACCCCCAGCACGACCCTACACTACACTACACAACCACACAATTACTACCCCAGAACGAACCCCCCCACCCCTAAAAAAATAACCCAAACCCCCTTACCTCTCTCGTTGTCGTGGTTCCACACTCCTCCTGGTTCCATCTTCTTGAAGTCTATTATTTTTTCACAACGCATGTGCATTTACCCTACATGCCTTTACAATGTAATTTGTTGTAAAGGCATGCGTGGTAAATGAACATGCATTGTGAAAAAATGCAGAGTGATGGTATGCGAGGTCAATGACCTCGCGGAATAATGGTATGCGGACTGAAAGTCCGCGGAAAAAAAAAGATTCGGAGTAACTGTGCCATACCAGTTTGCACCTCTTGCTTAAATCCTGAAATGCGTAGCCACGCGTGAAGTCTAAGGAGGCCACTGGTGTTTATTGCTCTAGATGCAGGGTCTGCTACATCTAATGTGCATTTAATGGAGGCCTTTGATATAAGCTTACCCTCTTGTATGAGGTCATCTGCTTGTGCCTTATATTGGTCAGGTAGATGATGTAAGAGCTTCTCTAGCTGATCATAGTGAGCCCTGTCGTATCTTGCGAGGAGAGCCTGCGTGTTAGTGATGTGCCATGTATTGCTAGCTTGGGCAGCTATTCTTTTTCCTGAAGATCAGGAGGTGGTGCTTCACCTGATGTTTGGGAATTTGCTATTTTCCTAGCGTTTGAAACTACTAGGGAGTCTGAGGGTAGCTGTCCTGTAAAGTAGGCAGGATCCCCAGGAGCTGCTATGTACTTTCTCTATCCTTGGGTTTATGATTCTAGCTCTTACAGAATCTATAAACACTTCTGGTGCATGTTTATTGACTCCTTTAATCATTGGCAGTATTTGCACAGATTTTTGAGAGTGTTCAAAAGAGTCCAGTAAATAATCTTCCTCTGTCTCATCTGAATGCATGGTGACATTGTGATAGATGGCAGCCCTATTAAGTGTCCAAACCCAATATTGCCATCTGGAGGAGAAGGTTTAGATGGATATATACATGGGTCAGGAATATCTGGTACATCTGTGGGTTTGGATACTCTCAGTCTGGTGAACCTGTTGGGTAAGGAAAAGGGTAATCTGGGTCTCTCCCTTTCCCCATGCTATACTCCTCTTCATCAACAACCTGAGGAGGTATATGCTGTGGAGAATGAGGAGGAGAATTTTGAGGTGAAATGTTTAATGGAAGAGCAGGTGATGGAGATACAGGAGAAGACGGGTGTATAGGAGATGTGGCAGAGTCCTTCTTGACAGGCACTGGAGGTGTAGGTGCTGTATCAGACTTCCTCATCCTGTGTGGTGTGGTGGAAGCAGGTCCTGTTTCTGGATCAATGTAGATCCTTTTTAGGTCTCGCCTTTTCCATTCCGAAGGAATGGAAAATGGAGAGAATTCAAGTGCTCAAAATACTCGTCAAACCAGGGTTTTTTGGTGCGGTTTTCTTCGAGTTCACGTGGCCACAGGCACACGCTTTTGGGCCATAAACTTGCACGCCCATCTGTTCCCCAGCTCCAGCACCTCCCCTCTCTCTCTCCGCACACAGCCTTACTTGGATTTCTCCTCCCCCTCCCCAGCCAGCTTCCCCCAGGATGTGTTTCCTCCCACCTTTCCTCCTCTCTGTCCCTTCTTTCATTCACAACTTGTTTGTGATTGCATTAAAACCAAAAATGTTCTATATCCGTTCTAAGTGCACCTGCCTGCAGGTAACCCATACTATGTTCTTTTATAGCAATAAGCCATGGTTCATTTTTAAAATTGCTATTTTTTATTGCACACATTTGACTACCATGTTTAGTTGTCAGTTTGTGTTTTGTTTAACTTGTTATTTTGTGGCACGCTGGTATAATAAAAAAAATAATAATAACCTTCGCCCACGCTTGCAAAACATTTTTGTTTGAGGTAGCTCAACGGACTAAGTGCCTGCCCTTGTAAAATGATAGATTACATCTTTTATCATTTTGCGGTCGTTAAAAATTGGACCCTCGATTAAGATAATAAAGTCTGCAAATAAAGCGCCACGAGTGAACTGAAGTGTGGTGTGCGCTAGAAAAAGGTTCAAATCACTGTAACTTTCTTTCTGTATCTGTTGGTCCCCTCTCTTTTCTCAACATTTTCTCTCGTATCTAGTTCTCCCCCCTTCCCATTTTCGATCTTCTTTCTGAGCTCAGAACTATTTGATTCTCAGCCTTTTCCATTTTTTCTAGTAACTGTCATACGTGTGCACCTTAGCACCATCTCCCGTTTTTTTTTTTTTTTACAAATTTCCCATCCTTGCCCCTGCTTGGAGTGACCCCTTTTTCCCCCCGATTTCTGGCATACTTGAGCCCGGGCTCTCACACACTTACTGGTCTGCCTCTTTTCTCAACATCTCAAGCTTTTCTGTAATATATCTGAGCCATTTGTTCACCCTCCCACTCCGGTTTCTTCCTCAGCTTCTGACCCACGCGCGCCTCCTCCCAGGACCCAGCCCCCCCCCCCCCCTCTCCCTCCCTCCCTCCCTCCCCTCCCTCCCTCCCTCCCTCCCCCCCCTCTCTCCCTCCTCTCCTCCCTCCCTCTCTCCCTCCCTCTCCCTCCCTCCCCCCCCCCCTCTCCCTCCCTCCCCCCCCCCTCTCCCTCCCCCTCTCCCTCCCCCTCTCCCTCCCCCTCTCCCTCCCTCGCCCCCCCCCTCTCCCTCCCTCCCCCCCCCTCTCCCTCCCTCCCTCCCTCGCCACCCCCCCCCCCCCCTAATATCTCATCTGTGTGTGCTTTCCTTTATCTGGCCAGGTCTCCTGCCCATTTTAAGAGGTCCACCGAGCAGGCTCAGAGCTCTTTTGAAGGGTTGTTTTCTCTGGAGGGGAGGTGGGGCTCGGATGAGAGAGAGGAGGCCGCTTTTAATCCTCTTAACAGTTCAAACTTTTCCCTCCGCTTCATCCTGCCTCTCCTTGAATATTTATCCCTTTATCGCTTCAAATGGCCCCCTTCTGCCTCTTTGTTTGCGCTTTGGGGGGCTCTGCATATCACACAGTACTTTGGGTTTACAAAGCTTTCTTTGAGAGGGGATAGAGGTGGGGGCTCGCGGGACTGGGCACCCCCTGACTCTCCTCTTGCATATGTGTCTCCCCTGCTGTGCCTTTGTCACTGACACCGCAGAGGAAAGCTCGGCTGTGGGGTAGGTGCGACTGTTTACCTTTTCTTAGTACCCCGGGCTGCAATGCCATAAAGATTATAAGGCCAAATGCTGAGTGGAATGCACGTAACGCCTACAATAGGATCTTAAACGGCAGGTACAGCGCTAGCCCCTCAAAACTTGTGGCCCCAAAACCTAACAAAATGTACCACTTCGCGTTGACATTTAATTAAACAATACTGCCTTTTGTTGGCCCCCAAAAATGATCACAACATATAGTTTATACCCCGGCGTCTCGTCTCACACCAAAATACAAACCAAAGAATGCGTACGGTTTGTGACGAGATGTTAGTTGTGGGAACAAGTGACGCCAACATTAATTGGTGGTAAGAGCCTGGACAATGAATGAACAGGGATTATATAGCGTTAGTGCTGCAAACGTCCCAGGTTTACCAGGAGAGCCCCGAATAGTCAACGACTGTCCTGGAAAATTTTTGACATTTTTGGTGAAAGTGAAACACACAAAAGGTGATACATATCCTTATGTAGCGGTGCGGGATTGGTATGGAATCCGGACCAGAAAGCAGTTTCAGTAACACAAATGATAATGTGTCAAAGCAGCATTTAATTTCCTCCTAGTGACACATTGCCATGTGTTTTGTATGTTGGAGAGTCCTGTCAAGTCAATTCACGGTGTCCCACCGTCGCTACAAAATAATAGTCCTACTTCTATGTTCTGGGCATGTCCCAGTAGGACCTCTAATATGAACAGAACTTGGAAGACCTCTTTCTGTAGCACCCCTTCCCTAACTCAGGGTGTATCCTCCTCTTCACTGCTCTCCTTATCTCCCTCTCTCCTCTCTCCTCTCCTTCCTTCTATCCCCTTTCCTCTATCCCCTTCTCTCCTGTCTCCCTCTCTGCACTTCTCTCATCCTCTTCTTTCTCTCTTTCTCCCATCCATCCTTTTCCCCCTTCTCTCCTCTCTCCCTCGCTCCACTTTTTTCCTTCTCTCCCTCTCTCCTTCTCTCGCTCTCCCTCCGTCTCCTTTGCTTTCTCTATCTCTCTCTCTCTACTTCTCTCCCCTTCTCTCCGCCCACACTCCTCACTTCCATGCTCTTCCTCTGCTTCGCTGCATCCCCATCTGTCTCGACTCCCTTCCTCCCGTTTTTATCTCTCACTAACACACCCTCTCGTCTTTTATATCTTCGTGTCTCGCTCATACTTTTTTGCACTCATCACCTTTCCTCATCACCCTCGCACTTAATTATACTTCTCTCTTGCACTCCTTCCCTATCTCTCTCTCCCATCTCAGTTTACTTTCTCCCCTTCTAGAAGGGTGTAAAAAGGCTGTTTATTAGGGAGCAGGGAGGGCAATGAAACAAACACCCTTCAATAATTAAAAAAATTAAAAGCCATTGTTATTTGTAATATCAATACATCTAAGTCACGTCAATACAAAACATTTGGCATTACAAATGCTAAAAGTGTCACATTTGCTAAAGTTAAAAGTATTGGCATTGTAAATCACAAAACATAAATATAAAATGTCATTTACAAAACCATTAGCTCCAACTTTCCTACTGCGAGACCTATTGGCAACGCCAGTGCTGGTTCGTTAAGGATCTGGTTGGAAAAGCTCCTCTTGAGGCACAGCCTTCAGCGCCGATCTTTTCAGTTCCGAACCGGTTTGTTGCTTGTCTTTAGCCTTAGGAGCTGATGTTGAGCTCTTTGGCGTAGATTTCTGTACTGAAGGTATTGTCTTTGGAGCCGAAGACTGTTTCGTGGACTTGGAAGGATCGAAAGTAGGCTTTGTTTGTTTCGGCATCGAGGGTATCGCTTCGGAGTGGAAGCGGTTTTCGGGGCATCGGAAACAGGCTTCGTTGTTTTCGGAGGTGCTTTGTCTCCGAGTCGACGGTTTTGGAGTGTCTTTCGAAACCGGGACCTTTTTGTTTCGGTGCAGCGGGAGCAGGTGGTATCGGCACATGCGGTTTTCTCGGTATGGAGCTACCGGAAGGCTTCATTATTTTCTTTGGAGCCGGGCTCGATGGCGGGGCTTTCGAAGTGTTTCTTCGGTCTTGACTGGGCCCCGCAGGCAGAGTTTTGACCTTTGCCTTCGATTTTGGTGTTTGGGCTGGGGTAGGAGCAGTGGTACTCGCACATTGACCTGAAGGTATGGAGTCATAGGAGTATTCTGCCTCGGATACGATCTGGAGATCATCAGAATTTTCCTCCAGGACACATGGACCTTCGTCGAAGATATCCACTGGTTCCTGCGCTGATCTCTGCATGTCGCGTCGACGGGCCCTCCGATCCCGAACAGTCTTTTTCGATCGAAAGGATGCACAGGGTGTGCAGCTGGATTTGTCGTGGTCTGGCGATAAGCACAAGTTACAGACCTTGTGATTGTCACTGTGTGGAAATTTTGCTCCACACTCTGGGCATCTTTTGAATCGCGTCCTTTCCATGAGGTGCAGGCTTCACGGCGTGGCTAGGCCCAACGGCCCGCGTCGATGACCGGAATCCAGCTGACGAAGTCTAGTCGATGTTTATTGGCATCGAAAGTTGTTTGGTAAAGTCTGAAGAAATTTTTACGCCGCAAAGTACTCGAGAAGTAGATTTCGAACCGGAGCGGAAAAGTTCATCCGAACCCAGTGGCGGAAAAAACAATCTAAGGATGGAGCCGAAGCCCATGCGCACTATCGTCCAAGGGAAGAGTCACCTACCTCGTGACTACAAAGACTTCTTCCAAGACGATAACATGCAATCATCCGAGCCAAACACCAGGTGGCGATCTAATGCAAAGTGTAGAATCTGCAGCTCATATGCCTCGAACACTACATTTGACTGGAGTTGTGCCCGGAGTTTGTTGGCTAAGAGGCACAAACATCAATTGCCACCCACGTAGTAGGAGTGACGCAATCTCAGTGCAGCGTATTCTGCCCCGTCTAAATATATTCCCGCGAGTTGTAGGCGAGCCGCCTCCAACTGTTGCAACACTCATGGGACCCCTGTCCGCTTGTGCATGCATTCTAGTTCTCGGGCTTGGTCAGTAAAATACCTCAGTCTCTCTTTCCTGATTCAGTTATCAGACGCAGATTTAGCTATGAATTCATCCCTGACCAACACTATGCGTTTCCGAGAATGTGGAATCTGAAATAAATAAATAGAGAGAGTCATTAAAAGTGAGGAATTTTATGGCATTGTCCACGCGTTTTGCCACTTCTGTATGGTGCATCAAGTTTTCCCGTAGCCGCCAAGTGAACAAAGGTCTTCCGGGGAGGGTGAGCTTGAGAGTCCGAGCCACATGGACTTAGTGTGAGCACACTTCGATGTCGGTGGATCTTGTGTATGAGAGAGTAAACAGCGAGAGCCAATGAAGTAATAGATTCTGGCGTACGTTTTGTGTGCATGTGAATAAAAGGTGTAGTCTTGGTCATTTGGGTGCATAGAGCACCAAATGTCAGTCAGGCCCAGTTCCTGCAACCAATCCCGCCCGCTCCTGTAAAGGCTCCAGTCGCTCCTAGACTTTGTGCAGAGTGATCCAGTTGGTTATCGAACACTAAATTAAGGTCGCTTCCCAAAAGAAGTACTCAGTCTGGAAAGGCAACAAGGTCCATTTCCGCCTCCTTAAGGAATGCCTCTTGACCCTCATTGTGTGCGTATATAGAGCCAATGGTGTAGTCTTGTGTTAATGGTGAATGTGACTGCTAGTAACCTTCCCTCAATCTCCGCCTGCTTTACCCCAACATTGCCCCTCAAGGAACTGGAGAAAATAGCTACGCCCGCCGTTTTAGTGATGCTGGAGGAGAAATATTGCAGAGGGAAAGCACTCCATCTAAGTCTGTGTGTCCTGCAGTAAACACATTTGTGCTAACTAGTACTCTAGGTAAAACAGTACGGCCTCGCTCTTAATCGGGCTTATCAGGCCCTTCACATTTAGGGTGAGTATTTTAAGCTCATATGGCACGCCCGTGAGCCCCATGGAGGTACTGCATAGTGAACTGATGTGCCCCAGTGCCTTTCAAACTAGCGTCCCCTAAACTATTCAGTGTTTCGCTCCGTAATCAGACGCCACCTTTAGGAAGCCATAATAGGACCATGACCCCGGAGAAAAAGCAATTACAACAGAAATAGAGAACCCCCCCAAGACAGCCCCAACAACAGAGTTCCAGGGAACTAATTGCCAACATCTTGGATGTGTGTTGTCCAAGATCTACACCCCGGCTCGTGAGAGAGAAAGGTTAATTAGAAGGGGTGCCCATGGCTGGTTTCTCCCCGGGCTGATGTGTAGAGTTTAAGCAGAGTAGGCTTCGTTGTGTCCACTTTTGCCTCCAATTACTCCAGGTGGCTGTCACTGGCCGACTCTCCTGTGAGGGACACTAAAACTGCTTGTCGGTCCTTGGACATGGTGGCTGGGTATGGTTTCAGTAAGCATGCAGGAGATTTGATCCGGGGCCATCCATGGCCACATCTCTTATTTCTATTAGATGTGTTTGGCGGAGTCTCCTCTTCTGTGGGGTCCGCAATGCCCAGGAGCTTGCTGGCCTTAGTAACTGATCAGATTTGAAGGAGCTCACCGTTGAGGGGGAAAATCAGTCTAAATGGGTGAACCCAGAAGTACGACATGCCAATGGACCCCAGATGAGCAGCGATAGGCCGGAACGCTTTTCTTTTCAATAGGGTCGAGGTAGGTTTCTGGTCCTTATAATTAAAGGTGGGCGAGTTTCTGGCTGCTCGCAAGATCCGTTCTTTCAGTTAATAATCATGGACACAGGTTAAGATGTCTGCCGGCGGGGCCAAGATGGCCCGTCGGGGCATTACTCTGTGTGCAGTCCAGCTTGATGAAGAAATCTTCTGGCTCACCGAGGAGCGCACAGAACTCTTCCACCACCATGGCCTCTATGTTAGTGTCCTCCAGCCCTGTCACAATACCTTGGATGCGGATGTTGTTACGACAGGACCTGTTTTCCAAGATCTCCGTGTGCACTTGGAGATCCAGGTTTTGCTCCAGTAGGCGGATGACTTCCTGCTGGAGGCTCTTGATTTCTTCCGCCGTGCTAGATTCATGGTCCTCCAAGGAGTTATCCCTCTCTCCCAGGGACTCCATGTCCAGTCGCATCTCTCCGGTCCGTAGACAACTCTCACTTCATGGTGGTTGTAGGAGAGTAGGGTCTGCTTCCTATGGTTAACCCCACTTTTTGTTGTGTTTCAATGGTTTTTCGACTTTAGTCTGGCTGTGGCCCTGCTAATCAGGACCACAGCCTAGCTATTCACTCTCTAAATTGATACCATGTACTTTAGGTACACACCAGATTGGTTACGGAGTTACCTTGTGAGTCTCTAGTATATGGTACCTTAGGTACCAAGGGCATAGGTACCCCAGAGGCATATCAGGGGCTGAAGCATGCATTATGCCACCCCTGGGAAGCCTTCCAAAATGCCACCACAGGTCTGCACTTGCAGCCTGGGTAAGGTGGTGTAAACACCCCTTACTGAGTTATAGTATACCTATAACTACCTATACATATAGACACATATTAACCTATAAGTCACTCCTTTGGCAGGCCTTGACAATCCTGAAGGCAGAGTGCTTGGTTTTGTGTGAGAGGGTGAGCATGAGTCGAGCCCCTCTGCCACTTTCGGAAATCCCTCCTTATAGCTGTTCGATGATATAGCCATACCATATACTCTTAAGTGCATTATAATCGTAGCGGTTAATGCTAACTTTGGTTTGGCTTTATCAAAACATGTTGTAGACACTGGTACACCCATTAAATGTTTTAAAGAGCCTCAGCATCACAAAATGGATGCTGCTGTCACAGACCTGAGTCTGACCTCCTGCTGCTGGACGAAAATCCGTCTGGAGAGGCCTGGACAATACATTTCCTGTCCAGGGAGGTGCCTGCATCTCCCCAGACAGGCTTTAGTGTATTGGGGCAGGGTGGGTTGCATTCAGTGAATGCTTTTGAGACACTGCCTGGGGCACACAAGGTGCTCCATGCATTTCCCAGTTCAAACCGGTTGCTGGGGGTCTCAGTCCCAGCTCTGAAGCGAAACTGGGGAAAGGGGTGTAACCACCCCCTCCCCAGGTCCTCCCATAGGTGGGACCTTCAAGTTAGTCCATCCCCTAAACTTAGTATAAGTATAGGAACCCAGTCCCTAGGACTTTAGATTATCCTGGACGAAACTCTGAAGACGAAATCCTGGACTTTCGACATTCCATATTGACTGGAAGACGGAAGAAATCTCCCTTGGGGTCAAGGAGTGACCCCCCCCTGTTCAAACCGGCACCTAAGAGCATCTTGCCGGTCTGCATTTCAGAGGCTCCAGCCGGATCCCGAAGAATCTGCTACACTGGACACGAACTTCCAGACATCGGAGCTGAGACCTGTAGCTGACACGAGAGACGTGGGACCGGAACTCCTGGACAACCTGCAAGTTTGCAAATGCACCTATTTCCCGAAGTTTCCCGAAGTTGTGCATTGGGCTATCTGTTACCTTTGCCCGAACACCTTTAGCACCGAAGCAGAGAGGCCAGCACTCCACGAGTGTCTTGTGAATCCACTTTTTTCACCGCAGCTCGAGGCTCCTTTGCGATCCCTAGTCTGTTGGCTAGTGGGTCCCCACAAAGGACAATCCTTTGTTTCTTGGGCTCTCCTGATTGTGCCCTGCCTCCCCACCAAAGGGTGAGTTCCCTTAGACCTTGCTGGTCTGCACCAAAGCCAATCATGTCTTCTTGAGTGGGTTGCTGTTGCCAAGGCTTGTTGGGTCCAATCCGGATTCTGACGCTGCAGCACTCTACATTCTTCGTGGGACAGCTCGAATCCAGCTTCTGGTCCTCGTGGCTGCAGAGTCAAGCTTCACCTACTTCACTTCAAAGCACCAAACATCGGCTGGCGTCTTCCTGTCGCCATCTTGGTGACTGGCTAGTGACCCAGACTCTGTCCCCTCTGCTTTCAGGTTCTTCAGATCTCCGATCCAGCCTTGGATCAACCCGGACACTTTTCATCTGGTCGCCTGCAGCACTTCTTTGCAGCTCTCCATTGGAATAGAGGACGAAACCAGACCTCAAAAGACACCTATGCACCCGGCTTCCTTGGGTGAGGTAAACACAAGTACTCCGGTGCTCCCGTGGGTCTTGACTCTCGAAGTGTCTAAATCCGAAAGGGTTCCATCGTAGTTCACTCCCAAGTGTCCTTAATCTTTAAAATTGTAACTTGTTTTTCCTCCATATAAGTCAATGGTGATTCGGGGCGGTGTTTAGACACTGCACGCGTCCACCGTGGGTCTCCTGCGTCCCTACCTTGGGTGGTTCCTGGTTGCCCCAGCGGTTCTACAGGCCCTAGGCCTCACTTCAATCCCTCACGCAGTTCTTATACCACTATTTTAGTATATGGTTTGTAAGGCCCCTAGGGCAAAACGTATACTGTGCTATTTACTGTGTGCTATTTAAAGTCCTTGTATTGTACTGTTGCCTCTAGCCTCATAAAGAGACTAGAGGTGTTTAGAATAAATACATATATATTGGATATATACCTTGTGTGTTGTACTTTCATTTGATTATTCAAGAGATTATAGACTGGTATAACAAGCTGCTTTACATTCCTTCAAGACTTAGCCTGAAGGCTGCTCTCCACAGCTACCACTAGGATAGCTTTCTATAAAGGTGGTGTAAACCTACCATCAATAAGGGTTGTTTGGACTGGTGCAAGGTACCCACTAGAATAGTAGACATCATATGCCAGGCCAACTTCTGACAGTTGTGAGATCTTTCCTCAAAGATTAAGAGGGATTCCAAGAATGAGTGACTGACTGGACCCTCTGCATCTCCTCCTCCATCCGTTTCCACAGTGGCCCTCTGGCTGGATAGGTTCTCGGATTGGGGCGTTTTCAATAACATATCTTTGACCGATCGGTCTTTCTTCGGTCTGCCCGGGGCCATGATTGAGGTGCCTTTCGGGCCAGAGTCATGCCTTCTATCTGCTATTGTCGCACTAGTTACTTACTTGTGTAACAATATATCTGTAAGAGACATTATTTAGGGATAGATTCCTTACCTTAGAATATCCCCAGGCGTCCGACTTGATCCGTAAAGTTTGTCAGCAGTACCCCTGCGCGTCGGTAGGAGTTGTCGTACAGCTCCGCGTAAGTCATTGGCGTCGTAGTCGCAGAGATTACATCGCTGGAGCTACTTAGGCGCGCGCTGAAGTCAGTTCTGTACATGACTTTCTGCGCCAGGAACGCAGAGCCATGCAAGATACTGACCACTGATGCATTGAAACTAGGGCCCTGAAAGGGATGCCCTTACCCCTAGAAGTCAGTTCGAATAACAGGGAGGATGGGTGAGGCGGTAAGGAATCTATCACTAACTGATGTCTCTTCCAGATAGATCGTTACACAAGTAAGTAACTTGTGCATCTGAAAGAGACACGTTAGTGATAGACTCCTCACCTTAGAATAGATACCCCAGCAATACCAACCCCGGTGGTGGGTCTGCGAACCAAGAGCACAACAAAGTCACGGAGAACAGAACGGCCAAAAAAGTAGTCTCTGCGGACTGGACTGTCAAGGCAATAATGCTTGGTAAAAGTGCGCAACGAGGCCCACGTGGCTACCTGACAGATGTCTAGCAGGGGGACACCACGTCTCAATGCAGTTGTAGCTGCTGTCGCCCTGATCGAATGGGTGCGCAACCCCACCGGAGGTTCCTTTTTAGCCAGAGAATAACGGGCTTTGATACACAAGACCACCCAGCAGAAGATAGTCCTATTGTGTACAGCCAGACCCTTCTTGGCGCCCACATAGCCAATAAAGAGCTGGTCATCCACCCGGAACTGTGCGCGTGTGCGATTCAGGTAAAACGAGAGCGCACGTTTTGGGTCCAGACGGTGGAGCTTCTTTTCCTCTCTGGAAGGGTGCGTAGGCAGAAAGAAAGTGGGCAAGGTGATAGTTTGCTCAATGTGGAAGGCAGTGACAACCTTTGGCAAGAAGGAAGGACGAGTACGAAGCACAACCTTGTCCGGTTGTAAAGAGCCTGGAGCTCACTCACACGCCTAGCGGAGGTGATGGCAACCAGAAAGCAGTCTTCAAAGTTCACAAACGAAGAGGACAGTCTTGAAGCAGCTCAAATGGAAAGCACATCAGAAAAGTAAAAACCAGATTCAAGTCCCACTAAATCACCACAAGAGGGAACAGGAGGGAAAAGGTGAGTAAAGCCTTTGAGAAATCTATTCATAACAGAGGACTTGAAAAAAGGGCTGATCAGGGAGCCCGAGAAAGGCCGAAATCGCAGCGAGATGGCCCTTGATAGTGCCCAGAGCAGAGCCCTGCTGTGCCAGAGAAAGAAGGAACAAAAGGACTTCTGAAAGAGGGGCAGAAAGGAGATCCACAGCCTTGGTTGTGCACCATTCCACAAATTTGTTCCACCTGCAGGCGTATACCGATTTAGTGGAGGGACGCTTAGCTGCCAGAATAGTATCACAGACTTCAGGAGGAAAGTCAAAAGGAATCAACTGTCGCCGCTCAATCTCCATGTATGTAGGTGCAGGCTGGACAGGTTCAAGTGGAGGACCATCCCCTGCAGCTGCGACAGAAGATCCTCTTGAAGAGGCAGTCGAGCTCGGGATACCAAACTCTTCGAACCCAGTCCGGGGCCACAAGAATGACTTGGGCCCGGTCGCACCTTATCTTCTTCAGCAATCTGGGTAGAAGTGGTATAGGCGGAAAGGCAGAAAATTCCTGTAAGGAGCTCTATAGAATTCTAAAAATTCACATCCCTTCCTACCCAATCACAAACCCCTAACTTTCAAGATTGGACCGATTCTCTTTCTAAATTCTTTTAAGAAAAAAACCTATCATCCACCACTCTTTTCAGCTTCAAAATACAAATGATTATCTATTAGAAGAGGCGTCCAACCCAATTCTCGATCCCCGCACATCCTTGCAAGTTGCAGCGTTGAGTCAGTGGAAACAGCTATGCAGAAAGTTAAATCTGGCTCTTCCACCGACACTGTGCCTCCTAAATGTTTTCCGTGGTGATCAGATCATATGGCTTTGATGTCGTTTCATATGCGGACAGGAAAATCTTTGTCACCCTGGCCCTAGATCCATCAGAAACTAAACAGTGTTTTAAAAATTGTATGTCTCACATTAACTGGTGGATGAGCTCAAATCATCTCCAACTAAATGGAGTTAAGTCTGAGATCATGCTCTTTGGCAAAGCCAGCTAGCATTGGTCTCATGACTGGTGGCCAGTGAACGTTGGCTCCCGTCCAATACCCAAACCTGCGGTGCGAAACTTAGGCTTCCATATGGACAGTCAGTTGTCAATAAAAAAAAAAAATAATCAGATCAGCCATATAGTTGGCTCATGTTTTGGAGTGATGCGTAATCTTCAGAAGGTTTTCAAATGGATCCCTATGGAAGCCAGAAAACCATTAGTACAGGGCCTGATAATAAATCGCATAGATTATGGAAATGTCCAGTTGTCCTCGATAAATGAAAGCTATCTGACTAAACTCAAAATCCTGCAAAATACGGCGGTGAGATTGGTTTTGAACCTTCCGCCTAGATCAACGCCTGCCCCCTGTCTGAGATCTTTACATTGGCATCCGATTAGACAGAGAGTACAGTTTAAGACCCTATGTCCGACTCATAAAAACATGTATGGAAAAGGTCCTGGTTATTGGTCCCAAAAACTACAATGGTACCAGCCAGGCAGGTCGCTCAGATAAAAAAAATGAGTCCCTTCTAACGCCCCTCAGAAATCGCATGGCAAGATATGGAGGAAGGTCCTTTTCCCATCTTGCCCCTGCGTTCTGGAATAAACTTCCTCTTAACCTAAGCATTATTTCAGATCCTAACTTTTCGAAAAAAATTGAAATCTTGGCTATTTGACAACTAAGCAAGTATCTTATGAGAGCCGTCTGCAAACGCCATGAGACTTCAGAGTGAATGTGCGCCATACAAATGTCCTCGATTTGATTTTAAAGGCGTAATAAAGACCACAGCTCCATTCATGACGAAAAGCGTCACCGAGCGAGTGCCGCCTTGGAAATTCCAATGCGCAGAAGTGATGACATTGCGCGTTCTCTTTGATGGCGAATAGATCTAACCAAGGCTCTCCCCACTGTTGAAAGAGACCTTGCGCCACCTCAGAGTGAAGATGCCATTCGTGATCAATCTGACACCAGCGGCTGAGTTAGTCTGCCCTGGCGTTCAAAGAACCTGCCAGGTGTTGAACCGTCAAGGAAATGCCTTGATGTTCCAGCCATGTACAGAGGTGCAATGTCTCCCGACATAGTGTTCACTACCCCACCCCGCCTTGTTTGTTGCAATACCACACCATACCATGTCTGTGAACACCTACACCACCCTCCCCTTGACAGAGGGAAGGAATGCCTTCAGTGCAAGAAGGATCGCCTGAAGCTCAAGAAGGTTGATATAGAGCAGTGACTCCACCCGAGGCCTCTGATCTCCGACTTTCCCATGTGGTCACCCCATCCCAGGATAGACGCATCCATCACCACCATGTGCTCTGGCTGGGTAAGGCAGAGGGATCTGCCGCTGAAACAATGCGGATTCGTGAGCCACCACTGCAATTCTTGTGCAGTGCCCTCCAAGATCTGAACGTAGTCTGACAGGTTCCCCCGATGCTGCGCCCACTGGAACTTCAGGTCCCACTGCAGAGCCCACATATGCCATCTGGTACGGTTGGTTAGCAGGAGGTCAGGAGGCCCAGCAGCCTCAAGGTTGTCCTGACCGAAACCCAGGACAAGGGCTGAAAGATCGGAATCATACCCCGAATGTCCCAGACTCACTGTTCAGGAGGATAAATCTGAAACTGCGCCATGTCCAGAACTGCTCCGAAGAAGGAGGTTCTGAGAGGGAATCAGGTATACTTCGGCACGCTGATGAAGAACTTCAGCAAATGCAGGATGTCGGCCGTAGTCTGGAGGTGGGAGGTGACTGTTTGGTTCGAGCCTGCCTTCAACACCCAGTCGTCGAGAAAGGGGAAGACAAACCCCTGATCTGCGCAGATGAGCTGAGACCACCGCCAGCACTTTGGTAAACTCCAAAAGGGCGCTGGTAAGGCAAAGGGGAGCACGGTTAAGTGAAAATGCTCCTGCCCTACCATGAATCACAGGTAACGCCCGTGGCAGGCAGGACGGGAATATGAAAATACGTATCCTGCAGGTCCAACGCTACCATCCAGTCTTGCGGGTCGAAGGCAGACAAGATCTGAGCAAGTGTGAGCATCTTGAACTTCTCCTTCCGGAGGTAGCGATTGACATTCTGAAGGTCTAAGATGGAATGGAGACGTCCTTCTGTTGCACAGAGAAGTAGTGGGAGTAACAATCGCAACCTAATTCTGGCGTCAGAACGCACTCGATGGCCCCCTTGGCCAAGAGGGCAATAACTTCCTGCTGGAGAAGTGCCAAGTGATCCCCAACATGCAGGGATACTGTAGTGGCGGGGGGGGACGGGGACAATGGGTGGGGGGGGCTTAGTTGTCTCAAAGGGGAGGGAGTAACCCCTTTGGACAATTTGCAGAACCCACCTGTCCGATGTGATGGTGCACCAGTGGTGGAGGTGAAGGCGAATCCTGCCACCCACTGGCATCTGGTGGGCCTGAAACACCAGACTAGGAAGGTTTAGAGGCAATGGCAGCAGGGACTAACCCATACGCTGGCCCCGTGACCCACCTCTGTAGGTCCAACATCCGCGGCTGCGCTGACACAGTTGCTGCGCAGGCCTGTGGCTCTGAAACGAACATGCTTGGGCGCCCCTTCCTTGACCACGAAAGGAGCGAAAAGCAGAAGTAGTGCATGTGGCCGAAAGGCCCAAGGACTTGGCTGTAGCCCACGAGTCCTTAAAAACGCTCCAACGCGCGATCCGCCTTATCACCAAACAGGAGAGTGCCATCAAAGGGCATGTCCATCAATGTGTTCTGGACATACCCAGAAAAGACAGTCGTTCTCAGCCAAGCGTGGCGGCATAGCACCACTGTCGTGAAAATCGTGCTGGCCAGGAGTCAGCAGTGTCAAGGCCACAACGGATCTTGAACTTGGCTGCGTCTCTACCCTCAGCAATAGCTTGGGAGAGTACTGTCCGAGCCTCCACCAGACACTGTGGGCACCGGCGCAACCGTATCTCACACAGAATGGGAACAGCCCAAGAGACATGCGGTGTTCACAGACCGTAGTCCAGAACTGAATAGTCTCCCCAAACTCCTCCAGTTTCTTGGATTCCCTATCCGGTGGTGCAGAAGGGAAAGCGCTCGTGGATGCAGAGGCTTTGATAACCAAACTCTCAGGGGTAGGGTGTTGGGAGAGATAAACTGGGTCGCAAAGGTCGGGCGATAGAGTTGGGCCACGTTCTTATCCACAGGAGCCCCTGTGTTGGGCCTGGACCAGGTGCCCAAAAAACGTCTGAGAGTGCATCATTAAAAGGCAGCAGCGGCTCCGTAGAAGACGACGCCGGCAGAAGCCCCTCTGTCAGGAGATTAGTTCCGACAGCCACGTTAGAGCGCTCGAGGTGGAGAGCCTGTGCTGCCCTACGGAACACCATGGAATAGGAACCACCCTCTTCCGTAGCCATGGTAGAAGGAGACAGTGAGCCAGGTTCCGGAGTATAATCCTGGTCACTTGCATCCCCTAGATCCTCATCCAAGTTTGGGTCGAACTCACATTGTGCTGCGAGAGGTTCCTCAGACCCCTCCCAGTCCGCCACAAGTGCCGAACAGGTGGAACATAAAGAGGTGGGTGAAGAAAGGGAAAGAAAATCCCCATCGGCGTCGGTCAACACCCCTCCGGCGTCGGCTCCACGTCTGGGAGGAAGCCAGGGACGGAGTCGGCCCGGACTGCGGCAGGCACCCTCAATGTCGGTGGAGGTCGTACAGGGCCAACCGACAGGGATCCAGGCCTAGATCCATGGGGGTCTCTGCGTCGATAAAGTAATCGAAGACGTCGGGCCAGAGCATGCAACGTCGAAGCACGAGGACCCTCAGTCAGGCCCATGGGGCCCGAAGGCGCACCGGCGGGCCGGACGTATGAAGACAGGTGCCATGGCTGACAGGAACTCCTGCAGTTGTGCCGGAGAAGCAGATGGACCCGGAAAGAGCAGGTAGGCCATCGGCTACTGCGGAGGCACCTCCGGAATCGCGGGGGCGGTGCCACCCACACCCTCAGCCGCAATGGGAAGGCGAAGAGCAACTGCGCTTCTTCGACTTTGTTTTTCACCTTACCTGACTCAACGGCACGGAGCAGAGTGGAGCGAACTCCAGGGCCCCTAGCCACTTTTGGGATCGCGCCCGCAAAGTTTCGGAGCCATGGCCCGGCAGTGGGGGCACGACTGAGTTGTGGTCGCGCCCCAGGCAGTAGAGAAACTCACGGGCGGGTCAGTCACCGACATCGTGCAGGGATAGGCTACGCAAGACTTAAAACCGGGCATCACAATGCACCTGGAGTGCAAGTATTCGAAAACCAGAGACAAAAGTCCCAAAAAACTCAGTCAAAAAATTACTAGGGCTACTGCGGTCTCCGGATCTGCAATTGCTGGCGCGAAAAATGAAAGTACTGACGTCAGCGCGCGTCTAAGTAGCTCCAGCAACGTAATATCGGCGACTACGCCGCCAATGACGTACGCGTAGCCATGCGACGATGGCTACCGACGCGCAGGGAAACTTTCCGGATCCAGTCTGACGCCTGGGGATATCAAAGGTAAGGAATCTATCAACTAATGTGTCTTTCAGATGCAGATCGTGGGTCTCTTCCAGTGATTACGGTTACATATCTCACCCAAAGGAGGAAAGGCCCCCAGCGCCTATCTAGTGTGTCCCCTAATTTCTGAGGTCTGCTGAGTGCTAGGCCGCCGCCTCTCTCAGATTCGGTACGGATGTCGACGTCGGACTCGATCAGGACCTAGAAGACACGGTCGTCACACAGTTCCACAGAGCGATCTCATCCGGGCCAACTCTCCCCCTCCGCCAGTCCAGTCAGCCTCGGTTTTGCTATCCCCTGGGGTCACGGCCCAGCCGATGCTACCAACCAGGGCCCATAGCAGTCAAATCCTCCCTCCGCTTGTTTGGGCCTTGTTCCCTCTAGGCCTCAGCGTGCCGCAAATCCAGAGCCACTTTTGATGGGGCAGTGTGTACTCCCTGTGGTCACTCTGGATCTTCCTCTGCAGCGCTTGGTAGAGTCCATGCCCCTTTCGGACAGAGGGCCAGAGATGGGGCAGGAACCCGGGCCCAGGCCCACGCCGACTCGCCGTCCACAGGCACAGACTATATGGGAGGGGCAGCTGGTCCTACACAGGCAGGCAAGTGTGGGCGCACCCTTGTAGCCACAAACCACACCCAGACTAACCGGGCCGTCTCCGCAGCACACCTGGGGCTCACACTCCGTGGCAGCCCACTGCGACTGCCGCACTTGCCTCACTCCGCTTCTAGGTGTCCTCAGGAACCCCTACACCCCGTCGCAGTTTTCCACCCGCGAAGGTTAGGGTAGGCCGCAAATAGCACTTCTGGAAAGGCCCATTCTCCACCTCCCAAACTTTCGCAGCTGCAGTCCCCAGTCTCGTCCTTCAGGCCGGTTCAGTCTTCAGCGCTGTGCGATGCGGCAGGAGGGTGCCAAAAAGGCGTTCTCGTCGGCTCACCCTAGGCGAGGCCAGGTGAATGAAAACATGCTTGTATAGCACATGGCTACCCGAGGGCATCCCAGCGCTTTAGAACAGGCACGAAACACCACTCACTGAAAAAGGAACGTCTTCAACCGTTCCTAAAGGCGAGATGGTTGGGTTCCATCCGGATACTGTTTGGCAGCTGATTCCAAAATTTGGCTGCATGAAATGAAAAGCGTCTGCCACCCATACGCGTCGGCTTGACCCTAGAAACCATAAGAAGATTTTTGAAGTTGGATCTAAGGGAACGAGGAATATGATGGTAATAAACATGGGACGTAAAAGAGCCGGCCCTTTATTGATGGTGGACTTGTGAACCATACACATGACCTTAAACCGGACCCTCTCCTGCACCGGCAACCAGTGCAGGGCTTTCAATGCCCCCTTCGCAGAGCTACGTTTAGGGACATCCATTAAGTAGTCATGCCGCACAGTTCTGGACTGACTAAGATTTTAAAAGTGCCTAGTGGTGCACCCAAGTAAACCGCATTCGGATAATCCAAACGGGATAAAATGAGTGTCTGGACAACGAGGCGTCTAGCCTTAAGGGGGGAGTAGGGCAAGGACCTGCCACAATGATCTAAGCAGACCGTAACAAGTTGCTGCAACCTTGCGTGCCTGTACTAGGAAACCCAGAGTAGGGTCCATCCAAACACCCAAGCTTTTAATTTGCTTTTATGGGGCCGGAAGAGTGCCCAAACATTGTGGCCACCAAGGATCCGGATTGATAGGGGCCTTGTACCCCAACATCATAATTTCGGTCTTTGCCCCATTAAGCTTTAGGAAAGACGAGTCCATCCATTCTTGAACCGTCGAGAGACAGGGAGCAAGATTATTTACCTCTGTCCCGGCTATATTGGCACGTGAGAGGGAAACAACCAGCTGTGTATCATCGGCGTAGGTGACCAACTGAACTCCCCAAGGAAGGACCACATCAGCCAAAGGTCTCATATAGATATTGAACATAGTAGGGCTCAATGAGGAACCCTGGGGCACGCTAAATTGTAGGGGGATCTGTTTAGAGGTTGCTTCATCCTCAAACATGGCAAAGGTTCTGTCAGCCAAAAAGGAATGGACCCATTTAAGGGCAGTACCTGTGACTCCTACTTCTTCAAAGCGGTGTATCATCAGCAAATGGTTGACCGTATCGAAGGCTGCGCTGAGGTCAAGCAGGACCACTGCAGCGCAGCCTCCTGAATCAACAATCTTTCTAGCTTCCTCGACCACGGCGACCAAGGCAGTCTCGGTGCCCTGTCTTCTTCGAAAACCCGTCTGGGTGGGGTGCAGTACTTCGTTGATCTCGAGGAACGAAGATAATACCGAGTTTACATGTTTCTCTGCGATTTTCCCCAACCCTGGCAGCAAGGATATGGGGCGATAGTTTGATAGATAGTCAGGGTCGAGACTGGGCTTTTTTAAAAGTGCCTTGACTTTAGCCTGCTTCCAAAGGGGAGGGACCACTCCCATTAACAGTGAGGAATTAATCACATCCCTGATAACTGGGGAAACAGTCGCCGAGGCCAACTTAACAGATGGAGGCGCGACATCTGAAGGGGAGCCGGATTTAAGGTTCTCAAGTAGTACTACCATCATGAGGTCAAGCAAGGGAAAATACTCCAACATAGCAGGAGGTGCTGGTATAGCTACAGGAGAGTCGATTTCCCTGCAAAGAAATGAAACAGATGGTTGCCACCTTAGAGGCAAAGAAGTTAGCAAGCTCATTGCATCGTTTCTGGGGATCAAGCACCATGTGGGAGGGGCTGGGGGAGTCACCAAGGATTTAAAATTTTTTAATATTTCCCTGGGAGAATTAACTGCCATCTCCATTTTGCCGTGGTAGTAAGAAGCTTGTGCAGTTTTTATTTGGTTTTTATATGTACGTACTGCCAGTCAGTATTTAGCTTTATGGTCGTCGGAAAAGTCTTTTCTCCAAATTCTTTCCGCTAGTTTGCAGCTCTGCTTCAGTAATTTTAATTCAAGAATACCAAGGCCCTCTGATTTGGGGAAGGTAAGATCAAGCGAGGTCTCTAACCAGCTATTAAAAGAAGAATTGGCCATGACCGGATCATCACGGGGGGGGGGGGCGGGGATTTTGCTAGGTGGCGGTGTTTAGTTCAAGCCTGCACCGCAGCGCCTCCTCGGCCGCCTCCGTTCCTAGTTTTCCTCCTGCGATGTCCCCTACAGTCTACTGTTGCCGGAGTGAGGAGAATCCACCGCAGAGCCTCACCTTGGGGTTACAGGGCCACCCAATCTCCATTACCGCTGCTACGCGGCTCTCCGCCCAGGGCCGCAGGAGCCTCTCATGCAAGTTTTGCTTCAGTCTGCTGCCTCTCTGCGCCGGTGCCAGCAATGCTCATCCGGTTAGGGTACCGTTGCTTGGCCCCGCTGCCTCCGGGCCAGGGGTATGATGCTGCCTGGCCCTCACTGGGCACTAAGGGTCACCGAATTCGACCGGTCAGGAGCGGAGACAGGAGAAAGCTTCCTACCACTCCACCACCTTGGTCACGCCCGCCATTTTATTTAATGATGCCTACACATCAGGGAACCCGCAACTTTTTTTTCTTCACTTTAATGAGCACAGCACCCGCATTACGGACATCGCGCTCTGCAAAATGTGTTGCTTTTGGTATAGTAAATGACAATGTCTTAATTTTTTATAAAAGGCATTGCTATTTACCATGCCAATAGCTTATAAACTCGCAGTTGCGAGGGTCATGGCCGACCGGCAAACAAGATAGTAGCGCTACGTGACTCGCAGACCAAATCCCCCAATAGCCGCCAAAAATATCCGTTCTAGCCTGGAGTTAAAAGTATTCCTGTGGTTCCCGGCGCCTCAGGAAGACTCTGTCCCGAAATTGCGGTCCTTAGACCCCCAGGGCTGAGAAATAGCTTGAGGGCCGTGACAGGCGAGAGCAGCCTGCTGAGCCTGGCTATCGTGTGGGCTGAAACACCAGATAACAGAGAGAGGCATAGAGACAGGGACGGACGGCATCACACAGGGGGACCCCCCCCCCCCATCCTCCACCCCCCACCTCTCCATGATCAGACTGCAAGACTACCAGCACCTGGAGGGGGCACAGCACAATGAGGCACGGAGTCCGCCCACAATAATGGGAGGCGAACGTTATTAAGGAGGGGAGCTCAGAAGGCCTACAGAGAAGTGTCTGGAACTCCAGATTGAACCTAAAGGACGACGGTGAGGCCAGCAGGATCTCCGACGAGAGCGTGCCCTTCCTCTCCCTGGAATTGAAAGGCCGTCTGTTAGAACTGGGGATTTCTAGTTGGCTGAGGTAGGTACCTTAATCCAAATAGAGACCTTTGCTTCTAAGTCAGGGAAAGGAAGGACACCTTCTCAGATAGCCCCTGCTCACCCCCTCAGTAGCTTGGCACAAGCAGCCAGGCTTATCTCCAAGGCAAATGTGTAAAGTATTTGCAACCATGCTTCAGTAACCCAGTGATGACACCACAAATTGACGCCACACGAGTTTCATAAAAACAATTATAGGTTTTTAAAAAAGATATACGACGAGACCACATGATAAAAATCCAACATATCGGGGAGGAGCTACGCGGGCATCCAAGATGGTAGCGTAAGCAGAGGGCTCCCAGGACCTGCGCCGCCCTCCTGCGACTTTCCTCGAAATATCCTGATTTTTATTATGGGCTTTTGAAGATCTACTCTTGCTGACTTCAATATCCTTTCAAGAATCGAAAATCGGATGCCGGGAGCCAATTTTACATCAACATCATCTTTCTGGCCTGCCCCCGATCGAGACCGGGGACTCTGCTGCTTTGGTGGGCCGAGGAGTAAGTCAACAACAACGGCCTTAGGGACATCCTCCCAGCCGGCCTCACTGTCGCTTTCAGTTTAGATTCCTCCTCGACCCACTCGATTGACTATTGTAAGAGCGGTTTGGCTCCCAAGTCGGTGTAGCTTCGACCCGCTGTGTTGTCCTGCCATATCCCTCTACCCCTGCTTCATCCCGCGACTCGCATTCTACAGTATTGGCCTGAAATTCTGATTTGGTATCTCAATAGCTTCGGCCATTTTCACCAGGTCCAGAGGGCCCCTTCGGGGCACAGCTTCCAATATGGCTTCCAAACCCGTTCGAGAGGCACAAGACGAAGACGCCGACCCGTGGGGGACCTATCCAGACTAATGTGATGGACCGCTATACGCAACCGAAGGGTTCCCCCGGCAGTACCGGTTGTACTCTTGCGGACCCCAGGACGGACTCTGCCGCGCCATCGAAGGTTTCGCTCCAGGACCTAATGAGTGCCATCACTGGGATGAAGGCTGATATGGGGCTACAGTATGAGGCTCTCGCCTCCAAGATCGATACTGTGGCTGTTGATGTCACACTTATCAGAGCAGATCTGGCTAAGACGAATGAGAGGGTCAAGGCTTTGGATTTGAAGACCTCCAGTCTGGTCACTGATATGGCGGACGCACAGTCGGAGATTGGTAACCTGCGATCATCGCATGACCTGATGGCCAGACGACTGGACGAATATGAAAAAAGGGCCCAGCGGAACAACATTAGCTTGGTGGGAGTGCCGGAAAATCAAGACAACACCACTATGGACCTTCTTGTAGAGGATCTAATCCTCAACCATCTTGCTCCCGCCGGACTCAGCAAGTTCTTTGCGGTTGAGCGTGCTCATCGCTTTCCGGGAGGGAAGACTAAACCAGGAGCCCCCCCCGAGGCCTATTATTGTAAGGCTTTTCCATTTTTGGGACAGAGATGCTATCCTTCAGGCCTCTCGTGGTCGTGTCCCATTGAAGTTCGACAACAGTACTGTTGACATCTACCCGGATTTTACTCCTAAAGTCCAGCGACAAAGGATGGGGTTCCAGGGAGTGAAGAGGCGCTTGCGGGACTTGGGCCTCAAGTATGCGATGTTGTTTCCAGCTCGACTACGCATCGAATATGAGGAACGAACATTTTTCTTTGATCAAACAGACTGCGCCAGTGACTGGCTTGACTCATTGCCGAAAAGAGACGATCTGAGCGGACGCCTCGGTGGAGCAGAGGGGGGTGCATCGGCCCAGGAGTGACACTGTGGTTCTCGACGTTTGGTTTCTTGTTACTATTTATCAGCTGAGTAATGCCATTTGCTTCTTTATTGTTAGGTTGAGCCCGAGGGTGGTTCTGGTGTGGGTTGACTCTTTTCCTCCTCTGGGGTTCTTTGTGTAGTGTAGTTATGAGAGGGCGACAGGCACACTGTAAATTGGGGTGGCTTTTTAGCCGTACGCAGGGGTGCAGGGTGGGGGGTGTTGTAACGGGGGTTTGTTGGGGGGTGGGGGGAGGGCTGTTTGTGTTATTGTATTTTTTTTCACATGGCACTGTATGCTTTGCTCTTATCCTTCTGTAGTCGGGTTCCGAGGGGGGAGGGTTGCGGTCCTTTACCGGGATGGGGGTGGTGAGTTGAAGTTGCTATCCTGGAACGTTAATGGTATGGGGGATAAGATAAAACGTGGCGTTGTTTCCCAGTTCCTCCGACGCCAGTCACCCGACATTGCTTTGTTACAGGAGACCCATCTGATAGGGAATGCTTGCCGGGCCTTGGATAGACGTGGTTATAGACTGGTTGCTCATGCTGGCTTCACCTCCGGTTCCAGAGGGGTGGGCATACTGATTAGATCCTCTCTGCCCCTTGAAGTAGATGATATAATACTTGATGATAGGGGTCGTTATGCTGCTATCTCGGGGAGGTGGGAGGGTAAGATGCTCTCAATAGTTAATGTATACGTCCCCCACGGGTCTCCAACCCACTACCTATGCTGACCTCGGTCGGCTTTTGTTGGGGCTTCCTGATGGTCTCCTTATTCTTGGGGGGGATTTTAACTCTGTGGTCTCTGGTAGCTCTGATCGATAACCCCCCCCCCCAGAGTCTTACCGAATTCTGCTGGAAACCTTTGGATTGGTGGATGTTTGGAGGCTGCTACACCCCTCGCACTTGCAATATACGTTACATTCTGGAGCCCACAGCAGTCTTTCTAGAATCGATTATTTCCTAATGCCGTCAGCCCACTCTCCCTCTGTGCGGGAGGTCCGTCACCTCCCCAGGGGCATTTCTGATCATTCCCCCCTGTGGCTAAGGGTAGCGGTTGGGGTAGGTAGTGAGGGCAGAATTGCTCCCATCAATCCTTGGTACTTGCGAAACCCCAAGATGCGCTCTGAGCTGGTCAAGGCCATTGATTGCTATTTTGATGAAAATGTGGGGTCTGTCTCTTCTGCTGTTTCCCTATGTGAGGCTTTCAAAACAGTTATTCTGGGTTATTCATTGTCGTTGATTGCTGCTACTAAGAAAGCCAAGCATGCTGAATTATTGCGTCTTGAGGATGAAATAACTGTTCTTTAAAGTGAATTGGGTGGGAATGATACTCCTGCAACTTTACACTCCCTAGCTTTGAAGCAGGCAGACTAAAGAGCTCTGGTGACAGACGCGGCCAAAGTCCTGAATCGAGACCAGCTAGGTAGACTATGATGTGGTTGAAAAGGAGAGTAAGCTTATTGCGTGGTTGGACAAGTCAGAGAGCGAATCGAGTTGTTTCGGTGATTGAAAAGTTGAATGGGGATTGTGCGTCTGACCCGATTGGGATTGTTGATTGCTTTGTAGACCACTTTCAGACGGTCTATGCTTCTGTGAGTGATAGAGATGAGTGCGATTCTCGTTTGCTCCTGCGTGATATCGCACTACCCTGCCTCTTTGATGAAGACAGGGCCTTGATGGATGCGCCCATAACAGTGGATGAGGTCGCTGGTGCCATTCGTGCCCTTCGACCCGGTAAGGCCATGGGGCCTAATGGATTGCCTATTGAGCTCTACAAGTTGCGGCCTGAGAAAATGGCGCCATATTTGAGAAATAGGTTTCTCGAGGCCTTCGAAACTGGCCTCCTTCCTATTGACCAGAGCCTGGCCACTATCGTTGTCATCCACAAGGAAGGTAAACCACGTGGAAGGTAAACCACGTGATCGATGCGCTTCCTACAGACCCATTTCACTGCTTAATGCTGAGCCCAAGATACTGGCCAAATTTCTGGCTACCCGTCCGATTAAGGTGATCGCGACCAATCAATCCGGTTTCATCCCGCATCGAAACACCGCCCTTAACCTTAGGAGACTTCATGGAGTTCTCGCGAGAGCTGGAACTCTGACTGAATCGGCCATTTTGGTCTCCCTTGATGCCACCATGGCTTGTGATACTATCGAATGGCCTTATCTCTGGGCAGCTCTCCAAGTTTGGTTTCGGCTCAAATTTTATTGCCTGGGTTAAGCTCCTTTACGAACGACCGCTAGCCCAGGTGGTGGTGAATGGCAGGGTGTCTGGTTCTTTTGCACTTGGACGTGGCACCAGACAGGGTTGCCCGCTGTCTCCGTTGCTTTTTGCCCTCGCTCTGGAGCCGTTAGCCGAGTGGCTTCGCTGGGAGCCCTCGATCAGGGGCATCCAGTGGGCCCCTTACTTTGAAGGCCGTGTCTCGCTATATGCAGATGACATTCTTCTGCTTGGTGGCGACTTAATGGATTGTGTGGCGAGTGTGGCATCATTGGCGAGAACACTATCGGATCACAACCCGGTGAGGGTAGATATTGCCTTCCCGAACAATGTGCAGCGTCCCTTCACCTGGAGATTGCGGTCGGAGGCACTGCTTGACCCCATCTAGGATACCACGATTCGCGAGGCCATAATGCAATACTTTGCAATTAACAAAGGCACAGTAGGTCAAAATCAGAGTGGTGTGTATTGGAACGGCAGCGGGTATATTGAAAGACATCAGAACGCAATTGCAAAACATACACTACGCAGCCCGACTTAGAGATGAAATATGCGGTTAAGGCAGAGAAAACTGTTGGCTCAAATGCAGCAGCTGATAAAAGATTATGACAAGCTCGCTGACACGGAGGTGAAATCTCTCCCGGCGACATAACGCTAGGAGATACGGGGAAGCCGGTAGACCGGGGCGCACACTGGCGTTCAAAATTAAGGAGAGGATTGATACTCCCCGGGTGGACAGAATAGTGGATGACCAGGGAGGTGAGCACCATGGGCCTGAGGATATTGTGAGGCAATTCCATGGTTTTTACAAAGACCTATATACGACACGTGACACTGCGCCGGCGCATGAATTTGAGCAATACCTCGAGAATATAGCTTGTGCGTGGCTGCTTGATGCACAAAGGAAGTACCTTTGCCTACCCATAGATGAGCAAGATATGAAACTGGCAATTGCGTCTATGTCAAATGGCAAGGCACCCGGGCCTGATGGGCTCACGGTCGAATTTTATAAACAATATGCCGATCTCCTAGCACCTCACTAGCTGGAAATGTATGCAGAAGCACCAGACGCTGGGTCACTGCCTCTTTCATTGAGAGAAGCACTAATTACATTGCTTAAGAAAGATAAACCGCCGGACAGATGAGAGTCTTACCGCCCCTTATCTCTAATCAACATAGACGCCAAGATTCTGCCGAAAATACTGGCAACTAGATTGCAGCCTCTTTTGCAGGGACCTATGCTGCCGAATCAGTCGGGATTCATTCCTGAAAGAACCACTTCCCATAATCTCCGAACAGTCTTTTCCTTGTACTAGAACAGAGTCTTGGGGCAGCGTTCGATTCAGTGGAATGGCAATACATGTTTCGGGTACTGGGGCGCATGGGCTTTCCGCCCCTCTTTCTTCAATGGATAAGAGTACTCTATACGGCACCAACGGCGAGAGTACGTATCGGAGGATTGACATCTGAGGCGGTGTGCATTGAGAGGGGCACGCATCAAGGATGCCCTTTATCACTACTACTGTTCGCGATTGTATTAGAGCCGTTGCCCTGTGTCATCCGGCAACGTCATCGAGAAGCCACGCTTGATTTTGATCATAGACCGGTGGCGATCTCCCTATACCCGGATGACATGGTGCTCTTCGTTCGCGAACCAGATAGATATCTGGCGCAGTTGCTTCGTGAATATGTTCGATTTGGATATATATCGGGCCTTCATATTAACTGGGACAAATTGTATGTAATTCCATTAACGGCGGCCACTCCCCAACCCAACTTGGAGTTCCCACTGCTGTGGACTACGGATCCAGGTAAGTATCTAGGGGTGTGGATTCACCGCGACCCAAACGTGGTCATCGGGGAGAATTACGGTAGGGCATACTCGAAACTAGAAAGCTTGGTTGATGTTTGGATTTCGTTCGTTGCCACTCTCGCTGGCGGACCGCATCGCACTTGTCAAGATGGTGGTGCTGCCCAGGTTTCTTTATCTCTTTGTGAACATACCGATAGTGCTAACGCTGGAGTTTTTTAAGCGACTTCGGGGTCAGTTGATCCGCCTGGTGTGGGGAGGAAAGGTGGCTCGTATACAGTAGTCAACACTGACTAAAGGATATGAGGCTGGCAGATTCGCAGCTCCAGATTTCTATGCATACTACCTGAGTGCGCAGACACAGTACCTGTATTATTGGTATAGGCTGCACGCGTTTACTCCCCATGTGGCAGTAGAGGCGAGAGACGTGGCTCCCATTCCGCTCCATAGTATTGTCACTCACCAGGCACGTGGTACTCAGAGAATGGAAATAAACGCGGTTGACGCCAAGGTCACCGCTTGGCGTAATATTGGGAGACTGGCACAGAAGCTACCGTTGCATCTTGATCATCATGGTGCTTTGTCAGTAACACAGGAACCCCCCTCCATGAGGTTGCTGCGAGACGCTGGCCTATCCCATTTGCAGGATCTTTATCCGGGTGATTCGTTCATAACTCAAGAAGATGTGCAATTTGTCAGTGGCCAGACGCTGCTCTTCCGCTTCGCTGTGCATAGATTGCGACAAGAACACACTACATTACGTTTCCGCAGGAACCTCCTGCGTTGCTGTCCCTGCAGTTTATGTTAACCACTCCTACTAATAAAAAGTTGATCTCAAAACTCTATAGGATGATAAAGGAAGAAACGGTGGTGGTGATGGACAAGAGTCTGGACAGATGGAATGCATGCCTGCAGAGTCCCATTTCAGAAGAGAATTGGAAGTATATCTGTGGTCTGACTGGGAAACTTAACATGAATGGCAATCTCAGGATTATTCATTTGAAATATATTCATCAAATGTACTATACCCCGGCACGGTTATAAAAGTGCGGACTGCGCGAGACTGCGAGTTGTGAATGATGTGGGCAGGTGGATGCGGGATTTATGCACCTGGCGTGGGGTTGTGAGAAAGGCTGAGTTCTGGACTGCAGTAACACGTGGTCTGACAGATGGTGAATGGGGACATACCATGTGCCCCTCTTGTGTGCCTGCTTTGCTGTGTGCCGCACATCAAAGGGACGAACGGAGTGTTTGTACGTTTAGCGCTATTATTAGCGGCTCGAAGAGTGGCGATCACATGGGGAGGGGAAACGTCGACCGACATTTCAGGCATGGTTGACAGACATGGTGTATTGTAGAGACAATTTCAATGTATATGCGGAGGAGTTACCAATGGCCTCGAGACAGAGGGACATCTGGGAACCGTTACGAAAATATCTACTCAGAGACTCAGAATAACATACTGTCACATAGGAAAAGATAAGACAGGTCGCACATTTACCGACAAAAAGCATTTAGATAAGTTATGTTTTTACCCAGAGGTTTGCACTGAATGTTATGTTATGTTATGTTATGAAGGTGATTTATATAGCGCACGGCTACTCGGGCAGAGTGTCCCGGCGCTGTACAGATCTGTAGAGGGAGACAGAGCAGAGACCAGGAACACTAAAGGCTGAAAAGCCAGGTCTTAAGGCTTTTCCTGAAAGACAGGAGATTGTCCTTTTTTCTCAGTGAGAGGGGGACCTTATTCCAAAGCTGCGGGGCACAGGCTCTGTAAGAGCGACCTCCAATGCGTGCGTGCTTTACAGATGGAACAACAGCTAGGGCTTGAGTGGCTGAACGTAAAGATCTAGCAGGATGATAGAACTGAACATGTTTCCTAAGATAGACTGCACCAGTACCGTGCAAGGATTTAAAAGTCAAGGTCAGAGTCTTGAAGATGATACGCTTCCTCACCGGGAGCCAGTGCAGTGCATCAAGGAGGGACGAGGTGTGGGATCTGCGGCTTAGGCCATAAATGGCCCTCGCGGCAGAGTTCTGTACAGTCTGTAAGCGAGCTAGGAGGTACTCTGGGAGACCTAAATAGAGCACATTGGCGTAGTTGAGCCTGGATCCAATCATTGCTTGTACAGTAATTCTCCTATGGGCCTGCGACAATAGAGGGAGGGATTTCCTGAGTGTTCGTAGTAGGCCAAAACATTGGCCGACTAGGGTAAGGATCTGGGGTTTAAAGTTAAGACCATTGTCAAATTTGACACCCAGATTCTTGGCGATCGCAGTAGGGGAAGAAGGAGGGTGCTTATCTGCCGGCCACCAAGATTTCCATTGGGTATCAGGAGAGCAGCCAAAAAATAGAATTTCAGACTTGTCTGAATTACATTTGAGCTGGTTCTGCTGAAACCAGGAGAAGACCGCCTCCAGGCAGTTTTTAATGGAGTCACCTGCAAAATTGCAGGTAAAGAGCAGCTGCGTATCGTCAGCGTAAGACACACTACGCGCGCCAAAGGTCTCCACTAGTTCAGCCAAAGGGGAGAGGTAAACGTTAAATAGGGTGGGACTTAAAATTGATCCCTGTGGCACTCCCACATCAAGTGATGTAACTGTTGCTGAAAAAGGTGGTAACCAGATCATTTGTTGGCGCTCGGTGAGGAAGGACTTAAGCCAATTGAACACCGTCCCTCTGATTCCGATCTCATGAAGTCTAAAAAGGAGCCGGTTGTGAGGGACAGTGTCAAAGGCCGCTGAGAGATCGAGTAATACTAGCATTGCCTTCCCTCCGCGATCTGTCACTTCCTTTATAGACTCAGTTACCTCCAACAGTGCAGTTTCTGTACTGAGATTGGAGCGAAAACCGGACTGCGTCTGATGCAGAATGTCATGAGCTTCTAAAAATTTTGATAAGGTGAAATGTACATGTTTTTCTGCGAGTTTGGCAAGGGCAGGAAGCAGAGATATTGGCCTATAGTTGGAGTGTTCTAGGGGGTTCAAATTAGGTTTTTTTATAAGAGGGATGACATGAGCCTTTTTCCAGGCCTCGGTACCTCGCCAGGGGTGAAGGAGGCATTAAGAAGAGGGTTGATCAAAGGATTAAGAACATGGGCCATTTTGGAACGGATTTTAGTGGGGCAGGGGTCAGAGGGAGAACCGGATTTCAGTTTTTGTAACAAATCAAGCGAAGCCTCCGACGACAGGGGTGGAAAATCTGAAAGAATATAGGTGTCCTGTGTAATGTTCATAGTAAATGAAAGGGGACCAAGATCTATGGCAGGGGCAGTGGGCGGAAAAGATGCCTGGATGTTAAGAATTTTATTGAAGAAAAAGCTGGCCAGCTGATTGACCCAGGATTCGGAGGGAGAGAATTTAGGCTTTGAAGCAAGGGGGGGAGGGGAGGGGGAAGTGAATTCCCTGACTATTTTGAATATTTCCTTACTGATGTTGCAAGCGGAGTCAATTCTTTTAGCGAAAAAAACTTTTTCCGCCATTGTGATTACTTTATGATAGGACTTAGTAAGATTTATAAACCTTGTTTTCAGGAGGGCATCATAATTTTTTCGCCACAATCGTTCGGCTTTCTTGCAGCTTTTCCTAATCTCGTGAAGTTCGGTGGTAAACCAAGGGGCTGAGATACGTTGAGATGTTATAGATCTGGCAGAAATGGGCGCTAATTCATCAAAGCGTTGGTCGAGCCAGGACTGAAAGCTAGAGAGATCGTGCTCAAGGTTGCCGGTCAATTGACAAGGATGGAATGCCAAGGACTGCTCCAGCATATTGGTGGTAACACAGTGGAAAGGACGGAAAACCGAAGGTGGAGTGCTATTTTCAGTACAGGCGGATTTAGAAAGACCCACAATATCAAAGTTTAACAGGCAGTGGTCTGACCAAGCCACAGGGAGTGGTGGTTAAGATTGAATAGACAAAGAGGAGAAGACTTGGTCGAACAGATGACCTTTACCATGGGTTGCTACAGAAAAATAAGGTAGGAGATCAAACGTGCTAGTAACATCACTTAATTTGACAGAGTCACTAGACTCAGGTTCATCCATATGGATGTTGAAATCTCCAAGAAGAAGAGGGTGCTTATATTTCATTGCAAGAGGGGATAAGGCCTGATGAAGTTTCACAGAAAGGACCCAGGTGGCCCGGTGGGCGATAGACCAATAGACCGGCACAGGAGTGGTGCGGGGAGAAGGATAGGCAGAAGCCAAGTGAATCAACCCCAGGAATGTTGTCAATTTCAAGCACTGAGCAGGTGTATCGCTTGTCTACCACTATCGCCACTCCTCCTCCTCTTCCTAACTCTTGGTCTTTCCTAACAATATAGTAGTTAGGGGGGAGGGCAGTGGAGATGGCTGAACTGGAGGAGACACATAGCCAGGTCTCCGTAAGAAAGAGACATGACTGCTTCCGTTCTGAGAGTAAGTTGAAGAGGTCAAGGGCGTGCTTTCCCAGTGATCGAGTATTTAAAAGCATGCATGGGTGCATGTGGGCCTTCACAGAGGTCTCCCCAGCAGTATTATTTAAGCCGAGAGTGTCTCGTATTGAAGACGAAGTAGTAGACGACCATGCGCAAACCTCACAAATATGCCCGACATTAGCAGGGTCACATAGATGTTTAGTACACCCCGAGCTAGCGATATTCCCAAGCCTGATTAGAGTGGCGCGGACTGAGGTGCCGGGTTTTTAGAGACCCGGTGGTGCCAGGGGACAACACCCGAAGACCTCTGGGTTCTCCCTGTTCTGGACTACAGAAACACAGAGTCTTCTAGTTGAAGTCAGAGATCGAGGTTTATTGGTTGCAACCAAGTAACATGTGTCCTAGAATTACAACAGCACGGGCTGTAAGTTCTCAGGAGACTGTTTGTTTTTACAGAACCAGCCTTCTCCTTATATACAGAAATAACAGCTGCGGGCAAGAATTCTTGAGTTTATGATATGGTTATACACATATTTCTACAATAATACAAAGAGCGAAGTCATGCTGGTCAGCACATATTTTAGATGTCCGGATCGTGATGGATTACCCCGCCAGGCCCAGAATTCCCATCAGATATCGATGAAACACCAATAAGGTCGGGCACCCTCCCGTCGTAAAACTGGTCATAAACAAGAATCATGGACAGGTGTATGTGTATGGAAAACATGGTCTGTATGTAGTGAATGGTTTATGGCATGTTGTGCCTTGATGATATCTTACTCGGCGACTGGGCGAGGAGCTGCCCAAACAGGTTTGGCTGGAGGCAGTGGAGTCAGCTCGGCCAGGTCATGGGGAAGTCAGCTACGGTGGACGTGTCCTTTCAGATCAAACTCGGCCTTAATCAATTGACTATATGAGGGCAAGTCATAAGATGGATGTCGTTTACAAAATGGAGTCTGAGGGTTCGGAACGGAAACCACGATTTAAGGGTGTTAGCATCATTCAATCATGACGCAAATGCATAGGGATAATGTCCTAATCATTACCGGTCCGTCGATACCAAATTCGTCATGGTACGATGATATTTTGTGATACGAGTGTTTGGACCTCGATACCGGTGGAAACAGCAGGGTCCGGAATTTCAGTACCACAGACCCTCCTTTTGCTCTCATATTAGGCAATAACTTATGCTAATCTGAGTCCAAATCTGTTTTGATGAATTCATGGAGATGCTGCTGTAGCATTCTGTTGCTCAATTCGTCCCTTGATACAGGCTTCCTTACACATGAAGTAGCACAGAGGCCACATATTGCAGGAGCGCACTGTACAAACAGACAGAACATAAACAGAACGGCCAGGATCATCCCAATGAAGATCAGAGTTTTTCATCCCCAGGCAGAGATCAGTTCCCACAGCCACCCTAGCAAGGACCAATCCCCTTTCTCCACATGAAGGGAATCAGAGATTTTGTGTAATTTGGAGATGGCCTGGTACACTGTCGGAGCATTGTCAGGGATGAAAATGCAGCAACTAGATTGGATCACTCTACATACACCACCACGGTCTGCAAGTATGACATCTAGGGCAACCCTGTTCTGAAGGGTCATAAGTCGATCCGACTGAAGCTCAGCTGTCAAGTTGCTACGGGCACCGGCCGTTTCTGTCACGGCGGACTCAACTATCCTCGTCAATTGTCGAATGTTCCTGCTGTTCACCATAGGCCCCCAAAATGGCAGAAAACCCTTTGCGAAGTCCCCAAACTCTTGACCCGCAGTGTCGTCTTGACTCACGACACCCCTAGCTGTCCTTGTCCGATGGTAATCTGCCCCGGCCGTGTAGGTGGGTGGCAGCAGAAACGAGATAAAGCATGTGCCCGAGAAGTCAGGGGGCAACCATGTAAAGGCTTTGTCATGGCAGACGAAATAGGTGCCTCTAGCCGCCAAGAATGGAGGGGAAGTTCGGGAGGCAAACACATATGTTTCCGTGCATACGCTCTTCCCCAACTGAGCTTTGGGATCCCTGCCAATACCTTGCAGACATAAGTGACCTCGGTGGGGCACTATCCAGACTGGGGAGGATTTCTTTGTTTTCTGGCTTTTATTCAAAGAGATCCCGTATTTAGTTACATTCCAACGGCTGTAGGGAGTGAGTTCATCTTTAGGAATCGTTTGATACGTGTCAACATCCCTACTCATATTTCTTATTCCTAGCACTAGTGCCTTGTTGCTGGAATCGCTCTCTGTGGAACGGGGCGGGTATGGTTCTAGGGCGAACAGGAACATGGTCTGGAAAGCCCACAGAGAACCATAATAACTGAATGGCAGGATGAAGTATGGAATGCCCTTATCTGTCGTGTGCGGCATGAGTCCACAGATCCAACAATTCGATGTGTTCATTATAGACTGGTGCTGGTGTAGGAGCTGGATGAAGGAGTTATTTACGAACTCTAGTCTTCTGGCAGACTCGTGTTCAGGAAGAGGGTGAAAGGAGTGTAAAGAAACAGTTGGAGGAGGTGTGGGCTGAGTGTTGTTTACAAAGGTGACTCGAAACGTGGATAAAGTATAACCAATCAAGAAGATCGTTATGCTACATATCATCAAAATACATATCAAGAATCTCCTTCTTGCCATCACAGTGCACATTTTCTTGTTAAAGTTCATGTGTCTAGCAGGTCTCTCTACCCTCGGAAACTCCATCCTCTGGTTGCTGCCCGCGGTGGGAGGTTGCTTCTGCCAAGATGTGCGCTCTGTCCAGTCCGGGGTAATTCCCTCAGACCGACCAGAACCGTTGACCTAGGCGTCCCCGGCTGCACTCCTCACACTTCAACCGCAGCCCTAGCAGCAGAACCGGATGGCGGTTCGAAAATCAAAAATGAGCTAGTTCCCTGGGCGAGAGAGCTGTAAAATCAAAAATAGTTCATGGGAAAATCGCACTAATTTGATTATGTCAGTTCCTTGGTCTTGACCTCAGATTATATCGTGCTTTCCCAGGTACGGTGTGATCTTCAAACAATGTTTCAGGTTCTGTAATGTCCAACTGCATTGACGGTGGCACAGATCCTTGCAAAATACAATCGCTCTCTTTGTCGGTCCCAGTTCCTTTTAATCGTGCATCGCTGAAGGGGACAAAGCGAGGTATGAACTCTGTCTCGGAATCAGCGACTCCGTGCCGGACCCACCGGTCATATGGAAGGGGCAGCGGGACCCTTTTGCAATGGGCGCCGTGCACCCAGTGTTTTTTCCCGTGGACACGTACTGCAGAGCGGGTAGATAGCAAGACCTGGAAAGGTCTGGTCCAGCGAGGCTCCTCGTTCTTTGTTCGCCCGAAGTTCAGAACTAGGATCCAGGAGCCAGGTTCGATGGCGTGGCCTGGATCGTCAGACGCCGGTGGAGAGGAGCTGTGGACCTGTTGATGTAAAGCATGCAGTTTAGTTGTCAATTCGTGCAAATAGTCAAACAGTGTGGGGTACTCTATTTCACTCAATCTCTTGGGTCTGGGCACACCCCAGATGTTAGCTGGACGGCCGAACACAATTTCATGTGGGCTAAGTCCTAATCTGGAATGGACAATCATTCTGGTGGACAGGAGTGCTAAAGGCAGGGCGTCTGGCCACTTGAGACCTGTGCTGGCTTGGATCTTGGCCAATTTCAATTTTAACGTGCCATTATAGCACTCTACCAATCCAGCCGATTGGGGGTGGTTTGCAGCGTGGAATTTCTGGTGGATGCCTAGACACTCACACACTCTCTTCATTACTCGTCCCACGAATTCACTTCCATTATCACTCCAGACAATCCTAGGCATGCCAAATCTAGGGAAGAATTATTTGACAAGGGCTTTGGCAGTTGACAATGCAGTGTTGTCCTTAAGGGGGTACGCTTCTACCCACCTGGAGAAGGCGCAAACGACAACAAGCACATATTTTAGGTTATTGCACCTCTCCATGTGAATGAAATCGAGCTGCAAGACCTCGAACGGGTACGTTGGAGGCGCAAAATGACCAACTGGGGTTGGGGTTCCCCTACCGGGATTGTGCTTCAAACACACCATACAGTTTCTGACCAGATTCTCTGCACATTTTGGGATACCACTATTCTGCCATACTGGGGCCAACAGTTTACATATTCCTTTCACACTGATGTGCGCCATTCCATGGGCCATCGTCACCACTGCGGGCACATAGGCGTTAGGTAACATCCATCGCTGATGTTCTCACAGGTCGACCCAACAACCATTCGCATCTAATCTACCCTTGCTTTCTCTCCATTCATTCACCTCTTTCTCAGTAGCATCAGCTTGTATAGATTTTACGCTTTCGATGGTGTCCTCACACATACCCACATCAGGGGTCCATCTAGCAGGACCTACAACATACATCCGACTCATTGTGTTCCTTGCAGTCTCTTTCGCGACCTCATAGGCAAATGCATTCCCTCGACCAACATCATCTTGAATCTTTCTGTGTGCACTGCATTTCACAATTGCAACTTGTAGGGGCAAGGTCAGTGACTCGAGAAGGTCGTGTACTAGCTGGCCGTGTTGAATTTTTGCACCATGTGACGTCAGGAACCCACGTTCACGCCACAATCTTCCAAAACTGTGGGCTACGCCAAAGTATTGGCTATCAGTATACACATTCACTCGTTTTCCTTTCGCCAACATACACGCTCTTGTGAGTGCGACTAACTCTGCTGCTTGCGCGGAATTGTGGGGGATGCGAGCTGTCTCTACAATCGTGTGTAATGTTGTCACGGCATATGCTGCAGTCGTATCACCATTTGGCAACTTGAAACATGAACCATCAACCCATAACGCATCATTACATTCAGGGAGGGGAGTGTCCTGCAAGTCTACTCTCCCTTTTGTCTCTTCCTCTGTCCTAAAGCAGCAATCATGTTTTTCAACCTCATCTCTCTCTGCTGGAATGGGTAATAACGTAGCAGGGTTGAGTGTATCACACCTCTATGTGAACGTGACTTGCTAACAGTGTCAACTCATAGCTGGATAGTCGAGCACTAGTTAGATGTTGTGTTTTTGTCCTGTTTAGTAGGATATCTACTGCATGTGGGACCATAACGATCAGAGTATTATTCATGACTAGCCCAGCAGACTGTCGAATACAGACAGCTGCTGCAGCAGTGGCCCTCAAGCAACTTGGTAATGCCTTAGCTACAGGATCTAGAGTCGCAGAGAAATACGCACATGGGCGTTGTTTATCCCCAAAGTGTTGCGTCAAGACTGATAATGTGCAACCTTCCTTCTCATGGACATATTATGTAAAAGGCTTGCTGTAGTCGGGGTTGCCCAATACAGGAGCCGAACATAATGCCTCACTCAACTCATGGAAACTCGTCTGACAGTCTTCAGACCAAGGCAAAGGATTGGGTGTGTCTTTACGCATTAATGCCAGCAAAGGTTTGGCCAATCGTGAGAAGTTTGGTATCCATTGTCTACAGTACAATGTAATGCCCAAGAAGGCACGCACTTCTCTTTGTGTCCTTGGGACACTCAGTTCTGCAATTGCCTGTATTCTTTCTGGGGTCAGTCTCCTTCCCTCCTTCGATAAGATGTGACCCAAGTAGGTTACTTCTTGTCGACAAAATTGTAATTTGGAAAGCGAGACTTTGTGCTTCATGTCACATAAATGATGTAACACTGACAATGTCGTTTGTTTGCAAACTTCTTCGGTGTCTGCAGCAATCAGCAGATCGTCCACATATTGAATTAAAGTTGCACCATCCTGCAGAACAATCGTGTCTAGTTGTGTTTTCAGAGCCTGACTAAATATTGATGGACTTTCACAGTAGCCCTGAGGAGCGCGTTTAAAGCGGAAGCTTCGTCCTCCTAAATTGAAGCCAAAGATATCTCTGCTCTCCTCGGCAATCGGGATGCTGAAGAAAGCGTTCTTCAGGTCAATCACTGAAAACCAATTGGCTGAAGCTGGAACCATTGTCAATAAGGCAGTAATGTCGGGGACGACTAGAAACTGTGGTACAACGATCTTATTAACTTCCCTGAGATCAATCACAAATCGGTATACAGGGGGCTGTGAAGGATCCGTATGCTTTAAGACAGGCAAAACAGGACTGTTACAAATGTTGCCCGTTGTCTCTTCGATGACATCTTTCTCGATCAGACCGTAAACGATCGCTAACAAAGCCTTTTCACATTCGTTTGATATTCTATATTGGGGAATGCGTGGTAACCTAACATTAGCTTTCAATGTTATGACATATGGCGCTATTTCCAAATGACCTACATCATTAGAACCATTCGCCCAAAGTACATCCGGTATGGATGACAATTCAGTCGGAATATCTTCCTTTGACAAATACATCGGGGTAATCACTTTCTTACCAAGGGTAAGTTGTACTCCCGAAGGAGAACAGTATAAAGTCGCATATAATCTCTTTAACAAATCCAAACCTAACAAATTTTCGCCACAACCTGTTGCAAGAATGAGGGGTGCTTCTAATTCGCATGGGCCAACAGAAAGGGGCATGGGACTGGAGATCGGGTTTCTAACAGGGGCGCCAGAAAAACCTACTGAAACATTCATTTCGCCAGACAAAGGTGCGCCAGGAAGTTTTGAGTGCATAGTAGAACTTTTTGTAGCACCAGTATCCAGAAGAAATGGCTCCGACACTCCGGATGTAATCACCTCGACATAAGGTCCATTCTGATCTACTGGAACTGAAACAACTCCCTTTCTTTGTCCATGGCTGTCCTAGCAATTATTACCCTCATTCTCGTTTTCTGCGTAATAGTCATCTGCATAGTACTGAGCTAACCTGGAAGACGCATTATTCTGTTGGTCAAAGCTATTCATGGAATTTTGTGGCAGAAAAGAAGTGGTATTCTGGGGGAAATTTCCACGGCCCCTACCTCTAGGAGCCTGTTGAACACCTCTACCTCTTGTACCGGAAACACCGTTTAAGCGTCGCGCAAGAGCTGGACAATTACTTTTGAAATGACCCTCTTCTTTGCAATAGGCACATTGATTTGGGCCATACGGAGAACGCTGATGGGAAAACTCGTTTCCTTGCGCGTTTCTCGAATACTGCTGTGGTTGCTGATAATTGGGCTGACTAGGAGTGCGAGGCGGATAGGCTTGCTGGAGAAGAACTTTAGTTTTTAACTCTTTAGTCTTTTTGCCTGCCTTATCTAGCTCGTCTTTGCGCCTATTTTCGTAGTACTGGGCGGTGGCTAAAATCTGCGCTGACGTGGAAACAGCCCAAGCACTCTCTGAATCTTTCAATTTATTGCAGAGTTCGGGAAGCAAATTATGTACAAATTTGTCCACAAACAATTTTTGGCCACCCTCGGTAGCCATATCCTGACCACTATGATCGACGAAGGTCTCCTCAAATCTCGTGAAAAAGTCAGACACATTCTCATCTTTCTTCTGCTTGCATGCAGATAGCTTGTCCCAATTTACACGTAATTCAGGCATTAACGTTTTCATGTACGTGATAATCCTACCGGGAAGTTCTGCTATTAAAGGCTCGGGTTTAGAACCACCGACTTGTCTAGCATCGGTAGCAGTAATGTTAGCCCATGAGTCACCTAGTTCTTGATCATGATCTGTATGACGAATTTTACTCCATAAAGGATGCGGAACAACATTCCCGAACATGTCTACATCCGCTAAATTCATTATACATGAGCTGGCGATCTGTGATAACTCCTTATAATATCCTGCAGGATTTTTACGTGGATCGGGTAGTGTCTGCTTGAGTGCTAGTACTTCAGTTCTTTTCCAGGGGACATGTACCCACACACGCTGGAAATGCGGTGGAACAGGTGGTTGTGCATTCGCATCACCTTCCCTCCAAACTGGAGGAACTTCTCTCATAGGGTATTGTCGTGCCTTTTTCCTACCCGACACATCATCCTCATACAGTGATCTAGACACATTTCCCTTACTCCTATAGGATAATAACAGATCTATTGCTTTTTCAACATCAGCACCTACAATCATGCCTTCATAGAATTTGAAACGCATACAAAATAATTCCTGCATTTTGCGTTTGGGATCGTTTGTCTCCAAATCTTCACAAAGATATACACACATCTCTTCAAATACGTATCTCTGAGTGGGCGCATCCCACCGACGGAAAACTTCCATAACGGACTGAACATCATATTTAGCAGTGTCAGTAACCCATTTGCATGCTAACTCATTTAGCACTTCTCTTTCCTCGTAGTCGGGCAGTTGACTACGCAACTGTCTACGTCCCGTTTTAGGGGTCGTTTTAGGCGACCCAAAGAAGGGTGAGAATAGACCAGTGACAGTACTTGCCATTCTCTGTCTGACAGAAGGAGAAGCTTGCGGCGAGGCAGATGCGCCAGAAAAGACAGGCTGATGTAAAGAGGAAGTCGAAGCAACAGCAGAAGAAGTCGAAGCAGTAGCAGAGGTAGTATCAGGATTAACAGGTGGAGCGGTAGGCAAAGTTGTAGAAATAGATGGAGTATGTAGCAAAGGCGGCGGCCCTTGAGAAGGCTGCGCCGGATAAGTAGGAACCAGCTGAAGAGGAGCTGGTGCTTGTGCAAGAGCTGCATTTCGTGCACTGGGGCGTGGTATAACAAAGCGCTTTGGGGGTGCAGTAGCGTCTAACGCAGATGGGGGTGGTGAGCTTAATAAGTGGGACATTAACGGATCTTTCTCTGATGTTCCCTTTGAGCCTTGTGCCTCATGTGGTAACATCGGGTAGCATTTATCTACTGCTAGTTTCTTGCTCCTAAGCATTCGTTCACTTTCTTGTTCTTCCTCATTATCCCTGTATGCAACGGCGGCTTGCACCATTGACATACCTCTTTTATTTCTCTTTGCTAATTTTATTTCTTTGTTTGGCTTCTTTGCGCCATAAGCGAAAAGAGTCAAACATCGCCGGCCGGGCTTTCTTCTTGAACAATTTGACCTCGAGGTTGTCTAATATTTCTGAGTCAAAACTACCATATTGGGGCCATTTTAAAACACCATCCTTGCGGGTGTATTTTATCCATACTTCATTATACGTGATAGGACCTACTCCGTGCTTTATATATAACTCATATGTTGGAGTTCCAATCGGAGTAACCGGACACAAATCCTCTAATCGTGAGTCCCTACTACAACCAAGACAAAACAAGTTTCCAAGTCTGCTAAGACCAGGCATCTTCGCTCACTAGTCTAGCTTCAAACTTGAAGGGATTATCTAATTAGGATATTGTCGTGAATACACGAATCCCTCGGTTTTGGTGCTTGCAAGAACCAATACAAACCGTATCTCTGGGATACCAAGACTAAGGACTGGGAGACGCTCCACTTATACTTAACTGAATATTGAAGATCGGTGACGTCACTAGAAGGCTAGTCTATCGTTTCGCTCTACCAAGGATCACTGGGTCCAAAACAGGGCGATAGTCAGGGCAGCAGTCCTTCGTAGCCATCGGGACGCGGGGAACCTCGCAGCAAAGACCTTCGGAACCACGTCGACATGCAGGGGTCGCTGAAGTGGCTGGCCTTCCTCCGGAATTTTCACACGAAGCTCCTCACGAACATCTGGCTTGGACCGTCACCGCTTGATATCGCCTCGAGTTGGGCGCCAACTGAGGTGCCGGGTTTTTAGAGACCCGGTGGTGCCAGGGGACCACACCCGAAGACCTCTGGGTTCTCCCTGTTCTGGACTACAGAAACACAGAGTCTTTTAGTTGAAGTCAGAGATTGAGGTTTATTGGTTGCAACCAAGTAACATGTGTCCTAGAATTACAACAGCACGGGCTGTAAGTTCTCAGGAGACTGTTCGTTTTTACAGAACCAGCCTTCTCCTTATATACAGAAATAACAGCTGCTGGCAAGAATTCTTGAGTTTATGATATGGTTATACACATATTTCTACAATAATACAAAGAGCGAAGTCATGCTGGTCAGCACATATTTTAGATGTCCGGATCGTGATGGATTACCCCGCCAGGGCCAGAATTCCCATCAGATATCGATGAAACACCAATAAGGTCGGGCACCCTCCCGTCGTAAAACTGGTCATAAACAAGAATCATGGACAGGTGTATGTGTATGGAAAACATGGTCTGTATGTAGTGAATGGTTTATGGCATGTTGTGCCTGGATGATATCTTACTCGGCCACTGGGCGAGGAGCTGCCCAAACAGGTTTGGCTGGAGGCAGTGGAGTCAGCTCGGCCAGGTCATGGGGAAGTCAGCTACGGTGGACGTGTCCTTTCAGATCAAACTCGGCCTTAATCAATTGACTATATGAGGGCAAGTCAGAAGATGGATGTCGTTTACAAAATGGAGTCTGAGGGTTCGGAACGGAAACCACGATTTAAGGGTGTTAGCATCATTCAATCATGACGCAAATGCATAGGGATAATGTCCTAATCATTACCGGTCCGTCGATACCAAATTCGTCATGGTACGATGATATTTTGTGATACGAGTGTTTGGACCTCGATACCGGTGGAAACAGCAGGGTCCGGAATTTCAGTACCACAGGTCGTAGGCAATTACCCTCTCAGCTGTGCAGCCTAGATGAGCCAGGTCCACTGCAGGGCCGGGCGCCTCCGGGACGCGAACGGGCGCAGACGGGCTTACCTCAGGCACGCATAAGGCGCGCATAAGGCGCGCCCGCTGCACTCATCCGCTGCACGTCCTTGGAGGCATGCTGGTCATATAGGGGCGGAGACAGGTCACCTGACGCTAAACACTAGCGTGCCAACCTACTTCCCCCAATATGGCGGCCGCGCTAGAAGCAGCGTCCGAGATCCAGCGTGGAGTCAGGTAGGTAAACAGTTACTCACACACGCTGTGAGATCTTCTTTCAACACGCGCTGTGGAGACAATGCCCAAAGTCGGCAAAGGCTAGAGCAAAACACACAAGCCACAAGTTTAAAAATGCAAATAGCAGTAGTAGATCACGCTAATTGCAGACAAACAGAATTTCAGCATAAATTTTAAAAGAAGTGTGCGTGTGTGCAAGTTCCCGGCTGAGCCTCAGGAACAGATTGGCGCATGTTACTTTTTCTTTTTTTGATGGGGATTGTTTTGATTCTTTCTTTTCAGTCTGATTTTGATTTGGTTACGGTTTGTTTCCTTATATAACACAGGACTGACACGTCGCTATCTTGGGTTTGGATGAATGATATTTGTAATGGAAACTTGTATTTGCAGGTGTTATATTATTCGACAGGAGATCGAAGTTGAAGTGGAGCATATATCACTGTTGCTTTCCGCACTATAAATTGGTGTGATCGAATTCATGCTTTGTGTATTATTACTGCACGATGTTTCACTTTTGTGACCTGTGTCATTTCAAAGTAACAATGAAAAAAAAAAACCTTTTTTTTTAAATATGCCACCCGATGTAAAGTGCAAGCAAACGATACAAAACGCTTTGATTAAGCATATAGTGAGTCAGCAGCATGAAAGGGAGAATGCAGAAGCAATTTTGACAGGGGACCTCTTTGAAATTTTAGATCTGCAAAGTCTAAAACCAGAGCCGCTGGATGAACTCCGTATTTATTAGAGCAACCGTAAATGTTGTATTAGCTCAAAGACCCTCTGGAAATAGCAACTCCAATTTTGGGAAAAAAAACTGTTCAGGATTCCAGTTATGGACGATTTGCCCCAGATATACCAGCAACACACCAGCCCAGTGCTATGGCAGAAAATGGAACCAGCCAGTTTATAATTTAGTTACCCCGGCTCCGTCAAAGCAAACCGTCTCATTCACCATTGTGCAGCCGCCTGAGAGCAACCACTCGCCTCAAGTAACGGAAATCACCTGGGGCCCAAATTTAACACCCCTTTTTGTAAATCGCCCAAATTTAACAAGCAGCTGAAGACGATTACAGAGAAGATGATAATACAAGTTATCTAAAGTTGAGAAGGAACCAACGTTGTGTAAAGTATCATCAAGATTAGAGATTATGAAAGCCTAGATAGCCGTAGACCAGGTTTGTTTCTCAAAGTCAGTATACCTCTCTACAACTGAAGACGGAACGGATTTTTAAAATCACTAGTTATGATTTGCACTTAATCCCGGAAGCCAAGCCAGACCTTGCCGCAGATCCTTCACCATCGACAAAGCTCCCATGACCGCCGAAGGCACGCCCGATGCACAGACACCAAAACCCTGACTTGCATCCTTCTCAACGTTCACCCTGCACCGACACGCCGCAGAGATCTGGGACCTGCACAACACCATCTCGCCCAATGTCACCTTCTTCACGGAGACCTGGACCAACGCCACCTCCGGCTGAGACATCGCCACTGCCATCCCAGAAAGCTACAAGATCCAGAGAAAGGACCGCCCACTCCGCCCAGGAGGACGACTCGCTATCGCACACAAGACCCCCCTCCGACTATACATATCCAGCACCAGTGACCTCCATTCCAACACAGAACACCTCCATTTCCAGATCCAGACAAGCCCCAGATCCTGAAAAGCCCCAGGACCACGCTACGCGGCACCCTCATCTACAGACCGCCAGGACCTCGCACCCTCCCCGCAAATACCATGGCCGAGCTCGCCGTACCCCACACCATCACCTCCACGGACTACATCCTACTCCGGGACCTGAACTTCCACCCCAGAAACGACCCCAACTCCACCACCCTCCTCGACAACCTTGCCAACCTAGAACTGAAGGAACTCATCAACATGCCCACCCACAGAGCGGGTCACACCTTCCACCCCATTTTAGCAGGAGAAACTAACGTTTCCTTCAGCCACACCACCGAGCCCCTATGGACTGACCACCACTGTGCCCATTTCACCTTCAACACCACCACAGCACCCAAACCCGCCCTGCGTCCACCCTGACTGATCTGGAGCAAGGTCACAGAGGAGCACCTCAACACCACCACCCTCAATCAAACTTCCCCCCCTGCTCACCGCACATATTCCACAGGGCCGTCATCGCACCCTAACTTGGACGCACCATCAACGCCTCCCTCAGATCGACTGGAAATGGGCGGAGGTAAAACCCCTCCAAGAAAACAATGGCCGACCCAACGGACCTGAAAAACTACCGGACCATCTCTATCCTCCCCTTTGCAGCCAGAGTCACAGAGAGACTCGTAAAAGCCCAGCTGACTGCCTTCATTGAAGTGAACTCATCCTTGACACCTCACAGTCTGGATACCGCAGCAACCACAGCACGGAGACCGCCCTCATAGCCGCCACTGACAACATCCGCATGCTACTGAATCAGAGACACACCAAGGCCCTCATCTTTCTGGACCTCACTGCAGCCTTCGACACAGTTTCACATTGCACGCTCGCCACCAGACTTCACGACGCGGGAATACAAGGAGGTGCCCTTGGCTGGATCCAATCCTTCCTCTCTGGCAGAGCCAAGAGGATTCAACTCGCTCCCTTCCTCTCCAAACCCACGGACATTAACTGAAGAGTACCCCAGGGATAATCACTCAGCCCAACGCTCTTCAACATCTACATGGCCCCCCTCGCCGCCTTTGTCAGACAGCCTGGGCTCAGCATCGTATCCCAGGCAGACTACACCCAACTCATCTTCCCACTCCCAAAGAAACCAGAAGACATCAGACTCTGCTTCCAGGAAGGAATGAAGAACGTGGCAGCCTGGATTAAAGACCGCTGCCTGAAGCTAAACTCAGAGAAAACCGTGGTCCTCATCCTCGGACCATGCACCTCCGTCTGGCACACTTGGTGGCCCTCAGCCCTCGGGAGCCCACCCACCCCTACAGACCACGCTCAGAACTTCAGCATCATCCTAGACTCCTCCCTCTCCATAAACCGCCAGATCAATGCTGTCGCCTCCACTAGTTTCAACTGCCTTTGCATCCTCCGTAAGACCATCAAATGGATCCCCCCCAGACTGTTGAAGGACCGCTAACCACGTCCGCATAACCAGCAGACTGGACTACAGCAACGCCCTCTATGCCGGAACAAACAAGACTCTTCTACACAAACTCCAAACCATCAAGAACGCAGCAGCGAGACTCTTCCTCGGGACAGCGTCATGAGCATATGAACCAACACCTACGAGGCCTCCACTGACTCCCCGTCGAGAAGAGGGTCAGCTTCAAACTCCTCACCCACGCCTACAAATCCCTCAACATCGGGACATACGAGAGAGTATCCTTCCACGTACCCAAGAGGAACCTCCGCTCCGCCAACCTCGCATCCACAGAAACAGAGAACCAGCGTGAAAGCTTGCTCCTACATCGCAGCCAAAACAAGCTCCCTGTGAACATCAGACACTCCCGACCCTGCAAACGATCACGAATGACCTCAAGACCTTGCTCTTCGATTGATCCAAAAGTGCTCACCCCCCACCCACCCTTCCCCCCTGCGCCTTGAGACCCTCAGGGGTAAATAGCATGCTATATAAACCCCTGATTGATTGTGGACAGCCCGGCACTGTATAACCAGAATCAGACAAAAAATAATTTGATACTCGCTAGTATACTACTACTTTAAGAGTTGGCTTGTAAAGTGCTTTGATAAGATGCATACACCTGTGGCTCATTTTGACCTAACTACACAGAGTTGCATGCACGGCTAAGTGCTGGAATGCAAATAAAACATTTGAAGCCAAGCATTGGCATGATATCATCAGTTGGACGGCATTGTATGATGCAAAGATGCTGGGGAGAAATATGCAACTTTGAGCAATCAGTACCAGTACTCAACACCATTGACTAAACACCTTTGAGGACCTACCTGGCCGAATTATACTTCGACAGTATGATCCAACATGGTTCAGAATGGCCAACGGAGAAGCTGATCTGGCTCTATCAACATATGAGGAGCCTTTGGAGACTAGCACCCCAAATAGGGCACTAGGGGAGCAAGTGAAGCATGGGTCCAGCACCCTGCCCATAAGGGTCACGGAGGAAGTGATTCTGGAGACACAGTCCTCAACTAGAAGTACTAGAGCACCAGGCCCCAACAGGGTACCTATCTCAGTCTTTAAATTAAATCCTGAAAGTTGAAGTAGACGCTATTACATATCTTTGCTGGAATAATGGAACTTAACTAATATCAGATTCCTGGAAGGGTACAATATAGGTCATCAACTAAAAGGGCAGTGTAAGTGATCCAAAGAATTTTAGAACAGCACTCTTGGATTGTGATGCTTAAGTATTTGCTTGACAGCTTCTAAAGGAACTTGCGGATTTGGTGACAACTAACAATATTTTACCTCTGCAACAGACAGGATTCACAAAAGGATCGGAGACCATGGACAATATCATGCTGATCAAGTGACAGGCTCATAAAGCCTTTAATCAACATACAGCCCTGTACGCCAGTTATTTGGATTTGAGTTGCACATTTGATAGAGCAAACAGAACGATTCTTTGGAAAGTGTCCTCGTCGGGCATTCCATCAACTTTGTTTAGTGCAATGTGTATGCTTCATACAGATACGTGGGTGAGGATAAAGGCTAGCTCAAGTAGCTGGAAAAATGTATACTAATAACGGTTTGCAAGGCTCTGTATATGCACCCTTACCATTTAATCTCTACACAGCTGACAAATACCTACTTTGATGGAGTAAAGAATTTTTTTATTCAAATTAAGCTCCACTTACATCCCTGCAATTCAGTGAGCAGATAATACTGTGCTGTTAGTTTATACTCCAACTGGATTACAATGGACCCTCACATGCCTCCACGGTTACAAACAAAACAATCTCAAGCTGAACTTAAAAAAACGAATTAGTACAGTGTGGCAAAACCACTGGGGACCAGGCGCTGGTGAATCCACTGCAAGATGGCCGCGCTGTAGCGCAGCTCTGCCGGCCAGGATAAGAATACGACTAATATCCGGGCCTAATGTAACCATTGATGACCCCAGAAATAAGGTAAAGTTATTGCAGCACAAACCTTGCACGAAGGACGGAAAAAGAAGTGCTGTACAGCTAACCACACTGCCAAACGGGCGAGGGACAGGGCCTCCTCTCCGCCAATGGCAGACACCGGCAGCAGCTGGTAACCAGTGAATGGAACCGCGCAGACGGTGGAGGGACTGCAGCACTGCATTGAGACTCTAGTGCGCTGCGACAGCGTACAACAAGACTGACAAGATCCAAGGTAGGTAAGACCTCTGACCCTTGGACCACCCCCAGAGCTGGAATTACCAGACAGGCAGGGCCATGAGCATACCCTAGTCAGCACCGGTGCCGAGAAAAGGGAAGCCAGTCACGAGGGAGCGTGTAGTGTAGGTAACCACTCTACCCATGCTGAGGGAGCCCCAAAACTATTCACAGCGACAGGGGAACTGCACAGTGGGGCGGCAGCTATCTCAGCAGTGAGCTCCACGACGTGGGAGTGCCGGGTGGTCAGCTGTGAGCCACGCTGAGTCGGATATTGGCCCCCTGGTGCCTACTCGGCACGCATGTAGAAGGCCTTGCCCCCGGGGCGAACTGACACCACACCCAAGCATGAGGCTTAAGCAGGGGAGCTAACAGAGGGATCACATAGCTGTATGATACCAACGAAGATCGCTGGGTTATCGCGCAAACAAATACAGATCATGCTACTGGACTCTAGGCGCTCACCAGGCGGTAAGTAGGCCCAGCCACAGATGCCGCTCGACCCGTACCACCAGAAGCATATGGCAAGTAAACACGAGCAGAACGTACGGAGGAGAATTAGAGGATAACTTTAGGGGAGAAAAGCAAAATATGGACAGAAAAAGGTAGTAAACGCACAGATGGAAACACCAGTCCATCGGTCCACCGCAAGAGGTCCTGGCCCCACCAACCTATAAACAATACACTTCGCTCGCACAAGAGTGAGTGCGTGACGATCTCCCCCCTACAACTCTTAATACGCTGGGAGTAGGAGACGCAATTAGCAAGTGCGCAGGCATTACAATGGCAGCATAGTAGCAGCACTACAGAGCAAATTAAAGTGGGGGCTGCAAATTGAGCGCCCACTTTACCACTACACAGCGGAATACCACCGTGAGGGAGAGTAAACCCACAAGCCACCACAACCCCAAGAGCGTGAAGTACAGGGAATTGGCAATCGATGGTGAACTGAGCAATCACTACTAGAGGGTACTAACAGGACCGCAGCAAGAATAAAGTAGAGTAGAGAATCTGCAAATCAACACAACCTATCCTGTTCCTCAAGAAGGGAAAGGCTGACAGGCAGCAGCCTTACCTTTGAGGCAAAGTAAGCGCCCAAAATCGCATAACATGCTAACTCAGACTCCGAGCAAGACCCACCCTTGCAGTCAAGCAGAACATTGGAAGCCGCACTGCGGACAATGCAACAGAGTCTGCAATTGATCGATGACAAGATAGATGCACTCAACATCTGTATGGACAAGATGACTTCTAAGATGGAAAAACAGGACAGCAGACTCACTGAGGCGGAGCAGCGCGTCTCTAGAGCCTAGGACACCATCCAAGGTCTAACCCAAAATCAATTAAACATGGACACGGTTTTAGCCGTTATCCAAGCCAAAAACAAGGACCTGAAGGTGCGGTTGCGCTGTAACAATCTGTGCATAATAGGTGTCCCGGAATCCAACACCACAGGCTGTCTGGAAAACTATGCGAAAGAGATGCTGAGTAACATTTTTGGTAGTGAGGAGCTGTCAGCAGTGCTCCCAGTGGAACGGGCACACAGATACTTACAGGCGCAGCCGCCCCCTAGTGCCCCACCACGCCCAATCATCGCTAAACTCAAATTTGTACCACTGAAGGGTAACATGCTTGTGCCCCTCCCCCCCCCCAACAATGGCAGACCCCATCAAATTTGAACACCCGTTTTATATCACGGGCCCATGTGGCCGTTTGATATCTTATTGTTTTACTACAATGTTTTTCTGCTGGGTATGGCTTTGGCACGTTCCTACCACCAAAGTGAGTGGGGGGGGTGTCACCGTTTATGTGTTATGGTCCCCCCAAGCACATTCCTATCGCACTTCAACTCACTTGGAAACACTCCTACCTTGAGACCACCCCCAATGCAAACACACAAAATAATTGGATCTTTTGATGACCAATAGACCATATGCTCTCAACCTAATCATGTGACACGTGCAAGGGCTCAAAACCCCCCAAAAAGTTAGGGAGGGCTTTGCGTATCTCGACACTAAGTGGATATTGCGCTTATTCAAGAGACGCATCTCACACAGCAAACCGCGACACAAATAGGAGCACGATGGGCACACGAGAAAATAGCATCCTCATGCTCCTCCTATTCCAGGGGAGTACTCCTGCTAGTCCGTAAGGGAAATCCCTTCACCATGATAAACTCCTAAAAGGATGATCAGGGGAGATTCGTTATCTGGCAGGGTAACTGCAGGGGCACAGCCAGCGCTCACCTTAATAAAGGTGCATGGTTCCAATGTAGACAACCCAGATCTCTCATCTGGGGAGAGGACTTTCATTTTCCATTGGATCCGGCTGTAGATAGGTCCGGAGCTCATGCAGGTCCGATCAAACAAGCATGTAAGGTACGCAACGAGGGGATGATGGATTGGGAACTTAACGATATCTGGTGGCTCCGGAACCCGGGAACGACAGAGGGCATATCGACTGCACATGACATATGGTCCAGATGGGATTACTGGTTGGTAACCAGTAAAGTGAATAACTGGGCACATGCAACGAGACCTTTGCCTAAAACACTGTGACCATTCCCCAGTACTATTGTCGCTGACCCTGCCAACTGACATCCCCGACCGTTCCAGTGCAGACTGCAGGCTTTGTTTGGTCCTTACAGACACGGTTACATGGATGTGTCAAGGATGGCTATTATACAATATTTCAGGGAAATGAGGGGTCGGTGGACACAGCGGAGGTACTGTGGGAGGCCTTCAAGGTTATATATGAGGCACATGCATTGGACTAAGGGCTGCTGTACTGTCGTCATTAAGCACCAGAATGTCCCAACTTGAAACACAGCTACAGATGCTCGAGAGAGCATACGAAACAGATTCAAAACATTGGCAGACATCAAAACACATCTTCAAGAGTACACAGAGACAGCAGACCAAGAGATGCGCTTCCTATCCAAAAGATGGGTGGATTGAGCATACGGGGATAGGGATGAAGACTGGGGCACAGCTTAGCGGCAAAAATGAAAAAGGGCCTTGTTGTCAGAAGGCTCCGGAACACTTCGCAGAGGTAGTATCGCCGCAAGTCCCAATCGCCCTCCTACTAGTGCCTCTGCTTCTAAGAGCCGAGAACACCGGCGAGGGGGAAAAGGGGAAGTGGAAGAGAGAAGAGAAACCTCGAAAATCGCTGGCACCTGTTCTGGCTGCGGACGGGTACTGTGTCTGCTGTTCGCCCAATGGAAGGTGCCTAATACACATAAGAGGGAGAGAACAAACAACAACAACAACCCACCTCTACTACTGATACTCTATGTGAAATACTTAACCGCATCGCTGCAGCGGTGATTTTTGCGCTGTGCGGCTGTTTTCCCTTTTCCGCGTTACATGACGAGCTCAGCTCGTCATCAGCACACGCCACCCGTGGCTGATGACGAGCTGAGCTCGTCATCAGCGGCGAAGGGGTTAAAGCTTATCCTACCAGTGGTTCTCTAGGCTATGCTTCTCTTCTGGTTGAATGAGATTCTGTGGAGACTTCCTGACTACAAAATAAGGGAGATTTACATCACACAATGTTCCTATTTAGGCAGTTCTAATAACCTAGTATCCTTATAGCCCATTACCTGAAAGACCTCCACTCTTGCTTTACATGGGGTTATTTTCTATGCAGGATAACTTGTTTGAACAGTTCTCTTTGCAGCAAAGCCAGTCACAATTCCTTCGGTGCGCGCAAAAAGGTTCTGGGAAGGTACAGAGGGAGAAGGGAAAAAAATAGGGAAAGCGCAAAGAAGGGAACCAAGGCCAAAGTACGCTGCTTCAAATAACTGCACTGCAGTCTTACTGTAAGGCTTCCAACTACGCCACTGCCGCTGCTTGCAAACCTTGTGGTCCAGTAATATGAAATAGTTCCTGGAAGGGACAGACAAATTAACCTCTCACTGCTGTCTTCACAAACTTGCCACTGCTGCGGTCTTCAGAGCTTGCCACTGCTGCTGCCTGAACTCTACATTCTCAAAAGAAGGGAACTTCACTATTCTGCCGAAATTAGCCTGCACTCTAAATACTAGTAAACGCTCCCTAAACTAACGGGGAAATATGTAGCCAAACTGGCGGAATTCGAACTCCCGTCATGAATTGTTGACGCGGAGCTCAACGACCGGCTGCTTACTCAGCTGCTGTCCGTGTTGAAGTGCTCAGTACGGAGCTCGCGTTCCTAACAGGTCAACTAGAATGCTCACCGCTTCAGGAATTCAGAGCGGCTCAAAACGTCAGCCATCATAAGGGGAGCATTCCTACAGGAAATAACATGAACCAGGGCTACTACTGTACACGAATATTATTTACAATTACGGGCGACTTCCTAATTCTGCCAGGGGAACCACACATTCACTCTTCTTGGTTTCACCACCACTCGAGCCCTCTTTGACCTGGCAGGAATACTGGTGGCGGCAACATGAAGGGTCCTGACAATTCGTAGGTTCCTGACACTTGTGACATACCCCAGATGATGACCCTTAGTACGCAAGACGGAGAGCGACAGCATGACTCCCAGAAACTTCTTAAAAGTTTCATGGATTACTTTACAACACTATGGTCGCCGACAGTCTGCCACTCTGTGTGACACAAACACATATTTAAATGAAATGGCACTAGCATGGCTATGGCTATCGCCAGGGCAGAGAGAATACTTGGTGCATCCCATAACGGAAGAGGACGTAGGTAATGCTATCCATTCCCTTCCCAGCAGAAAATCGCCTGGCAGCAACTGAATACCAAGGGAATTCTACAAAGTGTTCACTGACCTTCTAATGCTGCATCTATTAGCCATTATCAGGAGGCGTATGACAAACAATCTCTTCCACCCCTCACTTCGTGAGGTGCAACTAATAACTATGCTGAAACCCCGGAAATCACTTGAGCAAGTAGACTCATACCGCCCGCTGTCGCTAATCAATACGGGCATAACGATTCTATCAAAGATCATTGCATCGCGACTTCAGCCGCTGATGCAGACCCTGGTGCAACCAAACCAAGCATGTTTTATACCTTCGAGGTCTACCACACACAACCTCTGAATGCTATTTACAGTCATGCATTACATAGACCCCTCACTACCTGCGGTGGCGGTCTTCTTAGACGCCACCAAGGCATTGGATTCCATACAGTGGCCTTATACGTTTACAGTCCTAGCCCGAATGGGTATGCCGCAGGCGTTCTTGATATGGAACCAACTGCTGTACACAGACCCAGTTGCCCGGGTTCGGGTCAACGGCAGATCAGAGCCAGTAAAAATATGCAGATACAGGAATGCCCGCTGTCCCCAATCTTATTAGCCCTTGCACTAGAATCCCTGGCCTGCATCATAGGGCAGAAACACTCAGCTGCAGCCCTGTGTTTCTCTTGTGATATCACTCTACGGGGATGATATGGTGGTTGATGTAAGAGACCCATGTACAAACCTTGAGCCTACGTGGAGGAAATACATCAAATCCAAATGGTATTATGGGTTTAAAATTAATTGATATAAATCAACAGTGTTCCCACTAACGCCGGTAACCACACCTCTCAATAGAATTCCCACTGGAGTGGTGCACGGAGTCACCAAAATACCTGGGAGTCTGGATACACAGGGACCCCAAAGAAGTTCTACGCAGTGTGATACATATACATATTTAAATGACATAGCACTAGCATGGCTATCGCCAGATCAGAGAGAATACTTGGTTCAGCCCATAATGGTAGAGGAGGTGGGCGATGCTATCCATTCCCTTCCCAGCAGAAAAACGCCTGGCAGCAACGGAATACCAAGTGAATTCTACAAATTTTTCACTGACCTGCTAATGCTGCATCTATTAGCCATGTATCAGGAGGAGTATGACAATCTCTTCCCCCCCCCCTCACTTTGTGTGGCAGTATTAAGAACGATGCTGAAACCTGGGAAATCAGCCGAGCAAGTAGACTCATACCGCCCGCTGTCGCTAATCAATACGGACATAAAGATTCTATCAAAGATCATTGCATTACAACTTCAGCCGCTGATGAAGATCCTGGTGCTACCAGACCAAGCATTTTATACCTTCGAGGTCTACCACACAACCTCTGTACGCTATTTGCAGTCATGCATTACATAGACCCCTCGCTACCTGTGGTGTCGGTCTTCTTAGACGCCGCCAAGGAATTGGATTCCATACAGTGGCCTTACATGTTTACAGTCCTAGCCAGAATGGGTATGCCGCAGGCGTTCTTGAAATGGATCCAACTGCTGTACACGGACCCAGTTGCCCGGGTTCGGGTCAAGGGCAGATCAGAGCCAGTAAAAATATGCAGATACAGGGATGCCCGCTGTCCCTAATCTCATTTGCCCTTGCACTAGAACCCCTGACCTGCATCATAGGGCAGAAGAACAAGTTACTTACCTTCGGTAATGCTTTTTCTGGTGGATACAGTATCTGCTTGTGGATTCCTCACCTTGTGAATATCCCCCTGCGCCAGCAGCATTCTGACATTTTTTGTAGATCTCCACGCTGACTAGGACGACGTCACAGACCCATGGCTCCGCAGGCGACTCCGCTGACGTCACTGGAGCCCCAAGAGAGCCTTGTCGGCGTGATGACGTCAGTTTCGCCCTTTTTTCCGGGCCTTTGAGGCACACGGACAGACAGACACAAAATACACAATATTCAAACCAAAACAAAAAAAAGTGAAATCAATGCAAAAAGAATTAATCATTTCCATTGAAAACAACAGTTATAAATCAACATCATTGTGGGTATACAAGGGTGGACAATGGGAAGGCGGGTGGGTAAATGAGGAATCCACAGGCAGATACTGTATCCACCAGAAAAAGCATTACCGAAGGTAAGTAACTTGTTCTTCTGATGGATACATCTGCCAGTGGACTCCTGACCTTGTGACTGGAGTACCACAGCAGTCCCCATTTCCGGAGAAGGGTGTCCACCCTTCTATACCAAAAAGTCCTGAAGGACGGAACGCGCAAAGTGTCCGTCCCTCCTCACTTCGGAATCTAAGCTGTAATGCTTCGCGAAAGTGTGGAAGGAGGACCAAGTTGCCGCTCTACAAATGTCCTCAACAGGAACACCTCTGGATAAGGCAGATGTAGAAGACTTTGCCCTGGTAGAATGTGCTCTTAAACCCTCTGGAGGTTCCTTACCGGCCAAAGAGTAACAAATCTTGATGCACAAGACAATCCATCTGGAAAGTGTGCGCTTGTGCACCGCTCTGCCTTTCCTGCAGCCAGCAAAACCCACGAAAAGCTGGTCATCCACACGATAGTCTTTAGTCCTATTGAGGTAAAAACCCACCGCCCTCTTAGGGTTCAAACGGTGAAGCCGCTCCTCCTCCTTGGAATGGGGAGGATAGAAAGAAGGGAGGGTAATGGACTGCCCCAGATGGAAGGGAGTTACCACCTTGGGCAGAAAAGCAGCCCTGGTCCTGAGAACTATTCTATCTGCATGAATAGTCAAGAATGGGGGTTTTGAACTTAGAGCTTGAAGCTCACTTACCCTCCTTGCCGAGGTAATGGCAACAAGAAAAACAGTTTTTTAAAGACAATAGTTTCAAGGGACACTTGTGTAAGGGCTCGAAGGGAGAACCTATCAAGTAGGTTAAGACAAGATTTAAGTCCCATTAAGGCACAATAAATGGAGTGGGCGGATATTTGTTGGTAAGGCCCTTAATGAATCGTAACACAATGGGTGGTTTAAACAAAGACGGCTGGTCCGGCAAGCAAAGGAACGCCGACAAAGCCGATAAATAGCCCTTCACAGTAGCCACAGCAAAGGCCTGCTGGGCTAGAGAAAGAGCAAATTGAAGGTTGTTGGATAAGTGAGCCCTCAAAGGGTCAATAGACTTCTCCCCACACCAATGAACAATTGGGACCACCTATAGGAATAGATAGGACTAGGTGGAGCGACGTCTGACGGACAAAATAATGTCCACCACGTCAGAAGGAAGAGAAAAAGAATTCAGGTTTCCCCGTTCAATCTCCAGGCATGAAGGTGTAAGCTCTGGAGGTGGGGGGTGTAGAACCGGCCCATGCAACTGCGAGAGGAGGTCTGCCCTGAGATGGAGACGAAGTGGAGTGCACAAGGAGAGGTGGAGAAGATCTGTATACCACACCCTTCTTGGCCAATCCAGGGCAATCAATATGACTTGGGCCAGGTCTTGGCGAATCTTCCTCAGAACCAGAGGAATCAAGAAACGCGTAAAGGAGATGTGAGTGCCATCAACTGAAATGCGTTCCCCAACGCTCTCTGTAACGGATACTGGGGACTGCAGAATGACGGGCAGTGAGCGTTCTCGTGAGTGGCAAACAGGTCCACCCGAGGAGTTCCCCACATCCGGAAGACGTGACGAACCACCTCCGGATGAAGCCTCCACTCGTGGTCTGCAGAAAACTGCAGACAGACTGTCTGCACACACGTTCAGAACTCTGGCCAGTTGATTTGCCAGACAAATCTGATGGTCCCGAACTCAGGACCAGAGACGCAGAGACTCTGCAGAGACAATGCAGGCCCCACTCCTCCCTGCTTGTTGACATACCACATCGCGGTAGTGTTGCCCGTCAGGACTTAAACCGACTCACCGCGAAGGGAAGGGAGGAAGACCTTGAGCGCTAAACGTATCGCCAGCAAGTCTAGAAGATGTGAAGCAACCTTTCCTCTGGAGACCAAAGACCCTTGATCTCCAGATCCCCCAGATGAGCACCCCATCCTAGAGTTGAGGCATCCGTAATTACTGTGGCCACAGATGGAGGTAGATGAAAGGGCTTTCCTTGAGACAGATTGCCCCCCACGCTCCACCAAGACAAATCCGCCACAGCTTCTCTGGAGATCCTCAGACTCCGTGAGATCTCCGTTGTGTGGATACCACTGCCTGCGGAGGCAACAATGGAGCGCCCTCATGTGCCAGCGTGCATGGTCGACCAACAGAATGCAGGAAGCAAACAGACCGAGCAGGCAAAGGACCTTCAGGAATGGAACAACCGCTCCGCTGTAAAACAAAGGAATAATTTCCTGAATGTAGAGAATCCTTTGTGATGGAGGGAATGCTCGACACACAGTAGTGTACAGTACTGTCCCTATGAATAAGTTGCGCTGAGAGGGCAACAGGTGAGACTTGGGCACGTTTATCGAGAAGCCAAACTTGTACAACAGCTGAGTTGTAACCTGAAGATGGGGGAAGCACCTTCTCCGGCGACTCTGCTTTGATCAGCCAGTCATCCAGATAGGGGAAAACCGCAATCCCCGATCTCCTGAGATGGGCTGCCACCATCGCAATCACCTTGGTGAAGACTCTAGGTGCAGTAGTAAGTCCAAACGGGAGGACCGCAAACTGAGAATGTTGCAACTCTACCGTAAAACGGAGATACTTTCCGTGAGATTTCAAGATTGGGATTTGAAAATACTCGTCCGGTGAGTCGATCGACACCATCCAATCTTCCTGTTGCAATGCTTGAAGAACCTGCGCAAGGGTGAGCATATTGAACTTCACCTGCTTCAGAAAAAGGTTCAAGATCCCGAGATCCAGGATTGGACGTAACCTGCCATCCTTCTTGGGTATCAGGAAATACCGGGAGTAGCATCCCTGACCCCTTTCCCGCTCTGGAACCACCTCTATCGCACCTTTTTTCTATAATGTTAGTACTTCCTCCTGCAGAAGAAGGTGGTCCTCCGAGCAAGCCCCTTGGTAAGGAGGGTAATTTGGAGGTAATTCCCGAAAGGGAAGAGCATACCCATTCTCTACAAGATTGAGACCCCAAAAGGTCTGTAGTGACCGATTCCCAATCTTGAAGAAAATGAGTAAGCAGACCTCCCACAGGACCAGCATGATCCAGAATGGTGGATCTAGGGCTGCTTTGCTAGAGGAAGAGGAAGGCTGACAGCCTCGTGGGCAACCTCTGTTCTTGCCCCTGTAGGATTTGTACAAGGTGTTTTGCTGCTGCTGTTTAGGTTGTCTATAGTTCCGAAAGGACGACCTCCCAAATCCTCAGTACCTCCTGAACGATGCGCCTCTAGATTGAGCCCGAAGACCCAGAGATTTGGCTGCTGCTTTACGGTCTTTAAATCTCTAGAGCTGCATCCGCTTTTTTGCCAAAAAGCCCAGAACCATCAAAAGGGAGGTCCAAAAGCTTAGCCTGAACATCTGAAGAGAACTCTGATGATTTAAGCCGATCAATCCTTCTAGTAGCCACAGATGATCGCATGATTCTGGCGACAGAGTCAGCAGTGTCTAAACCACTTTGCATGACCTGACGTGCAGCCGCTTGAGTATTTTGCAAGATCATTAAAATGTAGTCTGTCTTCTTCGGACAACTTAGGTGCAAGCTGTTTCACCGAAGCCATGCTTGCCGAAGAAAACACTTTTTTAGCAGACTGGTAAAGTTTCTGATTCCCTGTCAGGCGGAACTTGTAGAAAGGCACCAGAAGATCTTTTGGAGCACACAGCTTGGACCACTAGGCTCTCAGGAGAAGGATGGGATGTTAAAAAGTCTGGATCCCCTGGAGCCACCCTGTATCTCCTGGCAGTAGATTTAGAAACTGCCGGAGCCGAAAAGGGCTTGGGCCAGACCTCCATTACAGGCTTAGTGATGGCCTCATTGAATGGCAGTAGATTCTCTATTCGAGAAGAAGGCGAATGAAGAACTTCAGTCAAAATGTTTGATTTAAATTCAGTAGTGGGAAGCTGAAGATCTAAAAGTTCTGCTGCCTTTTTTATCACTTTGTGGTAGGGGACCACATCCTTTGAAGGAGTATCAGATGTACGCGAAAGTTCCCACTCTGGAGACACATCAAGGCCACTTGCTTCCCTTAACTTTCCAACATAATCATCTGAATCTTTAACCTCACCTTCCTCCATTTATTCCAAACGAAACCTCTGCTACTCAATAACCCTCTGAGCTTCTCTCCTAGATCTCATTCTAGGTACCGGCGTCGGTGGCGCCAAGACAGACTCCGATGGATCCGGAGCTGTACACTGATCCGGCGTCACAGCATGCGCCGATCGAGGTCGAGCTGACAGCGCCGGAGATGATGGAAACGGCGATGTCCTCGGCACCGGAAAATGCCAAAACGGCGCCGCCGGAAGAAATGGCATAAAGTGGGCCTGGGCATAGGCTGAGGAACCCCCAGATTAAATGCTAATGGAACCATGGGACCCGAAGGTGCCCCAGAGGGGTACATAGCTCTATGGAAGACTCCATACATAGCATTAAGATAATGCGAGGGATCTTGACCCGGGCCAGGAAAAGAAAACAAGTTACTTACCTGTAACTTTGGTTCCCCAGTATTGGTAACTTTCATAGATTCCCATGCTTTGTATCATTCCCCGTCGTCGGAATGGGAGCCTCGGTAAATAGTAAAAAACTATAGTAGTAAGCACAAAGTGAAAAAATAGGCCTAGGCCTCATCTCATTTTGTAGCTTATCCACCTCTTTGTGTAAAAGAGACCAAATTTCTGCAGCAGCCAATCAGAGCAGCCTCACCCCATAGAACCTTCCTGAGAGAAGCTCAGAGCCTCAGATTTTCGTAGCCGTTGTATACAGCTATCCACCAAGATCAGAAGAGTGAGCTTTCCCAGGGGAGGTGGGTGGGCGCATGGGAATCTATGAAAGTTACCAATACTGGGGAACCAAAGTTACAGGTAAGTAACTTGTTTTCTTGCCCCAGTATTGGAACTTTCATAGATTCCCATGCTTTGTATCAGAGTAACTAGCAGTAAAGAAAACATATTTGGTCATACCTGAACCTGAAAATGTGACACATCTCTGTAAAAAACAGCAGAACACATAGGATCATGAAATATGACAATAATGCAGTATACAAAATATGCAAAGGAAGGCGGGATAGAAAGGAAAGCTCACCGACTTATTGGAAAAGATTCCTCAGGACTGCTTGGCCCACTGCTGCATCCTCCTTCACAGAAGAATCCAGGCAATAGTGGCGGGTGAAGGTGTGGACACTGCTCCACGTTGCCGCCCTGCAAATGTCCTTGATAGGGACTCCTGCGAATAACGCCGCAGATGAAGCCATGGATCTGGTAGAGTGAGCACGAACTGCTCGCTGCAGAGGTTTCCCAGCCGCCTGGTGACAAAATTGTATAGCACTGGAAATCCAACGGGAAATACAAGCCTTAGAAACTGCACAACCCTTGCGTGGAGCACTGAAGGAAACAAAGAGCTGTGAAGATTTCCTGAACTGCTTCGTTCGCTCCAGATAGAATTTCAGGCATCTGTGAATGTCCAGAGAGTGCAGAGTTCTTTCCGCAGGTGAAGAAGGTTTTGGAAAAAATGGTTTCAAGACCACGGGTTCATTTAGGTGGAATTCCGAAGGAACTTTCGTGATAAATTTAGGATTCGTCCGTAGAATCAGCACATTATTTTTAAACTGGAGAAATGGTTCCTCAATCGTGAAAGCCTGGATCTCGCTTACTCTGCGAGCCGATGTCAGGGCCAAGAGAAGAGCCACTTTCCAGGAAAGAAACTTAAGGTCAGACTTATGCACAGGTTCAAAAGGGGCTTTCATGAGGGATGACAGAACTAGATTCAAGTGCCAGGCCGGAGGAGGTGGCCGGACTGGAGGAAAAACCCTGAATAAACCTTTCAGGAATTGCTTGACAATCCTAGCCGACCATAGGGAAGGCCCTGAAGATGAACGTCTGAATCTAGAGATGGCTGCCAGATGGACCTTTATCGACGATGGAGCCAATCCCGATTTCGCCAGTGAAAGAATGTAAGGCAAGAGCTTGTGTGGAGAAGAAGTATACGGGTGTAAACCTTCCTTCTGGCACCAAACACAGAATCTCTTCCATTTGGCTCGATAGGTCTTGTTGGTACTAGGGGCTCGAGCCTGAGCTAGAATGTCTCTACATTCACTTGAGAGATCTAACCCCTGGAACTCTCTGAACTCAGGAGCCACGCTGTCAATCGCAGGGACTTCAAGTCCGGATGTAGAACCTGACCGTGAGACATTGTTAGCAAAGTTGGAATAGGCTGTAGGAGAACTGGCTGGTCCTGGGAGAGGAGCAGAAGCTCCGAGTACCAAACTTGTCTGGGCCATGCTGGAGCGATCAAAATCATCCTGCACGGTTCCACCTTGAGTTTGCTGACCAACTTCGGAATCAGTGGAATGGGAGGAAAGGCGTAAACAAAGGCGCCTGACCAGGCAATCAAAAGCGCATTCCCCAAGGATTCCCGATGGTGAACCCTGCTTGCGAAGGACAGGCATTTGGCGTTCTGGGGAGTCGCAAACAGGTCGATTGATGGTGTCCCCCATCGAGCAAAGAGTTCCTCCAGAACGGTCTGATCCAGTTCCCACTCGTGAGAGACTGTCCTCTGACGACTCAAAGCGTCCGCCTTGACATTGAGCGTCCCCGCTAGATGTTCCGCTGAGAGGGAGACGTTGTTCTGTATTAACCAATTCCATATCGTTTGGGCTTCCTTGGAGAGGGTGGAGGATCTTGTGCCACCCTGTTTGTTTATGTAGTGCATGGCTGTAGTGTTGTCCGTACGAACCAGCACTGTCCTGTTTTGAATCCTCGGAAGAAAAGCTTGAAGAGCCAAGCGGATCGCGAGAAGTTCCAGGAGGTTGATATGGAACTTGCGTTGCACTGGACTCCAGTGACCGCTGACCTTCAGCTCCTGGAGGACCGCTCCCCATCCTTCCATGGAAGCATCCGTTGTTACAATCAGGGGAGATGGAGGAATGAGGAACGATAAACCCTTGGAAAGATTGTCTTTTTCCAGCCACCAGCCGCCTGCTTTTCTCATTTCTTTGGTAACGACAACCTTGTCGTCGAAGGATCCTGTGACCTGCCGCCACTGTCTGTCCAGTTGCTCTTGTAGTGGACGCATCCTGAGCCTGCAGTGCGGAACTAAAGGAATGCAAGATGAAATTGATCCGAGAAGTGATTTGTACTTGCGAACTGTCAGTGTCTTTCGAGATTGGAGAAGACGAGCTGAACACATTAGTTTGGTCTGGCGCTCCTCCGATGGAAGGGCTAAGCAACTGTCCGTGTTCAGGATGGCTCCCAGGAACCTTGTTGACCTGGATGGGTATAAAACCGATTTCTCTCTGTTGAGTCGAAGACCTAGCCGCTCGAACAGATCCTTGCACGTCCGGACTGCACTGGACGCTTCTTGAACAGATGGAGCCTTCAGCAGCCAATCGTCCAGGTATGGAAACACCTGAATAGCTTGTTTTCTGAGAAAAGCTGCCACCGGAGCTAGAACCTTTGTGAAGATCCGTGGGGCGGACCGGAGACCAAATGGCAGTACCTTGAATTGAAAGTGACTCTTGCCCACTGTAAAGCGCAGATATTGCCTGTGAGCTGGATGAATAGGAACGTGGAAGTAGGCGTCCTCCAAATCGAGGGTCGCCATATAATCCCCCGGATTGAGCAGACGAAGGATGTCCTGAAGAGTGACCATCCTGAAGGACAACTTCACGAGATAAGTGTTGAGCTGCCGTAGATCTAAAATTGGACGCCACTTGTTCTTTGTCTTCCGAACCAGGAAGAACCTGGAATAGAACCCTTTCCCCTTCTGCGAAAGGGGTACAGGCTCTACTGCCCCCTTGGTGAAAAGTTGGTGGGCTTCGAGATGAAGGAGCCTGAGATGTTTCGGAAGGAAGGCATCCGGCGCTCTTGTTGGCGGAAGGTCTTGAAACTCCAATGTGTGTCCTTCTCTGACAATCTGGAGGACCCACTGATCCGATGTAATAATCATCCAATTGTGTAGGCAATGGGAAATCCTGCCCCCCACAGATGTGAATGAGGGAACAGGAACAGTGGAAAGAGCCACCTGGCCGCTATTGTTTCCTGGTGTTGTCTCTCCTTTGCTGCCCCTGACGTCCTTTAGGCTGCTGGCGAGAGAAAGAGCCCCTTTGAGTGTATTGTGGCTTATACGACTGGCTGGACTGAGATCCAGAGGAGTAGCGATTTTGATTACCTCCACGATAAGAAGAAAAACCTCTTCCTCTAGCTCCTCTGAAGGGCACCTTACGATACTGCAATGTACCCAAGGACTTAGCTGTATCCGTGTCCTTTTTGATTCCTTGCAGGGCCTCATCGACGTGCTTGCCAAATAGCATCTCACCGTCATATGGTAGATCCAAGATCTTATTCTGCACCTCCTGCCTGAACCATGTGGCCTTTAACCACCCTTGGCGTCGCAGAACCGCCGAGCCGGCTAGTGCTCGGAATGCGGTGGTTGCAATATCCATTGCCACATCAATGACCTCCGAAGAGGCCCGCTCCCCTTCGAGCAAAATCTTCTTCACATCTTCCTTAGACGAATCCTGCAGTTCGTCAACAAATGGGGCAAGATCGCACCACATTTGTCGATCATAGCGTCCCAGAATCGCTAACGCATTGGCTGCCCTAACCAGGAGACTGGCCATAGCTGAAAACCTCTTGCCCACATTGTCCAGGCGCCTGCCCTCCTTATCCGGCGGCGTAGTCATCGGCGCAGAAGGATTCTTGGACTTGCTTTGGGCAGCCTGCGAAATGACCGAATCCGGTTTCGGTTGGCCAAGTAAACATGCTGGACTGCCATCCGGTGCCTTATACTTCTTTTCTAGTCTCGGAAGTACCGGGAGGACTGTAGCCGGATTATGCATAGCCTTCAAGCCCTCAGACCAGACATGCTCAATGATTGGAATGGACCTCACTGACTTCCTGAATGGTTCTTTAAAGTCATACAAAAAGCAATCCGATTGCACTGTGGTCACTGGGAGACCAAATCTTTTGGAAGCCCTGTCCATTAAGTTGTGAAACCCTCCAACGTCCGCTGGAGGCGAAGTAATATTATCCGGGTCGGTGTTGTCCGGATCTATAGGGTCAGTAGTATTCCATGGCGCCTGCTGATCTTGATCAGGATCCGCTTGCTGATCTGCATCTGAAGACGCAGCGTCATCATCATCATCATCAGTCTCTTGCACCTGTACTACCTCTTGAGGGCGCACTTCCAGCGCAGTGGCACGCTCTCTTGGGGGTAAAGAATGGTCTGCCACAGGACGTAATGTCTGAGGCGGAGGTGTCGTGGGGCGCACTTGTTGGGCTTCCGGAGGCGCCGGGAAACGTTGCTTGTAATCCCGCAACATAAGTTGTAAATCCGCCACTAAAGTGGATGGTATTGCCACCATACCCTCAGGTAACTGACGCATCGGTTGTTGTGGAGGCACGTGCCTGGTAGCAGTACGTTCCTCCTCATAATAATGCTCTGGAGCATAGTGCTTTCGTTCCATCTGCTCCTCCTCAGAGCTAAACTCCTGCACCTTAACCTGGAGGTCAGAAGGGCTATAGGCCTGCCCAAATTCACTGAAAGTCTCTTCCTCAGAGTCATCCTCCAATAGTAGTGTTGGTGGTAGCTTCTGAACCTGGCGAGGAGACGTCATCTCTGGCGTGATCTGTTTCCTCTTCCGCGAAAAAACCTGTTTTCCCGCCATTTCCATCGTCGACGAGGTCGTCGTCGACGAGGCCCTCGTCGACGAGGCAGTCGTCGACGGGAAGGTCTTCTGTGTCTGTGTCGACAGTGGAAGTGTAGACATAGAAACTGTCTTCGTCGACGAGGATAGCGTCGTCGACGAGGTGAAGCTCATCGTCGACGATGGTGGAATCGTCGACGGGACCGTCGACGAGCTCGTCGTCATCAACATGGCAACCGGCGTCGTCGACATAGTCGTCGTCGAAGTCGTTCTCGTCGACGACATCGCCGTCGACGGCAGCTTTGCAGACATTGTCGTCGACGTGGAGGTGGTCACCCTCGTCGACGACGAGCCGGATTCCGGAGCCTTGAAAACAGTCGACGGTGTAGGCGTCAACGCAGCCGTCGTCGACGAGCCATTCGACGAGGCAACCTTGGTAGAGCTGTCCTTTTTAACACTCGTAGACGACGTACCTGGGAGTTTAGTCGTCGACGGTTTCTGCTTCTTGTCTGAAGCGACCTCTTGAGTCGGGGTTGAAGGCTTTTTGACCCCACGATCCTTCTCTGAGGAAGGCGAAGAGACTGTAGAAGCCTTTCTCACCTTTTTTGAGGTCAGAAGTTCCTCAGGCTTACCCTGCCTCTCCTTTTCACCTCGGTGAGGAGATTTTTGGGCAGCCGGCCTGTCAGACCTGTCAGAGGTCCCTGGTAAGGCCTTGTGTCGGGACTCGTCTGAAGCAGAAAGGGGGGACCTACCCCTTTTTTGAGACCTTCTGGATGACACCATAGACGAGGAGCCCTCACTGTCCGAAGAGATAATGTCTTTCCGGTCTTTCACCTTCTGAAGCCATGTGAGGAGACGTCCTTCCCTGTCCCTCTGGGTCTTGGCTGAGAAGGATCTGCAAATCGGACAGTCTGTTGGTTTATGGTCCGGATATAAACAGTAGATACAATCCTCATGTTTGTCCTCGACAAACAACCTCTTCTTAGAGCAGGTGGCACAGGCTCTAAAAAGGGCTTTCCTCTCCGACATGCTGAGAAAAAATCCAAGTAGTTGAAGAAAAAACTGAAGAAAACTGAGCAGAGCTCAATGGAGACTCCCTTGCACAACGTGCGGTAGAAAATCTGAGGCTCTGAGCTTCTCTCAGGAAGGTTCTATGGGGTGAGGCTGCTCTGATTGGCTGCTGCAGAAATTTGGTCTCTTTTACACAAAGAGGTGGATAAGCTACAAAATGAGATGAGGCCTAGGCCTATTTTTTCACTTTGTGCTTACTACTATAGTTTTTTACTATTTACCGAGGCTCCCATTCCGACGACGGGGAATGATACAAAGCATGGGAATCTATGAAAGTTCCAATACTGGGGCAAGGAGGATAGGCCCCCTGGACAGATTCCGGTGTAGGCGTTACCGTGTTCGGGCCAGCCAGCGCAGCCAATGGAGTCGCCTGCTCATCCGGCACAGGAACCTCTTCCACTGTAGCCGGAGAATGTTCTGAAGTCGGTGAATGAACCGGCCTCGGAGATCGAGCTGGAGAAGCTGCAGGAAAAGCAGATCTTGCAGGAGAAGCTGGATTCGAGGGAGAAGGAGACACGCAGTCCTTACGGCGTCAACGAGCTTGAGAGGTTGACTTCGGCACCGCTTCTCTATCAAAATGGCGTTTTGAAGAATGCCTCTTATTCTTCTTGCTCTCGAAGCATGTCCCGACGTAGACTAAGAGCCCGATGTTGACCTGGAACGAGACCTCAACCTCCTTCTACCTCTTTTCTCCTTTCTCCTTTCTCATCTTCGCCAAGAAGGGTTTTGCTTCTCTCTCCTTCAATGCCCTCGGATTCATTTTCCTACAGCAGGCCCATTCCTAGACGTCGTGATCCGACAACAGGCACCAGCACAATCTTCATGCGGATCTGTAATGGACATATGTCCTCCGCACTCCCTGCAGGGCTTGAACCCAGACTTCAACGACATCCTTGAAAGGAAACAAACAGCAGCACAGGAATACAGCCAGAAACACAAAGTAGCAAGTGAAACTACGGAGAGTCCTAGAAAAACAGTTTGCGTTGACGGTGAGGAAAATAGGGAACGAACGTCATCACACCGACTAGGCTCTCTTATGGATCCAGTGACGTCAGCGGAGTCGTGAGTGGAGCCATGGTTCTGTGATGTCGTCCTCGTTGGCGTGGAGAGCTACAAAAAAAATTTACGAATGCTGCTGGCGCAGGGAGATATTCACAAGGTGAGGAATCCACAGGCAGATGCATCCATCAAACACTCAGCTGCAGCCCTGTGTTTGTCAAAGGCCTCTCGCGATATCTCTACGCGGACGATATGGTGGGTAATATAAGAGACCCGTGTACAAACCTTGAGCCCAGGTTGAGGGAATACATCAAATTCAAATGGTATTCTGGGTTGAATATTAATTGGAAAAAATCAACAGTGTTCCCACCAACGCCGGCAACCACACCTCACGCAATAGAATTCTCACTGGAGTGGTGCACGGAGTCACTACAATACCTGGGAGTCTGGATACACAGGGACCCCCAAAGAAGTTGTATGCCAAAATTACAACACCGCCATTACAAAACTGCACAACCAAATAGCATGCTGGATTAGGCTTCCTCTATTGCTTGCCGACAGGATGGGCAATAATGAAAATGGTTATTCAGCCCAAATGTTTCTAATTTGTCTACATTCCCATCCCCCTCACATAAGATTTTTTAGGGCGAGCTGACGTAGCTTGCAACGCGAAGCATTGCAAGCTGTCAGCGAAGACAACTAATGTTGCCCGTATTTGGGAGAGTGGACACGAGAGGGGCACGAGCGCAGACGCGGATTTCACCTCGTGGGCGCGCACGTCGCCTTGCCCCTCTCGTGTCTCATTCCCTTGCGCAAACACACTCCACAGTCACGCATGCGCACATACCCAGCCACACACACTGCATACACACACGCAGACCCACGCGCACACACGCAGACCCACACAGACACATTCGAACAGACACACACGCGTACACCCCCCTCCCCTCCCACTCACCGGGCACTTTCGGCGTGTTCCGTGTCTTCATCTGCAGCGCTGGTCGGAGTCGGCCGGCTTCACTGCTTCCGCGGCGGCGGGCGGAACTTCCTGCTGGATTGCAGGCCCCGCCCCCGTCTCGGCCAAAAGTGCCTGACTTCCGGTTTTCACGGAGCAGGGCTGCGGCGGTTATTTCTTTTGGGGGCAACCGCGGTAGGCACCCTTGTTTGTAACTGCTGGTCATTTGGAGGGAGTTAACAACGGGATATATAAACTCATTTCGTATGTTCTATATACCTTTTAAACCCGCCCCCCCACTTTAGTTTCCTACCTTAACTCTGTGCAATTGTATTTTTTTATACCTCAGACATGCTTTCAATCCTTAGCCAAGGTACCACATATGTTTCAGAGGCTGGAGTGGAAAAAAATACATATCTATCACTAAAATACAGATACTGGAAAGCTCTTTACTAGATCTGGGTATTATAAGGGCGAGTCTGCCTTTGTTTACAAGCGGTGTTGCACATGTGCTTAAGAAACTCGTGTGAATACCTATACATACATACGCTCAAAACAAAATTGTTCTAGGTACTGCAGCTAACTCATATCTTATAAGCCCCATAGGAATTAACATAAATGGGCACCTTGAACCGTGAATCTGCAAAGGATATCAGACACGTCAAATATTTGTACGCCTGTCTCTCTGAGATGCTTGGAGCATTGTGCGCGCAAAACAACGTTCAGTGCGCTCTGTGCCCCTACCATACCCTAGGTGGGACTCCCGAATTATAGCGGTTGTTTTTAGCTGCATGAGTTGACTCACTGTACAGGGGCTGCTCGATTACTGTTGGTGTTTTGAACGGAAATGGTGACATTTTGCCTCTTACTATTCTGTTCAACGAAGTTGGCCTCCCATCCTCTAAATTTCTGACCTATCCTGCAACAGCACAAGCTCTTAAGAATGAATGGAAATGTAATTAATGTCTGAGAATCAGACAATCATATGGTTCTGCAGTATTTGTTTACATTCGTAAATTGTAGACCTGTCTTATCAGTCCCTACTAGAGATGTCTAAACATGACCTGTCGTGTCTTCAGGTTCAATGGGAGGCCGAATTGGGCAGAGATTGTAGCAACAAGGTTGGGGGGGGGGGGGCGGTTTGAGAACCCCTGCAGAAAGTTTTTAGGAACTAGAGACTCAAATACACTCAGATTAACTATGTACACGTGGCCTAGAAGCCTCCCAAATAGCTAGCCCTGATGATAGGCAAACATGATGTTACTTGTAAATTGTTGACAAGTAACACCAAAGATCAAATTCATTTAATCGAATATGGGTTTATCAGAATGCCTACAGTAATGGAATGATGTTTGAGTGAGATATATGGCAGTAAATAGTTAAGCAGCTTCATCTATAAAAGGGTAGTTTTAAAAGCCACAGTCACCTACTAGTTTAAACGTACGTCAGGAGGAGGAATTAATTTCTTTCTGTTGTTTTGGGTCCATAGATAGTAGGGAGCGTACAGAAGGCACTGTATACTTAGTGGACGTTTCTGTCCCTAAACCATAATCTTTGTTCTGTAGACATTCGCCCAAAGAGGGTTGCTCCTCTTCAGTATCTCTGAAACTGGGGTAGCCCTGCCGCTGTTTAGAGCAGTACATTTAACCTAGGCTTCAGTGAGGCACAGGAAATCCTACATGTCAATGACATGTACATGAAGGCAGTGGTGCTAGTGTTAAAGCAGATCCAGTGGGTGATCATACATAAATGTTTAAAGTATGTTTGTATTAAGCCATGTGAGAACGTTTGCATGTTCTCTGTTGTCTATGCTGGTATACCTACTTGTTTGTGAGATGATATTATGGAACGGTGAAAAACGCAGTTAATGCCCTTACATTTCTTAACCTTAGTTATAGATATTATGTTTTTTAGGTCTCACAGGGACACTATCACATCACTCAGGGACGCCACCACATCACTCAGGGACGCCACCACATCACTCAGGGACGCCACCACATCACTCAGGGACGCCACCACATCACTCAGGGACACCACCACATCACTCAGGGGCTCCACTCAGGGACACCACCACATCACTCGGGGACGCCACCACATCACTCGGGGACGCCACCACATCACTCGGGGACGCCACCACATCACTCGGGGACGCCACCACATCACTCGGGGACACCACCACATCACTCGGGGACACCACCACATCACTCGGGGACACCACCACATCACTCGGGGACACCACCACATCACTCGGGGACACCACCACATCACTCAGGGGCTCCACTCGGGGACGCCACCACATCACTCGGGGACACCACCACATCACTCAGGGACACCACCACATCACTCAGGGACACCACCACATCACTCAGGGACACCACCACATCACTCAGGGGCACCACTCAGGGACAGCACCACCTCACTCAGGGAAACCACCACATCACTCAGGGACACAACCACCTCACTCAGGGACATCACAACATCACTCAGGGGCACCACCACATCACTCAGGAACACCACCACATCACTTAGGGACGACACCAACACATCACTCAGGGACACCAACACATCACTCAGGAACACCACCACATCACTCAGGAACACCACCACATCACTCAGGAACACCACCACATCACTCAGGAACACCACCACATCACTCAGGAACACCACCACATCACTCAGGAACACCACCACATCACTCAGGGGCACCACCACATCACTCAGGAACACCACCACATCACTCAGGGGCACCACCACATCACTTAGGGACGACACCAACACAGCACTCAGGAACACCACCACATCACTCAGGGACACCACCCCACCCCTCAGGGACACCACCACATCACTCGGGGACACCACCACATCACTCGGGGACACCACCACATCACTCGGGGACACCACCACATCACTCGGGGACACCACCACATCACTCGGGGACACCACCACATCACTCGGGGACACCACCACATCACTCGGGGACACCACCACATCACTCAGGGGCATCACTCTGGGACACCACCACATCACTCTGGGACACCACCACATCACTCTGGGACACCACCACATCACTCTGGGACACCACCACATCACTCTGGGACACCACCACATCTCTCTAATACACCACCACATCACTCAGCCCAACCACATCACCACTCAGCACCACAACAGCACTGTCCTTGCTTGCTACCAACAAGCATTGCCATAGCCAGTAGGACTCGCATTAGGAAAGTGTAAGCTATTGGCTTTGTGAATAACAATGCTATTAATGTATATATTTTCAAAGCAACACATATTTAAAGAAATTGTCATTTACAGTACCAATAGCCCACACTTTCCTAATGCGAGACCTATTGCATTGCAAATGCTTGTTTAAAATATTGCTATCTTGCATGGCGACTCTTGACTGGGTAGGCAAACAGCCCAGAAAAAGCTGGCAGATGCTCACACGCCCTTACACACAGGGTGGGTTTGATGCCCCAGATCTCCATCTTTATTATCTGTGTGCTCACACCCACTTTATTATCTGTGTGCTCACACCCACTTCACTCCCTACTGGTACCACCCCAAAGATACACTGCACACACAGCAATTGAGTCCGATGAAGTCTATCCTACCCCCCCCCCCCCCCTCAATGCGATGCGAATGCATGAGTGCCCAGTGTCTAACCTCAAGACTGCAAGCCCATTAGACAGCACAGACCAAGCGTGGAAACTACTTACAGCGTGAGCAACAAGACCCCATTATATGATGCTAACTTACCTCTACTACATCACCCCTCTATATCGGTCACCAGTGAAGCGGGGGCACTGATAATACTGCAGGAACCCTGGGTGACACCTTCCCAACGGGATCGAATATCTAGTTAGCTGAGTTTATTAGCAGTTGAAGTGGCACTTTAATGCAGAGATTTGTGTACCACAGATTGAGGTCGGCAATGAAGGCATTGTACCCTTGCTTCCATCAGGCCCCACCCGAGCTACTGTCTTTTCAGACCATGTTAAAAAGTGCAGACAGGAAGAAACTGATAACTAAATTGTATAAGACCCCGCAAGGCCCCAATAGACGCAGTCAAGGAGCGGTGGGACACAATCCTAGGCGCACCTCTATCAGCAGCAGACTGGGAGTCCTGTTGCGGGTTACTAGACAGACGCACCTCAAATAGCAACCTTAAAATAATTTGTTTCAAATACCTACACCAAGCTTATTACACTCACAGCAACTGCACAAATATGGGCTGTGCCCAGAGTCGAAACATAAAATGTAGGAAGGCAGAGGCAGATTTCCTTTATCTAGCATGGGCTTGTTGCTCAATTGCGCAGTATTGAAAACAGATAACGCAGGTGGTAACGACAATGATGGGAACCAGAATTCAATACACTGCCGATGTATGCTTGCGGGGTCTCTTCAAGAGCATACCAAAATGTGTTGGGGTGGGAAAAAGGTGCCAAAACGGACAGAGTGGCTGAGTGATTTGGCTACTAAGATGCAAGGTATGTTGGTAGTTGGTTGGTGTGGTATAAGGGCATGTTCAAGACTACAGGTTGGGAATAGTTAGCTTTTTAGTGTGTTTAGTAGATGAGCGAGTAAAGGGAGTGTGATGACACTACGAATTTAGGAAGATATGAGAGAGTTCAATCTGTATGTGATTAGAGCTGAGGAATGGTTAGTTTGTTAGCGCTTTTAGTAGACGAGAGAGTGAAGTGAGCACGGTGACTGCACGCATGTAGGAAGATGTGAAAGCGTTAGAATCTGTGTGACTAGAGTTGAGGACGGCTGTTTTCTGAAATACGGCGAGTACGAGTGGTTCAGTAGAATGTGTGTTAGTCAGAATGGGCAGAATGCGACTTGTTAGATGAGGGAAGAGGTGATCACAGGAAGTGTATATTGTGAGCAGTCACTAGAGGGGAATGTGGATTGCACATTTATTGTTTATCACAGTATAGTTTGGGGAGTGAAGGATAATGGATTGATGGTGAAGGGAGTGAATTAGTTTGAATTTAAATGCAACTGATCTAGATTAATTGTCTTTGTAATAAGTATAAGGGGATATACATTCGCAAAATGAATTATGGATTCATGTGATGATTTTTGCTAACGTTACACAGAGGATAATTGGGTAATTGTGCACTTTCTTAAATTGTTAATTTACAGCTACCCCTGAAAAAGGGCTGGAAATAAGCACGAAATGCATTGGGTTTTTTAAAGAAATGCTGCTTTGAACGAGTCTCTGCATTTTGATCGTATTTTTGAAGAGGTCCGGATGGGCACGTTTAAATATGGGAAGCATTCAAAATGCATGACGCCATACATGTGGGAAAGAAAAAGGATAACAAGGAAACCTGTTGGCAAAGATTATGGATTAAATGGAACTAATCATGAGCAAGGTCAAAATGTTGAATTATTAGTAGGCTCTAGTATCCATTTACGCTGTGCGTCTGTGAGTGGAGCATTTAAACGCGCTCCCCACAGTATCCTACTGTAAGATGCAGCTCGAAACATACGCAGAAGAACTGCCTACAGCACCAAAGCCAAAAGACTTTTGGACCCCATACGTGGCATGTATGTTATCCGTAAATAGGGAAGCTGAAGACGGATTGTAAATTAAGCTTAGGATGGGGTGGCCTGAATATGATGATAGATGTGTCGAAATTCATGTCATGGTTTATACTGAGGTGGGTTTGCAATTGTGTTTTTTTTCCAAGGGGCACTAGTTTTTAGGTCGAGCCTGTCAATGCGCTTGCGAGAGATATTGGGGCTTAACCAGAGCTTAATCATCGGGCGATTTGATGCTGTGCCAGTGAAAAGCAAGCTCAATGCGCAAGCGCATTGACCTAAAAAGCACGTGCACATCAAAGCCACCAGCCTCCCACCCCTCCCCCACAGGCATCCCCCACAGGCATCCCCCAGCGTGCGCTGTGCCTCAGGTATTTCTCCTCCCCTAATGTATTCACTGCCCACAGCTTTCACTTTGACGGCCGCCAGGCCGTCTCTTGTTCATTGAAGGTTCTTGTGCTTGAACTTTGCTAGTCACTTTATTTTTCTTTCTGCGCTTTATCTTTAACAATGGCGGACGCGTGCCTTCCTGTTTTTCTGCGCTGCACTCCAAACTCAACTTTTAAAACAGTTAATTTTTTTTTTGCAGTGCGCTACTTTTCATCTTCAAGTATACAGGCTGCACCTTTCTAAGGTTTAACATGGCGCAGCTCGTACACCTCTGCTCTGCTTAAAAACACACATAAACTTAGCTGTTCCTGGCAACTAATACTCATGAGTGGAGATGACTTGCACTGAAACACTCCACCCATGTCGCTTTCTAAATCCTGGCCCCCCGCAGCTAATAACCATTGGTGGAGCTGACTCGCTCTTCAACACTCCCCATGTCGCTTTCTAAATCCTGCCCCCAGCAGCTAAGTCGGCAGGGCTGACTCGCTCTGCAGCACTCCACCGTGTCGCTTTGTAAATCATGTCCCCGTCCCTCACCTGCCTCGAATTCCAGCACTCACCTAGGCGCCACAATCGCTGGTGTCGGCACAGTCTGCATGATAAAGATGGGAACTGAGGGTTTGGTGGGGAAACAAAAACGCAAGTGCTGGGGCGTGGATATGCTGTTTACCATAATGCGTTATTTGTGCAACCAAATGATTCATTTCTTTGCCCACTGCCGGTTGGTTTTACGTTTCTCAAAGGAAAACCAATCAAAGCAGTGAACATTAGGAGTTACAGCTCTAGACAAAAGTGTACATTCAGAGACCCTTTAGGCAAGCACAAGCCGTAAAACATTATTTCTTGACTGCCGCGGAGCTGGATTTTCGTTTCTTCCTCTCATCCCAAATCAGATCTTTCCCTTGTTTTTCTGCCCTCTGTTAGACTGTTTTTTTGTGTCCTTCTGCCGTCTGTTAAGACTCGTTTTTCCCTAGTTTTTTTGCCCTTCTGCCGTCTGTTACTCGTTTTTCCCTAGTTTTTTTGCCCTTCTGCCATCTGTTAGACTCGTTTTTCCCTAGTTTTTCTGCCCTTCTGCCATCTGTTAGACTCGTTTTTCCCTAGTTTTTCTGCCCTTATGCCTTCTGTTAGACTTGCTTTTTGTACCTTTATGCCCTCTGTATCACCACAGCATCACTCAGCACCACCACATCATCACTCAGCACCACCACAGCATCACTCAGCACCACCACAACCACAGCATCACTCAGCACCACCACAACCACAGCATCACTCAGCACCACCACAACCACAGCATCACTCAGCACCACCACAGCATCATCACTCAGCACCACCACAGCATCATCACTCAGCACCACCACAGCATCATCACTCAGCACCACCACAGCATCATCACTCAGCACCACCACAGCATCATCACTCAGCACCACCACAGCATCATCACTCAGCACCACCACAGCACCACCACTCAGCACCACCACAGCATCATCACTCAGCACCACCACAGCTTCATCACTCAGCACCACCACAGCTTCATCACTCAGCACCACCACAGCTTCATCACTCAGCACCACCACAGCTTCATCACTCAGCACCACCACAGCTTCATCACTCAGCACCACCACAGCTTCATCACTCAGCACTACCACAGCATCATCACTCAGCACCCCCACAGCATCATCACTCAGCACCCCCACAGCATCATCACTCAGCACCCCCACAGCATCATCACTCAGCACCCCCACAGCATCATCACTCAGCACCCCCACAGCATCATCACTCAGCACCCCCACAGCATCATCACTCAGCACCCCCACAGCATCATCACTCAGCACCCCCACAGCATCAATCTGTGCAACCATTCAACAACAACTGGTTCAAATATGTTCTCTCAATGTTTTAAGCTTTATTACAAATGTCACAAAAAGATGTTAATATTTCACTTCTGTTCTTGGATTTTCGTCACAATAAAATACACTGAACATAGTCTTCACAAAAGGTTAAGCTATTGCCATTATAAATTACAATCATTTTCATTTAAGTATTAATTATTTAAAAAAATTAAAAGCCATTGTAATTTGTAATATCAATACATCCAAGTCACGTAAATACAAAACATGTTGCATTACAAATGCTATAGGTGTCACATTTGCGAAAGTTATAACTATTGGCATTGTAAATGACAAAGCTATTAATTTAGCTATTTTCAAAACCAACACAAATAAAAAAATTGTCATTTACAATACCAATAGCTCAAACTTCCTAATGCGAGACCTATTGCATTGCAAATGCTTGTTCTTCTTGAAGGTATTATTGAGCTCTCCAAATATATTGTACATATGCTTTGACTGCATACAATCAGTGGTAAAAGTAGGCGGGATCGGCAAGGCACTGCGTGCCCCTACTACTTTAATTTGATAGATTCCGTTCCCCTACTTTATTTTAAACACACGTCCAGGGACGGGCGGGGCGGGCAGAGAAGCAATAGCAATGTCTCCTCCTACATCCTCAGAGAAGACAAGGACAGTGCCCACTTCTCCTGCTCTGCTGCTGGCAGCTGCCTCAACCCCCAGCTCCCCCCCCCCCCTCCTCTTCCCACCCCTCCACTTCCTCCCCCTCGCTCATCCTCCCTCGGTCTTGCTTCTCCTCACTTATTGGAAACCGCAACTTCAATCAACGGGTTCTTCCCCCCCTTTCCTCCTTTCGTTTATTTGTTCCTCCGTGAAATGGATACAAAAACAAAAAACACTTTCGCTGGAAGTGTTGTCTTTTTCTGACATTTTTCTATTCCTAAGTGCAGACTTGGGACGGAGAGAAATAAGTGGTTCAAAATCTGAAAAAAAGAACCAATTAACCCACTTTAAAGTGCCACTACTTTTGTTTTCTCATCTTTCTTTCTCTGAACAACATTGTTTTCCCTGGGTGGGGAAGAGCACCACTCCTGACGGTACTGCAATACCTGGTTGATAGGTGGAGTGGAAAACAAGTTGTGTACAGGTTCTGTGTTCAGGGGTGTTGTCTTGGTCAACCATGCTGCCTACGTTTTGTAAGGATATAAGCAATGGACATTGAAATGGTTCCCTCACAAGCCCTGTAGTCATGTCCTTAACTTTTCAAGCATAAACACAGATTCATTTCTGAATAATGAGTGTAAAGGCATTAAGGTAACCAGGTTCCTTCATACATTTCACATGCTTTACTTAATCTTGCATTCTCTTGAGTGTTTGCTCTTTCCAGGATGGTACTTTTTTTGTATCTTTTTTTTTTTGCGCATGCGCGTAAGAGGCCGCGTTCCGAGAAACGGAACAGAATAGAGATAATTTTAACGCGGAGCTCTATTTTTTGGGGGGGAAGTATATTGGCAAAGGCATGCTATTTTTTGGGGGGAGAAGTATATTGGAAAAGGCATGCCTTTTCCAATATACTTCCCCACAAAAAATAGCGCTCCGCGTTAAAATTCTCTATTCTGTTCAGTTTCTCGGAACGCGGCCTCTTACGCGCATGCGCAAAAAACTAGCATCCCCTTCCGCGCATGTGCATAGAAAAAACGGCAGACGCAGACGCTACTTGTCCACACATGCGCGCGAGGTTCTACCACTCCCTCTATACGCGCGCAGAACCGGATCTGAAGGGCAATGGATAGATCCTTCTTTGGGCATTTTCAGATCCCAATTTCGCACCAATTAAGCCAATTACCACTACTATAAATAGTACTTGTCCAACATGACTCGGCATACCGTCGGAGCCGCGTTGAGGGGAGGAAAACCACCAGATTTGGCAGTAACCGAGAGTTAGACCTGAGAACAGAGAGGCACTAGCTTTCTAAAAAACAGCGTTTTTAGATTCTAAATCCACGCTGTTTTTTTTACATCCATTAGGTTGCTACATTGGGCAAGAAGACAAAAGAACCCCCAATACCACGCCTTGTCTCATGAGGCCATTTAGCCTTTATCAAAAAGTAAGAACTGTATATCTTCTCCATTATGTGTTTTCTTCCCACAATTCAATCCAAGGGATTCCAATGGCAAACATATCAAATTCATGTGTGTCCTAGTCTATGTTTGTCTATGTCTTTTTCTTTTACAGGGTTATGGACCTTATTTTTGGTTCCTCTTCACCCTCCTGTGTATTTACATAGGCTTTTTCAATATTTCAAAGTAATGTTTTATTACATGATGTTTTTTCATCCACAGGTTCTGTATTAATTACGCCAATTGGGCGCAACAGACTACATCCATAACACGATTAGGTACATTTCACCTATTTCAACCAATTTTTTGTAGAGCACACTTTGACATATACACACATGTGAGTAAGGTGGGATATTAGTGCACATCCCGTCCTGAAGAAGGAGTCCTTGTTACTCCGAAACATGTCGACGCACTTGAGAGGTTGATGTACCCTAAATAGTACCAACAACCTCACTCTGCACTTTTTTAACAACACCAGCCGAGGGCTTAATAAAAACTTTATTATTTTTTCTCCTACGAGCCAGGTGTCTTAACAATCACTGTCTTTCACCTCACCACTCACATTGTATTCCTTCACACACATCAACACATAGTCCACTTTCAGTGCTCCTACGTAGCCGTGAGTCGCAGCACGCCGCATCCCGTAGAGGGGTGCGAAGACCCCGATGATGAAGCATGACACAAAGGGGCCTCTTGGTGTGTGAGGGGTATTTAAACAACACTGTGTGTTCCCCACCACTGTAGGGATCGCTACCACTATAAAGAGTGGATTCCTTTTGTTTAAAAAAAAGATTACCAGGGGAGATAGAACCCACTTCCTCCTCTCCCTCCCCTTGTTATTTTCTTGTTATTTTTTTGTAGTCAGCATGTTGCTCTTGTCTAGGGCCTAATTTGAATTGAGTCACATACAGGTGCTTATAGCGGGCACAAATAGGTGTAGTTGAAGGCAGTGCGAGTTTCTCTCGGTGGGGCAGTATGCTGTTCAGTGGGGGAGAGGATGTGGCACTATGATCAGAGCTGCTGAATTTGGAACTGGGGAACCAGGTTCAGCCTTATGGACTAGTTACCCAGACCACTCCCCAGATGGAGCACATTCCCATGCTAGACCTTAGAAGGCCCTGCAGGACCTTAGAAGCCCCGTTGTCTTCGCACCAGCAGGTGGATACTAGTGGGGGCAAGCGTGGGTTAACCTTGAAGGTCTGTCCACCACAATCCATGCTGAAGTTCATGCGGGAAGGCCTACGAAACAGCACACCGTAGAGCGACTGACTGTCACTGAGGTCACAGGACCCTTGAGCAGGGCAGCTATAGGGTGGTGCAACCGATTAAAGAGGACCCCCAAACATAGTATTACGTTCTAAATTCAGAGTATGTGTTTCTCCAGACCAATCACTATTAAATTATACTGTCTACTAGTGTGGTTATCATGAGACTCCTACACCTTGCAGTCCTTTATATTATGTACATTTCCTAAACCTTGATTTACACATGTATGATTGATTGTCTGTGTAATATAGGTGATGTAAAATGCTCTTACACCCTACACTGCTATCAGTGACACTGTAAATCAAAATAAATGAATAGGAGAGAGAGAGATCGTTGTTATGGAGACTTGAGGGGCACTTTTAAAGGGTGGTAGTGAGGAAATCCACGGCAAAGGGAGTCATTGCAGAGCACCAACAAATAGTGCCACACAGGGCTCCTCCAGTGCTAAAATCGGCCCTGCCCTAAGGCCGGTCCGTCTCATCCATTAGTACCTCCATTGCCCATGTTTCAGCAGTAGTAGCTGCAACTCACTAGGGATCAGCAATGCAGGATTTGCACGCACACCAACCTAAGTTCACAAAATTCATGGTCTCTCTGCTTCATGCACAAGCATTTTTAACATGTGGTGCCTGCTTTGGGGCACTGGAATTATGCAGCAATGGGGGACAAATTTATGCCACAGTGTTGACTAAATTATGCAGCAAATTAAAGGCTGCAGCGTAATGCAGTATATTTTCTAATACTTTATTTTGACATTTTTACACATGCCAGTCTCTGCGAAGATTGTACGTTATTAGTACGAGTGTAACATACAAATGCAGCAGTGAGAAAGGTGACCAGTCAACCTTTGCAAAGGACCTTCACTAATCAGAAACAAAAGTCACATCTTTTAGTAACTTTTGATCCGTTTGAGCTACAAACAATTTATTAGTTAAAATCGTCAAATCATGAGGCAGATAATGCATTATGTGGCAAATATTGCAGAGCCATATTTATATAGAAAACATTTGCAAACTAGGATCTTTTGCCATTCAGGTTTGAACTGCTCTTGTAGAAAAAGAGAACGTGCTGATAACAGAAACTCCATGCTCAGAGACAAATGGTTTGCGATTTCACTTTTAAGCGTATTTGGGGCATTTTGTGATTGGAAACATATCCCACTTTCCGAATGTCAATAACTCATATTATACCTTAGTTAAACATGTATTCATTGGTTGAATTAAATAACGTAATAAGCAATAACTGGTTAGGGAAATGTTAAACAAATACTAAAAATTAGAATGATTTGCTCTTTCTGGTCACACCTCTCCGCCCACTGACCCAATTCTTGGGTTATTCCCGCCCTCTAATTATCCGCCCACAGTTCCCCTACTTTTTTTCCCCCACTTCGACCGCTGCCTACAATACATGTGGTGTATATTTAACAGTACAATGTAAGCAAGTGAAAGTCCTGAAACTTAATCACAAAAGCTGTGTGATGAGATATCCCAATTCTTCTCTAACAAAATAGATGTGATCTACAAGAAAATAATTAACTCTAACAACATCATGACCAATGATGCAGGTCTTGCTTCATACGAAACAGAATGTAATCAAAACTTTCAGACTCTAGATACCTTCCCCCCCCCCCCCCCATCACCCAAAAGGAGTTGTTAGCACTCACCATGCAAATTAAAAGTGGCAGCCCTGACGATACAATTCCAGCTAGACTTATGCCCTCCTTGTTGGAGGCACTATGTCCAACGATGGAAAAACTTATCAATCTGTCACTTAGTACAAGCTCCGTCCCAAGGCAATGGAAACAGGCGCTAGTCAGGCCTATCAGGTAAAATACTGCCACTCCATGGACCGAATTAGCAAACCTCAGACCCATCTCCCTGCTTCCATTTTTGGGTAAGCTTACAGAAAAATATGTAAATCAACATCTTTCAAACTATGTTGAAACTACTGGCGGCCTAGACTATTCCCAATCTGGTTTTAGGCCGAAACACAGTACAGAGTCTGCCCTTCTGTTTGTTACCGATGACTTACACATGTTTCAGGACAAAGGGTACTCTGTGATCCTAGTGTTACTAGATCTGTCGGCAGCGTTCGACACCGTGTCACATAACATCCTTATTGACCGGTTGTCGAACGTAGGAGTTAAGAACAAAGCCCTTGACTGGCTAAGGAGTTTTCTAACCGATCGCACCCAGACTGTCACCATGGGTGCATATCGATCAGCGGAGGTAGAGATTTCTAAAGGGGTGCCACATGGCTCTTGTCTGAGCCCAACACTCTTTAACCCCTTCGAGGCTGATGACGAGCTGGGCTCGTCATGGTGTAGCCTCCTCAAACACTGATGACGAGCCCAGCTCGTCATGAACAATGGGAAATGGGAAGATCCAGCACAGGAGAAAAATAACCACAGCAGCAATGTGGTTAACATCTATGTGGCACCCCTGGCAAGAGTGATGCGAAAATTTGGCTTCATCCCCGTGTCATACGCGGATGACATGCAGCTCCTCTTCCCCTTTGAAACTCTTACCGCTGAACTAAAGAACTCCTTTTCTGCAGGCATGAAGACCGTTGCACAGTGAATGTCTACCAACTATCTACAGTGCAACGTTAGCAAGACTGAAGTTATGCTATTCGGTGAGGCCAAACTTCTGTGGACCCCGGATTGGTGACCTTCTGATCTTGGCATGGTCCCAGAACCCAAACAGGTCTTGAAAAACCTGGGGATTCGCCTTGATCAGGATCGGTCACTAAAGCAACACAGCAACTTCGTAGCAGGCTCATGCTTTCAGGTCATCAGCATGTTGCGAAAAATTTTCCCTCTACTGCCAGACACTTTCAGGAAGACCCTAGTGCAAGCCCTCGTTCTGAGCCGTATTGACTACTGCAATGGCCTACTTCTATCTGCCAACGAGGGAGTGTTGGCCAGACTCCAGGTAGTCCAGAATACAGCGGCTCGACTAGTCCTGAATGCCCCTCCAAGAACAGCATCCAAACCTCTTTGAAACCAGCTTCATTGGCTCTCTATTCGACAAAGAGCTAAATTAAAAATATGCTGTATCATTCATAAAAGCATAAATGGACAAGGCCCTACTTACCTGAAACATAAATTCACTTCATACATTCCCTCCAGATCACTTCGATCTAGCACAAGCCATCTACTGATAGTACCACGTGCCAAAAAAGCCAGACACGGAGGCAAAGCGCTATCTGTAGTAGGACCCACATTGTGGAACCGACTTCCACTGACTCTTAGACTCTGTACTTCGCACCTAAAATTTAGGAAACCCCTAAAAACTGTACTATTTAAAAATGAGATCTAAGCCACAACATCACCCTCTCCCCTGTATATGCGAACTGGCCCAAAAGCGCAGAGATACTCCTGTTGGAGTCGATTCCAGCGCTATACAAACTCGCAAATAAATAAATAAATAAGGTCATGTGCCTTTGTTATGAGAAAAGGTCAATAAATAAATAAAACAATTGCAGCCACTCCAGGTAGACTGGTGGACTTAGGGTCTTGGCAGGATCAGGGTTTAAGTTATAAAACCAAATATTCGGGCAGTCATGATTGTAGCCACGGGGTACCCCAATAATTTCACCTTGGTCGGGAAGAAAAAGTCCCTTGCATGGTGAAGGACATGATCCCCCTGCCCCGACTGTCCCAACTGTATTGATGGCTACATCTCTGATGTTGATTTTTTTTGTCAGCGCCAGGAAGAGGTAGAGCGGGACCACCCCCTTTGGCTGTTCTTTCAGCTTTGGCGCTGGAGTACTGGCATGCCGCATGTTACTAAATTTGGCTGGACATAGACTAGTTGACATAGTCAGAATTCCCTAGGAATTTTGAGGCAAGCTGAGCGCCTGCTGGATTCCAGACAGGTCTGAAAGCTCGGCAGGAGGCTGCAAATACACGTGTCCCTTGTTGCGAGGGTATGAACAAAGTATTTGACTGTGCCTTACCGTGACTTTCTGGGGCTCGCACGGGGTGGACTCGTCGGTACGGTTCACAAGACTTGGATGGCTGTGTAGAGGCAGGAAGGGAGCGAGCAAATATTGTTTGCACTAGTCTATAAACTTGGGGGGCTCTAGAGGTTTAATCAGACTCTAAGGTCCTTGAAACAAGGAGTGCTGTGTATTTTAACGGTGTAAACTGGAGGAAAAGAAAAAACCCTTTGGCTAAGGTACCTTCGCTGCACACTGCTCCTTGAGCCACCAGAGCCATTTTTAACTAGTGCAGTGTCTGTGGTATCAACAGAAACTGAGCTGGCAGAAAGAAGATTATCATTGCCTAGGGGTAGTTTTCCTCTGCCCCACTGCAGTCTCCTCACTTACCCCAAGGTCTCCAGGAGGGCGGAGGGGCCTATGTGACCTAAGAAAAATGGGCCAGCAAAGGGGTTCAGAAGGAGGGGTGGAGGCAGGGAATACCTCCTGAGGTTAGAAGTTCACCCTCAGGGGAGTCTGGGGGTCCCGGGGCAGGACTCAACCCCCTTCAGCCCCAAAAGTCCTAGCTGTAAGTGGAGAAGACAGGGCTGATGTGGGTTTGGGGAGCCCCTGTGCCAATGTGGATGCCCTGATCGATCTTAATCCACCTTGCCTTTAAGGTGGGGTCCTCACTAGTAAAGACTTGCTCAGAGTTTAAGGCAGTCTTAAACACTAAGCTTGACCCAATTATGTTTAGGTTAAATAACATTGAGTCCAGAGTCTCAGAAACCCTGGCTTAACACTGGGAAGGCCTCTCAGCCGGGGAGATCACTTCCAGAGACAGTAACTCCTGCAGTCCCTGTATCGGTGGGCAGCACCATCAGATCCCTGGGTGGCTTTAAGGATGCCCCCCCAGACCCAAGGCCCTTCTACCAGGGCAAGCAGCCCAGTGAGCAAAATGCATTGGCCACAATTTGCCACCAGAATTGACCCCGTATGTTGTGGTTTCGAGCAATGTACCTTCTCTATTTAATCCGGTCCCGAATATTTACAGAAATTAAATAACAAGGTGGTGCATTAGTTTCAAAGGAATTGTAATGTACGCATGGGAATTTGAGTCAATCATTATGGTCCGTTGAGTTGGGTGGGAGTAGATAGCAAGTGGTGGGCAGGGGACACGCATGGTTGTAAACTTCAATAATCCCTCGATTGTGGCACATGTCTTGACTGTCTCTTCCTCCTCTGGGCTCCCCGATCCACAGGGCATTGAAGATCTTCCATTGAGGGTTTTTCTATAAAACTGAGACGGTCTGACGGCCATATAGTCGACATGTTTTGCAGACGGAGGGTTTTTAGGATAGTATTCAATCGGCAATCCGGCAGCCCCCACCTGTGAGCCTCTTGAACTATACCCCCTTGAGTAATCTTAAGATATTTTATTAACTGGAAAGTATTGACCCACTACCTCCATCCCCTTTGCCCATTACTCTTTCAGTGGCCACCACTGAGCCCCACTATTCCGCCAGCGACAATACCAGCCAGGAATCTAAAGGGCCAGAATCTCTGTCAAGGAACACTGCTGGGCTATCAGCTAAGTTTGCTGATCCCCACTGGGTGAAGTTTGTTAAATCCTTTCAGATTGTTTGCCTTCCGGAAACATGGAAGGTGAAACATTTTTTTAATGGAAGTTTACAAGTCATACTTCTCACCCGCAGCGCACTTGGTGGCAGGAATGGCCAGTGGGGGGATTGATCGATTTTGTGGCAGTTGAACTGAGTGGGCAGGTTGTGGACCTGCAGAGCAAGGCGCAGATGCTACAGGGGATAAAGCTGATGGTACCGGGTTCTACCCCTATTCTACTGGTTAATTTTTATAATGCCACAGATGGGTTTGATATGGTTTCTAGCCTCCAAGGTCTAAATAGGGCCTTAAACTCTCAGTTGGAACGGGGAGAGAGTTATTAAGGTTAGTGGGGGATTTTAACTACATTTATGTGAAAACTCTTTATAGATTGAGGTTTCTCAACCGAAGTGTATGTTGTCAGAAGGGCTTAATTTGGTCCATTCCAAGGAGGGCTTGGAGAGTGGTTCAATTCCAGATTCTTACAATCTTGTGATTGCCTTGGGCAAATTGGTTAACTCCCTAATCCCCTCATTGTTCCAACCTTTAAGGGTAAGAGACATACATCAATTGTATTTTTGTTTCTGTGCCCCTGCTTGTACATTTCTAACTTTAACATTATTCATAGCCTATTTAGCGATAATAACCCCTTGTCCTTAGAACTTGAGGGAGTTATGGATGTTAGTTTACAGTGGAGGCTCTTGGAGGGCTTTCACTTGCTGATCAAGGCAGGTGACTAAACTGATCCCAGGTGAGCCGGAGGTATTTTAAAGCTTCCCCTTTCCTTAGGAAGCGCCCAGGAGATCTCAATCTGCCAGAATGCACAGGACCCGGAGAAGGATGTCCTGCATGCTTTTGAGGGTATGGCCCCAAACATTTTGGAAAATGCTGACAGTACCACTAACCCATCCGGGTGAGCAAGACACTTCATGTTTTGACATACTGTTCAAAGTGCCTTCGGCTCCTGAAGGTGGCCCTGAAGCAGGTCCCAAGAGACAGGAGCCTTATAGAAGCCTTTAGGCAGGCATACAATCAGTTATTAGCGGAGTGCAAACATGTGTGTCTTGCAAACAAAGCAAGCCCAACAATATGCACCCATATCTCTGAGCAACAGTGGGTAGATCACTTTGAAGGAATCTAAAATTTTGGAGAGGCACTGTAAGGAGAGGCCAGGGTAGACCTGGAGATTGGCAGGGTTCCAATGGTATTTGCATTGGATTATGTAAACAAGGGCATATGCGTGTTAACTTGCAATAAGGCTCCTGGCCCCAATGGCATCCCTCAGGACCTGTTCCGGGCTTATGTTTAGATCTTGGGCCCACTCCGGACCCAGATCCTAAAATGCCGGGGCAAAGAGAGGGGTGCTGCGCTCATGGTCGTTGGGGATGATTGAGCCTATGTTTAAGAAGGGGAACAAGGATAACCCAGCCCATTATCATCCCATTTCATGGATTACTGCACTAGGTAAAGGCCATCGGGAAGATCCAAACGCGGCCGCAGTGCGGAGGGGGACTATGTTACCCAGCGTCCCTTGCGGCGGTACAGGAAGCCGCCCGCCGCATTCTCGCGCCTGGAGGTGCTCATAAACACCCAGAGACCCTACGGAGCAGGGGAATCTTTCAAGTTGTTGGAGGCAAGCGTAGACAATACTTTAGGGCTCACCTCACCGAACAGGGTTCCACCAGCAGCCCGTCTCCCTCCCGCCGCCGCCATCCAAACACGGCTGCAGTGCGGAGGGGGACTACGTTACCCAGCATCCCTTGCGGCGGAACAGGAAGCCACCTGCCGCATTCTCGCACCTGGAGGCGCTCATAAACACCCAGAGACCCCAGGACGCGCGCGGGCGGCGCTGGGCGAAGCCCAGGCCAAGGGCGGGCCCGTTTTAGCCCGTTAGAGACCGTTTGTGACCGGGCCCCCCTCTTGGTTCCTGTCTTTGCCACACAGACATCCTGTTTATATGCTTTACTTTACTTACATAGTATTAGTTGATAACTGCTGAATATACATTGACAAGCAATATGTATACGAGGGGCAGCAGAAGTAAAAGAGCGGCGGGAGGTGGGCAGATAATTGGTCCTCTGGATAACTTTATAACAAGGGCGAATGAAGCTATAGACCAGGGTATCATTCTCCTTGAACGTAGAGCCTCCCAAGACTTACAACTAGCCAGACGTTCATCTTTGGGACTCCTTGCCTTAGCCAGAACCCCAGCGCAAACCCAGGATCCCGGTTCTCTAACAGATGACCGGATAGACACACTTAGTATGCCAAACATAGTTGATTTGTCTGCATCTCAACTTTTATCAGACTCCCAACTAAGTCTGGCATTAGAAAAGTCACCTGAACTAGTCATCAATCACACGCCATACGAAGTAAGAAATAGGCAATCAAGGGGAGGGAGGGCGCCATACAGAAGCAAAAGAAACAAGTAAAGGTGCCAATGGCTAAAGAGAAGAGTGTACTAAAGAAAAAGCCAAGCAAAGCAAAAGGCTCATCTAAAAAATGGGAATAATAAACCAATTCCAGAGGCGACAAACGAGGTTTTGGACATAGGAAGTGTAGAGATCCTGGCCACGGGAAGGGGGACACATGCAATCGTTGTGAAGCAACTAGCAATTTGTTAGTAAAAATTGGGGAGCTCTTTAAAACCTATCTTTCCCCAATAGAGACTAGACTCTTAAACATAGAAAAACAACTGGCTGGTCTGAGTGTCTCTTCCAAAAACACTCCTAAGAATACCCAGAATACATCTAACCCCGGGGCTACCTTACCTGGTGGGATAAAATCCAGAAATAACACTGTAGACCCAGCGGTTAAGAAGACGACGGCACAAAGGTTGAATACAAATGTAACAAAGACACCAGTAGCCCAAGCTAACAAAACTTTAGTTATACCGCCAAACGATTCTGCACCTCCTGTACCCACTAAACAAACAGATAGCCAACCTAACACAACCCCAATGCCCCTCGATAAGGACCAGAAGAGGGGAGAAAAAGAGCATAGACGTACAGTTAATCTTCCTCCAGAAAGAAGCAAGTCCTCTAGTAGTAGTTATGATTGGGGTTCCAGAGGTGGCAGACCAGATTGTTGAAACCAGTTGGTCTTTAAAAAGCAAAGTACAATATTGGCTTAATGCCAACAGCCCCTTACCCCCACACTGCTCAAGCAGGATTCTAACAGAGCGTAGAGTCCCCTGGATAGGAAAAGAGCGTAAAACTACCCAGGGTGACTGTCATAATCAATTTTGAGGACCCTCGTACTGTAGATTATATATGCTCCTGGAACACACAAGGTTGTTACAAACACAGAAACTAAACGACCCTCCTTGTTCTATCCCCCTAGGAGTCGCACTTGGCCAGGCCATGACAGGAACTGGAGTAAATTGGGTTACCGAGACTAGGGTGAAGAATGGGGAAATTGGGGATGGAACATGGGAAGAGATGCAGGTTTTATGGACAATTTTATAGGAGTTCCGACCGCAAACAGATACAGCTGTTTAGAGATGGTTGACTGACAGCAACCATCAATCCCCATAAAGACCAGGAAGGCTTTAGAAAGCCTGATCGTAGAAACATTCAGATGTCTAATAGCCACCAGCTGCTCAATCCGATTGCAAGGGAAGCAAACGGAATAGTTTCCCCCATAGAGGGATTCCCCTCACCTACACGGACAAACAACAGACAGGAGACTATAGCATCAATTAGAAGTAGTGGCGAGGGCGTTGATAGTTCACTACATGAAACAAGATCCTTAACTGAGGGGACCACAACTGTTGAGTATTGGAAACGCGTGCCCTAATATATCAACCAAATCTGACCTTGCAATCCTTAGTTGGAACGTTGCAGGACTGGAATCGAGACTATCCGATCCAGATTGGTTAAAGATTCTTTCCGATAAAGATAGAATTATGTTTCAGAAAACATGGGCTACCACCAACCTGCATATAGAGGGTTTTCACTGCAATAGTATAATTGCAGTTAAACCTGATTTTGGCAGACCCGTGGGTGGTCTATTAATTGGTATCAGGATAACTGCAGGTGGTAGTATTAAGGTAATACCCACTAAAAGCCCAAACATTCAGATCGAATATAAAAGAAAGACCCCCTTTTACGCGATTAACTTTTATAATAATGATTTTTATTCAATCCCAAACAAAAATTTGACTGAACTTTTCAAAATTTTGTCTGACATCACTGAGCCCCCAGACAAAAGTATGGGCCAAAGGATTATCCTAGCTGGGGACTTCCATGCTAAAATTTCTAATTTGGAACTACCAGGGATAAATACCCTAAGTGACCGTGCAGCAAAAAGGGGCCAAGAACTGGACTTGCTCATCCGTGAACACATGCTAACTAATGTCATGGATGTAAGCCCTACCCCTATTAATAACTATGCTCCAACATTTAGAGGCATAGATCATTCCTCAACTGTAGATTATATTTTTATGTCACCTGAGCTCATTGACAACCTTACAGTGGCCAAGGTTATTGAGACCGCATTTGGGGATCATGATGCCTTGGTTGCTAACATTAGACTTGGGTCCTCGCCAGTGTTTACTAGCACTGTGGGGGCCAGAGACATAACCCCCGCCACAAACAACTTAAGATTGAAATGGAGGGGGTGGATAGTGGTAGCATAATTAACCAGGTCACAACTAAACACCAAAATCTAATAGACTTGTGCACACTATCTGATGGGAATCATCAAAGGGTAATCTCAGATTTTACTAATCTGTGCACAGTTCTAAAAACACTCTTAACTGTTCCTAACCGGAAAATAAATACGGACCCTAAGTGATTCGACAATAACTGTTCAGCTGCAAATAGGGCTCTGCGTAAGGCACTGAATGCTAAGCCCAGATGCCAAATTGAGGTTAGGGAGGCAAGAAAGAGGTACAAATCTGCAATAGGGGAACGTAAAGCAATCATCTTGTCAGATAGCTGGGAGGAGCTATCAGACTCTGCATCAGGGAAAAAAGGCACGATCTTTTGGGCTGCAGTAAAAAATATGTGTAACATGGGAATGCAAATGTCAGTAATAAGCTGTACCATCTCCAGCCGTCAGTGGGAAGATCATTTTTCCAAAGTGTACGCAACACCCCCAAATGTCAGTAATAACTTTGCACCGGGCGATTTACGCTCCTTAGAGATCACCCTAGGAGAGGTCATCCCGGGCATTAAACAAAGCCTTGGCAATAAAGCCCCTGGGCCAGATGGCCTCCCAATAGACATTATCAAATGGAAACCTGAACTTTGGGCACCCATCTTGAAAAATGTCTTTAATAGCCTACCTTTAGTGCCAATACCTGACACATGGTCCACAAGTATAATAGTGCCCATATATAAAAAAAAGGAGAAAGAACAGACCCAACAAATTACAGACCCATCTCGCTCCTGGACAATACACTTAAAATTCTGGGGGAGAGTACTATACAATAGAATAAATGAGTGGGTAGATTAAACAGGGATCTTAGACTCCTGCCAAATGGGGTTCAGAAGCGGGGTTGGAACAACCGAGCAGTGTCTAAATCTAAATTTAGTAATTGGTAAATATACCATTGCTCGGTCTGTACCTATCTACCTAGCGTTCATGGACTTATCGTCCGCATTTGACCTAGTAAATAGGTCTAAATTCTGGTCCATCCTCCTGGAATATGGTTTAGACGAACCACTTTTACATTTTCTTGCATACTTGCACACTGACAGAAGGGCACAAGGGCACAAGGAAGGATCGGGATGGCGGGGGAAGGGTCAGAGCCCATAAAGGTATAAAGAGGAGTCAGGCAGGGGTGTGTTTTAGCACCCCTGTTATTTATCATCTAAATTAACGGACTAAACAAATCTCTAAAATTGGCAACTACAGATGTCCCAAAAATAAGGGGGGGGTTGCTACCGACTCTGCTTTATGCAGATGATGCAGTGCTCATGGGCCTCACTCCGAATGCTTTACGCAGTCTGGTAAAAGATTTTGCCCAATACATGGAAAACCTTGATCTTAAAGTAAATTTTAAAAAATCTTTTATCATGTCCTGTGGCCCGGGGAAGAGACAACTAAGTATTATTTCGGTGGGATCTGATAAACTCTACTCCACTAACATTTTTCCCTACCTAGGGAATGGTTTTTGCTGCGAGCGGCTCGTGGCGTGGACATTTGGTCCACGCCACGAGCAAGTTCTCAAAATCCATTAATTCTATTCTTAGCCTTCCACGGCCTAAGAAAGTAGGTGCCACGAAGGCAATTTAAAAAATGTTTTAATTACAATGCGTGCCAGTAGCAACTTACGGGGCAGAGATCTGGGGTCTGGGCAAAACACTGAGTATCCAGACCGAGGAAAACCGCTTCTGCAGAAAAATCCTCGGAGCACCCATTTGTTCCTCAGAATAGATTTGTCACTGCGAATTGAACCTGCACTATATATCAGACTTTATCGCATCTAGACCGGCAATGTTTTGGCTTGCTATCTGGAGGAATAACCTGGCCAGCTTAACCCATGACATTATAAGAGACTGCCTTAACTGCGAAAACGGGGATGTCAATCCCCTGGCTTTCTGGAGTTTTGAAAAAATTGAGTAGTGTAGGTAAAGGACACCTCTTCCTTGATCCTAGCAAGATTGAGCTCAAAGACAAAAATAATCTAAAGTCTGCACTGTATGCACTTTAAAGTGAAGATAGATTGGCGAAGGAATCATCTAAACCAACAATCCAAGTTTATGTGAACAAAGATCTGTACATACAACCAATCCCATTATACCTCACGTTGCCAATGACAAACTGGGAAGGATCTTTACTTTTTCGTTTAAGGGCAGGCACTGTTAGATTTTTATTATGTTTCCCATTAGGTTACTCTTTCTTAGGATCTGGAAATAAATTGTGTCCATGTGATGATATGAGCTTGCAAAACGACCTACACTTCTTTTTTTTGCAAATTTTATCAAAAATATTTTAAATGGTTCCTAGCACCGTATTTTAAGAAGCACAGACCACTTTCTTTGGAGGAATCCAATTTGATGTTATTAACTTTGAACAATGAAGAACTGATATTCTGCACTTTTTTAAAGTGTTATTACTCATGTACGGAAAACAATGGAGCACCCTTAGAAAATGTATGAACTGTTGCTGCTAATCGATTTGTATCTTGTAATGTGTTGTTTTTAAATATATCTGTAATCATGGTCATTTTATTAATTGGGATTGTATTTTGTATTGCTTTTATGAATTTGCAAAAATTCGAATAAAGATTTGATTCATTCATTCATACTACTAACCTCATGGGCGCTATTGTAATTATGGCCGTATGCTGAGATTTTAAAAAACCCATGTTACATGACGAGCTGGGCTCGTCATCAGCGTGCGAGGAGGCTACACCAGGACGAGCCCAGCTCGTCATGAGCGTGGAAGGGGCTAAAGACCGGTCAGGGTATGGAACACCACCTACTCCAGGTATCCGTCAGGCAATATACAATCTTACTGGGCAGGTTCCACTCTAACCAATTACACCACCTCTTGGCTTCACCTAGTGGTTGGGCCCATGAGGCAATAGGTCTCTGCAGGACACCATACATTTTGTCATGTTCTGCAAGTATTTTAGCAAGCCCAGAAAGCAGTTTAGTACCAATATTGAAAGCCCTGAATTTTATCAACGCATGGCCTAGTGCATTTGCAGATGATTGTTTAATGAACATTTATTTGCAGTGGTTAGCTTTTTACAACTCGCCTTCATCTCCAGGAGATTGAGACCAGACTGACTGTTTTAATACAACTGGTGTCTGTTTTATTGTAAATTGAGTTTTAATAACACATCTTAGATGAGTGATATATGTAAGTTATAATATGTGTGTTCTTTTATGGAGGACCTGGTCAACTGAATAAAGATGTTGACGACAGGACAATAATTACTGCTGCGGAACATATTTTGATTTGTGAGAGAATGTTTTTTACTCCCTTGTGCTTCCCCCCCTCCTCCCCCCCCCCCCCATTAGAAGCCTTGGGCTGCTTGACCCAGGACACCACTGAAAGTCATGTGCTGAAGGGGTATTTGGTCCAGATGCTATGGGTCCATAGTAAGGCATGCTATAGGATAATAGTAGTAACAAGCATTTGCAATGCAATGGTCTCGGCATTATTAAAGGTAGAGCTATTGGCATTGCTTATAACTTTATCATAAATAAATAGCATTGTCATTTACAATGCCAATAGCTTAATCGCTCGCATATGCATGACCTATTGCATTTATACACATAGAGCCACCTACAAAAAAAAGCTATCTACACAGGAGGAAAAAGTAAGATGGGCAGAAAGAAAGACAAGAATAGAAGGGGAAAGGAAGAGTGAAAGAAGGAAGGAAACTTCGAAACAAAGAAGGAAGAAATGGTGAAGGGTGGAAGGATGGATGGACTTTAGAATGAACCAATTGGAGTAATGGATGGAGCAATGAGTAGCAGAGTGAATTGAGGATTGGTGGAAGGATAGGTGATGGGCTAGTGACTGGAGCAATGGCTAAAAAGATAAATGGATGCATGCATATACCGACGAGTGGATGGACAATGAAGGAAGCATGCAAATGTGGATGAATAAAGGGTGAAAGTGAGAACCGATGTGTGGATGGATAAGTGAAAGGAAGGACGACGAAAGGGTATAGGAACCTGTTCTAGGGAGTATGGGCAGTGTCCCTTGGTGCTATTTAAGATATGGTTCAAGGTGGGAGCTATTTTACTGTTATTACTACTCAGTTGTTTCAAAGTCTATGAACTGCAATTCAAGGAGCGCTATGCTGCACTCCCGAATTTTCATCTGTTGACAAAGTTTGATTTGTTTCCCCTGAATGTTTTGTCAATCTTTGTATTGCTAAATTAAAATCAACTAAAATTATGTGCACAGATTATCAAATCTATAAATATGCACTGTAATAAAGCAATCTAGAAGAGTGGCTCCTACTAACAAAGAGGAATAAAATAAGATACAAGAGCGCATAAACATTAATGACACCATCTACTATGTGGTTTCCACTGGCATACAATCTGTCAAATGCAAGCAATTCTGAGAGGGGTAAGAATGCGGAGATTATTAAACTGTAAAGTCAGTCCCAGCTGGGGAGCACGCTACCCTTTTTAAGCGGGGCAGGAACACGAAGAAGCAGAGCAGGGCCCCCGCGACGACTCCGAGCACCACTCCCACGGCAGCCACCATCAACCTGGGAGCCACCTGCTGCGACTCCACGGACACCCGCAGCACCACATCGCTGAAGAACGAGTCAGCCATCACAGCTGGAGCTAAGACAGAACGAGGCCTGCTCTCCTAGGCTCCCTCTGTGGGGATGTTCCCCGTAGTTTACCGGGCAGCTGGCTTCACCCCCGTTTTGCTGGTGGATTCTTCCTTTAAAACGATACATAAACAAAGTATCCGCGGTGCCTCTATAAGAGGTGGGTTGCTACCTAATATCTGCCCTGTATTTACATAGCATTGAAAGTTTCTGAGGTGCTCGTCTGGCAACAGTTACTCTGAGCAAATCTGGGAGTGATGCGAAAAGAACAGCTGCTAGGGATTCTGGGACATTGAGTTTCTAATAGTTTTCCACTGAGAGAAAAGCTGCCAAACATTTCAAGTACGCGTTCCACTGCGTGGGTGAGTGCTAACTCACAGGCACGCTTATTGTTTAAAGAGTTAAAGAAATTTGTGGCCTCTGACTTGACCTCAAATACATTAACCCTGCAGTGCGTACCTCTTTGTTGTCCCTGATGTGTTTGTTTTTAGCTAAGCCCGGAGCAGTCTCTTCGGGGTGGCCTTGAAGAATCTGTGTCACTGGAGCATTTTGTTACGGGAGGCAACGGATTTGCAATGGAAACGCTGCGCTTTCCAGGAGACGGACAGGGCTGATGGCGGCGGCGCGGGTCCTTTTTATTAACTTCAGGGGGACGTCCTGACAGAGCTCACCCTGGGACAGAGGGGCTGCACGGCTCCCGAGAGGCGCAGAAGTACTATGAGCTCTTGAAAGCAGCCCTCGTCGGAGAGCCCGTCCTGCTCTGAGGGATGCCCGGCGCTGTGCCCAGGACTCCTCGCCCTCAGAGGGCCCCCCCCTGGCCGGTAGCAGAGCCCTGCTCCCGTGGTGCGCCCTCATCTTTGCCCATTAGTGTTGAGAATTAAGTGAAGGTATGGAGCACCAACCAGCTCAAATTAAGCATGGAGTAAAACTCTGAAAGTGCAGTTAATCGGGGATTAGCATGGTCCAAATCTAACCGAAGGCAATGTGCTAAAGTGCCTTCCTCATGCTTATCGTGATGATGAAAGTACTGCCATCATACATTCTGGAATCTTCCCTGCAGGGTGTTACAACAGCTAAAGTGCATTTCTTCAGTGTTAATTGCACGATGAGTCATGAGTTGCTATAATGCGGTCCACAGCTAAATCTTTAGGGAATACAACAGAGCTCGCACATAAGCCTCCACCGTGACGGATTACTTGTCGTTAACAATAACTTGTGCAAACGTTTGTCCAATGCCAAACTGTGCTCCCGAATCTGTCTTGGAGCACTGTGATTTTATATACTTTATTGTGACTGCATTCATTCAGTTTGCGCCTTCGGTACAGTGTAAGGGTTGGTGGTCATCCGTGCGCCAAATTGAACTTTGCTATTTCATTGCTAGTAACGTGGTGTGGTTTGTGATGCCCCCAATTCTCCTAAGTGTGTTTACGTGCAATCGGCGGGACCAGTGACCTTGCAGCCATATAGCCAAGTGTGTCAGATGACATTGCTGCAAATTTCTTCGCACCAGGTGTTCACGCTCGTTTCTCTCGGTTGTCCACACAGGAGGAGACACGGACAGCGGGAGGGGGGTCAGGAGGCGGCACAATCAGAAGGCAACAAGCACTCACCTTGACTTCTTCCAGCGGTGGTCGTCCTGAAATGGCTGCCAATCTTCACAGCGCCTTCGGCCTGAAATGGCTGCCACTCTTCACAGCGCCTACATTTGGCTGCAGATACCGAAAGCACATTACGCTGCCCCTGGCAGAGGCAGATGGAGCGGACTTCAAACAGGGGTGCAGGAGCACTAAAAACGGCACAAATGGGGGCAGAGGCTCGATCCTCACCGTCACTGCGGTGAAACAAAATGGCAGCCGCAAGCTTCTGATTTTTTCGGAATTGGGGGCGTGGTTTTGCTGTTTTGAGTGACAGACGTCACTGTCTAAAGAACGAACAATCAATCAGGCATTTATATAGCGCACTACTCACCCGGAGGGTCTCAAGGCGCTTGGGGAGGGGGGTCCGCTACTGCTCGAACAGCCAGGTCTTGAGCTGCTTCCTGAAGGCGAGGTGGTCCTGGGTCAGGCGGAGGTGGGTCAGGAGTGAGTTCCAAGTCATGGCGGCCAGGTAGGAGAAGGACCTTCCTCCTGTGGTGGCTCTTCGGATGCGGGGGACGGCGGCGAGGGCGTGCCCGGACGATCGAAGCTGGCGTGTGGGAGCGTAGAAGTTGAGGCGGCTGTTGAGGTATCTTGGGCCTTGGTTGTGTAAGGCTTTGTGTGCGTGAGTGAGGAGACGGAAGGTGATTCTCTTGTTCACCGGAAGCCAGTGCAGGTCTCAGGTGGCCGGAGATGTGGCTGTGTCGAGGGATGTCGAGGATGAGTCTTGCTGAGGCGTTCTGGATCCGCTGGAGTCTCTTCTGGAGTTTGGCGGTGGTTCCGGCGTAGAGGGAATTGCCGTAGTCCAGTCGGATGGCGACGAGGGCCTGGTCTTCCTGGTCTCGGTGGGGATCCACTGGAAGATCTTGCATAGCATGCGCAGGATGTTGAAGCACGATGAGGAGACAGCGTTGACTTGTCTGGTCATGGAGAGGGAGGAGTCCAGGATGAAGCCCAGGTTGCGTGCGTGGTCTGTCGGTTTGGGTGCGCTGCCCAGGGCGGGGGGCCACCAGGAGTCGTCCCAGGCGGAGGATGAAGATCCCAGGATGAGGACTTCCGTCTTGTCAGAGTTCAGTTTCAGGTGGCTGTTCATCATCCACTTGGCTACGTCTGTCATCCCTTCGTGTAGGTTGGCTCTGGCGGTGGCGGGGTCGTTGGTGAGGGAGAGGATCAGCTGGGTGTCGGCGTAGGAGATTATGTTGAGGTTGTGTTGGCCTGCGATGGCTGCGAGAGGGCTCATGTAGGCTTTGAAGAGGGTTGGGCTGAGCGAGGAGCCTTGAGGGACGCCGCAGATGACTTCGGTGGCTTCAGATCTGAACGGGGGGGGGGGGGGAGTGTCCTTCCGGCGAGGAAGGATATGATCCACTCCAGTTCCTTCTCCTGGATTCCGATGTTGAGGCACTGCACTAGGGTGCGGTGGCAGACCGTGTCGAATGCCGAGGAGAGGTCCAGGAGGATGAGGGCAGCTGTTTCTCTGTTGTCGAGCAGGGCTCGGATGTCATCGGTGGCAGCGATGAGGGCGGTCTCGGTGCTGTGGTTGGACCAGAAGCCAGACTGCGAGAGGTCCGTTCGTCTCGAGGAAGGCGGCCAGCTGCTTGTTGACGGTCTTTTCGTTGACTTTGGCCGGAAACGGGAGGAGCGAGATGGGGCAGTAGTTTTTGAGTTCGGCGGGTCCGCTGATGGTTTCTTCAGTAGAGCGCTGAGTTCGGCGTGCTTCCAGCTCTCCGGGAAGGTAGCGGTGTCGAAGGAGGTGTTGATGTCCCGCAGGTGGGGTGCGATGACAGCATCGGCCTTGTTGAAGACGTGATGAGGGCAGGGGTCGGTCGGAGATCCGGAGTGGATGGAGTTCATCGTGCGGATGGTGTCTTCAGTGCTGATCGGGGTCCAGGCGCGGAAGGTGGTGGTGGGGGGGCGGTGGTTCAGTCGTGGCGTGCGTCGGTTGAGTGCTGAAGCTGTTGTGTATGTCCGCGATCTTGTTGTGGAAGTAGGAGGCGAGGGAGTTGCAGAGGTCTTGTGAAGGGGTGATGTCGTTGTTTCCGGCGTTGGGGTTGGAGAGCTCTTTAACGATGTTGAAGAGTTCCTTGCTGTTGTGTGCGTTGTTGTCCAGTCGTTCCCTGAATGCGGTTTTCTTGGTGGCGTGATCAGTAGGTGGTGCTTTCGGGTGGCGAGCTTGAGGGTGGTCATGTTGTCCGGTGTTGGGTCTCTGCGCCAGGCTCTCTCGAGGGCTCTGCAGTTCTTCTTTGAGCTCTTGAGTTAGTCGGTGAACCATGGGGCTTTCTTGCTGCCGGGTCTGCTAGGCGGGGTCCTCAGAGGGGCGAGGTCGTCTGCGCAGTTGCTGATCCACTTTGTGAGGTTGTTGGCGGCCTGGCTGGGGTTCGTTGTGCTGGTGGGAGGGTTCAGGCTCAGGGACGTCGCGAGCTGGTCGGCTGTGATCTTGTTCCAGCTTCTGCGTGCAAGCTGTTGCTGGTGGTGGTGAACCGTGGTCCTTCTGAAGCTGAAGTGGACGCAGCTGTGGTCCGTCCAGTGGAGTCCGGTGGTGTGACTGAAGGCGATGTCCTTGCTGGATGAGAAGACTGGGTCGAGTGCGTGTCCGGCGTAGTGGGTGGGGGTGGTTACCAGTTGCTTGAAACCGAGGTTGGCGAGGTTGTCCAGCAGGGTGGCGGTGTTGTGGTCGTTGTTGTTCTCCAGGTGAAAGTTGAGGTCCCAGAGGAGGAGGTAGTCAGCGGAGGGGAGGGCGTGCGGGCTGACGAAGTCTGCGATGTCTTCGCTGAATTGTGTGCGTGGTCCCAGGGGTCTGTAGATGAGGGTGCCTCATCTACAGCAACAGCAAACAGCAAAACGTACGCCCCCAAATCCGAAAAAGACGGAGCCTATTCGGAGGGACGGCTCTCTCCTCCAATGGCTGGTCTCCATTTAGGAAGCCAGCCAATGGGAGACATGCAAAAACTGAGGCGGGACAAATAGTCCCAATAAGAAACATTAAATCTCGGACTTCCGGTCTGCCTTCGGCAGACCGGATATTACCTCAACCTAAAAAGGGTCCAGTAGCTCCAGCTTGCCCCGTGGCCCTCTGAACAGAGTTCGGACTACCTCAACAAGAAATGCCCATATTTACTGGATCGGAGACTGTGTTAAACATCAATTTCATGATATGACATGTTAAGGCATCTCCCAATGCATCAAAAATGTCAGGAAACAAACAATTTAGTAAATAGGCCCACTGAATAAATGTGTTCAAGATTATTGCCTCAAAAGAGTCCGAATTTTTTTTTTTCCAAGCCTGCAGGTCTGGTGACCTCAATAAACCACGCAACCCAATTGTAATGCGCTTGACCCATAAACTGGTTTCAAATTGTGTGCACTTAGGCACATATTTTATTTTACCGAGCCTCCTTTTTCTTCATTCGAACATATGAAAACCTTCAAATACACAAAATCAGTGTTTCTGCTGTTCAAAAAATCTCTTTTGTGTGATTTAATAACTAAATATTTCCTCTATTAATCTAGCACACATAGAGGGTATCCATAACCAGACTTGCCTCTTAGTTCACTAATAGCATGGTCATTAAGGCAGGTGCAGGGATGTTTTTCAGTTCATATTTAAAACGCTCACTTTTAATCAATGCTCTCAAAGCAGTGATGTAATCTAATGTGCTAGGATTAAACAAGTCTGTGGGTTAAAGAAAGATCCTTTTTTTTTCATTAAGACACTGTATCTATCATATTCTAACATGACCTTTGGTCGATAATGTACATACCAAATATTTTTTTGTAAGCCAAATATTTTTAAAGTTCTGCTTGTGCATATGCGGTAGCGCAATGTCATTTATTTACAGGTATATAACAACCAACAAGGGGACCCCAAGCAAATCAGCACAGGACCTCGGGGAACATATTTCAAAAACAACAGTGGTCCCATGCATATGGAATACTCAAGCAGAATAAATATAGCCACAGTCGGTTCTATATTCAATTCGACATGTCCAGCCGGACAGAGGACTCAATCTTTACTTTTCTAGAAAATCCACGGAAAAAATAATTCCTTCAGCAGTTCACCGTAGTGGGGCACAAGCCTGTACCCAAGCACATACAGATTAGTACAGTGAGCAAAGCAAAGAACAAAACAGGGCTTTTTAGGCAAAAGCAGCAGGTTTCTGTAATATTACAATTACACAGAAATTTCAAAAAAACACTTTCACATATTTACAATACATAACATTTTTATGTATAACGTGTTTAAAAGGGTCGACGGCGTTTCGGTCCCACTTTTTAAATCATGGGGAGCATCATCAGGACATAAGATACATGCCTAAAGATAAACAGCCTCTATTGCCGAGGAAGGATCCTCGTAGGCTTCAGGTTGAGCAGAGTGTGTGCCTCGTTTGGGTCAAGGATTGGGTAATTTTAAGCAGCCCACAATCGGGTGCGGATCTGTATCGCGAAGAGTCGCGGATCGAGGCTCAGAGAATTGGAAGAACCGGATCAGTCGGTAGTAGCTTCCTGTGCAATGCCATTTACAGGTAGCACATTTCCATTGAAATGGCCACAAAAAAAACAGAATCAGAAATTATTTTAAGTCCCAAATAGGCAGCAAAATCAGTATAGTAACGGACAGCATCCCCTATAGATCAGGAAAAAAGTCTTCTCGCTCATTCCAAAATCAAGGGGGGTTTTTAGTACACGATTGTTGCATATGAAATTAAAGAAAATGAAATCTCCGAGGTACGATCGAATGCATGATTTCATCAGAAAATCAGAGCACATGAATAATAGTCGTATTGCCTTAACACCCAAGTACTAGCCCACTACATGAATTATTCAGACCCATCTATGCTAATCTCGTCCTGAGACACTAGAACAAAACTAGATACATGAACAGTGTGATATGAATGAATAGGGCACTATGAACCAGCAGAAGAAGCTAGAGCATGGGCACTCACAAACATTTTCCACGGGGCCAAAAGGTTTGGTCTGTGGTGTCACCCAGAGCCGCATTGATGCCAGCAGGGTGGCGGTCGGGCGTGGTAGGTGTAATGAGGGAATAGGCGAAGTGACGCATGTACATTTAGGGGTTGAACTGCACCTGGATCAAGCCCGGCTTTCCCACTTGACCAAATTGTGTAAACCTAGGCAATTGTTTTATTTTATTTACCTCCCTATTCCTTCATTTTCACATACAAGAAGACCTCGAAATACATGATTTCAGGATGTGTGTCAAACAAAACCTTTGTGCGTTTGATTTAATAAACTATAATGTTGTCCATGTAAAACAGCAACCCTGGATAGACAGAGGGGGCACATAACTACCTTGCCTCTTAGTTCACCATTGGCATTGTTGTCAGGGTGACCGGAGGCATGAACGTTTCTAGATTCATGTTTGAAAACACAGTAATTTATATAATCTGATGTAATAAGGTGAAACGCTTCTTCATGCGAATACAAAACTTTTTTTATTTTGAAGGGATTGTTTACACTGTTGCAAGAGAACTTTAGGAACACCTTCTGCAGTTCGACTGTAAATAAATGCTTGCCGTTTGATATATTTGTAAATATTAATGCTTGGTAAACTAAACAGCAGCCTAGTGCTGCTGTTCAACCAGGAGCCGCATGTAAAGGTCAGGAAGCCCGCACTTTCCATATCACTGAGCTAGAGTTACAGTTTGAGCTGAACCGAGGAAGTTCACAGACAGCAGCATAAACGAGGTCAATGAAAATAAACCAAATACATCTGGGCTTGACTGTGTGCTGCAGAAATAGAGTGGGGAGATTTGGGTGGGGGGTAGAAGACATGAGTGGCATGGGTGACTTCTACGTTAGAAAAGATGGCATTCATATCTAAATTGAAGCCTAGTTAACACATCAGAAAACCACGTTTCGAAACATCAGAATTTGTTTGAAAGGTAACAGTACTATAGCAATATATACATGTGTAATAGAGTACAAGAATACATTCTGCACTTTATTTTTATATGCGAAAAAATATAAATGCATAAAAATCTATGCCATGATCAAGCAAGGTTTTTGCCAATTAACCTTCGGAAATCATATGACCTGCACAGCCTAACTGGCTCTTCAATTTTAGATCTGTTTAGAGCCAAACTGATCCCTGCATTTACCATGGGGCCAAGTTAAATCTTGGACTGAAAATGTTTATCTGCCACCAGTCATGCTGTTTTTGGGCCATCCAGGAGCTCTCCCAATTGCCAACTAAGATTGGAACTCGACCTGATGAACCTCTGTACTCTTGTAGATAGTCTGAAGTATTCTTTTAGGAGAAGAACTCAGAGGATGGAACCTTAATACACCTAATTTGGAGTGAACTAAGCAAGTACTTACAACTATACGTTTTGATTAGAATAGCTGGCCTGCATCTATTTATACATGATTTGGGCTCAATGGAGAAATGGCCTAGCAATCCACAATACAGTGATTTCAAGGGTATAGCTAAGCTGCAGTGACCTTGCACAAAAAGAAATTGAGGAATTCATGAACCAGATACGTAGTTCCATTGCTCTTATTCACTTTCGCCTCTTCAACCTTATATTGGCATGAAACTGAAACACTCATTTAGAACTGAGTTCATGAGGCTAAAGGTTTCTTTTGGTTCCGTAGCATACCTGAAATATGGACTCCCTTGTCTAAAGTCCAATTACAAGTGCTACAGAGGAGGTGATTTTCGTCTAGATTCGCTAAATCACATCATTTGTATTTGTCCATCTCATCAATCAGTGCAGAACGCTTCTTTGTTCCTGCGTTCTAAGGTTGAGCACATGCACAATTTATTCTGCACTTCTGTTGTGTCTGCCCGCCATCGATAGCCAACTAATCTGCCGCTCAGTCAAATTCATGGGATCTGGCAACCAAGCACTGGACAAATGTGAGAAGAGGCTGCAATCTGGATTGTATTGGTTACACCAGGTCTTTCTAAATGGTCACTACGTTTTGCTCAAGCACAGAGTGCGTTTATAATCAGACTACACTCATCTTCTACACAAATCAAGCTGGTGCTCACCAATTCTGGTTTGTTTTCAACTATTGCAAGTTCACTAGCCTAAGTCTATGTATAGGGGACTCTGAACAATGATTAATTTTATGATGATCATCAACATTAATATATGGAAACACCCTTGTAAGAAGAATTCTTTTCATTTTTTTTTACCATTTTACATGAACTTCCCTCTATTGCTCTTAATGGTGATAAATCTAAGGATTATAATCTACACTAATACAAATTAGTTTTTAAGTGTATCCTAAAACAGGAGACAGCTAGCCACTTAATCTGGTATGAGGTTGCCCTACGATTAATAGGGCGTGCGTTGGGATTTTTTTTGATTATTTGGAAGTATATTCATTCAACTAGATTTAAATTGTTAGTTTTAGAGGCTATTGAATAACCTTGTAATTAGATATCAGGTGACCGCTTCTTTGAGAAGACTGCATAATTTAACAAGTTTGCATCTTTCAGAATTAAATTATGTGATGAAGAATTTTTTTTTTACGTTGGTCTTCTCGTGTGCAATAATTGTATTAATTGGTCGAGTAGTTGAACGTATGTGTTTTTAATATCAAGTCATGCAGCACAGATTTATGTTGGTTTTAAACATAATTGTGCAATGATTTTCACTAATCGAACAAATAAAGTTTTATTACTATGAACGCCTTTATTTTTTTATACATACCATGAAGAAAAAAAAAAGACAACAATTCGTTGTCTACCATTCACTGAACATTGCAGAGGCCTGGTTCAATGCAGCCTGAGCTCCAAACCCTAGATTAAAAACTAAGCAAATGTTATCTATAATATGTTATTACATACAATGAGGAAGTATACTACAGTTTTCAATATATAAGTGGCAAAAATACAAGTGTGAAAAATAAAACCAGCGAATGAAGAAAATCAGGACAAGGAGAGTCGGTACTGACTAGACCAACTGCCCTTGCTAGTAAACTCAACAATCCCCACAATTTCCCATCGATAAAATAAAAGCATGTTATCCATGCCTGGAAGCCGAGCTCCATATTTTACATAAACAATGGGTACATGTTACTAACTCCGACCCTTCACACAGGAGTTGTTTAGCGAGACTATAAAGCAAAACCATTAACACCGTACAGACATTTTTAACGGAGCGATGCACTTCACTGACGTTTAATAGTTGCACGCCATTCAACACATCAGGTCAGTCACTGACGAATACTGAATTAGGGAACTTTATTTTGCGAAAAAGAATTCTGATCTAACCTTAAGTGAACATGCAGTTCTGAAAACAGAAATAAAATTAAAGTAAGGTCTATCATATATCAAATATTCGTTTCGAAATTAAGCAAAAATAATGTAAACCCACTGTTTATGTCAAACGACTCGACCTTTGCAAGCTGGCAGTCATATTGGTTAAGATTTTAAATTAGTGGGACACATTAATTTATCAAACACTGAATAATGTTCTTCCTCTTAACATAAACACTGTAGCTAGGAATTGTATAGAAAGCAAGTTGTGTTATTAAAGAAATGTACTGTAATGGAGTGTCGCCTCACATATATGCTTACTGGTGTAGCTACCCCTCATGACCATACATGGTGTCAAGGGGAGGATCAGTATGCGTACGATACGAGCTTCTGTATACTAAATTCAGCTTCCATCTTGGTTGAGGATTGCATCGCGTTGATGTGGACAGGAGTTAGCCTGTAGTGATAGGGATACATCGAGCTGGGTAAATGAGTGGTGGCAACTCAACCCCAGCAGTGTGGTGCTAAAAATCTCCGTCTCACGGATGAACAAAATGCGATATTTGATAAAACTTTTAAAAAGTCAACAGCAGACGTGCCTGAATGACATCTTAAGAACTTTTGGGATTCATTAAGTGATCAGAACAAGTCTATGCTTCATAATACAAGTTTAGCAAAAAAAAATGCATCACATCAAATTCCTACATCGCGCACATAATTACAAAGCACACATAAGCAGTAATTGGAGCCGATCACACAACAGTTTATGGTGTAAACACGCTCGACTTTTCAGCCAGTTATCTTTGAAGTGTACCGAGGCACTTCAAACGATGTTGCACTTTATGCCCTGTTTAAAGGTCTAACGCGCGGAACCTGAGCTCAGTGAAATAGATTGTTGGGAAAGGAGCATAAATAAACTTGAATGAAGAGATTCCCGTTAGCCTGGCGCTGACAGAGGCTGGGAGGGTGATCTGGGCATCAAAGGGCGCAGTGCTTTCAACCCTCTTGGGCAGACACCCGCTGTGTTAGGTTTGTAGTCCGCCCCCGCTGGCTGTAGAGGAAGTGGCAGCACGCTCGAGTGTATGCCCCAAGGAGCCTTGTTGTTCACTCATTCATACAGTGGGGAAGGGTGAATACAAAATGAAACAAGCGCCCTCACTTCCTTTCATGCTGCCCGGGAACTACCTACCCATGGTCCCCGCTTTCTCTATCCTTAAGTGAAAGCACTTGGTCCCTGCGCTAATAAGTAACTGAACGTTCAGGGAGGGGTGCAAAGTAGTACCACTGAAAAGAAGTACGGATCCGCATGCTGTCTCAGGCAGAAGAGGGTGTGTGGCATAAGCGCCGCCATGGGGCAAAGGTCCGCTGTCAGGGGAGGAGGGCTCTAGAAGCGAACCTCTCTCTGAGCGGGGGCGTTGCGGTTAATTTGGAAAGGTGGGGTGAGGGGAGCCGAAGGCAACCCCCCTTCCCCTCCCCCGCTATGTACTTGTTTAAGAACGGAACCCACGTTATCGCCTTCGCCCACCCACTGCGTCAATACCTGCAACTACGGCCTGCGAGCTTTACTTCCCTCCCAATGTTCTAGCATAGCTCCGAGACCAGCCAGCGAGGCTCCCTGGTCACGGCAGCGGGCACACCCAAGGGCCCCCATCCACGACCCCTGTTCACCTGACTTATGCCCCCAACATCCCACGCTCCGAGGCCCCCCGCGGCACTCACCTGAGAGCATGTCGATGGCCTTCATCGCCCAGGTCTCGTCGGGGCAGTCCACGAAGGCGTAGCCCGACTTCAGCAGAAACTGCCCGGTGAACGGGATTTTGGACTCCTTGAAGAGGCTCTCCAGGTCCTGGGCGCTCACCGCCTCGCTCAGGTTCCCGACGTACAGCTTGTTCATCTTTTTCTGTGTGCAAACGGCCGCCGAACGCGTTACACAGCCAACTGGGTTTTACTCGAGAAGCAAAAAAACACAAAACCTAATCAACGCAGTTGCGCATATACAGGATTTGAAAAAAAGAGCAGGGTGTCAGTCAAGTTGGATTGAAAACGTGTGTGAAATAAAAAATAAAATGCCTTAATTTCATTCCAGGATGTGTAAATAAAAAAAAAACCCTTTTCCGAGACTAGAATGGCGGGCTTGGGAAGAAACCGGAGAAGGAGGAGGAGAAAACTACTTTTTTGTCTTCTCCACCTCCCAAAACCCTGGCAGGCCGACTGTGAAAATGTCACACTACGTTAGCGCGGGCACCGCCTCCAAATAAAACCAATAGAAAAAAAAACACTTTAATATTCCGGCCTTTTTTTTCAATGAGCCACGTGTTCAAACTACAAATCAACTTCTCACGTGAGGAATCGCAGCTCTTCAATTAGATAGTAGATTTCGGCGAGAGAGGAGGGGTGGGTCGCTGGCTTGGGATTGGACAGTGAAGAGGCAGAGGGCGGTTAAGCGAAGAAAGGGCGGGAGCTTGAGGGGGCGGAGAAAGCCAGCGCTGGAATAACCCTTCAGTGAGATGAGCAGCCTTTTAGTCACAGGCTGTGGGCAATGCTGTGGAGGTCATCCGCTACTTAATGATCTACACGTATTTAAACAATTTATGAGGCTGGTGGTAGGGAAACTCGCACTTGGCGGATGCTTAGGAGTTACTTTAGTTTTATTAATTTGCCGCGTGGCATTATGTACGAATTTCAAGTGTGCAAATACATGAAATAGAAATTGAAGCTTTTTAGATCGCAGGTTGACGTGACGTACTACTTTCCTCGACCTCCTTGAAGTATTTATTGGATACCCGTCTAAGCTTTTAATTAGAAGTGATACACCAAAGAAGTTGGACTTTTGCGGGGAAGGGACATAACTGCCTATCAAATGGGGTTGGTAATAGGTAGGGTATAAGGGACCTGGGTTTATTTATTTATACACATGTACTTTTTACTCGAGACACGCATTTACAGATGCCAGGGTTCTTCGCAATTCTAACTTTTGTTTTTCCATTTTTATAAACTCAGTTTTATAAATAATACACTTTCATGTACCCGTTGTCCAGATGTTTATAGCCAATAAGTTATAGTTTGGGCTTTAACTCTGATTGTTAAATCAGTACTAGCTCTGGGTTAATAAAGGACGGTGAGGTTTTGGGGAAACTGCTGAGTGGAGTCTACTTTTGATCTGTTCGAGCACGAAACCTAATAAACTGATTTTCTCTGATAAGTTGTTCTATAGTTTTTTTTATAACTGCTTAAGAGTTTATTTGATATATTGCCATTTGTGTAGAAGTCGTGAAGTGGTCTAAATGTGATTTAGTTGATGAGGCAAATTTGTCTGGGAGACCCTTCCTTACTAAAATATTTGACATTTCTGTTAAGAAAGTTTATGTCTTCGTATGAAGGTAATCCTATTAATACAGATATAAAGCAGGTTTATTTCTTCATTGCCATACTATTTAGCTCAGAATACTGAATGAATTAGTAACTCGTGCAATATAAGGAGTGTGATGTGAGCTCTTGCTCGAACAGGTTGTAAGAAAACATAACGTCAAGCTAATCTACAGTCAAGGGCTAAAACTAATGTCCTTTTTGTAAATCGTAGGATTCACATTATCAAGAAATAGAACCCAGCCAAAGTGGTGCAAAAATACCCTGAACTCAATAGAAAGAGTAATCCGAAATAAACAAAAAAGTGTTGTGTTTTCTCATCCACCTTCTACTTATGATGTCCCATTTCATTCCAAGGTATGATTCTAATTAGCCAGGTGGTAATGTGCCCACTAATAAAAATGACATGTGGGTGGGATAATCTTAAATTAACTTTTTAATCTATAAGGGATCCAAAAGGAGAATATGTGTTTGTTTTTAATGAGCTTTTTCAAAACCGATCTAAACATTGGTGGTTGATGCTCTGCTTGGCAAACTATATTGTTTTTTTAAGCCTTCTGTTAAATAGTGATACTATCTATATATTGTGAAAACTGCTCCTGTTTTAATACATAGTAGACATGAGCTATACCTAAAATGGACATTAATGTGTTCTTTTTTTTATGAATTGAGGGTTGAAATAAGAAAGTGGCAGGAGAGGTTCTTAAAAGTACTTAATATTTTAGGTCATCTGGCCAGAATTCTTGCTACTCCTATACACACACTGCCTCAAAAAGAAGTGCACATTGCTGTTGAAATGTTATGAGGATGGATCCATGGATCTTTTATTTTTGGGGGAATTATGCATCTGCATTAGTTGCTGAACACCAAGAAAGGAATCCTTAACAATCAACCAAGAAAGGAATCCTTAATTAATAATCAGCCCATAGATTATCAGCATGACACTGGAGAAATCGTTTAATCCACTAATGGAATCTGCAAAAGACATGCCAGTTCTTTTATCTTTTTAAAGAAAATGCAAGTTATAATGGCATGCGCTTTTGGTACAAGTATTTTCAGTTGGACTGGAAAAAGTAATTACAATTTTCCTCCTGCTTTCAACAACATCTGTAAAACCATCAACAAGGAAGAGAATAATTGCTTTACTTATTGGCTTGTTTGAAGGGTTTTCCCTGGCACAAAAAGAGGCGGAAGAGCTCAAATGAAAAAAGAAAGGAATACGTTAAGGCATCACTCAGAAAGATTGCTCTTGAGTACTCTAGTTTTTATGTTCTGTACAGTTAAAAGGAAATACGCAATTGTTTGTTTACAAATGGCAAAAGATAACATTGGAACAATTGGTTCTACAAAACGTTCAAGGATCGTACTTTAAGTTTTTAAATGGAGTTTCAGTTACTCTCCCTATGCTGATTTGTCACCCTTAGAAGAATTACTGGGATTGGAGATAGAGGAAATGAAAGCAGGAATAGTACAGTGACAAATTTATTCTAAAGATTTTGCCAGTAATTATTTTTGTTTAGAACAAATAAACATAAGTGTATCCAGTTATTCATTGAGTAGACTGAATGGCAGGACTTGCATCTCGAAATTGAATGAACTGCCTTCTCTCGATCATTCAAATAGGAAATTGAGCAGTTGAGAAGAGATCTCCGAAACATGCATTTGTAGTTTCTGTCTGGAAACCTCATCTAATGATTATTTGCTTGAAAAGAAATAGTAGTTGACGCCGCCCCATTTAACCCCTTATCAATACCATGTATTTTTACAAAATCTTTTTTTTTTTTAACACCTTCCGAGCGTCGAACGTTCAGCGCCCAGTGCTGAACGTTCAAATAACGAATGCTGACCCGTCGGCCAACGGTCGTGTGCAGCACTGGCAAGGTAGTGCTCGTGATGACCGTTGGCCGACGGCAGCACTTAAAGGGTTAAAAAAAAAACCACACTTGCCATTTGTTGTTGTTGTTGATTGATCTGGATGAACTATGGACCATTTGGGAGAAAAAATGAAAATGTCACAGAGTCAAATGACAGTCGATCGTCTACACAGCTTAGGCTTTACTATAAATGAGAAGTGTTGTTTGATTACAGCAAGGATGAATATGTGTAGTTTTTCCTGTGAACACAGAAGGATGTGTACTTTAGTTGTCCAGAAGAAGTTGAAAAGTAACAAATAAATGGACATGTTAACAAAGGATGCCTTTCATTTGGATAATTATCAGTGATTATACATCTTTTGAAAGCCTTTTTCAAGCAATCGTACTAGGACACATGTATTACAGAGTAACTACAATATTTAAAGTTAATATTTTGTGCAGATGTAGTCGATTTTGAACTGACACTGAACCAAAAGCTCTTTTTGGTGGCTCCAGAATATTCAGCTCTTGAATGACAGAGATTTTTCTCAGACAATTTTGGACAATAAGTTGCCAGCTTCAAAGGTTGTGGAGCCAGATGAGGTTCATTCCAGGCATAGGGGGAGTGGTCCTAAGAAGAAACAGCCTCATATAAATTGCTTATACATTTTTAGAATTTATTCTGCATATACGCTTCTGAAAAAAGAAAACTCAAAGCGTTAAAATCTGCTGCACATTGATAACATCTCAGCTGTACAATATAAAGGAGTTACGGGGTACATACTCCCAAAGGTTGGCAGAGTTGACAAAAGATCTATAGAATTACTGTTTGGGGACAGTATTTCTCTCAAGCCAAAATATCTTTATGGGGGTTATCAAAAGTAGGGCACTGGAATTATTGATCTTTTCGATACCCCAGCAATTGTATGTTGTTTGCAAATTATTTCATTATCTGCAAGAGAAGTAGGGTCATTTGAAGGTAGACTGATTGCTTCCCATCTTCCGTCTCAATTTCCATGGTTTTACAGTTGGAGGCCGGATTGACAGACCGTATCAGTAGATGGCTCTTTAAAATACTGGTCTGCGAAAAGGGCCACTCTTTTTCAACAAAGTTGTCTGTCAGGTGACAAGATTCCAAATTGTTTTAGTACTGGCAACCTCAGATCATTTGGAGTGTAAATTACTAAAAAGTAGAAAACTAGGGACTGCAGCGATTTGTAGATATAGTGTGGGATGTCTTATCCTTAGTATAATTTAAAAAGCATATTTGTAGAGATTACTTTCAGTCTGAAGGAGTCTCTTGGTGGTTTTGACAGATAACAGATTCTTAATTCTATACTACCCAGTGATGAGCATTCTATCAACCTTGGAGAATTAAAGATCAGCTTTACCTGGGTAGTTTCAAGCCTGTGCCCGTGGGTCAAATAGAGGTCATTGAACCGGATGCATTAGTCCACTAAAGAACCCAGCATCCTTGTTTGTAGAATGGTCCTCGTATTCCTAAAACAGACTTCTTAGAAGCTAACTGTGTTCTGATGTTTTGTATTTTTAAAGAGGGCATCATATGTTGGGTCATAGGATAGTTTTGATGGAAGTTTTTCACAATGGTTTGTGACTTTTAATGTTACACACCCTTTTCCTGTTCTTTCCTTTCTGAATTTGCTGAATCAGTCTTAAGTTGTGCATGGATAGTACCCCCTAAAAAATTCAAGCCTGAGACTGCTGACTTCAGAGTAACCAGAGTAGAGTAGGTATGGAAGGTACTTCAGACTATTATTATGTCTAACGTTGGCATACATTCTCCGAAGCAAGGAGCTGGCTTATAAAATTCTCGTTTTCAGTGAATACCAAGAAAGAGGACCTGTGACATTTAAAGCATCGTTTTAATGAAGGAAGCTGGAAGGTACTCTTTGTTCAGTTGATTGATTAAATACTTCCACCATCTGAAGTAAGTGGTGGGCGGTACATTATCTACAGTAATACAATTGTTTGAACCTACAGAATAATGTATGGCTCCAACTTGCCTTAACATTTTGATTCTCGAGGAGAGACCTCACCTTCTGTGGATGTTAGCATAGCTCTTTCCAAAGTAAATGTAATGCATTAACTGTTTTCCTCTGATTTTTGCCTACTGCTTTTGTTCCATTTCTATAACGGAATCTCTCCAGTTTGCCGCAAAGCCATCAGACCTATGCAGGCTCTGGGGGATTTCTGTGACCGTAGTTGAAGGTACTACTCTTCTTCCTCTGACATGCGGTGTCTGGAGGCTTCAGCATGGTCTACAAGGATCTTGGAAAGGGAGACCAAGCCATACCTAGTGAAGTAGCGGTGCATTCAAGCACTAGATTCAGATGTGATCAGTAAGAGACTATCGGCATACTCAACAAGCAACAAACTTATGTATGAGTACATGTTCCCTTCTGAAATTGATGTCTGTGTCTTTTGCTTATGGCACAGGGTTGAACGTGTTTGGCACTAATGGGTGAGAGCACAAGTTGCTTAGGACAGTGTTATGAACATGACTGATGCAAAGCTGCACACATTGTTCTTACCTTGCAAAGGTGACCAGAAAAGTACTGGTTTGAGGATCCAAGCTCCGAAGGAATGCTGTCAAGCAAAGGCCCTGACTGTCTGGGTCGCCTGCCTACTTGGTACAAGTTCATAGCCTCCTGAGCCTGAGAGCAATAATATGCTCTAGGGGACCCATGGTGGGCCTCACCCAAGATTCCTGGAGCCATGGGAGGCTGGAGCATACCAGAGGCTTGAGATTCACAACATAACGATCCTTCTCTTTGTCCTAAAGCACCTCTAATCCTAATTTTGGCATGTAAAAAGGTAAGGTATAAATAGAAGAACACCCACACCCCACCTGCTCCCTAATTGCACTCTGTTATTGCTTCTTACTGCAGTTGTCTTTGAGGAAAAAGGCAGCACATCAGGGCACTTGGACCCGGTCGGTAGACTCAGCAGGCCTTCATGGGCTGAAAGTTGTACACTGCCTTGTCATTAAACAAGGTAGCCTAGATGTAAGCAAGAAACAAAACCGTTCTAATAATAAATACCAAATATTGATCAATAAAAAGAGGAAAAATATTTGTGTGACACTAGCAGAAAAAAAAGAGCAGGCAGATAGAGGAAAACCATTTCCATTCAATAGCATGTAATGTATTATGATTAGGGGAATATTACCTACTGGCGGTCGCCAGTAGGTAGTTATAGTTAGAACCTAGTTTCCATAGGAAAAGCGTTTTTTGATTTGCCAATATCTTTGGTGCCGTTTGACAAATCTTTGTGACATTTTCCCAAAAATAGGGCCGGACCGCTCAGTTTGTGTGTTGAAAGCTTCGGGGTGATTCGTCAAACGGGGGCCGATAAAAAAGGGGGGTCCCAAAGCTCGTTTTCCCCATGTTATTTTCCATAGGAAACTTTATTACAGGCTACAGTTCGACCTGCTCTATGGAATTAGAACAAATTTGACAAAAAGGTAGGTCTTGGTTTAGAGTGCGTTCTTTTTCTTTTTTTTTTATTATGTTAATCCGTTCAGTAGTTTCTGAGAAATTAAAAAAAAGACAAATATTGATTCCTGAGCACAGAGGAGTCGCCGCAAACCCCCCTGAGCACAAGCTTAATTCTGGTTGGCTGCCAACACTCCAAACCAGAAAGTGTTGGCAGCCATCTTGTGACTCGGTAACCGAGTCACAAGAAAAAGGGTGAAAGAAAGATAAAATTTGCTTATCAAAAAACATGAAAAGGGGGCAAAAAAGGCATTAAAAAAAAACATCGGCAGAATTTGCGCTGGGTGCTCGAATTCTGCCGGAAAAAAAAGGGAAGCCAGAGCGTCATGTAAATGAGCCCCTGGGTGGGCCAGGTCCTGGGGGAATGCCATAACTTAAATAGCAAGGGCCCTTGCAGCCCCGGGGACCACCACCTCCTGGGGCTTGTTTAATAAAATGTGAGCTCTTTATTTAAATATGTGTGGAGAGGCACGCCCCCCCCCCAGCCGCGGGGACCGCCACCTCCCCAGGGCTTAAATTAATTTGAAAATAACATAAAAAAATGTGGGTGGTGGGGCCTCACAGAACCCCCCCCCCCAGCCCCGTGGACAGCCACCTCCCCGGTGCTTTCTGCAATTCTTTACGGGGGCCTCGCGGGCTCCCGCCCTGTCATAGCAAACTCTGCTTTGGTTTTTGGAAGCAAGAGTAGGAAACCTGCTCTTGCTTCCAAGAAGCTAAGCAGAATTGCTTTGCTTTTACACAAGGGGAGCTGCCACGGTCCCCAACGGAGAGGCCAGGCCCCGGGGGATGGGCTTCACGGGGCCAGAAGTGGCCAAGGAGGGGGATGACGCAGCCCCCTCCTGCAAAATAAAAAAAATGCATGGCTCCACTATGGGGAGTGGCGCCAGGGGGCCCGTTTGCACAGTGGTGCAGGGAGGAGGCGGGGGCCTGATGTAACAAGTGTGCAAACGGGCCCTGGCACCTTGTAAACTGGGGGATTAAGTCACCTTCAATTCTGAGGGTCACTGGTGGCCAACTAGCCCACTAGGTACCTCCAGTAAGCGCCACAGAGCTGCGTTGCAGAGAGGTGGTCCGAGGCCACGTCCCTTTTTACACCTCTGCAACACAGCTTTGTGGCGCTTACTGGAGGTACCTGGTAGGCTAGTTGGACCCTAAGGATTCAAGGGGACTTAATCCCCCAACGTACAATGCGCCAGGGGCCCCTTGAATCCTGAGGGTCCCTGGGGGCCAACTAGCCCACCAGGTACCTCCAGTAAGCGCCACAGAGCTGAGTTGGAGAGAGGTGGTCTGAGGCCATGCCCCTTTTTACACCACTTTGCAAACGCGGCTTCTGGTGCACTGCTGGTGGGGCGATGAGGTCCTCTTGTGTCCTGAGGACCTCAGGACACAAGTGGACTTCATCCAGTGTGGTGTAAAAAGGGACTTGGCGTCGGAACACCTCCCTGCAAGGCAGCTCTGTGGTTCTTACTGGAGGTACCTGGTGGGATAGTTGCCCCCCAGGAACCCACAGGATTCAAGGGGACTTAATCCCCCAACTTTCAACGCACCGGGGGGCTCGTTTGCACAGTGGTGCAGGGAGGGGGCGGGCCTGATATAACAAGTTAGCAATCCTGCTGTGTGGGACTTACTGGAGGTAATAAAAGGGGTAGTTGGCCCCCAAGGTTGACATTGGGGGCTAACTACTCCTACTATTACCTCCAGTAAATCCTACACAGTGGGATTGCTAAGAGGTGTTCGGAGGCCACACTCACCTTTCTCCACCACTCTGCAAACGCAACTGGTATGTTATAGTTAAAAATCAGCATTTAAAAACTTTAGAAATTCACTGAAAAAAACATAGGTTTCGGGGGTGTTATAGTTAGAAATTAGCATTTAAAAGACCTTTGAAATTTACTGACAAACCATAGGTTTTGGGGACGTTATAGTTAGAAATTAGCATTTTAAAAACCTTAAAAATTCACTGGAAAAAACCATAGGTTTCATGGACGTTATAGTTAGTTGGACATTTCACTTGTATAAAACCAGAGAAATTCGGCCATTATAGTAGTAGAACTAACTTTAACTCGCGCCCCCACAATGCGCTGCTGGTGTCACATATTGCATCACTCATTACATGCTCAGTGACATCACTGATGACATCTCAAATGACATCATCCACATCTGATGCACTTCCTCACACCCTAATAAAACCTTTCATACACCCACTCTAAAATACAGACTACCAATATCGAAACCATAGTCACACAAATAGCAGTAGGGACATTCCAGCTCACTGATTCCTAAGTCTACACACACATCCACCCACTAACTCATACAGTTACTCATACACACAGTCATTCATCAATACAGCCACTGATATATCCACTCATACACCCATATAGACACTCACACACTGCCACTCACCCAAACATTTACTCAAAAACCTAGTCAGTCACACAAAGAATTACACTTCCATTTACTCACCTATACAGTTATACACACATCACGTCACTGATTCATACAAATACGTACTGTCTTCAATAATTACTGGCATAAGCACACATCCATGTAGCCACTGTCACAATCACTCATTGTCACATATACTTACTTATATACTCCAACACTCACAAATACTGCCTTTCACATATGTAGTTACCTTCACATATACCACTAAGACATCCATTCACTCACCAACGCATCTATACGTACACTCACTCACCCCTAAACTCCTAACACACACACTCATAAACGCATACACCCAGTGTATCACCCACTCACACATCCATGCAGGGAGTCACACACCCCCACCCCCACACAGACACTCAGGCACCCATACAGGTTCTCAGACAACCAATCATTCTTTAATATACATTGGCATATATAGATATAACATTCTTAAACTTTTTAGAAACACTAAGTCACTGGTTGATGTCATCCACATGACAATCTGGCACACCTCCTCACACCCTAATAAACCTCTGATACACACACTGTAGCGTGGGGGTGGGGGTGTGCTCGATATTACTAGCAGCTTGCTCAAGAATAGGCTGGACACTCTGTCTGCGTAGAGAAGGTTTTATTCTTATAAAGGTCTTTCTGGTGCGTAAGGTTAAACGTTCACTGGCAAACTCTGCTCGGTCCGTCTTGACTTCCGTTGTAGGTAGGTGTGGGACAGCTTTTCCTCCTCAGGTGTCAACGTCCTGGGACACTTAGGTAAGGTCAGCTCCGGAAAAGCAAAAGGCAACAGAGAGGGAAGCCGGTCAGAACAAGGCTCTGATACGTTTTTGCACCGGGGAACCAAGTGGTTGTGAGGGGTCACCTGTGCAGTCTTTAAACACTAGTGCTCAGTGATTCTACAGGGAGTGAGGAACGGAAGGTAGGAAAAGTAGGGAGGGGGGAGGTCGGAGAAGTGGGACGGTAAAACGGGAGGAGAGCTACACACCCTGTCACTCGCTGTGCCCCTTACGCCCAACCCAAGCCGCCCAACGCCGCCGTACCTTGTCTAGCCACACTCCTCCCTCGGGAGTGTGGCACGGCGGTTCACCGGGTCGTTGGTCTCCTGGCGCTCCGCCTCCGTCTTCGGCAGGTCCGCTTCCGTCACCTTGCACGCCGTCAGTCTCGCGCTTCACCTCCTCGTCCTCGCTTCCTCCTTCCGGGGTGTCAACACACCCCCAATACAGGGCTACCGCGCCTTTGTCCACACGGGTACCACTGACGTCATGCGAGGGCGTGGCCTCGTTCGTTTGGGGATACCAGTTAAAGGCGCCGTCTCCTTCTTCTTCCTCGTCGTTTGCAAGCAGGGGATGGGTGTCCCAGTTCGACTGGAGGGAAGGAGGGGAAGCAGAGTCAGGTTTCCACCAGTCCATCGGGGTTTCCGCACCCACCCCGTTACACTCCTCCCCCCTTGGATTCTCCCGATCGGGGAGAATAGGAGTTCGGGACAAGTAGTCTGCATTGCTGTTCTCAGATCCTTTTCGATGCACTACTGTAAAAGCGTACGGTTGTAGGGAAAGGAACCATCGTAACACTCTTGCATTCTGGGACTTGTTCCTTTGCATCCACTGGAGGGGAGCATGGTCTGTATACAACTCAAAGGGGTTTCCCTCCAAGTAATACCTCAGTTTGTCGATAGACCAGCGAATAGCAAGGCACTCTTTTTCTACTGTAGGATACTTGCGTTCTCTAGGATGTAACTTCCTACTGATGAACAGTATGGGATGTTCCAACTCGTCCACCCCTCTTGTGACAACACTGCCCCTATCCCCGTGTCCGAGGCGTCAGTAGCTAGGGAGAAGGGTTTCGCAAAGTCAGGTGGAATCAGTACTGGGCTAGAAGTGATGGCTTTCTTTAGGGTCTCAAACGATTTCATAGCTTCCTCTGACGGTGCTTTGCTAAGGGCATTCTTGACACTTTTCTTTAGGAGATCTGTCAAAGGAGTGGCTATGACTGCAACGTTTTGGATGAACCTCCTATAATAGCTAATAAGGCCCAGGAATGCTCTAAGATCTCTTTTTGTGGAGGGGAAGGATGTATTGGTTATAGCTCTGATTTTTTCCTCTTGTGGTGCTATAACCCCCTCACCTAACATAAAGCCTAGGTATTTGACTTTGGGAAAGGCGGCTCTAGATTTCTTTGCGTTTACATGCAGTCCTGCCTGTTGTAGGGCACAAAGGACCTTGGACATGTGTTCCAAATGGTCAGTCCATGTTGTACTAAAGATGACAATGTCATCCAAGTAGACAGAACTATATTGAGTGTGCGGGGCTAATACTCCTGTCATTAACCTTTGGAATGTTGCTGGGGCACCATGGAGGCCGAAGGGCAAGACATTAAATTCAAACAGGCCATCATCAGTGGCAAAAGCGGTTTTGTGTTTGTCTTTCTCTCTCAATGGCACCTGCCAATAGCCTTTGGTCAGGTCCAAGGTTGTGATGTATCTTGCCCCCCCTATCCTCTCTAGAAGCTCGTCTACTCTCGGAATGGGAAAAGCGTCAAAAGATGATATCGCATTGAGGGCTCTAAAGTCCATACAGAACCTGGTGGACCCATCTGGCTTAGGAACCATCACTATAGGGGAGGACCAGTTGCTCCGAGAAGGTCTTATGACCCCTAGATTGAGCATGTCCCTTACTTCCTTTTTCACGTCCGCCCTTCTAGCTGCTGGTATTCTGTACGCCCTCTGTTTTACGATCTTTCCTTCTTCAGTCTCAATGCAATGTTCAGCCATATGTGTGTGACCTGGTTTGTCTGAAAATAAACCAGTAAAGGGTTGTAAGGTCTGTAACAGTTCTCTGGTTTCAGCCTCTGTTAACTCGGGGTTGATGGGTAGTTGCTCTAGAGTGGACTGCGCTCCCTGTGTTGGCATTACCAAGTGTGTGGGTCGAGGGAGGGGACCTAACCACTTCTTTAACATGTTTATGTGAAATGTTTGCTGTCGTGAGGGTGACATTTGTACTCTATAGGTTGTTCTGCCTATTGTTTCTGTAATTTTGTATGGCCCCATCCATTCACTCCTGAATTTCTGTGTGGATGACAGTAGGAGTACTAAGGCCCAATCACCCTTCTCCAACTTTCTCCATCTTTTCCCTTTGTCATAGTAGACTTTCTGTTTTTGCTGGGCTTTCTCTAGATTTGAATAAGCCAGGTCTCTAAGTTTACCCAATCTTGATTGCAATTGTTGGGTATATTCAAGTAGAGTTCTCTGTTCATTGGCTTCTTCCCGCTCCCAGGCTTCCTTTGTGATTTCTAGGAGGGTTCTTGGCTGTCTTCCATAGAGTAACTCAAAAGGGGAGTACCCTAGACTGCTTTGTACTTGGGAGCGAAGGACATATAGGGCCAGGGGCAGCAGTTTGTCCCAATCCTTCTTTTCAGCTGAGAGCATTTTTTTCAAGGTGGTTTTTAAGGTCCTGTTATATCGCTCCACAAGGCCATCTGTTTGTGGGTGGTAGACAGATGTTCGAATATGTTTTAGGTCCAAGGTCTTACACACCTCTTTCATTAGTTTAGAAACAAAGGGCGTCCCCTGATCCGTTAAGATCTCTCTGGGGAAACCAACCCTCGAAAAGACCTCTACCAGCTTATCAGCTACATTCTTTGTGGTGGGAGTGCAAAGGGCAAAGGCCTCAGGAAACCGGGTGTGGTAATCTACAATCACGAGAGCATAGGTATGACATCTCGTGGTACGTGGAAGGGGCCCTATTAAATCCATTCCTACCCTTTCGAAAGGGTTCCCGATTACCGGTAAGGGTTGAAGAGGAACGGCTGCGGGTCTACTCATGTTTCTCTTTTGACAGACTTCACACTGCTTACAATAAGTCTCTGCTTCTTTGTATATAGCAGGCCAAAAGAACAGTTTTACTATGGTCTGGGTTGTTTTCTCGGGTCCTGAATGACCTGCGGTTAAATGGGTATGGGCATAAAACAGGATCTGTTCCCCGAAGTCCTGGGGCACTACCAGCTGGGGGGAATCCCCCAACTTCCCTTCCCTGTACAACAAATCATTCTTTATCCTAAACCGTGGATAGGGCGTGTCTGGTTTGTCTTGTGACCTGTGAGCTGTTTCCCATGCGTTCAAGAGGGTAGGATCATTAGCTTGGGCAAACTTAAAGTTTCTATCTATCACCCAGGGCTCTGTGGTTAGATAGCCATCTCGAGGTTGCTTTTCCTGGCGTTCGTTTAGTTCCCTTCTAAACAGTGATAGAAAATCTGGGTTATCTACGCCTAAGATAAGATCCTCTGGAAGTGAATCTACCACCCCTACTTTTACTGTGCAAGGGGGTTGCTTTTCAGGATGTAACGTTACTTGGGCCACCTGATAGGGTTTTACGTCCCCATGTACACACCTAATGTGAACTAAGGTGTTGGTCACTATCTGAGACTCATGCACGTGCTTCTTCTGTATCACTGACTGCCTACAGCCTGAGTCCAATAACGCTTTTACCCAGTTATTATTGACTATTACTCTTACCTAAAATGATGGTCCCATCTCGGCAGTGTACAACACAGTTTTGGGGAGGTATCCAACCTCCATGGGTTCTTCGTTATTCCTTTTTCTTGGGCAGTGTCTTGCGATATGTCCCCATTCCCCACACTCGAAGCACTGTGGTCCTTTCATGGGTGGTATCACATCCATTTTCACAGGTCGTTGCTTCAGGGGTTCTGCCAATGGCTTGCTTTTCTTTTCTGGTCTAACCCCGGGCCCCATTTTCATTCCTTTATCGTTTTCCCATGGTAAGTTCCGGGGTTGGGCCCTTGCAAAATTGGATGCCATCTCAATGGCCTGAGTGGGGGTGAGGCCCGAGTGTTGCCTTAACCATCTTTGTGTGCCATACGGTAGGGCTTCCATGAATTGTTCTAGGTAAATGCTTGACATTATCTCTTCCTTACTGCGGCTCTCTGGTCTTAGCCACTTATCCGCAGCCATTTTTAGACGTAAGAACAATGTCTTCGGATTTTCTCCAGTTACTCCTCTCTCTTTCCTAAACCTTAGTCGGTATGCTTCAGCATCCAATCCCAAGTGGTCCAAGATTACTGCCTTTATGTCTGTATATGAGGTAGTACCCGCATGGTTTGCGACCTGATACGCCGCTTGGGCTTCTCCTGATAACAGTGGGGCTAGAAAGAAAGGCCACTTTTCCTCCGGCCACCCACAAGCACGGGCTGCCCTTACAAAATTGGTGAGGAAGGCATCAGGGTCTTCTCCTGAGACATATTTTTGCAGAGAGACTCCTGCGGGATGGTGTGAATATGCCCTCCTTTCTAGGGGTACAGGTGTGCCGGGGCTTTGCACGACTTTTTGGAGTCCTTCAATTTGTGCAGACATCGTATTTCTAAACATTGTCTTGTCAGCATCGGCGGTCGATATTTGTTGAGTGATAGCCCATTCTAGCTTCTGTTGCCCCTCTATCAGGTGTTGGATTACCTGATCCATCTCGGATTCCTGGATGGAAGGGGCGGATCCCACTTCTGACACCAGTTGTAGCGTGGGGGTGGGGGTGTGCTCGATATTACTAGCAGCTTGCTCAAGAATAGGCTGGACACTCTGTCTGCGTAGAGAAGGTTTTATTCTTATAAAGGTCTTTCTGGTGCGTAAGGTTAAACATTCACGGGCAAACTCTGCTCGGTCCGTCTTGACTTCCGTTGTAGGTAGGTGTGGGACAGCTTTTCCTCTTCAGGTGTCGACGTCCTGGGACGCTTAGGTAAGGTCAGGTCCGGAAAAGCAAAAGGCAACAGAGAGGGAAGCCGGTCAGAACAAGGCTCTGATACGTTTTTGCACCGGGGAACCAAGTGGTTATGAGGGGTCACCTGTGCAGTCTTTAAACACTAGTGCTCAGTGATTCTACAGGGAGTGAGGAACGGAAGGTAGGAAAAGTAGGGAGGGGGAAGGTCGGAGAAGTGGGACGGTAAAACGGGAGGAGAGCTACACACCCTGTCACTCGCTGTGCCCCTTACGCCCAACCCAAGCCGCCCAACGCCGCCGTACCTTGTCTAGCCACACTCCTCCCTCGGGAGTGTGGCACGGCGGTTCACCGGGTCGTTGGCCTCCTGGCGCTCCGCTTCCGTCTTCGGCAGGTCCGCTTCCGTCTCCTTGCACGCCGTCAGTCTCGCGCTTCACCTCCTCGTCCTCGCTTCCTCCTTCCGGGGTGTCGACACACCCCCAATACAGGGCTTCCGCGCCTTTGTCCACACGGGTACCGCTGACGTCATGCGAGGGCGTGGCCTCGTTCGCTTGGGGATACCAGTTAAAGGCGCTGTCTCCTTCTTCTTCCTCGTCGTTTGCAAGCAGAGGACGGGTGTCCCAGTTCGACTGGAGGGAAGGAGGGGAAGCAGAGTCAGGTTTCCACCAGTCCATCGGGTTTCCGCACCCACCCCGTTACACACACTCCAAAATACAGACTACCATTTTCGCAACCATAGACACACCAATGCCAGTTACTACATACCCATTCACTAATTCCTAGGTCTACACACACATCCAGTCAATCATACATGCAATCACTCATCAATACAGAACTATCATATGCACTCATACACCTATACATACACTCACACACCACCACTCACCCAGAGTTACTCACACCATCTAGTCAGTCATGCAAAGACTGGAAAGCTGGTGGTGGCGTTGCCTTGATTGTTCGATCTGAACTTCATTTTCAGTTGTTATCGACCCCCCCCCATCACATCGGTCGACTGTTTAGTCGTCCGTTCTGCCTCCTTCCAAACGCCCCTGACCTGTTTGCTCATGTATCGTCCCCCTCAACTAATGCCTCATTTTATCACCGATGTACAGGAACTACTGGCTACCCTAGCTGTGAACCATTCCTCCGTTCTAGTTCTAGGGGATTTCAATTTTTGGCCTTTAGATCCTGCCGAGGACCATATGTCCAGAGAATTCTCAGAATCTCTTTACAGCCTCAACTTCTTATCTCACGTCCATACCCCTACCCACATTCACGGCTACACCTTGGACCAGGTTTGGTCACTCAATTGTCCCGTCTCTCCCCTCGTAGTTACCCCATGTCCCTGGTCCGACCACTCTTTAGTTTCCTTCCTCCTACATCTCACTTTTGTTAATAGATCCCCTCTTCCTAGGAACACCTGGGCGCGCAATTGGAACCATGTTGACATGGTTTCCCTCTGCTCTTCTCTCTCTGCCTCAACTCCCTGCATTGAAGACCTTCCCTCTTCTGCTCAAGCAGACACTATCAATAAATGGCTTGCTAGTGGGTGCGACCAAGTAGCCCCTCTGAGGCGCGTTACGACCAGGCGCGCCAATGACGCAAATAGGTGGTTCAACGCTGAACCCAAAGAGAGGAAACTTGCGGTTCGGCAGGCAGAGCGTGCCTGGAGACGCGCCTACTGCCCTACACTCAAACTAAAATATACCTCACTTCTCAATCAATACAAGAAAGCCATTCTCTCTGCCAAGACCAATTATTTCTCCTTGAAAATCTTGTCCGCCGAAATCAACCAAGAGAAATCTTTTCAATTGTGCAGGACCTAGCTTTCTCTGACAGAGCTACCCTCAAACCTTCCACTTCCCAGGCCCTCTGCAATTCGCTCAATAACTTTTTCATCGAGAAAATTACTACTATCAAGTCTAACATCTCACCCCCTTCCCCTTCCTTTTCCGACCCTCAGCCTCCGCCCAACCAGTTATTTCTCGATTTTATTACTCCTCTGACCAGGGAGCTGTTCTTGTCCCTACTTCTAAGGGTCAAGTCCGGATCTCCCTCGGACATCTGCCCTGCACGAATCCTTAGACAAATCTGCCTGTCCTTTGCCCCCTCTTACCTTTCTCAACGCTTCCCTTGCTCAGGGCATCGTCCCACAATCTCACAAATTTGCTACTATAATTCCCATCTTAAAGAAACCCGGTGCAGACCCCACCTCTATGGCCAATTATCGCCCCATCTCCCTCCTTCCCTTTTTAGGCAAAATACTGGAGCGACACGTCACCAAAGAGCTCAGTGCCTTTGCTGAGGAAACTGGCAGGTTAGCCCCGTGTCAGGCAGGCTTTCGCCCCAGGCACTCTCCGGAGTCGGTAGTCCTCTCCGTCATGGACAAACTCAGAGAGGGAATGGACACCAATATGCCCAGGCCTTGGTCCTTCTTGACTTATGTGGTAAATAAAATTACCCGGACTATTTTTCTATACATTAATAACAATAAGGATAGCTCATAAAATGAGAGGCAGAGTCCGTGGTATCTGAGTCAAAAGGGCTTTAATTAGAATGACTCGAGTCTATGAGAATCGGGTTCCATCACCACTAAGGTTCAGGAAGGGATATCTAACGTTTTATTAACATCACACAATATATATAGTAAAACCACATAATTGCAATGAATACAGTAGGCGGAACACTCCAGGCGGAGCAAGTGAAAAAAGAGAGATAAGAACACATGGGCGTAAAAGAAGGCGTGTAAGGAGGCGTACACGTAGGTGTGCACTTGATGAGTCATAGAAGTGTCATAGGTGGGTGGATGCATAGAGGAGGTCTGCAGGGTCAGCAGAAACTTTTACCCTACATGTGCGCGCAACTGGTCATGACGTGAAATTGACGTGTAACTGGGGAGAGCTGGGGGGTTGACTTTAGCACTAGTAGAGGAGTCTGGAGTCTGGGATGTCAGAACGACCTGCACCTTTGGCATATCTGATATCTTGTGTTTGGAGGATGTATTGTCTGAAGTAAAAGTCTCTCGAGCAGAGGCCGTTCATCACTAAATGCTAGTGTGTGCATATATTTCTTCGTGCATTGCGTGGGGCCATGGGCCTACTATGGCAACGGGTCCAGTAAATCACTTGCATGGAGACAGGAAGGCTAGGCCCTATGCTCTGCAGGCGGAAGTATGTTTACCTATTTCACTAGACTGGAATGTGTTTTTGCGGAGGCTGAGCAGATAACTGTAGGCAAAATACCGTCTTGGCAGGCAGGCCAGGCCGGGCACCTCTCGGCTGGGCAGGGAGTAAGGTAGAGGTCAGGGATGCATACCTAAACTGCAGTTTTCAGAGACAGAAGAGGCTCGGAGAAAAGGCTCGGAGCCTGAATTCAGGGCCTGGCTCGGCTGGGCCACAAAAACGTGTGCTTCGTGATATTTAAACGTGTACCATGTAAATGCATTGGCAACGCAGGCCTCAGTGCAGAATTAACGTCTTATTCATGGAAGGCCTAATAACTGACATGCTAATGTTAGACGGAAATGCAGGGGCATTGTTATGACAGGCACGGGAAGGGAATTACATGCTAACATGGACATACATGGGGCATAGGTACGTGGATAGGGTGCAAGGGAGGGGACACACTGACTACCTAAAATTTCTGTTTCCTCACTTATCCGCCGCCTTTGACACGGTTGACCATTCCATCCTGCTCACCCGTGTCAGGGCGGCTGGCATCAGGGGATCGGCCCTGGTTTGGCTCTCTTCCTTCGTGAGGGACCGTACTCAGGCCGTCTATCTGGGCGACTTCTCTGCACCCTCCCGCAAGGTTCAATGCGGCGTACCGCAAGGCTCCTCCCTGTCCCCCCTGTTGTTTAATTTGTACATTTTCCCTCTTGTTTTTGCACTACAGCAAATGGAGGTCACAGTGTATAACTACGCCGATGACCTCCAGCCTATTTTTAATTTGTCCTCTTCCCCAGACTCCACTCATAATTTCCAATCCGTTATGATTTTCATCAGGGACTGGATGAATCACAACCACATGAAGTTAAATCCAGACAAAACCGGACTGGTCCTTACAGGTGGGTGCTCCAGTCCCTGGAACCCTTCATTTTGGCCTTCTTCCCTGGGTTCTCCTCCCGTCCCCTCTTCCTCAGTAAAGACTTTAGGCATAAAATTGAATGATCATCTTACCTTGCCCTCCCAGATTAGTTCTGTTGTTTCTTCCTGCTTTATGATTCTCTGCACTATCCGAAAGATTTCACGTTTTTTCTCCCTTTCTGCCCTTAAACTTATTCTTTTAGCCATGGTCATATCCTGTATCGACTATGGCAATGTTTTATACTCTGGTATCCCTGCTTATGATTTACGGCGACTTCAGCTGGTTCAAAACCAGGCCGCCCGACTTGTTTATCACCTTCCCAAATCCCATCATGCCACCCCGTTGCTCAAAGCCTTACATTGGCTTCCCATTCGGGAACATTTCCTCTTTAGGATGGGCTGTATCACCTTTCAGGCCCGGGCAGGGACGGCCCCTGCATTTATTAATTCTGAAATCAAGGCCTATCTCCCTTGTAGAGAGTTGCGCTCCTCCTCCCAATTCCTTCTCTTGGTTCCTTGATTCAGGAGGAAGAAACTGGGAGGTATGAAATTCTCCACCCTCGCCCCCGTATTTTGGAACACTCTTCCCTTTTCCCTTAGGTCCTCTTCCGATTATTTAGAGTTTCGAAAAGCTCTTAAAACCTTCCTTTTTTCCCAAGCCTTTCCACACTAGCGGCCCACTTCCTGCCCTTAACATGGGTCTGCATCCCTAGCGCCAAGAAACCGCTTGGTAGTCTAGCGCTTTATAAATATTTTCAAATTCAAAGAAACTATTACACTCATTTACTTGCCTATACAATCATACACACACCACCGCACTTATTTATACAGATACAAACACATACTTACTCTCTTAAACATTCACTCATAGAAACAAACACTCATCCATACAGCTACTCTTGCAATCACTTACTCTCAAATACAGTCATTTATATACTCCAACACTCACATATACTTCTTTAAAACATAGGTAGTTACTCATTTATATACTCCAACACTCACATATACTGCTTTAAAACATAGGTAGTTACTCACACATGTACCACTGAGACATCCATTTACTCACCAACACACCCATACACACACTCAGCCACCTATACAGCTCTTCACAGATGCACCCTTGAACTCATACACCCAGTGGAGAAGTGTGGCTCACTAGTTAGAGCAGGCAGACCCTGAAGCAGAGGTCAGACCCGGGACCAGGGTTCAATTCCCGACGCGGCAGGGTCTTGAGCTCAAATGTCCATGGACTTGATAATTCTCACTTCGGTGCCTGACCTAATCATGGGTTCACACTCTGCAACTCTGGGCATTAAGCTTGCTTAATCTCCACAACGCCCCCCCCCCGCGGCGGGATGCCTGGCTTTCACCTTGGGGATGCCCTGTAGGGGCTATCTCACAGGGAAAAGCCAGGACGGGTTCCCAAGGCAAGCGCGGAGATACCCCTTCGGGGGTCGATTCAGGCGCTATATAAGAAACATAATAATAATAATAATAATAATAATCACCCTGTCACTCATCTATGCACTGAGTCATACCCCCACCCACCCACTCAGGCACTAGTACAGATACTCGGACAACCAATCAATAACCTATACAGACAGTCATGTAGCTACTCACCAACCTATGCAGCCGCTTATACACCAATAGACAGACTGATACAGACATTTACACAGTTTACTCAGTCACCCATGCATTTAGTAAGATACGCTTAATCAGTCACTTATACAATCACGCACCTACTAAATGATCCATTCACACACTTATACACCCACTCATTCTTCAATATACCGTAGCGCATATATATATATATATAAAACATATATAAAACATATTTAAACTTTACAGAAACACACATTCACTAGATGATGTCATCAGTGATGTCGTTTGAGATGTCATAAGTGATGTCACTGAGCATGTCATGAGTGATGTAATATGTGATGTCATCAGCAGTGTATTGCGGGAGTGCGAGTTATAGTTAGCTCTACTAACTCTAACGGACGAATTTCTCTGGTTATATACGAGTGAAATGTCCAACTAACTATAACGTCCCTGAAACCTATGCTTTTTCAGGAAATATATATATTTATTCATATATTAGATATATTCACTGGGAAAAAACAAAGGTTACATGTATGTTACTGTTAGGAAATAACATTTTGAAATATACTATAAAAAAATAAGGTCACAGGGGCTTTTTAGTTAGGTTCAGAATTTACACACAAAACCATAGATATTCAGCTGTTATAGTTAGTTATTTCAAGTAACTACAACTCGTGCCCTAATTTACTTATAACTCGTGCCCCAGCCATGCACAGTCTTTTCACCAATAATTTTACCGCAAATTTTGCACTGATATTATCAATGATGTCAGAAAATGTTATGAGTGATGTAGTATGTGGGCTAATTGGAAGTGCATGGCGAGGGCGTTAGTTATAGTTACCTTAGGGCATAACTCTTAACTAGAACAGCTGAATTTCTATGGTTTTGTGTGTATAATTCTGAACTTAACTATAACATCCCTGTACAGTTTGTTTTTTAGTGTATATTTAAGGTTTTTTAAATTCTATTTCCTAACTATAAAGTACCTGTAACCTTTGTTTTTTTACATTGAATTTCTATGTTTTTTAAACTCTGTAGGGGGTTGTAGAATAGTAGGATCTGCTTCTATGGTTACCCCCACTTTTTGCCTGATCCTAAGCTGTTATTGACTACTCTGACTGGGATCCTGCTAATCCGGACCCCAGTGTATCTGCATCAATGAAATTCTGATCATATGGCAAGCAAATGAAGAAACTGCTTGCGAATTCATAGCCTGGCTAAACAGAAAGAACGAGTTCCTGAAATTTACACATACTGTATTGAATAAGCAACTAGTATTCTTAGTTCTGAACATTGTCCCAGACAAAGGCTTTCAGAAAACTACCAGACATATAAAACCTACAGCAAAAAAACTGCCTACTCATTTGTGACAGTGTTCACCCAAGACATCCTAGGGAGAACCTCCCTTTTGGGCAATTCCTTAGACTGAGACAGAACTGTTCAGAAATTAACTACAAAAATCAGGCAGAAAGTTTGTTCTGTAAATTGCAGGAGAGACACAACCCTCCTAACATTATTTCTCGAGCAATGAAAAGGGCCAGAACAATAGGGATGGTCTCCTTGAATGAAAACTGCCTAAACCAAGGAAAAAAAGACCAATCTGCATATCTACCCACAACATAGCATCCAATCAAGTGAGTAAACTCGTCAACAAACATTGGCGCACCCTAAACAGTGGATCCCTTAATTTTCCCAAACCAATGTTTTCACATAAATGTGGAAGAGGCCTCAGAGAAATGGTAGTCCACGGATAAGGGACAACTCTTGCACAGCTCAAAGATTCATTTCCCCCGGACAGGCCCCCATCCATGTGGCTATTGCAGTGTCTGTAACCTAACTACAACAACCAAACTGTTCACATTTAATAACAACACAATTGGGAACAGAGACAATTCCCTAACTGTAACTCAAAATGTGTTATGTACATGATCACTTGGCCATGTCATGTACTATGTTCCCCCTAAGCTGTGCGCCCTCGCAGAGGCTCATTCGATGCACGCATTACAAAGGGCATTCAGTAATGGGAGAAGAGCTCTTTACGAGGTGTGAAGAGAGATAGAGGTGAAACAAACTGCCTGCCAGTGAAGCCAAAGGCATTCAGTCTCCTACTGTGAAGCACTTTTGATACGGGACCCATTCCCTTCCCATGCAGCCACTGGGACTGGATTTTCCACTTTAGGAGGTATTTCACTGGACTGGGACAAAGAATGGCTGTTTTAACAGCAGAACTTAGTCTCCCACAAGGCATCGCTTATCATCATCAAGATTACTTTATTCGGCATAAATACAATACCATAAAAGTACAATTAAGAACAACATCACAAAAAAGGATTAAAACCGAGCTAAAATACATGTACAATCGATTCACAGATAGGGCCACTTCTCCACTGCCATTCTGCTTAAGGGTCATATGTAAATTATCCTGGGTTAGACTGGGTCGGAGTGGCTTTAAAGGGAGGGGTTACATATAAAAACAATCATACGAGGTGCACAGGTAATAAATACATTTATACTAAAAAAACACAGTTCATTATTAAAATTGTAAACAAAAGAGGTACTACACCCATATATATTCACCCCTCACCTCTTGTGTTTCTGAGTCTCACAGCCGACCTTAAAAAGTTTACAGTACAAAAAAGTGTTAAAACCTCTATGGACAATTTCATGAATAAAAGGGCCACCTTTGCCTGCTTAAAGCTAGTGTTCTGTAGAATGCGTTTCAAAAATAACTTCCTAGGGCGGGCATAATAGGGACATAAATAAAACGAAGTGAAGGGTATCCTGCGGAGACCGTTGGTCGCAGCTGCACGGGCCCTTCGACTCTATGGATGATGTGTATCCAGCCGGTACCGCTAAAATGTGATGTAAAAGGTTCAGCCTGAAACGAGTCATTATAAATCTGTCCTGTGCGTTGTGAATAAAAGACAAATGGGGTTCGATACCCAGACAGGATTTGGTCAGGAGATGTGCTCTCACTGAGAGATTGTATAAAGAACAGGAGTTAAAACCCTTTGTTGGGATTGGGGTAGAGAAATATTTACAGCAAACAATATCCCAACTGGTATTATTTTTGGACAAGTATAAAGGATATCTATACAGAATTATCCATCAAAGAACAAGGAAAGTCAATTTGATTTTCATATGTGCTCAAGGCATCATTTTATCAACATTTTTACGCAGAATAGGACAATTATAGTTACAGTTAATATCAGCACTGTAGTTAATAAATAACAAGTGACAGCCCAAAGATGTACAAGGTGCACGAGTGTAAAAAGTGGGTGACACTACGGCGACACAAGTGACAGTGGATTCAGTAAGATACGCTTAATCAGTCACTGTCATTTTGTTTGCCTTCGCCTGTTAATCGAAGATGTTCCTGTGAGCGGTTCAACCAGTCGATGAATGCCATGAGAGCTTCCTTGGTGCCCTTCCGATTGCTATAGCAACTCCTGGACCGCGTTTTACTCGCTACCCGGACAGCGTTTCACTGAGCGATGCCACATGCTTTAAAAATTCAGCCTTTACATATACCTTATCCCGGGGTAATAATTTTGTTGGGTGGTTAAAATAGTCCGCACATCCCAGGCCTGTTAGAGTTTTCCTCACATACTTGAGCCATGGGATGTTCCAACCCCGATCCCGGGCAATGCAGTCCATTATGATCTGCCTACTTAATAGGGCCTCAGGGTTTGTCCAGATTTTGATCCAACATGTTAGGGGTTTGAGTTGTGACCTGTCTCTGATGTGGGTAACACCCAATTCCTCGTGGATGATATAGGCAGGTGTACTCTGGGGCACTTTCAGCAGCCGCCGCAAGTATTTGTTCTCTTCCGTTTGTAACTTTTGTAAGTCAATAAAACCCCAGGCCTCATTACCGTATAGAACTTTGGCACAACACATGGAGCTATACAATCTCAAGATTTGCTCCGGGGACCACCGGCCCAACCATTGCGCAAAGTTCATGATTGCCCCGGAACAACTAGCAAGTATGCAGCATTTCTCATCTGCCAGGGCTTTAAAACTGAGGCGGGTATCAAATAAAATCCCCAAGTATGAGAACCCATGGACCTTTTCGAGGCAATGAGTGCCAATCCTATAATTAAATGTCCTTTTTGTTGTTTTTCCCACTTCCATGATATATGATTTTGAGAGATTGGGGGACAGATCTAAGCTCTCCATGTATCGGACAAAACCATCTATCAGGCACTGGAGTCCACGCAGTGCGAGCGGGAAGCACCGCATCATCTGCGTATAGCAGAACCGGATCCCTCTCGTTGCTATCTTTGGACAATCCACCCCTGGAGCACCAAGCGCCTGGTCTAGGACATTTATATACAAGGTGAATAGAAAAGGCGCCAGGATGCGACCGTGTCTCACTCCCCTGGAACATGGACAGGGTCGGTAGTACTTCCCTCCTCGTTGTATCTAACCTTGACAGAGGTGTTCTGGTGCAATACTCTTAGGATGTTTATCAGTCCCGGATCTACTCCAAGAGCCCCCGTTAGTTCCCACAATTTCCTGCGATTCACCCGGTCGAAAGCTGCCGTCAGGTTCATAAAAGCAAGGTACACTTTTTCTTGACTAGCAACAGTGTACTTGGCTACCAAAAGATATAGATTAAGGCACTGATCGGTAGTTGACCTTCCATACCTGAATCCATACTGAGTGTCAGTGATTATATTGTGTTCATTCACCCAATCCATTAGCCGATTAAGGATGACCCTTCCTAATACCTTCACTGTCACGTCAATAAGGGAGATGGGCACAATTGTCGCGGTGGACCAGGATGCTGGCATATCTAATTCCACTGCTGCGTTAATGACTCTGGTTAATATAGGCGCCCATAGTTCTACCTGGCTCATGAAGAGGTTTGGTGGGAGCCTTATTCCGTGTCAGGCCCTCAATACCCGCCTTTATCTCTCCCATGGAAAATTATATCTGAGGGGTGCTCACACTCCCCTCCTCTGCTTCTGTTGAGTCATTGGTGCTGCCGTGATTGTAAAGGCCTTGGAAGTGCTCAAGCCAAGACTCTGGAAGAATATGGTTCTCTACCTTTGGTTTGTTTGCGTCTTGAAAACAAGGGTCGTTTATAACTTTCCAAAAAGCGGTCGAGTCCTTCGACTCGGCCGCTTCCCTCACATTCTCCCACGCCTCCTGCTGCAATGTGGCTTTGCGGCGTTTTATTGCCTGTTTATTCAGAGCCCAACATAAGGACACCTTTATTTTCTCTTTAGGGATCATTTTTAAAGCAGATTTCAGTTCCCTCAGGGCAATGGAGCATTGGTGTTCAAACCACCTTAGGGTATCCATTCCCTTTTTCGGCGTTCTACACCCAAGCAGGCCATCAATGTGTTGGGCGACACCCTCAAAGGCTTTAATCAGGTCTACCCCTCCACTGTTAGATCTAAACACTTCCAGACCTGCTGATCGTTATCTAGGATTAATGCTCTATGAAGAGCTTCACCATTGATGTGGAACCATCTGAGTCTCCTTCCTTGGTCGGTGGCACTTATCGTACCATCGCCCCCCTGTTCTCAAGGAATGTTTGTTCGGGTTGGATTCTTGACCGAAATAACCAGGGGATTGTGATCGCTGAAGATACTAACCTCTATATTAAAGCTTGAAATCCAACACTTTAACGTGTTGATAACAAAAATAAAATCAATAGAAGAGTCCCTTTCCCTGCCTTTGAGGGTTGGGTGGACCCTTTGTCCTCCCCTAATCTGATCAAATCCATAGTATATGTGAGGGCATGTGTGCCCAGCACCTTACTTAACTCTCTTCCCTCCCTTGAATGCTCCAGTTGCAGGGCCTCTTCTAATGGACATGAGGACCAATCCCCCCTGCTAATTTTCTGGTGGGGGCAGAGATGGCAATTAAAGTCACCCGATAGCACCAACTGAGGCCTCATCCCTTGCTCTTGTATTCCTGCCAGCCGGTTCTCCAGCTCAGCCAATCTTATTATGGTCTGTCCAGCTACAATGGCATTATAAAAGTTAATAAAGATTAGTTTTTAGCCCTTATTATAATAACTCATCCCTTGCATAAAATCCAAATCCCAGCCCAAATTGTTCCACCTCCCCTGTAATCCCAAATCTACATATGTAATCAAACCTCCCCTAGCTCTCCCGGAGGCTGCCTTGCGTGCTGGGACAAAGAAAATGTTATAACCTTCCAAGACAAATGTACTACTATTCACCTCCCATATTTCCTGTAGGCAAATGCCTTGGAATTTCATGATGTAAGCTAACTAGTCATGATTTTTTATTTTTAAGGACAGTCCTGCTATGTTCCAGGAATTTATCTCTATGTCGCCCTGTCTTGGACCGACTGGGCTCTCTAACCTGGAGCAAATATTAGGACTAAGGGGTACGTTGGATACTCGGATATTCCCCTCGGGACCGGGCCCATTGTCCTCTCTGCATCTAGCGGGTAAAATAGACTCATTAGTCTTTGGCATGGCTATCCCTTCTACACCTACTTTAGGGGACAAACTCTCCCGTCTTGGACCATTCCCAAATAACGACCCACTGGCCAGTCAATCTATTTCATTTAGGGCTGAGACACTATGAAGAGGTACATACTGGTTAGTTAACGGGACAGTCCGGCCCACCCAATCAGGACCGACTGGGTGTCGCCTATTTTCATCTTGGTTATTTACACGCGTCATGTCCCTGTGAAAAAATCCCTGGGGGAGCATTCTAATACTTGATCCACCCTCCTCCATATAGGGCTCCTTGCACTGACTAAGAAGATCTCTTACCAGCCCTGGATACCTTAGGTTTAAGATCACACAGTCTCCTGGAAATCACTTCCTACTGTTTCCAATCTAAGACACCCTTCTTGCCATAAGAAAATGCCTATGGTGTGATATATTAAAACCTACATTTCTGTTCAACCAATGGGCCGCCTTATTAATCAGGGTTCGCGGGGTTTCTTCTTTGTCACCGCTGCAGGCCGGAACCCCTGTCAAAACTACTGTATATGGGCATGATGCCGGGGGTAGATCTAAGACCGGCAGGCCAGGAGTGCACCGTGCGAGGTCAGTAGATGGTGGTGCAGTGTCATGGGATAAGGTTGTACCACCCTCTGAATTTCTGGGGGCTGTGGAAGCGTTAGGCTTTTGAACTGATGATCCTACCCTTATATGCCTGTAATCTCCCACGGCACCAGGTATTCCTGGGGCGTTTCCGTTGGTGGGCCCCACAATTAACCCTCTGTTTACAGCCTCCTTTGAGCCATCCAACTGTTCATAGTTGTGGTTCCCCCTCAGTTCTCTCTTGGGTGGTAACTACCTTGGGACGAATAGGGCCCTCTAGTACCCCCGCACGAATGACATGTTGCCCCGTAAGCACAGCAGTTGGAATACTGCTGTTTTCAAGAAGCGAGGATAGTTTCCCTTCTATCACATTTATTTTCTCATGAACAGGCCGAAGATGGGTAGTTAACATTGTTTCCAGCCTGGACCACAGTTCCTTATCCGCCCCCCGATTGGTCTCTGCCTCCCAACTGTTTTTGCATTGATGGATAGCCGCAGGCCCCCCTATTTCTTTGGCCCTGGTTGCTTTGGGCACACCCCTCTGTTTAGATTTCGCTTTGGGCAGGTAGGCAGCAGGCAGGCTGTGTAACGCGGGTCCCGCAGAGCGGAAGCCGCGAGTGAAGTTATGCGCCTCCTGGCACGAAATGTTCCAGCAGCACCGGGAGCAGTCTGGGGGCTGTAGTCCTTCCCCACGGGCAGGTAGGCAGCAGGCAGGCTGTGTAACACAGCATCACTTAAAAGTAATGCATACTAATTAGCGTGCCTTTGAAACTCAGTTAAATCAAGCGCATACCTGAGTACGTGGTCGAGCAGACTGTGTTAGGGTGTAATCTAAATTTAGTTCTAGAAGTCTTTCGCAGTAAGCCTTGAAACTGTCCATACTTTATGCTCAGTGAAGTGCCCTACAAAATGATTGCTGCCTCATCCACTCCCTATTCAAAATTTGACTTGTGCTGACATATTAATTGCACTAGGTATGCAGTGCATTCTTGTTTATGTTTCACACGATTGACTTAAATGCACATTCCCTAGGAGAATTAATCCTTTCAGGATGTTGTATTTCCATATTTTTTATGTAGCATATTACTCTTGCATTGTGCATATTTTGAACTAAGTTGGTGGCTGTGTGTGTTTTAAACGGGCCACGATTGAGCACACCAGGGCGGAAGCAGAAGACTGTGCAAGTTTCTCACAAGGCCAGTCAGTGGGACAAAAAAGTGTTCAAAATACATGGTCATCCAATCCTTGGCCTCTTAGCATAGCGCACAGAGCAATACCCATGTATTCTAGTCACAATTGGGATACTGTGCAAATGTTTTTCTAAAGGAGGTTCACAGTTGTCAAAATATTGACAAGGTGAAAGAAAAGAAAATACTGTGCTTACACTTGAGTGGATGTGGTGTGTGTTTGGGGAGGGGGTGAATTGAAGGAGATGGTGTCAGCCCAAACCGTTAATTGCCCACCTTGCTGAGGGGGGCCCTGTCTTTGTCATTTTTTTTTATAGAATTCACTACCTAAATCAGATCCTGTTTCGAAACACTCTTACAGTTTGCAGAAAAGAAAGACTGATAGCATAAATAAATCATCACAACTGGGTGTTTTTCTTTGGGCTCTCCGGCCACACATGGCAAGGGGCAGTATCGGTGGTGGATACTGTTGTGTTCCATTGGTGTCCCTGGAACAAGACACTCTTTTATTCCAAAAGATCAAGGAAAGGAAGCTCTGGCATCACCTGGGAAGGAATGATAAAAACTTTAGCGTTTGAACCAATTTATTTTAGCAACACATATGGATAGATGAAAGTCTGATAAGTCAATGGGAATCAAATCAGATGCACTATTTGTAGCATTTAATATCACACATAATTTTGCAGATTGAATTTCCGCATACCTTTTGCTCACAGTAGCCTTGCACAGAGACCCTACATTGCCGCACAGAGAGATAAAAAATTAGGGGGAACATTGGTCATATCCTCTATATTGGTATGACAAAATAAATGACGAAGACGCTGATCTGCAAACACTGCAGTAACCTGAGATGCGACTGTGCCACCACAAAAAAAGTCAGTACACGATATGGCAAAGGACACACGGTGCAGGATTTCCGCTGTACCGTTCTTGAACAAATCTGCACCGATTCCCTACTGGTCAAGAAAGAACAAGGTTGGGTTTTTAGATTGGATACTCCATTGATGGGCTGAACAACAACATACCCTGGAGCCATTTTCTTGACTTATTTTGATAGATATAAATCAATTATTATAGAAACCTACCATTGAAGTTTTCCCACCACTAAGCCTGAAAGGGAACTACTATCCATTTGATCGGGTCGGGCCAGCACAGAAACAATAGTAAATTCCTTTTTTAAAAAAATATGAATCAGACAACAAACACCTGTTTTCTCCCACCACATCATCTTCTATATCAATGGGAAGTTAGACCAAGTTTGACAATCACTTAGAAGTTTTTTTGAGAGTGAACCCGCAATTTCTATTTTCTGATTAATTTTGATTATTTCTGAATCAGCCTTTTGAAGCATAATGCTTTTCTATTTGTTTTCATTCTGAGCTTGCGCCCCATACTCGCTCCTAACGTTTCACCACACTAAGTGTCACTGGGTAACCAGGAAGTATCTCTGTTGCAAGCGGCCATTCTAGTAATTTAGGGGTCTAGTTTGTTTTGTGTTTTTTAGGTCTCGCCTGTCGATGCGCATGCGCATCGAGCAAGGCGAGACTATAGCGAGTTATCCACACTTTATCTGCACTGCAAGGAATCGTGGCGATTCCTTGCAGTGCCCGTGACTTTTAAGGTCAATGCGCATGCGCATTAAGCTTATGCGCATGCGCATTGACCTTAAAAGTCACGGGCGCGTGCACGTCCGTGTTTGTTTACCCTTGCCTACTCTCTCTCTCCCCTCTCCGCCCCCGTTCCGCCCCCTCCCCTTCCCGCCGTGTCGCATTTCTCCTCCCCCCTCCTCTCCTCCCCTGCCTGCCTGCCGCATTTCTCCTCCCCCTCCCCTCTCTCCCCTCCGTCTCGTTTCACACACACCCTCTCCCCCGCTCCGCCCCCTCCCCGCCAACACCGCCTCGCGAGCTCGTCATTCCAAACCCACCCTCCCCCGCCTGACCCCAGCGCATTTCTCCTCCCCCTCATTGCTCCTACTACAAGCCTTTTCTAATGGATCATCAGAATCACGTTTGCGACTACTTCTTTCTACGGTGTCGTGCATATTTTCACAGCAGGAGTCTAGCTTCGTTCTGTACAGCGTTATATTTCCCCTGTCCCAGGCTCACTCCTCTGCGGGACGTGGGCGTGTTTCCAGCTGAAAGCGGGCTGGGCTGCCAAGGTACGGGGAACAAGCGCTCCCTGGCACCACATATTGCGATCAGCTGGTATCCCTTTTCCTCCAGAACATGCAGTGACTCTACGCATTGGCTGCAGTTAGATTACCTTTAAGGGCACGATTACCGATGTCGAACATAGACGGCCAGCCATCTTGAGAAGCTATTCTAAACGTAATTGAAAGATTGAGAAAACATCAAAACACGGCTTGGCTAATTCAATTCCTTTCTTAATTAGTGTTGTGTGTATAGGCTACTTTTTATTTATTTTCGGGAGTATCGTTTTTTTGTTGACAAGATTATGTATCTCGGATTACATCATAAAATGTTATTCCGGTCTAGCCACAATAGAGAACCGCATTACACATCTTCCGAGACTTTCTTTTACTTTTAGGTGGTTTTGAATCGGCCCCATTAAAACGGTTAGGCTTTTCACGTAGGCATAGACAGTCGCCATATTTGAGTAGATACGTTTGCCAATAGTTGTCTATCAAGTACTGTATGCAGTTTCTAGTGCTAAGGACGCTGCGCAGCACAAAGTGCATGTTTTCATTATACTCTGAAATGAAGCTTTTATAGAAAGGACGCGCAAGCGATTAAAGTCTGTTTCAAAGCACACTCAACAAAAACGGTCGCCTTGAATACTGTCGTTGGACGGGACCTCTGATTGTGTTCTGTAGTTGCTCTCATGTCCTAGACGCCTAAAGGCATGCTTGACGTTTTTAACCTCCAGCACTTTGCATGATGGGATGTTGAGTCCAGGCTTGCAAGTGTAAAAGCGAAACTGCAAGCCCCAAAATGCAGTTTGCGATCGTCTTGGAATCGGGACAGGCTGACGGCGCAGCAGATGGCGTGGGGCCACTAGACAGTTGGTCATGCTGAATCTAGTGTGCCCGCCTCCCATGGAGGCTGCCATTATGCCTTTTCTCTGGTGCTCTCGAGTCGTCTGCTCCGACCTGCCCCTTCCTCTGGGCCCTGGCACTCGGCGCAACCACGTTCTCCGCCTTTTACTCTTCCAGGCAGTTGCAGCCGTTGTCCCAGAGCACTCCTGTTTTGAGTGGGTGGTCGGTAACTTGATGCCCAGTTGTATAGAAGGGATGTGTTAGTAGGCACTGACTCATTTCCTGGAGTTTCATTAACAGAAGCCGAGAGGAGCTCCGCCCTGCTGTCGCCTCCCAGCTCCTTCTCTCTCTCTCCTCCAAAGGGGGTTATTAGAGCCAGTCTCTCGCTTTCCTGCCTCACTGTGAGTTGGCCTGGCAACAGGGCAGGGAGGAATGCTAGGGCTTTTGTCGGAGTTGACACTTTGGCAGGCTGCAGCAGGGTAAGCGTTTCATTACTTACACCTTATTCTTACTCATTCATGAACAGGGTGGAATTGCGGGCTCAATATGAGCAGGGTCGGTTTACCTGGGCTGTGGGGGATGAGTGTGAATTATTTGCCAAGGTAGCCCGGCGGTTTTAAATGAGGAACCACATCTTTATCAATAACACACCTTTTTCTTTCTGCACAAACAAATTATTTGTCGCGCCGCCAAGCTATAAGGTGCGTATACTTTGAAGGGTCTCCGATTTTAAAGCTATGGATTTTTATATTGGAATACTCTGGTGCGAGTTTACTTTTCCCTTCAAGATAGGAAAGTCTGTACTCTGATAGAGCGCCTTGATGCGAGAGTCTGGAGAGGGACGTCATGTCCTGCTGCCACTACATTGTCTACACCGCTGAATGAACCCTCACTCACCCTCACTCACCCTCACTCACCCTCACTCACCCACACTCACCCTCACTCACCCTCAACCCCCCACCCTCACCCACCCTCACCCTCACTCACCCTCACTCACCCTCAACCCCTCACCCTCAACCCCTCACCCTCACTCACCCTCTCACCCTCAACCCCTCACCCTCACTCACCCTCAACCCCTCACCCTCAACCCCTCACCCTCACTCACCCTCAACCCCTCACCCTCAACCCCTCACCCTCACTCACCCTCAACCCCTCACCCTCAACCCCTCACCCTCACTCACCCTCAACCCCTCACCCTCACTCACTCACCCTCACTTACCCTCAACCCTTCACCCTCAACCCTTCACCCTCAACCCCTCACTCACCCTCACTCACCCTCACTCACCCTCACTCACCCTCACTCACCCTCACTCACCCTCACTCACCCTCACTCACCCTCACTCACCCTCACCCTCACTCACCCTCACTCACCCTCACTCACCCTCACTCACCCTCACTCACCCTCAACCCCTCACCCTCAACCCCTCACCCTCAACCCCTCACCCTCAACCCCTCACCCTCAACCCCTCACCCTCAACCCCTCACCCTCACCCTCACTCACCCTCAACCCCTCACCCTCACCCACCCTCACCCACCCTCAACCCCTCACCCTAACTCACTCTCACTCACCCTCACTCACCCTCAACCCCTCACCCACCCTCACCCACCCTCACCCACCCTCACTCACCCTCACTCACCCTCACTCACCCTCACTCACCCTCACTCACCCTCACTCACCCTCACTCACCCTCACTCACCCTCACTCACCCTCACTCACCCTCACTCACCCTCACTCACCCTCACCCACCCACCCTCACTCACCCTCACTCACCCTCACCCACCCTCACTCACCCACCCTCACTCACCCTCCCTCCCTCCCTCACTCACCCTCCCTCACTCACCCTCCCTCCCTCACTCACCCTCACTCACCCTCACTCACCCTCACTCACCCTCACTCACCCTCACTCACCCTCACTCACCCTCACTCACCCTCACTCACCCTCACTCACCCTCAACCCCTCACTCACCCTCACTCACCCTCAACCCCTCACTCACCCTCAACCCCTCACCCTCACTCACCCTCAACCCCTCACCCTCACTCACCCTCAACCCCTCACCCTCACTCACCCTCAACCCCTCAGCCTCACCCTCACCCTCACTCACCCTCAACCCCTCACCCTCACTCACCCTCAACCTCATGCTAAAGATTTACAAAAAAAACCATTAACAATTCTAAAAGCACTAACTCTAATGCTGCGAGACCTATTGCATTTCTAATGCTTGTTTAGCACGAGTACACTCACGCCCTCAACCGGCTCCCTGTCAAATACAGTTTTCCACGCACGCTCGCTGACACCGTCAGAGCCGCGGGCAGGCAATCTAAACTGGCAAGGAAGTAGCTTTGAGGAAGTAAGTACGGCACAGCCGATACACTGTTTCGTGTGATCCAGTTATTAACCAATCGCCGTTGAAACCTGCTTCTTCTCACTTACAGAGTCTGACTAAAAGTTTGAGCTCATGAGGCCTAATTGTAGCATTACACATGTATGTTACGTTTCTTTTCTTTTTACTGCACAATCATAATCTAGAATTTAATAAATAACTCGGGAATAAGCAACTATGTTAGTTACTTTTGAATATCACTTGTATAATATTATACATAAAGTGGTTTTTGGATTAACCTTATCAATATCAACAGCTGTCAATCGCACAATTGTCAATAACCCAGTGAATACAAAGTTCGACACTGAGCAGAATATTGTCCGTGTGTGTATGTGTGTTTGTTTCAAGTCTATTGCAACTAAACACACTAATGCTCCAATTTGCGCAAAAGCACAATGCCACAAGCACAATGAAGCTGCATGCGAATAAGTGTGTCTTATTTTTAATTTTCTCACCTGATCTTGGGTAGCACAAACAAAGTCTCTTCAAATATGAAAAAGTTATCATGAATAGCACGGTTGAAAAAGAAAAATATATCACGTGTTTCCACAATTGGTGTTGTGTTTATATAACCTTTCATGACAGATTAACGTTTCTCTAGCATCTTTACAGATCTAAACAAGCACTGGCGTTGCCAATAGGTTTCGCATTTGGGAAGTTGGAGCTATTGGTTTTGTAAATGACATTTTATATTTATATATCGTTATTGTCAATAACAATATATAAATATAAAATGTCATTTACAAAACCAATAGCTCCAACTTTCCAAATGTGAAACCTATTGGCAACGCCAGTGCTTGTTTAAAACTGACTTTCCATAATATTTATTTGTTTTGTCCAATGGTCCTCCGTAGTTCCGAGCGCGCTCCTGCTACTCTATGCCATTGAGTCCGTCAATGTGAAGTGCTTTAATAAGACCCCCCAGGATATAGCGGCTTTAATGAAAATGCTGCGATTTCTACAAAAGTGCCGATTTTGCGGGCACTTTTGTAAAAATCGCGGCATTTTTTCAAAAGTGGCAATTTCGCGGCAAATCGCGAAATCCTGGAGGGTCTGATTAACGAAGGTCTTGTAAAGATAGTGGACGAACGTCCCATCTCTCTCATGGGAACCCATTCACGTATATCTAATAAGTGTACGTGAGCCAGGAAGCATGTCCGAGTTAATATTAACATTGTGACAAGGCATGAGTCCATTTCAGCTGCAGGATGGACATGTGTCTTTTATTCATTTTGTTCCAAATGAACATCTTCTTTTAAATATTTATACCACGAGGGGCAGTTTAATCTCTGTAGAAGGGATGTGTATTTATAAAGTGATCTGCACCTGGGACTTCTCATTTACAACATGCGGCTAGGCGGTGGAGTAGTGAAAATGAGTGGTAATCGGTGCCTTTCACCGAAGAAAAAAGTAAAGTTTTCAGGTTTTATTTTCCACGAAAAATGCTCTAGTCAGACAGCCCCAAAACGATTTTTTCACCACTGGACACAACCTTGAATGCCGCACGGAGATTCATCTCGAACACATACGTTTCCTTGTGTAGATTTCACAAACACCGTGATTGATTCCCCTTCAGAAAACTATGCCTCTGTCTCTGGTAACCGGAAAGAGTGAGGCATAGTGAACATACACTGAAAATAAACGCACATCACGCTTCATGAGGCAAAGAAAGCAGCAACTACACTTACCGATCACCAAATCGGAATGAGTAGGTGTTTGCTGGGAAACGGCTAGTCCACGGTAGACTGGTGATTCAACAAGGGAAGCCGGATGGGGGCGGGACGGAGAGTCTTACCACATCAGTGGCACGCAGAGGATACAATAGGGCTGCAAATGGTTGCCCGCGGCATCTGAGTTAACACACTGCGAGAGCGGGTAAGAATGACAAACGACCCTACGGCTGCTGGGGAATTTGGTCTTAATTAAGGTGCTGTAGCACGGGGACTTGGTGAGCCTCCTTAAAACTTATGAGACTTTAACGCCTTAGCAGGCCTAGGTTGGATTTTGCCACACGTGAATGGGAAATAATCTTCAGACATAAAAAGAGGGAGTGGGACTGCAAAGCTGACACGAGTAATACAATTGGGCTTGCGTCAAGGCCGTGTGTATTGTTTGAATAAAGCGATCTGCACCTGGGACTTCTCATTTACAACATGCGGCTAGGCGGTGGAGTAGTGAAAATGAGTGGTAATCGGTGCCGTTCACCGAAGAAAAAAGTAAAGTTTTCAGGTTTTATTTTCCACGGCGGGAGAGCCTGGGGCGGTAATGCGAGCGAGGGGAGGCAGGCAGATTAGGAGGGAAGCCGGATGGGGGGCGGGAGAGCCTGGTGGGGGGGCGTGAATGCGCGAGGGGAGGCAGGCGGATTAGGAGGGAAGCCTGATGGGGGCGGGAGAGCCTGGTGGGGGGCGTGAATGCGAGCGAGGGGAGGCAGGCGGATTAGGGAGATGCTTGTGCTTGTGTGGTCACGTGACCCGCTTTTGTGGTCACGTGACCTCACATGCACTGTGAAGAAACCGCAGTGGTTTCACTAGTCGATCAAGCCCTTGAATTTTCGCCTATTCCATTCGCAAGCGAATGGTAATAGGCGAAACCTAAAAAGGAAGACTACCGATTGAGTATTGTATTGCATACATTTTCTTGGCATTTATTAAGGAAACTCACTTTAGGGTCGCACACTGATAGGAGTGGTACTAGGGATCATTTGGTGGTCCTGGCGAAAAGCTTGGGGGTAATGGCTTGAAACATGTAGACCCTAAAATGCATGCCCATAAACATATGCCTTTTAGTTCCCCCCTTTTTTAACCATACCAGAAAGAGGTCTGAATAAAACATTTGTTCCTACTTAGCCAGGTATTTTTAACTCTAGATAAGACCCTTTCACTCTTATACCTCTAAATTCTTCATAGTATTTGACAAAAAGTGCCCGCGTATTCGTTGGTCACAGCACACCCTGTTTCACAGCGGGACAGGAAGAACCCTATGATGAAGGGAAATCTTGGTGGGGGGGTGTTATTTTAAGAACTTTCTGGCGCGTGCTGCTCACCGGACTCTCCCGACGAGATCTCTAAGAGGTTGCCGGCGCCTCCTGTGGCTTATCTTGCAGCAGCGGCCGCTCCCATGCCCTGAGCGACAGTGGCGCTGCTGCGACTCTGCCGCCGCTGCGACTCTGCGACCTGCATCCGGGAGGCTTGGGGTGCAATCGGCACCGGCAACGCGGCCTGCGGCATACAGGTTGAGCTGTGGGGGCAAAGTGGAGACCAGCGAACGGGTGCTCTGTGGTCCTGAGGCACTGTTGTGCGCCGGCCCTTCCCGCCCTGAGTGAGGAGGGCTTGCGGGGCATCCAACAGCAGTGTCATTTCACGCTGGGGAGAGGGAAAATGGCACCGCAGCATTGCACTAACATCTGTAGCTCCTCTGATGCTTCTACGCCCTTGGCTGGAGTGGCGATTGGTGGTGTAGACCCACTCAAGCATTCTTGATCCCTCGAGGACTGTGTGCTGGGGCCATGGCGCCAGACTCTGCAACATTACTAACGGCCTCCACAGGTAAGCAGCCGGCCCGTGCGGCCTGACCTGGGTGCCCGGGGCCTGGTGAGGAGATCGTCTGTCTGCCGGGCGGTGGGGGGGGGGGGCGCTGTGGGGGTTGCCCCCCTACCCAACCAGTGGGTGTACGTGGCCTTTACCTCTTCTTGGCACTGTGGAGGTCCCCCTCTTTGTGTCTGGTCGGCAGTGGCGGTGCCTGGGGCTCCTCCGGCCCTTTCACCCTTTGGTGGCACTGCCCTGGCCCCACCGGCTGGCGAAGGCAGCGTGGGAGGGCGCTGGCATTAGTCCTTTGAATCCCTGCCTGGGTCCTGCTTTAGGGGAACTGCCCGCTCTGACGGGGTTGCGAACCTGCGTTCAGGACCTGTGGGGCGGCGGCGCAGTTGCAGAGGGGACAGCGGAGGCCGCGGGGGGCAGTGTTCTTCCCCCGGGGAGGTGTGCTGTGCTCCCAGAGAGTACCCTGCGTTCTTCCCACTGGATCTGACGGCAGAGTGCTGGGCGTCTCGGCTGTCAAGTTGGACAGCGGCGGGGGAGCCTGCTGGCACTCTTCTGCCTTTGCGCGGGGACGGGCGGACTGCTGCGACTGGTTGTGGGCCCTGGTCGGACTGAGACTGAGTGTGACATCGACGGCAGGAGGATTACTCCTGGGAGGGAGGTCAGCCATCAGTCGGACGGTGGAGTGCCAGGTGGAGGGCACCCCTCCTCCCTTTTCCGTCCGCTCTTTTTCCTTTCCTGCCGCAGCCAACGTTGGAGGCCTTAGCCCTTCTTCGCTCTTACCTGTGTGCGGGGTGCGGTCACGGGCACGGGCCTCTGGACTAGAGGGGTGGTGGATATGGGGGCGGACCCGGGGGCCGAAGAACCCAGCCACACAGACCAAGATTGGCCATTTGACAGTCATTGACAATGTAGCGTCGGGGGCCTGTGGGGGGAGATGCCCCCTCCCAGGCGGATTTATCAACCATCCTTTAGGCCATCCGTACTTCTCAAACCTCAGTGGATGGTAAGATTGACGAAGTCCGCATAGACATGAGCCTCATCCGCCAAGATCTCTGCACCGCCGTGGACCATATCAAAGAGACGGAGTCACGGGTGTCTACGGTGGAGGACAACGTCCACCAGCTCCAGGAGCAAGTCACACGTCTCCAGATGAAAACAGGTACCGGCGTAACAACCACCGCTTGGTAGGGTTCCCGGAGGGGGCGGAACAAGGTCGACCGTCTGACTTCATTGAGCGCTGGCTGAGATCATGGATGCCTGAGGGCTCTCTCTTCCCTTGGTTTGTTATCGAGAGGGCCCACGGATCACTTGCCCCCGGGCCGCTGCCGGGCGCTCCTCATAGGCCGATCATCATGCGGGTCCTTAATTATAGAGACCGGGACTCTACCTTGGCGGTGGCCCGAAAACAACAACGTCTCACATACCAGGGCCAAGGAATTATAGTCTTCCCTGACTACACCCGCGAGGTTCAGAGCCAGCGGCGCTCGTTTGGTGAGGTGAAGCAGAAGTTGGGGGCCCTATACATCCCATACCTACTCTTCCCAGCTCGCCTGCGAGTGGTCTTCCAGGACATATCGCTTTTCTTTGACACTCCTGAAGAGGCCTGGACCTGGGTAACAGAGGAGCGACCCCTCCGGCTCCCGACCCGTAACACACCCAGCCGAGCAGCGGAGATGGCCCCAACTTGAACTGTCCGGGCCCGCGACTACAGTGTACCCGTTCACGCAGGAGACTGGGTTCACGCCAAACCCGGTCAGCCTCGCCACCAGGCCTCACTCCTCCTCCAGCCGCAGGGGCTCTCCCAGATGACATCCCGGCACTGCAGCAATCCTGCTCTTCCCACCGCCTGGATCCTGGGGGTGCTTCGCCTCGACGATCCCTATCAGTGCATGCAGACACAGACCTTTCTCGAAGCCCGGTAATCCCTGTTGGGTCACTCTGACTCTACCGCACTCCCCGGCGCTGACAGGCTTTACGGCTGTTTGTGCTACAACCGACTGAGTGCTCACTTGGTCTCCAATGATGACATCTATAGAACATCCTGCTAAGAGGAGGGGTCCTCCACATCTCCTAATCCCAAGCGCTCTAGTTTGATTTCTTTTCAGGTTTCCCAGTTCGGGTCGACAGATGTTTCTGTTGCTGATGTATAGGGAGGGGGAGGGGATTGTGTGGGAGGGGGGATTGTTGTCCCAATTCTTCTTTGGTCCTTTTCATCTGCACACACAGTTAACTCAGTCACACTCCTTCTGCACACCATGTAGAGCCCGCAGCTCTGGCTCTTTACAGCCACATGCGTCTCGCCACAGCCACACCTCTGGCTGCTACTATGACAGTCACACGCACCATCAGCTTCTCGACAATTCTCTATGCATCAAGCGCGGACCCGTCCTCCCACCTCTGCCCGCTGCCGGTGCGAGGCATCTCTTTCTGCACTCATACCCCCCATGACTGACTCCCGCAGTGGCACAGGGTTGCTCCATGTAATGTCCTGGAATGTCAAAGGGTTACTGGACAGGGTCAAGCGCACTGCGGTCCTGCGCTATGCTCAGCGCCAGGCAGTCAAAATTCTGATCCTACAAAAAACCCATCTTGTAGGCAATAAATGCCCCTTCCTGGTGAGATAGGGTTATGGCTGGTTTTGGCACTCTGGCTTCATGCGGGGGTGGAGGGGAGCGGCCATTCCAGTGTGCTGCTCCTTTCCCTTTGTCCTACACTGGGTGGTGACTGATCCCTTGGGTTCCTTCGTGTCCTGGAAGGGGCGGTGGGAGACCGTGCACTCAACCTGGTGTCTATTTACTCCCCACCGTCTCTGCTGGGGTCTACACTCAAGCAAATCGCAGAGTTGTTCGCTGCCCTGCCTCCAGGGATGACTATTATAGGGGCGACTTCAACGCGGTCATGGACCCTATCCGCGACGTCACAGGGATCCCCTTGGCCTCTAGGACTTCCCAGGCCAAGCACTTGTCCGGCTGGACGGCTGCACTGGGGCTCGGCGATGCCTGGAGACTCTGGCATCCCACAGCCAGTCAGTACACTCATACATCAGCATCCCATCATACTCACGCCCGGATAGACTACGTCTTCCTCCCGGCTCTTGACTGTTGCACGATCAAAGAGATAACCATACTCCCTCAGGGTACTTCCTACCATTCCCCAGTGGCATTGAGGGGTTGGGGATCTACCGAACACCTTGAGGCCGATATGGCGGCTGAATGCCTGGTTTCTCCAGGATAAAGGCTTCCGTGAATCGGTGGGCAGGGACCTCCAGCCATTTTTCGCCACTAATCAGGGATCCGTTTCTTCCCCGCCACATTGTGGGAGGCGGGCAGAGCCACCATTTGTGGGTTCGCTAAGAGTCAGCTCAAACTCCGCCGCACCGAACAGGAATCCTGGATCACCCTCTTGGAGGCCCAGGCTACTCTCATCGAGGGGCGCCCACCTGAGGAGCGTACTGGGGCCCTGAATAGGAGGCTCACATTCTTGCAGGATGAGATCAAGTTGACTTCTATGGAGGCTGCGAAGCTGCTTTGGAGGTCCTCGGTGGCACGCGTCTATGGGTGAGGGGACAAAAATGGCAAACTTCTCCATTGACTGGCCACCTATCCCTTGGTCAATTGTATTATACCTGAGGTGCAAAACTCAAGCGGCGTGACCCGATTTCCAGCGGTGATAGCTCAGTGCTTTGCCACCTACTATGCCGCCCTCTACGCCGCGCAGCCCTTGTGGCAGTTGCTCTCTGACTTGCTTCGCCGGGAGGGAATTTCTCTTTCACGCCTCAGCAAGACCGAGGCTGAGGTGCTGGACCTCCCGATTACTCCCGAGGAGATCCATGAAGCGATCTCCCACATGACGTCTGGTAAGACAACGGGTCTGGACGGCCTTCCCCAAGAGTTCTATGCGGGCTACCGTGACACGCTGGTGCCCCATTTGCTGGAGCTGTATGACGGGCAGGTTGATAAGGGCTCATTTCGCTCTGCGACTGACATGGCCACCATAGTGGTGATCCCTAAGTCTCAGCTGCCTCGAAACATTGTACCGATTACCGGCAAATCTCTCTTATTAATACGGAGCTCAAAATCTTTGCTACCATCTTGGCCAATCGCGTGCGACCGTGCTTGGCCACATTGGTTCATCCTGACCAGTGCGGCTTTATGCCTGTGCAGGGCACTCGTCACTGCCTCCGGCGCATTCACCTCGCCTAGCGAATCGCCAGTGCCTGACCCCGTACCTCTCCCTCCTCCTTATAGATTTTGAAAAGGCATTTGATTCTATGGATTGGCGATATTTGAAGGCCGTCTTGCTAGAAAATGAGCTTAGGGGGCGCTTCGGCCAGCTTGTGAAAACGCTATATTGCCGACCAATGGCCCGGGTGTTGGTTAATAGGGCCATGTCCCCATCCTTCCCTATCTGCAAGGGCACCAGGCAGTGCTGCCCCCTGTCGCCCCTGCTCTCCGCCCTAGCAATGGAACCCCTGGCGTGCCTGGTGAGCTCTGATGAGCTCATCCAGGGATGGAGATGGCCCGGACTCAGCGAGGACAAAATTGCCTTTTATGCCGATGTGTACCTGGCTGAGCCCGTGCGGTAGGGACCCCATATGCCTCCGAGCATTGGCCCTATTTGAGCAAGTCTCCGGCCTCGAAGTGAACTCAGCCAAATCCGTCCTGGTCCCCCTTCATCTTTCCCGTGAGTGCTTCGACTTGCAATCCACAATACCCCATGACTGGTTCAACGAAGGATGGTCGGATCCAGCCTACCGGTTGGAGCTTCACACCCTGGGTCTGCCCAGTATTCAGGGGATGCTATACGGTACCATCATTCCCGGTGCGCTGCCGGAGATTACGAGTGGGGTCCTCCTGGCCTGGCGGGCCTCCCTACGCCACACTCATTGGAATGGGAAGCTGACCCAATGCATTCCGCTCTGGCAGGGCGCCCAGCTCCGAGAAGTGGCGGGATTATCTGTCTTCAGGACATGGGACTTAATCAGGATCTCACAGTAGGGGGATGTTTGGAAAGGGAGGCACATCCGCACTTTTCAAGACCTACAACGTACTTTTTCTTTACATCCTTTGCAGTTCTTTCGTTATCTTTAGCTGCTACATGATATCCAATCACACGTCCCGGAGGGCACGACGCTGCCTGATTACAGCCCGCCTGAGGTCCAGGTTCTGACTGGCAACTTGGGGGGAAGGGGGAGATCTTCTGTATCTATCGCTTTCTTACCAACCACACCCCCCAACACACTCTCACAGCTCAGAGTCCGATGGGAGGGCTGGATCAAATCCTTAGATGACTCTGACTGGTGCGACGCCCTAATGGCCCCTAAGTTAATGACTGTCTAAGTGAGCCTCCGATTGGTGCAATTATACTACTTACACGCTGCCTATCTCACGCCGCTGCGCCTCCACCGTGCAGGTCTTCGTTCATAGGCGTCCTGTCCGTGCTGTTCACATCCTCAAGCCGACTTTTTCCACATGGTATGGTCCTGCTCACCCATCACACACTTTTGGGAATCTGTGCTGGGTGAACTCAATGAGGTCCTGGGATGGGAGGTGCCCTTTAACCCCAACAACATACTCCTAGGTATCACCGGGGGACTGGACGGTTCTCGCGCGGATAAGCTCTTTCTCAACACGGCCCTAGTGGTGGCAAAGAGAGACATTGCACAATGCTGGCTGAATCCAGTGGCAATTACCCTATCACCTACCCTATCACGATGTCGCAGAGGAGTGGACTGGTGTGTCGCGTGGGAGCGCTCTGTGTATAAGGCTAGGGGTTGTTCTAGGAAATTCCGTAAGGTGTGGGGTAAATGTATGTGGGCGATAGATGACTAACATTCTGTTTGGACATTGTAGAATGTGGCGAGTGCCAGGTTTAAACCTTCAACCGCTGGATATTATTGCTCAGTGTTACGGCATATAATGTTATCAGATGCATTGCATATAGAACAGACTGTGTTTACTTCGTTTGTGTTGTGTACCTTAATCGAAAACTCAATACAATTGGTTATCAAAGAAAAAAGGAAACTTTCTGTGTTCTATCCGAAAAAAGAGTGGAAAGATAGTCCAAACAACACGGATGGACTCTCTTTGATTTTTAAAGTACGCACAGGAGGCCGAGCCCTCTGTTTCCTGACCTCTGTCTCCCCCAATCTTGATTAGTAAAGCTTATCAGATCCTGACCTCTGTCTCGCCCAGTCTTAATTAATAAAGCTAATCAGTTCTCACCAATAGATCTGCTGAGAATTTGTGTCCCTAGATATCTATAAATCTTGTTTCTTTAATAACTCCAAAACTACTGAACAGATTTACACCAAATTACAACAAAAAAAGGATCTTTCTGAACCAAGAGAAAGCTTTCTGCCAAATTTGGTGTCATACCATTCAGCGGTTTGGCTGTAGTGGTGTTCAAAATCCCTATGGCTTGGGGAAAACGTGTGTAGGGACCCCTCCTGTTTTTTGGCCCCAGCTTAACGAATCACCCTGGAACTTTCCAAACAGCAGCTGAAGTGAGCAGCAAAGTAGTTTTGAAAATGTTGTGAAGATTCGTCAAACAACGCCAAAGTTATTAGCAACACAAAAATTACTTTTCCTATGGTAAGTATACTACCTATTGGCAGCCTGGTCATTGTCCGAAGAGGGAGGTGGAACGCAGGCTCCATCTCCTGGCCAATATTGGCCCCGGTGACCCTATCCTCCAGTGCCCTGTCATTTAATGGTGGGTTCACTGGAGCCCACCCTGGGCACCCACTGTGTGTTTGTTGAGCCCCAATGACCCCGTGACCTCAGCCGGCTCCCAGCCTCCAGGGGAAACCGGCATTGAGACACTGTCTCTCTCTCTCTTCTCCCCCCTCCCCCATAGGAAGAAATTAGATTAGCAGAGTGGGCTTTAAGGCAAGTGGGAGAGTGCTGAAGCGTAGTAGAGCTTTCATTTGGGTAGTGCTCTCAGCTGCTCCTACTTTTGGTGCGGAGTCCTGAGCAATCCCATAAGCAGGCAATTTGGGTACTTGCGTTTCAATCAATCAATCAATCAATTAGGGAACTGTAACCGCATATCTCATGACTGGCCATCTGGTGAGGCTTGACAGCAATCTAGGTGCACATAACATCTCCAAAATTTCTGTGATGTAAATAATATGGGCCTGGACAGTTATGTATGACATGGGCTTACTCATACTATTCATCACCACATACAATAATCACATTGTGTAGCTACATCCATTCCTGTGGCCAATATAATGATGTACAGAAGATTCACATTCATGATGCCTTTTTTCCATGAACCAGAAGACTTGAGGTTTAGGAACACAGCGGTGGAGAAGGTAGAGGAATTCAACTGATTCTTAAAGTATTTGAAGTTGTATGTTTTGTATATAAGGATAGGGGTCTCACTATGGAAAAAGACGTCATGTGCTCTCTCTTTTGGATACTGAAATCACTACACAGGGAACAATTGCAAGTTGTTCACCTAATGAAGGGTGATGTTTAATTAGCAACACAAAAAGCAGAATATAGCAACTGGGTACCCAACCTAGGTTGGTGTCGTTACGTGCCATACCATTGCTTGTCAGTAACAGAAGGGTAGAAGCTTGGCTAGACCCATGTGTGGTTATACAATAGAGAACGGGGCTCATCCACCGCACAGAAATGTTACAATACAGCGGGGATAGGATAGTTGCACATGCTGACATTAGTAGGGCATTTCAACAGTACTGTATGTTCTCTGAGATAAAAATCCAGAGGAAGATGAGGCACACATGGATGGGATGGGCTTCTTGCAGAGTATACATTACCTTTGGTGGAAACTGCAGTTGCGTAGGAAATTAAAGAGGTTTCACTTGCAGAAAGTGGGGATGGTTGAGCTCACTATGGGCTCTGGGAATTTCCATGCCATGGGTGGGATTGATATCGTATCTTCTCAAATGTGTGCAGGTCATGTTTCAGAAGTTATGTAACAAGGTTGTAGAGAAGGGCCAGAAATCATGGCTAACGTTCTATCAAAACCTGCTGGAGACCCCTTCAAAGGCTTCTCAAATTATCCTGTTAATGATCTGCAATACTAAAATTCTCCTAAACTGATAACAGCTAGACTGGTATAATGGTGTCATGTTAGAACACCCATGCTAAACAGCTTTTGTCACACACAGAAACGCAGTATGTAAACTTGAACGTCTGCAATTGGTCATGGAGAAAAGGGATACCGAGCACAGTGCAGTGAATATGTGGGACCCCAAAAAGGCATCTGGTTCGCAAAGCTAGGCAAGTATAAACAAACCTGATGCTGTGATATGGACAGATGGCAGAAACTACCACGATTTTAAGCTTTTAATGGGTTCAAGATATTATTGTTTACTGTTACCTTATCTCTGTGCGTTGAGAATAGATATACTAGAAACCCCAACAACAGCTGCAAAAAGGGAGCCTCATTCCAATGTACGGTTAGAGACACAAAGTAATCAACTGCATAATAATGGAGATAAAAGGAGAGGTTATCCTGAAAATACAATATGTGGTCTATTGTGAAAGGGACGTACGTCAAAAGCTTGATGGGACATAGATGAGATTCTCATGAACACACATCCTTAGTACAGCTGCAAAGTCTGACTTTTTTGAGTTCTCAATTAGACCTTGGATTTCTCACAGAAATATCCAACTATATTACTCAAACATCATGTGAGATGTGAAAATGTGCAGTCGTTGAGAGGGACCGAATGGAGCACTTTCTTTGTTATAGTTCTTTGAACATCATTAAGGACAATTAAACTGGGAAGAAGAATCATTTTTATAACTTCAGAGCCTCTTACGCTTGGATATCTAGATATATATAGCCTTTTGTTGATGCTTTCTGATAAGCATGCTCTTAATTTGTGACGGAAATATGAAGTTACAAAGTATTGTTTTAATTCTATGTTTATTTTTCACATCGTCGTTTTGAAAAACATTAAAGGTTATTTTTTAGCTGCCTCTGTGACTGTAAAATTAAGTTTTTTGTTGAAGACAGCATGGTTATATTACTGCCACCTTGATCTACGTCTGTCTCATGAAAAATGTGAATAGCAGTTAAACATATACAGGACATAATTAATTATTCCTATGTTTTGAAGTTTAAATGCAAAGGTGGCCATCTATATTTAAACTTTGAACATTTAAAAAAAACTAGCTGAAATTCATTGAAGTTGTTGCAGCTTGCGCTGGTCATTGTCAAGCGTTGTGACGCCATGGGGTGGTTGGGTAGGAGACCCAATTGGGTGTGACAGTGGAGCAGGGATACAATTGAGTGAGCATTAGCGGAGGAGACGCACATCAAGCAGGTGAAGAAAGATTATACAGTAAAAGAAGACTTAAGACACCAGGGCAGCGGTACTGGAGGCATTCCAGGAGGCTGAGGAAGGCACCCAGGGTCCTGCCATGCAGGTATAGACTGCAGATGTGAGCACACAATGCACAAATGCAGCAATGAGAGACAACAGGATGGCTATGGCAGTACCTGCTGCACAGGAGAGGTACTGTGAAAGAGATGGGATAGAGGGGGTACTGGGGAGTTCTGTGGTAAATCCACAAATAGAGGGAAGGGATTGGTTATGTATGTTCTTTGACATTGGGGTCTTACATCGTCACAGGCGGGAAAAATGATATTTGTGAATATTGTGTCACTGTTGTCCGGCCACTCATCTGGGGAGCTTATCCGCAGAGACGATGTTGGACTTAACTCACTCCCAGCACAACGCCCAACCAAGAAATGATAACCTCAAATAAGGTGCTGTCCTAGGAGGAGAGGGGATCGGGACAAAATAAAAGAAACAAAGACTTGCGCCCTTTGAGTGGTATCTAGTTCTCTATCCTGCTCAGGAACGCCCCAGACCTCTTCCTCTTTCGGGGTGAGTCTTCTAGGGGTGGAGAGGGGAGTAATTAGGGAGAAGGAACACACATATATTAGCACTGATACACATTGACATAGTAAGTTCAAATAACATTTGAGAAATGTAAGTACTTACACACAGAGATGTTTATAGTAACACAGAAAATGCATATTCTTTTAGTTCTTGTGGGATACAATAACCCATTACTTTCGTGAGCTTCAAATAACAGTTCACAGATTTCCCCCTGTCTGCATATTACACAATATGCTTTTGTTATGTGACTGATCTTCCTTTTTTTAAATTCTCCTTTTCTCTTTTTTAAAAGTTCTCTCTTAAACTTCCAGCAGATAGTGTGGGGATCTTATGTCAAGATTATTCACAAGTCTTGGAAGTTTTTATTTTGTAGAATTGTAGCTGGCGAGTTTTTGAAAAGAAACAAAGAATAGTGCAGAATAGTGCACTAACCTTGCTTTTTCTTCTTTTGCTTTGTCCTTCCTTTAATTGCAGGTTGTGACATCACAATGCCAGGATAACCAACGGACCGGTCCCTAAACAGCTGCATCGGAGGAGAGGATTCGCCGCTGTCACTTAACGGTAGGTCTTTTCTGGAATGTTGGGATAGAAGAACTCTAATGCCCCGCTCAGGGATGTCTGCGGAAGCGCAGATTTCAAGGGGCCAGGTGAGGAAGCTTGGATCGGGGAGAAGGGGGTGCGTTGATCCAGGATAGTGGAAGGCAGAAGATGGATTCTCTTTTCAGGAAATAAAGACCAGCGCCTGACAGGGCTTTGGCTTAGTATTTATAGGTGAAACATTATTTCTAGAAGGGCATATTTGTATCTATTGTTCACTGGTCCTGGAAAGTCCCTGACTGCAGGCACGTGGATAAGTACCAACACATGTATAATTGGTGGCACTGAATCACTCTGGCAAGTTCCTGACTGTAAAGTCTCTGAATTGGTGGCACTGAATTACTCTGGAAAGTACCTGACTGGAAATACAGGCCCATGGATAATTATCAAGCATGTGAATAATTACAGCAACTGAAAAAAAGGTCATCAGTGAAGCGAGGCTTGTACAAACATGTGGAACAAAAGCACGAGGCCCTTTAGTTAAACCTAAGGATAATTACAAGCACATGGAACATTGCAAACATGAAGATAATCTAAAGTTTTGGTATAGGCAACAGTGATACCACACTTAGCAAAAATACTTAACCTAAGGTGTGTTAAACTGAGGAGCGACTACATGATTTATAAAGCGATGGGTTGTTGAACATAAAGTACATACTTAGGCGCAGGAATTAGTGAGCGTAATAGTTGTCAACTTTGATGCTGCCTTATTGTGGCTGAAATAAAATGTTCTTATTTTGTGTGTATCTGTATTGGACATTACATCCTTTAGGTATTGCTTTTACATTGTGGTTGTTGTAAAGTGCTGTTATTAAATTGAAAACTAAATACTACAATTGTACTTCAAAGAGGTTTTTCTTCTGCAGCATTAAACTCAATGTTATTATTTTACTATTGTACAGAATGTTTCTCTTCCTTTGCACCTTCCTTGAGAACACTTCTTCTCTAAGAGGGAATGCGATGATGATATTTGGACCTGTAAGATTTTCTCTCTATTGTTATGCTTCAGCAAAAAAAAAATTGAGTGTCTTCAAAAGTTTCATTGACAAATATTTTTGAACTCTTATTAACGTCTCAGCTGGAGATGTACTGAGTACAAGTGTGATCTTTGTTTAAACACCTTTCTACCAGTTCTTACTTTGTTATAATCAGAAATGCTGAAGTGGTGCAACAATAAAAAATAAGCCTCTTTTTCTTTCATAAACTTGTTCTATTTCACAGAAGCCCATCTCTGAAACCTTTCTGCTTGGTTTAATTAGCTCCTTCATCAGAGACAAAACCTATGCATCAGTGGAAATATTGTTTCTGAACTAAGGGGGTTGAAATATGCCTTAGTTAAATGTTGAAGAAAATAACTTTTTATGAAAAAGGTGACGAGTGTCTGTTTCTACATGGCTGGCACGTGTTAGTTTACTATACCTAGGGCCAGGGTTGTGGAGACAAGTTTATGAATGGGTGATATGGGTAATGCTTCTAATGTGGATGACAAGAAATGAGGCATTTGTTGGCAAACATTTGGACTACTTTGCTGTTAGATGGGATTTGTGTTTTTTATAGGCATGGGTCCTGTGTTCAAAGAGTGTAGATAGACTTGTTTCGAGCTATTGAGCATGGGTGTGTAACGACATGCTTTGTACAGAGGTATGCTCTTGGACCACCGTGTCACTGGCATAGTCTTGGGTTCCAAGGGTATACAGAGATTTGCTTGTGCGTGAAGGTATGGGTTTCTTGAGACAGGTTTTTCTAAAGCAGACGAGGACTGGATATTGTGGAGAGTTGCTTGTGTTTTGGAGTGAGGTTTACTGGTCTGGGGATATGTAGAGATAGGATTGTTGAGGGGGTGCGGTGGGGAGGGTGTGAGGAAATGATGCTGTGCATAGGGAGGTGGACAATTGTTTCTGAGGGCGCATGGGGGGGGGAGCACTTGTCTCATGTAGAGCTATGACAACTCCACGTGAAGAAATAAGTACACACCTGTGTCCTATAGGGTATACTGAGGTATGCATGTAGATGCCTATGTGCGCAGCGTGTTTGTGTGTGTGGGGGTTATAATCTTTGCATTTGAGTCTGCTAATTTTTAAATAAAATCTGGGAATTTATTTTTCCGATTTACTTTTATTAAAGTAAAGGCAGTTTCAGGCGGATAATCGCTAAAATAAAGCATTTTTGTTTCAAAACATCGGTATTCTTCCGCCTGAATCGGTTCTATTGGCATGTATGGGATGGCGTTGAGACATACGTGTGTATTAAGGCGCTATGGTCACACCGAGGCGGCAACCCATTTACAGTCTCCTCCCGCGTGGATGACTTAGACAGACCTGGTTGCTGTGTACCCCTCCCTCCCTCCCACGCCATCAGCGCGTTCTGGTTTCGTGTTTTGGTGGTTCCCTCGTTCCTGCTGGCAATTGGTTCCTTACGAGACTCGGAAGGGGGAGGTGTGGGTGAAAGCCTGGTTCAAGGGAGGGAGGGGCGAGCTGGGGTCTTTCCGCTGCCGAGGGCTGCCACATGGTACTCTCCAGTGTTTTCATTAGCCTGTGTAGGCAGCGCAGCCGAGGGGGAGGGACATGAGTGTTGCGTTTGAAAATACACTCTCCGAAATCCTTATCGCGTTTCTCACTGATTTTATTCCATGTTACATTTACAAAGTGACAAACACTTCGTGGGTGAAGGTGTACCCCAGTATAGCAACCAGAAGAAACAACATGTCGCCTATCTCACAGTTTTTTTCACACCCGTTTGCTCCCAGAAGCCATTCATAATTACCCACGTATGTAAAGAGTACAATGGAGGTTTGTGGGGGTAGGGCGATTGAGAGGACGGGTCTCCCGGTTAGAACAAGTGTCAAAAGATCAAGGGAATCGCAAACACGGCGAACGAGCTTGGACGTCGGTGGCCGCGTTTCATGTAGGGCACGGGGAATGCCCACCTTACAAACTCACTAAAAGAAAATTCGTTCGTTGTGCAGGTTCGTGCGCGTGCGAGTTTCATTCAGAAACGCTGTTGATACACAAGTGCGTAGAAACGTGTAAGCACATCCCAGCGCACGAAAGAAGAATGCGAACACAATTAATAACATTTCCAGTTTTCACATTCGTTTTCCCGTTTACTGTCCCGAATATACTGCTGCGTTCTCAGCGTTTCGATAGCTGCCACAACCTATAGAAAATATGTCGTATACATTGAACACGCCCATAGCCACCATACTAAATCGGACATGGAGGACATTCGGTGGCTAATGCAGGGCACACACGATAAACTGCTTGCTCTTAGGCGTGGCGCAACTGATCTTGTTTTTTCCGCTTATAGATTTGGCGTTCGATTTTTGTAATGTGCGGATTTGTACAGCAATTCGTAAAAAAAAGGCGATTTTTGTAATGTATAGCTTTGAACAGCAATTCGTAAAAAGGCGACGAAAAGGCTGTCAATGAATTTATTTAAGTCTTGCTTAGTGAAAGAAACTGGGTTAACCGCCTCGCATAAGTTTTGGTTATTCTTTTGAACAAAAAATAGTTATTGCTGTCGACTGGTATGTCGTGTTTTCTTCTTTAAAAACGCGGCAGCGAAATAAATAAAATACGTTCTTTAAATTATAAAAAATGTTACAGTTATTTAAAACAACTAAAAAATGCACTTGTATTCTTCATGTGTTTTACAAAAAGAGTATTCAGTGCTTAGCCTGGGGCGAAATTATATCTTCTGTAGCTGTTCCTAAAGATGAAAGGAAACACGTCGTTGTTTCATTTTAGATTAGGAGTGGTTACATTGTTGTTTCACTGTGCATAAGGACTGGCATGCAAAATATTGTCTATCTAGCAATGCATTCGTTCAACGTTTAAATCGGTGTAATTTATTTGCTTGAATTGCAAGAAAGACTAGCAACATAACTATTGTTATAAACACAATGCTATAATGCACACCAGTTTGCCAGAGAGGATTACTGAACACCCCTCTAGGTTTATCACCAAATCTCAGGCATTTTGTTCACATGTTTACGCAAAAAAGCTTTCTTCTAAATATATTAAATATATTATGAAACATCTGCATTTGTGCTTGTTGCTTTTTAAATCTGTTACCGAGGTTTTCACTTTGCCAGACATGAATATGTCAGAAAAATGTGTAAGAAATTGCATGCTTTTGGTTTTAGTTATCATTATTCGTGAATCTACACATATTATCTCTAATTGACCATACCAATCTAGACCTATATTTTGCTAACTTGATTTGCCACCAAAGCTCATGGTGAAGTGAATGCAAATGTAACCCCATTTGCTAAATATTGCACAGAAACATACCTCAAGATAAATTCAGCTCTAGAATGCATATACAAGGCAGTTTTGTGTATCTAACCACATTTATGTGTAAAGCAATGCATAAACAGAACTGTAATAACTAATTAACAATTTATCTTTAGTGAGGGAGTAAACCATAGGAATTATTCAAACAGAAACGGGTTAATTCTTAATATCCTGGACTCTTGAAACTAATGCTTCTAAATTTGTATCTCATCTGCCCAATATATCCTTCATTACTGAATCTGCCTTTATAGATGCTTCTCTTATGATAGCTGTCCTGTAATGTATTATTTGTGCTAGATTTTGATAATGTAGCCTTTTTGAGCAGGTTGTTGCTTCCTAACTGCCTTTGTCTTTTTTAACTCAGACCCTTCTTATCCCATTTCCCCACAAAATTCAAACTTTGAATCCTTTTTCCATTAGTGCAACACAAGTTCAAGTTCAAGGATTTATATAGCGCACTACTCACCCAGAGGGTCTCAAGGCGCTTGGGGAGGGGGTTCATTATTTATCGAATAGCCAGGTTTTAAGTTCTTTTCTGAAGGAGATGTGGTTCTGTGTGAGGCGGAGGTGAGTGGGGAGTGAGTTCCAGGTTTTGGCCGCCAAGTAGGAGAAGGATCTACCTCCCATGGTGGAGGTAGATCCTCATCGTGTTTTTAGTTGGCAATACTATTATTGTAATTGCATTTTATAGCGCTTACTATCCCTGACGAGGTGTTGAATCGCTTTTTGGTGAGTAGCACGCTACTCTGGAACCCAAAAAGGATTAGTGATGAATTAGTATAGGGAGATAGGAAATTAATTTGAGCAATGAACATGTGAGTTTGTTATTTGGATTGAAAAAGGGTAGTGGAGGGATAGAAGAGGGAAGGGTTTGCATTTAGATAGCTCTTGCTACCCCTGATGAGTTGTCGAAGTGGTTTTTGGGGGGTAACACGCTACTTCGGAAACCAATCACACATTAAATGCGTTTTCATGCTGTGAAGTACTTGGGATATTGGAAAAACTAATAAGAATGAGTAAAATTGTGGCCCGTTGAATGCTAGTGCAAGAAAGTTGATTCTGTTTCCGCTATTGTGTATTGAACTGTTGTTGGAAACCCATTCACAAATTTATTTTCAGTGTTTAAGTTCTTTTACAGATTTTAGTATTCGTTTGCATTGGTACCCAACGTGTTTTTCTGCTGTTCAGAGCATTCGTACCCCATCCAAGGTAAATATCCATATATTTGCCTGTCAGCGTCATTAGTCCCTTCACTGCTACTTTAGTATTTCAGTTTAATAGCTCTTTTGAATGCATGTCATATCCATTCTTCCTATTATATGTAGGTGTTGCCTTGCTGTGTACACCTCTCTTGCTCTATGTAGTTAGGTCTGTGCTAAATAAATGCTACAAGACAATTAACCATTTCAATGCCACCAATGATGAGGCTATTTAGCGATGAAACAAATACCCTTGCTTCATAGTTTGCATTAAAAACTGGACGTTATGAATTTTGAAGACTGACATCAGCATAATCTGCAATAATTTGTGCCCTCCTGGCTACCATCAGTTGACTGAAGTTATCTGTTGATCAGGCATTCCAATGGGAACAGCAGGAATTTATTCCTGGATGAGAGTTGAAACACAGGAATACAGTGGAACAGGTGCCTTTCAATAAGAAATGCCTCTTATGTACATATATAAATATTTGTAGAGAGAGGATGCTTAACAGGAAACCATGTAGCATCATCCTAAATCACCATCAAGGGATTCTGGTTAAGCAACAAAGTAAAACTCTTAGTAATTTATAAGTGTATCCAGAACCCCAAGATGGCAATATTAGATAATGTTACACATTACTCCTTATGTATTTTTTATATTACATGTTTATTTTGGACAGGGTCATTGAAAAAGTTTTTTTCCCCCAAACAGGGAAATATTTATTGTAAACTGTGGACAGCGGACAACAGTAAGGATTTGCAGAATGTTTTGGGATTTTCATGATAAAGTTATGTATATTTATTTATAGTTGCACAACGGCGGTTGCCGCTCTGTAGTTATGGGTCAGCCACACTTTTCAATGAAAGATAAAATGGTATTCTTTGATTTGTCTTTAACATATGACCTTGGTCTACATACATGCACTAGGTTTGGTAGTCAGCTAATTTTTGGGCAGATATCTGTAGTTGAAAAAAGTTAAAAGGAGAGGGGCGGGTTGAAAAAAAATATGTTGCCATTTTAGCTCCTACAGGAACTTTTGCTCAAACTGCTGAACAGATTTACATTAAACTTGGCAGGAAGCATGCTTTTGTTGGTTTAATCTAATTCTGTTAAGTATTTTTTGTACAGGCTTTTAAAAAAGTTGCTCAGTGAACTTTAAATTGTTAATACTGTTGTATACAGTTACTGTTTGGGATTCATGTTTCCTCCACAAGTCTATAAATTGAAACAACAAACTGACCCATTTGGACAAGGGTGTCTTTCCTGCTGTTGTCCTTTTCAGAACCAGGGTTCCACAGTAGGAACCACAGATCTGAGTTATTTGATTGGCAACCTCAAGAAAAAAACTTCCCTTGTAACAGCTATTTCAGGTTGCAGGACACAGTCTTCATTCCAGGAAAATAAATTAAAAGGCTGTATTAGGGAGAAGGGTAGGCACATCCTGAACCATCGGCCATAGTGGGGGCTGAGGGGACCCTCAAAGCTCCCCCACATGAAGTGAATAAAAAAAAATCTAACATGTCACTGGATCTGCCGCACTTGTTTGGAAGCCATGGATACCTAATGCTTGATACCTAAAATGGCGACCGAGGCTCACTACACAGGTCTCATTACCACAGACCCCAGCAACAATTTTAAATATAGGGGATCAGCAGTTTTCAAAAGGGTAAAGTTGATCCAGGCAAACACAAAAAAAGAGAGAAGCATTAAAAAAAGCATTGGCATAGCCAATAGGTCTCGCTTTTGGGACATTATAAGTATTTAGTTATGCATCACAATATCCTTGGTGCAACAACATCAACTGTTGCATGGCTAAACACTTATAAGGTCCCAAAGGCTAGACCTATTGGCTATGCCAATGCTTGTTATGTTAGAAGACACTATGTAATGCATATCTGAGTCATATCTCTGGAACTACACTTCCGTTTGTCGTGGTTTCTTACAATAAATAGCATAGACTGAACGCTGACCTATACCAAAGGCAATAACCTAGTTTACTTTGCATCTGAAATGAAGCATCACACCACCTGATCGCCTACTCAACCACAGCTACCACTGGAGAATTAAGGAAACTGAGGGAGCCTTCACTAACCTTTAGGAGCAGATAGAACAAAGACAGCAAGGTGTTCAATGAACTACAGGAAATTGACAAAACAGTCAGCAAGGAAGAAAGATAGAGTGACAACTCTATGGATATGAGTGCAGAGGCTGAAAGTTTAGAAAGATGGGAAACAAAATGGACGAGAGAGAAAGGAGATAAAATCATGTGAGAGAGAAAGGAGATAAAATCAAGTGAGGGAGAAGGGAGTGAGAGTGATGTGAACACGGAAGTAGCTGAGAGATATAAGGAAAAGGATATAAGTGACAAAGAAGTGAGATTATTTTTTATTAACAAGTCGTGTGTTTAAACTTTCATTACTTTAAATATCAGGTGCAAAACATGAGAAGTAGAGAAATCGAGAGCGAGTGTCCTTCAACAGGATTTAACCACAGAGCTTGGTACGTCGTTATTTTTTTACACACACACACACACACACACACACACACACACACACGCACACGCACACACACACACGCACACACACACACACACACAATTTTAAAAATCACACTTCAAGCGCCAAAGGGTTAAATGTTAACATAACTAAATGTCATCACCAAGATTTATATGGTAGCCTGCGAGTACCATATAAAAGAAACGCTGTCACTCCACGTTCTTTGATAAAATTTTCTCTGTTACTTCGTCTGTTAGCAAAGCCATTCTATGCAGCATAAAGGAACTGGACACATGTATGAATTAGTTGATTCTTGTTGCAGATGCAGCAGATCACTGGGCGTCCAGTCTGTATCTCATGAGCTTGCTCTGTTGGCTGAGTGCCTACTGCACCAATCTGTGCGTGTGATCTGCGTCTCGTCTTCACAAAGATGAAGGTCGGTGATGAAATTTGGGACTGTACAGGTTTAAAAATATTGCAGAAGGTGGATTCTCTTTCTGAATGTTTTGCCGATAAAGGAAGTGATGCGCTGTAAGATCAGATGACTTGCCCTAGATCATTTAATTTAAGTTCAGTTTACAACAAAGGACTAGAACTGCTGACTCCAAATTCATCAACACAAAGTGTGAGTCTATCAGTTTTCTTGTACTACTGCACAGGGTTTAAGTCTTTTTTTTAATAAAACTCAACGCTCCAAGACCATTTATGTAAAATAAATGAGAACAAACTAGGTTTGTTTCCAAATGGCATTAGCGAATCTTACTATGTGTCTCAGTCATGTTTCCAAAACTCAGAAAGACACATTCAGGATACACACGAAGATCCTCCGATATGATGTCATAGATTGCATGTGAATGCAGCCAAATGCATCGGAACACAACCATGGAAATTTGCCGTTTGCCAGTGATGGAAATGAAATGTCACTTTACCAGTTTTCTCCACTGAATTGCATTCAGTTTGCCCCTTTAAAAGTAGAACCTTTGTGTCACACAGAGTCCGCTGGTGGGGGGCGCATTACCCTGTGAGTGGTCTCAAAGGATATTCAATCAAAAGGGTTGCCTGTAAGCTTGGTATCATTATGTTGGCCGTCTGTAGGGCTATAACAAGACAGTGAAGGGGCAGGAGAGAGTGAGACAGAAATAGAGGAAGAGTGGAGAGGCCAAGACAGTGAAGGGGCAGGAGAGAGTGGGACAGAAATAGAGGAAGAGTGGAGAGGCCTAGACAGTGAAGGGGCAGGAGAGAGTGAGACAGAAATAGAGGAAGAGTGGAGAGGCCAAGACAGTGAAGGGGCAGGAGAGAGTGAAACGGAAACTGAGGAAGAGTGGAGAGGCCAAGACAGTGAAGGGGCAGGAGAGAGTGAGACAGAAATAGAGGAAGAGTGGAGAGGCCAAGACAGAGACAATTTAGGGAGGCTTTGAAAAAAAAAAGTCAGGAAAGGGAAAATCAGAATTAGAAGCTGAGATAAATTCTAAAAAATGTGCCTTTAAGTTCAACTACAACGGCAGTAAGTGCGCGTGAGTAGGGGGGGGCACAGGTCGCGGGCGGAGGTAGCAGCCAATTGGCTGTCTCAAGCATCTAAACAAGATGGAGGGAGGCCCATGTGCCAGCCTACTCTATCTGGAGTACATGCAGCATGTTTTAAGCAGGCAGTGGCACATGTGGTCTGCAGAATCACAGGACAGGTTACAGAGTGTCCCACATTGAAGAACCGGGTTTTAGAACCCAGCGGCACCAGGGGAAACGCCCGATGTCTTCGGGTTCCCCTGTCTTAGAATACAGAGACACGGGACACTTCTTGATGACGTCAAAGACCAAATTTATTGGCTTCAACCAGGGACAGAGATCTACGAAGCACAACACGGGTGGTTCGCTAGAGACTGCACAAATTCATGGAGCGGAGCATTGTCTTTTATGCTAAAAATCACATTCCTGGCTACCATCAATTACATACAAACTGACCAATAGAAGGGTGACATTTCAAACATATCACATGATGACAATCCCACTTTCCGTTGTCCAGCCCACCAGAGATGACCAAGCAAAAACCAACATTCCTGTTGGAACAGGCCGGACAAACCCATCATAAAGACCTCAACCCATATCAATGATTAAGCCATAAAGGAAGGAACAGAAGCAGATGAGAAGCAAGATAGAAGGGTGTGTGCATGTACCATAAACTCAGCAATGTCCTGCTCTTTGATCTCTATCTGACCAGCTGCTTAACAAGGAACTGGCTCAACAAGGTCAGCCTCGGGCAAGGGAGTCAGTTCGTCCAGGTCACACAAAAGTCAGCTAAAGGTGTACGTGTCCCAAGGACTCGTTCGGCCGTAGTCATCGGCCTATGTGAGGGTAACCACAAAATGGCTACCGTACACAAAATGGAATCCGAAGGTTCGAACGAAATCTATGAATACACAGTGTTTCCATAGATCGATTATGACAAAAACACTCGTACATGCCGCACTCGTCATTTGCGGTCCGCTGATACCAAAATCGTCTTTATCCGAAGACCTTTATTGAACAGGTTCAGAACCACGGAACCTCAGACCCTTCTTTTGCCCTTTCATAGGCAACAAACCCAAACCCATGTCAGTCTGAATCCAGGTCTATATTCATCAGATCATCAAGATGTTGCTGTAGCATCATCCTAGTACTTAGCAACTCTCTCTGGACAGGTCTCCTCGCACACGAAGTAGCACAAAGGCCACAAATAGCAGGAGCACACTGTACACAAAGACAGAACAGGAAAAGGATAGCTAAGATCATCCCAATGACCATCAGAATCTTCCATCCCCACGTGGATAAATCCCCTAAACCATCCCATCAACGACCAATCTCCTTCATCCATATGTACAGACTCGGAGATCTTATGTAGCTTGGAAATGGCTTGGAAAACTGTCGGAGCGTTGTCTGGAATGAAAACGCAGCAGCTTGATTGAATCAATTTGCATACCCCTCCTCTATCTGTAAGTATGACATCTAACGCAACTCTGTTCTGAAGAGTCATAAGGCGATCCGACTGGAGCTCAGCAGTCAAATTACTAAGGGCACCGGCAGTTTCGACTATGGTGGACTCAACCACTCTCGTCAACTGTCGAATGTTCCTTTTGTTAGCCATAGGTCCCCAAAACGGCAGAAAACCCTTCAGAAAATCTCCCAATTCTGGTCCTGCGGTATCTTCCTTACTGAAGACACCTCTTGCAACTCTCGTCTTGTGGTAATCTGCCGCAGCTGTATATGTGGGAGGCAACAGGAATGAGACAAAACATGTGCCCGAAAAATCAGGGGGCAACCATGTATACGCTCTATCGTAACAGATGAAATAGGTACCCGTAGCTGCTAGGAACGCTGGGGAAGTCTGGGACGCAAAAACATATGTCTCAGGGCAAACACTCTTCCCTAACTGAGCTCTCGGATTCTTGCCATTACCTTGCAGACAATAATGACCCTGATGGGGCACTATCCAAATCGGAGGGGATCTCTTCGCTCGCTGGTTAACACTCAGACTAACTCCATATCCAGTCACGTTCCATCCAATATATGCTTGTGTCTCATCTCTCGGGATAGTCTCATTGGAACTAATTCCTCTAATCATGTCGACTATACCCTTGACCAGAGCACTAGTTTTCGGACTATCTTTCACAGAACGTAGGGGATAGACTCCATGAGCATAAATGAACATCGTTCTGTATGCCCAGACAGAACCATTGTAGCTAAAAGGCAAAACCAGGTAAGGAATACCTTTATCAGTAGTATGGGGCATAAGGCCACACACCCAACAATTAGTCGTGTTCATTACTAGCTGATGTTGGTGCAGAAGCTGAACAAAGGAATTATTAGCAAATTCCAGTCTTCTAACAGTTTCATGTTCGGGCAGAGGGTGAAAAGAATGTGAAGAAACAGTAGGAGGAGGCATAGGTTGTGTAGTGGGCACGAACGTCACTTGAAAAGAGAATGTCACATATCCAATTAAAAACATCATTAAGCTAAACAACATAAACAGACATAATATTAAAAAACGTTTTCTGCTCATCACTGTACATATTTTGCTCTTGAAGCTCATTCTTTCAACAGGTCTCTCCATCTCGAAAAACTCCATCCTCTAATCGTGCTGTTCGCGGCGGTAGGGTGTTCCGTACTAGGGAATGCGTCTGTCAGTCCAGGGAACGCCCTTAGACCAACCAGAACCGTCGACCTAACGTCTTCGGCTTGCACTCCAAAGACTTGACACCGCGACCCTACAGCTGAACCCGGATGGTGGTTCGAAAAACAAAAATCAAAATAGTTCCTCGGAGGAGAGCTTAACCTTAAAATAACAAAGAAAGAATTTATTTATTTATTAGTCCCACAACTCTTGGTCGCAAACTATAACGCTCTTTGCCAGGCAATGTCTGTTCTCGGAACAAAAGCTCGGGTTCAGAAGTGTCCAAACGATTCGACGGAGGCACAGCTTCTTGCAGAAGATCGTCGCTTTCTCGTTTAGTGTTCGTTCCAATCAAACGAGCATCGCTAAAAGGCAGAAAACGAGGCACTGTTTCAGTTTCAGAATCTGGAAGTCCTTTCTGGACCCACCGGTCGTACGACAGAGGCAAAGGGGCCCTCTTACAATGTACGCCGTGGATCCAGTTCTTTTTACCGCGCACTCGCACTGCTGAACGTGTGGACAGAAGAACCAAGTAGGGATCAATCCAGCGGGGCTGCTCGTTCTTGGTCCGCTGGAAATTCCTAATCAGGACCCAGGAGCCAGGTTCGATGGCGTGTCCTGGATCTTCAGAAGCTTGTGGCAGTGTATCATGAACCTGTTGTTGCAAAACACGCAATTTAGCCGTCAATTGGTACCGGTACTCAAGCAATACAGGGTGTTCTATCTCGCTAAATTTTGTCGGTCGCGGCACTCCCCAAATATTTGCCGGGCGACCAAACACTATTTCATACGGACTAAGTCCCATTCGCGAATGCACAGTCATTCTTGTGGACAGAAGGGCTAATGGCAAGGCATCTGGCCATTGTAAATCAGAGCTCGCCTGAATCTTGGCTAGTTTTAGCTTAAGGGTGCCATTATAGCATTCAACCAAACCAGCTGATTGGGGGTGATTTGCAGCATGGAACTTTTGACGGATTCCTAACCCATCACACACTCTCTTCATCACTTGACCCAGAAATTTACTCCCATTGTCACTCCAGATCATTCTCGGCAAACCAAACCTAGGGAAAAAATCCTTAACAAGGGCTTTAGCTGTGGACAAGGCAGTGTTATCTTTCAAAGGGTATGCTTCCACCCATCTCGAAAAAGAGCAAACAACCACTAACACATACTTCAGGTTGTTGCACCTCTCCATGTGGATGAAATCTAGCTGCAAAGCCTCGAACGGATATGTTGGAGGAGCAAAATGACCAGCTGGATTTGGAATTCCCTTACCAGGATTGTACATCAAACACACCATACAGTTCTTAACCAAGTTTTCTGCACACTTAGGAATCCCTGCATTTTGCCATACTGGAGCTAACAACTTGCAAATCTCTTTCACACTGATATGAGCCATTCCGTGAGCCATCGTAACCACTGGAAGGACATACGCATCGGGTAACAACCATCGCTGATGCTCTGACAACTCAATCCAACAACCATTCGAATCCAATTTACCCTTGCTTTCTCTCCAATCAGTCAACTCTTTCTCTGTAGCTTCAGCTTGGATGGACTTTACACTTTCAATTGTATCTTCACACATAATTTTATCCGGAACCCATCTCGCCGGACCCGCAACATACATTCGACTCATCACATCTCTCGCAGTTTCTTTCGCAACTTCATCTGCAAATGCATTACCACGACCAACATCATCAGTAACTTTCTTATGCGCACTGCATTTCACGATCGCAACTTGCAACGGCAAAGTAAGGGATTCAAGAAGTTCATTCACCAACTGACCATGCTGAATCTTAGTTCCATGCGAAGTCAGAAACCCACTCTCTTTCCACAAACGTCCAAAACTATGAGCCACACCAAACACGTACTGGCTATCGGTATACACAGTCACTCATTTTCCTTTCGACAACACACACGCTCTTGTTAATGCAATCAACTCTGCTGCTTGCGCTGAATTATGTGGGATACGTGCAGCTTCAACAATCGTATGCAAAGTCGTAACAGCATATGCCGCAGTCGTATCACCATTCGGAAGCTTAAAGCACGAACCATCAACCCATAAGGTACCATCACACTCTGAAAGAGGAGTATACCTAAGATCTATTCTCCCTTTCGTTTCTTCCTCTGTCCTAAGGAAGCAATCATGCTGTTCAGTAACACCTGTCTCAACTGAAATCGGCAACAACGTAGCTGGATTCAACGTGTTGCATCTCTTTATATGCACATGACTCGCTAAGAGTGTTAATTCCTAACCTGACAACCGAGCACTAGTTAAGTGCTGTGTCTTGGTGCGATTCAACAAGGTATCCACTGCATGTGGAACCATCACAATCAATGTATTATACATCACTAAGCCAGCAGACTGTCGAATCGAAACAGCCGCTGCTGCTGTAGCTCTCAAACAACTCGGCAATGCTCTAGCTACCGGATCCAAAGTCGACGAAAAATACGCACATGGACGTTGCTTATCGCCAAATTGTTGAGTCAAAACTGACAATGCACATCCCTCTCTCTCGTGGACATAAAGTGTAAGGCTTACTGTAGTCCGGAGTACCCTACACAGGAGCCGAACACAACGCATCGCGTAATTCTGAAAAGCTCTTCTGACATTCGTCAGTCCAAGGAATAGGATTTGGAGTATCCTTAACAGTAAGAGCTATCAAAGGTTTCGCAAGCAAAGAAAAATTAGCGATCCACTGTCTACAATACAATGTAATACCCAGAAAAGCACGTACTTCTCTCTGTGTCGTTGGAACACTCATTTTCGCAATAGCTTGAATTCTTTCTGGGGTCAACCTTCTGCCCTCCTTCGATAAGAGGTGACCTAAGTAGGTAACTTCTTGTCGACAATATTGCAACTTCGAAAGAGAAACCTTATGATGGAAATCAGACAAATGACGTAACAACGACAAAGTAGCCTCTTTACAAATCTCTTCATTGTCAGCAGCAACTAACAAATAGTCGACATACTGAATAAGGGCAGCACCATCAGGTAAAACAATCGAATCAAGCTGTGTTTTCAAAGCCTGACTATAGATCGATGGACTCTCACAATAGCCTTGAGGAGCGCGCTTAAACCGGAAACTTCGGCCTCCTAAAGAGAAGCCAAAAATATCCCTACTCTCCACGGCAATCGGGATGCTGAAGAAAGCATTCTTCAAGTCAATCACCGAAAACCACGTGGCTGAAGCCGGAATCAAAGTCAGTAAAGCGGTGATATCAGGTACAACTGGAAATTGCGGAACTACAATCTTATTCACCTCGCGAAGATCGATCACAAACCTATATACAGGATGTTGTGAAGAATCAGTTCTTTTCAGAACAGGCAAAACCGGACTATTGCACACATTACCTCTCGTTTCCTCAATCACACCTTTCTCAATCAGATCATAGATGATCGCCAGAAGTGCTCTTTCACCATCACTAGAAATCCGATATTAGGGAATACGTGGCAATCTAGCATTTGCTTTCAACGTCACAACATATGGCGGAATCTCCAAAAGACCCACATCATTAGGACCAGTAGCCCAAAGAGAATCAGGGAGAGAAGACAATTCAGCTGGAAGTCGATCTTTAGAGAAATACATGGGAGAGATCACTCTCTTACCCAATGTAAGCTGTACTCCTGAAGGAGAACAATGTAGCGTTGCATACAATCTTGTCAACAAATCGAATCCCAACAAGTTCTCACCACAACCTGTCGTCAGAATGAGGGGTGCTTCGAATTCACAAAGTCCAACAGAAAGAGACAAAGGACTAGAAATCGGATTACTAACCGGGGCACCAGAGAAACCTACTGAAACATTCGTTAAGCCAGACAAAGGTGCGCCAGGGAGTTTAGAGTGCATAATAGAACTCTTCGCAGCACGAGTATCCAACAGAAAAGGCTCTGACACACCTGATGCAATCACTTTAACATAAAGTCCACTCTGATCTACTGGAACTGAAACAACTCCCTCTCTTTGTCTGTGGCTGTCCTAGCAATCATTACCATCCATATTCTCACCTTCGACGTAGTAATCGTCCGCATAGTACTGAGCTGTCCTACCAGACGCACCATTCTGCTGATCAAAGCTATTCATAGAAGTCTGTGGAGGCAAAGGACGCGCATTCTGACCATGACCTCTACCTCTAGGAACTTGCTGAACACCTCTACCTCTCGCACCAGAAGCCCCATTCGTGCGTTGTAACAGAACCGGACAACTACTCTTGAAATGACCCTCTTCTTTACAATACGCACACTGATTAGGGCCTACAGGAAAACGCGGCTGAGAAGACTCGAACCTTTGCGAGTTTCTCTGATATTGCTGAGGTTGCTGATAATCACGTTGATTATTACGAGGTGGATACGCTTGCTGTAAAATAACCTTCGTCTTTAATTCTTTAGTCTTCTTCTCGGCTCTATCTTTCTCATCCTTATCTCTATTCTCGTAGTACTGTGCAGTAGCCAAAATATGTGCTGACGACGAAACAGGCCAAGCACTCTCAGAATCCTTCAACTCAGTGCACAACTCGGGAAGCAAATTATGCACAAACTTGTCAACGAACAACCGTTGACCACCTTCCGTACTCATGTCCTGACCACTATGGTCAACAAACGTCTCTTCAAACCTAGTGAAGAAGTCAGACACACTTTTGTCTTTCTTCTGCTTACATGCAGACAACTTGTCCCAATTAACACTCACGGCGGACATTAAAGTATTCATGTAATTAACAATCCTACCAGGGAGTCCTGCAATTAAATCCTCTGGTTTAGCACCACCAACTTGTCCAGCATCTGCGGCACCAATATTAACCCATGTATCACCTAACTCTTGCGCATGATCCGTATGACGAATCATTCCCCATATAGGCTGTGGAACAACATTACCAACCAACATGTCTATGTCGGCTAAATTCATAATACATGAATCTGCAGTCTGTGATAATTCCTTATAGTACCCTGCAGGATTTTTACATGGATCAGGCAAAGACTGCTTATGGGTCAAAACTTCAACTCGCTTCCATGGAACATGTACCCAAACACGCTGAAAATGAGCCGGTACAGCTTGAATACCAGCAACAGCATCACCCTGAACTGCATCCTTCCACACCGGAGGAACCTCTCTCATTGGACATTGTCGCGCTTTCCTCCTTACAGAAGGATCAGGCTCAAACAATGGCCTAGAAGGGGACTCACCCCTAAACGACAACAATGTCGCAACCGCTTTCTCAACATCAATACCCACTATAGTTCCCTTCGCAAACTCAGACTGTATACGGAACAACTCAGGCGGAGCACGTCCCAATTCACCATCTTCCCATTCTTCACGAAGGAAAGTACACATTGTCTCAAAAACATATCTCTGCGTCGGTTCTTCCCACTGACGGAAAACATCCATAACACACTCAAAACTATACTTCAAAGGGTAAGTAACCCATTTACGCGCCAAATGATCCAATACTGAACGTTCATCTGGACCAGGCAATTGGCTACGCAATTGTTTATGCTCTGCAACAGGAGACATACCCAATGACCCAAAAAGAGGAGAAAAGAGACCAGCAACAGTATCGGTCATTCTTTGCCGAACAGAAGGAAAAGGCGACAAAAGAACAGGAGACAAAGCAGAATGAGAGGAAACCAAAGTCGGAACAGTAACAGGAGGAGTAAACAATACAGGCGTAGGAGTAGCAGACGAAGGAGGTAGCAAAGTCAGCGGCCCTTGAGAAGGCTGCGCCAAAGGAGGGAGCCAACTGAAGAGGAGCTGGCTCTTGTATAATAACAGGTGGCAAAGCAACCGGGGGTTGCGCAACTAAAGGTTGCGGAGGTGCCGTAGCACTCTGCGCATAAGGGGGTGGCGAACTCAATAGATGTGACATTAAAGGATCTTTCTCAAGATCTTTCTTTTCATCTTCCTGTTGAGGTGGCAAAGCTGGATAGCACTTGTCTATCGCCATTTTACGTTGCCTAAGCAATTGTTCACTTTCTTGTTCTTCTTCGTTATCCCTAAACTGTATAGCAGCTTGTACCATTGACATACCTCGTTCTCTCTTATTTCTCTTCGCTAACTTAATTTCTTTCTGTTTGGCTTCCTTCCGCCAAAGGCGGAAGGAGTCAAACATCGCCGGCCGGGCTTTCTTTTTGAACAGTTTAATTTCTAGATTGTCTAAAATCTCTGTTTCAAAGCTACCATATTGGGGCCATTTTAGGACACCGTCCTTCCTGGTATACCTAATCCATACTTCATTATACGCGATAGGGCCCACGCCATGTTTTAAATAGAGCTCATAGGTCGGAGTTCCAATCGGAGGAACCGGAAACGAGTCCTCCAATCGGGAATCCCTATTACAACCACAACAAAATATCTTTCCAAGTCTGCTAAGACCAGGCATCTTTGCTCACTAGTCTAGCTTCAAACTTCAAGGGAATATCGAATACGATAGCCTCGCGAATACATGAGTCCCTCGGCTTTGGAGCTTGCAAGTCCCAAATCAAAGATCCCAAGGGGATACCCAAAACAAAACTAAGGACTGGGAGACGCTTCACTAATACTTAACTGAAATGTCGATGGCGTTGCCAGAAGACCCGTCTATTGTCTCGCTTTACAAATCATCTAGTGGCTCCAAGACAGGGCGACAGTCAGGGCAGCAGTCCTTCGTAGCCGTCGGAAAGCGGGGAACCTTGCAGCAAAGACTTTCGGACCACGACGACATACAGGGGTCGATGAAGTGGCAGGCCTTCCTCCAGAATTTTCACACGAAGCTCCTCACGATCTTCAGGCTTGGACCGGTACCGCTGAAGTCGCCCTACGTTGGGCGCCAACTGAAGAACCGGGTTTTAGAACCAAGCGGCGCCAGGGGAAACGCCCGATGTCTTCGGGTTCACCTGTCTTAGAATACAGAGACACGGGATACTTCTCGGTGACGTCAAAGACCAAGTTTATTGGCTGCAACCAGGAACAGAGGTCTACGAAGCACAACACGGGTGGTTCGCTAGAGACTGCACAAATTCATAGAGCGAAACATCGTCTTTTATGCTAAAAATCACATTCCTGGCTAGCATCAATTAAATACAAACTGACCAATCACACAGTGAGATTTCAAACATATCGCATGACGACAAACCCACTTTCCGTTGTCCAGCCCACCAGAAATGACAAGGCAAAATCCAACATTCCTGCTCGGACAGGCCGGACGAACCCATAATAAAAGACCTCGACGCAAATCATAAATTAAGCCATAAAGGAAGGAACAGAAACAGATGAGAAACAAGATAGAAGGGTGTGTGCATGTACCATAAACTCAGCAATGTCCTGCTCTTTGATCTCTATCTGACCAGCTGCCTAACAAGGAACTGGCTCAACAAGGTTAGGCTCGGGCAAGGGAGTCAGTTCGTCCAGGTCACACAAAAGTCAGCTAAAGGTGTACGTGTCTCAAGGACTCGTTCGGCCGTAGTCATCGGCCTATGTGAGGGCAACCACAAAATGGCTGCCGTACACAAAATGGAACCCGAAGGTTCAAGCGAAATCCATGAATACACAGTGTTTCCCTAGATCGATTATGAAGAAAACACTCATACATGCCGCACTCGTCATTTGCGGTCCGCTGATACCAAAATTGTCTTTATCCGACGACCTTTATTGAACAGGTTCAGAATCACGGAACCTCAACATGCTATGCGTGTTTTTATAGCTCGCTGTCTCTTAGCTCGTATCGTACGAGCTGCACAGCACTAGCTAGATGCAACGGTGGTCACAACACCCGCTATGAAGAGGGGTTACAAATAAAAACAACAAGTCATTTCCGCAGAAGCATTATCACCAGCATCACTATGGAATGTAAGAGGTTTTTCATCAAAACACTGGGATGAAGAGAAACAGGTATGTGGTGGAGAAAAAATGGTTTATCAGCAAAACTATAGTATTCAAATAGATGACAATGACTTTGGATGCATTTTAGTTTATGTAAGAGATTTTGAGCAGCTTCTTGAAAACCGTGTTTTTATACCAGAAGCATGTTAGATGGTGGGTCAGGCTCGACCTAATTAATAAGAAGCGTGGGCGAGAAGGGAGGAGGAATGCCGAGGAGTCAAGGATCCAGAAGGGGGAGGAGAGAAATGCGAGCAGACTTCAAAGGGATGGGCTGAAAGGGAGGGGAGAATGCACGGAGCGCATTCCAACGAAGTCTGGTGCGAGGAGTGGGGGGTGGGGGAGGGGGAGCAGGCATATGGGGTGTGAGTGAGGCCAAGCGCGCATCTTGGGAAGCTTTACGCTCCAGTACACAACATGCATTGTGAGAAATCCGCTTGGTCAAGAGAGTTTGTTCTAACACAATAGTTTTGAGTAATAAATTACTCGACCTAAAAACAAGTGTGAACAGTACACACGCCCTTGAGACAACGAAGGTTGGTTCCTTGGGATCAAACAAACAGACACAGAGAACACAGTCTGCTGCTGTAAATGCGTGCCACAGACCTTAAGGAGGAATCCACAGACAACTAGCTAGCTGCCTGCCTGTCACTTGCAGTTTGAGAGGTGTTAAGAGTGTGCACACTGCTTTATGTGGGGGATGCTACCCGAGAGGGAGGCGCCTCTCCAGCATGAGCTAGATAAGGCTTGTTACAAGAGCCCTTGCGAAAAAAATACAAAGCAGAGGCGATTGCTATGGGGTGCTAAATAAAGAAAAGCATTTGTAAAGTAACTAAAATACGAACAAAACAGTAAAGTAACAAAAAACCAAGCAAAATACCAGTGGCCTCGGAAGGGTGGTGGGGTCCTGCGAGCAGTGCTGTGGGAGGGGTAAGTGGGAGGCACAGGAGATTAAGGGGCATGAAGCAACTGAAGCAGTGTTGTGGGAGTGGTGAAGGAAGAGGAACAGAGATAAAGCGACTCAACGAAGTTTCATTTCACAAGTAACGAGCAAAGAGGCAGGCCAAATTAAAACAAGTAACCTGAGACGAGAATGCAGCCTGCCCTCGCCGCTGCTGCGCACTCAATTTATTTGTTTAAGACAAGCTGGTAATGTTTGTTTAAACAAGACGTGCAGCCGCGAAAGGGAGTTGTGTGCGCGTGCGCGCGAATGTGGAACGTGAAAATGAAACTGATTGCGGTCCAGATGGCGCCTCGGACGGTGAATGCTGGCGGATGCACGCGTAACCGCAAGTGCTAGGCCACCAAAAGCATGGGGTAGCACTTTAAAAACTCCACTTACTAAATGTTTTGCAGAGCAACGCATGCTCTGGCTCATGCAAGACCTAAAAAGTGTTATGTATGTAGATTCCACAGTCTCTTTATTCATATGACTACACTTTTATCTGTTCTGTCAGTGATAGTCCTAAGGTATTCCACGTTCAGTCCATTAATATGTTGAAGGAGACCAATTCATTATGAATTCAATTTATTATTCAGTCTTCTTTACAACATGTCAGCCCAGCGATCACATTATGTTCCTTCATTGGGGCTTGATCGGGGATCCATTATAATATTATCACAAATTAAATGTCAGCTCTACAGTTCTTAAAAGTCCATTAATGAATACTACCTCCAGTACTATGACATCCTTGTACCTTTTGCTATCCCGACCAACAGCATACTATTGTTCATCCAGGGCAAGTTTGATGCCTGGGACTGAAACCCAGGATAAAGTTCTTTAACCCTTCTATTTTTATTACGGAATCGCGGCTGCAGCACCAGACCTGAAAAACTCCCATAAGGCAGCATTGCCTGGAGAAGCTTGCCGTAGGTTTGTGGTACCCGGGTATGGCGCTTGCTTTGGATAAACAATTCCAAACATTTCTCTCTTGTCTCTCCTGCTCACCTATCTCCTCACCTCATCTATATTTTTTCTTCCAGTCTCCCTCTACTGACTCATCTCACTATGTCATCATGTTTATTTTTCTGTTCTCCTGTCCTCTCCCCATTTCAAATACTCTTTAGAGCTGAAGGTCACAGTTTAGTCAGAAACGTGCATATAGAAATAATGTTGAAGGCACAAGGAAGGGGAAGTGAACTAAAGAGAAGATTATAATTTTCACTCAACGGAATGATGAAAAGCAGTCTCTTTTCCCCTCTTGCACTGCAGATGCCAGGTATGAAGTGGTATTTATTTGAGATCACAAATATCTGTCAATTACAGCTACAGTTTAAAGTGCTGTGTGCATGTGTCTTACTTTACTATTATTAACTAGCCCACTAAACATCCATCAAGTCACCATTATCATGTCTTACCTACAGTAGGATTAACAGCCTGGTTAGAAACTTAATTACACACAGTGTTGTTTCTTGCTAAACAAATAAAGGTCAAAAAGCAAAAAGAAATGGCTTAATGAATCCTTTATCAAGCTTACTTTTGGTGCTATTCAGTTGACAAACAACGGCCAGTTAGTGCATCTGATTGTTTACTTTATGCCTCATTTCTTAAAAAGTTGAATATATAATTCACTATTGTTTAGCTTCGAGAGGAGTTGAATTAGTTACAAATGTGAAATAACTTTAAAGTTCCTCTGAATTCCCAGGCTAACCAGGCTAAAAATGTGTCTTTCCCAGGGTTTAAAAAAAAACTCAAGCGGGACACATTTATATTTATTGCTATCTCATCGCTACCTATAGTATGCCCGAAGCCACCCCCTTCTTTCGCTAAAACCTCCTGAAAGACCACATTTTATGTATTGTAACGTTGTTATCCAGCGAAATTGTATACCGCTCTATAACTTAACTTGTAGTTTGCAAGCATCATTCACTATGAATCAGCTCATTGTTTTCTGTTTTCCTTTATATATATTTTGACAGTACAAAGCGTTTGAACACAAAAAAGAGGGGCACACACAAACTTGCACTCTGCCTCCCACACACCTCATCCCTTCCTTTCATGTTTGGATGATTTTATTGCACAAAAGCAGTAGTATAAAACCCCATTTTTTACAGAGAATATTATTTCACAGATATGCAATTGAAATGCGTATTTAATCGAGATGGAGACATATAATTCACTTATTAGACTGTATTTTTGATATGGTTGTTCTGCACCTTATCTTGTGACACTTTGCCTCATGAAATAGAGGTTAACAACCCCCTTGATCCACCCAACCGTGCTATGGAGGTAACGTTCGAGGTGTAAGATTTTAGGGGTACAACACCTCCAACATTTTTTTTGTGTGCATAATACCAGTGGTATGAAACCTAGATTGTACTTGGCCCTTTTTGCAGTGTCCACCCCAAACGGTTTGCCTTCATCCTGCTGTTTTCTGAACCCCTTTTTGTGGCTTCTAGGACTCTGCACTTTACCACTGATAACCGGTGTTAAAGGGCTTGTACTCTCTCCTTAAAACATGGTTAAATTGGCTTTTACCTGATTGGCATATTGAATTTACTTATAAGACCTTGTAGAGTGGTATACCATGTACACAGTGCCTGTAAATGAAATGCTACCAGTGGGCCTGCAGCACCTATTGTGCCATCTACTTAGGTAGCACTGTAAACCATGTGCCAGACCTGCCATTGCTGCCTGAATTCTGTTTTGAATTGCCATATCGACTAGGCATTTAAACTCCCATGCCAACGTCTTAAACTTACCTTTTATTGCATATAAGTCACCCTTAAGGTTAGCCTTGTGTAGATAGTAGAGAGTGCTGTGTAATTAAAAGGATGGACATGTGCTCTTAAGTTTTACAGGTCCTGGTAGTGAAAAACTCTTAAATTCGTTTTTATTTATTTATTTATATATGAAATTTGTACAGCGCGCAAATGCCCAGGGGCGTCTTTTCACTACTCCAAAACCCATCTCTCCCATAGGATAACATTGGAGTTGCCTTACTACATTTTGTAAGTGTAATTTCCAAATGGGAAGGGATAATCAGTTCATGTTTGGTGTCTCTGGAATCGCAATTTAAATTCATTACGTATGGTGAAATCGGATGTTAAATTGTAGTTCTGAAAATGGCACTTTAAAAAAGTTATCATTTTCCTGTCCTTGTCCCATTTGTGCCTGTAGCATGTCTTGGGGTAACATTATTGGAAGTAACTGACTGTTTGGCTTTGTGATAGTCACACAATAGAGGGATTAAGTGTGCCTGAATGAGCCATCAACTGGCAGGATGGGGGGGTGGAGCTGAGCACAACCCCACTTACAACTGAATAGCCTGTGCTGTGCCTTCACACAAATGGTCTAACAACCCTGCATTGTCACTTCAACCATATTTGTGCTGGGGCAGAGGAGGTGGGGAATACCATGCACTAGAAAGCCTCTGTCTAGAAGCTTCTTCCACCTTCCAGAACCAGGGCACCAGGGTATAAAAAGGGGACCTCAGACACCAAGTCTTCAGTACACTTCTGGACCTTTGGATACTCTGCCAGGAAGGATTTCTGTACTACTACAAGGACTGCTGCCCTGCTTTGCTAAACTGTTGCCTGCTGTCCTCTTGCCTGGGGAATAAGATCTATACCTGCAACATCATCTTGTACCCAGGACCACAGAGTGACTCCAAGGGCCAGTCTGCTGGCCTCCTGATCTTAGCACGAGGGACATACAAGGCTCCCCAACCAGCTCCTGGAACCAGCTGCAGCAAGTTCTGAACGGCCAAGTGATGCCTTTCAGGTCATTTGCCCTTGGTGTGGCTCATGGGCTCTTAAATCAAGCTTTTGGGCTCTTCGCGATCGGGAATGACTTGTTAACACGAAGACCGCGCTCCTCGCACCAAAAATTAGCGCAAGTAGCCGCCAGCCTGTCTCTTCGCACAGCAGCATTGATGACACATGGGGGACAGCCAATGTGAAGCTCCAGCCCGCCCATCCTCGACACCTGGCCTGCTCTTCACTCCACGCCAACAATCACCCCGAAGCTCTCTTTGCTACCTGAAACCCTCTCCATCATGGATTTGAGAAGGCTAAACTTCAGTGGGCCTAAGCTGGTGACTGTAGCCGACCAGCACTCCATTGCGGCCAGCATGAACTCGTGAGTTTGACCCTCTCCAGTGCGACCAGATAGCCATAGAAGGCGGTTTGTGCTTTTTGGCGCTATTTTCACTAAAATCTTTAAAAATTCATGACTACGCTTCCACTGATTGGATTTTTGTTGTCTTGGTGTCAGATAATGTATTAAAATCTACTCTATTTCTAGGTTTATTTTTGTGTTTTCACTTTATTACTACTGGTTGTGTGCTGCACAAATTCTTTACACGTGGCCTCTAAGTTAAGCCTGACTGCTCTGTGCCAAGCTACCAGGGGGGTGAGCAAAGGTTAATTTGGGATTTACTTGTTTCTTACCCTGACTAGGATTGTGGTTGCTTCTTGACCAGGGCTCACACCCCAGTCAACCAGTAACCCAGTTTCTCACTACCTTATAGTTTACAAAGGATATTTTTTCACAGATATGATGTTGAAATGTGTATTTAATCCAATGGGAGGCCTAGAGCTCCTGCCCTGAAGCGAATTGGTTTTGAAGCATGATGGTGCATTATTATGATAATGATCACTCCAGACTATGCTGCGGAGCTTCAGAGTTGGCAGTTGCTTATTCAACAGTCTCTTAAAGAAAGGTAAGTTAACCCTGAACAAACTAATCGCAGCCAGGCCCGTCGTTTGATGAGATTAGTGGGAGCAACCTCAAAAACCACTGTGCTTAATCAGTGCCCATTGTTTTATTAGTAGTCTGTTCATGGAAGCGAAGCAAGATTTGAACATTCAGATTGCAGTAAAGTCCCTTTAAATGTACGACTTCAAAAACCTGTCTTCTATAGACAGAAGATGCTTCCCAACAAAGCTGAGGCTCTTTGTTTTTTTTAAATCCTGTTTTATTAACTATATAATTAAATAACTGTCTATTCTTACTGCCGTCAAACCAAGAAGTAATTTCCCTAATTGAAAAACAACACTGTTTTAACAACTGCTATTCGCGGTCTTGGCTGTTACTAATTAAACAACAGCCTAAGCTGTCAAGGGCCAAGTGCAACAGTTACACTTCTAATTAAATATGTTCCCAACATATTTAGCCACCTTTTTGGATTGCTAACAGCTGCACACGATGTTACAGACCTGTGTAAACGGCATGCCCGGACAATCACCCGAAGAGGATCCGGAAGGGCACTCAATAACTTGATAGCCTGCTTGCCTAAAGCACCGCATGACTCATGTGCTGGCAATGATTATTTCATGCAGTTTACCTCGCCTCCTAAAAGACTGGCCGCTGACTTCTTTGCAGGACAGTTATCTCGTTAATGTGCCATGTAAACTACCTCGCTTCCGTGGGCTCAACACTGCCTACGAGCAGCTATTCAAAGAACACCACTTGGAAATGCCAGGCAGTGCAAGGAGCGGAATGGACGCTGACTGTTTTTAAAGTGAGCACGACAGGCCAACTGTTCTGTCAGCTGCACTACCAGCTGCCGCTGCTACTGCAGGCGAAGAGAAATTGAAAGAATTGCCCGGTGCCCATCCTGCTCCTTCTTCAGTGGCAAGTTCCTCCTTCATTAATGAGTATACCTTTCCTAATGCGCCGGTTACAAGCAGGGAAGGTCAACATGATGGTCTGCAGGAAATGGTCTCTCCCCAGGGTAAAACGCCGATGACAGCTGGGTAGGGTGCAAGTGCTAAATGTGGCTTTCATTACAGCAAGGAACGGCGCGTCATCTTCCCCGGTTTGCTTGACGGACCAGCATATTGTAATCTCGGAAGCACCACAGGCGGTCCAAAGTTTATTGTGCTCAATCCTGTCCGTATTGTTGAAATATTTAATAATATTGGACCACGTGTCCTCAGTCTTAACCCACAAGCCTTGTTTGGGCTGAGGGCGCATATCAACCACGCACCCCAAAGCTACGTAAAAGCGCCTTTTCTTAGGGGCAATGAGGAAATTGTTTGCTGAACCTAAACCCACACAGGAGCGAAATTAAAAGTACCCTTATGGGAGGTTGTTGTTATTAGGCTACCCTGTAAGGCCTGTATACACCCTATTTCTAGAAGAGGAAGAGCCACAACAGCTGATAGTCATGAAGGAAGCGCAATAGACAATGAAGCCCTACAAATATTAAAGAAATCTCTTAGCACGAGGAACAAGGAGAAAAAGAAACTGCGTGGCTTATGAAAAAAGGCCACCCACAAATCTAAAGTGATGCTCCAGTTTGACGATAGAGACACTGTTGATGATATATCTCCTAAGGCTGTGAGTGATGCCCCCCTCTTTACTGTACAGGGGGCAGAAAGTCACCCAGATTCACCCCCTAACCTATCTGCAACTGTAACTGTAACCCACAGGCAGCCTCTTTTGCTTCAGAGGGTATCGCTAAGAAGCTAGACCGTCCTCGACTGAATTAAATGTGTCCATTTCACTAGATACGCTCCTTTTGATTTTGTCGGCCTCTTTCCTGACGCTCAATAGTTGTATCTGTTATTGAGGTTTAGGGGGCACCTGAGGTCTGCCCCAGGACAATTTAGAGAAAGGAGCAGTCCGAACGATTGCTCCGATATCTGGGCTGTGGTTGGCCTACTAGGTAACCTAGGCATACAAAAGGGCCATTTTGGGTCACCAGCCATCATTTAAAAAAACGAAAACATTTTATTGAGCTTTTACACTGTTAACTTTCACAGCAAAGCATTAGATGTAACTGTAGTACACGTTGGAGGGAAAAATTCACATATTACAGGATGAGATGCTCTCATTAGTCATTATTACACTATTAAAGAACTCTATTCATTGGCAGCAGGTCACAGAGCAGAATAGGTAGGCATATCTTATTATTGCCACATACCCCTTAATCACTGACATCGGATACTGATTCTCCCTGCGGAGGTTTTCTTATAGTGCCCTGGAATACATTCCATTTACCCCATACCCGTAACCATTTCTTGGGGCACCCTCTATTCGTGTATACTGCTCTTTCCACCACCATTGCACTGTCCATATCACCAGCCACCATTTTAACGTGGTACACGGTGGCTGGTATTAGGTGTCAGATTGCTTTTAAAATTGTTGTCTTTTGCATTCAGTAGGGAGGTTGTTTCAGTTAGGAGTGGTGAGAGCAGTATATATAGCGACTGCGGATGAGAAAATTGCTCAGGCACTCTGATTCTTGGAAGAGGCTAGGGGTCTTGATTTGGCACCGGCCGTAGGTAAGACCAGCAGTTGACTGGCAAGAAGGGTGTCAGCGGGGGTCGAGGCACCAGTCTGGGCCTGTTTGCCCTAGTGCAGGTCCGCAGTTGTGCACAATGAAGAGATGAGCGGGTGTTCCCGCTTTAGTGTAGGGAGACCGCCCCCACGTGCACTAGGCTGTGGGGCAGGCACTAAGCCTAAACGGCATGCCTCACCTGCGAGGCACCTTGTAATCCTCAGAGTGGGGGCTCCAGGCTACCTGAAAACAAAGAGGTAGTCCATACCTGTGGGAGATGCCTTTTTGAGACCTGATGTGAGGGCAGGGCAAGTGGAGTCCGGAGCGGAAGGGCCGGGAACACTGTGCCTTGTCCCCTGCTCTTTGATGATAACAGTGGGGAAAAGGAGGGTGGGAAGGAAGCAAGCTCCCGGTCGTCGTACCGGAGTGGCGGGTTGGGGGTGTGTGAAAGCAGGGGTCAGTGTGCGGCATAGTAGGTGCCCCTCAGGAGAGGGCATGATTACTGAAGGGCTGAGCTCAGGCAAGGAGGATGACGCATGTTGGGAGGAGAAGTCCAGGGAAGGGAAGGAGTACTTTTAGGGTTGTGGTGGATCAGGCTGTCAATATTAAGGGCATACCCAGTGCCAGCTGGGATAGGATTATGTCAAGGGGGAAAGGGAAGGGAAGTGGAGCCACAGGGAAGGTTGGGGGCCAGTGTCCTTAGAGGGGGGTGCTGGAGGGGGCCCCTGCTGTTGCCTGGACCTGTTTGGCTCAAGAAGTGTTGAATCTGAAGACAACAGAGGATTTTTAGTTGGGTGGAGCGAGAGGGTTAGGTCGGGTAGCTAGCTCACCGGGCAAGGACATGAGTAACACAGTGGCAAGCATGATGGTGGGTCTGGAATGGAGCAACAAGGAGGATGGGTGGCCCGAAGAGGGGTGAGGCAAGGCACTCACGGGTAGGGTTGGGCCAGCGGGAGAGCAGGAGAAAGACACATTCACATTTATGGCAAGCAGATACGGAGTAGCAATGTTTGGTAGGAGACGTCTCTTTCCTGTAGCCGGGTGTTAGCTACCAGCACTCTGGATTGTTCATGTCTTACAGGGCGAACAGTCTGACAGCGTGGCGGACTCGGGGAGCCTTTTAGGGCTCCACCACCTGCGAAGAAGAGAAGGCGGGGACCAGTACGGCTAGCTGGAAATCAACGTGAAACGTCAGGATCACTGTGCCAAGAAGGCCCAGCACAGCTTCAGAAACACAACTAACCAGTGGGCCCCGGAGGGCCCATGGCGGCATCACACATCCGCAATGTTGCAGGTGTTGGGAGAGCATGGTACGTCCTCCAACTGAGTCATGAGCAGCTTGGGGACTGGAGCTACTGGATAAGCCACAGTGGCAGGCAGAAAATGCTGTCACAGGCAGGGAGGATACAGAACTGGATTATGAGGATCAAAGTTTGGAAGAAGAGGAATTGCTTGATGATGAGGTACAGACATGCTGTTGTGAGGTGGTGGAAGTACGGTGATGAGGTTCGTGGGGGCACTCATCAGTCTTTTCATGCTATGTTGTAGAGTCAATTGTATGGACAAATAACGCAGAGCAGTGGAGGTCTGCTACCCGGAGGCAACAAGCGGCAAAACGTCCAGCTCCGGAACAGGCACCGACCCTGGCCCCTGATACTAAACCCAGACAGGAGCGTGATGGTGCTTCTATGATGTCAGTAGGAGGTACCATCATGGAGTCGCAAGTCAGGGGATGTTGCGGCTGCAAAAATGGCTGTAGGTGTCAGAGCGGGGGCGAAAGAGAGTAGAGAGAGAGAGGCAGGGACCAAGGTGAGTACACCAAGCGATACACTGCAGATGAAGGAAACGGGCCAAGAAGGGAGTAGAAGAGGTAGTGGGGGGGAGACAAAGGGGAGAAGGTAGTGAGGAAGGTATCGGGGAAGGAAAGTGTAGAGCTGAAAATTAAGAAGCTTTCCTACATGGGGGTTTGGAAACCACTGGGGGCCCACCTTATGCTAGTGACAAAGGAGATACATTTGAAACAGTGACTATGTGGAGATGTTGAAGTTGCTGCATAGGGAGTTGCTGGCTAAGGAAGACTCGAAGAAGGAGGAACATGAGTTAGCTAAGTCCCCTAATATACTTCTCACGATTGAAGATTAGGTGGCAGCCTTTTTAATGTATGCTAATGTGTACTGTGAAAAGCACCCAGAGAGGTGGTGGCAATCTTCAAATACATGGATACGATCAGGAAGGCACAGAGTAAATATGAGGGTATATGCCTGTGCACAGTACAACGATGAGTTTAGGGCGTGCATGGCTGAAAATCAGGACATACAGTGGGGGGAAGTGGATGCAGATCTTTGGTATCACACTATGGGCCTCTTGAAATTCGGTAAGACCATCTTTACTGCAAGTGGTCTACCTATCATATATCAGGCCTTTCCAGGCCTCCCTACCCAAGAGGGGGTAGGAGTGCCAGGGAGAAGTCAGGAAGGGCAGACAGGAGCATGGTGGGATTTCAACAAGGGTGTTTGTACCCAGGAGTGTTGCAAGTTTTTGCATGAATGCTCAAAGTGTGCCGGCAAGCATCTCCTTTCAATTGTTATGGAGCAACGGGTCAAGCCAGTCCCGCCGCAGGTCAGTGCCATCAAAAGTTAAGGTACACAAGGAATCAGCAGACTAACCAGGCTGCTGGGTTCAGGGGTTGAGGAGGAGGAGGAGGGGGGTTGAGAGGAGGGGGGGGGGTAGGGATCTGGAGCAAAAAGCTTATATTCCCATTAATATGGAATGTTTGTAATTCTGGATGGAATTATATGATAATGAAAAGGGTGCCAAGCTGTTACAAGAAGAGAGGTTTAGGCAGGGTTTTTGTTTAGGGTACCAGGGTCAGAGAGTTTGGAGATGGACGAACAATCTTAAGTCGGTTGCTGCAGTGCCATCTGTGGTGTGAGAGAAGCTGCTTAAGGAGATAAGAGAGGGCAGGATTTCAGGCCCATTTGGCGACTGGCCCGTTGGGAATTTAATTATGACCCCGATTGGGGTGGTGCCTAAGAAAGAAAAAGATACATTTAGGCTCATTCAACACTTGTCATGGCCTGAGGACAATCAATCAATCAGTTGGGTTTGTAAAGAGCACTACTCACCCGTGAGGGTCTCAAGGCGCTGGGAGGTGCGGGAAGCGGCTCCGGATCAGTCAAAGAGCCAGGTCATGAGATCCTTCCTGAACGTGTGCAGGGTCAGGGAGCGTCTGTTGTTCACAGGGAGCCCCTTCCAGGTCTTGACTGTGATGTAGGAGAAAGCTCTCCGTTCTTTTCTGTTTCTGCGGATGCGGGGACCTCTGGCAGGGCGAGGTCGGCGGAGCAGAGGTTCCTCTTGGGTACGTGGAAGGATACTCTCTCATTGAGGTATTTGGGTCCAATGTTGTTGAGGGATTTGTAGGCGTGGGTGAGGAGCTTGAAGGTGATCCTCTTGTCGACGGGGAGCCAGCGGAGGCCTCGTAGGTGTTGGGTCATGTGTTCGTGCTGTGGTGTCCCGAGGGCGAGTCTGGCTGCTGCATTCTGGATGGTTTGGAGTTTGTGTAGAAGATTTCTGTTGATTCCGGCGCAGAGGGCGTTGCCGTAGTCCAGTCTGCTGGTTATGAGGGTGTGGGTGACGGTTCTTTTGCAGTCGGGGGAATCCATTTGAAGGTCTTACGGAGGATGCAAAGGCAGTTAAAACTAGTAGAAGTGACGGCGTTGATCTGGCAGTTCATAGAGAGGGAGGAGTCAAGGATGATGCTGAGGTTCCGAGCGTGGTCTGTAAGGGTGGGTGGGTTCCCGAGGGCAGAGGGCCACCAGGTGTTGTCCCAGGCGGAGGTGCAGGGTCTGAGGATGAGGACCTCAGAATTCTCTGAGTTGAGCTTCAAGCTGCTCTCTTTCATCCAGGTGGCCACGTTCTTCATTCCTTCCTGGAAGCAGACTCTGGTGTCTTCGGGATTCTTGGTGAGCGAGAGGATGAGCTGAGTGTCGTCGGCGTAGGATACGATGCTGAACCCATGCTGTCGGACGATGGCGGCAAGAGGGGCCATGTAGATGTTGAAGAGCATGGGGCTGAGTGACGATCCCTGGGGTACTCCGCAGTTGATCTCCATGGCTTTGGAAAGGAAGGGAGGGAGTAGGGTCCTCTGGGTTCTGCCAGCGAGGAAGGATCGGATCCAGTCGAGGGCGGCTCCTTGTATCCCCGCATTGTGGAGTCTGGCTGCGAGCGTGCAATGTGAGACAGTGTCGAAGAGAGCGGAGAGGTCTAGAAGAATGAGGGTCACAGTGTGTCCCTGGTCTAGTAGCATGCGGATGTTGTCAGTGGCGGCGAGGAGGGCGGTCTTGGTGCTGTGGTTGCTGCGGAATCCAGACTGGGAGGCATCTAGGATGGAGTTCTCCTCGATGAAGGCGGTCAGCGGGGCGTTCAAAAGTCTCTTGTGACTTTGGCCGTGAAGGGGAGGAGAGAGATGGGCCAGTAGTTTTTCAGGTCAGTTGGGTTGACCGTTGGTTTCTAGAGGAGGGGTTTCACCTCCATCCGTTTCCAGTCGTCTGGGCAGATGCCAGATCTGAGGGAGGCGTTGATCATCTATTCAAGTTCCGGTGCAATGGAAGCGGCGGCCCTGTGGAAGATGTGCGGTGGGCAAGGGCCCGTTGGGACCCCTGAGTGGGTTTTCTTCATGGTAGTGGTGATGAGTTCGATGATCGCGGGATCCCAGGATGTGATGGTTGGCTTATCAGCCGCGGTAGGTAGGGGGGTCTTGTCCGGTGCTGGTTCGATGCAGTTGTCGTAGACGACCTTGATCTTCTGATGGAAGTAGGAGCTGAGCCTGTCGCAGAGTTCCTGGGACGGTGTGACGTCCGTGGCGTCGCAGGTGGGTTTTGTGAACTGCTGTATGACGTTAAACAGTTCCTTGACATTGGTTGTGTTGGTCTGGACTTTGTTTCTTATGAAGGTCCGTTTGGTGTCTCTTATGCGCTGGTGGTATTCCTTCAGGGCGCTCCTGTGGTCGTTCCGTGCTTCTGTGGTTTTCTGGTTTCACCAAGTTTTCTCTAGGCATCTGCAGGAGCGTCTGGCTTCCAGAAGTTCTGTGGTGAACCAGATGGCCTTCAGAGGGTGTAGTTTGGCGGGATGGCGGAGGGGGGCCAGCTTGTTGGCGCAGCAGGAGAACCAGCAGTGAAATTCCTTGGCTGCGGAGTTGGTGTTGGTCGTGGCCGAGGGTTTTTTTTTGCCAGAGAGTGGTGTTGAGGTGTTCCTCTGTGACCTTGCTCCAGTGTCTTCGTGGCTGGTGCGAGTGTTTCAGTACATTTCTTCAGTGGGCTTTTTCTGCGAGTTCGGGACATAGGCAAGTTACTAATTTCTTCGATTATTTTTTCTTTGTGGGGAAAGCCCGGTTCCACAGAGTACCAACAGATGTATCACATTTTCCAGGATCTAATGGACGACCTGGGAGTGCCCTTGGCACTGGAAAAGAAAGTGGGACCCAACACATTAGGGATATGCTACAGAAGACCTTCGGGATATCCTGCCACAAATGATCCCATTGTGTGGATATAATGTCAGTGTTGGAGGCCGACTGCCACCGTGACTGGTAAGCATGTGGGGAGAACTTGATATGTACGAGAGATGAAGCTCCTGGAGTTGTCAAAGGAGTGCACCAGCCGCTCAAAAGGAGTAAAAGGTCGAGTGGCCGCCTGTGCCGAGAATGATGCCTGGACCCAATGTCTGAGTTGAAGGTATTGAAATCCAGCTGCCTCTGAAAGCTGGAAGTCCTGCTTACATTGATCAAAAGATTTGAAGGAATTCCCCGTAAAAAGATAAAGAAGCGTCCGACAGCCCCCTTCTCTCCAGTCCGAGAAAGAGTGTGGGTGGTAGGCAGGCGGGAAATGTGAGTTGCGAGCGATGGGAGTGTGGGGGGACGGAAAGGAGGTGAGGACTCTATGCAATGCTAACTTATCCCAGATATCAAGCACCGTCTTTGTGGGGACGGCTATATAGGCCCTACGAGAGCGGGCCTCCCGCGGGAGCCAGGCAAGGTCCCAGATGGGTCGACAGGTCAGCGCCCTGTCCATGTGAACCCAGACTTTCTCACTCTCCCACTCCAGGGAACATTTTTTTTAATGGACCTTTGGTAAAATGTAGAAATAAGGTATTCTCAATTCTCTTTCATACAAAAAATAGGCTCCATGTTTAGTGATCCAGTTATTATCCTCAGCATTGTTGGCTAACTGTATATAATATAAATATTTTAATGACTGGAAAGATGATACAGAAGATGTCAATTACTCTCCATACCCTCTGTTTTAAATCATACAGGGGTCACCCATTTAATAAAGAAAAACATCTGAGGGGTGCCCTGAGGTATTTTGAGGTCTGGATCCGTGTCTCTATCCAGTATACATTTGTATAAAAACTCTCTGAATTTGGTTGAGCTCACTTTGGTTGTATTATTCCTGCCATGGTGTGTAGGTCACCTGTGATGAAGCATGCCAGGACACAAGTGAGTGAGGTGACCTACCTAAATATCTCTGAATACCTGTACATCAAAGGAAAAAGCTGAAAAACAATGAACCCTTTCCAGTTCCCTAGCATTTGCGGTGTATAGATAACATGAGTAATGGATGTACTGCTAGGTTGATTCCTCTATCTCTCTATTGGTGTATTGTGGTTAGACGGCATCCATGCCTGGTGCCCCGAGATACATTCACTGGTTTAAAGGGTGCATCATTCCATTATGAGCGAACTCAAGCTGATCCTTTCTAGTACTTTAAATATATATTTCCATTCAAAGGAATGGAAGTCCTTATGTGTGTTGCCCAGCCAGGAAAGGACCCATGGACCACTGCCTACACATAAAAAATTAAGCCTGCACATTTAATTTTTCTTTTTGAAATTTATTCTGTTTTCCTTTAAGGAAAACAGGCTGCATTATTTTTTTTACTTTGTTTAAAAGCAAACACATGCATGGTGTTCTGCTGTTTTCAGCAGGCCTCCATCCCTGTGTTTTTAGCGATTCCTAATGGGTTGAAAATTGCGACCTACGGAATGAATATTGATTAGGTAAGTCAATTGCGAGACACATTGTCTGAGACACATTAGTACATCGCATTTTGCGACTCCCAAATTGCAAGTCGCAAAAACTTGCTATTAGGAAATCGCAACATGAAGTTGCTGTAGATGTGGCCCCCAGTCTTTTAATTCCCAATTTGTCACAGGATTACACATCGAAAGCACCTGGAAATCAGGAGAGGCGTTTAGAGATTCATATGGTGTCAGGCCGAGGCCCACAGCATGGTCCAGACCAGGTCCAGTTGCCCGAGGTCAGCTGGGTACTTCCAAGATGAGGCCTCTTGCAGTTTGTTGTCTCTCTGCAGCCACATAAGAGGTCAGCTAAATGACCAGGGGAGTCCACTTCTTTGTCTTGGGTATAAAAGGGAGCATGTCCCATCCTTCAGGGATCCTCGCAGGTCACAGACAGCAGGTCCAGTTCTCTTTTGATCTTCTGCAGTTCCAAAAAGTGTTCTGAAGAGGGTAACTGGAGATGCCACATTTATGCCTTGCAGGAGCTAGTGGGTGGTGGCGACTCCTTCTGACCCCTCCCTAACCAATGGGGTAAACATTGCCAAGCCCTGACAAACCTACTTTTGCAGTAGTTCATGTTTTTTTTACTGCAAATAGGCCCAAAATGCAAAGTGTCAGTCAAAATGCAAGACAGCAAAAGTCTTCAGCCATACTCAACTAGGGCTCTGATGGCTGGGTGTGTGTGTTGGGAGTGTACTACGGTAATGCTGTGCCTGGCACGATCTAGTGGGTCGGGGTGACTCCTCCTGGGCTTCTCTAACTAGTGGGTAAAAAGTTCCCAAGCCCTGATCTACCAATTTGTGCATTACTGCATGATTGCTTTATTGCCAACAGACCCAAAATGTACTGACTAGAGAAAATTCCATATGACAACAGTCTTTGACCACGCTCAACTTAGGCTCTTAGTGTGGGAGCTGTGTGGAGCTGTGTGGAGAGTGTACTATGGTAATCCTAGTGTACTCCCAAATCAAAACTAACAACCAGTTTGAGGCAGGCACTGTACCCACAACAAGTCCAGAAACAGAAGACTGGTAGGACAAAATCAGGGTTCTTCAGCAACCAGACAGGGATCCATAAGAATTGTGTTGGTATCCTGTTCTCTCCCTTTCACATGTGATCTAAGTGGTACATGAGGCCCAACAGACCTGTCAAGCAGGATTTGACATTGTATAGTCACAAAGAATGCCTTCAGCCCTCACCCTACATATTTTGTGGAGTTCATAGTCATCATCTGTCTCTGGTCAGGTCAGTCTATTGTTTCCTCCTGGGAGTCATTTCATGCCTATTCAAGGCTGAGCAGGCAGAAACCTATGCTAATTAGCCTGCAGCCAGTTCATGCAGGTAAAAGTTACATTTCTTTAATATTTATTGACAATCTGCCTTGGATTTTAAAATTTTTAGTATCCATTGAAAATAGTTGTTTAATTATTTGTCTAGCTGGTCCCATTCCCAACACACAGTATTAATATTTTAATCTGTATTCTGGTTTTCTACATAGGGCAGCTAGGCCTGCCACAATAAAAATAACTTTTAGAGCCATGTCACTGTAAGGACATGATAATATTAATTTTCTACATTTATGACTTTTAAAAACCACACACCATATCCATATGGGCAACTTACTAATATTTAAAAGGGACGTCTTTACCTATCAGAAAAGGTTAACGGTTTGCACTGCAGCGGTTGGGCTACACAGGGTCGGCCTGAAGCCATATTTGCATTGCCACTGTAGTTTATGGCACAATAGGGGCTGCTCTCCACTGATGGCTCTTAACTTCCAAGTCTGGGTACACTATGCACACCATAAACCAGGCACTTATGCAGTGGTAAAGTGCACAGAATTCTAAAGCCAGCAAAAATATATACTCCGCAAAGGAGAAAAATGCGGGATGACCATGCAAAAAATGCAGATTTCTTATGACTGCCAAGAGGTGCCCAGGAACCAATGATAATCGTAGTCCTTCCTGTCCCAGTCAAGGGTATGAAACGCCATACAAATACTACAATACTATGCAACAAAGCAGCACACTTGAAGTCTCAGTTCACTGACAGTTCATTTGCTGCACTAGCTGATCCCAGGATCTAGATGCCCTTGTTAAAATGTCAGGGATCTCTTTCATGTCTTTATTCTTTGTATAGATTCACAGAGTCTTACAATATATTCCAAGTAGAAACCACGTTAACACAACACTTATATAATGTTTTAAAAAAATGTGAAACGTGTTATAGTTGCCAGTGCAAATTGTCGATCTATACTAAACAAAATGTAATTGTTAGAACAGTGTTCAAACTGGTGACTTTCATAACATTACGATAAAAAAACTGTGTGCAGCATAGCCTCTAATTGATGCTGTCCATAATTGTGAGGCACACCATACTACAGATCATCTTGAAGAATGCGCTTATGGTCCCCTTAGCATTTCAGGAGGGGCCTAAAGGCCTCCTTAAGGAACACCAGAGTGTAACACTCAATAAGGAGTCCCAAACTTCAACAGCCTCGTGGAGGCCATTAGACTTCACTAAGGGTCTAGTTATAATGGGAGATCGCTACCCGAACGAGAAATGTCACCCATTTCAGGATGTCCAGGAGGCCTTTGGAGTGCACCTCCGCCAATTCTGATGCTCTGCTAAGCTGGCTGGGACAGTGAGGAAGTTCTGGACTGGTTTTCTTGCTGCGCTTAATCCCACGAAGATACTGGAGGCAGTTTTGCAGCTCGGTTCCAGCCAGCATACAGTGACACAAATCCACAGGGTTTTGAAATCAGATAGAGTCAGGTTCATAGCTAGGGTGGGAGCGGCCTGGGAGGCAGATACTGGGCAGCAGATAGCTGGTGGAGATTGGGAGGTGGCCTGTGCCAGCGGCAGCAGGCATGGATAGCTAGTGGGTCATGCGGGGCGGGGGTCGCGCATAGTTTGAAGAAAAAAACCAATAAAAAACTTACTGTTGCGCCGGGTCCCGTGTCTCCGCTCTTGCACAGCCAGGCCCCACTGACCAATTACAATGCTGAATACAACGTTGTGATTGGTAAGCACCCATGCTCCCCTGACCAATCACAATGCTGCAAAGCAGCGTTGTGATTGGTTTTGAGTGTCCTGCTTGGACGCTCAACCAGGGAATTGGAGCCTGAGCTTGTTCTCCATGCAGGCTGTAAAGCAGCCTGCATAGAGAACGGGAGAAGTATGCATGAGTGGTCAGGGCGGCCCGGGAGGGCTGACCAAACAGTAATTGTGCACTTAGGAGTGGGCAAACCACTCCTCCCCTGCCCTGCTCTGAGGGCAGAGCAGCCCTACCCACCCTCCTGTCCAGCAGCGCAAAGCATAAAATGACAATAACTTTAAGTTATCATAATTTTATGCTTCTTCTTCACAATGCTTAAAAGCAGTGGGGTGACTCTCCTTCGCCATAGCGGAGGAGCTGCCACTCTGAGGAAAGTGAGATTTAAACTCTGCAATTTTACATTGCACCTACTTGACACAGATAATTCTGAGTAAAATTTACCAGGAAGGTCAGCCTCATGCCGTACAGTTGGGAAGGCCGCGCCTCCTTCTCACACTTGTCATGGTTATGTCCTCTAGTTGCTGATTCGTGGGTGGCAGTGGTCGCTATATTCTTGGCGGTCACACTGGAATACCCTTAGAGCTCACTCCTCAATAGGGATTGCTTGGAATAATTCCTAAGATAAAGGGTAAAAAAATGCAATATACATGTTTACAATTGGCAATGGTACCGCCGTGGAGGCGCATCACAATAGGATGGGTTATCACAAGGAACCCTCAAGTATGACTTTGAGAAAAGGATGTACTGCAGTAGGCATAAGCTGAGGAAACATGACAAAGTAGCAGCAGACTTGGAAATCTGGGCAGCGGTCACAGGGATGTGTACAGAAATCAATGAATCGGAGGCAGTGACTTCAGCATAAGAATCGTACCTTGGGCTGGGGCGCAACGTTTAGGCAGAAGGTCCCGGTGATGCACAGTATTCAAGGAGAGCGGGCTCTTGACATCCCTAATGGAATAGGTATGCTATGAAGCTGCTCTGGGCAATGGTATTCAAACTCAAGAAATGAATAAAAGGGAGGTAATGTGAAGCACAGTGAACGAGGGTGTCCCATATATATGGCGCTGATGTCACTGAGGCTCTCAGTTTAGGTCTCATGAGGATGGGAACAATGTGACTAAGCGTGGGCGTAAAATCCGTTTCGCTCGCGGAATTTGTGGATTTTTGGCAAATTCGCGGCCCGCGAATCGCGCAAATTTGTCCAAAAATCAGCAAATTATTTTGCTTGGTTGCGCTTGAAAAATACAATATCGTGCGCGCGGCATTGACTTACCGTGATTCTGAGTCCGCCGAGTTGTTTTCTCCCGGTTTGCGTGTGCTGTGCCATTTTTGATCTTGCTGCATGATCGCGCAAGAGTTTTTGGAACGCAATTACGTCATCGTGGCCCGCCATCTTGCACAGCGAGAGTTTGACAAAGCGAGTACGTCATAAAGGCCCACGATTACGCATTGCGGGAGTAAACAATACAGAACACATAGATGCGGCGTGCAGCTGACTTCCGGCGGGAGATTTAAACAGCTCGCTTTCCCGAAATTGCAAAAATTGCAATTCTGCACAAGAAATCCACCACAGGAAGCATAAACCTTCTGAAAATGATAATTTTTATCAGAATAACTCCTCAGATTGACATTTGGCTGCACTTTTTGGTGCAAGGAGTCCATTTTGGGGGGGGGGAGGAAGGAAGTGCCCCAGAGTCTCCAACTTCCTGTTCCTGTCCAGCAGGCTCCTTCCAGTGCTTTGCCATGTCCTGGTCACTTTTGATTTGGATCTGGAGCTGGAAGGATTACTTTTTGTGGCTGCTGCTGGATATTTGTATTTGAGGACTTTTTGGACTTTGGAGTTAGGATCAATTTTGGGCTTGAGATTTTACAAGTAAGTTGGTGTTGTTTGTTTGGGGCGTTGCAGTTGCTGCAACTACAGTTTAAAAACTTTTTTCACAACTTTATAAAAAAATATATTGTGGGTAGCCACAGTATCCAGTAGGCCCAGGGTTAGTCATGGGTGCATGATTCAACTGTTTCTGTGATTTTTTTAAAACTTAATTCTCATTTATGTCATGGGATTTTAGCTCACTGTTATATGATGTTTTTGTTTTTAATTTTGGGGTGCCTGTAAAGCCTCACTAGCCAGTAGGCCCAGGGGTACTGAGTGGTGAATGGACCAAGTCTTTCTGTGGGGTGTCTTGAATTTAAACATCATTGAGGGCATGGATGGCATTGGATTGTGGTGATTTATATGTGTTTTTCGACTTTTTGGGGTGTTGTTGGGGCCTGGCCATGTGTGGGTGGGGGCCATTTTGAGGCCTGGTCCAGGCAGGGCCTGGCCATGTGGTGGGGGTCAAGGGGCCATTTTGAAGCCAGGCAGTGTGCTCAGGCCTGCACCCAGTTTGCCTTGCTTTCAACCATTATGCCCAGGGGTACTCAGTGGTGCATGGACCAAGTCTTTCTGTGGGGTGTCTTGAATGTAAACATCATTGAGGGCATGGATGGCATTGGATTGTGGTGATTTTTGTGTGTTTTTTTACTTTTTGGGGGCTGTTGAGGCCTGGCCATGTGGGTGGGGGCCATTTTGAGGGCTGGTCCAGGCAGGGCCTGGCCATGTGGAGGGGGTCAAGGGGCCATTTTGAAGCCAGGCAGTGTGCTCAGGCCTGCACCCAGTTTGCCTTGCTTTCAACCATTATGCCCAGGGGTACTCAGTGGTGATGGACCAAGTCTTTCTGTGGGGTTTCTTGAATGTAAACATCATTGAGGGCATGGATGGCAATGGATTGTGGTGATTTTTGTCAGAATCCGCCTTACTGCGCCTACCTCGCCAAGAAACTACGTTTCCCATGATCCCCCTGGATCTGTTCCAGGAAGTACTTTAGTGGAAAGGACACGCTTCCTGTTGCGTGTTATTCTTGATCCGTCCTTTGCATGAGAGCGGACTCTCTGCACGCCGTTTCCTGATTCCCCTGACCTGGGGTTCGTCTGGGAGACTTTGAATCTAAGGTAGGATTCTTCCGTCGGGGTGATTGTCGGTGTGTGCTGTTCTCTGCAGCGTTCATGACTATTTCCCCCGACGTTTCTGTATTTTGACTGGGTTCAAGGAATACTGTAGCAGGCGGCTGCGTGTTTCCGTGCTATCCGCCTTCTGTTGTTTTGAGGAGGCTGATTTACGTTTTGGAACTGTAGTTAATGCAAAAGGAGTCGGAGGCAGTTGATATATTTTGCGGAGCGCGGTGGTGGTCGAAACTACGCGTTACCGTGTTTTCTGGCTCATAAATTAACTAAAGATCAAGAACTATAAAGCGGAGCAGCACTGTGGTGAGCCTATCTACGCGCTACCGTGTTTTGGTTTCGGACATATGTAATTAAGGGAGCAGAGCGCAGTGGTGGACGCAACTACGCGTTACTGTTTTCTTTCTTTGTTTGTGGATTGCTTTGATTCTTGTCAAGTTGAACCTTCAACAGGGCAGTGAGGAGCGGAGTGTTGTGGTTCTTGCTTCCTACACACTTCCGTATCCTCAGCTCACCGTCTGGGATATTGGCTTGGATCTTACGGAAGTTCCTTCTTTAATTTACTTGTTCATACAGACCCCAAATACATTACGCCCTCTGTGCTGCCATGTGGTACGTTATAGGTGGTTTATTTAGCATTGAAGTGTAGTTTGCAGAACTTACCTTGCGAATGTCATAATTACATATTGTTTATGTTTTCAATAGGAGATCCAAAGGAAGTAGTAGAGTGTGAAGAGAGACTCATTACCGAGGGTCTTGTTCTTTTCTTTAAGCAGGTATATATAGTGCATATTAGCGAGAATGCATGAGAGTAGCTTTGTGCGTAATCCTAGTGTTTTATGAAGGTGTCTTTTGTCATTTCAGGTTTCCCTTCCCTGCTGACCCCTTCCTTTCCCTTCCCTTCTTTTTTCTTCTCTTATTTTCCCTCACCTAATGACTCGAGCACCTTGTCTAATACATCAGGGTGTTGGTGACATTTGAAGGTGGAACCATTTATTCAACAACTGGATCCCGTGGAGGTAAACCTGACAATTTTTGTGTGGTTTCGACTTTTTGGGTGTTGTTAGGCCTGGCCATGTGGGTGGGAGCCATTTTGAGGGCTGGTCCAGGCAGGGCCTGGCCATGTGGCTGGGGGTCAAGGGCCCATTTTGAAGCCAGTCAGTGTGCTCAGGCCTGCACCCATTTTGCCTTGCTTTCATCCATTATGCCCAGGGGTACTCAGTGGTGCATGGACCTAGTCTTTCTGTGGGGTGTCTTGAATTTAAACATCATTGAGGGCATGGAAGGCATTGGATTGTGGTGATTTTTGTGTGTTTTTTGACTTTTTGGGTGCTGTTGAGGCCTGGCCATGTGGGTGGGGTCCATTTTGAGGGCAGGTCCAGGCAGGGCCTGGCCATGTGGCTGGGGGTCAAGGGCCCATTTTGAAGCCAGGCAATGTGCTCAGGCCTGCACCCATTTTGCCTTGGTTTCATCCCTTATGCCCAGGGGTACTCAGTGGTGCATGGACCTAGTCTTTCTGTGGGGTGTCTTGAATGTAAACATCATTGAGGGCATGGATGGCATTGGATTGTGGTGATTTTTGTGTGTTTTTCGACTTTTTGGGGTGTTTAACTGATGTTCATCTGGCTTCCATTGTTTTTAGGTGCACAAGAGAACCACCAGTGCCAGGAAGAAGTCCTGCAGTGGTGTGTGCAGCACAACGTCACATGACATCACGTGTGGCCACAGACAAGACAACTCTGCAACTCGTACAACTGCGGCCTGCTGTTCTGACATCTGAAGAAGATGGCCCCAAAGAAAGGTGGCCGTAGCGCCTCAGCGAAAAAAGTTGCCAGTGCCACTGCCAGTAAGAAGGAGCAGAAGAAGCAAGTGGTACCACCTACCAAGGAGAATGGTGTGCCCACCGACACCTTTTTTTGGAAAAAAAACTACGCCTGCAGCAGCAGCGGTGTCCACCAGGGACCAAGCTGGAAGCAGCACCTCCACTTCATTGGGCTCAGTCCCACCACGCCAAGTTGGGTTCAAGACCATGAGTGCTGCTGAGGCAGCCACTTTACTTTCTCAATCACCATCGACCAGTGATGTTGGCTCATCACAAGAAAGTACCATTCAATCAACGCCGGGTGTAACTCAGCTGACGAGTGTTCAACAACCACAGCCGCAACGACAACCACAGGTGCAACTAGTACAAGCGCAAGTACATGGGCAAGGAGAGGCGCAAGTAGAGCCGCAAGGAGAGGCGCAAGGAGAGGCGCATGGACAGGTGCATGGAGAGATGAAACTAAAGGTTCATGGAGCGGCACAACTGCCTACAACGCTTGTTCCTCCAGAAGTAGGGGCACATCAGAAAATTTATATTCAAGCGGGGGTATCATCATCCTAGGAAGCCACTCCTCCTGATGATGATCCATTGTCTTCCAGATCCCCAGCAAGAAAAAGGTCAATGAGGGATACTACTACAAGTTCTTCTTCAAGCCTCCTTCATTCTGATGACCTTGATCGTGATTGGAACCCAGCAATGCAGTCTGAGAGTGAGTCACGCCATGAGCCGACAAAAGTAGCTAAGCCTAAAAGAAAGGTTCCTGCAAGGCTTCGAGTTATGGGTGATGACGACAAACAAGAACTAGTGTCTCCTGCTGCTGATGAACAGTCTGACGATGACCCAGTCATCACAGTCGTCACTCCAGCCCCAGCGGGCATGCAGCAGACAGACATTTTCACCCTATCCCGAATGGCTGCTGAGCGGGATGTGGGCAGCGTGGCACTGGTATCACCACCAACGCAGTTAACTACAACGCCAACACGACCTACAGCTTCTATATTTTGTAGTCAGAAGGGCCGGCAGGGACCTCCATCCAGCTCGACCTCAAGTAGTGGTGCTGTAAGTGAACAACAGAAACAAATTCAGCCACGCCCATCCTCCACTTCATTTGGCATTGAAAGTCAAAGTAGCACCTCCACTACCAGCAGACATTTCCAGTACCCAGTTTGGGACTTCTTTACTGTTAGCCAAAGTGCGGAAAACATGGTCGTTTGTTCGATTTGTAAAACATTAGTTAGTCGGGGTAAGCTTGGTACTAACTATGGTACCGGAGGCCAGAGAGGTCATCTAAAAAAACACCACATCCAGTGGGAGGCGCACCTAAGTAAGATCGAGGAAGCCAAAAGAAAAACAAATCCAAATGTATCCATTCATATTGCATCTGATGATGACGAGGGGCTGATCGTGCAGGGGGGAAGTAAAGTGACAGACATTTTTTCTGGTACACCCAGTACCCCTGGCAGCAGCACTGCAGTGGTATCGACCACACCCTCTACCCCTGCAACATGTATGAGGCACACTAAGAGTCTGGGAGAGACACCAATGCGAAAAACTACATCACTGGGCCTAACTGGTTTGAAGAAGTCATCATCATCATCACGTAAAATCGTCCAGCCCACCATTAGCGGAATGTTGTGGTCGGAGGCGCCATTTGAACGCAACCACCCAACGGTACGTCTGTATAACGCAAAGCTGGCTAAAATGCTAGCGCTGGACCTTCTCCCTTTTTCTTCCGTGGAAGGGGTGGGTTTTCTAGAATTTGTGGAAACAGTCTGCCCTAAATGAAAGGTTCCTAGCCGGTCCTATTTTGCCAGAGTTGCGGTTCCAGCACTACATGAAGATGTGCTGGAGGTGATTGGGGCAGCTTTGCAGAAGAGTGCTGTTCACACTATACACCTGACAACAGACATGTGGACCAGTTGCCAAGCCCTTGATTATATGTGCATCACTGCACACTGGGTCTCTTTTGCAGGGGTCAGAGCAAAGATAACCTCAGGTGTTGACCAGGATACAATTTTTCAAGCTACTCGGAAACATGCAACAGTAGCCATGTTTGCCATGGAGAAATCTCATACTGCATTAAACATTTTGGATGAGTTTAACACAAAGGTCTTTCAATGGCTGTCTCCAAGAAAGCGCATGATTGCTTATGTTTCCACGGATAATGGCAATAATGTAGTTAAGGCCATGCAAGAGGGTGGCTATTTCAGAGTGCCGTGTTTGGCGCACTGTATAAACCTGGTTGTGCAAAATTTCTTGAAAAAAGAAAATACAGTCAGCAAGTTACTGACCACCTGCCGAAGAATCTGCACACATTTCAGCCATTCTTTTAAGGCCCGGAAGGAGCTGAGGCGCATGCAACATGAACGTAGACTGCCAGTCAAAGGACTCATCCAAGCGGTGGTAACACGTTGGAACTCAACCTTCTACATGCTTGAGCGTCTGTCTGAGCAGTGGGTGGTAATCAATCAGTATGTCTTTGGGCTGGGTTCTACTATGAAAGACATGTGGCTAGAGTTGGAGGACTGGAAGCTAGTTAAAAGCCTGACAGACATGCTTCATCCTTTTGAGGTCTTCACGCGTGAAGTCGGTAGGGAGGAGTGTACTTTGGGCAAAGCTATCCCATTGTTGCTCATGCTAGAGCACCAACTGAAGGCGGTGTGTTCAACGTTCAAAGATGATACTGCGAAGCAAGACGCATATCAGTTGGCAGAGATCTTATTAAGCCGCCTAGTTGGCAATCAAAGGCTTCAAAACATACATACAGAACAACATTACATTTGTGCCACTATTCTGGATCCACGGTACAAAAAGGCAGTGGCCAGCAAAGCATTCATTCCTTGTGATGAAGCAGATGTTACAAAATACAAACATTGGCTAGCTGTGTCAGCCACTCGGTTCGAAAGAGAGCAGCAGCAAATTGAAGGAAGCGGCAGTAGTAGTACTGAATCAGCAGGCCATCCGGCGTCAAGGTCCACTTCTGAATCTGTGGCCGAAGTGAGTAACTTTCCCTCTCAGCCGTTAACGACACCAGCAACCGTATCATCATCCTCACCTGCACCAGGCCCAGCCATAATATTGTCGGAAGCGGATTGGCTAACTCAGCAAGGGTTTGCTTGTTCCAGAGATGCAAAGGCCACAGAACAAAGTACGCAAAGTGGAGGAACCCTCGAGAACCTTGAGTCGATGGTGCAGGCCTATCTGGATGACCCAACAGAGGTCTATGTTAATCAGAACCCATTGGTGTATTGGTATGGGCAAAGGCATCTATGGCGACAGATCACCAACCTGGCTATAAATTACTTGTGTTGCCCACTCGCAAGCGAGTCTTCTGAACGTGTTTTCAGTGCTGCTGGTGGCATTGTAACTTCAAAAAGGAGCCGCCTCTTGGCCAAAAATGTGGAGAGGTTAACAATGATCAAGATGAATCAGCACTTCATACCACCAGATTACAAAATACGTGAATGCACGGTGGAAGAAGAGGACACCGACTTAGACGAGGGAAGTTCTTCTCTGTTACCTGACCTACTCCCGTCTCAATTCGCAGAGTTTGAGGACGAGCTCTACTTCCCTGACACCGAGCCCTGAAAATGACTTACTTTCTTTTTCGTCCTTATTCACTTTTATTCCTGTGTGTCTTTCTTTGTTTTGCAACTTTTACCATGACAAAACTTTAATCACCTAATCACAACAACAAGCCCATCAGCAGAACTGTCTTCACTTATTTCCTTATTGATTTGAAGGTGCCGCAGTCTGCATTCCTCAGGTTCACAAGTTCACAAGAACTCAGTCATGCTCCTCTATCCTCCTCCTCCAGACTCCTATCCATTTCCCTCAAAGCAGATGGCTGGATTACGCACAATGAAGAAAGAACTTTGTCTTCGTAGACGAGTCCCCTCAAGTGGGACTGGAATGAATAAGTCCACATTAATGATGACTGACACAGTTACATCTGAAATTGACAGGAGAGGCTGCCCTGTGGGACTTCACTTCCAGAAGAAGATGCGGACAAAAAGTGGAACAGGTAATGAACGAATAATGAGAAGATGGCATGCAGTGGACAACAATGGCTGTCTGGCTCTGATGGAAGCAAGCAATTGCTGTTTGTTTGTTGTGCATGAAATGAATCTCTTCTGTTATAATGTAATCTTTTACACACTTAAAGTAACTAAAGTCTACTATGCTTTTTTTTACCTTGTTTAATTGAAATTGTACTTCAACTGTAGTGCCCACTACGTTGCATTTTACAATATGTTAAATGTCCTTGGACTCACTGTTTGCCAATATACCAGGTTAAATAATATATATTTTTTCTTTACAGTCACTCGCTGGGATGGATGGCTCATCATCGTACGTTTACGGAAGAAGTATGTCCAATTCGTGAGTGGCAAACAGGTAAACCAGTCAACAACAACTACTACAGCATACCTACATGTTTGTCCCGTCGTGGTGGAGTGGTCGAGCCAGTGTAGTGTTGTTATGCCATGCAGAGTCCAGATAGCAGTTCATGTAAAATTGGGGCTATGTTGCTTGCTGGAGTTGCTGCATAGAATTAGATATGCTGCAAGGGTGAAAAAAACAGAAAACAATCACAACCTCCTAGAGGTGGAAGGGCAGGCCTCTGCGAGGTAGCAGTATAGCATGTTTTTGGGGGTCTGTTTGGGGGTCTTCTAGATTTTTGTGACTGGGTCGAGGGGTCTGGGAGCACTCGTGGGAAGGTCTAATTTTGGTTGCAAGTGGTTTGAAGAAAATCCATGGTGGGAAAGGTGTGCAGTCTAAATATCGAGTTTTTTTTTATCGACTGGACAGAATATCGACTACAGAATATCGACATTGCAGTAATATCGAGGTAAGTAATATCGATGTTAAAATTATCGATTTTTAAGTGTATTTAAAAATATCGAAGTATGGAATATCGAGTAGTTTATATCGAGTGTAGAAAATATCGATTTGTTGTATATGTAAAAAATATCGAATGTCAAAATATAGACTGTCAGAATATCTAAAGAGAAAATATCGACTGTTAAAATATCGATTTGTGGAATGTATAATGTTAAAAATGTTGTATTTTTTATTTATTTTACTTACATTTTGTTTATGTTTGTTATTTAATGTAATAAAATATGTTAATAATTTTAAAAAAGAAATAAAAATATGTAGTTTGGAAATAATAAAAAAATTTAGGAGCGGGTTGTGGGTTTTTAGGGGAATAGGGTGGGAAGTGTTTTAAAATATATTGAATTAAATTAAAATAAATGTATAATAATTGTAAAATGTAGTAAAAATGTATGTTTTAGTAGCGGGTTGTGGGTTATTAGGGGAATAGGGTGGGAAGTGTTTTAAAATAATTTAAAATTAAATTTTGAATAGAATTTAAAATTATTTATTTGAAATTGATTTGAATTTTTTTGCGAAATTATTGTGAAATTTTTATAGGAATTTCGAAATTAATTTGAAATTAATTTCAAAATTATTTTCTAAATATTTATTTAAATTTCGACAATTATTTGAGAATAATTACTAATTTTATGTGATAATCTTTTTTTAAATTTAGAAAATAATCAGAAATTAAATTAGAAAATAAATAGATTTATTGTTAAAAATTTAGAATTTTTTAAAAAAATAATTAGGAGATAAAAAGTTTATATTTTCGTAAAATTTAGAAATTATTTTTTTAAATAAATCAGAAAATAAATCGAAATTATTATTGGAAATTTGAACATTTAATAGAAATTAATTTATACATAATTTATAATATTATTTTTTAATTTTAGATCATTAATTTTAATTAAATTAAAAATGTATGTGAATTATTTAATTTAATTTTTTTTAATTAAAATAAAAATAATTTACATAATAATTTATTTAAAAAAAAGTAATTTCTTTATAAAATTAAAAATGTTTTATTGTATGAAATATATAAAATAATGGGAGTTTTTAAGTTATATGGTTTTAGTGTCCAGTATGTTTAATGAGTCTTTTTTTTGGTGGAGTGGGAATGTTAATTTGTAAGGGGTGAATGTCCAGTATCTTTTCTTAGTTTATCTTATGTGGAGTGGGAATAGTAATTTATTTGGGTTTACTGTCCAGCACCTTCCCTGAGTTTATACTTGGTGGAGTGGGAATAGTAATTTATATGGGTTTAATGTCCAGTAGCTTCCCAGACTTTAATAATTGGTGGAGTGGGAATAGTAATTTATATGGGTTGAATGTCCAGCACCTTTTCTGAGTTTATAATTGGTGGAGTGGGAATAGTAATTTATATGGGTTTACTGTCCTACACCTTCTCTGAGTTTATACTTGGTGAAGTGGGAATAGTAATTTATATGGGTTTAATGTCCAGCACCTTCCCTGACTTTATACTTGGTGGAGTGGGAATAGTAATTTATATGGGTTTACTGTCCAGCACCTTCCCAGACTTTATACTTGGTGGAGTGGGAATAGTAATTTATATGGGTTGAATATCCAGCACCTTTTCTGAGTTTATAATTGGTGGAGTGGGAATAGTAATTTATATGGGTTTACTGTCCTACACCTTCTCTGAGTTTATAATTGGTGGAGTGGGAATAGTAATTTATATGGGTTTCATGTTCAGCACCTTCCCTGAGTTTATACTTGGTGGAGTGGGAATAGCAATTTATATGGGTTTACTGTCCAGCACCTTCCCAGATTTTATACTTGGTGGAGTTGGAATAGTAATTTATATGGGTTTACTGTCCAGCACCGTCCCTGAGTTTATACTTGGTGGAGTGGGAATAGTAATTTATATGTGTTTACTGTCCAGCACCTTCCCTGATTTTATACTTGGTGGAGTGGGAATAGTAATTTATATGGGTTGAGTGTCCAGCACCTTCCCTGAGTTTATACTTGGGGGAGTGGGAATAGTAATTTATATGGGTTTACTGTCCAGCACCTTCTTTGACTTTATACTTGGTGGAGTGGGAATAGTAATTTTTATGGGTGTACTGTCCAGCACCTTCTCTGAGTTTATACTTGGTGGAGTGGGAATAGTAAATTATATGGGTTTAGTGTCCAGCACCATCCTAGATTTTATATTTGGTGGAGTGGGAATAGTAATTTATATGGGTTTACTGTCCAGCACTGTCCTAGAGTTTATACTTGGTGGAGTGGGAATAGTAAATTATATGGGTTTACTGTCCCGCACCTTCTCTGAGTTTATACTTGGTGGAGTGGGAATAGTAATTTATATGGATTTAGTGTCCAGCACCTTCTCTGAGTTTATACTTGGTGGAGTGGGAATAGTAATTTATATGGGTTTACTGTCCAACACCTTCCATGACTATATACTTGGTGGAGTGGGAATAGTAATTTATATGGGTTGAATGTCCAGCACCTTCCCTGAGTTTATACTTGGTGGAGTGGGAATAGTAATTTATATGGGTTGAATGTCCAGCACCTTCCCTGAGTTTATACTTGGTGGAGTGGGAATAGTAATTTATATGGGTTTACTGTCCAGCACCTTCTTTGACTTTATACTTGGTGGAGTGGGAATAGTAATTTATATGGGTTTAATGTCTAGCACCTTCCCTGAGTTTATACTTGGTGGAGTGGGAATAGTAATTTATATGGGTTTACTGTCCAGCACCTTCCCTGAGTTTATATTTGGTGGAGTGGGAATAGTAATTTATATGGGTTGAATGTCCAGCACCTGCCCTGAGTTTATACATGGTGGAGTTGGAATTGTAATTTATATGGGTTTACTGTCCAGCACCTTCCATGACTTTATACTTGGTGGAGTGGGAATAGTCATTTATATGGGTTGAATGCCCAGCACCTTCCCTGAGTTTATACTTGGTGGAGTGGGAATAGTAATTTATATGGGTTGAATGTCGGGCACCTTCCCTGAGTTTATACTTGGTGGAGTGGGAATAGTAATTTATATGGGTTTACTGTCCAGCACCTTCTTTGACTTTATACTTGGTGGAGTGGGAATAGTAATTTATATGGGTTTACTGTCCAGCACCTTCCCTGAGTTTATACTTGGTGGAGTAGGAATAGTAATTTATATGGGTTTAGTGTCCAGCACCTTCCCTGAGTTTATACTTGGTGGAGTGGGAATAGTAATTTATATGGGTTGAATGTCCAGCACCTTCCCTGAGCTTATACTTGGTGGAGTGGGGATAGTAATTTATATGGGTTTACTGTCCAGCACCTTCTTTGACTTTATACTTGGTGGAGTGGGAATAGTAGTTTATATGGGTTTACTGTCCAGCACCTTCCCTGAGTTTATACTTGGTGGAGTGGGAATAGTAATTTATATGGGTTAAATGTCCAGCACCTTCCCTGAGTTTATACTTGGTGGAGTGGGAATAGTAATTTATATGGGTTTACTGTCCAGCACCTTCCCTGAGTTTATACTTGGTGGAGTGGGAATAGTAATTTATATGGGTTGAATGTCCAGCACCATCCCGGAGTTTATACTTGGTGGAGTGGGAATAGTAATTTATATGGGTTTACTGTCCAGCACCTTCTTTGACTTTATACTTGGTGGAGTGGGAATAGTAATGTATATGGGTTTACTGTCCAGCACCTTCCCTGAGTTTATACTTGGTGGAGTGGGAATAGTAATTTATATGGGTTGAATGTCCAGCACCTTCCCAGATTTTATACTTGGTGGAGTTGGAATAGTAATTTATATGGGTTTACTGTCCAGCACCATCCCTGAGTTTATACTTTGTGGAGTGGGAATAGTAATTTATATGGGTTTACTGTCCAGCACCTTCCCTGACTTTGGGGTCCATTAGGATAGCGGGCGGTGGCACTACCGAAACGATGGCGGGGCGGAAAAACAGCTTTTTCCGCCCGCTAGCAGTGGAAATCACGTCCGCCACATTAGGATATGTAAACACAGGTCATTTCCCGTCCGCCGCGGAGCGCCTCGCTCCGCCATCAAGGTGCGCCCGCCACCGCGGCGGCTGCAGCCAATCGAGACCCTCCGCCGCGGTCGATGACGTCCGCCCCGCTCGACATATTAGGATGGGCCAAACAAGCTGACGCACCGCACCGGAGACACCGCACAGCTCTAGCAGGCGGAAAGTCTACAGCGGAGCACGCACGCCGAGATCCGACATGAACCCCATGGACCCAGCCCTCCACATGCATCCGGTCATGTACCTGCTGCAACACTATCGCCAGATGGGCCGCCGCGGACGCCGCCGCAGGTACGTCACTACACATATACACCACACAACACACATGCCGACACAGGTCCCAAGCACAACACTGGCATCCTGCTGGGGGGCACAACACATCCACATGGGCACCCACACATCACCCACCTCAGAACAAGGCACCCCACGGCATCCGGAACACACAACGTCGGCCAACCTGCAGCAACGTCACGGTCACGGACACGTCACCGCCGCGGTCAACACATGCGCACAATGCAGAAGGCAGGGCAACAGCAAGGCATGGACACATTCCAAACATCACAGCGACACACCACCCCGACCAACACTGCACACCACCCGAAGTAGTCACAGGCTAGGTGCCAATCCCGTGCACCCCCTTGCACATCAACAAGCACTGTAACAACAAGCACAATACACACACACTGCGACACACAACCAGGGACAAAGGCACAGCAGGATTGCCTGACAACGGACACACAACACCAGTGCACTCCCCACAGCCCACACAATTGTATACAAACATCCACACAGGGCAAGACAAAACATACAACAGGCATACAACTCCTGCCTGACACATGTGTGTCTCACACCATACAGGGGCACACATACATACACTACAAACTAACACCCTTCACACTGCACACCTCTGCCACACACATGCCATGTAAGCCATGCCACCAGGACCAAGGGCCAACACAAGACGACCATACACATACACGCCAGGGCACACAGAATGGGAAACACACACCTCATCACATCATAAACATCTACTACACCACAGCACAGCTGCACACCCTGTGCTGCCAGTGTCCCCCAAGGTGACCTGTGAACAGTGTATGCAGCAATAGCAATTCACCCACACGAAAACTGCATGGCCTGCCAAATAACCATCACAGAGTACAACATCAGCAGGGCCACAATGGACTGAAGAACCTGTCCCCCTGTCTAAAAATCATATGGCCACATACAACCTTGCAATGGTGATGTACAAAATAGACCATGGAACTCAGTCAAACAAGAAAATGACTTTAATCAGTAAGGAGACAGAGAAAACACACCATAATGTACTGTATTTATTCACATATTGCACAGATGTAGCTACACAACATAAGTAGACAACAGCAACTCTCAAAATCATGTGCAAATGCCATAGACTATGCACTGGTGAATCACAATCGGGAAGTGCAAAGTCCTTGGCAGGGCAGGGTACAGCACATCAGAGCAACAGGCCCAGAGTCCTTGGCAGGGGAGAGCACATCAGAGCAACAGGCCCAGTGTCCTTGGCAGGGCAGGGTACAGCACATCAGAGCAACAGGCCCAGAGTCCTTGGCAGGGGAGAGCACATCAGAGCAACAGGCCCAGAGTCCCTGGCAGGGGAGAGCACATCAGAGCAACAGGCCCAGTGTCCTTGGCAGGGCAGGGTACAGCACATCAGAGCAACAGGCCCAGAGTCCTTGGCAGGGGAGAGCACATCAGAGCAACAGGCCCAGTGTCCTTGGCAGGGCAGGGTACAGCACATCAGAGCAACAGGCCCAGAGTCCCTGGCAGGGGAGAGCACATCAGAGCAACAGGCCCAGAGTCCCTGGCAGGGGAGAGCACATCAGAGCAACAGGCCCAGAGTCCTTGGCAGGGGAGAGCACATCAGAGCAACAGGCCCAGTGTCCTTGGCAGGGCAGGGTACAGCACATCAGAGCAACAGGCCCAGAGTCCTTGGCAGGGGAGAGCACATCAGAGCAACAGGCCCAGAGTCCCTGGCAGGGGAGAGCACATCAGAGCAACAGGCCCAGTGTCCTTGGCAGGGCAGGGTACAGCACATCAGAGCAACAGGCCCAGAGTCCCTGGCAGGGCAGAGCACATCAGAGCAACAGGCCCAGAGTCCCTGGCAGGGGAGAGCACATCAGAGCAACAGGCCCAGAGTCCTTGGCAGGGGAGAGCACATCAGAGCAACAGGCCCAGTGTCCTTGGCAGGGCAGGGTACAGCACATCAGAGCAACAGGCCCAGAGTCCTTGGCAGGGGAGAGCACATCAGAGCAACAGGCCCAGAGTCCCTGGCAGGGGAGAGCACATCAGAGCAACAGGCCCAGAGTCCTTGGCAGGGGAGAGCACATCAGAGCAACAGGCCCAGTGTCCTTGGCAGGGCAGGGTACAGCACATCAGAGCAACAGGCCCAGAGTCCTTGGCAGGGGAGAGCACATCAGAGCAACAGGCCCAGAGTCCCTGGCAGGGGAGAGCACATCAGAGCAACAGGCCCAGTGTCCTTGGCAGGGCAGGGTACAGCACATCAGAGCAACAGGCCCAGAGTCCTTGGCAGGGGAGAGCACATCAGAGCAACAGGCCCAGTGTCCTTGGCAGGGCAGGGTACAGCACATCAGAGCAACAGGCCCAGAGTCCCTGGCAGGGGAGAGCACATCAGAGAAACAGGCCCAGAGTCCCTGGCAGGGGAGAGCACATCAGAGCAACAGGCCCAGAGTCCTTGGCAGGGGAGAGCACATCAGAGCAACAGGCCCAGTGTCCTTGGCAGGGCAGGGTACAGCACATCAGAGCAACAGGCCCAGAGTCCTTGGCAGGGGAGAGCACATCAGAGCAACAGGCCCAGAGTCCCTGGCAGGGGAGAGCACATCAGAGCAACAGGCCCAGAGTCCTTGGCAGGGGAGAGCACATCAGAGCAACAGGCCCAGTGTCCTTGGCAGGGCAGGGTACAGCACATCAGAGCAACAGGCCCAGAGTCCCTGGCAGGGGAGAGCACATCAGAGCAACAGGCCCAGAGTCCCTGGCAGGGGAGAGCACATCAGAGCAACAGGCCCAGAGTCCTTGGCAGGGGAGAGCACATCAGAGCAACAGGCCCAGTGTCCTTGGCAGGGCAGGGTACAGCACATCAGAGCAACAGGCCCAGAGTCCTTGGCAGGGGAGAGCACATCAGAGCAACAGGCCCAGTGTCCTTGGCAGGGCAGGGTACAGCACATCAGAGCAACAGGCCCAGAGTCCCTGGCAGGGGAGAGCACATCAGAGCAACAGGCCCAGAGTCCTTGGCAGGGGAGAGCACATCAGAGCAACAGGCCCAGAGTCCTTGGCAGGGGAGAGCACATCAGAGCAACAGGCCCAGTGACTCCTGTCACCCTCAGTAGCGCTGGTGTGGTCGTACACTTCTGTCATTGTCAGGTACAGTGACGTCAGCCCTCCAACATGCCCCCTTTGCAGCTCAGGTGCCTGTGACGTCCACCCAGTCAGTGGCCACATCAGATGACAGTGAGCACTTGGGACATACATCAAGTAAACGTTACAACACTAGGAGCACAGCTCAGACCCAAAGCAAACAATCCCGTCCACAGACTCCATCCCCAAAGAAGGGCAGGGACCCCCCAATATGCACAGACCAGGTGGAGTCACAGAAGAGCAAGGCCAGAACAACATTGTGTCAGACATCAGGCTCACATGCTGCTGAGCCATCACCAGATATTGACTCTGCTATGCCCACAGAGGATGTGTGGGATGTCATGACTACACCTGGGGTGAACACAGGGACACACCCACCTACCACATCAACCCCAGAACAAGGCCACTCTGCATGGCATAAACATTAGTGAATGCATGCACACATTGAGCTTCGTAGTCTCCAGGATTATCACACTGAAGAATGATGATTCAACACAAATGCATCGACAGCACTGTGTAAATCATAAATTGTACAGGGCATTGATGTGGCATATCCACTAATCAGTGTGCAGCAACTGTAGCATGTAAGTTGGCTGATGGACAAACTTTGGAAGGGCAGCCACTGAACCTACTCTGTGGGGCACACTGACTATGACTACAGGGGCACCCTGAAATTACATCACAAGCGGACACTGTCCAACCAGCTACAAGGCAAACAACCGTTGGTCATGTCTGCCCCAAAAAGTAGCACATCCCACTCACACATACAAGTATTGGCCTAGGACAGAGTCATAATGCAAAACACACACTCCCACCACCTGCAAACATCTTGTCTGTCAGTGTTTGTCAGCACCACACATCCAAAATAACATACAGCTGCATCATGAATACACGTCTGACACCACCCTGCCCTACTGCTCCCTACATGGTGACTTACCACGACATTGGGGCCACCAAACAGCCGTGGGTACTGTGCCAGCACCTCGTTCACAAGGACATCCAGCTCCTCACTCGTGAATGGACTGGCACGGATCTTATCTGTTCTTGACATCCCTGTGGATATGGCAGACCTGTGGCGGAAGTGAGTTGTGAGGTGTCCCAGACAGCAGGCTCTGTGAGCAGCAGGAGAGGGTCCCAGGCAGCAGCAGGAGAGGGTCCCAGGCAGCAGCAGGAGAGGGTCCCAGGCAGCAGCAGGAGAGGGTCTCAGGCAGCAGGCTCTGTGAGCAGTGGGAATGTGTGGCTCACTCCCACAGATTTATAGGCCCATGGGGTCGTTAGGAAGCTGATAAGGTGCTACAATTGGTTGTCTGGGTCAGCCTTATTCATAAGCATCCAATGACCGGCTCCGCGGCGGCGGCGCGCCGCTTCCGCATTATTCAAATCTGCATCATGCCACATTGAACGCCCATGCCATTGGCTGTATGCAATGCACCATGGCGGTGACGCACCGCGGGTGTCCGGGGTGCGCTACCGCGATGGTGCATCATTCAAAAGCATCCAATGACCGGCTCCGCGGCGGCGGCGCGCCGCTTCCGCATTATTCAAATCTGCATCATGCCACATTGAACGCCCATGCCATTGGCTGTATGCAATGCACCATGGCGGTGACGCTCCGCCGGGGACCGGCGGTAGGTACCGCGACTGATGCGGCGGAGCCTAGCCAGCGGCATGGACACCAGTCCATGTGCCAATGGCTACCTTGGCTGGGTAGATGGTGGTGCTGGGGTCACACCGCCAGGGACTGGCGCTAGGTTCTGGCATTTTCGTACACATTGCTGTGTATGTCAATCATGGACAATGTATAAGTGCCATGCAGCTACATGGTGTAGGGCACATCATTGTACACACGATGCCACAGAGCCATTGCATCCACAGGAGGACGCACGTTCAGTCTGAGCCACTTTAGTATGTGTTTGTGCCATTTTAGTAAGGCTTTTGATGGGTGCTGATAATTGACAGACGTCAGGTGCTCTACATAGATGTAGTGATGTTTAATGTGTTGTTGGTCAGTGCAGACTTTGACCAGGCTGGTGGCACTGCATTGTATCGTACCTGACTTGTGCATTCAGAACTGATCATGCACACAACCAGAAGTGTCCCTGCTATTGTGATCATTGTGTTGATGAATGCTTCCACAATGTACATGATGCATTGAGGTCTGGCAGGTACGGCAGATGGGTATGACAGACATGTTAAGTCACATTAGATTTGTGGCTCTTGTAGCTCCATGTCTGCGCATGTCACTCGTTTAATCATTGTATCCACATTATTGTCACTTGGGTATTGTCACTGGAGAGGCCTGCCCTCTGTGTGTAGCTATTGGGCAGCCATGTAACCAGATGTGCCATGCAGCTTTCTGGCCATTGTTTTTTACCCATTACATCAATGATGTTTTGTGCTATGGCCATCTCATGATGCTTGTCATTGACCTATTGTTTTTAATCCTAAACTAGGAGGAGGCCAGATCTCCTACGTCAGGTGATTGTGCTTGAGGACATGGAGAATGAGGCAATCATCAGGAAATTCCGGTTGGACAGACCGACATTGAAGATCTTGTGTGATCTATTGGAGCCCCACCTGCAGCCTCGCCGTCACTATCCTACGGCATTCACACCCGCCCACAAGGTAATGGCAGCACTACACTTCTTTGCGACTGGTTCCTTCCAGGAGACCGTGGCTAACGCTGGGGGAATGTCGCAGCCCATGTTCAGCATGGTGCTGAGGGATGTACTCGAGGCCATGATGATCTATCGGAATCGCTACATCCATTTCCCCCGGGGACGTGAATTGGCTGCCGTTAAGGGGGACTTCTATCCACTTGGGCACATCCCACATGTAGTCGGTGCGATAGATTGCACCCATGTGGCTCTGGTGGCACCGCAGGCGACGGAGCACATTTTTCGAAACCGGAAACACTACCACTCCATGAATGTGCAGGTGGTGTGCCTTGCAGACATGACAATTTCACATGTGTGTGCTAAGTATCCCGGTTCGGCACATGACTCTTTCATCATGAGGAACAGCATGGTGCCACGGATGATGGAGAATCTGCATCCCGAACGTGCCTGGATTGTGGGTGAGTTACACAACTGCTATCGCGTGCTGTGTGTCACTGCCTTTACTGTGGCCGTACAACATTGCAATGTGTATTTTTTTTTCCACAGGGGACTCGGCTTATCCCAGTAGGCCATGGCTGTTGAGCCCACTCCGTAATCCCCAGACACCTGCAGAGATCCGCTACAATGAGGCCCATGGCAGGACACGACGGGTAATTGAACGTACTTTTGGGCTGCTGAAGGCAAGGTTCCGGTGCCTAGACAGGACTGGAGGCGCACTTGCATACTCGCCTGGGAAGGTGTGCAAGATCGTTGTGGCATGCTGTATGCTACACAACCTGGCCATCCACAAGGGGGTCCCCCTGCTCCTGGATGACGGTGAGGAACCAAGGCCACAACCTGCTCAGGGACCTGAATCCAGTGATGAGGAGAGTGGAGAGGAGGAAGGAGTTGACCAACGGCAGCAGCTAATCCAACGCTACTTCACTTGAAGGTGTGTGACGAGTTACAACGTCTACATAGTCTAGTGTCTTAGCTTATCTTATGAATGGTTATGCGCAGATGTTCCCAATAGCCACATGTTCTGTCACCTATGTATGGGATTGTTGGAATGGACGTTACGTCCGGAGATGTATTATGGACGGCATTACAGCATTTCAGATAGACACTGTGTAGGGTACCTGTGATAATTAGGATATTTGTGGATCAGTGATCTGTGTGTGTTGCCACGATGAGACCAGTGACTGTAGTTCTGTTGTGTCTCCCTAGGTTCTCCAGCGTGTTCCTGCCCTGCATACTGTACATCATGTTTACATATCATGGACATAATCATCATTGTAAATTATGCACTAAAGAATTCACTACACAAAATCTGGATTGTAAGGTATTTTATTTACGGGGTGGACGTGTGAATTGTGCGTGAATATTTACAGGAAGGTGGGGAATGAGCAGTGAGTTGACAGTCATGGTCGCTGAGATGCAAGAGTAGACACCACATGAATGTGGTGACCCAGTCCAACAGACAGGTGCCATTGCCAAGGCAATGTGGGGAAAGATAGTCCAAAAGAGTCAATGCAGTTGGGGAGAGGGTTGTCTTCAAGGCTGGCTCCGTGACTGGCGTGTGGCAGGTGCTTGGCTTCCAGAGACTCCCAGGCTCTTCTTTGGACGCCCCCTAGATCTTTTTGGCGGTGGGGGGCCTGCTGAATGGCCAGCGGCGTCAGAGGACTCGCCCCTCTCTGTTGGCGCAGGGGAGGATGGTGGACTGGCATCCTGCTGCACAACAGGAGGGGATGTCGGTGATGGTTGGGACACAGGCCTGTCCCTCTGCAACGCCACTTGCTGGCCCATGAGGTCCACCATCTGTCCCATGTGGTTATTGATGGACCTCATCAGCAGGATGAGCTCCCTGAAAAATTCCTCCGACCGGCCACTTTGTCCCTGGACCTCTTGATAGGCATCCACAACTCTGGTGAAGTGGTCCAGGGATGGTGTCCACTCCGCCCGAGGTCTGGTGTTGGCCCTGGCCCTCCCACCTGCTCTGCTGCCACGAACCTCTTCCCTCGCCACTGGTGCGCCACGCACTGGCTCCCTGCCCTCCACAGTTGTTTGTGTGGGCTGGTCATCCCTAGGGACAGGGAGGGTGCGGGAGGTGGTACTGGTGGTCGTGGTGGTGTTGGTGGCAGTGGCTGCGGTGGTGGTTGCGGTGGAGGCAGAGGCTGTGACAGCAGGGGTCTGCTGCGTTGTCGTTGCAGCAGAGGTGGTGGTGGGGAGGATGGGGGCCTGGGACCTCTGGGTGTGTGGAACACCGGATGTGCCGGGCTGGAGCTCATCGTCCATACTGTCCTGGGAGTCTGCATCTGTGAGTCCATGTGCCGGAGGTGGAGACTGGCTCTGCGGGTCGTTGGTGTTGTCCCCAGCAGTGAGTTCTTCATCACCTGTGGAGTAGATGGGGAGTGGTCAGTGTTTGTGTCATCTGTGTATCATCAGCTGTCTGTACACTAGTGCATTGTGCTGTCATCAGTTGTACAAATCATGGCAACATCGTGTTACATTACATAGTGGATAGTTAGATCATGGTGTCCTAAAGGTTGATTGTCTATGCATTTTGTACAATAGTAAATAGATTAATACACACACACTTCATGAAGATAAACGGTAGTTACATACCTGTAAGGTGAGCGTGCAGGGTATAATGGCTGACACTTGCTCCTGGGTGGGGGTAGCCTCCATGATGCTGGGCTGTGGGACAGGGGGCATGCTGGGAGTAGTGGTACAGGCCTCACCCCCACAAACACCCTCCAAGTGCAGATGGCTACCTACCTGTAAGTTTGTTTGTTACACAGTGCAATGGCTGACACTTTCTCCTGGGTGGGGCAGGCCTCCATGCTGCTGGGCTGTGGGACAAGGGGCATGCTGGGAGTAGTGATACAGGCCTCGCACCCACAAACACCCTCCAAGTGCAGATGGCTACCAACCTGTAAGTTTGTTTGTTAAACAGTGCAATGGCTGACACTTTCTCCTGGGTGGGGCAGGCCTCCATGCTGCTGGGCTGTGGGACAAGGGGCATGCTGGGAGTAGTGAGACAGGCCTCCCTCCCTCCCTCCCTCGCACCCACAAACACCCTCCAAGTGCAGATGGCTACCTACCTGTAAGTTTGTTTGTTACACAGTGCAATGGCTGACACTTTCTCCTGGGTGGGGCAGGCCTCCATGATGCTGGGCTGTGGGACAGGGGGCATGCTGGGAGTAGTGGTACAGGCCTCACCCCCACAAACACCCTCCAAGTGCAGATGGCTACCTACCTGTAAGTTTGTTTGTTACACAGTGCAATGGCTGACACTTTCTCCTGGGTGGGGCAGGCCTCCATGCTGCTGGGCTGTGGGACAAGGGGCATGCTGGGAGTAGTGATACAGGCCTCGCACCCACAAACACCCTCCAAGTGCAGATGGCTACCAACCTGTAAGTTTGTTTGTTAAACAGTGCAATGGCTGACACTTTCTCCTGGGTGGGGCAGGCCTCCATGCTGCTGGGCTGTGGGACAAGGGGCATGCTGGGAGTAGTGAGACAGGCCTCCCTCCCTCCCTCCCTCGCACCCACAAACACCCTCCAAGTGCAGATGGCTACCTACCTGTAAGTTTGTTTGTTAAACAGTGCAATGGCTGACACTTTCTCCTGGGTGGGGCAGGCCTCCATGATGCTGGGCTGTGGGACAGGGGGCATGCTGGGAGTAGTGGTACAGGCCTCACCCCCACAAACACCCTCCAAGTGCAGATGGCTACCTACCTGTAAGTTTGTTTGTTACACAGTGCAATGGCTGACACTTTCTCCTGGGTGGGGCAGGCCTCCATGATGCTGGGCTGTGGGACAAGGGGCATGCTGGGAGTAGTGAGACAGGCCTCCCTCCCTCCCTCCCTCGCACCCACAAACACCCTCCAAGTGCAGATGGCTACCAACCTGTAAGTTTGTTTGTTAAACAGTGCAATGGCTGACACTTTCTCCTGGGTGGGGCAGGCCTCCATGCTGCTGGGCTGTGGGACAAGGGGCATGCTGGGAGTAGTGAGACAGGCCTCCCTCCCTCCCTCCCTCGCACCCACAAACACCCTCCAAGTGCAGATGGCTACCAACCTGTAAGTTTGTTTGTTAAACAGTGCAATGGCTGACACTTTCTCCTGGGTGGGGCAGGCCTCCATGATGCTGGGCTGTGGGACAGGGGCTATGGTGGGAGTTGTTGTACTGACATTCCGGCCCCATACAGGCCTCCTCAGCAGAAAGGCTGGCTACATCTTGTTTAGGGATGGACAGTGTATTGGTGGTTGGGTATTGCAAGGAGGTAAAAGTCAATGTGGTTGTCTGTACTTACCAGCCTCCGCTCCCCCGGCTACTCCTGTGTAACTCTCAGGTAGCAGGATACCAAGCACCTTCTCCTCCCATGGTGTGAATGTCTTCATTGGGAGGGGAGGGCCACTGCCAGTCAAGTTTGCCACAGTCCAGTTCTTGCTCCTCTTCTCCTTGACAACCCTCTTGAGATCATGCCACCGCTTCATGATCTCCTTCTTGGATCTTGGGGTGGCCCCAACTGCATTCACCCTTTGGACAATCCTTTCCCACATTTGTGTCCTGGTGGCTAATGGTGTCTGTTGGACTAGGTTCCCAAATAGTTGTGGTTCTACTCTCACAATCTCGTTGACCATGACTGTCAACTCACTCTCTGTGAATTTGGGCATTTTTTGTGAGGTCATGGTGTGGGGGTGTTGAGGTGTTTGTGGGTGCAGGGGTGTGTGGGTGCAAGGGTGTGGTGATGAGGTGTGTTCTGTGCTGGGGGGTTGATTGTGATGGTGTGATGGTGGTGTTGATGGTGGTGGTGGGTGTTGTGTGCGATTTTGCCTCTCTCAGATGTGGTGTGTGGCCTTCTGTTCTGGGAAGATGCAAAGGATTGTGGTGAGTGGAGGGTGTGGATTTGTACTCAGCTGTGTGGGTGTGTCCAATTGGATAGTGGTTGTCAGGTGTGTAGTGGGTGTGGTTATGTAGTATTGTGTATTTCTTTGCCATTTCTGTATCTGTGTGTTGTATGTATTTGTTGCTGGGCTACTTTGTTTATGCAGTATTTTGCATCGCTGCGGTGCTTTGACATCGACCGCGATGGATTTCGTGTTCGTCCGCTGCGGTGACTTTGCTGGTGCTTGTCCGTCATTTCTCCCATGCAATCCTGCCTTCGACGCGGCGGTCGGTGCCTGCCGGTCCGCCCGCGCCACCCTCGGGGATATCGTAATTTCCTGTGCGGTGTCTCCGCTTTCCCTGTGGGCGGTGTTGTATTTCCAGCTGCTTTTCCGACCGCCGCGGTCGGAGTTTTGTCATCACCGCACACGTCGGGCGGTTTCATTTTCACCGCTACCGCCGCGGTCGGTCTCTAGTGGCGGTCGATCCTAATTTGTCTGCCGGTTGCACCGCCTCCATGGCGGGCGGTTGTTTCCCGCATCCATGGCGGGCGGGGTGGTTTTCCGCCCGCTATCCTAATGGACCCCTATATATTTGGTGGAGTGGGAATAGCAAAAACTTTTTAGAGATATACATTTTGGTTGGTAGAATATTACAATTATTTTTTTTTATAAATTAATTAACTATAGTAGTAATTTAAATTATTGTTAAATTAGTAGTAGATTGATAAAGATCACACAATTTTTATAATGTAATAAAAATAATTAATAAATAATTTAAAATATATTTGCATTATATTTTATTTTGAAAATTAAAAAAGGAGACACACACATGTTTAAGTGAAAACATTTACAAACTGTTTATTAAGATGTAAAAACAAATGGCAATTAGAGGAATTTTTTTATTTGTAGTTTAATTTTGTAAGTGAATAGTTTTAAAAAAGACAAATAAATTGCAAGTAAATTTTTTTATACAAAAAATATGAATAAATTACAATGAAACAATTTTTATGGTAATTCACATATATTGCAAATGTCAATTATTAATACAAATATTATTACATAGTGTACAATTTATTTCCTAATAATTATAAATCACATACAAAATAGATATATTTTAATAGTAAACTTGTTGAAAATAATTGTTATATTTGTTGTACATACATTTTTTAGTCTTTTATAGTACAAATTATTGATAGATACATTTTTTTACAGATCTCAAAATAGTAACATTTTTGTTGCTTACAAAATGATATTTAATTTATACATTAATAAAATAATATTGAAAATATTAATAATATTAATTTTTACAAAAGTGAATAATGAGAAAACATTTTTAAATTGTACATACATTTTATTATCACATTAACAGATTTATAAGCATAAGTTTAGCAGAAGGTGAATGATTAAAGTAATTTCAACATTATAATTAATTACAAATTGTACATATGAATAATATTTTCTATTTCATTCTTTCTTAAATAATGTTTTAAATAATTTTTTAAGTAAATATATATTTATAATTATTAATTTTTTTAGGAGAAATAATATATAATGTAAGCCTATATTATTAATTTTAAAGTGTAAGAAAATAGAAAATAAATAGGCTTTTCAGTTATACAGGGACTATTTTTTTAACAGCGTAATGTTATTATGTTTGATTTGGTACTGGAACAGCTCGGGGTTGGAGAGGGTAAGTTTGTTTTTGTTGTATTTTGTAAGCTAGGAAATTTAATTAAGTGTATGTGTGGTGTATTTAGCTTGAGTAGGATTATAATATATAGCTCTCTGCTCCGCCCGCCACAATACTAAAAATGCTTAGCAGCATTTATGTAATCAAAGCGGCAGGCACCGCGCGGTGCCTGCCGCTTTGATCATGCAAATGCAGGGGGGTACCACAGGTACCCCCCCGTGTGCCACCCCCCTTTGGCCTTCACTCCGGGGGCCCACAGGGGGCCCCCAGAGTGAACACCGCCTGCCTTTCCGTGGCAGCATTCCCGCAGCGGAAAGGCATTGCACACTTGCCATTGTAATATGGCTGGCGGTGTCTCATAGACACTGCCACCATATTAATCATTTTCCGCCCCGGCCGCAATGCGACCGGGGCGGAAAAGTGGCAGGCGGTGTTTCCCTCCGTTGCGGTCCCCCCGCCATTGTAATGTGGCGGGGGGGGAAAGGGTGGCGGGCGGTCATTTCTGTCGGGCGGATCGCCATCGCCACCATGGCGGTGGCGATCCGCCCGACATTCTAATGGAGCCCTTTATGTAGATTTTTGTAGATGTCGCCATATACATTGATTAAAATGATAATAGCAACCTGTATTGCTGTATGTGGGTATATTTTTAGGATACTGTTTATCATTGCTTTTTCAAAATCAATGATCATTTTTTGTGGGAAAGAGTCATTAGTTAGTTGTTTGACTTTGGTTAGGATTTCTTGGTAGGTAGATTGTTATTTGTTTGGTAGGAGGGCATATAGGAATGGAATATTAGCATTTTGGAAATGACCGTCATGGATAGTGTACAATTGGTAAAAAGGTTTAGGACATACTGCAAAAGTACCATCCATCATCCAAGTTTGGCATTGGTTTAGTTTAGTCATGTTGTCTGTGGCAAACAGTATTATTCTTTTATTTTTTGAGTTGTTGTCATATAGTATAAATGGTTCATTATTATGAGTTACACAGAGTTCAGGGGGAAATTGAACTTCTTCAAAAGTTTTAGGTGTGGGAGGAGTAGTTGCTGTAGCTCTTTTTTGTCTAGCTATCGTTCTTTTAAGGGAATCTATACTTGGTAGTTGGCTAGAGGCATGTTGGGGTAGAGTACTTAATTGCTGTTTTAGAATAGTAGTTGTTGGTGTATCACTAGTAGTGCTAGCTTCTTTAAGGGAATCAAGCACTTCTCTAATTTCTATTTCTGTAACATTGGGTGGGTGGTTATGTTACTTAGTATAAGTTACAGTAGTTTCCTGAGTTATAGCTCTCCCATAACATTTGTTAGAATAGTATTTGGTGCATTTCCAAAACACTTTCATATCTTTCTGTTTCTCTGGAGTGTATACATATCCCATGTAACATAGAAGCATTTTGCCTTTTTGAGAATACACAAATTTAGCTCCTTCAGTCATATTTGCTTTTTGGTGCTAGGAGAGACTAAACATTACATTATTAGAAAAGTATTTAAATCATGTATTTAGTATTTTCAGCGCTTGGACGCCCTTGGGCAGCAACCGCGCTATATAAATGACAATACAATACAATACAATACAGTATTATCATGACATTGATTTGCACGTTAATTATTTACCAGTTTATTTCTTTGTTGAATGCAGTTGTTGGTTTTCTTCGAAGTTTTCTTTTTGCTGTATTTTTTCTGTACCTGTTAAGATGGAGAAGATGTGTTAGAAGAATGTTTATTTCTTAATGTTTCTTTGGTTTTGGTCAGCTACCTAGTTTTTCCTTAGTTTTCTATTTACTAAGTTTTTTAGTCATTTTTTAGATTAGATACCTACTTTTTATATTTTTCTTAGAAGTGTTGATGTTGTGCAGGTTTTCTATAATTTCTTTTTACCTGTAGAAAATAGAGTAGGAACAAAAGAGATGTTTCAGTTATTTGTTTTCTAAATAGCAGTTAGAAGTTTTTGATTTACGTTTTCTGAAGATATAAAGGTGGTAGTACTTACTTTAGATAGGTGTAGCAGCTTTTTGGTAGAAGTAAATCCGTTTTCTTTAAGCAAACTGGCAGAGTTTCGCCTTCCTTTTTTTGGTGTTTTAGATTGCGATTTTAGCAGGTGTAATTTGTCTTTTTATAGGGTGTGTTAAATTGTTTGTGAAAGGTTATTGGTTATCCCCTTTGATACATTGTTCTTATTGGTTTATTTGAATTTTTTCACTTGTTTTGGTTTTTGTTGTCCTTAAATGGTGGACGCCAATTAGTGTTTTTTTTATTGCTAAAAGCAATTTTTTTCAATGTTTAATGGCGTTTTGTTATATTTAAAGAGAAAGAATATTTATTATGTGTATTAAGCAATGTATAATTATTTGCAATGTTTTATATGTATTCTAAAATGTATATTAATGTAAATGTTTTTTTTTATTTTAGAAATGTTTATTGTATGTAGTATCCTTTTTTAAAAATATAATATGTATATTTGTGAAGTGTATAATATGTTTTTTAATTATAAAGTGTATTTTGTATGTATTTTGTAAAGTCGATAATAATTATTATTCGATATTGTAGTATTCTATATAGTGATGGTCGCTATTTTGACGGTGTTTAATGTTAAGGATTGGTGCTCGGTGTTTTTTACATTCCATAATATAGATGGTCGATAATGTAGTAATCGATAATTTTTTTAATCAATATTGTTGTTTCGATATATTTGTTATTTCTTGTTTAAGTATTGGGAGTCGATATTTTTGTAGTCGATAATTTGACATCGATATTTTGTCTAGTCGATATTCGGTCTGTCGAGGTTATGTCAGTGATTCGGTGGGAAAGGGGAGGTAGGGCATAGCTGCAGAGCGCCTATGGATTGATTTGGGAACTAGGCCTACATTTTTCTAAGTGTCATTTTTTACAGTTTTGCTTTTTGCCTGTTTGGGGGTGTTCTACTTTTTTGCGGGTGGGTTGACAGGTCTGGGGGCATTGCTGGGAAGGTCTAATATCGGATGCAAGTGGTTTGGAGAAAATCCATGGTAGAAAAGTTTTTCCGTTTTTGCTCACTTGCCTGTTTTTGGGGGACTGTTTGGGGGCTTCTAGGTTATTGGGGGTGGGTTTGGGGTCTGGGAGCACTGCTGGCACAGTCTAATTTTGATTGCATTTGTTTTTCAGAAAATCCATGGTGGAAAAGGGGAGTTAGGGCCTAGCTGCAGAGCGCATTTGGACTGAATTGAAGGTAGGCCCGAAATTTTCTAAGTGTGAGTTTATGCATTTTTGCTTTTTGCCTGTTTGGGGGTGTTCTGCTTTTTTGGGGGTGGGTTCAGGGGTCTGGGGGCAATGCGGGGAATGTCTAATATCGGAATCAAGTGGTTTGGAGAATATCCATGGTGATAAAGTTTTTCACTTTTCAGACTTTTCGCTCACTTTCGTGTTTTCGGGGGGCTGTTTGGGGGGGTTCCTGGTGTTTGGGGGGGGGTTTGGGGGGTCTTGGAGCAATGATGGGCATGCCTAATTTTGGTTGCAAGTGGTTTGAAGAAACTCCATGGTTGGAAAGGGGACTTAGGGTCTAGCTGCAGAGCGTGCATGGAGTGATTTGGGATCTAGGCCTACATTTTTCTGTCACTTTTGCCAGTTTTGCTTTTTGCCTGTTTGGGGGTGTTCTACTTTTTTGCGGGTGGGTTCAGGGGTCTGGGGGCAATGCGGGGAAGGTCTAATATCGGAATCAAATGGTTTGGAGAAAATCCATGGTGAAAAAGTTTTTCACTTTTCTGACTTTTTGCTCACTTTCGTGTTTTCGGGGGGCTGTTTGGGGGGTTTCCTGGTGTTTGGGGGGTCTTGGAGCAATGCTGGGCATGCCTAATTTTGGTTGCAAGTGGTTTGAAGAAAATCCATGGTTGGAAAGGGGACTTAGGGCCTAGCTGCAGAGCGTGCATGGAGTGATTTGGGAACTAGGCCTACATTTTTCTGTGTCACTTTTTCCAGTTTTGCTTTTTGCCTGTTAGGGGTGTTCTGCTTTTTTGCGGGTGGGTTCAGGGGTCTGGGGCAATGCGGGGAAGGTCTAATATCGGAATCAAGTGGTTGGAGAAAATCCATGGTGAAAAAGATTTTCACTTTTTAGACTTTTTGCTCACTTTCGTGTTTTCGGGGGGCTGTTTGGGGGGCTTGGGGGGTCTTCGAGCAATGCTGGGCATGCCTAATTTTGGTTGCAAGTGATTTGAAGAAAATCCATGGCTGGAAAGGGGACTTAGGGCCCAGCTGCAGAGTGCGCATGGAGTGATTTGGGAACTAGGCCTACATTTTTCTAAGTGTACCTTTTCCAGTTTTGCTTTTTGCCTGTTTGGGGGTGTTTTGCTTTTTTGCGGGTAGGTTCAGGGTTCTGGGGGCAATACGGGGAAGGTCTAATATCGGAATCAAGTGGTTTGGAGAAAATCCATAGTAAAAAAGTTTTTCACTTTTCGGACTTTTCGCTCACTTGCGTGTTTTCGGGGGGCTGTTTGGGGGGGGTTCCTGATGTTTGGGGGGGTTTTGGGGGGTCTTGGATCAATGATGGGCATGCCAAATTTTGGTTGCAAGTGGTTTGAAGAAAATCCATGGTTGGAAAGGGGAGTTAGGGCCTAGCTGCAGAGCGTGCATGGAGTGATTTGGGAACTAGGCCTAAATTTTTCTGTCACTTTTTCCAGTTTTGCTTTTTGCCTGTTTGGGGGTGTGCTACTTTTTTGCGGGTGGGTTGAAGGGTCTGGGGCATTGCTGGGAAGGTCTAATATTGGACGCAAGTGGTTTGGAGAAAATCCATGGTGAAAAAGATTTTCACTTTTCAGACTTTTCGCTCACTTTCGTGTTTTCGGGGGCTGTTTGGGGGGGTTTCCTGGAGTTTGGGGGGGGGGGAGTGGGAGGTCTTGGAGCAATGCTGGGCATGCCTAATTTTGGTTGCAAGTGGTTTGAAGAAAATCCATGGTGGAAAAGGGTGGATTTGTCCTAGTTGCAGAAAGTGTTTGGCACTATTTTTAACTTAGGGCTCGTTAGGGTTAGCAGTATTGCATGTGTTTGGGGGTGTTCTAGATTTTTGCGACTGGGTTCTGGGGTCTTGGAGCACTCGTGGGAATGTCTAATTTTGGTTGCAAGTGGTTTGAAGAAAATCCATGGTGGGAAAGGGGGGATTTGGGCATACTTTCTGAGTGCGTTTTTGCACAATTTGAAATTAGGCCTCTGCTAGGTAGCAGTATTCTGCACGTTTTGGGGGGTAATGTGGGGTGTTCTTGATTTTGGGGAGTGATACTGTCACCTCTGAAACTGAAAGTGTTATTTTTGTACTACACAGCGTACCTTATATTGTTTTTAATCTGTGGTTTTTTTATCACTTACTGTTGTGTTTTTCCATTAACAATTACAGGCTTATCATTAGCGATCCGCAATTCCGCATCAGGCAGGCAGTGGACAGTGTGTTTGGTCACCAAGATGGATCGACGGAGCATCCGATGGAATGAAGGAGTACCGCGAATAAGAGGAATGGCTGGATGCATCAACTTCACACAAATTCAACAGGACAACTACAACATACAGTTACAGTATCCTCTTAAATTCTCCTTATCTTTTAAATTATATTGTTGTGAACTTGAACTTACTTCTACGAGTGTGACTCTGTGCGTTTGTTTCATCTCTGCTTCAAATTCATCCCTCCAGCTATTTGATACGTCTTTGCTATTTTTAAAACTAATTTAATGTTCTCATAATAAGTCCTCATTCTCTCTGAGGGCAGAAAGGCAAGTGAAATTGCGTAATTACTGCAGCCCTGTACTGTCAACTTGTTTCTTCGTAGTTACTAGTAAGTTGCAGTAAGTAGTAGTACTACTTTTCAGTAACCTAACCATCCATTTAGCAAACAACTTCATGCATGCAGTAGTGCACTTCCTTTATGTCCCTAAGATTTATCAATATCTTCAAATCCTAAGATTTGTTTCTCTTCATTTGTTGTTTGTCCATGCTGTGTTTTTTTTTCCTCTCTACCAAACTTTCCCAAAAAACCCCATTCCCATCCAATTTGCAAACCCTAACCCTCTTTCCCCGGGCTGTGTGGTATTTCATTGAGGTGTGACTGACAACAACAATAAATTCCACACCCTTGCTGGGGAGGATTAGGTCAAAGCAACCAAAATCATTCCAATCAGAAGTTCATGTGCGCCATCGTGGATTGATGATCATCAAGAACATCCTCCTCCTACACGACGTGAAGAATCAAATGCTTAATGCTTACGTTACGTTGATGTGTCCTTTGCCTTAATTTCTTATAGCAGTCAAACTCCACGCAACTACTACGTATATTTACATTAATTTAGCACTGCTTAGGCTACAATTTATGGCACTGTTCTCTACCGTACTATCTATTGTTCTGTTTCTAATGCTACGCTCAGGCCACTCAATGTTTAATTTCCTTTTTTTTCATATGCTACCACTGCCAGTGTGTACCACTACTGCTACCAGCACAACAATGATATTGCATCCATCGAGGATTCAAGTCAACAACCAACCTTAATCACCATTTGCAATGCAGTCAGCCCTGTAGCTACCCCTATTCTCAAACACCAATCACAGGTAAGATAAGCATTTTGGAGAGGTAGAATAATGGGCTAGGACTGGGAGGAGAGCAGAGACTAACAGTACTACTAGTAAAGTACAGTAGTAGGTCTACTGAATTCACTAACTCGGTTACTTGCATTTTGGTACATTTCAGGACTAGATGTTTCATTCATGCTGGTAAGTTTGAAGAAACCAAACGTCCAGTAACCACCGCCAACCCCCACACAAAATAATATGAACGCGTATACTGTGTTTTGGTATGAAAAATATAATTATTAAGAAATATATATTATTGATGTTGTTGCCACAAAAATAAAATTATTTACCCAAACTCACCCCCCTCCCTAACCCAACCAATGTCCAAAAGTCCAAAAGTCCCAGGAAAACACCCAATTCCCACCGCCCCAACAGTCTTTAAAAAAGGGGCATGGGACAGTCACTTCCTCCCGTGGCGTAGTGTGGACAGCTGGTGCTGCACGTCCCTCAGCTCTTTGCGGAGGTCCCGGAGCTGGCGCTGATGTTTTTCGACCAACCGCTCCAGGTAGTCCACTCTTTTACGGAGCCGGCGCTGACGTACCATCCAGGATCTGGGGGGCCAGCTGATTTTGTTGCTGCTGTGCGGCGGCGGCGGGAGGCTGTCGGGCAATGGCTCCGTTTGGATGGAGGCTTCTGGCTGGTGGACCCGGGGGCACTGGAGGAGGATGTAGTCGTTGCTGTCTCCTCCTGCTCCCGAGCCCACAGCCGCCGATACTCTACACAAATAGCCTCCAGATTACGGGCCCTGGCCCGGACAGCCATCTCCTTGCGGGTGAGCTTTTTTGGAGTAGCATCTATGAAGAAAGAAAGAAAAATATTGTAGCCAATAGTGTTTAACATAAAGTTAAAATAATTCAACGGAAAGTTGACTCTCAGTAGCTCAAGCAAGTAGCAAACACAGTATAACAATTTGGCGTTTATCTTTCCGCCGTCTTTGTAAGCCTGTGACATTGCTGGGAGTTTCAGGAATTCCACTAGCAGCACTATGGGTGGACTCACTACTACATACATAGTCAGAGAGTACTAAAAAAAGTCATTTTTTACTTTTTTCTCAAAAGAAATTACTAGTACGTGACGTTGTGGTAGTTGGCATAATGCCAGCTCACTCAGCTTGCACCCAAGAAATACAGACACAAGCCATGATGACGCAGACTCGCAGTACTTTAAGCAGTACATGCAGGTGGGGATAGGAAGGTCTTACTTTTCTGTCGGGGTGGCACTGCCACTGGCCATACTTCATCCACTCAGCGTCTGTTCTACTACATCATACACCTCTGCTATCAATGAGGAAAAAGAAGATAACATCCAGGCTTTCAAAGTACATCTATGATTCTTCTTAATGTCTCAAATGTACCAACATTTCTTTTCGTGAACAACCAACTAACACCCTTTTCATTATATTTTGGAAACCACCGTCTTCTTATCTTGACTTGCATTAAAAAAAAACATTCTTTACAGTCATAAATATTAAGACTCGCTCGTCCTTCGTTTCACTCTTCTTTCACTTTTCGTTCTTCACATCCCTAAACTACATCTGATATGACTTGGCTTCACAATAAAAATTTGCCAGCTGAATTGAAGTGAAATAGAGGGGGCCATTGCTTACCCAAGAAGTACCGCCGCTAATGCTATTACAAGTCAAGGTTGACTGTCTTCTCCGTGATAGTTCAAAAAGTAGTTCTAAATTAGTAACTGTTCTTAACAGTACAGTGTACTTATACTAGTGTACTGAGTACTTCTGTACAGTACATCATACACTCCTTTGCGAGCCTACTAAAAAAAATGTCAATAAGTAAGGAGTATAATAACTTACCACCGTCCGCCGCTGCTGAGCCTTCCCCCCCAGCTCCTCCTGTTGGCGCCGCCGCATCCAGCCCTAGAGTGGACCCCTCAGCACTGCTGGCCCCGGCACTGGTGGTCATCTGTGCCGCATCAGATGTTGTGACGTCTAGGAAAAACATGTCATATTTTCAGATGCCATACACAACCCCCTATTTTGTCTCGTAATGGAAGAAAATGTTACATAACACATTTTTTATTACTGGGATTGAAAAAAAGTAACGGTTTTAGGGAGGGTGTTAACCTTTTATATGCTTATTTCATTAAATGCTACACTTCTTATGAAAACTGATGAATGCTTGCTTAACGTGCACCATTTTTCTAATTACAGAAAGAAGATTCCATTGCCCTTCTGCCAACAGGGCGATTCACCAACTACTAGTAAGTCATCACCAGCAGTACTTTAAGTACTTTAAGGAAGGTGGGGGCTCCCGCACAGTTATTCTAATAATTTCATGTGTCTGTTAACTATTATTAAGTTTGAGTAATACTAATTTCATTCATGGGAATGTTGTTTAAACTTTAACGTCATCTTCATCCATCACCATTGCTCGCTCCGAATACTACGCTATTAAAAATTAAGAAATAATGTTTTCATTTCTTAATTGAAAATAAAACTTTAAAACTAACAAACACTGTGTGGTTTTTGTTCACGAGTGAGTGAGCGGAAGGGTTTGAACTACTGCACTTGGCAGTCATGTTTCAGTGACTCAGATAGGCCAGGACTCGGCGGTAGTCTTCTTCTGTTCTTCTGGGTCATAAAATCATTAGTCAGACACACTAGATAGTCGGTCAGGGGATTGGGGGTTCAACTTCTGTTCGGACTGAGGTATGTCGAAAGTTGAACTGCACCTATCATCAACAATGTCCTATTTCTCTTGTCCATACTTCTTTATGTGCAGAATAGTCCCTGAAACACTAGCGGTATGGGATGTGCTCCTCTCAAATCAAAAAGGCAACTGCTACCTTTTACTTGGTGTAAACAATGACATTTTGTTGTTGGAAATTGTCAAAGCACTTACATTAAGAAGACTGGAATAGACAGCAAGGGCAACCCAGAGGACTGCACTCAGTGCCTAGAGCTATTGCTGAATCAGAGTTTTGTTTAACACCATTTGCCGACTGGGCAAGCTTAGCTACCTACACAGACCGACTCATAATCGTAAATAGTAGTAGCACAGAGAGTGATGGTAGAGGCAGGATAAGAATGTAGAAAGTAGTCTAGATTAGAAGAAGATCAAAGACTATTTTGTAAAACATAGAATTAGGAAACAGTTTGTAATGAATAGGAGCTGTAAAAGTTAGGGAAGTATAAGTATTAATATAACTATAGAACAACTTACTGGGGCCAGCATAAGAGCCTGCAAGGGACCGATCCTGTCCACCTTCTTCCCCCGGAGTCTCAGTCGCCTTGCCCCTGGGAGGTGCTGATGATCATGAAATAAAGAAACACAACATGGATGATTGTTTTTTTGAAATATTTGATTTCTTTGAACACAATCTAAAATTATCTCGGGGAAACAAATTAACAACAATTGCATCTGATGTGGTCAACTAGGAGGATAGTTGTACAGTATTGCAGGATTCCCAGACCGTCTAATAGGAACGTTATGTAATTCACTAACTACACCAACAACAAAAAGGTTCTATTACGACTGCCATCACTCAGCAGCACGAGACGTCGCGTGACAGACACAGTCCATCATCATGATTGCAGACCACTAACAAATGTCCTATAACAAGTAATAAATATTATACTCAACGTATCAATCTACCACTATCTCTTGAAAGTGGCAGCAGCAGGAGTACAAAGAAGGACTAGACTTGAGTCTACTGTCTCTAGCATTACGCAGTAATGCTCTCAAATGAGCTAAAAGTTGCAAACAAGTAAGCATAGTAGCAACGTCAATAACCAGGCGAGCACCTGCAATGACAGAAGCTATTTAAACATTAATTTACCTGCAATGTAATCGAATCAGCAGCATTCTTACTCTTCAGGAATAAAATAGATTAGCAATATAACAGAGCAGAAGAAAACAAAGTAATTATTAAATAGCTACTCACCAAGGCCAGGGATCTCCAATCCTAGCAGGTGGAGCATGTCCTGCTCCTGGTCGAGGATGTCAGACCACCGGTGCGTCGCTTGCTGGTAGGTGCGCCGGACCCCAGACTCCCTATGCATGGCGACGCTCGCGGAGGCCATAACCGGAAGCAATCCTCCCACCTGCTGCCACGGTCTTAGGGAGGTGTCGCTGAACATAAAATATCAAGGCGGACACCTCCACCGCAGAGAAGATCTCCCTGGCCTGGACTTCCTCCCCCTCAAACGCCCGCAAGGGAGCTGGGCCCTTCCCCTTGCCCTTGTCGGCTCCCTTTGCCATGGTCCTGGGCACAAGAAGTAAAGAATAGATGTGAAAATGAAATAAAATAAGAGAGAGAGCTAAACAAATAAAGTACGTAATAAAGTAACAAAAAGTTGAAAAAAAAACACAAAATATAGATGTAGGAAAATAGAGAGATAGATAATAAGCAAAAAAGTGCAAAAAAAAGTTCAGAAATACAAAGGATTACAAAGATTAGAGATCGATTGAATGGATAGCATGCCCAAAATCATAGCAATGAATGAAAAACAAGATGGCCGCGCCCATAGAGGACCGCGTGGGTAAGTTCGCGTGATATTTCCACCGCGAGCACGCAAAAATGCCCATGAACCCGTAAGCGCGCCACGCGCACAACGTGAGCATACAGCTAGCCCCCGGAACTGGAAATACGCAACGATAACAAGATGGCCGCACCCATGTCAGACCGCATGGGTAAGTTCGCGGCCGATGCGCTGCAAGCGGCCCGCGAACACACAAAAAGCCCCGCGAACACGCAAACATTTTTTTTCGCAAATTCGCACTAATTCGCGGATTATGCGGATTGCGAGTGCAATTTCGCAAATTTCGCCCATACTTAAATGTGATGTTCACTTCTGTAACACTCTTTTTGTGTTTCTGTAAGACTTGTCCCATGAAAATAAAAAATAAATATTAAAAAAAAGAGTTTAATAAAGATCCATTCGTAACGTCGCCGGGGTTTGCTCACCTGGAAGGTCGCAGAAATGTTTGTGAACACTTAGAGTTGTTTCGCGGCATCGCCCTGCCTGCACACTGTGATGTCAATGTAATTCCAGACCTTGGGCAGTGGTGCCAGACACAGTTATGCATGAGGTTAAGGGAGATGTGTTCTGTTTCTAGTGGCGGCTGGAGACTTTTCAAAGTAGTGGTGCAGGTGCAGCACGTAAAAGTTAAATAATTTTGTAAATGTCGGACATGCTTAAATTTGAACTGTAGAGGTGATCTGGGCACATTCTATTTATAGGTATGTTTTATTTACATATAAAGTTCACCGATCACCTCTGCAACACAATATTTAATTTATCAGCATAACGATTTGGGTTAAACCTGGCAAGTCGTATTCTAATTGACACGGAGAGATAATCATTTAAAACTTGAAATGAAGCACTGGTATTAAACAGTGGCGGCTCCTCTGCTAAGGCAGAGGTGCGTCGTCCCCACTGCTTTTAAGCAGTGTAAGTAAATGAAAAATAAAATAATAACTCAATATTATTTTCATTTTATTTTTTCCTAGTGGAGCAACTTGGTGGGCGGGGCTGCTCTGCTCTCAGAGCAGGGTTGGAGTAATGGGCACTCTGTAAATTGCGCATAAATGCTTGGCCGGCCATCTCGGGCCGGCCAAACATTCATGCGCACTTTGCATGTTCTCCACCCAGGCGGCATTACAGCTTGAGTAGAGAACATGCCCAGGCCCCCAGTCCCCATCTGAACGCCAAACCATGGAACTCAGACCAATCACAATGCTGAATTGCAGCGTTGTGATTGGCTCAGGGAACTCTGGAAACCTGGCTGCTTCCTGTTCTGGCAGAGGGAGGGACGAGAGATGCGGCGATGAGGTGAGACTCGAAGAGGTAAGTGGTATTTACTTTTTCTTTCCACCGTCTTGCCCCCTTGCCGCACCACTCCCCTTGCCTCGCCACCCCCGATCCGTGCCAGCCACCACTGGTATTAAATAAAAAGTATTAAATAAAAAACATATTCCTACCTTGCTCCGATCCTCAACCTCGCGCTGGGTAATAGCACCCCAGCCAATCTAAGCACTGCTGTTACGCTTCTTGTAATACCAGACAGCATAAGAGCAGTGCTAGGATTGGTTGGGTCAGGGAAACACAACACTCACTCAGAGATCGATGGGGCTGTGTCGCAGCCCTTTCAGCTCCCAGGTAAGTTGATCATGGAAGCCTGAACAGCGCATGTCAGGTTGGCCACAGTGAACACACTTGCCAATCTGACATGCAGAGTTCATTTTCACAGCCTCCTTCATTCCTCGCTAGAATCGCTTCGTAGCCCTTCCCCTACACTATAGGATCCAAATCCTAAGAGATATGTAGTCTGCCAGTCATGTATCCTACACAGTAGAGGGTCAACGCCCCCACTCTCATATGGATGAGCCGCCCCTGTAAGTATAGTTGGCAGGAGCTGCGTGAAGGCCTAGCAATGTGAGTGTTCTGTAAGTCGTACATGTTTGTGCAGTTCTGCCCCCATCCAGTGTCTCACACCTTTTTGTTTTGCTCCTGGGTCTTATAGTTGTCAGAATTTAAGGAACGATTTATTCTTCCTGCCTTCTTCTTGCTGTTAACTTTATCTGGTTTCCTTGGCAGTGAATTTCTCTTCCCAGGGTGGTGGACGGTTTCTAGGTAGTCTGATCGCTCGACTTTGCCACCTCTTCAGGAGAAGGCGGAAGTGCTTGTAATAGCCCTAGAGACCTTTTGGTGTCAGTTCCCTGATATCTTACCATTTCAGGAGCCCTCGTGGATCACACTTGAATGCTGATATTTTCTACCCTTTCCCCCATCCTTATCCAGATGGTATTTCTCTTTCAAACTTGTTCAACTGACAGGAAAATCCTTGGTAGACACTTGGGATTATCTCCAGAGCTCCATGTTTTGTATCCTTTTCAAGTTTCGTTATCAACTTGAACATTTGCACATTCTGTCTGCGCCACATCTCCTGACTTCTTTCCATGATTTGCCAAAAGCCCGACCCAGACTGACAAGTTGAAGACTAAAACTACACTGCTACGAAGTGTGAGTGCCTGGACGTTCTTTGGCTATCCATGATCAGGCCCACACTTTCGATAGGGGGAGTGCTTATGGCCCAGCAGCCAACAGGTGGCAGATATTCAGCCCCTAACAAGGAGCCAATTTGTACACATGCCTGTTTTCAATAAGATACCCCTTGTGTAATAACAAATTGTGGAACAATAGTAAGAAAGGATGCACTTTGCTGTTGCGCTCATACCACAATTTCTGTACTGCAGCTCCAGTTTTGTGGTAAAGAAATGTGTAAGCAGATGTGTTATCTTATTTTTTTTTTGATCAAATATATTTTTATTGAGTTCCACAAAGCGATATCGTACATACAACATTTGGAGAAACAAAAGGCTACGCTGTGGCACCCTTCCCCAACCCTGCTGAGTGCCCCACTGTGCTTCCAGGAAGTGAGGCGGGTCCGGGCGCCCGAGTATGTTCGCTTGGTGGGGGGTACGCCCCCCGGTGACCACCAGAACTCTTTTCCACCAACCCCCCAAAAGGCCCACCCCCCCCAACCTACCCCAACTGTGCCCTACCCCCCCTTCATCAACCCCCCACCCCCCTGACCTCCCCCCTCCCGCCCGGTGTGTTCCTAGTAGCGCTTAAAGGTGGTTGTTCGGGGTTCAGGCTAGACTTTGTGTTCTACTCTAGCCGTATTATCTCTGAACCCTTCCGCCAGTCTCAGGACCCTGAGATACCTCGGACATGTAAGCTCCGTAAATTCTTGGGAAAGTAGAGAGATAAGTGGCTGCCAAGTTTCTCTGAAAGTTTCGGATGACTGAGTGAGCGAGGCCTGTATCCTTTCCATCCCCATGATGTACCATAACCTGTGTAACCACCCCGTGTGTGTGGGCTGCCTAGTGGACCCCCATAGCGACAGGATATGCTGAGTTGCTGCCCCCATCGCCAATCCCATCTGTTTTCCCCGCATGGACTTGAGTGGGAACGTCAGGCTGTTCGGCAGTCCAAGGACAGCATAGGCCGGGAATCGTGGAATGTCGGTGTCAAAGTGAGTGTCTATGTCCTTGAGTACTGCCTCCCAATATTCCCGTACCGCGGTGCAGTCCCACAGAATGTGTAGCATGGTCCCCGTGTGCCCGCACCCTCTCCAACATTTAGGGTCTCTGCTCGGGTTTCCCTGGTGTCGGCGTTCAGGGGTCAAGTGCCAGTAGTAGGCGATCTTGACCGCTGCCTCCCTGCTAGCGGTATTCCTGGCCGTGTGGTGAGCACGGTAGTATACTTCCCGCCATTCTTTTGCAGAAAGAGTGCGCCCCAGTTCCCTCTCCCAGCGCCTCTGTCCAGCAGATTTCTCCGTAGGGGGGGGTTGGGACAGCATCTGATATAATTCAGTGATGGACCTTGTGTCCGACGTTTTGGTCATGATCCATCGCTCATATGGGGTAAGGGAGCGGCCAGCCAAAGGCGCCACGTCAGCGTGCATCAGCCAGTGCCTAAGCTGAAAGTACTGGTAGCGGAGTGGCTTATCCAGTGTGTAGTTCGCTATCACTACGTCCCAGGTCAGAAAGCCCTCCGTGTCGAATAGGTGGCCTGCAGAGCGGCATTCTGATTGTCGCCATTGAGGGAATGAGCTCGGGGATCTGCCTGGGGGGAACGCCGGATTGTCCAGCAGAGGCGTCATGGGGGAGGGAAAGGTCGTCAGGCCTCTCGGGACCGCGGTTGCATCCCACACTTGCAGAAGAGTCCTGGTGATAGGGGATCTCTTGAGGTACGGTGGTCTGTCCGGACGCGCCAGGAAGGGAACCTTCCAGAGGGGCAGGCCCGCCATGGCCCTGTCCTGGAACAACCAGTGCTTCTTCAAAGTCGGCCGGGACCACTCCAGGAGGAATCGAAGTTGAGCCGCCTGGAAGTAACGCCTCAGGTCCGGAACCCCCAAACCCCCCTCCGCCGTCGTCCTCGTGGTCAGGTCGCGCCGCAGCCTGGACCTTTTATTCGCCCAAACATAGTGGTGCAGGGCGTCCTGTAGCTTCTTCAGCATCCCCAGTGGGGGGGTGACCGGGATGGTCTGGAATACGTAGAGGATCTTGGGCAGCAGGGACATTTTTATGGCCGCTACTCGACCTAGCCACGAAAGCGGCTGTTGCTTCCACCTCGCAATGTCTCCCTGAACGCGCGACAGCAGCTTGGTGTAGTTAAGGTCGACCGTTTGGACGGTCGCCGGTGTCAAGTCTATCACCAGGTACTGCACGGTGGTGCTGACCTCAAGCCCCCCTATGTGCAGCGATGCCCTGTTAGCTGGTCGAGTATTGCTACCTAGTGGCAGGACGACGGACTTCTGGACGTTCATTTTGAAGCCCGACACTGCTCCGAACGCAGTCATTTCCGACAGGAAGACCGGCAAAGAGACCCGTGGGTTATCCACCGCCACCAGAATGTCGTCCGCGTAGAGGCTGATGGTTTGCTCCACGCCCCCGAACTTGATCCCGGCTATGGCTTTATTGTCCCGAACACGCTGGGCAAACGGTTCGATGTAAAGGGCGAAGAGGAGCGGCGAGAGGGGGCAACCCTGTCGCGTGCCTCTCTGGATGTCGAACGGCTTAGAGCTAACCCCGTTGACTTTGATGGTCGCTTTCGGGGATGTGTAGCATCCCGCCACCCATGAGCGGAAGCGTGGGCCCACGCCGAACTTAACCAGCGTCTGTTCCAGGAACCTCCAGTCTACCCTGTCGAACGCCTTCTCGGCGTCCACCGAGAGCAGTGCTGCGTCTGAGGCGTTGGCGTGAGCTTTATCAATGACATGCATAATGCGCTTTGTGTTATCTGCGCATTGCCGGGAGGGGGCGAAGCCCGCTTGGTCAGGGTCGATAACGCCTGGAAGACACGGGCCCAGTCGGGAGGCCAGAATGCCCGTGAAGAGCTTAAGGTCCACGTTGAGGAGCGAGATCGGCCTGTATGCAGCGCAGCGCGAGGGGTATTTGCCCGGTTTCGGAAGGACTACGACTTCCGCCTCCAACATCTCCCTCGGGATAGAGCCCTGGCCCTCGAACGAGTTGAACAGTTTTGTGAGGACCGGTGCCAGGAGGGGGCAAAAGGTTTTGTAAAAGCCCGCGGAGAAGCCGTCTGGGCCCGGAGCCTTCAAGGGTTTGAGGCGGGCGATGGCCGCTATGACTTCCTCCAAGCGGAAAGGGGCGTCTAACGCTGCGGAGTTCACGTCGTTAAGAGCAGTGACCTCCATAGTCTCCAGGTAGGTCCTACCCGCTTCCTCCCCTACGGTCCGGTCGGCGGCATACAGCTGCTCATAAAAGGTTCGGAATGCCTCCGCTATGTGGCCATCCTCCCGGACCTCGCCGCCATCGTCTCCGCGTATCACTGGGATCTGGGAGCGGACGGTTTTGGCCTTGAGTTTGCTAGTCAGCAAGCGGCCTGTTTTGTCTCCCCCCACGTAGTACGTATGGCGGAGACGGAGCGCCGCGTATTCTGCCCTGTCGAGGTCCAAACTCGCCAGTTGTGCCCTGACCGCTTTCAGCTTGCGCCAAATCCGGGGGGCTCCCGTCCGGCTGTGAACCCGTTCTAGTTCTAGTACTTGCGTCTCCAGGTCCCGCCTCCGATCTTTCCGCTCCTTATTTTCCGCAGCGGCAATTGCCATGATTTCGCCCCTAATGACCGCCTTAAGTGCCCCCCACAATGTCGCCTGGGTCACCTCGCCCGTGTCGTTATGATCCAAGTAGGTGGTAATGCTTTGGGACAGTTGCTGCACCACTCCCTTGCGGGATAGTAAACTTTCCCTGAGTCGCCACTTGCCCCTATGTGGAGGAGTACGCGGGACAGTCAGTTGAAGGATCACCGCGTCGTGGTCTGAAAGTGCCGCAGGTGTGATGTCAATGTCCCGAACCATGGGGATTATGTCCGCCGAACCCAGGAAGTGGTCTATTCTAGCATATGTGTGGTGCACATGAGAATAAAAGGTGTATCCCGGGGCAGTAAGATGTTTGTCCCGCCAAATGTCAGTCAGCCCCCTGTCCCCCAGCCACTGCTTCCCGGTCGCCGACAGCGCCCCTGCGTCCCCAAATCTCTTCCCAGACCTATCCTTCTCGTTGTCCATGACCAGGTTCAAGTCCCCTCCCACCAGTACCAGCCTCATATCGCCCGAAAGCGCTTCAGACAGTGCCCCTTTCAAGAAGACCTCTTGTTTGGTGTTGGGTGCATAAATGGAGCCTAACGTGAAGGAAGAAGTACCTACATGTACCGTGTGCGCTAGGAGCCTGCCCCTGATTTCTGCCACCTTACTCCCCACCCGTCCTTTGAAGTGTCTGGCCACTAGTATAGCTACGCCCGCTTTCTTCTCGTTGGTCGCGGAGTAGAATTGGTGGGGGAAGGCCCTCGCTTTCATGCGGTGCCAGTCTTTCGCCAACAGATGCGTTTCCTGCAACAGACATATTTCGGCCCCAGAACGCTCAAGGAAGGAGATGACTGCCCTGTTATCTTATTTTTAAGGTATTTCTGAGGGTATCATAAGGGAGGCCAGCATCCTTTTTTATGTGGTCACATAACATTGTCAATCAAAAACACTCTAAGAGCGCGCACCGTTTTAGTGTATTTTGTCACGTCAAAGAATATAATCATATAAAAATCGTTTAATTGTTGGTGGGGAGGTGTATGTTGAAGGTTCTATCATATTTAACAAATAGCACCCTCTGTCTGAGTCCCACAATAAAACATTATTACGTGTTTCCATATGTGGTAAAAGCACCCAAGACGATTACAAGCAAGCAGATTTTTTCACTAGGTACAGTGCAAGTGAAGGTGATATTGGTGCATGCACATTTACTGCTTGGAAAGTTAGGGCATGCTGTTTTATCACACTGTATAATCACACACACTAGCATCGCATTTGGTAACAACCACAAAGCACAAGATATGTGCTGAACAGGTGGCTTAAATCTCTCTCTCTCTTTCTCACCCCTAAAAGCAGGGACTAAATGATGCTACACGGGGGGGGGGCGGGTGGGGGGCGGACACACACCTATATACAGATTAAAAGGATGCCCTTTGCCAAACACCAATCCTAACGGAATACCCTATGAAACTGGTCTGGAGAAAGAAAACCAGGCTGCACAGGGCCAAAGTATAATTCCAGTCCCTCGATAAAGGTCAATGCGAATATTTCCAGGACAAGTCTTAAAACCTTGAGATCTCCAGAGCATATCAGCCCAACATGGAGGTGATTCAGAAGATGATAGCTGTCACTGGAGATCAACTTGAGCCATGCATTGGGATACAGACTGCCACATTCCCCTTTGTTAGAATACTAGTAGTGCTTCATAGTTTTTACAACTGGATCATAACTATGGTTTCCTGTTTTCAATGTTTATATTTTGTGAATTACAGTGGGTATTTTTTTTTTACAAATTTTAAAAATGTGTGTCTATCTGTGTTTATGCATTTGAAGAGACACGAACATCTGATGGAAACAGTGTTAATTTAGTGTTCATTAAGCACACTGACAGATAACATGTACATTTTGCACAATAAAAAAACCTTGATTAGAGTGCCATTCCCAGAGCCCCTCTCTTCCACAGCTACTCTCTCTCTCTACGATCCTTTTTTGCCATAGCCCCTGAGCCCCCTTTGTCGTAGCATCTCTTCCTGAGCCCCTCCACCATAATCTCGCTAACTGTGCCTCTCTTTCTCTCTGTGCCTCTGTTTCCTAGAGTTCCTTTTATTTAATGCTACTCTTCCACAGCCGCATCCGCCGCAGTTCTGGCCCACAGATACCCTTGGCTAGCTTGCACCCTCAGTCTGCTACTGGCAAGCTCACAGACCCGCTACCACCCTATAAGAAATGCTGTGAAACATTCCAGATTATCCTCGGAGATGCCTGGTCATTCCCGCATCCTTATCTCCGAGATATTCTTCTGCCTGTTTTATACAGACTCCCCCTTGCAGAGCCCCTTCGCACAGAGCCTGTCTCCCACGGCTATCTTATTTTATTTTATTTTATTTTAAAGTTTTATAGAGCGCGAACTTGACCCGTGAGGGTATCAGAGCGCTTTACAGATTCAATAGAGTAATACAAGGTTACGGCAGGACATAACAAACAAAAAACAGGAAAAAAAAGAAATCAGTACGTCAGAGAGGTTTCAGAAACAGGGGGTCGTAGGTGGGACGGGGTAGCATACAAGTACTGTACATTGAGGAATAGGATAAGCTATAACAGCAGGACAGAAATATTACAATAAACAAAAGAGTAATGTACAAGGACGCAGGACAAGGCAATAGTCTCTCAGGTGGCTGCGGGAACGAGTTTAGCCAAGGAATGTACCCATGAGAAAGGCCTTGGCCTCTTTTTTTGAAGCGTGCAAAGGAAGTGATTTTTCTGATGTCGGGAGGGAGGGAGTTCCATATTCTTGGTGCAGTCCCGGTGAAAGCTCGATTGTAGGTTTTTTATTTTCCTAAAGCGTGAAGGCCGGAGTAGGAAGGTCTTGGTCGATCTTGCGTTTCTGTTTCCTCCGGATAACACAAGCTTCTGTGCAAGATACACAGGGGAGTTCGAGTGAAGGGCTTTGTGCGTGATGCATGCCAGCTTGAGGTGAATCCTAGCCTCTAAGGGGAGCCAGTTTAACGCTTTCAAGTGAGGAGTGTTGTGATCGAATTTTTTTGAGCCTGTAAGTAGTCTGGCGGCTGCGTTGGGGCAGGCTTTCAAGGGTCCCCGCGAGATCTTGGGTAAACCACAGAGGGTGGAGCAACCATATTCCAGTCGAGAGATGACTAATGATTGGACTGCAAGTTTTAGGTCCGGAGCGTCTAGAAAGGGTTTCAATTTCCATAAGTAGCTCAGGTGGAATCTGGCCGATTTCGCCATTGTGTTGATGTGGTCATGCATATTTAGGTTATAGTCTAAGGTAATTCCCAGAGATTTGGCTGAATTCACAATGGTCGGGGAGCAGTTCAAGGGTGTGATGGCTTTAATCTAAGTCTGGATATCAGGGTTGTTCTTGGGCGGGGAGATTAGAAGGAACTCAGTTTTCTTAGCATTGAGTTTAAGTTGATTGGAGGAGAGCCATCTGACGGTCCGTTTTAGGGCCTCATTCAGGGTGAGGATCTCTGGAAGAGATGAGATTTCTATGTAGATCTGAGTCTATCTCTTATCAAAGCATCCGCCTTGTCAAAGTCAATATGGGCAAGGTTGAATGAGCATCTGAGCTGAAAGTTACACCTTCCAAAAATATGTATATGACTATTGGCACAAACAATAGTTTAATGATACAACGCTGGTGTGCTATTTTGAGGGAGAACCCTGCAAGGGAGAGTTCATATATACATCAGTGCACTTAACAGGATAGGTCCTTCGGTCAGGGCCAGACTCTCCATTAAGGCGGTCTAGAGCATTAAAGGACTTGTGGCTGAAATGCCACCCCCTGATAACTGAGGGCGAGTTTATTGTTTCTGTTCACATTTGACTTATTAACATCTGGTAAATAAGTCTGCCTAACTAACGCTGACCCTTCGCAAACACCACTGCAAGGAATTAACTCATTGCATGTCAAAGAATACACTCATCTCAATAGCATAAGCCAGAGCCCAAGACACAGACAGAAGCATTTTATATGGACTGCAGATTAAACTCGGTGCTACTTAGTTACCATTGGGCTTGCATTGCTATAGCGATCCTCTTAACAGCATGTTCACCAATTCACTTCAATTCAAAAGACTTTATTTCGATCTCTGCGGATCATAAAAGTACACCTTAAAAAAGACAATTACAAGCACACAATACAATAAAATATGTCGCCCTAAGTAAGCAATCACGATCTGTCTACAGTCTTACTATTAGTAATTGATTAAAGTGCACTAATATTTGTGCAAAATAGAGGTAGATCCACATAGTAGCAACATAATTATACAATTTACATTATTAATTATAAAAACAGACTTCATAAATGTTCCTTATTACAGAAAAACCAATTGCATATGTTACAGCTTCTTTTAAAAAGGAATTCAAAATGTTAAAAAGTATAAAAGTATGTGTTACATCATGGGTACCATTGCATTGTCCCTGTCAAAAGAAAAATACTTGGCACGCCTTATCCATAGGGCCATTAGGAACTTTGCTACACAAAAAACAATCATGCGCGTCGTGTTAGACCTCATTATTCCAAATGCCTCCTTATATCTCCTTACTCCCAAATTTCTACAAAGCGGAGCTATCCATTTATGTCGAGATCAGGAGTAGAGGGGGCAACAAAATAAGACATGATCAGGAGTTCAGCAGTCCCTAGACAGCAGGGACAACATTCATCTACACCACGTTCCCCTTCTCTTCTCCAATTTCTTCTAAAGTGATTTAGAGAAAGACAACCATATCTAAACTGTAAATACAGTTTCCTCACTAGCGGGGGCTCAATTTCATCCAATGTGGGCTCACAATGAACAGATTGTTTAAAATTCATAAAGTCGATTGAAAGCGACCCCTTACAATTCAATAACAGGTCATTTTCAATAGTACCCCAGTACATCGTTTTAAGGCTGGATTTACTTATCTGACTCAGAGTTTCTGGTTCACTCCAATGTACAGCCAACCCCAGTTTACCCAGCAGGTTCTTAACTGTAGACATCCAAGGGATTTTGTCCACACCGAATATTATCATTAGCTCCTGGAGCTCCACTCTATAAGAGGCTAGTGCTTCAGTAGTCCACAACCGGTGCCAGAACATAAGTACCATGTGGCGTGGTACCAGAAAGGGGCCGGAGACTAGATCTGGGTAAGTAGGGTTTTATTTTGGTTAAGGTTTTCTTATATCGGGTTATCAGTCTGTCTCTCTGGAATCCCCCTGGATCCGTGGTGGCTTAAGGTGCGGTCCTTGCGCAGTCTCTGCTTTGATATGACTTCTACTGGTTTCGTCTTCGGGGTTCTTTCAGGGCTCTGGAAGTCTTCGGAGCTTGGACGTCGTACGGTCTCAGCCCGTGCAGAGAAAACAAAGACAGACTGTCAGGAATGGGACTCTTTCTTACATGCCCACAGGGAAACCAGGGAAAGTGACGGGGACACCAGTGCTACTGTGCTGTACACATACAAAACAGACGGTAGTGCCTCGGTGTGCCGGTGATAGCGAAGGTGGGAATATTTGCGCAGTCTCTGCTTTGATATGACTTCTACTGGTTTCGTCTTCGGGGTTCTTTCAGGGCTTTGGAAGTCTTCGGAGCTTGGACGTCGTACAGTCTCAGCCGTGCAGAGAAAACAAAGACAGACTGTCAGGAACGGGACTCTTTCTTACATGCCCACAGGGAAACCGGGGGAAGTGACGGGGACACCAGTGCTACTGTGCTGTACACATACAAAACAGACGGTAGTGCCTCGGTGTGCCGGTGATAGTGAAGGTGGGAATATTTACACTAAGTGAGGGAGGTGGAATATTGCGGCAGTGAGGGTAGGCAAACAAATGGTATCTCGGAGCAGCAGAACCCCGTCTCACGGCCCACCCCGCAAAACGCTGCCGTACCTGCTGCAGCCACAATCCTCCCTCGAGAGTGTGGCACAGCGCTTGGCTGTTTCGTTGGCCTCCTGGCTTGCTTCTTTCATTCTCTCGTTCTCGTCCGTCTGGAAACGCTCCTTCCTTCGCTCCTCCGATCCAACCTCCCGCGTTTGATCCTCCAGTGGTGACGTCCGACTCCAAGACCTCTTCTTCCCGTCTTTTAGCCATTCGGAAACAGCCTTCGTCATTTAGGGGCGGAGTCGCGTTCTCCTGGATCCGCCAGTTAAAGGGGCAGGCATCCTCCTGTTCTTCTGATACTGACCAGGGGGGGTCTTCGTCACTGTTCCATTCAGGCTGGTAATGGGGCAGAGAGGGAGGGGATGTCATTTCAACATGCCACCAGTCAGCATCGGGAGGTTCGTTTCCTACCCGCACAGGCCCCTTGTTACACACCCACAAACCAATTTTATGTGACACCGTCTTCTGACCAAAATCCCAGTAAAGAGGGCTCAGTGGAGTAGACACTGGGAGACTCACTAGAGATTTAAGAAACTTATTAGTACAATTTGAACAACCCCAGACTTCTGCACCATAAAGGGTTGCCCCTAGAGCTTTAGTTTTATACATTTCCAGTGCTGGCCCCAACTTTCTGGATATCGTTTTCCCTTGGATTTTCACAATGCTTGCAGTTTGGTATATCTGGGTAGTATGTGCTTTAGCCATTTGTGGGGCCCAACTCATATTCTGGGTGAGTTTGATACCCAGGTAATCAAACTCTTTAACTAATTCTAATGGTTTACCACCCACATACAATTGTCTCATACATTTAGCCTTCAAGTTGGAAGAAAAAGCATGCCTTTTGTTTTCGAGCTATTAATCTCCAACCCGCGCCTCATGCAGAAATCCTGAAAGTCATCCAACAGCTGCTGCAGCCCCTGCGGGGTCTTGGATATGAGTAGGGTATCGTTCGCGAATAGGAGGGCTGGGGCCCATTGCCCTCATGTTTACCATAACAGCTTCTTTTCATTTCTCGAGAAAGCAAGCAAATATTTGTTTGTATTTTGAACACATTAGCACCTTCAATTAAAGTTAGGAAGCTGGATAAAAACATATTGGGTCCTCTTCTCCCAGAGGAAGAGAGATTATTGTTTTTTTCAGAAGCTGGCACATACTTTTTGCACAAAAAAAAATGTGGTTTTAAATCCAGATAAAAACAATTCTCGATTTTCGGAACAAGTGTGTAAGAGACGACAGTGAATTGTTCTGTTGAGTGAAATGCAACTCACTAATTAGGCTTGCTTGTGTGTGAAAAATAAAAGGTACGTCCCCTAGACCAATTATTATAATTTTCTCTCTTCTGTCCGGCTGGAGGTTATGGCATAATTTTAGACCCAAGCAGATTTTGTCTATTTATGGATATTTTAGTGAAATAATAAACTATGAAAAGTACACGAGAGAGAAGCAGGCCCCCAGGTAGTAGGATGGACCAAACATATGCAGAAAGATATTTTTCTCTCGTTGTGTGTCTCATTCCTTTACCATCTCTCACAAATTGTAATGGTCCAAACAGAGAATTTAAGTGTCGAAAAACACAGATCCTCCGTATTTTACAAATCTGTCCCCTCATCCATAACCAAATACTCAGTAATGGGTAAAATCATGCTGCCTTTTAATTTTATATACACAAAAGCCTCAATGCCCTAGACCTTTTAATGAAAGTATGGAAGACTAACATTGCTTTATAATTCTATTAATTCCTGAGCTTAACTTATACTACTCTGCCACAAGATGACGCCAAAGCAGTAGAACGCCAGCGAAATTCAGTGTTTTGAGTTTTCCACCGAAATCAGAATCGTTTGCAGGGGTTTCTCGATTATTATCGGTTTAAACCGCGGCAGGTGACCCATGAGGTCCAATATTGCCATCATTTTTTTTTTTTGTAAATCTTTTTATTGTTTTCAAACACAAACAAAACACAAAGGAGATCTATATAAATACAAAGCATTCCACATTCCTTGTCAGAATAAACTTCGACAATTATGCACCCAGTACCACAACATAGAATCCTCCGCAACCTGACACCGGAATGTCAAACCCCACAATCTTGGCATTCCGGTTGGAAGTCTGACTCTGAGTTCCTAATCAAGTTCCCTTCGTGTACCCTCCTAATGAACTGCACCTCCCATCCCCCCATCCCTGCTGCTGGTGCTACTACATCAGGAAAAAGTATTGTGAACGTACTACTCTCGTGTGCGATAGATATATGGGTCACCACATATTCTATCCTAAAATTCCCTATTACCTTCCATGCCACGGGGATCCACCACTGCACTAATTCCTCCCAACCCAGGAAGTGCCACTCATGCCTGCCCCTCCCCGCCTATGTCACAGAATCCGAATCAGCATCCTGATCCAACATCCGGAGTTCCGCCACCAGGCACTCCCGCTCCCTTGCCGCCTCTAACGCTCTATCACTATGGGACCTATGCGCCTGTTGCATCCTGATTGAGCTCTCGATGCCCGCCCACAGTAATAGCGCAGCCTTCCACCTAACATAGCTAGGGGCCGACCGCTGCCTTCCAATGCGACGTTATTTCCCTCTTGGCCAAAATGAGTCCTAAGTCCAGGAACTTACTAGTTATCTTATTTTTATTAGTATGTGGGAACCAGTGTAAGAGACACGCCCCCTTGTCCATATCAATCTGCCGCTCAGTTATCCTGCAAAGTGACCCAGTCACCTCCACCCAATATGTGCCCAGCTGTGGGCAAGTCCACAGCATGTGGACCAGATCCACTCCTTCAGCTCGACATCTGGGGCAGATCGCTGTAGTAATACGGAAGTACTGATTAATTTTAGCGGGAGTAAGATACGCCCTGTGTATCACGAAGAATTGGATCAACTGAAACCTGGCATTCCTGGTTCCCTTCCATGCCCTTCAAAGAATTTGTGACCAGGCCGCGTCCGGGATATCCTTCTCTAAGTCCGCCGCCCACCGCTCCCTCAATCTCTGCAACGGGGCAAGTCTGTCCCCCGACATTCGTCTGTACAAACATGTAATCGCCTTGTGCGTGCCTGCCGCCATCACTACATATTGACATGTTCCGTTTACTGGGGGTTCAGAGAGGCCAACACCCCAGTGTTTTTGCAGCGCGGCACTCAAAGCCGCATGCAATCGGTAGCGCTGTACACATGCCCAGTGGTATCTCGGGCGCATACGGTCGCAGCACCCCAATTCTGCTATGGTACCGTTTCCAGCAATATCTCGGGGTATTCTCCACCTGGACAAGTCAACCATTCTCAGTCTCTGCTGCAATATCACAAAGGACAAGACGTGTCTTGGTACGTCAGGCATGATCTCCCTCGCCGGTCCCTGAAACTCCAGTGCCACCGCCTGTGTGAGAACCTGGAACTGCGCGGCCAGATACTATAATTCAAAATATGGAAAGGCAAGGCACCCCTCCTCTTGCGACCTCATCAGCATTTCCAACACTACTCTACGCCGTCCTGCACCCCAAATAAAACTACTCACTGCCGAGCGGAGTTGTCGGAAAAATGCCGCCGGTATCCGTATCGGTAAAGTCCTGAAAAAGTATATAAGACGAGGAAGCGCCACCATTTTCAGGAGCGCGACCCGACCCATTACCGACAAAGGGAGAGACCCCCAGAACCGCATGCTACCTCTCAAGCCTCTCATTACCCTCTCAATATTACCTTCGAAGAGATCCGCCTGTGTGTGATGCACCCGTGTTCCTAAATAAGGAAGGCACCGTGGTTCCCACGCTAGACCGGGTGGTAATGCCAGCGGGCCGCATGTACTAGATATTGGGAAAACACAGGTCTTTGCCCAGTTAACCCGCAGGCCTGAGATGTCCCCGAAGCGATCAAGAAGACTCCGCGCCCCGCTCAGGGCGTCCCCGGCATTCTCAAGAAACATAAGGAGGTCATCCGCATAGAGCGAAATATGGTGTTCACGGCCTCTGAGCTGTAGACCCCGGTATGCATCTCCCAGCCTTGCGCACGCAGCTAACGGCTCTATCGCGAGAGCGAACAACAGCAGGGAGAGCAGGCAGCCCTGTGTAGTGCTCCGCCCCACAGGATAGGAGGAAGAAACAGCTCTCCCCACCCTAACTTCAGCAGTTGACGACAAATACAGTATTTTAGTCCAACCAATATACCCGGCCCCAAGCCCGAACGCAGTCATCACATCGAACAGATAGGGCCATTCCAGGCTATCAAACGCCTTAGCGATGTCGACCGAGAGAACCAGTGCTTCACCCCGCCCCCCGCACCCCTCGTCCAGGATCCCAATCAGCCTACGGACGCTACCGGCAGTATTGTGCGTCGGGATAAAACCCGCCTGGTCTGCATGCACCAGCCGCGTCATTAATGGAAGGAGCCTAGTGACGAGCACCCGGCTAAGTATTTTGTAGTCCGTAGTGAGCATGGAGAGAGGCCTATACGCAGCAGGGTCGGTTGGCGGCTTCCCAGGCTTGAGAAGCGGTACAATGATGGCCACCCTAGTCGACCCCGGTAACCTCCCCGTCTTCCGATCCTCCTGGTACATCATCAATAGTCTCGGAGCCAGTAGGTCAATGTACGTCAAATAGAATTCGATAGGCAAGCCATCGCTCCCAGGTGTTTTATTGCGCGCCAATCGCTTAATGGCACAGCGGATCTCTGCCAGTGTAACTTCCTGCCCAAGAGCCTCTGCCTCTTCCTCCTCTATTGTAGGTAATTCCAAACCCTCCAGGAATGCCTGGGACTCTGGTTCATCAGTCCGTAAGCGGCTGGTGTAAAGGTCCGCATAGAAGGAGCGGAACAACTCATTATTTCGCTGCTGATCATGCTCCAACCGACCAGCGGAGGAGGCCAGTGCCAGAATAGGCACGCACCTAGGGGCGGGGTCCGCAAGCCAAGCCAACAAGGTGCCCACCCTGTCCCGCTCCGCATGCACGTGGGCCACGAACGCCTTATAATCAAAGCATCAAAGTCGCTCCACCCCCCGCCACCACCTCCTTTTGAGCCAGAACGTCATCACGTGTCCCAGAGCCATCGGAATGAGCCCTCTCAGCCTCGCGCAGGGCCAGCTCAGCCGTCTCGATCTCCTGAAGGAGCAACTTCCTAACCCCCACCCATTTGGCGATACAAACCCCCCGGACCACCACCTTAAAGGCATCCCACTCAAGGGCCACCGTCGAGGCAGTGTCCGCATTTTCGGCAAAGTAGTGCTCCACCCCTTCGCCAAGCTCTGCCCGGAATACCGGGTCCTCCAACATCATGGAGGTCATGCAGGGCCGAATAATAGGAGTAATCCCCATCTGTCGGGTGTTGCGCCCGCCAAACATCGATAAGTCCCCAATTGTCTTGTAAATGGGCGCGAACCTCGGCCAGTTTATTAATTGGGGCCGAGGGCAGCGGAGGATGAGATCTATCAATGGTCATATCAGCAACAGAGTTAAAGTCCCCCCTCTCAAGACCGGCACCGTGAGATAATCGGCAAGGGCGGAGGACAGTCTCCAAGAAGGACGCCTGCTCCACGTTAGGAGCATAAATGCTGCAGAGGGTCACCTCGCGGCCATACAAACGGCCACGTACCGCAACATAACGGCCTCCAGGGTCTACCAAGAGGTCTATCATTTGGAACGGAACCCTGGCCCTAACCCAAATCAACGCCCCCGCGCAAAGGGGGGCGTTGTAAGTGGTATAATAAAGCTGCACACGCCACCTTCGCTGTCCCCTGCCCCTCGGATTTAGTGAGGTGTGTCTCCTGTAGGAAGGCAATCTGTGTTCCCCTACGAACCAAATAGGAGTGGATCTTATACCTACACTGCATCGAGTGCAATCCCCGAACATTCCAGGTTATACACTTCACGTCAGGAGCCGGACCCATAGTAACATTGCAAAATTCCGCTCAAAGCAGCCCACCCCCCCAGCCGCCAAGCAGGGTTAGCCACATTCAAAATAGCAACATTTGGTAGTACCATTTTAACAATTAGGCGCATCAGCAGACAACTTCCCCAAAGCAAACAACCCCCAACCCCAAACCATCCCCCTCCACCCACTGCGCTGCCCACCCCCCCAAGAACAGGCACTAACATAGTGAAACCCATCCAAACCACCCCAACTGCACGCCTCATGCAAAGTCAAGGCAAACTAAACAATACCATCCGGTGGGGGTTGGATAGGGCCAAGGACACGACCTGCAACAAGTCCAAATACACTACCCATACCCATGCCCGCCCCCGAATCCCCCGATTCATCCCACCTCCCAGGACCCCCCGGATCCCCGTGCAAATCCCGTTTCCACTGCAACCCCAGGCACTCACAAACCAGGCACTCAACACCCCATCACGCATCCTCGCGACAACCCTCAAGCAAGCAAGACAGGCATAACAACACCACAATCCAGAGCCAAAATCCCATCCCCATAAGCAATCCTGAAGCTACTCATCCAGCAGTCCATCAGCTGTCCCAGGGGTGGCCTGTGGCAGTCTCTGATCGTCTGATATCGAGGATTCCCCCTTCGATTGGCCCTTTCCACTTCCCTGCTCAGACGCTTCTGACGTGGCCTGCAGCAGTTCACCAGAAATCGCCACCACTACGTCCAGGGCACCCCTGCGTTCCATGGCCATCTGCGATGTCGATGGTTTCCGCAAGTTGCGCGTGCGGCGTCGCAGACGTTGCGATCTGCGAGGTTGAGAGTCCCAGACCAGTTCACGCGCCTCCGCCTCCTGTCCATCCTTCCCCGCTCTATAGGACTCCAGCCATTCCCAGGCCTCCTCCGGCGTATCATGAAAGTGGGACTTGCCATCCAGTACTATACGTAGTTTAGCCGGGAAGAATAGGGAATACTGGATCCCTTCCGCGTGCAGTTCCCTCTTCACAGCCTGGAAGGACATGCGGCGCCGCTGTGTATCAAACGAGTAGTCCGGAAACAAAGTGACATTGCTGTTGTCCACCTGGAAGAGGCCATCGCTGCGGGCCTTTCGTAAAAGTAAGTCTCGATCCCGGAAGTGTAGCAACCGTGCCACCACCGGATGTGGAGGGCGGCCCTGCAACGGCGGCCTAGCTGGAACCCGGTGCGCCCGCTCCAGGGTGTAGAAATGCGAAAGACCCTCAGGGGCCACGACTGTTCGGAGCCAATCCTCTAAATACACCACCATGTCCGATCCCTCAATTTTCTCTGGCAGCCCCACCATGCGGATGTTTTTGCGTCTATTCCTGCCTTCCGCCTCCTCCGCTCACCGCTCCAGCACCGTGACACGATCCAAGACCCCCGCCAGGGAGGCGGTCAGCGCAGGCTGTGCAGGGCCGACCTCCTGAAGCGTGGTTTCATGCTGCTTCATGCGGTCCACAAGTTTCGTATGGTCTGCTCGCAATAAGCCTAACCCTGTGGTAACCTGCGCAATATCCTGCTGAAGGGTAGCGCGAGTGTCCGTGATGGCCGCCAGTATTTTATCCAACTGTACTGAAGTCCCGAGTTCAGTGGTAGCTCCATCTTGTTCTCCTGGGGTGGGGACTCGGCATCTGACCCAGCCGGATCTCCCTCCCGCCGACCTTGAGGCTTGCCCATGGCCACAGCCAGCGATGCACTTCAGGCCCGCACCACAGCACTCTTGCACCCTCTATTCAGCCCTGGTGGGCCTCACCTCTCGTGCGTCGTACTCAGGTGACTCGGCCCTAGGACTACAGGGCCTCTCCTCTAAGGTCCATCCACTCGTGCCCACTTCAGTGGCGCCCACTCCGCTGCTCCCCTTTCACAGGCCTCGTGCACAGTGGCCAGTCCGGGTGTGCACTCAGCCTCTCCAAAGTGCAGATTATGTCAGCCCGCTACCAACAGGGGACTCCGCTTCCTGCAGGGAGCCCCACACCTCTCCTGGGGGTCATCACGGCCTCTTCCGCCCTTATGCCCCGCCGCATCAGCCGCTCAGCTCGCTCGCCGCATCAGAGGCCAGCCAAGGGGCGCTTCCAGCCTTCTCTTCACCACACCTTCGGAGTAGCCACTCAGAGCCAATGTCATATGGGGTGGGGACGGGACAGTAGCACCTCCAATGCCCGCCACTAGCCACCCTGCCTGGTGTGGCCACCGCTCCATTGGGGCCAGGGGGGCTCTCCGCTAGTTTGCTCCTCCGATACACAGCTCGCCCCACCCAGCAAGGTCCACAGTCCGATCCAACCCAGCTACCCTGCTCAAATGCTGTGTGGCAGGGCAGGGGGCGCTGGCAGATCGCCCCAGGCTCGCTTCACCGGGTCCACTAAGGTTTCAGCAGGGTAATCACGGGGCACACCCCCAGAGTATGAAGGACACAATTGGGGGCTCCGACTAAGCATGGGCGGAAAATCCGTTCCGCTCGCGGATTTTGCAGATTTTCGGTAAATTCGCAATCCACGAGATTCGCGAATTTCCCGCAAAATCCGCGAGCGGAATGAATTGGGTCAAAAGTTCAAGCTGACTTTTGTTACTCTTTTAGAATGGCGCCGGCAAGCTGCCAGAGCCATTCTAAAATAGTTACAAAAGTCAGCTTCAACAGGAAGCTCTTATAGATAATGTAAAGCAGGTGCTCGAGTTGAAGCTCAAATTGAGTTACACAATCATTAATCACCCCAAACCTGGGGTGATTAATGATTGTGTAACTTAATTTGACCTTCAACTCGAGCACCTGCTTACTTTATCTATTAGAGATTCCTGTTGAAGCTCTTTGTAGCTATTTTAGAATGGCGCTGGCAGCTTGCCGGCGCCATTCTAAGTTGGGCTGAGGGCAGAAGGGCACAAAAGTGGGACAGAGGGCAGAAGATGATAAAAAATGAGTGGGGCAGAGGGCAGAAGGGGACAGAAACGAGTGGTACAGAGGGCAGAAGGGCATAAAAAACAAGAGGGTGGCAGTGATTAACCAGCCAAAAAAAAACCCGCGAACACGCAAAGCGCCCCGCGAACACGCAAAGTGCCCCGCGAACACGCAAAAATAAAAAAATCTGCAAATTCGCACGAATTCGCGAATTTTGCGGATTGCAAATTCGCAAAGCCGCAAATTCGTGGATCGCGAATTCACAAAATTCACCCATGCTTAGCTCCGACCAATGGGGCATCCCGCAAGCCCACTGCTCCCCGGCTCACCTCCAGTTCGCGGGCCCCAGCGCAGCTCCAGCGGGACCCTGCGGCGTCTTCCTAGGCGTCGGGGCTCCGAGTGCGGCCAAAGCAGGAGGGCCTCGCACAGTGCTCCCGTCCGCTCCTGGCGCTCTCCCCATCAAAATCGCGCACTACAGGCGCTTCCAGCGCAGCCGATGGCCCGGCCACCGATCTACGGCCCACCTCAGGGCCCGCCTCCGATTTCAGGCTGGATGGCAGCCCACGTCCCTCGAATCGGGGCGCTCCCTTTCCTCCGGCCAGGGTGAGGTTCTGTAAGAATCGTAATGAAGTTTTTACTTGTTCAAATATGGACGAGTTTGGTATCTATGAACCGCAAATGACGAGTTTAGTGGGTGTACGCGTTTTCGCTACACTACTTTGCACCGTTCGTCTTATTCGTGGGTTTCTCCATCTGAACCCACGGGTTCCATTTTAGATATGGCATCCATTTTGTTTCTTGCCCTCAAGTAGTCAGCGAACGGACACTGTCCGCTTCATGACCCAGGGATTCCCAAGCTCTTGCGGAAGACACATGTCCCTTTGAGGGTGTCTTTATGACGAGGGGAATGACACAGCAAAGGCAGATGGCTCCGCTCGAGGCTCATCTTGCCGTGCTGGTCTATTGTTTCAGCCGTGCATGCATTAGGCACAAATCCTTTGATCCTGCAATCATGCTTCTGATATTGCCCCCTACACTCTTTTCAATCTGTTGTCTGTCTTTGCCTTTCTTGCACCTGTTTCTGTCTCTTCTCTTAGTTCGTTTACAGCCAGAATGGAATGTGCTTAATGGTGAGATAAAGTACTTTTACAGCTGGGAACCGGCGATGTTACTGTAATTATGTTCCGGGCTCCTGAATACATGAAAGCAACCCTTTTGAAGTTTACTGCGGGAACTGAGCTGTAACCTTTTGTTTGCCATGTTGTGCAATGACGAAAGTATGTATAAAAGGAACGACCCACTTTTGCAATTTGAAGCAGTCTCTCAGAACCTACACGTTGTGTACTTCTTGCGATCTCTGTATCCCTGCAGTAAATAAACGCTGATCTTTGACGCCGAAGGAAGTGTCCCGTGTCTCTGCGATTTGTACGCCGGAACAGGTAACCCACGAAGGTTTCAGGTGTTGTTCCCTGGCACCGCTGGGCCTTAGAATAGCCCAGTCCTTCAGTTGGCGCCCAACGTGGGGCGACATCAGCGGTACCGGTCCAAAGCCCGACGATCGTGAGGAACTTCGTGTGAAATCTCTGAGGGAAGGTGCACCCCGCTTCATCGATCTTGTTGTCGAAATAAGTGGTCCGAAGACTTTTCCCGCGAAGATTCCCGCCTCCTGACAGCTGCGACGGACTGATGCCCTGACTGTCGACCTGTTTTGGCGCCTGGCGTAGTCCTTTGTACGGCGAGACGATAGACGGGCCTTCCTGGTGACGCCATTGTTCTTTCAGTTAAGTATTTGTGGGTCGCTCCCAGAAACCTTGGTTGTTGTTGCTGAAACTTGGTTGTTTGCATGGTTCCATTGCATTTGTGGTTCTTAGTTGTTGGTTCTTAGTTGTTGAGTTTTTATTTTTGACGATTGCAATTGCCAAAAACCGAGGGTCTTGCATTTTTGCGAGGACATCGTAAATCGATAACCCTTGAAGTTTGTAAACTCGGTTAGTGTGCGCGATGCCTGGCCGTAGTACTTTGTTTGGTTTCTTTAAATGTTGCGGTACGGATTCCCGGTTGGAGGACTCATGTCCGATACCTCCAGTTGGAACTCCGATTTATGAGCTCTATAGTCGTCACGGAGTAGGCCCTATTGTATATAATGATTATTGGATCCGTTACACTAAAGATGATGGTGTCCTTAGTTGGCCACACCATGGTAGTTTCGAAACTGCGATGTTAGATAATCTTGAAGCCAAATTGTTTAAAAAGAAAGCTAGGCCGGCCATGTTTGATTCCTTTCGGTTATGGCGCAAAGAGGCCAAGCAGAAGGAAATCAAACAGCTTAAGAAAAATAAGAGAGAAGGTATTATTACAGTGATGCGAAATGCAGAACAGTATCAGCGAGACAAAGACGAGAAGGAAAAGGAAGTTTTTGCTAGACTGCATCATATGGCGGTGGATAAATGTTATCCGGTTTTACCGTCAAGTTCTGATAAGAAGGGAGAAGAAGCGGTAGAGGACCCTTTGTTGTCCTATCTACTGAAATCGCCACCTCCTTATGCACAGGATACTACAGTCCCTGTGGTTCCCCCTGTCCCTCAACCTGTTGTTCCGGCAGCTGCTGGTCAGCCTGCCGTTGGTCCTGTTCTTCCGAATCCTCTTGTTCCTCGAGTTGTCCCTGTTCCCTTGCCTGCTCTTCTTCCTACTGCTCCACTGCCTATACCTTCTCAGTCTATTGTTCCTGCTACTTCTGCTATCTTGGCTACTCCTACTGCTCCTACGTTCAGTCCTCATGTTGTTACTCCTGTACTTCTCTCCTCATCTCCTTCTGTCCGTAGTCGCATACCTAATGCTGTGGCTAATCTTTACTCTCCATTTGGACCGATACTTGGGACCGATGTTTCTGATGTTTCTCAGAGACGAAGTCAAATTCCTGGTGGTAGGGAGAGTGAGACGTTAGTGAATATGACGCGTAAATGGATTAGGCATCCTGCTAAGTACACCCCGCGCATAGTTTTCGACACGTTCTCTCAGTTTAATGAGCCCACACAAAGATTCGTATTTGAGGAAATGTGTAAATCCTTGAGAGAGGAGTGGGATAATGATGAGGTAGACAATGTACCGCCCGAAATGACTGAACTCCAGAATCAGTTTTCAAACGGTATGATTGTGGGTGGTAATGTCCGACGTGCTTTAGAGCGTCTGTTATCTTTTCGATCTACAGTGCGTCCTCGAGTGTTGTTCGATGACGACACTGAGGAGTGGGAAGCACAACCTGGCCAGTATCCCATGCGAGAAGTTCCCCCAGTGTGGATGCCAGGTAATCAAGCTGCTAACCCCGCAATTTTGCCACACTTCCAGAGAGTTTGGATACACCTCCCATGGAAACGATCAGAAGTTTTACAGGTGAAGCAATCTCTACCTGACCCCCGCAAAAATCCGGCAGGTTATTATAAGGAGTTATCCCAATTAGTGGATGCTACTATTATGAACCTCGCCGATATTGACATGTTGTTCGGTAATGTAGTACCTCAACCAATTTGGGCAAAAATCCGTCAAGAGAATCACGTAGCTGAGTTGGGTGGTGATTGGGCTGCTCTTGCGGCGTCAGACGGACGACAAGTTGGTGGGGCTAAGCCTGAACAGCTCATTACGGATCTGCCCCAGAGGATCATTACACTTATGAAGACACTTATGCCAGCAATGAGAGTTAACCGGGATAAACTGTCTGCGTGCAAGCAAAAGAAAGACAAGAGTGTCTCCGATTTCTTTACCAGATTCGAGGAGGCATTTATCGACCATAGTGGTCAGGACATGAGCACTGAAGGAGGGCAGCGACTGTTTATTGATAAATTTGTGTCAAATTTGTTGCCTGAATTAAGCAACAAACTGAAAAATTCCGAAAGTTCGTGGGCTGTTTCTACCACTGCCCAAATATTAGCCACGGCTCAATATTACGAAAATAGAGAAAAAGAAGAAAGTGATCGTGTGGATAAGAAAACGAAGGAGCTTAAAACTAAGGTTTTGTTGCAGCAAGCGTATCCTCCGCGCTCGAATCAAAACGACTCACAACAGCAAAATAGATTGCAATCACAGTCTTCTAGGGCGCAGTCGCGTACTGACTCCTCTACACCTAGATCTATGCTGGGGTATAATCAATGCGCATATTGTAGGGGTGAGGGCCATTTGAAGTTTAATTGTCCGGTTTTACGTGACCGAAATAATGGCGCTTCGGCTCGAGGAGGTCGTAGTGGTCCACAGCAGGCATCTCGTGGTAGAGGTCGCGGTGTCTCTCAAAATCAGAATGAGCGTTCTACTACTTCATCAGACTCGAACAATTGCTTTGATCAGCGCGATTCATCGTCTGGTAGATCTGCACAGTATCATGTGGACGACTATTATGTCAAACATGACATTGATGCTGATGGTAATTACTAGGACAGCCATAGACAAAGAGAGGGAGTAGTATCAGTCCCGGTTGATCAGAGAGGGCCTTACGTCGCAGTTGTCACATCGGGCGTAGTTGAGCCTTTTCTGTTGGACACTGGTGCAGCGAAAAGTTCCATCATGCATTCGAAACTCCCTGGCGCACCTTTGTCTGGCTTAACGAATGTTTCCGTTGGATTCTCTGGCGCCCCGGTTAGCAATCCAGTTTCTAGCCCTTTGCCCCTTACAATTGGGCCGTGTGAGCTAGAAGCTCCTTTGAATTTAACTACTGGATGTGGTGAGAATCTTTTGGGCCTGGATTTGCTGAAACGGTTATATGCGACTCTGTATTGTTCTCCTGCGGGAGTGGAGCTTACATTGGGTCAGAGAGTGATCTCTCCTATGTACTTGTCAACCGATAAGCTCCCACCGGAATTGAGTTCTCTTCCTGAGTCTTTGTGGGCAACGGGTCCCAATGACGTGGGCCTGTTGGACATATCACCTTATGTTGTCCAATTGAAATTGAATGTGCGATTACCACGTATCCCCCAGTATCGTATCTCTCTTGATGGTGAACGAGCGTTATTAGCGATCATTTATGACTTGATTAAAAAGGACGTTATTGAGGAAACTCGGGGGAATGTGTGTAATAGTCCAGTGTTGCCTATTTTGAAACGCACTGATCCATCCAAGCCTCCTGTGTACCGTTTTGTCATTGATTTAAGAGAGGTAAACAAGATTGTGATTCCACAATTTCCTGTGGTGCCTGACATTACAGCTTTACTGACTCTGATTCCGGCCTCTGCCTCTTGGTTCTCGGTAATCGATTTGAAGAATGCTTTCTTTAGCATTCCGATCGCTGAAGAAAGCAGAGATCTATTCGGCTTCTCATTAGGTGGTCGCAGTTTCAGGTTTAAACGCGCTCCTCAGGGCTACTGTGAGAGTCCATCGATCTACAGCCAAGCTCTTAAGAGTCAACTTGACGCATTTGTGTTACTAGCTGGTGCGGCCTTGATTCAGTACGTCGATGATCTGTTAGTGGCTGCTGACACTAAGCAGATTTGCAAAACTGCAACAGTATCGCTGTTACAGCATCTATGTGACTTACATCACAAGGTGTCACCTTCTAAGCTTCAGTATTGTTGTCAAGAAGTAACCTATCTAGGTCACTTATTGTCAAAGGAGGGAAGAAGGTTGACCCCAGAAAGAATTGCAGCAATTGCTCGAATGACTGTGCCAACAACTCAGAGAGATGTGCGTGCCTTTCTAGGTATCACGTCATACTGCAGGCAATAGATTCCAAATTTTTCATTGCTAGCGAAGCCATTGTTAGCTCTCACGTGCAAGGATGTTCCGACTCCTTTGCCATGGACTGAAGAGTGTCAGAACAGTTTTTCTGAATTGCGTGATGCGTTGTGTTCGGCTCCTGTGTTAGGCACTCCTGACTACAGTAAACCGTTTACACTATACGTTCACGAGAGAGAAGGTTGTGCGTTAAGTGTCCTAACGCAACAATTTGGTGGTAAGCAGCGTCCATGCGCATATTTTTCCTCGACCTTGGACCCAGTAGCTAGAGCATTGCCGAGTTGTCTAAGAGCGACAGCGGCAGCTGCGGTGTCCATCCGGCAATCTGCAGGCCTGGTCATGGATAATATGCTTACGGTGATGGTTCCGCATGCAGTTGACACTCTCTTGAATCGAACAAAAACTCAACATTTGACGAGCGCAAGGTTGTCTGGGTACGAGTTGACACTTTTGGCAAGTCATATACAAATAAAGCGTTGTAATGTGCTGAATCCGGCGACCTTGTTGACGACTAATATGGAATCAGATGATGTACCACCGCATGATTGTTATCTAAGAACTGAAGAAGAAACGAAGGGTCGTGTTGACCTAAAAAACACTCCATTGGCAGATCCTGATGGTACTTTGTATGCTGATGGTTCATGTTTCAAGTTGCCGAATGGTGATGTGACGACTGCGTATGCTGTGGTGACGTTGAGTACGGTTGTGGAGACTGCGAGATTGAGTCAGAATTCGGCGCAAGCGGCAGAGTTGATTGCGTTGACGAGAGCGTGTGTTTTGTCTAAAGGAAAGCAAGTGAATGTGTTTACCGATAGCCTCGTATGCATTTGGCGTTGCACATAGCTTTGGTCGATTGTGGAGAGAAAGAGGATTTATGACATCGCATGGTACGAAGATCCAACACGGACAGCTCGTGAACGATCTTTTGGACGCACTTACATTGCCTAAGCAGGTGGCAATCATTAAATGCAGCGCGCACCGAAAGGTTACGGATGATGTTGGTCGGGGTAATGCGTTTGCGGATGAGATTGCTAAAGAAACAGCTAAGAATCTTGCGACCCGAATGTACGTTACGAGTTCAGTGAGGTGGCCGACGGAGACTGGTATGTGTGAGGACACTGTTGAGAGCGTGAGAGCGTGAAAGCGATTCAGAATGAGGCTACCGAAACTGAGAAGACTAAGTGGAAAGAAAGCACGGGAAAGTTAGACGCGCATGGATGTTGGGTCGATTTGTTAGAAAGTCAGAGGTGGATGTTACCGGATGCATATGTGCTAGCCGTTGTGACTATGGCTCACGGCTTGTCACATATTAGCGCGAAAGGCATGTGTAAGTTGTTGTCTCCTGTATGGAAGAATGATGGTATTGCTAAATGTGCTGAGAGAGTGGTTAAGAATTGTATGGTATGTATGATGTATAATCCTGGCAAGGGCACCCCCACTCCACCTGGTCATTTTGCTCATCCTACATGTCCCTTTGAAGTCATCCAATTGATCTTCATCCATAGGGAGAGATGCAATAACCTGAAATATGTTTTGGTTGTGGTTTGTGCGTTCTCCAGATGGATTGAGGCTTATCCTCTTAAAGATAATACTGCCCTGTCCACAGCGAAAGTCCTACTGAAGGAATACTTTCCTCGGTATGGAATGCCACGGATTGTATGGTCGGATAACGGAAGTGAGTTTGTGGGGAGTGTGATGAAGAGTGTGTGTAAGGGCCTTGGAATACAACAGAAATTCCATAGCGCCAATCATCCCCAGTCAGCAGGTTTAGTGGAAGGGTACAATGGCACTCTGAAACTGAAACTTGCTAATATTCAAGCTACGACTGGTCTGTCATGGCACGATGCCCTGCCTCTAGCTCTCTTGTCGACCAGGGCGACTGTGCACTCTCGAGTAGGGCTTAGCCCATATGAGATTGTGTTCGGTCGTCCTGCGAACATTTGGGGAGTTCCGAGGCCGAAGGCATTTGATAGTCTCGAATATCCAATGTTGATTGATTATCTTTATGATCTGACTGCTAAATTGAGGTTAATTCATCAACAGGTCTTTGAAGCTCTACCGGCACAGACAGAGGGTCCTGGACATCGGCTCCAACCGGGTGACTGGGTAGTCACCCGCAACTTTGGGAGAAAGCGTAATCTCGAGCCAAGATTTGTGGGACCCTTTCAAGTCCTGCTGGCGACAAGGACTGCAGTTCGGTTGGAAGGCAGAAAGAATTGGGTGCATGCCACCCATACCAAGAAAGTCCCAATCCCTTTGCCAGCAGACAACTGGGTCAGAACTGGAATTGCCACAACGGAGACTGTGACCCCTCTGCGTTTTGTGCCGTTTAGTGATGCTCAACCTGTAGGAGATAATTTAGCGCAGCCAGATACATCTGTTGAATCGTCAGCATTGGAGAATTCAAGGTCTGAACTGTCATCTGATCGATCGAACACTGTTTTGCAATCTGAACAATTATTTGAAGAGCAGACTCGACCTGGAAGAAGTCGATATTTTCTTTGTTCACGTGACAAAGACTAATAAAAAAATCCCTTTTTCGTTCTTGAATTCATATTACCCCCCTATTGTTGCTACAAAACATTATGAACAATTGCATCTTTTATTGGTTATTGAGTTCTTTTTCACGTGTAATCCCCTTTTTGCACAGCTAGGAGACTTGTATTAAATTGAATGTTTGTTTAAGAAAACCTTTCATCCAGGTTGACCGTAGGGCCGTGCGGGTACTTCCTTCTGTTTAGCAGGTTCCTCACACTAGGTCGGTTACTTTTGTCGATTCCTGGGAACTCCTGGGAATTGATAATCGCTACTCAGAACGAAGTGCGTCAAGAACGTTACGGACGGTTTTTAGAGGATGGAGTTCTCTAAGCTGTCGGAAATAGAGAGGATGTCGGCGCAAAGATCAAAATTGCATAAGGTTGTACGAACAAAATGTTTTCTGTTTCAGGTATTCCTGCTGTTTCTGACTGTTTCTATGCTACTGGTGGGTGGAGTGTATTTTGGAATACAGTCGTTTTTGCCTTCCACTTCACCTACTTCTTGTCCTAAACTGAATTCTATTCCCACTGTTTCTCCACATTCTTTTCATCCTCTGCCCCAACATGAACAGGTTAGACGTGCGGAATTCATGAACAACTCCTTTGTCCAGCTCCTACATCAGCATCAGTTGGTGATGAATACTACTAACTGTTGGGTGTGTGGGTTAATGCCACATACCATGGATAAAGGTATTCCATATTTGGTTCTTCCTTACAGCTCCCAGGAGTCAGCTCGGGCATTCCAAACTATGTTCCGTAGTGCACTAGATTCCTACCCCCAACGAGAGCCACGCTCTGCAGACCTTGGTCCCGGCCCGTACCACAAGACTTTGGCAATAGCGATTGCTGACTTAGATAGAGATATTTTTGATGCATCGCTCATTCCGAAGGAAGAGGTGCGAGCATACAAGGATCTGAGTGAGGCTGAGTATAGCATGTCAGTGGGTGATAGACAGCTTAAGAGCTCGTCTCCGATCTGGATCGTACCCCACCTCGGTAATTTCTGTTTGCAAGGTCTTGGTCGAAATCCGAGAGCTCAGCTTGGGAAGAGTGCTTGTACTGAAACGGATGTTTTACCAATGCTCTCTTCCCCTGTTTTCCTGACTGCCAAGGGTACCTACTTTGTATGTTATGATCGCGCATATACGTGGTTGCCCCGTGACTTCTTGGGCACCTGTTATATTGCGAATCTTTTGCCACCAACTTTCACAGTTGCCTCAGACTATCACAAGACTAGAGTTGTGAGAGGCGTTATTAGCAAAGAGGACACTGCCGGTCAAGAAGCAGGAGATTTCTTTAAAGGTTTCCTGCCGTTTTGGGGACCTATGGTTAATAGTAGGAACCTGAGACAGTTGACTCGTGTGGTAGAATCAACTGCTAACATAACTGCAAGTGCTCTTGGTAATCTGACAGCAGAGCTTCAGGCGGATAGGCTTATGACGTTGCAGAACCGTATGGTTCTAGACGTTGTTCTTGCAGATAGAGGTGGTGTATGCAAGGTGATCCATTCGAGTTGCTGTATTTTCATTCCTGATAACGCTCCAACTGTATATCAAGCCATCTCGAAGTTGCATAAGATCTCCGAGTCCATACACGTGGACGTAGGTGATTGGACGTTACTGGGATGGTTTTGGGGCCTGATGTCGACGTGGGGTTGGAAGATTCTGATGATCGTAGGGGTTGTTGTGGCGTTTCTGTTCACGTGTTGTCTTTGCGTGCAGTGTGGTCCTGCCTTATGTGGCCTCTGCGCTACAACGTGTATAAGACGGCCATCTGTTACCAAAGAAGCATTGATGGATAGAATAATGTTGCAGCAACATCTGAGCGATCTGATGAATATCGAGATTGATTCTGATATCGACGAGTGCTTGCCTACATGAGGGCAAAAGGAGCGTCTGAGGTTCTGTAAGAATCGTAATGACGTTTTTACTTGTTCAAATATGGACGAGCTTGGTATCTATGAACCGCAAATGACGAGTTTAGTGGGTGTACGCGTTTTCGCTACACTACTTTGCACCGATTGTCTTATTCGTGGGTTTCTCCATCTGAACCCACGGGTTCCATTTTAGATATGGCATCCATTTTGTTTCTTGCCCTCAAGTAGTCAGCGAACGGACACTGTCCGCTTCATGACCCAGGGATTCCCAAGCTCTTGCGGAAGACACATGTCCCTTTGAGGGTGTCTTTATGACGAGGGGAATGACACAGCAAAGGCAGATGGCTCCGCTCGAGGCTCATCTTGCCGTGCTGGTCTATTGTTTCAGCCGTGCATGCATTAGGCACGAATCCTTTGATCCTGCAATCATGCTTCTGATATTGCCCCCTACACTCTTTTCAATCTGTTGTCTATCTTTGCCTTTCTTGCACCTGTTTCTGTCTCTTCTCTTAGTTCGTTTACAGCCAGAATGGAATGTGCTTAATGGTGAGATAACGTACTTTTACAGCTGGGAACCGGCGATGTTACTGTAATTATGTTCCGGGCTCCTGAATACATGAAAGCAACCCTTTTGAAGTTTACTGCGGGAACTGAGCTGTAACCTTTTGTTCGCCATGTTGTGCAATGACGAAAGTATGTATAAAAGGAACGACCCACTTTTGCAATTTGAAGCAGTCTCTCAGAACATGCACGTTGTGTACTTCTTGCGATCTCTGTATCCCTGCAGTAAATAAACGCTGATCTTTGACGCCGAAGGAAGTGTCCCGTGTCTCTGTGATTTGCACGTCGGAACAGGTAACCCACGAAGGTTTCAGGTGTTGTTCCCTGGCACCGCTGGGCCTTAGAATAGCCCAGTCCTTCAAGGGCACCGCTCTCCACAACAGCCGAGCTACAGTCACCACCCCGGTCGCCGAGGGCCCAGCGCTCCGCCGCCGACCGCAGCCTCCATCAGCAAGGCCCGGCCGTGATGAATCTCGGGGTCAGCGCCATTTTGAGGCGCCAGCGATCAGCGCCTCCGCTCCTTTCCGCGGTCAGTCCGACCTGTTCCCGCTACTCAGCAGTCAGGCCACAGCGCCCCCTCTGCTTCAGGTCGCCTCCGGCTGCAGCAGGTCAGTTTCGGGGGATCGGGAGGCGTCCACTACAGGATAACTACGGGGAATCAGACGCGGAGCTCCGAGCTCACGCTGCCTGCCCCATCAGCACCTAAGCCACGCCCCCTCCATTATTGCCAGCATCATCTCGTCACATTATCGGAGAGTAATTTGTATTGGAAGCCATTGACTAAATATCACTCTTACCTCAATATCACTCTTCCATCTTCCCAGGATGTTCCACCACTTTTTTATATCGCCCACCTCCAGGGTAAGGTGAACATAAGATTCACTTTGTCTCTGATGGAATGAATGACACATTTTTAGATCACACAGCTGATTCTACTGAGGCATCCTGGCCCTGAAGGAAATACCAGACAATTTTCCAGTGACTTAACCACGTAAGAGAAAGGTTTTCAGCTTGTTTTTAAAATTTACTTCAGAGACTTCAGTGAAGTAGTGTGGCTCACTGGTTAGAGGCGGCAGACCCGAGAGCAGAGGACGGCCCGGGACCAGGGTTCGATTCCCGGCGCGGCAGGTTTCTGGACCAGGGTCAGCGGACTCGATAATTCTCTCGCCTCGGTGCCCACTCTGATCAGCGATCACACTCGGCAACTCTGGGCATTAGCTTGCCTCATCTTCACTAACGGCCCCACCAGACCGCCGGGGATGCCTGGTCTCACCCTGGAGATACCCATTAAGGGACCATCTCTCAGGGAAGCCAGGAAGGGTTTCGCAGCGGTCGAAGCGCCTTGGGACCCTACGGGTAAGTAGTGCGCTATATAAATGCCTATACATTTACATTTACATGGGAAGTTTGATCCAGAGCTTTGCAAATAAGTAGGGCTAAAAGTGTCCTCTTTTTCTAGGATTATGTATTCTAGGAACCTGTAGAAGAAAAAGATGAGAGGAGCAAAGAGTGCTGTTTGATTGGTAAGGAACAACCCTGTCTCTTAAGGAGATGGGGACCCCATTGATAAAAGGCTCTATGAGTTAGAACAAGACCCTTAAAGTGACAGCGTTTCTCCATGGTCAACCAATAAAGTTACTCCAAATAAGGGGAGATGGGATGCATCGGGTTGGGCTCTACCTTTGGAGATATCTTTGTCATGAGTTAAAAGCCTTCCTTCCTTGACCACCCCCTCTGCTGTGAGCAATTCCAGACACAGAGACACACACACACAAAGTGTGTCCAAGGTCTTCTGTATGCTTTGCGGTGCTCCTGCATGCTTTTTAATGGCCTCTATGCTAGAAAACCCTGCTTGAACATGTTAGCTGACTCTGCTTCGTAAAGCTCCATGTTGTAAAATTTTATGGCAAGACCGGAGGCTCCTATTATGCTAACTTATTTTGCTTTATTACCAACAGCAGCCAAGATAAGTGAAAATACTACAGTTCCCAGGGGTCCAAGCAACAGGCTGGCCAATGAGAATGAAGAAAAAACGACATGACTGACCAATGATATGCAGGTACAGTAATAAAGGTCACCACTGACTGTGCAGCTTCCTCTTTTCTTGCTTATCTTTTGTGCTCTGTTATTTATTATATTGTTCTACTGCTTATGCATATTTGACATTGTTTGCTACTTGTTTGGTTCTCAGTTTCCCCCGCGCTCCTCCGGCGCTTCCTTCTAAGTCTTTTTCCAGCCTTCAACGCTCGGCGCCACTCGCGTCCGTTTGAGCCCCCCCCCTCCAGGTTCTGTTATGGTAGTTGTAGGAAGGTGGATATCTGACTATGGTTACCCCCAAACTTTTTGCCTGGTGTTTAGCTGGTTTTTGACATAGTTGGCCTGGGATCCTGCTTTTCAGGGGCCCCAGGCTGATTGCTCTCTCCTTAAAATGGACTCCATGTACCTTAGGTGCATAACACAATTGGAATTGGTTCACCTTGTTGGCCCCTGTAACAGTGTACCATAGGTACCCAGAGCATAGGTGCATCCAAGGCCTACCAGGGGCTGCAGCATGTATTGTGCCACCCCTGGCCTGGCCTCCATATTTGACACCACTGGCTGATCACTCAGCTGGGGTAAGTTGGTGTAATCACCTCTTACTTAGGTATAGTATCCCTATACCTGACCTTAAACTGGACACATATGTTCCTTATCAGCCACTCCTACGGAAGGCCTCATCAATCCTGGAGGCAGAGTGCTTGGAAATATGTGAGATGGTGCTCTAGCATGAGCTGAGCCTGTCTGCAGCTGTCTGGAACCACTCCCTAAGCTGTTCCGGGATATTGCCATACCATATACTCTTAAGTGCATTATAATCCTCGCGGTTATTTGCTAACTTTGGTTTGGCTTTATCAAAACATGTCGAGTAAGGTGTCATACGAATTGGAATACTATCCCCTCGACAGTTCTGTCGACGGGGATAGCATTCCACCCTTCTAGAGGGACACGACATGTGTGTAGCCTTAACCCCGGTTAAAGTTAACCAGAGCCTCAGCATCACAAAATGGATGCTGCCACCACAGACACAAGTCTGACCTCCTGCTGCTGGGAGTCCTTCCAGCGAGGGAGGCTTGGACAAAGGGTTTCCTGCCTTGGGAGGTGCAAGCACCACCCCAGACAGGGTTTTGTGTATTGGGTAGGACAGGGCTGAATAGATTGAGACATGCCCGGGGCACACAAGGTGTCCCCGTGCATAAGCCAGTCCAAACCGGTCCTGGGACTTTCCAGACCCAGGCCTGGCGAGGATCTGGACAAAGGAAAGGGGGTGTAACCGCCCCCCTTCCTGGTTCCTCCCAGAGGAGGGACCTAGTAGGTGATCCACCCCTCAGATTGGGAATAAGAGTGGGAGCAGTGCCATTGCACAGCAGATCATCCTGAATCAACTTTACATGAAGAAGAAGACTGGACTTCGACATTCTGCTGCACAGAAGACTGAAGAGAATCTCCCTTGTGGCCTAGGAGTGGCTACCCTGTGAACACAGGTACCAACCAGCGAATCGACGTCTGCTTTGCCGCCGCCTCCCGCTGGAGCCCGAGCACAGAGCCTGACAAGACCCAGACTCCCAGACTTCTCACAGCCTGATCCACAGTCCCTGCAAAGAAGGGACCCGTGGAGGCACCGAGAAACGTGGGACCGGACTTCTTGGAAGACACCCGAAGAGCTGACAGCGCAGCACCAGAGGCATCCTCGACGTTGTGCTTTGGGGACTGAGAACCCCCACGACCGAGCAGCCCTTGCACCGAAGATTAGCCCCCCAGCATCTCCACGATCTGCGTGGGGCCCTTTTGCATTGTGCCACTCGACGCGCCATCCCGGCCACTAGCCACGTGGTCAGCGGCCATCTTGGCAACTACAACTACAAACTACACTGCGGGTCTGGTTGCTCCAGACTTGCCCTAGCTCCTGTGAAAAGGAGCCCCTGCTCAGACCTTGCTGGTCCGAGTAACAAGCCTTTCTCGATTCCTGCGTGGCTTGCATTAGCCAAGGCCTGTTTGCTACAATCAAGTTGCCGACACCGCCAACAGCGAGAAGCCTGCGTGGGACAGCTCGTGACCGACTCCTGGACGTCCTCAATCCCCGGTGTCCACCTGGCTGCAGAGAGAAGCTACACCTCAACGCCTGTTTGCACCCGACATCGCCTGGTTCCAATCTGGTTCCACTGTAGTCACTGGCTAGTGACTTTGAACATTGTCCCCTCTGCTTTCAGGTCTTCACATCTTCAGATCCACCCTTGGATCCACTGGAACTCTTCACCTCGAGCCGCCTGCAGCATCTTCAGCTCCAAGCACCATCGACCAGCGTGACGAAACCCGACACTACTTCTACCCTGTGCACCCGCTTCCTGTGGGTGAGGTAACTCAGCTCCGCCGGTGTTCCTACACTGGTACACACCTCTAGGGCCTGTGTCTCAAGTTTCAGCTTTCTAGGTCACTCAGAAGGTTCCAAACTAACTAACTTTGTACTTTTTACGCACCATAGACTTTGCATTGGTGAGTGCGTGCACTTTAAACACTGCACTCGAGTCCCGCGGGCCTTTCCCGACTTAGTCACTGCTAGTCTCGAATAGCTCCAGCGATTCCCAAGGCCCTAGGCCTGTTTCCTTTCCGATTGGTATCTCTTATACCACTTTCTTAGTATATGGTTTAGGTGGCCCCTAGGGCTCATCCATATTGTGCAACTTTTGTGTATTTTAAACTGTCTTGTGTTTAACGCTTGTGCTTCTGTGCTCATAAAGAGTCCAGGGGATACTTTTAGTTAATAAATCAATATATATTTTCAATATATATCTGTGTGGTGTCCTTTCATTTGGTATTCAAGGGGGTTGTGTATGGTAATACAGCTGGCTTAACATGCCTTTCAGAGTTTAGCCTAAGACTGCTTTGTCCACGTTACCACTAGGATAACTGGTCTATAAGGTTGACTTACAACCAATCATCATAAGGGTTGCTTGGTATGGTACAAAGTGATCACTAGAATTAGTGAGCATTATATACCAGGCCAACTTCTCACAGTAGTTTGTGCCACCTTCGCGCGTCGTGCGCACTGTTTATTCATTGCTCGGCGCTCACCTTCTGTGCTTCGGTGGCGCTCTCTCTCTCTGTGGTTTTGGCGCTCTCCTCACCGTGCCTTTTCCCCACAAGCGCCCGGCCTTCATTTCATTCTTCCTCACGAGCCTCGTCTCTACGCCGGAGCTTCTCCCCTTCTGGGTCTGCCCAGTTGTGCTTGTCAGGACGTCTGGCCACTCCCCCAAACCTCTGTTAACACTTTCAGACCTACAGCTATCCTCAGTTTACAGTTATGGAGATAGATAGCTCTCCTGAGCCTATCCAGCTGAACGAAGAGGGCGAAGCCTCCAAGAAAGACCTGAATACATTTATTAATAATTCTGTTGAGACTGCAGTGGAAGTCTCTATGAAAAAGATGTCAAAAACCATGGAAAACACTATGATTACCCTTATGTCTAAGGCACTGGCCCAATCTGCGGGGGAAAGCAGAAAAAGAAAGGTGGCCTCTTCTGCTTCTCGTGCTCCTAAAACTGCGTCTGGGCTGACTAGCGAGGTTTCCTCGCATATGATTGAGGACAGAGCTCCTACCAGGCCTCCTGCAATGGAGGGGTTTGTTGGTACCGAGGGCAAACGCAAGCAAAAAGTAAAGCACGCAGAATCTCCAAGGCAGAAGTTGGTTATATCCACCATCTTGGACACCGATGATGATGATGATATTTCTGACGCAGATGATTTATTTAATGTGTTTCATTACGTTGACCCCTCCCCCCCTCCAAAAAAGCAAAAACTGATTCCTTTTCTTTCGAACCTGTGTTTGATACCGAAGGGCTTCCTATGTTTGACCCTTCCTCCATTCGTCATCCAAATTCTACCGAATGGGTGTCTGCTTCCCATGTGGGGGAATACATTTCTGCGCCTTCCCCTGGAGACCACGGTTCGGCCTTGTCTAAAATCTGAATGCCCAAAACCTTCTCTTCCTGAAAAGATTACCCTTGTCCCCTCCATCGACCAGCCCCTGCTGACTTTCTTTTCCAAATTCGGCAAGGACCCCCGCAGAGGGGTGGATAAGGCCTGGTCCACTTGCCAGGACAAACTTTTGGACGTGGTAGGTCCACTCAAACATATTTTCGACATGCCCGAGTCGGCCCGCCTTGACGGTTCTGACCTGTCGCGGATGATGTGTCTATGTGGGCGCAACGTGCCTTTTGCCTGCTTGGTAACGCCAATGCTGCCATTACGGACAAACGGCGCAAGGGTCTCTTAATTAAATTAGACCCCAAATTGGCTAATCTTGCTCCTTTGGACCCGGGTTCCAAGGCGAATGGTCTCCTTTTCGGGGAAAATCTTATCCGCGATCTCAGTAGGTTTGTTTCTACTTTTGCTTCCTTGGACAAGGCTCAGCAATCCATCAAAAAAGTCTTCGCCCCCCGGGTTTTTGGACGGGCTGGCAGAGGCAGGGGTCGCTCTTCCGGCCGTCCCTATAATAACCAAGGCTCCAGAGGTACTTACAATAATTCCCAGGAATACAGACCCCAGTTCTACCCACAGCTGGGTAGAGGGGTAGAGGTTTCCCCGGCAGAGGACAGAAGAACTACAGACACAACAACTCCAACCAACAAGGTGAGCCTTCCTTCCCCTCCTCCCGTAGGTAGTCGCCTGAGATTATTCCTTTCCAAATGGAAAACAATTTCCGCAGATCCATGAGTTCTCGACATGGTCTAAGGTTGTCTTATAGAGCTTTATTCTCCTCCTTTCCAACCGTTTCTTCCCCCTCCTCTCGTTTTCTCCTCAGACATGGCCCCTCTTATTTCTAACGAGATACAGACTCTTCTCCTAAAGCAAGCCATCCAGATTTCTTCCTTCGACTTCTCAGCTCTTTTTCTGGTCCAAAAGAAAAACAAAAAACTGCGTCCAGTAATAAACTTAAAATGGTTCAACCAATTTGTGGTGTATCGCCACTTCAAAATGGAGACTATCCTTCACCTTCGGGACACTCTTCGTCCCAACGATTGGATGGTCCTGCTGGACTTACAGGACGCCTACCTTACTGTTCCCCTTCATCCCTTTCATTCGAAGTACCTACAATTCCAGTGGGCGGGAGTAACGTACAGATTTACTTCTCTTCCGTTCGGTCTTTCCTCAGCACCCTGGTGCTTTACAAAACTCCTCAAGCCTGTTGTAGCTTTTCTTCGGTCACTCGGCATCAGACTCATCCTATATCTGGACGACATTCTTCTCATGAATACAGACAAACAGCTCCTGCTATCCGATCTTCAAGCAACCCAAACTCTGCTGATGGATCTCGGTTTTCTCATCAACGTCAAGAAATCTTTTCTTACCCCGTCCCAGAACATGGAATTCTTGGGGTTCATGATAGACTCGCCCGCAGCCTCTCTCCGCCTCCCTCAGACGAAAGTCGCAACGATCAAGGCGGAGATCGCCAAGGTGCTCAAAACAGCTCCTATTTCCCTCCACACCTTAGCAAGGATTGTTGGCCTTCTTCCCATTTCCATCCAGGCCATCTTTCCAGGCCCTTTGCATTATTGGGCTCTTCAATGCTTAAAAATCAAGCACCTGTGCCAAGGTCTAGCTTACACCGATCTTATCACTCTGGATCCAGAGTCCTGTGACGAACTTCAGTGGTGGACAGACCATTTAGATGCGTGGAACGGCCGCACTATCTTCACTTCGGCCCCAGATCTTGTGTTAGAGTCCGATGCCAGCCTGTCGGGTTGGGGCACCCGTTGTGGTCCAATATCGACTGGAGGTACATCGTCTCTAGAGGAGTCCAAATGGCAGATCAATTGTTTAGAGATGCTTGCCGGTTCCTTTACGATACAAAGCCTCTCCAAAAACAGGATCCGCTGTTCCATTCTTCTTCGAATGGACAATGTTTTTGCGGTCCGTTACATAAACCACCTCGGCGATACCAAATCCAAACCTCTGGCGTAGCTGGCCAAAAACCTTTGGGAGTTTTGTTTGTCCAACCAACTTTCCTTGACAGCGGAGTATCTTCCAGGAGATCTCAATTTAGTAGCGGATTGGCATTCTCGTTTTCTCCGGGACTCCAGCGATTGGAAGCTGCTTCCGTCCGTTTTCCTTTCTTTCTCTCGAAAGTGGGGTTCCTTTTCTATAGATCTCTTTGTATCTCACCTCAACTCTCAGTTACCCCATTTCTTCAGTTGGCGACCGGATCCTTTAGCCTTGGCAACGGATGCTTTCCTCCAGGACTGGTCTCGCCACCTCCATTAGGCCTTGCCTCCTTTCCTCATGATCAGCAGAGTTCTTTTCCAAATACGTCGACAGTCGACCTCCTTGGTCCTTGTAGCCCCCTTCTGGCAGTCTCAGATCTGGTTTCCTTCTCTACTGGAAATGGCAGTGGATTTTCCAGTCCTTCTCCCGTCATGCGACGATCTACTCTTGAGCCCCCAGGGTGCCCAACACAATCTGATTCTGGACAACACTCCGAAGTTTCCGGCCTACCACTTCTGACTTCCTCATTTCACAAGAAACTGCACTCTTCATCCGCCAGGCATGGGCTCCCGGGACCTCCAAAGCTTACAAATCTGCTTGGTCTCTTTGGGCAAGCTGGTGTCTGAAAAGGAACATTGATCCCCTTTCAGCCCCTCTAAACTTTGTTGTCAATTTCTTGGCTTCGGAAGCCAGTGCTGGTAAGTCTTATCGTACTATCAATCTTTACCGTTCAGCGATTTCTCTTAACCATGCCCCTATTGATGGCAAACCGGTGGGCTCCCATCCTCTGATCTGTCATCTACTCAAAGGGGTTCGTTGTTCCAAACCACCGTTGGCTACGTATTCTTCTTTATGGGATGTTTCTGTTGTTCTCAAACTGTTTTCAGATTGGCCAGACAATTCTGCGCTGTCTCTCAAAATGTTGTCTGCTAAACTTACAATGTTGTTATGCTTAGTTTCCATCAAACGTGTCTCTGATGTTAGAGCCCTAGATATTTCTTCTCTCCAATTTTCTCCCACAGGTGTTTTATTCCAGATTCACAGATGGACAAAAACTCACTTGGATTCTGTTTTTTATCCATACTTGCCTTCTCATCCAAAATTATGTGTTGGTCAATGTTTAAAAGTCTATGAATAGCGGACGTCTGATCTCAGAAGGCCTTCTCATTCCCAACTCTTTATTTCCTTCCGTAAGCCCCACCTTCCTGTCTCCTCCCCTACCCTCGCCCGTTGGGTTCGTTGGGTTATGTCCCTTGCGGGCATCGATGTCTCCGTTTTCGGAGCTCATTCCACCAGAGGAGCCATGGCCTCCAAGGCCTTTTGGGGAGGCTCACGCCTAGAAGACATTCTGAGATCGGCAGATTGGTCAAATGACAATGTGTTTCGTATGTTTTATTGCAAGCCGATTAATACTGCAGCTTCTGTTGTAATTGACATGCTTTAAACAAGCATAATAGGAGCCTCCGGTCTTGCCATAAAATGTAGATTCTCCTAGTTATTATGATGGAAAGTCTTAATTTTATTAAAGACACGGAGGCGAGTATTATCCCGCCGCAACACTTCTAATATTTGTGTTCTCCCTCCCTTTAGCGAATCCAGCCCTACCACCGGCATCATCATAGGAAGACGTCTCTCTATCATCTTCGAGCCTCTCCTTATCGGATCTCCTTTCCCGTCAGTCTGGATCCTTCAACCAAGATTCCAGTTGGAAGTTCTTCATGGTTTCTTCGGCTTCAAGAAGTTTGTTCTTGGACTTTGGCATTTTTTATTGTTATTGCAATTATTCCTTTGTTTTCTGACGTTATCTGAGCTGCTCGCCAGCGAAAAGAGGAAGCTGCGCAGTCAGTGGTGACCTTTTTTACTGTACCTGCATATCATTGGTCAGTCATGTCATTTTTTCTTCATTCCCATTGGCTAGCCTGTTGCTTGGACCCCTGGGAACTGTAGTATATTGCAGCTGTTGGTAATAAAGCAAGGTAAGTTAGCATAATACTCGCCTCCGTGTCTTTAATAAAATTAAGACTTTCCGTCATAATAACTAGGAAAATCTACATTATATGTGGAAACAGTGAGGATGAAGGACTATAAGTTTATTAGAACATTCCAGCAACTGAGGTCAGAATGTTCTAAATTAAAAAGGAAGAAAAAAAGGTAAACATTTGAATATTGCAGCATGACTGTACCCGCTATTATTGGCCCGGAATCACTCCAATTCAGTGGAGCCTTCCACATTTCAATGTTCTAATAGATGGTATGTTATGAATATTTAGTTTTGAGGTGCAAAGCTCATATCGTTGAGAAAGAGGAAAAAAAGCCTGACTGCTACGCAAAATTGGATATATGTATATTTTTTGTCTGGTAATATCAAAAGATATCAAGCATACAAGAGCTTTGATATGGCATCCTTTTCTTATTACTATTTATATAGTGTATGGCAACTGCAACTGTGTTTCCAGCGCTGGTGGAGAAAGGAAAAAGAGAGGCGAAACTGAAGGGGCAGAGAATTCTATTGCTGAGATACTAGAAACCTAAAGGACCGTCTGTCTTGTTTATTCAATCCAACTTTAGGGATAGTGGCAAGATTCCGTTCACTTGACAAACGCATCCGCCTAAGGATATATGGCAGATCAGATAGCGAATGCATATCCGCCTGACTTTATGCCTGGCTTTGTAAACATAGCAAAGAAATTAATATTTAATGCGCTTAGTTATAGGAAGCTGTGCAGACAATGAAGATTTTGAGAAACTGAAGCGCAGCAATGAATGTGGAGGAGCAACTGTGCTGCAGCATTTAGAATGGTGTGGAATCACCTTATATGGGTATTCGTAGGCCCCAAGTAGAGCACATTGCCACAGTCCAACCTTCAGATTAGTGGGGCCTGTATGATAGGTTTTTGGGAAGGTGAGAGCCACAGTATCTTCTTCAAGCATCTTAACAGGCCAAAACAGCAGGCAGCAATTTAGTAATTTGCTCTCCCATGGTTAATGTATAATTCAACTAAAAGCCCAGGTCCTTACCCACCAGTTTTGTGGTGGGACAATTGCCTAATTCCACAGGCCAACAAGGAGGGCCCCATAGCAGGTTACCCAGAACCAGCACATCTGTCTTGCTTTCGTTGAGTTTTCAAACAATCAAGCCTCTTCCAATCTGGTGCATTCGTAAAACAGTGTGCCACATTAGAGGTAGTACTGGAAACTGGCAAAGAAAAAGATCTGACAATTTGCATGTCATTAGTGTATGAATAGATTGACAATAAATAGTTCACCACTATGTCTGCCAGAGGGCGCACATAGATATTAAACAATGTCAGGCTTAAAGAGGAGCCCCGAGGGACTCAATGCGACAAGCTCCACACCCAGAATTTGCACGATTGATCGATAATCTGACATGAACAATCTTTAAGGAAAAAATGGAACCAGGCAAGAGATGTGGCTTGAATGCCAACCTCTGCTTATTGTCTATGAAGCACCCAATGGGAAACAGTGTTGAATGCAGCACTGAAATCAAGGAGAACAAGGGAATCAGTACCTCCACTGCCTAGCTCCAGTCTCAGGTATTCCATAACTCCTAGCAGAGCAGACTCTGTAATATACCTGGTCTAAAGGCAAACTAAGAATGGTGCAGTACATTATGAACTTCCAGATCTGCACACACCTGGATGTTCATATGCTACTCTACAATCTATGTGAAGAGAGGTAGCAAAGAAAAAGGGCGATCTTTGGCCCAATTCGATGCCTCTAAATTAGTTTTTTTAATAGTGGCAATATACCTATATAACTGATTTAATATAATATTTCTATATTACTGATTTAATATAACTATATAACTGATTCATGCCCTGTCCTGTATTTTGTGTATTCCCTGTATTAACCCTTTACTTATCTATGATACATTGCACATGCTACATAGCTTAGTCATGCTAATGTGGTATCAAGTAGATTTTCACAGAGTAGTTAATGCATGTGGTATTTTACGACGTATTTTATATATTTTTGATAGCGTGCTCCAAAAGATAATATATGAAGTGGTCAGATGTAAAACATTAAACACATTTACATAATTTATTAGAACATACTTAGGTCAATAAAGAGCATCGATGAATGAATATAGATAGAGATGTATAACATAGTGGCAGTCGCCACTGTGTAGTTATAGTTAGGACCAGGTTTCCACAGGAAATAGATGTTTAGGTTTGCAACTTTGGTGCCATTAGATGATTTTTTTACAATAGTTTACCAAAAAAAGGGTTATCCACCCCAGCTCCTTCCTGGAAAGTGTCAGGGTGATCCATCAAGCGGGGGCAGAGAAAAAGGGGGTGGGGGTCCCAAAATTTGCTTTCCCAATACAGATTCCCATAGAAACTTTAGACACAGCTACAGCCTAAACAGCTGAACAGACTTACACCAAATTTAGTAGAAAGCTACATCTTTACCCAGAAAGTGTGCTTTTCGTGATTTGGTTCTAAATCTATTCAGTAGTTTTTAAGAAATTAAGCTCCAAAATGTATAGATATCTAGAGACACAGGAGTACCACAGGCGGCAGGTCAAAAGGTAAAATCTGGTTGGTTGCCTCCCATCAACAAAGATGTTTACCAGCCTTTTTCCAATTAGGGGACTCCCCATGTCTTGAACAAAAAATAACATATAGGGGCAAGGTGGGGATACCACAACCCCCTAGGTCTTGTGGAACACCCGGCCACCCACCCCCAACCCCACCAAAATCATTTAAAAAGATTTCATCAGTAACAGTAAAAAAAATATGTTTTAAAACAGGGTGGGCCTGCCCTTTCAATCAAAATCCCCATGGGGTGATCCAGGGTCCAGGGTAATGGAGCATGCTCTTTTTTAATTTTTTTTAATTTAACCTGTCGGGAAGGGGACAGGCATGCATAAGCCCCCCTCAACTGAGTCACGTATTAACCCTGGGGACTCCATTCCCCAGGGCCTGACACCCCTTTGGTTGGGGTCCCAGACCCCATCCCTGGGCCCAGATGTGGGGAGAAACAAGAAGATTGAGCACTGTGGTGCCCCCCCAGTGCCTGTGTGCCAATAAAACTTCCTGTCTCCGGCGGGGGAGGGTGGCAGTCATAGTAGACAAAGCCTATCCACAGGGAAATAGAGATGCCTGCTCCTGTGCTAGCAAATATTGGTCCCAGGTGGATGTGGAGCTGGCTGGGCAGAGTGGAAGTGGGCTCCACAAACTGCCTCAAGGTAAACTAAGCCTCTGGATGCCGTGGGTGGGTCAAGGGCACTCCAAATTAAAAAAAAGACAACTTGTGGTGGGATGCCACATTGACAAAGTAGTAGGAGAAGCCTGCTGCACTAATATTCACTGCAGCGACAAGAGAGCGTCCCATCAGACTCTGCAAGGGCTTGTTTGTCCAATTATCGCTCCTTGAGGTGCCCCAGAAAGGGCCAGGGCACCACTAACATACCACTGAAGGGTTGTGGCAAGCTGCAGAAGGCACTGTAGCCCCCCAGATGTGTACACCAAAAACTATCCATAAGTCTCCTGGGTCATTAAATTCATGACTCCAGAAGAGTTTTTTTTTCTTTCACAACAGAGCTGGAACCTTTGCTCTGCAGTTCAGGAACCTTTATGGTTCAGTTCAATGGCTATATTTTATGTCGCCTAACCATGTAAGACTCTGCACATGTTTGGTATTATGTGGGTATTCATGTTTATGGAAGGACTTTTTCTGTAACATTGCAATGCATATATGTGTAATGATTGCATTTAAATTTGATGATTTAGTCAATTGGTTTTATTGGAAAATTCTTGCACGTGGTTATTATTTTATTAAGGTGATGACCACTTCATAAAGCCAATAGACTTACCTTATATATTGATTCAGTGACCACTTTCAAAGCCAGAAAGCCACCCTTATTTAAATAAAATCCTTTTACATTGTGATGTTGCATCAGACATAGGTTTGGGGGTATTGTGATTATGGAGGTCATGACCCACTAAGGATAAAATGTGATATAAAAGGGGGGAGGGTTTGAACAGGGGCATGAAGTAGGATGTACAATCGCTTGGCTCCTCTCTGACCCCGTCTGCTTAAGCTTTTCTCAGCAGCCTTATGGGGGCGTGGAAGGAACAGGATGGAAACTGGCTCTGGGTAGGTACGGTTTTATTTTCTTTAGAACACATTTGTGTCTGCTAGTTAGTCTTTCTGCAGCAAACTGTGCGGGGTCCGTGGTGGCGACAGGCACCCAGGTCTGTCAGGCGGCTTCTGGACCAGGCCACGTTCTGCCTCTTCAATCCAGCAGACGCGTCAGCCCCCAAAGTAAGGAAAGCAGAAATAGAAAGCGGTCAGTAGGGTTGTTTTATCCTATTCCCACTTTTAAAGGGCCGGGAGTGAGACTGCTGAAAGAATTTTCTTTAAGGTGGTCTTGAGGGTTCTATTGTACCTCTAAGTTTGCGGATGGTATACAGAGGTACGGATATGCCGGAGGTCTAAAGTCTTACACACTTCCTTCATTAACCTTGACACGTTAAAATCTCTTTAGGAAAGCCAACCCTGGAGAATAATTCAATCAGCTTTTCGGATATGTTCTTGGTCGTGGGGGCCATAAGTGGAAACGCCTCAGAAAAGTGTATGGTATAATCCAACATGACTAATGCATATGCGTTTCCTTTAGCGCTTTTAGGGAGTGGGCCTATCAGGTCCATTCCTACCCTCTCGAAGGGTTTACCTATGAGTGGTAAGGGTTGGAGAGGGACAGCGGGTGGACGTTGTAGGTTCCTTTTTTGACACACTTCACAAGATTGGCAGTATTTCTGTGCATATTTATAAAATCCGGGCTAATAGAAATGTCGTACTAGATTTTGGCGTGGTCTTTTCTGCTCCTGAATGCCCTGCTGTGAGATGAGCATGTGAGTAAAAAAGTATCTGGTCCCGAAATGTTACAGGCACCACCAACTGTAAAGCTCCTCCCTGAGCAGCCTCTCTATACAGGAGAAACGTGGATAGGGAGGGGAGGGGACATCTTTGTTCACGTGTGCGTTTTCCCATGAATTAAGCAGTGTAGGGTCATTAGCTTGTGAGAACTTAAAACTACGATCCAATAACCACAGCTCTTTTGTAGTCATAGCTGGATATGTCTTGACGGGTACGATGGCCTGACACCCTAGATTCTTTTGAAACATATCCATGAACTTGGGATTATCCACCCCTATGATAAGGTCTTCGGGGAGAGTCTCCACCACCCCCACCCTCACTGTGCATGGAGATTCATTGTCAGTGATCAAGGTGACTATGGCTGCAGGGTACGGTTTTACATCGCCGTGTACACAGCGTATATGAACTGTGGAGTCGGTGCATATTGGGTCGGGAGCACCCATCCTTTTTGTATAACAGACTGTTTGCAGCCTGAGTCTAATAAGGCACTTATCTTCTTACCGTTAACCCCTACACTCACATGAAATGAGAGGCCAATTTCAGCCGAATACAGGACAGCCTTAGGGATGTACCCCACTTCCATGGGCTCCTCCGCTGGTTTTCTCCTGGGGCATAGTCGAGAAATGTGGCCCCACTCAAAACATTGTGGGCCTCTAGTAGGTGGTGGTTAAATCCTTATCGGCTTGCTTCTTGGTATCTCAACTGGGGCTTTTGGTTTCTTCTCTCCTTTTGGTAGAGCCCCTGTCTTGGACTGTTTCTCCAACTCCCATGGATAAGCCAGCGGTTGAGCCCTGGCATAATTGGCAGCCATCTCGATGGCTTGTTCCGGTGTGAGGTGGGAATGTTGTTTGAGCCACCTCTGTGTTCCGTAAGGTAGAGCCTCAAAAAACTGCTCTAAGTAAATCCTATTCATTATTTCTTCCTTTGTGCTGTTATTGGGTCTCAGCCACTTAGCAGCGGACATCTTTAACCTAAAAAATAGGGTCTTAGGGTTCTCTCCTGCCACTCCTCTCTCTTTGCGAAACCTTACGCGGTAGGCCTCCGCGTCTAGTCCCAAATGGTCCAAGATCACTTCCTTGATTTCAGCATAAGGAGTGATACCGCTAGCGTTTGCTACTTGGTAAGCCGCCTGAGGTTCCCCTGTTAGCAGCGGCGCTAGAAAGAATGGCCACTTGTCCTCGGGCGACCCACAGGCTCTGGCGACTCTCTCAAAGTTTGTAAGAAATGAATCCGGGTCCTCCCCTGTCATGTACTTCTGCAGGGATACACCGGCAGGATGTGGAACGTGGGTACGCCGTTCTCCCTGGGTCACAGTGGTGGGTTCCTGGACTACTTTCTGTAGGCCTTCAAGTTGTGCAGAGATGGTGTTTCTAAAGACTTCCTGATCTTGTTGGTCTGAGGCCATTTGCCTTTCAGCGGCCCATTCCAGTTTTTCCTGCCATTTTATTAGATGCTGGATGAGGTTATCCATCATGGGATCACTGATGGATGGTGATCCCACTTCTGACACCAGTTGTGGGGGCGTGGAAGGAACAGGACGGAAACTGGCTCTGGATAGGTATGGTTTTATTTTCTTTAGAGCACGTTTGTGTCTGCTGGTTAGTTTTTCTGCAGCAAACTGTGCGGGGTCCGTGGTGGCGGCAGGCACCCAGGTCTGTCAGGCGGCTTCTGGACCAGGCCACGTTCTTTCTCTTCAGTCCAGCGGTGATGCGTCAGCCCCCAAAGTAAGGAAAGCAGAAATAGGAAGCGGACAGTAGGGTTGTTTTATCCTATTCCCACTTCAAATGGGCTGGGAGTGAGGAGACACCTGCTGCACTCGTGTAACCAGTCTAATCTATTTACAGTGGCGATTCGGTGAGGGGGTGAGGTGTTGGGTCACAGGGAACGGGAGTGAGGAATACGGGAGGGGTTCGTGTGTGAGACGGAGCGGCGTGCTCCGAGATGACTTATGGGCGTCCCTGCCTCCCTGCCCAACCCGAGAGACGGTCTCGTGCCTGGAGTAGCCACGCTCTCCGCGAGCGTGGCTCGGGGATGAGAGGGGTCATTGGCCTCCTGGCTCTGCCTCCATCGGCGCTGTCTTCAGCTCCTCGCTGTTCCTCAGAAGGTGCGTGCTGCTTCTCCTTGATTCTCCCGCGGCTCCGCTACTCTCCTCCTCCGCGTCGGTGACGTCGCACGCCTTCTGTTGTGTTTCCTGGATTATATCCACTGATTCTCTGCTGAAGTTCGTTGTGGGTGGAGCCTCTTCACAAAAGAAAGCCCAGTTAAAGGCTCCCTGTTCTTTTTCTTCATGTGTTTCCTGATCAATGTCCCAAGACCAGTTTTCCTGTTGGGAACGAGAAAGAGAGGGTGATGGAGGTAATACGGTCCACCAATCCTGTGAATCTTCATGTGACCTCTGGGGCAGGTATGCCCGGTCACAAGCCTATATCCAGAAATCGGGATCTTGTGCAGGGTGGTGGCCCCTGTGTTCCAGGTGTCGCGTGCCCCTATAGATCCGTGAAATGGGCTGACATCCTGGAGTGCCACATAGCGTTCAACAGGTGAGTGGCAGCCGTACTATGAGCTGGGCATGCAACTGGGATACTAGAGCAGCGCCGAGAGGTGGCGGGCACTGTGTCAAGGTTTCACATATAAAAGGTGAAAAGGAACTCCTCAGGATCAGCTCGATGCACAAAATGGTCCACCTCTTGATATCCCCAATTCCGCTTACCATAAAGGCACAGAGTTTTAGGGTGATCAAGTGGGGGAAAGGGATTGGGGTAGGAACAGCAGGGAAAAGGAAAAAAACCTGAAAAAGTATACAAAAGACTATTGAAACATGTGGACACTACTCTCATGTATTCTTGCTAGTATAAAGTATATGGATTACCTCATACATTCGCAAAATTTCTCTCCTCTTAAATGAATATAGCCAATCTCTGACTACTGGAAACCATCAAGGTTGCCCAACTGTCCCCACCTGTGAACAGAGAGGAACATTATCATACAATTTCCCAAAGACTAATCATTAAGTAAGAACCACTCATTTCACAACTTGTGTAGATACCGTTTTAGGTTAAAGAACAAAAATATGAAATAAATAAAGGAATCTATTCCTCCTTGGTAAATAGGTCTCAGAGTTTGCATGCAACTCCAGAGAGTATTTTCCTTATTTGTTTTGTATCTTTCTTTTATCTTCTTTCATTTCAATTAACATATTTTCATTGAAATTGCGTTTGATAATTTCTCTCAAGCTGTTCCCTTTCCCCAAAACTAAAATATGGATAGCAAGTTGTGTTTGAATAAAACTTCTTCAAACACCTATGAAGACAACCAATAATAAAAAGAAAGTCAGTGATTAGCTGTAACACAAGCTCACAGCTAATGCACTTTACGCAAAATGCTTCCACTGAGTAACTTAAGAAATGCAGCTTTTAGTTGTATGCTTTCCCTTTCAAAAATCAGTATCCTTGGAAACGAACAGACTGGAAAATTGATCCTGAATTTGCCCCCAAGAAACAAAGTCAAGATACGCAGTGTCTCAGACCATTTTCAAACCTGACTGCCTTCTCCTCCGCAATCGGTCGGAAAGTCCATCCTACGACGTGATCAGAACCGGGAGTAAAGTCCTTCGGCTGGACTCCCGCAATGGAATTTAGGCAGAAAGAGAGAGAGAACAGGGTCCTGTTCCGTGTTCCATAGCCTTCCCTCTCCTCAATCATTTCCATAATGAATTATGCATGTCGGACTACATGCGAAGATGATTATATCCACATACTTCCGCATTCTTTGGACTACAACTTCCCATGGCCTCATGGTAATTGCAGTCTCTATATTTAAAGGAAAACAAAAAGAAGACAAGAACCAACCATTGCACACCCAATTACCTCAAGACTTCCAGTATGTTCAAGTAGGCGCTTACTGAGTGCTATTCCTGACAGTACGCCCTCCTCTCATGCACCTCTTAGGCCCCGGTTTACCAGGATGGGCCAGATGAAAAGCACGCACTGCTATCGGAACATGGATATTAGTACAGGCTTTCCAAGAATTGTCCTCCGCTGAATAACCTTTCCAAGACACTAAGTACCACAGTTTTCCTTTGTGTAGTTTAGAATCCAAAATGCTAGGGACTTCATATTCCAGTTGACTGTCCCGACCAACCGGAGGGATTGCTAGCACTGAAAGGTTTTTAGTGTCAGATAGGCAAAGGACGCTCAGCCGTGGGTAGACGCATAGGAGATATAGCGCGCTGTGTATAGGTGGTGCAACTGGGTGAGTGGAAAAACCCTTGTAACCACTCAAAAGTTAGTCAGCCAAGCTGATTAACCAACTGAAATGAGAAGAATACCCTATGCCCACACATGAACATCAATTAGCTCGTATATGAGTGAATATACAAAAGAGAAAGCAACAAAGCAACAGAAATCCTGGGATCTCCTGAACAGTATTAGTCCAATGGGATTCTTTTATTTCCTTTCCAAAAAACAGCCAGCCGACACGTGTTTCATCGCTATTGCGAATCCTCAGGGCTCCAAAACAGCTGTATCTAGTATTGAGGCCGCTCCGCCTGTGATACTTCCAACCCGGCAGGGCCCGTGACCTGTTCAGTGATTGTCAAGGATGTAGATTCAGCACCCTATGTCAAGAAGTTGGCGATCACAATGTGAAGATTAAAGAAACAGCATATAAAAAGGACAGCGTGTGTGTCCCCCGCCGATCCCCAAATTAAAGTGCTATGAGCAGTAAGCCCAGGAGCAGCGTAGAAAGTAGAATTGAAGAGCCGATAACCCTCAGTTTTCCTATGTCAGATGCGAAAAAGTAGTTGCGGATCAGCGTACTCCCAGGTCGCCATGTTCCTGCAAGAGCTGTGCCGTTTGTCCATCTGTAGGCAAGGTTATACAAGGAATAAAATGTCCCATCTTTGTGAGACTGTCCACTACAACCATAATTGCTGTGGAACCCTGATCTTTTGACAGTCCTGTGATGAAATCCACACTAATGCTATGCCAAGGTTGAGTTGCGTTTGGCATTAGCTTTCTGGAGGCCCTGGTATGTTCTGTCTTGGCCCTGGCACATGCTTCGCCTTCTGTTATCCAACTCTTAATATCATCCCATATCTTCCCACCAAAATTGGCGTTGCATCAAATGCAATGTTTTCGGATAACCTGGATGACCTGCCAAAAGTGCCTCATGACACCACCTGAAAACATTTAATCGTAGTTCTTTGGAAGGCAAGTATAAATGATCATTATGAAATAGTAAGCCTTGTTTATTGTGTCTTCGCACATCTTTCTCCACCCATCGGCACCAAGTGGAAGGAGAACTCAACTGCTTAACTTTGTCCAAGAAAAGCGAATAGGATGATAGCCTGGCTTGAGAAGAGAGACAGGGAGCGTAATTGGGTCCCAGGCATTAGGCAGGTCAACGGGGCCACGAGAGAAACCGGGACGGGAATAACCGAGATGTTTGCACAATACTATGAGTCCGTCTACCGTCCACATACCGAGAAGCAGGAGTGGGAGTGCACCGCCTTCTTAAGGGATATCCCCTTCTCAGTATTCACGCCAGAGTATAAGGACCTCTTAGATTAGATTCTGATATTACAGTGGAGGAGGTAGATGCAGCCATGAGTGATTTATAAGCAGGGAAGGCTCCGGGCCCGAATGGGTTCCCCCGGGAGACGTTTCGGTGTGTATCGGGACGAATTGCCCCTCACATGCTACACATGTTTAAAGCCGCCAGGGAGGACGGGTTGCTCCCGAGGGACCTGAGGTCAGCAACAATAGTCTTAATACATACATCGGGCAAACCACAGGACCTATGTAGCTCCTATAGACCCATCTCCCTCCTTAACTTTGAAACCAAGGTCCTTGGCAAGGTTCTGGTCACTCGACTGGGAGCGGTAATCCAATCCCTGATCCATCCGGATCAGTCGGGCTTCATGCCCCACAGGAATACCAGGCTCAATCTCCGGCGGCTGTTTGGGGTACTCCAGTCGATGTCCACTCGTCCAGCGGTGCCGGCGGCTCTCCTGTCACTTGATGCCCACATGGCCTTTGACAGTATGGAATGGCATTACATATACGCGGTCCTGGCCAGGATGGGCTTTGGAGACACCTTTCAGGCGTGGGTGAGACTCCTATACACGGCGCCACTTGCGAGGGTCCATGTTAATGGTGCCCTTTCTAGGGAGTTTGAATTGGGGCGAGGGACGCTGCAAGGTTGCCCGCTTTCCCCGACTATTTGCTCTGGCCCTCGAGCCGTTGGCTGCCTGGGTAAGAACTGATCCCATAGTTTGGGGCATTGACCTGGGGGGTCGATGGGAGGAGCATATCTCGTTATACCCAGATGATGTGCTACTGTATGTACAGGAGCCGGCGATCTCCATCCCGCGTGTGATGACGCTCTTGCGGACGTTCGGGGAATACTCTGGGTACCCTATCAATTGGGATAAATGCTTGGGTCATCAGTTGTCGAGGCCTCCCCTGGATCTAGGTTGGGTCTGTGAAGGACTGGTCTGGAAAGACGCCTTCCGATATCTGGGTATCTGGATTACAACATCGGAGACGGAGTTCACACGTTTGAATATACAGACTCAGATAAAGCGCCAGCATGCTGACGTGGCGCACTGGAGGACTCTCCCGCTCTCCCTGATGGGAAGAGCTGTCCTCCTTAAGATGATGGCCCTTCCCCGTCTCCTTTATGTATTGCAGAGTGCCCCCTTCTCAGTCCCGGAGAGGATTTTCCAGGTAATGGATTCGGAGATCCGCGCATTGCTTTGGGGAGGTGGATGCCCTAGAATCGCACTGAGGAAGCTTCAGAGAGGGGTGTTCGAGGGGGGCTGGCTGTCCCGGATATCAGACTCTACTATTGGGCGGCTCAGCTGCCGTATGTTAATGGGTGGGTGTTCGCCCCGATGGAAGAGCCAGCATACAGAGTGGACCGCATGGTTCTGGGGAGTGGTACATACTTGGAAACACTCTATCGTAAGGGTAGGCGTAGATTGCTCCCACTGCCCCAGACGGCTGCCGTGGTAGGAGCTTGGAGGAAGGCATCCAAATTGCTGGGCTGGGAGGCGAAACTCACGGCACACACTCCGCTGTGGGTGGGGGACTACCTTTCTGAGGTGTTGAAACTGAAGGGCCTGGGCAGATGGAGCCTGATTGGAATTGATGTGCTAGGAGACCTCTGGAAAAGAGAAGACGTGTTAGAGTTCTCTGCCTTGCAGGAGGAATTTCAGATGGGAGGGGAGGGAGTTCCTACATTACCAACAAGTCCGACATGCCATCCTGCGACATCTCCAGAAGGGGGATCAGCTGCCATAATATGCCCGGCTAGAAGACAGATTGCTGCTGGACCCGATGATAAATAAGGTCATCTCCTTCACATACAAGAAGCTCATTAATAACATCCCTGATCCCATGGAACCGACCGAGAAAAGTGGGAGTCTGATATGGGGTTGTTAGAGGAGGATGACTGGCGAGAGGCATTGCAGAGTCCTAGGGAAGTAGCAATCCGAGCAAGGTTTAGATTGGTCCAGTTGCGCATCCTACACCACTCCTACACTCCCCGCACTACACAATTTCGTATTGGGTATGCTGACTCTAGGTTCTGTCTGCGAGGGTGTGCAGAGGAGGGCTCCTTTTTTCCACATTTTATGGGATTGCGCCAGAATCTGGGCGTACTGGTCTAACCTAGTGGCCATAATGTCCAAAGAGATTGAGGCGGAGGTTCGGATGGAGGCCAGATGGCATATCCTAGGAGTGACGAATGACGTACCTGGCCGAAATGGGACAAGATCTGGCTGGCGCTGGCGAGCATGGTCGCCAAGAGGAATATAGCCCAATTATGGGGTAGTGACCTACTGCCGACTGTGGAAGAGTGGGAACATGACCTAGACTGGTGTCAAAGGGGCGGAAAGAGTGATTTACAAGGGCAGGGGATGCCCTAGGAAATGGGAAAAGATATGGGGGGAGTAGAGGAGGTATAGAGGGGAAGTGTGGGATACTCAGGATGTCTTATTGCAGCCCTGAGGTTCAACTTGGATCTCGGTCTGTTTCTGTGGATTCATGATGTTCATATTGATATGTATGTATTTATCTGTCGCATGCATGTCCGCCTGCCATTAACTGATATGTATGATGCCATTTTTATGAGAGTATATATTCTGAATAAAAAGATTTTTTTTAAAAACGTTGTCCAAGAAATTATCAATTGTTATAACGCAGAGCACTTTAGATGGGGAGATAATGGTTTCCATCTTCTCTTCCTTTGAACAACTTTCAAATGATTGCCGGGACAAAGCGCCAGCCTTATGATTTTCACATCCTGGCGATAGGTCACTACAAAATCGTAATCCGAAAAAAACATCATCCATCTCATCTGTCTTTGTGTCAGCTGCCTTGCCGTTTTCATGTAATGTAGGTTCCTATGATCGCTGTATACTGTGACAGTATGCTGAGCCCCCAATAGGTGTGCCTCCATTCCTGAAAGGATCACTTAATAGACAACAGTTCTTTCTCGGCTATGGTGTAATTCACCTCCACTGATTTACCTTTTTTGGAGTAGTATATTACAGGATGGAGTTGTCCCAAATTGCTCTCTCTTTGTGAAAGAACTGCTTCTATGGCTACATCAGAAGCATCTGTCTCAACTATGAAAGGGATTTCAGGATTAGGATGACTTAAAACTGGAGCTGTGGTGAATGCTCTTTTTCGAAAGATGAATGCTTCTGAAGCATCTGGGGGCCACACAAAGGGTACTTGTTTTCTCAGGACTCAAGGGATGGGTGTTACCACATGGGAGAAATGCTGTATAAACCTCCTGTAATAATGAGCAAATCCCAGAAAGCATTGAACATCTCTCACATTACTAGGCTCTGCTTTTATTTTTATTTATTTATTTATTTATGCATTTTTATATAGCGTGGACTTTACCTGAAGGTGTCAGAGCGCTTCACAATAGGAACAGAACTGATACATGGGAACATTACAAGTGAGCAAATTACAAAAGCAAGCGTTACATTACATGAGGCAAAAGTGACAATCGTGAGCCAACAAAATGTTGCGTGTTTATCTAGGTTCCTGATCGATACTGTGACCTTATGCCCCTATTCGGCTATAAATCCATTTATTCCCTATATTGGCATAACCGTTCAAGTGCGATTTTCAGAAAAGTCATCTCTGGCCTCACACGAACAGAGCCACATTCCAGCATAGTTCTCTGCCACTTCCTTTGCGACCAATTAGTGCAATGACAGAGCAGAAGTCACTATCTGATATTCCTAGATTAACACTCCGAGTTCTTCAACAAGATAAAAACTCAGCAAACCTGGAAATCCCCGCTTGCTGTGTTTTGATTAGTAATGGAACTCTAATGAGCAACTGATAAACTATCACTTCCTAGTGACATCTTTAATTGACGTCTTATGTCCAGCAAACTTGCGTCAAACCCGGCACCTGTCAGGTATAAATATTACCAAGGCTGCCTTAAGCAATGAGCTACTGTTGCTGATGCTAGCTGCCTGCAAGACCCCGTGTTGGTGAATCTAGCACTCTGTCGCTGCAGCCTGCTGTCACTGTGGTGGTGAAGCTACTGATACCATTATCGCTGCTAAAGCGCGAACTATGGTGCAGTACGCTTAGGAGCTGAACAGCCGTCCCTCTGCGAAGACATCCAGCAGATTCCAGCTGCCCGCGGACGCTGTCCCCCCTCCTTCCTCGACGCGCTGAAGAGACCCGCTGCCTTTCTCGTGCAGAGAAATCCAGCCCCGGCGTTTCCGGTTTACCCTCGCGGGTGACTGGGATATCGAGAGTGACCCCTGAAGGAGATACCAATCCTCCATCATTCTATTCAGAGGTATGGTGTTGACTAAACCCTTAGACGAGAATTCTTGAAACAAACCTTGGCAAAACCAACTTAACTTAAAGCTACTTACTTACTCCCCTTCCACGTGTTAGGCTTAGGTCAGGCACACTGGGGTAGGCTTAGTTAGAAGCACCAGTTGAGTATGTTAGCCTAATGTATATATGACTGTATATATGTTTTATTACTTTTAAACCATTGTATGGCTAAGAAACCATATCAATGCTTTTACAGTTCTATTTCGCAATACTTATCTTACTGTACGTACTTTTTATCATAACAAGTCTTGCAATTGTGGCAATACATTTCTCTTGTACGAGAAGAAAGACTGTTCAATAAATGTTAACCCTTTATTGACAAACGCCCGTCTCTCTATTCTCTACATCTCGTGAAAGTAAACTGCACTAGACTGACTGAGTGAAATACCTGTCTATTGTTTCACACGACCCTAGAGATTGACTCTTGATCTGAGGAGCAAAGTTGTCATGTTGCACGGTTGTTGGAAAGCTGAATCCCTTCTTGTCTGTGCCAAGGAAGCTGATCACTTCCTATGCAGAGAAGAAAGTTTCCAGTGACCTCTGAGCTAGTTGGTAACACAACCCAATTAAGTTTAGCATAGTCAGTGGAGGCCTGGAATATCCGCAGTTCCACGTCGATACTACTGTTTATGTTATTCCAATGCGCAGGGCCTAGTGGGAAACTAGGAACTACACTACAAAAATACAAGATGTAGCAAACGGTGCATTACAGGAGAAAAAAGTGACATGTGTGCAGGTTACAAAAACGTCAATAAATGGGGGACACTCAAACACAAAAACAAACAGTACGTAGGCAATGGTGGCACTTGTGCAAGAATTGAAAGCAAACAAAATGTAAGAGCAAACGGTGTGATACAGGAGAAAAGTGACGTGTGCATGTTATAAACGAGTGCCAAAGCATAGGTAGAAGGATAATACTGCAATAAACGGCAGATTCTCACACCACAAGAACACACTGGGAAGGCACTTCCATAGTCATGGAAAGAAGAATTTTCTATAATGGAAGGTCTTCCTACAGGTAAAAGAGAGGGCGTGAATTAAGTATGGAAGTGTCTTTGAAGGAGGAGAACTTTGAGGTCAGTTTTGAATGCCTGGGAGGAGGTGGTGGTCCGGAGCTGGGGCGGAAGTGAGTTCCAGATTCTCACTGCGCTGCCTGAAAAGGATTGGGCCATCGATCTTTCCTTCTAGAATGTGTCGGTTCAAGCAGTAGATTTTCCGCATTTCGTGATGGTCTAGAGCCTCCCGAGAGTTTCAGTTTATTCGCCAGGTAGCGAGGAGAGGAGGAGTGCAAGGCTTTGTGGGTAATGCAGGCAGTCTTGTAGATAGATCTTGCCTCGATGGGAAGCCAGCGGAGGGTGGATAACATGGGTGTAATGTGGTTGCTTCTTTTGGCCCCAAAGATAAAACGAGCTGCTGAATGGAGAACAGACTTGAGGGGGGACAGGTGGGATTTGGGGAGGCCAGTAAGAAGAGAATTGCAGTAGTCCAGTCTGGAGAGGACCAGCGATTGGACCAGAGTTTTAAGGTCATGCTCCGAGAAGAAGCGACGAATCCCTCAAAGAAGGCGCAGTTGGTATCGAGCAGACTTTGCCACTTCAGCCATTCGAATACCCAAAGGATACATTATTACACCCAAAAACTCTACCTCCCACACATGAATGTCACACTTGCTTAACTTACAAAACAACTGATGCTCTCTAAACTTTTTCAAAACCAGTACCACATATAATTTGTTCTCTTCCTCATTGACAGAGTAGATCAATATATCGTCAATGTATACTACGACAAATTTGTTCATGTATAACATCAAAACCTTGTTTAAAAAGTACTGAAATGCAGCTGGGGCATTGCACAAACCAAACGGCATTACAATGTATGCATATAGCCCATATCTAGTCTTAAAAATCATCTTCCATTCATCCCCTTCTCGCATCCTTACTAAATGGTATGCTCCTCTCAAATCCAACTTAGTGTAAATATTGCCCTCCTTTACTTGATCCAACAAGACTGAAGTTAGTGGAAGAGGGTACCTAGTTCTAATGGTGTTTTTTTTCAACTGGTGATAGTCAATGCAAGCACGTAAGTCACCATTAGCATTAGAAATGAAGAAAAGAGGAGAGGCAGCAGGAGAGTGTGAAGGCCGTATGAAACCTAGGGAAGAGTAGTGATCCAGGTACTCTGTTAAGTGTCTTGTTTCAGGCTCTGATAGCGCATATACTCGGCAAGAGGGAATAGTAGTTCCGGGGATTAAATCGATCTGGCAGTCATATTCTCTATGAGGTTGTAAAGACTCAGCTTTGCTTCCACTGAACACATCACGAAATTGTGCATAACAATCAGACAATTCAATTTTCTTTTCAGCTGCTGTGGCTATCAGAACTGAACATATAGACACTAGCTGGAAGGAAGAGGAGTCTGCAAACAGTGTGTCTTCAGAAAAGAATTGCAACCCAAGGCAAGCGCGGAGATACCCCTTCGGGGGTCGATTCAGGCGCTATATAAGAAACATAATAATAATAATAATGATAATAATAAAAATCTCTTTTTCCAATCAATTAAGGGATTGTGTTGCCAAAGCCAAGGCATACCCAAAATAATTTCGTACTGAGGGGCTTCTATGATGTTTAACTGAATGGACTCAACATGCCAATATATGTCTGCCCGTACCTTTAGTCTAACCAGCACTGTTTGTTCTATGATGGGGCCTGACTTCAGAGGTTTGCAATCTACTGCCAAAACCCTTTCTGGTAAAACCCTAGGCACCCTGGATAGCAATAACTTGCATACAAGCCATAACCATACCCTGATGTTGTTGTTCTGTAACCTGTAATACCACAGAGACCAGTAGATGTGTTTCCGTTTCTTTATTTGTCAACATAGATAGAGAGGGTACCTTCCACTCATGCTCAATATCGGCTGACTGTGACTTATTGTTCATTGACTCTTTCTATATCACTGACACTGCTATTCTTTTATTCTGATAAGCAGGGGACTGAGTTTTTGGCTTCGTGGGACACTCTCTCATGTAATGTCCTTTCTTTCCACTGTACATGCATTGGTCATGCAGTCTACACGCATCTCTTTCTTCCTTAGAGAGAGGAGATCTAATTACCCCCAATTCCATTGGTTAGAAGTGACTCTTGTGGCTTATTGTTGGTTTTCGATAGCTTCTATTGAAACGACCCACTGGTCTTTCTCCTTTTTTCGTTTTACCCATTCTTTATGCCTAACGATGACCTAAGCATAAGGTCAGATTCATTAAATCAACACAAGTATTCGGTTGCGGTTCGATTTGAGCCAATATATCCTTCATATCATCTCGAAGTCCTTGTTAATACAAAGACATCCGTTTTTCTTCTGGCCAAGCTGCCTCCGCAACCAGCCGGTTAAATGTAGTTAAATAATTAACTATGTTGATTTTCCCTTGTCTTAGCTCTAACAACTCTCTGTCAGCACTGAATGTGATAGCCCTTCTATCAAAAACTCATTCAAATTCTGACCGGAAAGCATTCCAGTCTGACAAAACCGTATTGTTGTTCTTTACCAACGGTACTGCCCAATTAGCCGCATCCCCAGCTAAATAAGAGATGGCAAACATCACTCTCGAATGATTATTGGGAAACGAAGCCGGTTTGCATGACAAGTGTAATAGAACCTGAGTTAAAAAGACCTGTACTTTGTGAGGGTCTCCAATAAATCTCTCTGGTGTAGCTAGAGGGATTGGAGGAGGAACGTTAACTAGTATCTGAAAAGGCGAGGCATCAAAGAGATTCCTATGCATTTGCTCTACCTTCTCTCTAAGAGCTGCTGTTTCTGCGCGGGAAGTAAACAACTCTTGTTGCACCACCATCAATGCTTGAAGGACATCCTCCAAGGTGGCCATGTCTGTGAATCGCCCTGATCGGGAGGAGTATGTATATCGTGGGTGCTTAATTCTGTCAAGGTTTCAAAAACAAAACGTGAAAAGGAACTCCTCAGGATCAGCTCGATCAACAAAATGGTCTTCCTCTTGCTATCCCCAATTCTGCCTATCATAAAGGCACAGAGTTTCAGGGTGATCAAGTGGGGGGAAGGGATTAGGATGGAAACAACAGGGAAAAGGAAGAAAAACCTGAAAAAAGAATACAAAAGATTATTGAAACATTTAGATACTACTCTTATGTATTCTCGCTAATGTAAAGTATATAGATTACCTCATACATTCGCAAAACTTTCTCGCTTAAATGAATACAGCCGATCTCTGACTCCTGGAAACTACCAAGGTTACCCAACTTTCCCCACCTGTTAACAGAGAGACACATTATCAAACAATTGCCCAAAGACTATTCATTAAGTGAGAAGCACTCATTTCAATACTTATGTACATACCCTTTTAGATTGAACAACAAAATATGAAAAAATAAAGGAATCTATTCCTCCTTTGTAAATAGGTCTCAGCGTGTGTATGCAAAGAGAGTCTTTTACTTATTAGTTTTGTATCTTTCTTATATCTCCTTTCCTTTCAATTAACATATTTTCATTGAAATTGCGTTTCTATGCTTCCTGAAAGAAATCAAAGAGGAGCTGGGTACGATCTGAACAAATCTGAAAGACTACATGAAAGATATTCAGCAGGACCTGGCCACGCTGGGTCCAGTGTTGATGATTTGGACACACATTGGACAAACGCACCAAAGAACTCCATGACAACGGCATTATACTCATTGCCCTCGAAGAACACAACATAGACATTACAAATAAGCAGGAGGACTTGGAGACAGGTCCTGTCGTAATAACATTAGGGTCCAGGTCTTTCCATGTGGTACGAAAGGCCACAACATTCAGGCCTTTATTCAACATCTTCTCCACCATGTACGCGATTAACTTGAAAACCCGCAGCTATGACGAGACAGAGCGTATAGGACCAACCCTAGTAATCCAAGGAGAGAGGCCCTAGCAGACATTCTAACGAGGAATCACTTATTTGAAGAAAAGGAGAACATCATGACTTTCATGCACACTTTGCCACATGTTGCCTTTGAAGGTCACACATTATTCTTCTACAATGATACCGTACCTGAAATACTGCAATGTTGAAGAAGCCTGAAGATTATCACAGATTACATTCTCTTCCATGATGCTTCCTACCAATGCCTCCCCTTTCCCTTTTTATTATGGGAAGGTCAAAGAAATTTTATCAGAATCACAGCTTAAGCCTGTGAGATCCTAAAACCTATATCACTATCAAAGGAGAGAGAGAGGATTAGGTAGCTAGTCCGTATCCCCAGGGTTTTATATGTGAAATCAATAAGGACTAGCCTATTTGTGAATTTACATAGACTCAAGACTGTAAGACAGGGTACAAACCCTTTTGTTTGTTCATGAAGCCCTCACCCACCAACCTGGTTGGTGGCATGCTTCATCATCGAGCCCACTCAGTGTCACCAAGTGTGTCCCGGGTGTGCTTCGACGCCTGAATACAGCGGAGCAGGTATGTTTCTGAGTGTGCAGTGTAGTGACGTGAAGGTGAAAGTTTAAAAGCTATACAGGGATCCCAGTACCCGAGGGTAAATTATATTTTAATAACTGGGTCATCGTTAGCATTAAAAAAAGGCTGTTGGATGTTATAGGAGTGTTAATTAGGGTCTCCTACATCCAGGTGTGGTCTACATATTTCAGCCAGGCCTTTATGATTAAAACTGGCTTTCCTCAGGACCAAAGTGTGAAGAATGATGCCATAAGAAAGGCAGAGAAGATGGGAAGTAACAACACTATCCGGTCACCCCATGATGACTCTGAAGTGTCCCCTTTGCCCCAGCATCACCGGCGGACAAGCTCCTATTCAGGACACAGATTGACATTGCAATGAGAAAGTGGTAGTACAATTAAAATACAGGTGCAGAGGGGTGACAAGGGTCCAGATTACTGATTTAAGGTGACCACTGTAAATGGAGATGAGAAGTCAACAACTTAGATTGTTTTATGTGTTGTTTACATACTTTAAAATATATTTGGGAAACAGTTAACATAGAGGGAGTTGTGGTCATTGTCACCGTGCTCACTGAACGAAGCAAGAGGGTTCACATGGAAAACTTATCACCACATATCACCCACAGACACTTCGGCTGACATCCATAGAGTTGAGTACAATCTGCATTTACTATCAGCTTAAACATTAGAGGTATCACTGTCCCCACCACAAGATTAGCAAATCTTAATCTATGAAAACAATAAGGGGCAGATATTTGTCACCTTCAAGAAACTCATTTATTATGCTATTCAGTTTTATAAAGTGCACAGCTGCCCCGGCAAAGGGGCGTCCCAGCACTGAAACAGAAAACAGCAGAACCAACTGATACACAGAGACTCCACTCTTGTTTCTTCCTGAAAAAAATCTTCGTTTCTTCCAACACAAAACGAGAGGGAGTGGGAAACTTATTTAGCATATGCTTTTTGGGGGAGCTCTTACAGGTGAAAACGGTCAAAAATGGACGGTCGATGGGCCACATGATTCACTTGTAAATCCACGTATGCACAATCTTAAATGTCTATGCACCTAACACACAGTAGGAATCCTTCCTGAAACAACTATCTAATTTGCTTTACAATGCACACAAGGCAGCCTAGTGTTGGGTGGCAACTAAAATATAGTTAGGAATAAATTGGTTGATAAGACCCCTGTGAGGTACAACACCCTATGCACCGCCTCTGCCCCCTTTAAAGACTAGTTGCAAAGATGTGAGGAGGGAAATACACAAGGGTCATAAACAATACCCCTTTTATTCTGCAGCACACAAATCATACGCCCATCTGGATAGCTTTCTGCTAGGCCACAGATTAATAAGATCCCTTCTAGATAAGGAAATAGAGCAAATTGTCCTGTTGGTCCATGCACCTATTACACCGACACTTGACTTTACTGAGCATTGCCTCAAGCCTTCCAATTGCTATCTGAATTAATATATATTGCAGGAATTAGTCAATAGAGCTGAAATAGGTGATTAAATAATTTCCTACCTGCAGAAAATGCCATACCTGACGTAGCCCCTACATTACTGTGGAACTCCCTAATGGCTTATCTCAAGGTGTGTTCATTTCCTTGGTGGCCAGATATAAAAGATTAAGGGCCTGATTACAAGTTTGGCGGTCCAAGGGACCTCCGAACTCGCAGTGGAGGTGCAGTGGTGGTTGGGAACTGCCACACCAGCAGCCCCGACCGCCACATTACGAGTATGGCAGTCGGACCTCCAGAAACCCGCCGCAACCACCAGGAATCCACCATCCCAGGCGGTGGCACGGTGGTCTAGGAAAGCAATATACTTGGTGCAGCTGTAACACTGCCAAGCATATTACAAGTCCTTTTCATGGTAGTGAGACTGCCATGGAAATGCTGGTGATGGGGAAACAAAGGGAGCCATACAAGGCCTCCTACTGCGCTTGTGCATGGGGATGCATGCAGGGGGGCACATGTAGTGCCCCCCTTTCAGCATGCACCCCCTTTAGAGATATGACATGATGCAGCGATAGCAGAATCCTTTAGGCTGTTCTATCAACAACTATATATTAAGCAATTAACATGCCCAGACTGGATCGCACGCTACCTGGTGACTCATTGTATGGATGCCATTCCCCACTCCTGGCAGCAATCCTTAGACAAACTGTATTAAACTTATACCCCTCGCAATATGTCCGTCTTTGGTCATTAGACCTTTCTCTATGTTCACACCTCTTAAGCCTCCCAGTATGCCTATGTGCATTCTACTTTGTACTTTAAGGTTCCACACTTGTCAGTTGATGGTCTGGTCAGCTGTTGAGGTGTACTGCTCTGCTGTGTCTTAATAAATCTATCCTGTAACTTAACCATACGTATCCTGTGAACCATCTACATTTATTTACAACACAAACCAATAGCAGTTGAAGAAATTATCTGGGCCATCAAAAAACGAAAGCCCTGGCCCAGATGGCTATGTGGGAGTTATTTTTCTTCCTTCATATTAAACACATCATAAACTAAGCATACGCTAACCTAGATTATGTTTGCACAGTCCTCCATATTGCACCAACATCACAATACATCATGTGATAACTATTAAATTGTTTTATTCTGACTTTGATGATCCATTAGAAGATATGCCAATCTGTATGTATGGCATTCTAAACATACTTCTTGCTCTTACATAAAGATTAAATCAATGGCTCAGTGTGAGTATATGATAAAATATTATTTACCCCGATGACTAATGTGAGCGCTACTAATCAGAGCCTGCATGATGTAACCTGCAAAATTATCCAAGATTAGAGGGTATTTATCGAATTGAATGAGAGATAAGGATAGATGAAGAAAGAGGAAAAAGAAAGGCAAGTGCCGAACACATCTTTGGGAAAGGGGAAGAGTCTCTAAAGGAACCAACTCTAGGTTAAGCACTGATGTCACAAAGAAGGGATCTTTATGCATCAGATGGAAGTCAGAGAGAAATTAAATAATTCAGAAATTAGAATGGAGCGAATGTGAGCATAGTTATTTAGTTAAGAGGAAAACTTTTTCAAATCTAGCAGTAAGCATAAGGAGATCTATTATGTGTGTGGTAAGTCAGCTTATTTCCAGCTACCACACAACTGGACAGGTAGTTGTTATGCAGAACTAGTTTTCCATAGGATTTATCATACTAAAGAGTTAGATTTTCCTCTTGAGCAACACATGAGGAGGAGTAAACACAGATTTAAACAGATCCTTAGTGATATCTTTAGAGTTCTCATACCGTACATAGGAGTGGCATTGAACAATATAAAGATTGGAAAGCTGTCCACCTTAGTTTATCGGCTTGCTACTAACATTACAGGTGCTTTAATGGAGATAACTAAAGAATTGTTTGCAATGAGAGCTATGATTATGCAAAATCATCTTGCATAGGATTTACTCCTCGCGAAAGAAAGAGGAGTTTGCAGACTTATTCACGTTCAGGAACGTTGTGCCTACATAACGCACGTACATAAGCAGCTTGATGGCTATATTACTAAAATTACAAACATAACACATGAATTAACTGAACTGGAAGAATCTGGTGCCAGGTAAGGCTTAGGATCTATATACAGACCCATTGGAAAGGGATTTGCTAAGATAGGAGAACAGCTCGGCAGTGTAGATGAAGGAATTACGAACATGACACATGAATTAACTGAACTGGAAGAATCAGGTTCCGGGGAAGGGTTAAGATCTATATTCGGATCCATTTGAAAGGGATTTGCTAAGATAGGAGAATACCTTGGCAATGTACGTGGAGGAATTCAGAATTTGCTTCTAACCCCTCTTTTGCTTATATTAATAGGCATTGCCTGTGTGCTTATTTCCTTGGCGATTTGCAAAGGAATTTCATCACAGAATAGTATGTATTGTGGGCAAAAGAAGCTGTCAGCAATGAGAGGAAGAAAAAGAAAGAAGTTGGATGTAAAAGTTTAAGAAGTGCAAAGTGAACTTCAACACACTTTGAAGGATCTGGGAGAATCCAAAAGAAGAACCCGAAGTTAATAACTTATGTTCTGTAATAAGTGGAGTCATGATTTAGAAATCATGAGGGGTGGGGGGTTGTGGGAGTTGTTTTTCTTCCTTCATATTAAATGCATCATAAACTGAGTTTACGCTAACCTAGATTATGTTTACACTGTCCTCCATCTTGCTTAGGGACCTCCACTGGCTACCCGTCCATCAGCGCATCTGTTTTAAAGTGTTATGCATAGTGTTTAGGGCTCTCCATGATCAGGGCCCTGTCCCGCTACAAGAGCTTTTTTCCTGGTACTCGACCTCCAGAACCCTGCGCTCTTCATCCGCACACTTGGTTACAATCCCTAAGATTCAGAGGATATGGATGGGAGGCCGTTCCTTTGGATACACTGCGGCCAAGCTTTGGAACTCTCTGCCAGTGACCCTAAGAAGCACAGGGTCATTCTTTTCATTTAAAAAAGGGCTGAAGTCCCACCTATTCCCCAGGGCAGTGTAGTGATGTGTTCTGTATTGGTCTGTATAAGTCAAAGCGCCAGGATACCCTTTGGGTGACAGTCTGCGCTATACAAGTATGCAATACATACATACTGACGTCACAATATTACTGTTCTCCTTGTTCTAAATAAAGCATTACTAGGGTTCAAACTAATAAACAGAGTGTTCCCGAAGAATTTTTCTCACTGTACCTAACCAAGGACATTTCAGTTATCTTAGGCAATTGCTATACAATGTATCAATTGAACTTCTCAAATAAACGGTGAGAATATCTGTAGACCCAATGTCTGTAGACCCAATGGAGACCAAATGTCTTTGTCTAAAATTCGATAAAAGGACCTGTGAATTTCTATGTTGGAGAGACCCCTTTCGTTACCTTTTAGAAGGTGAATCTATGCCGAATTTTATATTCTACTTAATTCTCTGCACTTATGATGTGAATTCTTTGCTGATACATTTACTTATGGCATGTTCTATGTAATCTGCATCTCAATTCTTTATATAAAGCTTTGAAACGACAACCCTTATCTGTCATTCTTATAAGAATGTTTTACCATCTTCTATTAAGCTTAATGTAGTAGGTAAAGTGATGTCTCCAGTTGGGAAGCACCTAAGTCCATTATGGGACTGCATCACTCCCTGTCCTAGCCTTTGGCATGTCCTGTGAGTTGTATTTAGAAGAAGTTTGTGTGCCGACAGATCCACGGCTGTTTTTTAACCAGGTGAAAAAGAAGAACTAGTGTCTTCATGTTTGCCCTTAGTTTTACACACAGCGCTAACTTAGAACCGAAATGACCACTTCATTAGTTTCAAGTGGTCTACCAGGGGGTGCAGAGGGTGCGTGGAGTTTTAATGTCACATAGTTTCCTCACCAGCCGGCTGGTTGTAGGTGATGGAATATGTGCTTTGACCAAAAATAAAAAATGTTGTTCAAACTAGATGTGATATAACAGTGTCCCCAAGAGTGTTTCAATCTACCAGGTATATATGTGTAATTAGATGTATAGTCTTTAGTAGTGTGTTTTAATAAATATTCTAACTGCAAAATGATGTATTGAGGGTTGTTGGTGTGTGCCAGTAAATTGACATTATTAGCCCACATCACCTCCCTTTAGTAGGATTTGGACTGTTCACTCTCTCTACCCTTAGAAATGGAAACGTACAGTGGGGTAATTTGTTCCCAGTAAGAAGACAATTGTGAATCTATTACTTGTAATAGTTAGGTATAGTAATAATATGTTAGTTTACATAAAAAAACTCAGACATTTATTGAGAAAAAACAAAGTTTGAAGTGATGTAACATTTGAGGTCGTAAACAGTGCATGGGGGCACAAGTTAGAGTTAGCTCAGTTAACTATAACTGGGGACCTTCAGTGGTTTTTTGAGTTTATAATTGTATTTTAGTTGCGATTCTCATCTACCTACTAGTTACTTTAACCTTTTTTATTTTTTCAGTGAATATGCTATAGGTAAATTGATGTACAAATTAACACATCTAGACAGATTCATGCACTGTCGGAAGGACAGACAGATAGCTGAACAGACAGGCTGACAGCCCAGTCCGGCTGTGCTTTCAAAATAAAATGCTTTTTAGGTTAACGTCAATGTCGGTACATTAAATTCTCGAGTAAGTCAGGAAATGCACATTACCTTCACGGATGACACCGTCCATAAATAATTGATTTAGAAACGGTCCCAAAATAGTGTGGAACACAACATATGAGTAATGGCCAACTGTAGTCACCCTGTTCTGTGGAGACTGCGTAGCGCGTGACCGCGCGCTTCCAGTCAGGTTGATCGTTAGTCTGGGAATTCTGATGACATCACAGAGTTCCTGAGTCACGGTATCTACTGCTTGGCTGGATGAGGGAATACAGAAGTTTAAGAACAATTGTTAACATACTTTCTTTTTCTTCGTGAGGCATGATACATTTACGATTCCACGTGTTTTTTCCTTCACTTTTCCCATCTTTACTTGTATTGCTGAACATGGTCGGTATTGATTTTCGCCGGCGTTCAATGGGGTGCGTCGGGTGCAGACAGTGAGCGCGGATGTATACTAAGTGTCCACATTTTAAGTAATATACCACAGAGATCCACATAGTGTTGTTAATTTTTACAAATGTTCCGCTTAGTGCAGGAAGCCATCCAGGAAAAGATGGGAGAGGCGTTATACGACATCGACAGATTAACATCGAAAATACTTCGAGTTTCTGTTTGAACGTGATGGAGTAATTGGTTTCAATCTAGTCCAGAAAATAGGTGGTTTAGGGCCCATGACCGAAAACATTCCCCTGTAAGTGGATTTACCAACTGGGGTGGAGATAAATAGTAATGCACGCACAGCAATCCCTGAAATTCAGGGATTGCTGCGCATTACTATTTGAATTCTAACAAGCCGAAAGCTATTATGTCTGTGTTCAACATGATAACACTTGAAAAGACAAGCATGCAAAAGTGTGCTTTTGTGCATCCGTCAGCAGAAAGTAGCCGGGAGAGGGGAAGGCAGGAAGATGTATAATAATCCTCATTATTTCAATGCATGCACTCCATTGGAAGTGGAAGGATACAGCCAGACATTCAATAGCGTTAAGTGATCGGTGTTTTTTACTAAGCCAAAATGTGACTGACAAAGTCTCAGGCTAATGGCTGAAAGAGGTCGGTTAAAGGTTGAAAGGGGAGGACCGAAAGTCCAACATATGTATATTGGAAACAGTTGGTCTAATTAGAAAACCAGACCTAAAAAGGGAGTCTTGCACGCTTTTGCAGCCACAGCTCTGCATTTTAAGTTGCCACGGGTTTCTACAACTTAGTCTTCGCTCACGTCTGAAATGTTTTACCATTATGGACCAACTGCTTCCATGCTTAAGTCCGAGACTCCACATCCTGCAGGCTTTGTACGTACAAAAGGGAATCCTGGCTGCGCCTTCTTTGCTGCTGTCCTCATTTCAAGAGCGAACGTCGGTGACTGCTGCGCCCGATCTGCCTTAATCAGAGCATAACAACATGCTCAGAAGCATCAGCCCTGTGCTTGTCAACCACTAACACCATGTTCCTAGCGAGATCAGCGAAATTTGTCCACCAAATTAGTTTAGCACTGAAAACTCATAACGAGAGTATTTCTTCATCTAGGATACTCACCACAACAAGAACTGACATGAGCTGAACTGAACCAGACCCGTTGCTCCACGAAAAAGGCAACTGCTCGCCCTCGTAACCAATAATGCAAAGACTTATCCGATCCAACACAAATGCTGGGAACTCCTAATCAATGGGACTAAGACTGTGGGAGTTGCATTCCTCTCTACCCATACTGTTCTCTCCTTACATACCATTATCCTAATCAGCATAGGTACACTCCCCTACTCTTTTTTTCTTTTTAAACATGAAAGAGTTTTTTTTTTTAGAATTATTGATCTTTGTACTTGCTCTTTTACTGTAAGGATTTTAATTAATTGTACAGTTAATAAAAAACCTTAAAGTCCGAGACTCCACTGATGTAATTAATTACCAAATTCAAGTTATTCTGCTAGTCATTCACAGTTCTCCGCAGCTGAAGGTGCTGAAGCATGCTCAGTAGTGCCCCAGGATCAGAGACTTTCATAAGTCTAAGGAGGTTATCAAGAGCTCCCAAAGGTTCTCAGGGACCTTGTCAGCATCTCAATTCTCATACATCATAGGGTGCAGCCAATGCTCTCTGGCTCAGCTACAAATCAGGTGATGCCCCAGCTCTGTCTACAAGATTGGTTCCTGCTGGCTGTGTTAGGCTGGTGGGTCTGACATGCTCATGATCTCTCCTCGAAAGGTTAGATGTTGACGAAAATGGTGAGGTACGTCTTGATTCCAAACATGGCATGGACAGACAGGCCAGCTCTCTCCCCTTCTGGAAGAGACTCCTGGGAGGTTTGGGCACATGACCGGCAACGGCTCAGGAATTACTTTTTCCTTGCCGTAAGCGTACTTCCTCAGAAGTACCCTGACTGTGCTTCTAGTCATATCTGGTAGCTAAGCTAGCGTTTCTATACATTTTTGTTGGCAGAGTCAGATTTCCAAATGCAGAGAGCTGGCCTGCCTATCCACCTGTGATTTTGCTATGTCTGAAAATAAGTAATCTCCTGATTTTTTTCTGAATCTCCACAAACATGCGCAGTGTTGACCTTCTGGCTCAGATATCTGTTCACTCAGACATGTTAGATCCACAACTGCTGGTCACTTTCCCAGGATCTAACATTTCCAATTTTATGAGGTACTGTTTCGAAGACCTCAAGCAGCACATCCATCATCCTCCAGTAGTTCCCACTGCTTACTCTTCTGCTGTCCCACCCAGTCTATACAACTTCTTACACCATAGGGTCTGTAGAGGCTGCTGTTGACTAGAAATGCGAGGGCTGCGCTCAGAATGCGTCACGCAGTGACAGTTTCGAGGAGGCTGTATGGTGCGGAGGCGATGCAAGTCTTTGTGAAGGGTCCAACCTGCGCAGCAGCTGCAATACATTAGTTCTGTTTGGGTTACACTGCGCAGCAGAGGAGATGCGTTAGCTCCTCTGAAGCCGCAGCGGCTGGAAGAGCACCTTCAGTCCACTTCCGAAGGGCCAGCACTGGGGTGGCAGCACTTGACAGGTGGATTCACAGATGGTAGAGTTCAGGTGCAGGTGCAAGGTTATTGGAAGCCTGTTGTGACCCTCAGGTTTTAGATCAGGAGTCCAGCCAACTAACCCTTGGAGGTACTCTTGTATTCTGAGATCAAGAGTTATAGGTCCAGTTCTTCTCACCCAGGCAAGAGAGCAGCTGGAAGCTGGTCAGCACAGCAAAGCAGGGCAGTAGTCCTTCAGAGCAGCAGTCCAGCAGAGTGGTAGTCCTTTCAGCAGCACAGCAGTCCTTACTTGCAGAGTATTCAAAGTTCCAGAAGTGTACTGAAGAGTTGGTGTCAGAGGTCCAATATTTATACCCAGTTTTGCCTTTGAAGCAGGAGTAGCTTCTATAGGTTTCACTTTGAAGTCCACAATCATCCTGCCTTCCCTACCCTGGCTTCAGACTAACTACAGGGGGATATACAGCCCTCTGCGTGTAGGCAGGACATAGCCTATTCAAGTGTAAGTAGGGCTGTGCCCAGCTCCGTTCTCCCATCCTGCCACGGATAGCCCATCCAGGAACACATAAGCTCCCTATTATGTGAGGCTGTTTAGGAAGAATGCACGAAGCCCAACTGTCAGCGACACCTAGTCATGGGACCCAGGGACAGGCTAAATAAACTAAATGGCTTAGGCAGGAAAATGCGAATTTTCTGAAAGTGTCATTTTCAAAATTGTAATTTAAAATCCGACTTCAACATTAGAGAGGATTTTTCATTACAATTCCAAAGATGGCAAACATGAACTGGTTACTTGCCCCCATTTGGAAGTTATCACTTATCAGATGTAATAAGGTACTCCAATGTTAGCCTACGAAAGAGGTACGCTTTGCAGTAGTGGAAAATTCATTTAAGAGTTTTTCACTACCAAGACATGTAAAACTAAAAGGTATAGTCCCACTTTTTAAATAAATTGCACCCTGCCCTCTGGGCTGTCCAGGTCCTAACTTAGGGTTGAATTATATGTATTAAAAGGAGCGTTTGGGCTTGGAAAAGGTTTATTTTGCCAGGTCAAAATGGCAGTTTAAAACTATACCCACACAAGATGCAAAGGTAGGTCTAAGATATGTTTAAGGTGCTACTTAATTGGGTGGCATAAATAGTGCTGCAGGTCCACTAGGATCCAGTGGTGGCTGCTCCCAGGAAGCAGCAGTGGGGTGAGGGACACTTACCTGCCGGTCGGCCGGCCGGCCACCGCCTCTCTTCCGTCCTCTTCCTAGCTTCTGCTCTGACAAAAGGGAGCAGGAAGCACCTGGGCTCCCAGGCTCCCCATAGCCAATCACACGCTGCAATGTAGCGTTGTGATTGGTCTGAGCACCGTGGTTCAGCTGTAATGGAGCTTAGGTGGAGAACATGCAAAGTGCGCATGAATGTTTGGCGGGACCAGAAGGGCTGGCCAAACATTCATGTTCACTTACATAGTGTCCACCTCTCTTCCCCCTCCTCTGAGTGCAGAGCAGATTCGCTCCACCAAGACGCTGCAGCAGGAACAAATAAAATGATAATAACGTCAAGGTATTATCATTTTATTTTTCCTTTTTTTTCCCACTGCTTAAAGCAATGGAGCGACACTCCTCCGCCTTAGCGGAGGAGCCACCACTGCTAGTAGCATTTAATGTACAGGCCCTATGCACAGGCAGTGCCACCTTAGTAGGGACTGACAAGTAAATTAAATATGCCAATTGAAAAGAAGACAATTCTACCATGTTTTATGGCTAGAGCTCAAGCGCTTTAGCTCTGGTTAGCAGTGGTAGTGTGTGTAGTGTCCAAAATGTTAGGGGGTAAACCATGACAAGGATGCCAGGTCTAGTAGTTACCATGCCTGATGATAATAGATTAAACTCTTTTATATAGGGCATTTTGATTGTAACCACATCTCCCAAGGTAACTTAAATTTCAACTCTGCCACAAAGTTGTTTTACTCCTTTTGCTTCACCCCTATTCTCATCTGTTTTACATACTACAAGCTCTTTGCCTTGCAACACAGCTGCTTCCCCAACTTTCTTTGACATACAATCCAATTTGTTCTGCATCCTCTTAAACATTTCAGGTGAATTGTTACTTATGTGTTACTTATACAGTGTCAATCTATAACTCTCTGCCCAGTTTGCTTAATTTACAGCCACTTTCCATGACTCCATAATGGTATGAGTGAACTTCACTACCATATCATTCGCCTTTGGATAGTGAAACAAGAAGCCTGTGTTCAATGCCATTCATCTTAAATCACTCCTTCATTTCTTTTGAAAGTAACAGTGCCATAAATTGCCATTAGCAACTCAGTGAATACCCTTCCCTGATGAGCACATGCTTCAGAAATGCAGTTACTTACCTGTTCCTTGAAACTAAAATTATTACACAAACCTCTGGTCCACTACAGTACAGATCTGCCACCAAAACATACTTCACATGATGCCCCTCAGATGCAATTGGCCTACTAAGTCACAATCAACTTTTTTCCAAAGCTCTTGGGTGATGTCCCTGGGGCTAAAAGTGTTGCTAAGGCACACTTGCATCTATCTCTTTGTGAGTATGCATCACATGTGTGCATTCCATCCTATACAGTATGCACTACTCACTGCACAACAAGCACATACACCATGGATAGGTTCAAACACAAAAATATACACATCACACACGGTTCACCCCACACACCACAAACATTTCCTACACACACACACCCAAGGATATCACAACTACATAGCACAAGCTACACAGTTATTATGCCCAATATATTATTACCACTCACTGCAAATGAAACGCCCCATATGGATAAACATAAAAACACACTCAAGTACACTGCAAGAGTGAAGCAATAAACTTTATATATTAACCAGTATATTACATATGAGCACTTGCAAGTTAGACAAAGCAGTGTGGTATGCATGCAAACCGATGTACTTTGTATACAACCATTACATTATGAGGGAAAACCAATATATATGGGATACAGTACCCCTTGCTGAACGTTATTAGGATAATTCAAGTCACAGTGACAATAAAGAGGAGCAAGGCAGAAGGCTGCGTTCGTTTATAGGTTCATAGAACTCTGTGGTGTCATGCAATATCCTTTTTAGGTCTCGTCTATTCTATTCTGCGAGGAATAAATAGACGAGAGTATTGTGGGCCAAATAAGCTTTGAAACCATTGCGGATTTCGTCGAGTGCATGTGCTCATGCACGCGCTTTTTACCATTTGCTCCCGAGCCGCCTGCCTCCCACTTCAAAGGGATCTGCTCCCCCGCCCACTGCTTCACACTTCACGGCCGCCAGGCCGTGTCTCACATTTCTCCTCCCCCCCCTCCCCACAGCCGGCCGCGTTTGTGTTAAGTCTCGTGGCCGGCGTTTGATGTTTAATGGCGGCCGCGTTTAATGTTAAGTCTCGAGCAGCATTCTTTTTTTATATTTCTTTTTTTTTCAGCAGCTTTATTGCAACCCAGAAGTTACTGCCCTTACGATTTCACAGCAGGCATGCAGCAGAGCTCCGTAGTAATGCAGTGCCACGGTGCCATCTTGGAAATGCCCCCCTCACCTTCTGCCACTTTAACAATTCTAACATCCTTCTCTTTCAATGCGCTCCCGCCCCGCCCCCCCACAGCAATGCCAAGAGCTTTTTTTTATTTCGCCCAATGTATTTTTGTATTGTTTGCCTTCAGCTGACGCTCGGCCGCATCTTTTGCTTTTGTTTCGCGGCCGCGTTTAAAGCATATTTGCTGCCGTGTCTAATGTATACTCACAACCGCGTTTCATGTTTAATTGCAGCCGCGTTTAGTGTTAAGTCTCATGGCCGGCATTCATTGTTTATATTTCACTTTTTTTCAGCAGCTTTATTGCCACCCAAAAGATACTGCCCTTACGATTTCACAGCAGGCATGCAGCGGAGCTCCGTAGTAATGCAGTGCCACAGTGCCATCTTGGAAATTCCCCCCTCACCTGCTGCCACTTTAACAATTCTAACATCCTTCTCTTTATTCAGTAGCCTGTACTGTCTTGTACAACACCTAATAGTCTTTCTCCAAGGTATTATCCCAGATTCACATACGATTCCAAGAACAGTCACCAAATTCCTTCAGTTATTGGTAACTTGCAGTACCAATCATGATTGCCAAACTCTTTCTCATGATGGCGGCTGCAGGGAGCACCTGGAGGTTCCAAATGTGATACAGCCCAGTACTCTGGGTACTAGGACACTTATAGTTAGATATTACTCTACAACTTCTGGGTACTAGGACACTTATAGTTAGATATTACTCTACAACTTCTTTAACTATCCAATGGTAGCAATGGTCAGTCAGTCAACGATTAGCCCTTGGGAGGAAACTCAGAGATTACTAATAGGTGAAAAAGTACCTCAGTCGCCTGCCTGTTAACACCTTACAAATGCACAGGGCCCCCCTTCTATGCAAGCAGGCTCTGCACGGCTCCCTGCTTTTTTCCCTTTCTCCACAGGCCTCTTCTCTACCCAAAGCCCTTTGTCTCGTGCAACCACCATCCTGCAGCCCCTTCACTCCTCTACACACCCAACTTCTCCAGTGCCTCCCCTCTTACTCATGTGGCCGAAACACCCCTTCTCCCCTATGACACTCCTCTGCCCCTCCTGCCCCCTCTCGAGTCACCTGTGCCCCTTACCCTTGCCTACCAAGTAAACTACCACCCCCAGCCTTCATCAACCGCTGTCCTTTGCACCTTTGAAGTAGAGGTTGTCCGATGCCAGAATGAGAATTTTTTTTATTATATTCTGCAATCTTTGGTATCAGATACCCTCCTGTTTCGAGTTGCAGTGCTGCTGGACACCCTGCTGGGTCACAAACGGTGTATTGGCAGAGCCTCTACACTAACAGATCAAAGAGAATGCATCTCATATTTGGCCTGCTGCAAAAGACCTACATTTTTTGGTTTAGCACCGAAAAAGTAGTACTTTTGTGCTGCCAGATGTGCCATCTCTAGCTGCAAAATCCTGGGTGTTCCGTTTGTAAAATAATACATCTTGAACTCAGATTTGCATAAATAAAACAGTGACAATGAAGAGTAGCCCTTTTACATATGTCCAAGCCAAGAAGGATTTCTGTAACTAATTCTTCTGTACTCCGAATAAACACTAGAGCAGAAATAACTTCAGACCTGGCGTGCGGTATGATTTTTAATGCTGTACCCACTTTTGAATTAGATTTTTATGGATACATTCAAAATCAAGAGCATTGTTACTACATTAATTATTCAGATATAGAGGGGGGTGAGACGACCAAAACTAAAGATGAGAAAAAATAGATTAAAAGACGGAAAGAACATGAGGGGAACATAGACTTTTTAATGTATTTCATTTTGTTCTTAGAAGTATCATGGAGTGTAAACAAGACACACTGCACACACTGCAGCATCACACACACTGCACCCTCACACACTGCACTGCACCATCACACACACTGCACACACTGCACCCTCACACACACTGCACCCACTGCACCCTCACACACACTGCACCCTCACACACACTGCACCCTCACACTCTGCACACCCTCACACTCTGCGCACCCTGTGCACCCTCACACCCTGCGCACCCTGCGCACCCTCACACCCTGCGCACCATCACACTCTGCACCCTCACACACTCTGCAATGGTTACATACACTCCAAATACCACTCAGTGCCACATAACACTCTATATATCTATCGCCCTCACTCTATATATCTGTCGCCCTCCCTCTAGCTATCGCCCTCACTCTATCTATCTATCGCACCACCAGAGCATCACTCAGGGGCACCACAACATCACTATGCGCTACCACAGCATCACTGAACGCCACAGCATCACTCGTCGCCACCACAACATCAGTCAGCGCCACCACAGCATCAATCTGTGCAACCATTCAACAACAACTGGTTCAAATATGTTCTCTCAATGTTCCAAGCTTTATTACAAATGTCACAAAAATATGTTAATATTTCACTTCTGTTCCTGGATTTTCGTCACAATAAAATACAATGAACATAATCTTCACAAAAGTTATTTACAACAGCATTTGCCATTATAAATTACAATAAGTATTATTTAAGTATTAATTATTAAAAAAATAAGCCATTTTTATTTGTAATATCAAATACATCTAAGTCACGTAAATACAACACATGTTGCATTACAAATGCTATAGGTGTCACATTTGCGAAAGTTAAAACTATTAGCATTGTAAATGACGAAGCTATTAATTTTGCTATGTTCAAAACCAACACATAAATAAAATAAAAATTGTCATTTACAATACCAATAGCTCAAACTTTCCTAATGCTTGTTATGTATAGCAGAGGGTATTTTATTCCTTAGAATTACTTAGTTACACAAACAACCCTCCTATATACTGCTTAACTCCTTTATGTCTTGCTCTTTCTTGTTCATTGCAGTTCAGAAGAATAAGCACAGAATATGTACTGTGAAATTGTATGGGGCACAGTACCTCCTGCTGTACATTAGAAGGATAATGCAAGTTACAGAGGAGTTCCATGATTATAATGAAAAACTAGGCCGAAAGCCACAGTCCTTTATAAGGTCATAAAACTCTAAGGTGCCATGCAATATACTTATATGTATAGCAGAGTGTATTTTATTCCTTGTAATACTTGGTCACTTGGATTCCTTAAACCCTTGGTGTCTTGCTCTTACCTGTTCATTGCAGATCAGAAGACTAAAAACCGAATATGAACTGTGAAATTGATCACACCAAAAAGCAGTTAATTATTTTTGCAAAACTATGTTAGAATCAGTGTAATGTAAATCAGGTTAAAAATGCTGTGACCCAGATTGTATAGAAACATTCCGAGATTCTATCTTTCCCTTAAGTACCTATAACATGGCAAAAATAAACGTTGCAATAAAAACCTCCTTTTTGCTGATCACTTATACTTTTTAGAAAATAAAATATCAGAACAAGCAAAAGTCAACTCCTGTTTTCCTTGTTTAAACTATAGCTTTAATTATGCTCTGTGATTTGCTTTTCACCTTAGCAGCTGGCAGCAGGAATTGTGACATCAGAAGTCAATTGTAATAACTTATTACAGTTGAGCAGCTACATCATTTCTTTATTACAAGCAACTAGAGATGTTTAACTCGACAACAATAAGGAAATTAGAGACTGACCTTTAAGCAATGTTTGCATGCTCCCTTGAATTACACTGTGCTTCCAAACCAATGCATAAAAAAGAACTAGTACATTATGAGGATAAACCAATAGGGTATGCCTTCAAACAAATAGATTGAACATACACACAAGTATATCATGTAAGTACACTAAGCACTAGTTTAAAGTTTCTCCTCTGAAAATTCCAACACCAGCTCTTCCACTCAATACTATGGGATGCCTTCAAAGCAACTATCAGAGAAATAAATTATTGAAACAATTAGATGTAGGGTTTAGGCATTCACATTTACCAACCTTTTGGAAACCTTAAAGAAGAAAAAAACATATGTAATATAATACTTAACAATAGAGCAGGAATCTGGTTTATGAAACACAAATCGATGTGATCATGTAAGGCAAACAAAATCAGAATCCTCACACCTTATCTAAAATTTAAACAGCCAAAATATCAAATTATTTCAATTCAGGACAAACCAGGTACTGTATATATGAATTCATTTCAAAGAGCTGACATATTCACGTTGTTTTATACACTAATAACATAACAATAAGTTTCAATAGTTGCAAACACTGTCTAAAACCCCCAGTTCTCCCATTAGTCTCAGAGGAGACAGGCAGCTTCCTGTCAGTCACATTTATATAAAGGGAAGTATTTAAGGTAGTGCAGAATCTCAAATCAGGCAAGGCTCCAGACAATAATGATTTCTTATCCCAATGTTATAAAGCCTTCTGGGTCAATCTAAGCATCCCACTGCAGATCTGTTCCTTAATTTTGAATAATGGGGGATGTCTGAGGTACAGCAGCTGAAGCCATGATTGTGGTTATTCCAAAAGAAGGAAAATATCCAACAAAATCCACAATTACAGGCCTATTTCACTCACACACCTCCTTTGCAAAGTGTGTCTCAAAGTTCTAGCAACAGATTGGGACATATACTACCTAAACTCATTGATCTAGCACAAACGGGGTTAATGAAAGGAAGCTACTGAAGTAACAATACAAGACTCCCCTGCTGCTGTGTACAAGAGAGGGCAAAAACATCCCATGCAGCAATGGCACCTATAGTCTTAGGTACAGAAAAAGCCTTTGATACATTTGTCAGGCCTTTCTGAGAGTTATCCCACATACATTTGTCTGAAGTAAAAATTTAATCATGGATGGCAATAGGCACTGAACCCGTACCTCGTAAGGACAAGGGATGCCATCTCACCAGCATTTTCACTCTAACAAGGAACATGACAGAGCTCCCTACTATAGCTAGCTGTCATTCTATTAACAATAGAGCCTCTTCTAAAATGTATCAGATCTTTTCCTAACATAACTGGAGTGTCGCTCAATAATTTAAAATATAAATCTGCAGTATACGCTGACAACATGCTAGTCTTCACAGAAAAGACAGAAACCTCCTTCCTAGCACTGATCAAGACAATCAAACTGTATGGTGCTGTCTCTTGCTATTATTTAAGTAAAGATAAGTCGGAAGTAAGACCTTTAAATAGTCACTTACACAGGATCTTCTGGGTGACTATGGATTAACATAGCAACCATGATTCTTAACATATTTAGGTACAGAATTCAATGACAAACTAGTTAAATTAGCAAAATGCAACAAACAAAGAGTGCTAAGAAAAAAATGTGTGTGACATTGATCCACATTCAGTCCATCACTTGTTGTTTTTGCAATTGCCGCCCTAAGTGCGCTGGGGATGCCCAGACGTGGGTCCCAGGCACTCCACACCACTTGGAGTCAAGCTAGCCGGGCTGATGAGAGGTGTTACCTCGAAACCGGTCCGGTCCTCGGATGCTTGATTCCGTTCTGGGAAGGACATGGCTTTTGTAGTTCGGACTGGACTGTTCCCATGGGGCAACAGGGTCAGAGCTGATTTGCATATCGCCATTGTCTAACCCAGGGTGGTGTGGAGTGCAAAAAAACGATGGATTTGGGCCCAGATCTTTTGACTGGGGGAGTGTGTGACATTGATCCACATTCAGTCCATCACTTGTTGTTTTTGCAATTGCCGTCCTAAGTGCGCTGGGGATGCCCAGACGTGGGTCCCAGGCACTCCACACCACTTGGAGTCAAGCTAGCCGGGCTGATGAGAGGTGTCACCTCGAAACCGGTCCGGTCCTCGGATGCTTGATTCCGTTCTGGGAAGGACATGGCTTTTGTAGTTCGGACTGGACTGTTCCCATGGGGCAACAGGGTCAGAGCTGATTTGCATATCGCCATTGTCTAACCCAGGGTGGTGTGGAGTGCAAAAAAACGATGGATTTGGGCCCAGATCTTTTGACTGGGGGAGTGTGTGACATTGATCCTCATTCAGTCCTTCACTTGTTGTTTTTGCAATTTCCGCCCTAAGTGCGCTGGGGATGCCCAGACGTGGGTCCCAGGCACTCCACACCACTTGGAGTCAAGCTAGCCGGGCTGATGAGAGGATTTACCTCGAAACCGGTCCGGTCCTCGGATGCTTGATTCCGTTCTGGGAAGGACATGGCTTTTGTAGTTCGGACTGGACTGTTCCCATGGGGCAACAGGGTCAGAGCTGATTTGCATATCGCCATTGTCTAACCCAGGGTGGTGTGGAGTGCAAAAAAACGATGGATTTGGGCCCAGATCTTTTGACTGGGGGAGTGTGTGACATTGATCCACATTCAGTCCATCACTTGTTGTTTTTGCAATTGCCGCCCTAAGTGCGCTGGGGATGCCCAGACGTGGGTCCCAGGCACTCCACACCACTTGGAGTCAAGCTAGCCGGGCTGATGAGAGGTGTTACCTCGAAACCGGTCCGGTCCTCGGATGCTTGATTCCGTTCTGGGAAGGACATGGCTTTTGTAGTTCGGACTGGACTGTTCCCATGGGGCAACAGGGTCAGAGCTGATTTGCATATCGCCATTGTCTAACCCAGGGTGGTGTGGAGTGCAAAAAAACGATGGATTTGGGCCCAGATCTTTTGACTGGGGGAGTGTGTGACATTGATCCACATTCAGTCCATCACTTGTTGTTTTTGCAATTGCCGCCCTAAGTGCGCCGGGGATGCCCAGACGTGGGTCCCAGGCACTCCACACCACTTGGAGTCAAGCTAGCCGGGCTGATGAGAGGTGTTACCTCGAAACCGGTCCGGTCCTCGGATGCTTGATTCCGTTCTGGGAAGGACATGGCTTTTGTAGTTCGGACTGGACTGTTCCCATGGGGCAACAGGGTCAGAGCTGATTTGCATATCGCCATTGTCTAACCCAGGGTGGTGTGGAGTGCAAAAAAACGATGGATTTGGGCCCAGATCTTTTGACTGGGGGAGTGTGTGACATTGATCCACATTCAGGTTATCACTTGTTGTTTTTGCAATTGCCGCCCTAAGTGCGCTGGGGATGCCCAGACGTGGGTCCCAGGCACTCCACACCACTTGGAGTCAAGCTAGCCGGGCTGATGAGAGGTGTTACCTCGAAACCGGTCCGGTCCTCGGATGCTTGATTCCGTTCTGGGAAGGACATGGCTTTTGTAGTTCGGACTGGACTGTTCCCATGGGGCAACAGGGTCAGAGCTGATTTGCATATCACCATTGTCTAACCCAGGGTGGTGTGGAGTGCAAAAAAACGATGGATTTGGGCCCAGATCTTTTGACTGGGGGAGTGTGTGACATTGATCCACATTCAGTCCATCACTTGTTGTTTTTGCAAGAAAAAAATGTAAGCTCTTCTGGAGAGTTGGTCTCCCAGGTTTCTCTCATGTCACAACATGATTTGCTCTTCCACAGAAGAGCAGAAATGGTAAAAATTATGATAACTTCCATGGTGAATTATCCAGGCCTCAAAAAATCATAAAAATGTTACTAGACCTGCAGGTCTAGTGACTTAAATAATCTACTCAACCTATTCGTAATGCTCATGACCCATAAACTGATTTAAAATGGTGTGATCGTGGGCAAATATTTTAATTCATTGAGTCGCCATTTTCTTCATTACCATACCTTCAAATGTGCGATTTCAGCATGTCTGCTGTACAAAAAACCATTTTGTTTGATTTAATAGACTAAACCTTTTTTCCATATATAATACAAATCTAGCCACATATAGGATACACATGACCCCTGACTTGCCTCTCGGTTCATTAACAGTATTTTCATCAGGGCGGGGCTAGGAATGTTTCTCAAATCATGTTTTAAAACTATCACTTTTAATAAATATATAACTAAAGCATGAAGTGGTAGCACACTGTCATTTGTAATCAGCAGATTTTATTTTTTAACTCTTTTTATTTGGTACAAGACTTTGTGGATGAAAGAATACAGTATGGTCTTTCATACAAAAATCTGTATTTTCCAGTTTACAGTTTACAGTTCTGTTATACATATCCATAAACATAAACACATGTACAATAAGTCATTTCTATGTTTTGCTTCAGATTGTTAGTCCTTTTCCAGCGAGGGTTATATTGTTGGTGGATCACAGATGTCCCCTCTATAGTTATTCTAGTTTCCCCATTTTCATACCCACTTCTTAGGGCATCCCCGGTGAATATACACTGCTTTTTCAGCCACCATCGCACTATCTACATTGCTGCACCAATCTGTGAGAGTCTGTGTGCATTGCGCCCCCCACTACTTGGCAATGTTCCGTTTACCTATCGTCATTTCTAGCGTTGCCCAGTCGTGGGCTATGTGGGTAAGGTCAGTCGCGTCCCATATATTTAAAAGACATTGCTTAGGCTCTAGCGGTACATGGGTCCCATAAAATTGCATTATCGTTTTCATAATTGCCTCCCAGTATGCTACAGTTGCTGGGCAGCTCTAGATTGTGTGATAGAATGTGCCTACTGAGCAGCATTGTCGCAGACAGAGTTGGTTATTGATTTTCCCATCTTACATAGGGTCATTCAAGTGAAGAAAATTCGATGGAGCACTTTAGCTGTATAAATCGCAGTTTCGAAGAGATGGTCACTTCTCTTGGTGATTCTAGCGCTTCCTGCCAGTCTGTGTCATTCATGTCCTCAATGTCATGTTGCCATTTTTCCTAAAGAACTGTGTAGGGTCTGGCTGATTATTCATAATTTTACGGTAGGTAAGGGATTTGGCTTTTTTGTCCATCTGATCTGTTAGGAGTCTATCCTCCAGAAGAGTAGTGTCTGGCGGTATAACTGCCTCGAGTGCATGTTTAATTTGTAGGTAGAGGAATGATTCTGTGGGTGCCATTTCTTATTGTTCCTGTAGCTGAGTGAATGTGCCAACCTTCCAGTTGGTCTCCCACCCTTGAAATCCCAATTATATCCCAGTGATGAAATCCCTTACTGTTGTATAATTTAACCAGCTTTTTGGTTTCCCAAAGTGGGGTAGCTTGCATTATTTGATCGTCCCATACCAATTTGCTGAGCACAATATGCCATATGTGGATTGTATGTGGCGTGGGTCCCAGGAATGTTGTCTTTCAGGTTTTATTGTAAAGTGGTCGATTTATTCCTCCCTCCCCTAGAACATGTCTGTCCATTTGGAAAGAAGGGTCAGTGTGGGGGAGTGTAGCCACTGGTCGATCACGATGAGCTGAGATGCCCAATAATATATCTGTATGTTAGGAAGTGCGATACCGCCATCGTACCAACTCTTAACTAGTTTTCTCATGGCTATGCATGTAATCAGCAGATGTATTAAAATGGCCACAAACTTTTCCACTGACATGCGGCTTTATTGAAAGATCTATATAGTGTACAAACAATAATGTTTGGAAATAGAGTTTCTGCAAATATGTGTCATTTGCACATCACAAAGTAAAGTGTTCTGATTTGTTTTGCTCCTATTTAACTCTTTGTTTGCATCACACTTCTTAATTACCAAAATAATGCTTTAGTAATTCCTGATATATTTCGAAATATATTTGTAATATTAATTTAAAGGCTATTTATATAAATGTTATGTGTTAGAGAAAAATAACTGTAGTAGGAGAGAGAAAAATAAACCACATTTTCCAAGCAGCAATTAGTTAAAAGACAAATTGACATTTGACCTCTTTCCTTCAACAGACAGCAAATGTGTCAAGATAAAAACAAGATTTAATGGCATCTTTATTGCTCATTTAGTTTCTGAATGAACAGATGAACTGTTCCTTTCCAGCCTATGTTTACGCCCCAGATGGTACTAATAGGTGCCAAAAATAGCTTGACCTGAGAGTGGGCGAGTAGATTTTTTTAGGCCTGTTATCGTATCAGCATGATCCCTGTTAAACTTTCAAAAGAGTTTTATTTAAAATATATATATTTGTTAAATCGATTACTTATTATTGGGTTGTAAGAATATTATTAAAGATACATTGACCTACCAAAGAACAAGGAAGTGTAAATCTAGTAGCCTTTGAATACAATGAGACAGCATTCAGGGCGCATTCTGGATATCTCCAGAGGTCTCAGCACAACCACTCTGGCTAAAGGTTGAATAAAACTTGTTAGGAAAATTCTGATGATATTTCTATTGTCAACCAATAATGTAACACTCAAAAACCACCACAAATCACACTTTGACCCAATTTGATGTCAAAGTTGAAGTTAAAATTAGAAACTCTAACTGCAAATTGTCTTCCGCTTTCTCATTTTATCTACCTATTGCAATTGAATTTATCTTGGATTTCCATCTAATGCACTCAGAAAGCTAATCTGGATTCAGAATGCAGCAGTTCATATTTTCCAGCTTCCTCGACGTGCACCTATCTACTTACCTTGCTTCCTTGCCCTGGCTTACTTTACCCAGTAGAGTTCAATTTAAGACACTCTCCTTGGTTCATTAGCTCTTTCAAGGTTACCGTCCTTGTAATCTTCAATTGAATTTTACTCATTAGCATAAGTGTCCTGTTCGCCATCCCTCATCTCAGAGACTGCTTATTCACTATTCCTAAAGTCAAACTGGCTCATGCCAGAATTTTATGCTTTTCCTTTTACGTCACTAAAATGTACAATGCTCTCCGACTCTAACTCCGCCTGATTGATGATTACCTAGCCTTTGCTAGCCCAGTTCATATTTATTTATTTATTCCAAATCTAAATTTTGCTGTTTTATTAAGTCCAAATTGTTTGAATCACAGGAACTATGATTTCTACACCGTCACAGATGATTAAAAGCAATCGGGCGACCAAACTTAGACCGGGACTCTCACGTCTCCTTGCCTACTCCTTTCCTTCTTCAAACCGCAAGTGTTAACAGGCAGGGAAGGAGACTTGAGAGTCCTGGTGTAAGTTTGGTCACCCAATCGCTTTTAATCATCCATGATGGTGTGGAAATCATAGCTCCTGTGATTCAAACAATTTGGACTTATAAAACACCTTTGTTGAGTGTTCTTTTGCGGATGTACTTAATACAGCCATCCGGTTTAGCTACAGGGAGAGATTGATTCCGCCTTCAACTCACCAACATAAGGATCATTCTTGGGGAGATTTGTAAAAACTATTTGTTAGCCTGAAGAAGGTGGGGAATTATCAGATACCACGAAACGCGTCGCTTCTGTGTCTAAGGAAATATTGAGAACAACACCTGATCTGAATCTGGGTGGTTCAGTTAGAAAATTTGGAAAAAAACAACCAGTGTGGATAAAAGAAAAAGACCCCCTATGCATACACTGAATGTGATGTAAAAGTATCCACAGTGCATTTTTGCCATAGTGTCTACATTGTATAACAGGGTGTTGCTTTGATGTTTAGAAAATACATTTCTAATTTATCCCGCATTTGTGAAATTTCATGTTTTTAAAGTGTTTTTTTAACATTGTGTCTTGAGAAAATATCTCTACAGGGATAATCTTTTAAAATATATTAGAGTTTTTTTATATATAGTAAAAATAAAGATTTATGATTTTCTTACATTACGTTCTGGGTTTCTAATTGGTGATGCTAAGTGAGTGATGATTGGAGGCAGTATGCGTGTGGTGTGCATATAATAAACAGAGTCCAAAGGGATCATTGTTTATAGTGTTTACTATTGGTGTCCTATCCCTTTGGCTGAATTGGACCCCTCTCCTTCTTTGTGGTAAAGTTTGTGATACTGCAAAGTGATGCAAAGCAATGCAAACTCTTGTTATAATGTTTACTTTCCAGTGCAAAACTTTTTTTGCGCTGGAAAAGTGTCCTTTTTGTAGCACTGGTTTATGCTGCTTTGGGTTCCCAACGAGCTTCTCTACAGCATGAGCTCCAAATGAGATATTCTACAGTGGCTTTAGGTTTGCGAAACGCATCAAACCCACTTTATCTGGATTAATCTAAATTAAATGACTTGATCTCGTGCTTACTGTTGTAAGGTAAATTCTAAAGATGATCAGAGGTAGCCAGGAGGTATATTTCAAGTAGAAGGTTTATTGGATGGTTCAGTAGTATGTTACAGGTTTCATAGAGTTCTTAAGGAGATCCTAAGAAGGTCTCACCAGGAGCTGCATGGTTGCTGCTCAGCCCACTCTCTTCAACTGTCATTCTCGCCACACAAGCAGGCACACCAACATTCCACTCTCTTACTCATCAGGCATTCTAACATTCCACGCAGTCATCACATTCATTCTGGGTGAGCAACTAAGGAGGAGATGTACTTGTAAACATCAAGGTATAACACATCCCCTTCCCTTGGACGACTATAAACCACAATAATTTGCAACATTGGAACAAGAAGGTGAAAATGATGATACTTGCAATATTGCACACAATTGATATTAGAGGAAGAATAAAAGAACAGTGATAGGGAAGAAAGAAATGAATAAGTAGTGGAAAGTGACTAGAATGAAGGGAGGATGACAAAGTGCAAACAGCTACAAGATAGCAGATCCCCTTCCCTTGGAGAAAAACAATAAACAGCAGTAAATGAAACGTTGCATGTAAAAGGTCCCACCAGGAGCTGCATGGTTGCTGCTCAACCCACTCTCTTTAACTGTCATTCTCTCCACACAAGCAGGCACACCAACATTCCACTCTCTCACTCATCAGGCATTCTAACATTCCAGGCAGTCATCACATTCATTCTGGCTGAGCAGCTAAGGAGGAGATGCACTTGTAAACATCAAGGTATAACACTTACTTTGGGTTTAATGACAGTCCTACGTAATTAGAACTCCACAGATTAGATATCAATCAATACCTTGTGGGAATGGCTATTGTTTATCAGAAGACTTACAGCTACAGCAATTGCAAATTCCGTGTTTCCCTAATTGTCTTAGTATTTTTGCCCCAATATAATGTTACTTGCTAAATAGCAATTGGAACCCTTTTTTCCTACAGCACAGAGTTCCCTACTCTAAAGCTTGCTCCTTCCTTCCTCCCTCACTCCCTCCTCTATGATAAGAAATGTGAATGAGGCCTGTATGAAGGTTTACGCTTTTTCATTAAATTTGTTGAATTTAAAGCTATGCTGAGTAACCAGCAGATGGCGCCCTCTTCTTGGGCTGTGCAGATTGTTCTCAAAATCATCGGGCGAGAAGGTGCAGAATAACCAGGTCAAAGTGAGAGCAAAAGGCTGCTATATTAGGACAGGCATGCAGAATTTGAACCTTAAATATTACAAACATTTTATAAAACTCTGCCTCACTAACACAATAATTTTCCTGATCCCCCTACCCTTAAACCTCCCTCCAACACTAACCAGTCTCCACTCCATCATCCAAACATTCATTCCTTGCCATCCCCTTTCCTTCCATTCATTAACCTGCACACTCAACTCAACCATCACTCCCCTGTATTCCCTCTGCCATGACTACCCTGCGAATCCCCCCGACCCTTCTGGCCTGTCGCGAGCTCCTACATTTCTGCCACCTGTCCTAAAGCGACAACTAACCAACAGTCTGCATACCTACCCAAACAACAACTGTCTGCTCCATTGAACTCCTAAAAACAGGTAGGGAGGGCGGGACAAAACACTTAACGCTGCCTACCTCCAAAGCCATTTTGCTAACTTGACACCAGCTCCTACCCTCCTCACCAAAGCAATAGCTATATCTAGTTATGCAAATCTAACTGCTGAATCCTCCCGGGTGATAAAATCATTAACTGATGATCCTTCAGGCCAAAACAAATGATGAATTACCCTGAATTCACATGCATTTTTCTTAGGAACCACCCCCAATGGTGAAATCACCATGTCTGGCTACTGCCATTACTCAAACAGGACTGCCACCCTTCTTTCTTTGACCTCCTTCCCTAGCTTCTGTCCCACTACTTGAGGGTGCTCCTTCACAGACTTCACATTCTCAGCAAATCTTCTGACCCTGGGACCTTGATAACCAAGTCTAAAACCTGCCTCAGATCCCAATTTCAAAACCAATGCTTCTACTCTATATCAATGAAACGAAATTCAATCCTTTAGTATCCCTAATCTAGCTGCCATAAAAGCCCTTATTCCCAGGTGGACAGGTTGCCTTGCCTCTATCTTGTCCACTGCCACTAAAATTCAACCTGCTCCCCAAAACACTGCAATACAGCTTGCCTGCCCCCAAAGTTTGCAAACTCGTGCTTGTATTTGCACAGATTTCTGGGGCAAAAACCCCTATTGAAACTATAGGATGCCCCAATGTTTGTATTTTGACCTTTTCCCCAGCTTCCCAGTGGTGAGTCGCCCCTGAAGGGCCGGTACTGCACTGCTAAACCAAACCACTTTCCGTATGTAATGTGGGCGGTGGGTTTTGGGGATCACAGAACTGTATTTTATGTAGATAGATCAGTGGGTTAATTCTTTTGCCACAGTAGTTGCATTACATGAAGTACAATCCTAATGAACGCAGTGACCTATGAACTGTCCTCAAAGAGATGCATGAAAACTCTAAGGAATAGAGTTAGAAACGTATTTTGTCCCCAGTCTTTCATTATCGTATTGATGCTAAAAAAGGGTGTGTTTAGGTAGAAATACAGTCTAAGCATAGCCAACCCAACCACTGTGGTAAGTTTTAAATCCAGAGGTTGTGCTTCTCTAAATCACACACTCTTAAAATATACTGCCTACTAGTATGGGTGACAAGTCATTCCTACACCTTATAATCCTCGTCGTTTTATGTCAATTTTCTTATAGACTGGTTTACACACACATGATGCACTGTGTCTGTATAATGCGTGTGTGATGAAAAGTGGTCTGAAATGCTACACTGTTATTAGCAGAGCTATCAAACAAATGAAATGAATGTGAGAGAGGGGCTATGGAGAGATAACGGTCACTGTTGGAGGGTGGTAGCGATGGAATAGGTGGAGAAGGAGGTCATGGGGGGTGTCACAAGAACAGATTTTCGCTTTAGGCGCCACCAGCACCGACCCTGCCCAGAAATTACTTTCCTACTGAAATTTCTCCTTCCCAATGCCTGTACTGGGCAAATTGGCAGGCATTTCAAGTTCAAAATCTCTCTTTGCAATGCATTAAAGTGACATAGTGCAAGTTGCAGAGCCATTTCCAACTCACAATCAGCATTGTGACCTCTTTGCGTTGCAGAAGGCAAAGGATGCAGTAAAGTGTGGCCCTCTTCGTTGCAACCTGGAAGGGAATGAATAAATAGTTTGCAGGGGATCACAGACAATTGAAAGGTGACCGACTGTCTAGAGCAGTTAGTAACTAACCATTTGCACAGTGAAGTTATCCTTGAAAGAAAATGTCCTCTATGCGAATGGCAGGTTTGGGCACTGGAGGAAGTATTACATGCTCCCCCAGATATACTATTATGTATTAGTATTGGGCATAATCCCTGATCTAGGAACATATAAGGGGCGCCACAACAACACCTGCTGAATGACTAATCTTATGTCTAATTTCGAAAGATTTTGCAATATTACTAATATGCAACACATCCTTTCTTCTTTTCTGTTATCATTTGACAGAAATCTGTGAGTATTCTGACAGTGTGAATGAAACTGCATCATTAAAAGCAAAACAGGTATATTCAAATAGATCCTTAGACTACCTTTCTGGGCTTGCCCTGGTCAACATGACCACTTATGGAGCCCATGAAAATAAACAAGCATTGGCAAAGCCAACAAATCGGTGTTGTTTGAGGTGCACATATTGTAATGGCTTTATGTATGTATGTATGTAAATGAAATTTCTTTAGAGTGAACCTGGCCAAGAGGTCAAAGACAAGCATAAATCCAATGATTAAGTGGAGAGCAAGCTGGGTTGTGGACAGTTAATGCATTGTGATGCATTCTTATATTACCAAAAGCCTTAATCCACCGAGCCATGGGCCAGATGTATCAAGCTAAATTGCGATCGCATACGCATTTGCGATCGCAATTTAGCTGTGTGCAATGTAGAAAAGAAAAACCTACTAGTAAAATAAGGAATCACAAAATTTCCGATTCCCTAAATGCTATTCCAGTAGCCATAGCAAATTGTGATATTGCTTTAAGGAATCGGAAATTACCACCAACTTCAAGTTGGTGGTAATTTCCGATTTCTTCGAAAAGAGTACCTTTTTGCTTTTTTTAAAGTGCCATGTGGCACACATACATGCCATTAGGGCATGTATGTGCGCCACATGTGCACACATGCACATTTCAGGGGTGCACCAGGGTATCCTTTTGGAACCCTTGCACCCTTGAAATTGCGTGCGCAATTTGCGAGAACCTATTGGGTACTCGCAAATTGCGTACGCAATTCCCATTTATTCTTATGGGCCTCTTGGCCCATAGAAATGAATGGGAAGCCATTCCTTATTTGCGACCCGCAATTTGCGTAGGAATCACTATTGTAAATGTGAAACCTACCTACATAGCAGTTTGCAAGTCCTTAATAGTGATTCACAAAAAATCGCTAGTAAAGGACTCGCAAACCTGTTCTTTCATACATGTGCCCCCATGTTATCAGTTAATGCTACTGGAACACATTGCAGGGCAGATCTGCATATTAATATATTTATGTTCAGTTAGGCAGGTCCTCTACTTTTACTGAATTTTTGAGGGGTCCGAGCAGTAAAGGATGTGAGAGAATTGAAAGTTTTCCTTTTACTCTAGTTAAGTTACCCAATTCAATTCAAAAAGTGCTTTATTCGAGTATTACTCATAAAAGCAAGACATACAAACATATAATAAAAAGCAATTAAATTTACATAGTCAATTAGACAAAGCACATTACACAATTTAAACAATTTAAAAACTATTACACAATTTAGGCAGTTAAGTTACCCATCAATTAGAAATCACACTTCTACCACTAGTGGAGTCTCGCAGCACACTCTGTTTCTCCAGTTAGTTGGAAGATGGAGTCTACCTGCCTTCCTTTGTGAATGATGAGCCTACATGCCTTTCAACCAAGCTGCTGGCGGAAGCCCACGTGTACCTTTAAGGGCTAGCATTGGCCAGGACCTTTCGATGTAACTAACATTGTATACATAATATAATAAACTGAAAGGATCTTTCAGCCACATCTCTTCATCCATTGGTCGGCTGTTATGTCATTTACATTTTGCTTGCTGCCACTACAGCATGCAACACGGAGCAATGGGTCCGCCTACTTACGCCACTGGTTGACTTCACATTGAATGACTGCATTCTGCTCTTTCACAAGGAGCACATCCGCACACAAGGTAGTTTCCTTCAGTGCTAGTGTTTAGGGCTCGCCTATTAATATCCCGCAGGGATATAATAGGCGAGCCCTATAGGGGCTAAACTGAGAGCTCAAACTAAGCTCTCAAAAGTGGATTTCCACAAGTGCACATGCTCGTGCACGAGCTGGCCCGAGCCTTTCGCCTGCCTCGCATCATTGTGTTGCTTTGCGCTCGGCCTCAGGCCGGCATTTCTCCTCCCCTAATTATTCACTGCATGGCTGACCGGCACATCAAAGGCTGCTGTTCCCCATGCGTCTCGTCACCCTTCCTCCCTTGTTGTGTTTTCACACTTAATTCCTGAGCTGTCTGTTGCAATTTCCCACCTCCAGCCCGTCCCATGACTCCCTCCTCTTAAGCACCGCCACACCCGGCCCCCCTTCGCTACCCTCCGCCACCCCTAACTCCCCGACGGCCAAAGCCACACTGGCACTTCGTCAAGCCTTGCTTTAACACTGCCACACCACCCTTTGCGCTCGATCTTGAGCATGTAATATTTATTCCCATCCCCATGCCCATTGTGTAGGACTAACCGACTAACCGCCCGGTCCATTTTGCAGTAATTCTCTAAACTTCAAGCTGCGCTACTTTTCCATCACTTTCCCCTTCGTGTCATCTAACGTTTCATGCTTGCGCTATGTTACACTGCTTGAGACCTGAGCTGTCTGTTGCAATTTCCCACCTCCAGCCCGTCCCATGACTCCCTCCTCTTAAGCACAGCGGCACCCGGCCCCCCTTTGCTAGCCTCCGCCACCCCTAACTCCCTGACGGCCACAGCCAGCGGTCTTTCTCTCACGCTTCAGACTGCCCGTTTGCAGCACGCTTTATTCCCGATCTACAGATGTTTCTGATAACTAGGCGGGGACATTCACAGACTCTCTTACATACAAAGTTGCCAATTGATTAAGTTAATTCCATATCTCCAGCCCCGTGAAACTTAAAAGCAGCATATTTTCAATAGATTTTTACAGGCATTTCAACTTTAAAGCTCCATCTCCCCGTAGGGTGCCCTCCCGCCACGAAACGCAGGCTGCCCATTGGACTCTCTACCGCCACCCCTGCTGCCAGGTTAAGTAGTTCATCACCGGCCGGGTTCAGACTCTTCAGCTAACCCCATGCGGTTTCTTTCTATTTTTATTTATATTTCCCCCACTACCTGCGGTTTCACTAAAGAGACTTTGTGCTGACTTTTCTTTAACAAAAGCAAACAAATAAGTGGTTTAATCCAACCCCTACAAGCCCTTTAAAAACACTCCGTATTTACATTTTAGTTACAGGCATTTGCTTATAGCACACAACATTGCGTGTCATACTGAATATTTGTTCACTGAAAGCTAATTGCATTCACTGTCTGCGCCTGCTGAGAGCCAGAATAGTTTCTTCAAACAGTGCAGTTCTTTGTCCTGGCAGTTGTCTGTATCATTTTATTAATCACATAATACGGAAATGTATTTGGGCCGACCACTCCTTCATTTAATGCAGTGCGGAATAGGTATTGTCAAACCTATTCCTCTCTGATTTAGTAATTCGATATTACCAAATATAAACACACCATCTGACGCGTGCACAAAGCCACCAGCCTCCCTCCCACAGGCATTTGAAGCTTCCCCCAGCGTGCGCTCTGCCTCAGGCTGGCATTTCTCCTCCCATTTCTCCTCCCCTAATTATTCACTGCCCACGGCCGCCCGGCACATCAAAGGCTGCTGCTCCCCGTGTGTCTCGTCACCCTTACTCTCCCCTATTCTTCCCTTCTTGCCTCTTCCCGCCCCCCCTCCCCACCGAGGGCTTGTCTCTGAACTGACTTTTGCCCGCAGTCCGGAACAATCACCCAGTCAAGATCTTAACTCACGTTTCCAGACAAGTGCATTTTTTGACTTTTACATCCAGACTACCTGTCCCTTGCACTCGGTCTCTCCTATTTTTACAACGTTCATAACCCCCGCACGTGCCTATTCCGTGGGTACCCAACCGCAACTCAACTCACCGGCTTCTCCCTCCCCTCTGAATGCCCGCATGCCATTCTTCAAGATGATGGGGAAATAATGTCAGCCAACAATAACGGTTATTAGTGATGGTCGTTGTTGGCCGCAGCTTTATTAACATTAAAAACACATACTGGTTATGCAATCTTCCATTTGCGAACTGTACCCATCAATCATAGACGTCATATTACCATCTATGACACCATCTTGTGATAACAGGTGTCAGTCTTCTGTGCACTCCTCAGTTCGTAAATGGCACTTGTACAAAACCAGTTCCTTGTCAGTCTATTGGTGTTCCAGTGGTTGGTTGCCCACGCCTTCTGCGTGTCGTGGAGGGGAGCTTATCTGTCTGGAGTTAGGTCCCCAGCTCGCTACCATTTGTGCCCTGCCATCCGGCCGGGTCTGGGCCGCGAGTGACGTCTCCTCCTGTTACTCCCCTCCTTAGTGCGGCCACGTCACCCTGCCGTGCGGCATTCAAAAGTGAGTGGCCCTCCTCCTACACACCGCCCGCCGGTGTGTTTCCTTAGCCAACCATTGTAGGATTTCCGCAAACGCCCCTTCCATTGTCCAGCACTGCGACTTTGCTGTCCCTTAGGTGTGGGTGGGTGGGCTTCAGTCGTTGTTGCTGCTGCGCCGCTCCCCCAGCTCCTCGAAGACGTTGTCCTTTTGCTGGGGAGCGGCGGCGCTTAAATCCTCTTGACCCCTCGATAGGGGTCTCAGGTGAGCCCCCCTGATTGGGGGGTTCAAACAAAGCATAGGTGACCATTGGCCGCCCCTTGGGGGCGCCCGGGTCACGGGTCACTTCCGGTCGGAGTGGCTGGTGCGCACTCCGCTTCCGCTGGTTCCTGGGCGCTTTTAGGTGCCCAGAACCAGTTTACCCCACTGGTGGCACCGCGTGGGTTATGGCGCCGGCCTCCAAGCCTCCCCCCCCCTGCGGGGGGGTGCAGCGGCCTCTGCAATAACCCCCGCACGTGCCTATTCCGTGGGTACCCAACCGCAACTCAACTCACCGGCTTCTCCCTCCCCTCCGAATGCCCGCATGCCATTCTTCAAGATGATGGGGAAATAATGTCAGCCAACAATAACGGTTATTAGTGATGGTCGTTGTTGGCCGCAGCTTTATTAACATTAAAAACACATACTGGTTATGCAATCTTCCATTTGCGAACTGTACCCATCAATCATACACGTCATATTACCATCTATGACACCATCTTGTGATAACGGGTGTCAGTCTTTTGTGCACTCCTCAGTTCGTAAATGGCACTTGTACAAAACCAGTTCCTTGTCAGTCTATTGGTGTTCCAGTGGTTGGTTGCCCACGCCTTCTGCGTGTCGTGGAGGGGAGCTTATCTGTCTGGAGTTAGGTCCCCAGCTCGCTACCATTTGCGCCCTGCAGTCCGGCCGGGTCTGGGCCGCGAGTGCCGTCTCCTCCTGTTACTTCCCTCCTTTGTGCGGCCACGTCACCCTGCCGTGTGGCATTCAAAAGTGAGTGGCCCTCCTCCTACACACCGCCCGCCGGTGTGTTTCTTTAGCCAACCATTGTAGGATTTCCGCCACGCCGCAGGGAGGCTCACGTCTTTCTGCGGCTCCCCCTCCTGCCCCTGGTTCATGGCTCCCCTCTCTCTTTTTTTTTTTTTTATCTGCAACCTGCGAGCGCCATCGCACCCCACAAGTTATCCCAGAATACCTTCATCCCCATGTCAGAGAGATGTACCCCGTCCTGGCCATAAAGCTCCGGGCGGCCCGGGTGGATGAGGCCGTGCCTGATCGATTCCAGGCCATTGGTGGCGCAGAATTTGTGCATTGCGATGTTCAATTTTCGCCTCGCATTATCCACCGCCTTCTTGGAGTCAGCACCTCTCCAGTGCCTCCTGCTGATCATTTCAGACCAGACCACCGTCGTGGGGCCCAGCCATGTCGCCGCCTTGGTGAGGTCCTTTTGGATGGCCTGCCCCACTGCCTTGCGCCCCAGTCGCGTCAGGTCGTTGCCCCCGAGGTGAACGATCAGGACGTCAGGTAACCACGCCGAGTCTGCCATGAGGCTGTCCAGCATTGGCAGTAGTTGCTCCCATCTCATACCCGGCTGCCCTATCCATCGGATGTACGTCGCTTTGGGCCTGCTTGCTTTGTGACCCGACCGCCGCCACCACGACTCCATTCTGGACACGAATGAATGCCCCACAACCCAGACCAGTCGAGGGCGTCCCCCTGCCGAGAGAAAGCATTCTGTTAAGGTGGCCTGCTGCGCACCGGGTTTGGTTGAGGGACAAGCACCCTGTCGTGCGGCATCCCAAAGTGACTGCCCCCACACCCCCCTTTTTTTTTTTTTTATATCAGGTGTGGGCGTATGTATGACTTGTAGGCCCTGGAACGCCATCTGCCCACGGCCTGGATCCTGTCCTCAGGCATGCCATGCTGCGATGCCGAGGTCGCTGTGCAGATCCTGAAAGAGTGAGGGACAAAAGACGCCGGGTGAAACCCAGCTTTACCAAGACCCTGGCGCATCACTGCCGTGAATTGGAACTTGCTCAGGTTCCTTCCATCCTGGTGTTTAAAGAGGGGGCCCTCGCCAGCCGGGCGAGCCACCATGTACTTGAATAGCCAGCATACTGCACAGAGCCCAGCCTCTGGAATGCAATGGAGACGTATTGTCGTCCCCTTACGTGCCCTGTCCGTCTTGGACTGCCTCAGTGTGAGCTCCACGGCCTTTGCCATCGGTTTGATGTCCCTAGCCTGTAGGCATCGCTGTGCTGGGCCTGTCTTGCTGGGCGCAACTATCTCGCTGATGCGGAACGCGCCGAAGAAGGCCGTGGTGAATGCTGCCCTAAATAGCAGTAGCTCGTACTTGTCTGAAATTATGCCTACTAAGGCTCCCAGGAGCTGACCCAGCTTGTCGAAGTCGATGGGGCGCCTGCTGTTCTTCCTTGTCCCTTCAACCCTTTTCCATCCCTTCAATGCTGTCTTTAGATAGGGGGAGGCCGTGGGGTCCTCGTCTGTGTAGAGCCTGGCAAAATGGGCAATGGCGGACAAGTGCGCCTGTGCCCAAGATCTTGTTTTCTTGGCGTTGAATGCCCATTGCACGAATTTTTCCACTGCTGTGCGAGTCCCTGCCTTGTCTTCGAGTGATTTTATGCCCCCGACTCTCATTACTGTGCTTGCGTAGTTCCTGTATCTCCTGTTTGCTTCTGTGGTGAGTGAGTGCCCTATCAGCCTGGACAGGTCTACCCCCCCAGGTCCCAAAGGTACGCAGGAAAAGGGGTCATCTCCCTGTCCGCCCCGGGGACCAGTTCTCTGAAACGCCTCATTTGGGACCGGGATAGTGCATTTGCTGCCGTGTTCTCAGCCCCTGGCACGTGGCGGGCCTTCAGCTCCAGGTTCCCTTCCAGCTGTAATTTAATTAACTGCCGCATTAGCCTCAACATGTCAGGGCATCTCACTGCGCCTCTGTTAATGGCCTGCACTACTCCCTTATTATCTGACCATAGAGTGAGTTTCAGGTTTTTTATTTCCTCTTTCCAAATGGTCAATGCCACTATTATTGGAAACAGCTCAAGGAATGTGATGTTCTTGGTGAGCCCCTGCGCATGCCACCTGTCTGGCCACTGGCTCGCACACCATCTTTTTCCCAGGACCGCCCCGAAACCCAGGCTCCCGGCTGCGTCCGTGTAGAGGGCTATCTGCTTGGCCGTCACCCACCCTTCTCTCCAGATCAGAACCCCATTGAAATCCTGCACGAACTCATCCCACAAACGCAGGTCCTGTTTTACACCCGCACTCAACCGGATGTGGTGATGTCTGTGGGTGACGCCTGCTGTCAGCCCTGTCAGACGCCTAGAGAATACCCTGGCGATGGGGATTACCCTAGCCGCAAAGTTCAGTCTACCTATCACTCCTTGGATGTTCCTCAGGGTGGCTTTGTTCCGGCCCCGTAATTTGGCCACCTCTTCCCTGAATTCCTTTACCTTGTCTGCGGGCAGCCTGGCAGTCCCTGCAATGGAGTCCAGCTCTATGCCCAGGAACGTAAGTCTCTTGGTTGGGCCTGTCGTTTTTTCCTTTGCTAGGGGGACTCCAAGGGACCTGGTCAAAACTTCAAACGCTGCCAGCGTACTAGCACACATAGGGGATCCTGCTGGGCCTGTGAACAGGAAATCATCCAGGTAGTGCAATTTTCCGCCTTCCTGGTGCCCGTCATGAAGAGCCCATTCCAAAAAGGTGGCGAATTGCTCAAAGTAGGCACACGATATGGCACAGCCAATGGGCATGGCCTTATCAATAAACATGTCTCCCTCCCACTGGAAGCCAAGTAGATGGAAACTGGAGGGGTGGACAGGCAGCAGGCGGAAAGCAGATTCGATGTCCGCTTTGGCCATGAGAGATCCCTTTCCTGACGCTTTAACTAATTCAATTGCGTCCTCCACTGACGCATAACCTACTGAGCAGGCTTCGGGATCGATTCCGTCATTCACGGACGATCCTTCGGGAAATGATAGGTGATGTATTAGTCTAAATTGACAATGCTCCTTCTTGGGGACCACCCCCAGCGGAGAGACAACTATGCCTGCGTGTAGCTCCTTTGGGAGGGGGCCCTCGATTCTACCCAAGCTCTTTTCTTTCGCTATTTTGGCGCTTACCACCTCCGGGTGTTGCATCGCTGACTTCAAATTGTTCGCCCCCTCTATTGGTAATGGGCCCTGGAATGGGATCACAAAACCCTCCTCAAATCCATCCACCAGCACCCTGGCGTCCACTCTGTTTGGATATTTGTTTGCTAATCTGCGCAGCTGTTGCGTATTAACGGGGGATCTGGCCAGCTGGCAATTTCGAATGTCTACCAGAGCCCCGCTTCCACTTGCCTTGGGGCTAGTGCTTCTTGCTCTTCTCTTTCTTGTCACCCTTTGACTCGCGCTTGGCCCCCTTGCATGCCGCCGCGGCGTGCCTGCCCCCGCAGCTGGAGCATGCATTGTTGAAACTTACAAGAAGAGCCCCATGAGCAATCCCCTGCCTCGTACCTCCAACAGATCGCCTTGGTTCTGGTTGGTGAGTAGGATCTCCCTGTGGTCTGCTTCTGATAAGTTCTGTTCTTTCCTTTTTGGTAAGAACTCCGAAAGGACTGCTCGCTTCTACCTGCCCAAGCTCTCACTTCTTTGGCTGCGAGCATTTTGTGTATGAACCCCGAGACATCCTCCTCATTCCATTCCATCTCAGGGTGCCTCTGCATTTTCAATCTAAAACCTTTATCGTATTCCAACCACGCCTCCCCAGGGACCTGCCTCTGTGCTAAATGGATATTGGCCTCGTATAACCATAGATCAGCGGCGCAGTGAGGGAACTTCTCTACTATAATACATGCCATAATTCTGAATGCATCTAGCCAATTTTCAAAATTACGCTCCTTTCTGGCACCGCGCCTTTCTCTCCTGTCTTCTTCTATCCTGTCGCACGTGGTAAGATCGAGGCCCTCTAGCTGTATCTCCAGTAGCGAAAATATATCTATGAATTCCTTGCGCCATATCCTTTCTTTTACCGCAAGGGGGATGAGGCATGCTAGGCCCGTGGCTTTTGTTGTCAAGGACGCCGGGCCAGGGGATGGCCTGACGTAGGGGTCAGTGACTAGCCCACCCAGCGCTGGGCTCCTTGACGTGGGACCGTACCCCCAACCGGATAGCGGGGAAATTTGCTCGCCCTGTGTAGACAGACCCACCTGCTCCTGCACCCTTACCTGTCGTGCCCACCCTGGGTCGACCATGTGCCATGCCTGCTGTTTCTTCTGCGCGCTGCTCCCTAGGCCCCGCTACCCCCTGCCCTGTGCCATTAAGTAATGCTGGCACCAGCGACTTTAAGCATTCTTTTACGATGGTACTGATATGCTCACCATTCACTCCTCTGCCAGTCGCCTTGCCCTGATCCCCGTCGTCCAGCCTCGGCTGAGGGGGTTTCTGGCACATTTTCTTTAGGGGGTTCCTCTTGGATGTCTTCTTCAGCGGCGTGGTTTTGGCCTTCTTGGGTGCTGAAGGGCCTGGTTCCTCCTCTGCCTGGTCCTCCGGTCTGTTCTCCTTCCCCTTGTTCAAATGAGGCTGCAGCCAGTCGTCCCCATGGATGGCTGATACCTCGCGGATCTTCTTCAGTAGCTCTGCCACCTCTTCAGGCTGGCCCTCTGCCATGGCTTCTTCGTGTAGCTCCAGTCACCTCTGTGCTGGCCGTTCAGCCTTTTGGTTGCCTCTTGTGTCTCAGCGTGCCGGCGTCAGGCCGTTTGCTGTGGCACCGCACGATGCGTGTGCTTTCGCAGGGCTCTGAGCGCGCTGCTCCCCTTCTGGAGAATGCTCCGCCTGATGCGTGAGGTCTGGTTGCGAGGAAGGGGCGGGCGCGTTCTCGCTATGTGCTTCGTTCCCCACGTGGTCGGCGGGGGGTGTGTCCGGGCCGGGTGTGCGGAGTCCCTGTGGGCTGTTTCCTGCGCCGCCAGCCGCTCGCCGGTTACAAAGAGGAAGTCCCGGCCTGGGACTACCGGAGAAAGGTATGCGATCCGCCTGGATTTTTGTGGCCGGAGACGTCGCTGAGGCGGGCAGGGGCACCGCGCCTACCGCAGCAAACCGAGAGCGGGGCGTACTGGCAACCGCTCCCAGGCCCGCCAGGATCTTGGCTCGCAGAGGTCCCCCCCCCTTTGATCGTAGCGGCTCGATGCGCGCTAGGAGTGGGGGGAGAGACGGGGGAAAGTACGGTTTACCTCCGCTGTGGGGGGCTTGGCTGGTGTTGCCGAGCCCGTTCTCCGACGCCTCCAACCTTTTGCGCTGATACCTCGAGGAGATGGGGGTAAGTTTGGCGCGCTGCACCGCCGTGCTGTCCTCTCCGAAAACCGCGACCTGGAGTTCGCCGACAGGGCCTCGCCTTCCCTCTGCTTCGGTCTTCAGTCTTGTCCTTCAGTCGTTGTTGCTGCTGCGCCACTCCCCCAGCTCCTCGAAGACGTTGTGCTTTTGCTGGGGAGCGGCGGCGCTTAAATCCTCTTGACCCCTCGATAGGGGTCTCAGGTGAGCCACCCTGATTGGGGGTTCAAACAAAGCATAGGTGACCATTGGCCGCCCCTTGGGGGCGCCCGGGTCACGGGTCACTTCCGGTCGGAGTGGCTGGTGCGCACTCCGCTTCCGCTGGTTCCTGGGCGCTCTTAGGCGCCCAGAACCAGTTTATCCCACTGGTGGCACCGCGTGGGTTATGGCGCCGGCCTCCAAGCCTCCCCCCCATGCGGGGGGTTGCGGCGGCCTCTGCAAGTTCCATCACTTTCCCCTTCGTGTCATCTAACGTTTCATGCTTGCGCTATGTTACACTGCTTGAGACCTGAGCTGTCTGTTGCAATTTCCCACATCCAGCCCGTCCCATGACTCCCTCCTCTTAAGCACCGCAGCACCCGGCCCCCCTTCACTACCCTCTGCCACCCCATACTCCCCGACAGCCACAGCCACACTGGCACTTCGTCAAGCCTTCTTAAAGCTGTGTTCCAATGGAGTAATTCCAGTAACTGCAAAAATCCAAGGCAATTGTACGGCTTGTGTGAATGCAACCACACCACCAAATGATTACGCAGATACCAACATGCATGTAGGGACAGGAACCCAAAAACAAGATTTTATCTGACAGAACAAAAATGTTTCTGACACTGTCAGCTCAGATCTCAGCTTCATGTAGACTGCAGTGTGTCCCTCAAAATAAAAGCAGCCCAAACCCTATTCACTGATCAGCTACGTTGATCTTATCTGAACAAAGCAAGCAGGAAGTATTTTGAGAGCAAAAGGAATGTATTTTGTGAAGCATGACTATTTCCTTTTCTTTGGCTTCTGCCCCATCTATTAAAGAACAGAAAATATTCGACAGTCTCATTGTCTTTCTTGTGTCTGCAAGCTCGTCAACAAGAAATCGTATTTTCTTTTTTACTTTGAGGTTTCTGCTTCAAGTTGCTAAAAAAATGTCTGTCACCTGCCATGTTCAGAACCATGTGGGATACAAAATCATTAAAATCTAAAGTGATACATTGTGATTGAGCACAACGAATGTAGGGGTTGGCAAGTAAGCTCTTTCGGTTTTTCTTTAAATATTTTTAATAATCTTCTTTTCCCCAGTAGCATCTGATTCCATTGAGACATTATCATTTATACCAATGTTCTCAATGGCCCCCCCATGAGAATGCCTTTCCCATTGAACTATTACAACAGAACAACCACCCCAACTGCCCTTTTCCATTAGCACCACCTGCCCTATAATCAAGCTGACAGGTGTCTAGAGTTGCAAAAGGTTTTGTCGATTACCATAAAATGGTGATTGTAGCTACTTTGATAATAATACTCAAACAAATGTAGTACTCTCAATTTCAGAGGACAAGAGACTTCTCTACAGGCTTTCCCAGCACACCCACAGGGCCTGGCGTTACGATAAGATATCACAAAATGCTGGTTTGAACCTTTGGTTTATGTGTCTGAGAATGAGTGCATGTCTGACTCCTTGCTCTGTGTCTATCGGTGTTATTTGTGAGCCTTCATGTATACATGTGATAGGACTAGTTTTTATCTTGCCTTCTGCTCCCCTGATTGTACTCATTTTTTGTGCCTTCTGCTCCTCTGATTGTACTCGTTTTTCGTGCCTTCGGCTCCCCAGATTGTACTCGTTTTTTTCTTGCCTTTTGCTCCCCTGATTGTACACGTTTTGTTCTTGCCTTTTGCTCCCCTGATTGTACTCATTTTTTTGTGCCTTCTGCCCCTCTGATTGTACTAGTTTTTCCTGCCTTCTGCTCCCCTGATTGCACTCGTTTTTTTCATGCCTTTGGCTCCCCCATCCCATCCATCCATCCATCCATCCATCCATCCATCCATCCATCCATCCCCCCACTCCATCCATCCATCCCCCCACTCCATCCATCCATCCATCCATCCCCCCACTCCACTCCATCCATCCCCCACTCCATCCATCCCCTCCATCCATTCATCCCTCCACTCCATCCATCCCCCCTCCATCCACCCATCCCCCCACTCCATCCCACTCCATCCATCCATCCCCTCCATCCATCCATCCCCTCCATCCATCCATCCCTCCACTCCATCCATCCCCCCACTCCATCCACCCATCCCCCCACTCCATCCCACTCCATCCATCCATCCCCCCACTCCATCCATCCATCCCCCCACTCCATCCTTCCATCCCCCCACTCCATCCATCCATCCATCCCACTACATCCATCCATCCCCCCACTCCATCCATCCATCCATCCATCCCCCCACTCCATCCATCCATCCCACTCCATCCATCCATCCCCCCACTCCATCCATCCCCCCACTCCACCATCCATCTCCATCCATCCCACTCCTTCTCCATTCATCCCACTCCATCCATCCATCTCCATCCATCCCCCTCACTTCATCCATCCATCCATCCCACTCCATCCATCCATCAATCCATCCATCCATCCTACTCCATCCATCCATCTATCCCACTCCATCCATCTATTCCCCCCACTCCATCCATCCATCCCCCCACTCCATCCATCCATCCCCCACTCCATCCATCCATCCCGCACTCCATCCATCCATCCCCCCCACTCCATCCATCCATCCCCGCACTCCATCCATCCATTCCCCCGACTCCATCCATCCCTCCCCGCCCCACACTCCATCCCTCCCCCGCCCCACACTCCATCCCTCCCCTGCCCCACACTCCATCCCTCCCCCGCCCCACACTCCGTCCCTCCCCCACCCCACACTCCATCCCTCCCCGCCCCACACTCCATCCCTCCCCCGCCCCAAATTCCATCCCTCCCCCGCCCCACCCTCCATCCCTCCCCCGCCCCACCGTCCATCCCTCCCCCGCCCCACACTCCATTCCCCCCGCCCCACACTCCATCCCTCGCCCACACTCCATCCCTCGCCCTCTTGCACTGTCTCTATCTCTCACCCTGCCTCTATCTCTCACCCTCCCTCTATCTATCTTTCGCCCTCCCTCTATCTATCTATCGCCCTCATTATCCATCGCATCACCACAGCATCACTCAGGAGCACTACAACATCACCATCCATCCATCCCCTCCATCCATCCATCCCTCCACTCCATCCATCCCCCCACTCCATCCACCCATCCCCCCACTCCATCCCACTCCATCCATCCATCCCCCCACTCCATCCATCCATCCATCCATCCCACTACATCCATCCATCCCCCCACTCCATCCATCCATCCATCCATCCCCCCACTCCATCCATCCATCCCACTCCATCCATCCATCCCCCCACTCCATCCATCCCCCCACTCCACCATCCATCTCCATCCATCCCACTCCTTCTCCATCCATCCCACTCCATCCATCCATCTCCATCCATCCCCCCCACTCCATCCATCCATCCATCCCACTCCACCCATCCATCAATCCATCCATCCATCCTACTCCATCCATCCATCTATCCCACTCCATCCATCTATTCCCCCCACTCCATCCATCCATCCCCCCACTCCATCCATCCATCCCCCCACTCCATCCATCCATCCCCCCACTCCATCCATCCATCCATCCATCCCACTACATCCATCCATCCCCCCACTCCATCCATCCATCCCCCACTCCATCCATCCATCCCGCACTCCATCCATCCATCCCCCCACTCCATCCATCCATCCCCGCACTCCATCCATCCATTCCCCTGACTCCATCCATCCCTCCCCGCCCCACACTCCATCCCTCCCCCGCCCCACACTCCATCCCTCCCCTGCCCCACACTCCATCCCTCCCCTGCCCCACACTCCGTCCCTCCCCCGCCCCACACTCCGTCCCTCCCCCGCCCCACACTCCGTCCCTCCCCCACCCCACACTCCATCCCTCCCCGCCCCACACTCCATCCCTCCCCCGCCCCAAATTCCATCCCTCCCCCGCCCCACCCTCCATCCCTCCCCCGCCCCACCGTCCATCCCTCCCCCGCCCCACACTCCATTCCCCCCGCCCCACACTCCATCCCTCGCCCACACTCCATCCCTCGCCCTCTTGCACTGTCTCTATCTCTCACCCTGCTTCTATCTCTCGCCCTCCCTCTATCTATCTTTCGCCCTCCCTCTATCTATCTATCGCCCTCATTATCCATCGCATCACCACAGCATCACTCAGGGGCACTACAACATCACCATGCGCTATTACAGCATCACTGAACGCCACACATCACTCGTCGCCACCACAACATCATTCAGAGCCACCACAGCATCACTCAGGGGCACTACAACATCACTATGCGCTACCACAGCATCACTAAATGCCACAGCATCACTCGTCGCCGCCACAACATCATTCAGAGCCACCACAGCATCAATCTGTGCAACCATTCAACAACAACTGATTCAAATATGTTCTCTCAATGTTTCAAACTTTATTACAAATGTCACAAAAAATGTTAATATTTCACTTCTGTTCTTGCATTTTCATCACAATAAAATACACTAAACATAATCTTCCAAAAAGTTATTTGCAAAAGTTTAAGCTATTGCCATTATAAATTACAATAACTTTAATTTAAGTATTAATTATTGAAAAAAATACAACCCATTGTTATTTTTAATATTAATACATCTAAGTCATGTAAATACAACACATATTGCATTACAAATGCTATAGGTGTCACGTTTGCAAAAGTTAACACTATTGGCATTGTAAATGACAAAGTTATTAATTTCGCTATTTTCAAAACAAAAACATAAATAAAAAATTTGTCATTTACAATACTAATACCTCTAACTTTACTAATGCGAGACCTATTGCATTGCAAATGCTTGTTTTGTTTAATTACTTTAGTGTTTTGTTTAGAGCCTAATGTGATAGCAGGAAGCCTTTCTTGTGAGCACAAGGACACAAACTCCAGCTTTATTAGATCCCATCTCCTGCTAAGGATATTGTAAATTTCTTTGGATTTTCCTTGTTTATCTGGTTGCTGCTTTTTCACATTAGCTCCCATGAACTCTAAATATAGACTAATCAGTGTGCTCTATCAATCTTGCCAACCATGTCTTTCCTTCTTTCTTCCGTTTTCTTTCTTTCTTGCTTGTTTTCTTTCTTGTTTGCCTTCTCTTTTCTTTTTTGCTATTTTCATCTTTCTTTCTTTTTCCTTTCCTGCTTTCTTGCTTTTTACTCGCCTTCTTTCTCTTTCTTTCCTTCTTGCTTCTTCTGCCTTCTTTCTCTTTCCTTTTTTCTTTTTTCCCTTTATTCTTTCCCTTTTCTTTCTTATATTCTTTCTTTCCTTCATCTATCTTTATCTTTCTTTCCCTCCACCTTTCCTTCTTTCTTTCATTCTTTATTGCTTTTGCTTTCCTTCATTCTTTTCTTAATTTTTTCTTGCTTTCTTTCCTTTTTTCTTTCTTTCTGGCTTGCTTTCCTTCCGTCTTTCTTTTTTCTTTTGTTCTTTCTCCCCTTCTTTTTTCTTTCTCTTTCTTTGTTTTGCCTTCCTTCTTGTCTTCTTTCCTTTGTGCTTGCTTTCTTTTTTCCATCTTCACTTCCTGCCTTCTTTCCTTCTTTCTTTGTTTCTTTTCTTCCTTCTTTCCTGTTTTGTTTCCTTTTTGCTCTACTTCATTTTTGTTTTCCCTCTTTCCTTCTTTGCTTCTGTATTTCCTTTTTTCTTAACATTTTTCTTTTTTCACTTTTTTACATCCTCTCTTCTTTCTCGTCCTACCTTCTTTTCCTTCTTGCTTACCTTCTTTATTGATTTCCCTCTTTCTTTCTTACCTTCTTGCCTTCTTTCTCAAAGAAAGAGGCTGGCAGCCTTCGTCAGGCCATTTGGCTTTTTTCAGGGCTGTGTTAGCCAAGACCTTTTCATTTTACTAAAATTGAGTGTTTTAAAATATTTACTCCTATCAATGAGTTTTGGGCCTGGCATTACCCATTAAACTGTGGTTATAACATTCACATTTTTCTTCCACACATTTCAGCATGTATCAAAGTGTAATGCATCAGTCCACTTCAACCACTGACTGATTTCACTATGACTTATGACATACTATCATTTCACATGGAGCACACCTAACCATAAATGTCTGCTTTTTGAAACCAAAGAATAATTATTGCCTTTAGTGAATGTTTTTTTGTGTATAGATTGATAAGGGCCCAGCAGCTTCTTTAGCAATAAAACATTACAAAAACTATGATAAAAAAAGAATTGAAACAGTCTGGTGGCCAATGCCAGACCTATTGGCTTTCCCAAGCCAATGCTTATTTGGCATGGGTGTGTCACTGAATGGTAGACTAAATAGGATGAGTATGATGGAATCACCCAGGCTCCAATGAGTGCCTAGAGAAGGGTGAAATGATCCTGCATTTGGGAATTCGTATGACCAGAATAACTGAGAAAAGTAGAATGCAGTCATACATATCTTGCACACATGCCTGTATGCATTTACAGCATGAGACAGCAGTTTCAATGCGTGTACGATCATTTAACGAACAAAGCAATGTAGGCATTGGACAACACATAATTTAATCTCTGGGTGAAGTTATTTTTTCAGATGTTGCATTGAAATTATAAATATTCTTTACCTGCATGTCTTATGTTATTAAGTAATTGAGGTACTTTTAGTAATAATGTGGGTCTCTAAGGACAATATCTATGGCAATCGCTGAGGATAATCATGGACTTTGTAATGATTTTTACTCACATTCAATGTATGTAAATATAGTTTATGTGGATATCTTGAGAATCTAGAGTGCATCTGGCCCTTCTGGACCTACATTGGATACCCTTGTGTTATGAGATCAGTGTTGGATGGAAGAATTACCAAGCACAATCATTTTTTGTTGAAGGAACTGGAAGACAGTTATCTTTAAAATGTTGTTATTAATTTCTAGCATTGTGCTTATAGTGAATTTATTTGTATGAGGCTTTTTGCAAAGGACCTATAGCCCAAGGTGCCATTTTAGAAAACGTTACTGGGTCAAGAAATAATCGTAGTCAGTTTTTCCAGTGTAGTGACTTTAAAGAGATACTTCAAAATTAGGTTAATTTAGGGGGCATGCCATCTCTTCCTTCTGCTGGGTGTCTTCTGTCTCTCTGCTTTTTACTCCAGTTTACTCCTTCCTATTAAGAACTTAAAAAATAAATTAGAAAAAGGTTGATTTATATAAACAATGCTGATCTCAATAAAAGTAGCTCCCTAATACTGGAAATAGCAAAATAAATGGGATCAGAGTCTTTATGTAAGTAGATATAACTGAGATCTTTTGGCATTAAACTGCCGAGATAATCTCCTAGACATGCAATGCCTTTCTACACACATTATCCTGGCCAATGCTTACTCCAGAGGAGAAAGAGGAATTGGGTAGTGACAGAACAACACAAGAGATTAAGGTGACGGTTAAGTGCATGGTCAGAGGAAGGTCCCAGGACAGATGGACTCCCCGTGGAGTTCTACACTACTTACATTGGACACATTGCTCAGCGGCTGAAGGAGGTTTATAGAGCCGTGAAGCACAGTCGCTTCTTACCTGCATAGAGGAGAGAGGCGCTGATAATCCCCTTAGTTAAACCTGGCTGAGGGGACCATGACGTAACCTCATACGGACACATCAATCTTGTGTATCCGAGATTTTATCTAATTTTATTTATGTTCAATTCACTTTTTCTATTGTACTTAAATTACATATTCATCTGGAACATTCAACTGCACAAATTAAGATTAATGCACCAACAATAACAGATCACAATACAATCCAATTAGCACATAAAACAATAAGAAAAAAATCACTATCAACTGAGCAAACCAATAATTTGGTCAATATGTCCAGGAGGAATTACTCCCATGCTTTTGTACCTCTTATTGGTGCCATGGGATTATGGAATTTAATGTGTATTCCCACACTCAATGGAGTCCCAATGGTGCTAGTACTTCTTTTTTTTTAAGGGAGATCAACTATTTTTTGAAATCTTAAACAGTGAGATCATCCTTGAGGTGGAACTTCCAGTCAATTCCCATTTGATAGTGCCAACACGTTTCGACCTCATAATGAAAAGGGGATTACGTAAGTCATTTTATCATCAGGGCAAGCGAAAAACTCTTTCAGTCCAGGTGTAAATGAAAATGTATATATTAAAAAACATGTACTGTTGAAAAGAACATGAACTATAAATACCAAATTCATGCCCAGACTATTGTTCACCCAGGGAGCTTCAGGAAGAAAAATTGTGCGCCATGTTTATTACATTTTGTCAGATACAGAAGACATTGTTACAGCCAACAGCCAAGGTGCAGTAGTGGCAAAAGAGACATGATGGGGACAAAACCCACAAACCACAGTAGTTATAGACGTGCATATCACCAGTCTATAGACTCAAGAAACATCCTACCAAGAATGTCATTATAAGGATGTGCGAGGAAACTAACCGTAACCAAGCTTTAAAAGATGCACACGTGGTGTGTGTGACCGTTTTTGTGGTTGTCTCAGTATAATGGGCGGCCCAAAACAATTATCTGGAAATAGTAGGAGCAACAATTCAGTCTAAAAGTCATAAAAGTCAAAGACAGAAGAATTTATGAGACTTTGGGCAGTATCTACTTGATGAGAAGTACAGTGATCTTCTTATTGAGGGGTTCGCATATAAAATGAGCACCCATTTCCTGACCGTCTCGGGATATATTAGCACACCACATATTAGTTTCTAACTATAAACACAAGGTGGTGAATTGTTACGTGTCAAAAAAGAGAGCAGAGTCACAAATTATTACATATGTTTTTACGGCACTTACTTTTGATGAATTTCATGTATTCAATTAAGGTGCTTACCATTTTTGTTTTTGCGTTTTTCTTTATTAAGGTATGACATAGTTCGCCTACCCAATAGCCTGCATTGGCGACACTACAAAGCCATCATCAATTGCCCTTTGTAGGATACTTTCCTTTTGTATGTTACCTAAATAATCAGAGCCTCTATTATTATGCAAAAAACAGAAGTAAGTCCCTTGGTGCATAGAGGTCTCCTGCATGAATCCTTTCTTTTGAAAATATAGCCCAATGAACGGTATGTATCTCTTTTTGGTGCTGGCCAGACTATTTAAAAAAAAAAGAAGTTTTTACCATTGACGAACCCTCAGTTCTGGTTGCGATGAAAATAGCCTTTTTCATTCACCGATTTAATGTCTATCAGTCCACAAAACCTGATTATTTCAAGAACACCGATTCATTAACGGATGTCAGGAGCAGTTAAGACACTAGGGGCTAGATGTAGATAATTTGGATTTACCGATTCATAAATGCAGAATTTTACAGATTCGGTATTTATGAATCCAATGTAGGTAATAATTCAGAAAAAAATACCGAATCGGTAGGATTCGGTATTTACCGAATCGGTATTTACCAATTCGGTATTTGCCATTTATTCCTATGGGCCTGGAATTACCGATTTGGTAAATACCGAATAATTCAAGGGTGGCAGAGTGTCACTTTGACACCCTGTTGCACCCCTGATTAGGGCTTGTGTGCCATGTGGCACAGGTGTACATGCACAGATTTGCATATACACAGGTATTCGTTATTTACCACCAACTAATAGTTGGTGGTAAATAACGAATCCTTAAAGCCCTGTGGCACTGTTTACAGTGCCACCTACATCTTAAAATACAGATTCTGTAATTTTACCAAATCGGCAATTTTACCGAACCGGTAAATTTACTGAATCGGTAAAATTACCGATTCGGTAAAATTACAGAATCTGTATTTTAAGATGCCCTACATCTCAGTATCCAAATACCGGTCGATAACGGCCGAAAATCGGTATTTTCGGCCGTTATCGACCGGTATTTGGATACCTACATCTGGCCCTATCTCTGCTCACGGGCTGGCTTTTACAATTAATGCCGTTCACCTCCTGATCCGAGAGTTCAATTTCTACTATTTGTCAATAAACCAGACGGCATTATATATTGTGAACAGCAAGAGAAAAAAAATTGTGAAAGGTCAAAAAGTACCTCACGTAAACATCACCTAGAGAGCTGCTGGGTGGCACTCACCAGTTTGCCCATGCTATCATCATTTTATTTTATTGGTAACTGTCAAACCATATAGAAAAAGGAAAAGTGTCCAGATTTTGAGAAGTGAGGAAAAGAAAGAAGTGATGTGTATACGAATGCATTATAAATGCTTGTGTCATTCTATACCAACTGGGCCGGTTCGAAAAGAGAAAGCAATTCTCTTCTCCAAGCTAAAATGAAGTGCAACTCACGTGCAAACGATCATTCTTTATTGGATGCAGTGAGTACCCTCAGATTAAAAGAACGGCATGGATTTGACCATTTCAAATAGGAAAGCCTGTCATGTTTCTTTGCCAATCTATTTGCGGCAACTTTATCAGGGCTTAGGGGACCAGTCTTCACCTCCCTGGTACTTCAAACTTAGCCAGGTGGTTGCTGTCATCTCTCGTACCCATAACACACTATTCCGGGGTGCCCACACCTTTTAGCCGAGCATCCCCTGAAAATAATCAGTCGCCGCACATGAACTGCCCAGAGGCATCTGCGAGTGCATCATGAGTTTATCATTAAGGCCTTTGGGCGTGAGAGTGTCCAAGAAGCGTTTCCAATGAGTCTTTTGTTGCGTAAATAGCTTGGACATATCCATGTCATCATGTGTCTTCACCACTTCTAAAATGGTGAACCTCGGTTGTGCTATGGTATGCTGATGCTCTTTACGATGGATTGCAAGCAGTGAACTGGTGGTTTTTGTTCTGATCCGGCTTTGTTCTCAGTTATGCTTGCGCGAAGTGTCCTCTCTGTTTTCTTCACAAAGTACAAACCACATGGACATTTGATCGCATAGATGACATTCTGACCATTGCAATCTGCTGTGAAATTCAAATTAATGCTTTTTCCAGACCAGTGTTGAAATATGTATTGGCCAGTCAACACGTTATTGGAATGAGAGCAGTTAAAACATTTCCGCATCCCTTTGTGTTCCACTTCTGTGGCTTCATTGGGCTTTGACAGAATCTCTTTCAGATTGTGTGATCTCTTATAGTCAAAAAGAGTGCAACCCAGCTGTTGTTTTGCTTTTCTACTTTTGGAAAGTGGACATTTCTGTTCTCCTACTGCTCTGGGTGCCTTGTCGCCTGTCTACAATACACACCTGTGGTGGGTGACAGCTATACTTTGTGCATTCCCTCTAGATTGCCACAAACACAGGGAGGGTGCGTGTGGGTGACCGAGAACTCATCTACATTCATTTGCATTCTGATAGCTTTTCCTGGGCAGGAAGAAAGGGGGTAGCTGACACAATATATTAGGCGGTGTCCTGTTTCCTGCACAAAGGGCTGATTATCTCCTACTGATAGTCTGGAGGCAGGGTTGGGAAGAAAAGGTGACCTGTGCACTTCAAGGGCCTTCTTTGAAGTCACCTCCACTTAAACACACAACTGGGTATAAGTACTGGGCCTCTGACCCTACCAAGACAGTTCACTACTGGACCTGTGAAGAATTCTGCCAGGAGTAAAGACTGCTGTCCTACAAGGATTAGCACTTTGCTTGACTGCTGCTCTGGAAGAACTGCTTTTGTGCACTACCCTTCAGCCTGCTGATCTCTACTTTGGTGAGGACAAATACTTGACCCATCTCACTTGATCCTAGAGTGACTCCAAGTGCTTCCTGGCTTGCTCCTGTTCTGAACTCTCAGGGCCATCAAACACTTCCTTCAACCCTGTAACAGCATCTGAACTCTGCCATCAATGATGCCCTTCCAAGTAGTGCTGATCCAGTCCTGGGTCCTTGAAAGGTGATTTCTGCTATGCTTATCCATCAACACTGACGTTGTGATGACTTTGAGCCAATCAGAACCAAAGCATTGCCCTTCACCACCGACGCAGGAGCTGATCGACGACATCGCTTCGATGGACTGTGCAGCACGACAATGATGGACAGCATGGCTCAATGGCAACGCAGTGCCTGCTTCATAAAGGGGTTCGTCAACAAAGCCTTCACCATCTGCATGGATCGGATCCGATGCATCGAGTCTTCGACATCGACACTTCCCCATTGCATTGTACTTTCTCAGCGGAACCTGTATGACTCCTGTATACGGCTTGACCTGCATCACAGTCGGCCTGAACTTTGGATTTACCCCGGTCTAGCATGACCTCAAGTAACCCCTATGTGCCATTTGCTTCTATGCACTCCTTTTTGATGTCATCTTTAAAAATGCATAACTCCAGTTCTGCTTATTAGATTTTTGTTGCTTTGGTCTTGCTTTACTCATAAAAGTATAAGTTATTTTCTAAACCTGAGTTGAGTATTTTTGTGGTGCTTTCATTGTGTTACTTTGTGTGTGTTGCACTAATACTTTACACATTGCCTCTTTAGATATTCCTTACTGCTCTGTGCCAAGCTACCAGAGGGTGAGCACAGGTTATCTTATAGTGTGTATCTAGCTTACAATGACTAGAGTGGTGGTTCCTGCTTGTACAGGGTGCATACCCTGACAACCAGAAACACCAGTTCTAACAACAACATATTCTGAGATGAAATAAGGGAACTTCACATAGAACTACCAAATAGGAGCCTACCAACTCACACAGTGTGACTGTGTGATGCTTAGTTTCAGAACTCTTCACATGGTCACTCAGTGAAGAGTCACTGCCAGATGGTGAACAGGAGCTGGAAGTCTGAGAATTTCAAGTTTATACTTTTAACACCTCCTTTGGACGTGCAAGGTAGTTCCTAAGTGCTTTGTTTGTGTTATGGGGCAGAGTAGGTGTTGCTTTTAAGTCAATGCAAAGTACCAAAGCCCTGCCCCCTCCAAGGCCCAACCCGCCCTCCCCTTGTAATCAAATGGTCTTAGGCTGCAAGAGACTGAAGCATTAACCTGTTGACTTAAACTGGCTGCAGCAGCTGCAGATGAAAGCCACTGAAACATAAACATTCAGCCACGTAAATAATGGAGCGTCTCATCTTCAAAGCATTGATAAAATTAGCAGGTGGGCTTGAATTTTAGTGAGGAAGGTTGCACAATTACCCTGTTCTCTGCCGCCTGCTAAGATTGGAGGCACATCTACTCATTAAGTAGCTTTTATGCAAATATCTCCCTATTTTTGGGTATCAGCTATCTTGTGGCACGATTTTCGGAGACAGAATGTCATGATTCACTAGGGAAGAGAAACTGGTTTGGTTTCGATGTTCAAACACGGTCCTGTAACCTAACAAATAACATACGGAAGGAAGCAATGCCCAGAAAAAGGATGGCGACTGTTCTGTAGAACTTGTCACTGCAATACAGGCATGATGGTGCTGGTACTGAAGAGCATCGGATGCAGGGACGATTCCTGCGAGTGAGCGTTGGGGCGTTACACCAATCATCTTCTGACCCCTGTTTTAGGAGCACCGAACCTGCATGAATTTATTTTCCCACAGCAGACAGCAGTCAGCCTTCAGCCACGACCGTCAGCAGCTGTGAAGCGTAGTTTCATTTTAATAGACACCACACACTAGAGCAAGTGAACACACGGCACCTAGGGCCAAAGTGCGCATGTCTGTTTGGCTGGCTACCTTTCTCCGGCCAGCCAGACATACACACTAGAGGACTATCTTAACCTGCACATTAGGAACTGGGGGGTGATCAAAGTCGCAACCACCAGACTCCTAACGAAAGGTGAGTTTGCCTGCTCAAGCCAATCCCGGTGCTGCTCGCATGCTGTGCAACAGCAACGGAGCAGCGTCTGGATTCGCTGGCAGGCACCTTGGAGGCCTCTGGTGTAGCCAGCTTGGCACAGCGGGGTGGGAGTCTCTGCACACAGTCATGACTAATCATTGTAATGGCTTACTGTGAAGCCATGCAATGATTGGCCTTTTCTGCTGTTGCTGGGCAGGGCTGCCCCCTCTCTTCGTGAGCCAAACGTGCGAATGAGAGACTGAGTTGACCAAAACGCAGATCTGATCAATCCCCGACGACCCATATGGAGTGGAGTCCATGGCTCTAGTCTGTGAGTCATTCAGGTGAGCTAGGTGCAGGCCCTTCAGCTGAACTAGTGTAAGGCATGAGTCTCCTGTGCTGTGAAACTAGGGAGCAACAGACAGGTAAACACAAGCCTTCTTGTCAGTGTGCCTGTAATGGAGGCAGGGAAGCATCTTCTAGATCTGCTCTAGAACCTCAAGTCAATGGTACTTTTTCTCAGCATGAAAGAGTGGAGTTGAGAGAAATTCATTAACAATGTCAACCAATTCGATTTCAGTTCTCTAGGTCATAATAATCACAGACTACTAAATAAGGTTAGTTAATTTATTACAAAGCCAATAACAACTGGACATACAGCCACCTCAAGACGAGGGGGCAGAAGTACATTTGAACCAACATAAAGCCAAATCTACGAATAAGATTGAGATAGTGCAACATGCACAAGACAATTACCTCAAGAATCAGGATACAAAAGATCAAAAAACAGGAATCCAAGTTCCCCTGTATCAAGGGTTGATGCCATAAAGCATTAAACTATCCCTACACTGGCACTATTGTGACATCCCGATTTAAGCATTCTTCAAGGCTGGATAGATTAAGGTGTCAGCGTTCAGAGCCTTCCTCATAAGTCTCTCCACTTCAGTTCGGTCGAGTAGCATACAGCTATTGAGACAGAGCTTGTTCTATCATGCTCTCTCTCCAAACAGCAGAGAAAAAGTGGGGCTCCTTCCCCACTTACAATACTCCAATATCACAGGTGTCTTCCCATGATTCCTTTCAGGTCATGCCATCTGATTAGGCCTCATTCTCATACATAGTTATTCATGGGACGACGATTACTCTCTGTTGGAAATGGCCCTTTTTGCAGGGTTATCCCCAAACTTTTTGTTTCTTCCTCCTTTATTTTTCCTGACCCGTGGTTGTTGGCAATAGGACTCTGGGCACTTTACCACTGCGGATCAGTGCTAAAGTGCATATGCTATCTGTATACATTCCTATTGTAATTGGTTATCCATGATTGGCATATTTGTATCACCAAGAAGTCCCTAGTAAAGTGCACTGAGTGTGCCAGGGCTGGTGATACAAATGCTACTAGTGGGCCTGCAGCACTGATTGTGCCACCCACATGAGTAGCCCTAAAATGGTGTCTCAGGCCTGCCACCGCAATGCCTGTGTGCAGTCTGTGAACTGCCATGTCAACCTGGCCAGTGTCCCCACCAACCAGGCCTTCCCTTTCTGTACACATTGGTCACCACTATGGAAGGCTGGTGAATAGAGAGATCTGCATCTAAATGGGAGGGAGGAGTTGCACCTGGGATCTGAATAGGACTGTGCCTGCCCCCCACAGTACTGGCTCCACCCCTGTGGTGCGTCTGATGTCTCTGCCCAGCACCAGGAACAAAAGACTTCAACCCCAGCTTCCCTGAACTCTGCTGAGAGAGTTCTGTCCTTCCCAGAGTGCTTGGGCCAGTTGTGGTGCCTCTGGAAGTTGTACCTGTGTTGGGAAGCTGGAAACCAAGATTTTAAGAACTTTCTGCCGTCAGTGCGAGGAAATTCCTGCCACCGCGAAGGCCGAGAGTTTTGCAGCGCCTGTTGACGCGGCCAGAGTCGTCGCATCCTTCGTTTGTGGGAAGATTACCATTGCTGCGAGTATCATCGCAGAGCCTGTCGTCACTGGGTGAGATTGTCGCACCGCTTGCTTGCGAACCACATCACGGCGCTGCGAGAGTCGTCACAGAGCCATCGCATCGAGGGGCCGCGAGAGGAGAAGATCGACGCTGTCGCCGCGCAGCGTCGCCGCACCGGAGATCGTCGCCGCCCCGAAGATCGTCGCATCGTACCTTTTGCGAGCCGCTTCCACCGAAACCTGTGCACCGGAATCCATGCAAGGTATCGCATCCCTCCCCATACAGACTGGAGTCACTGCAACACACCCGCTGCGTCCAGCGGGGTTTTCGCATCGCCTCCCCAGGATCTCAGGAGTGACGCATCACTTGCTTTTCAATGCCACAGCTTTTTCTTGGAACTTTTGTCGCATGGTACTGTTGGCTAAAACGTGATGCAACTGTGGATTATTTTAACGCAACCTCAAGAACTCTTTTGAAACCATATTCTTGAACTGTGTATGTTGGATATTTGTCGTTTTGGTCTTGTGTAGTTTAGATTAAATACTGTTATTTTTCTAAACTGTTGTGGAGTCAGTTTGTGGTGTTTGTAGTGTTATGTGAGTGTTGGTACAAATACTTTGCACATTGCCTTCGATAAGCCTGACTGCTCGTGCCAAGCTACCAAGGGGGTGAGCAGGGGCTATCTGCGGAGTGTATCCTTCTTACCCTGACTGGAAGCAAGGGTCCCTATTTGGACAGTGGTACCTACCCCTGCCAACTAGAGACCCCCAGTTCTAACACTCCCAAACAGTAACACATTGACCTTGATTCCCAGGCCCTCTCTGGTGAGAAAATACAACAGTTCTCTTTATCAGTATTAGCTCCCAATGCATCCCCTTCTCTTGTTGCCTTACTCCTAAACAAATACATTATTCTTTGTTTTAGGGTGCTTCTTTCACCTGAAAATAAACATGGGCAAGAACATAATCTAACATGCACATGAAACTCAACAATTAATTCTAAAGCAAGAGCTTCCAGGGAAAACGCATTTCAGACATACAAAAATAAGCTAACATAAAAGAAATGGAACATGAGCTTTACAAAGTTATGTAGAAATTGAGACACATGCAGTTAATATTATCATTTACAAATAAAATAACATGATTAATAAGCGTAATCAATAATAACATTATTGTGAATTACACAACACAAATGTTTTAGTTAATGTTTTCCACTTGTTACATTTGATTTTCTATGTTACTTCATGAATTCTACAATTTGGCCTAAACACATTGCATTCATGTTATTACATTACAAGATCTTAACACTTAGGTTAACGTGATAAAAGATTATATGCGGATCCAGTCTACATGTGTGATTATAATGCACCCCTAAAGTGAAATATGGATTTTGCACTACATCAGTCCCCCCTCTGAAGATCTGTGTCATCACAATACTCTAACTCCCCGTAGGATAGATCAATCTAAACCGTTGTCGTAGCTAATCTCCTCTTGTTGCAGGGATTTCGCTCAGACACAAAACTGTGCACAGAGACTCAGGACCTCAGTGAATTAGGGTGTGCCAAAAACTCACCTTAGTACCCAAAATCCCCTACCATACTAGTATCAGTGTCTCATTAGCTCTTCGTCCTAAAGCAAAGTAACCAATGATCAGACAACCCAGAACATGTGACTTAGGATACCTCAGGTAAGGTGGGAAACATGAGCACTCTTTCGTTATGCTCTCATACAAGTCCAGAACAGGGAGTAAAGGGAGACACGTGCAAGTTTAAAATATTTATTTTAATGCTGTGATCTCAGGTACATCATCTTAGCTAATACCAGCAGAAATATTATAAGAAGTAAGATTGTCAGCATAGTTACAATTCCATAAAATACAAAGGGAGAAAGCATGTTATAATGCTAAATGGAAACAGGTTGATTATATACCTATATTTCACCCTCCCTTGCTAGTAGGTTATTTTATAACTAAAGAAGGTCTCTTAGGCTTGCATAGGCGACCCATACCTCAAAGATTAGCAGGAGTGAATCACATTGAGTTCTGCACAAGCTCTCAGCATACAAATGTTCTCCAAGTGTGTTCAATCATGCCTACACAGTGCATTGTTAAAGGCGCCAGTATCTGAGTTGGCCACAGCTGCATATATGTTATTGGTAGAATGTGTGCTGAGCAGTTCGAACAACAGCTACAGTGTTGAGATAACCATGAAGACCTCAGCACTCACTGTTCAGACTAAGCTTACGAAGCAAGTCTTGCAATGTAGAAAAACAAGTTATTCTCATGTGAAGCAAAACACTCCGCCTAACTCTAAACAATAGCTAACGTGTGCAAAAGAAAGCAAAAGGTAAAATGGCTTTTAAACTTCTAATAAGATCATGCTAACTTAACAATGTATGAATGCAAGGCTCAGCCCCACAACACCCTCCCTTGATCGGAGCACGGACAAGTAATGGGGGCAAAGCAGGAACGCAGAGTTCAAGTTCGAGAGATAGAGTCAATTTCAAATTTGCCATAATGGAAAAACGGGAGCAAACTCTGAAATTTGAAAATATTTCAATTTAGTTATCACTTGTGGATACAGTAAAGCCAATAGCCCCGAAAAAAATAAAAAAATTAAAAAATCAGATGTCCAGCATATGACGTCGGTTGTGAGGGAGAGAAGGACAAGCACCTCACTCCAACAGTGTATATGCACAGTACGTTGCAACAGCCTCCAAAAGGAAGTCATTGTTCTCATCTGAAAACATTTCAGCCATACAATTCAGTAACGGGAATGAACATACATGTTCCTCAATAACCGGAGCCTCTAGTACCATCAGAGGACAACTCGGATTTACTTCAATATAACTGCGTGCCAAGAAATCATGCACCACTGCAAAAATATATCAACGTCCCAGGACTTCATGCATCGCTGCAAAGGCCATAATCCCGCCACCAGAACAAAGCAATTCATGAGCAACTAAGGGGCTCATCAGTTGATCATAATCTGCGTTGGGAGACATCGTACTGCAGAGACACAAATCCAGAGCCCATTCGAAATCGCAGCTCAGGCAATGGAGGACAGGCTGGATGCATGTGAAAAAGGAAAATCGAAACGATAATCAATAAGCTGCACTCAATGTAGCCAGAGGCAGCGCTCCATAGTTATCAAGCATTCGGTTGCGGAGCAGCAACAGACAGGGCAAATCGTCAGGATGTGCATCCATTCCGAAATAAACAAAGCAGTAGAAGCACTCCGGCAACCAGAGCGAGCATCAAGGGAAATCCACCAAAGAGACTGGAGAAAATCGAATGAAAAGAAGGCCGGGAACACACCGAATATAGTTTGGAAAGAAGTCACAAGGCCACTACTAACAACTTTAAAAAAGTGAGCCAGCCCTGTGGTCGAGGAGGCATTAAAGATAGTGTGAATTAACTCCCCAAAATGCAGGGGAAGATCCGTATTTAATAAGGCATGCACTTCTGTGTGGGTGTTTGCCATGTGAAGGACAAATGTCTCACGTGCAGATGTAAGGGCGACTTCTTTCTGGGACAAAAGAGCTTTTATTGACTCATCTTGTTGAACTCTGCTTTCAAGGTCAGAATCGACGCCAGATGGAAACATCCAGCTTCCCATGTGGAGGAGGAAACATTACGTTTTTACAACAAACTACACGTTGGGAGACCGTAACTATGTAAGGATTTCCAGCAAGCATCTCACAACAATCTTCATTATTTAAAAGTAAATAACTACCGTTTGCTAGTAATGTGAATGTGGGTGTGAAAGCAGGTGTTGGTGTACCTTTTAAGACACAGGCCAAATTCCGTGCATTTTGATTACACGAGCCATGCACTTGAATGTTCCTACACACTAACGACTGATCAGGTGTTGTGCAATCTTCACCATTCAAATAAACCTCTTTTCCCTGCCTCAGGCACCTATAGGTAAATGGTAGTGACCAAGCTTCATGGAGATAAGCGGTGCCCAGAAGTTCATACCTGCCAATTGCATAATACTTCATGCATGCTTCGAATTTGAACAAAGGAAAAGGTAATGTTATTAACCCATGGACAAGCCACACAGCAGAATTTGTCTCGGCCACAGAAAACGGCAGAGGTTCTAACTTTTCAATATGTAACATAGAAAAAGTTGCATCTTTCATAGACATAAATTGCTGTTTGTCAATCAAATTAAAAGGGGCAAACGATGAGGACATGTTCATGTAGTCCCAAGGCACCTTTCCTGCCTTTAACGTTTGTAAAGTTCATGCAAACTGCATAATGGAACACAATTGATTTTGACCATGGTACAAAACAGAGACATCTTCTTGCACAATATCAACAACATACGAAACAATATTATCTAATATGTAAATGCGGGAAGAAAGCGTGTTAATGCTGTTATCTACAACTGCTAGCACTTTTTCTAAATTTGCTTGATCTATAGCTCTTAAGCGGGAAGCAGCCTCAATCTGGGACAGTTTCCAAACTTCGTTGTAAATAGCATATATCCACCTTTTGGATCTGCCGGAAGCAGGGCCCTTGACAAAATCATTCAGATCAACATCGTCAGTCAATTTAGACAAATGAAGCTTAACTGACGCTAAAGTGGAGTGTTTGAGCCAATTCTGATACAGCTTGCCTACGGAATAGGTAGTTAAAGAATGGTCACTCTCAAAACGGGAATCCACCCTAACCTGTGTGTAGTCAGGGGCTAAACCTAGAAAACAATGTTGGCAAGAATCAGCACTTCTGTGCCACAACAACCAACCCTTAGGATCCAACCTGGATATGTTAAAAGTAGAATTCAGCAACAGGGTCTGTAATTCCCTGATAGAAATACTGGTATTATTATCCCAACCGGGATACTCTTCCAATTCTGGAAAAGAAGGAGCATTTAATTTTTAGAAGTAGACAATCCAAAGCAGGTGGTTTGTGAAATAGTCGAATTCAAAAACAACATATGGTTTGGGTTGAGACATGCACGATGCCAAACCTCTGTGCCTTGCACTTGCCAACTTTTAGAACCCCAAACAGATTTAAGATCAATGGTATCTTTCCACAGTTCAGAGCCCCCAATAGCCAATTGGTCAAGAAAGGACTTAGAATATACCAGTTTTGTGTGGGTAAGTCTAACTTTGGAAGAGGACTTTTCGGTCATCTTAAAATAAAATGCATTAGGATTTGACTGATTAAAATCAGTAAAATAAATGAATCTCTTTAATCGAGAACTTGAGCTGCCTTCAACAGGAGCGGGGCAATGTTCCCATTGCGTACAATTGACTATATTCCTCCTAGTGATTTGCTTTATGCAGGTAGTGATTTCCATAGTGTTGATAACAGAACAAATCACCGTAATTAGCTGAATCTAAATATAAATCCTCAGCATCAAAAGCAGCATAATATTTCAAATCTGAAAACAAATCCTCTATGGCTTGAACATCCCAATCATCAGAGCGTATATTTTGTTTAATTACATCCCCCATGGAAACTCTTAGTACGTTCGGGACATTTATAACCTCTGTGGGACCATGAATCTGAAATTTAACTGCATCCCATACAATCCCATCTAAAACAGGCCAAGCAGTAATATTTACAAAAGTCAGGTCTCTCTTCATTATGTGTGATGAGGAATGGGGTGCCAATGTTCCATTAATTAGTCGAATAGCAGTCCTCTCTTCAACGTAGTGTCCATTCACAAGACAGAAAAAATACACCACAAAGCCAATTGACATCAACAAAAAATTTAAAAAAGCACCAACCAAATGTAAGTCCAAGGAGGAATCAAAAAATGTTTTATAAATATGTTGTAAAAACAGCAAGTTTTGAAGGGGACTTCGATGTGGTAGAGTTAGTGTCAAATGAAAATCTGGACTCAGTTGCCAAAAAGGTTTGTAAATCGGGCATCGACAAGTCTGTGGGGTAAGTATACTCAGTTTCATCAAGATGAGCATCAGGTGGGGTATTCAATAAAGGACTTGAAACTGCAGGCATCTCAAAGGCAATATCAGGCCTGTTGTTTAAGCATGGGCGAATTTTGCGAATTCGTGGTTCGTGAGTTTGCGTATTCACGAATTCGCAATCCGCAAAATCCGCGAACTTTCGCGAATTTGCGGATTTGTAACTTTTTTTTGTGTTCGCAAGGGTTTCTGCCAGTTCGCAAGGGTTTTGTACCAGTTCGCAATTGCGAACTTACTTGTCGGCTCGCAACGGTTGTGACTATGTTGTTTCTACGTCTGGTTCATCATCACAGGTTCACAGCACCCTCTGTTTCACCACTGCCACCCTCTGGTTCACCCATGCCACCCTCTGGTACATCACTGCCACCCTCTGGTTCATCACTGTAGATTATGGGGGGGGAAAGCAAGCACACCTGCCCTGCTTCAACTGACATGAATTAATTTGGGGTTGATTAATGTGTCACTGAATTTAAACTTCCAGTCTGGCACCTGCTTCCTTATCTGTAATTTGCTTTCTGTTGCACTGCAATTTTTTTTCACAGGACCTTTGTGGCCTACTTGTAGCTATTCTATGAGCCTGCTTTGAGGGTCAGAGCAGGGTCATAGAATAGTTGCAAGTAGGCAACTGAACTCTGGAGGGGCCCCTCAGGAAGCACTACAGGGAATGGTTACTAATGATGAGTTTGAACTTTTGCACCTGCTGAGTGCTTTCAGTTTTGCAAAACTCGTTTTTCTGCAATTTCGCGGGATTCGCGGGGCGCGAATTTGCGCAAGATCGAATTCGGAAGCCGCGAATTCGTGCGAACATGCGATTTGTTTTTTTGCGGCGTGTTAGTTCGCAAGGCTTTGTGCGTTTTAGCGAGCCGCTTGTAGCGCATCGGCGCGAAGTTACCCTCACGGTCGTTCACGGGCGCGGCCATCTTGTTTGCATGACGTATTTCCGTTTCCGGGCGCGATGTGTAATCTCGCAAAGTGTGCGGCTCGCTAGTACAAGTTTGAGTGTGATCGCGAGGGAAATCTTGCGCAAACTTACCCACGCGGTCGTGAACGGGCACGGCCATCTTGTTTCTCATTCATTGCTATGGTTCTGGGCATGCTTTCTGTATCCTCTCTGAATCTCTGCCATTCTTTGCTTGTTTGAAGTTTTTTTGGATCTATTTTACTTATTATTTATCCCTCTATTTTTCTAGCTCTATATTTTTGTGTTTTCTGCTACTTTTGGTTAATTTTAAACTACTTTTTTAAACTCTTTTCCTTTCTTCTTCCCTATTCTATTTCTTCTTTATTATTTACCTTCCTTTCTGCCCAGACCATGGTAAAGGGAGCCGGGAAGCATCCTGAGAAGGGGAAGGGTCCCGCACCCCGTGCCCGGCTCCCGTGCGGGCGTTTGAGGGGGGAGCAGGTCACAGCCCGGGAGATCTTTAGCGCGGAGGAGGTGGCCACACTCGATTTTTATGTTCAGCGCCGCCTCCCCAGGACCATCATGGCAGGCGGCAAGATCGCTAGCGGGTACGGGATCCGGGAGCACCGGAAGCGGTGGGAGAAGGTGTGCCAGGCCATGTACCAACACTCTCGGGTCCGGCGCACCTACAACCAGGCCACCCACCGTTGGACAGATCTCCTGGACCGGGAACGCGACTTGATCGACCTGCTCGGCCTTGAGATCCCCGGGCTTGGTGAGTAGTAGTAGCTATTTCTTCACTACTCTGTTTTCTCCTGCTCTGTGTGTTATTATATTGCACATTTTTGTTTTTTACCAAGAGCAATAATGCTGCTGATTACATTGTAGGTAAATTATATTTCAAAATCTTCTGTGCATTTCAGGTGCACTGCTCTCCTTCTCAGTAGCGTTGCTACTATGCTTATTTGTTTTCGATTTTGTGTTTATTTCATTGGCCTGAGAAATTATGTATGAGTGTACTTTAAAGAACTGCGTAATGCTAGACACTAAGGGTCAGATTTTTAATTACCGGTGCATCCCTGCAAAGTAGCAGGGATGCCCCAGTAATTGTGCGCCACGCCACCACCTATGGTGCGCCATATTTACAATGCAGCGCACCATGGGCCCAAAACGTCACCGAAGCGTTACCCATCTGTGCCGTAAAGGCGGCGCATTGCTGGAGTTGCGTCGCAATGATGGCGCAGCTCCAGCAATGCTCTGGGGTGCCCTATCTCCCCAATGCTGCGTCAAGCCGTACGTCTGCTTCAAGCAGGCGCAGGGTTTGAGTCACGCATCATTGTCCTAAAAGTGACTGATTGAAATCTTGTAGATTTCCCTCAGCCACTTTTAGGATGCGTTCCTGCGCAGGAACGCCCTCCCTTGTTTCGGAATGCCCCCTGATGGCGCAGGGCTTTACAACATGATGCATCTCCCATATGCATCACGTTGTTAATATACGCTGCACCATGGCGCCTCTTTTGTTCTTCCGATGCGTCACAAAAGTCACGCAACAATGGAGCAAAAGAGCCGCAAGGGGCTTCTAAATCTGCCCCTACAGACTCAAGTCCAGTCCTTCCTTTGTACACCTGGCAATAAGAAGAAATAGTGGTGGTGGATTGATAGTTTGAGTATTTTAATGACTGGTTAATGTAGTAGGAAACTTTTTAGTGTTGTCGCTGATCTGCAATCACGATGGACTCTGTCTGTGTAACGACCTGGCGTTCCCGGGATCGGGGACAGACACCCACAGAACACACAACCACTTCTTGTGATTTAAAGGATTTATTGTGTAAGGTAAAGAAGCGGGTAGAAAACAAACAGAAATGATAAGTAGAATGCACCAGTTCTGTATACGTTACCCTCTTCACAGCGCTGGTGTTATGTACCGTCCTCCGCAAGTACAACGGTCCCGTTGTACGCCAACGGAGGGCACTGTGCTAAAAGCAGCCGACAATGCCGTTCGACAGCTGTGAGGGGTTAATGCTCTCTACCGTTGGGGTAGCAAATGTGGGGAAGGTGGGAGTCGCCCAGCCGGGTTCTCTACCACTCCTTCCTATGGGATACAGGGAGCAGCCGCTCTACCCGTATCTCGATCTGGCGATTCTCGCTGTTATCGCCCAAGAACCAAACGTGAGAGGTGGTCGAGAGCAGCCGCTCGATCTGACCTACCTCTGGATGCTAGGGCCGTGGAGACGCGGCAAACTCCTCCGGGAGTGCGTCTCAACACTTGTCCCTGACTAGCACAAAGACGGGGGCTGGGAGCCACGGCTCACACCAACCTCCGTTACTTGGTCTTTGATAAGACCCTTGGACCGAGCTGGGAGCAGCCGCTCCAACCAGCCACAACTTGGGATCCTGAGCGAGCCTCGCTGACTCGTCCGAGTCAGAGGACGCTTGCGCGCTACTGACCACTGATCCGAAGTAACTGAGACACGGGGCGTTCCTACCTCCGTTCTCCCGAGGGTCTATAGTTGGTTCCAATGGTCTCTGCTCACGGAGTGCTCGGCTTCAGGATGCGTCGGCTTAGGAGTCTGAATATCCGACACAGCGTCCTTTCCATTTTCGCCTTATATAGGCGGACCTTCGTGTATGCCACACGTGCTATGGTTGTTGCGTAATCTCGCCGCTCTAGGTTTCCTGGGATTCGTAGTCCGCTCTGCCAGCGGTGCGTGACAACTGTGCAGGCTTGACGAGGGGAGGAATTCTTGACAGTCTGTCACTTCGCGTGCTGCGGACTGCTGCCTGCCAGTCCTAGGCGAGTCTTTTTAGTAGTTTGTTTAGTGAGTTACATAACTTTCCAAGTCGACGGTCCGCAAATCAAGCAATACTAATATCGTAGTAGACCACATGAGATAGGTCAATATATCCCGTGGAATAGTTTTCTATTTGCTATTTCGCCAAAATATTTTGTTATTGTTCTTTTGAAATGTTTGATTTGGTTGACAACAATCATCCATGTTTTCGGGTCTTTCTTTCTTTCATGTTGTACATCAGCTCCCCCCAGGGGCAAGAGGACAGAGGAGGAGGGGTTATCGGCTGCTGCTGCTGTTCAAGGCCAGGATCGGTCAGGCGAGGGCTCCTTTGCTGGCCCCGGTAAGTTTTAATTTTAATATAGAGTACCTATTTTTCCCTAGCGTTCCTCATTCGATTTTTTCTAAATCGTCTTTGATTTTCTTGTAGACTGTATCTAAATTCTTATCCTGCCTCTACTATGACTCCCTGTGGTATTACTAGATTATTCTTATTAGTCTGTCTGTGTAGCTAACTAAGATTGCACATTTGGCAAAAGGTGTTAAACGAAACTCCCATTCTAGTCAGCAATAGCTCTATGCACTGAGTGCAGTCTTCCGGGATTGTCCATAATGTCTTTTCAAGTCTTCTAAATGTTTATGCTTTGACAATTACCAACAATAAAAAGGTGAATGACCACCAAGAAAGAATAAGATACTACTTTACTTTTGGTTTGGATAGGAGGACAATCCATACTACTACTGTTGCAGGGACAAATCTGCACAAACAGAACTATGGACACTAAATAGTGCATTGTTTATCAATTATAATAGGTGCAGGTAGACTTTCCACATACCTCAGTGATATCAGACTTTGAAGAACCCCCAATCTCCTTACTGACTAGATAGTGTGGCAGAGTCATTTAGCTCCCGAATTCATCGATGATTGATCCCCAATGATGATTATCCAACGCAGGACAAGAGTACGGAGTCAGAGTCCAGAAGTGTCAGAGGCACGGACTCATGCTTGCAAATTGCAAAACCTTTTGCTCATTCACTCATGACCAAAAACAGCAGTCTATTTCAGTTTTAAAGCTTTATTAAAAGTAAAATTATTTATTAAAATCAAGCTTGTCATAAAACATAAACGGTTGATTAAAAATGGAAAAGTGCTTATAGTGATTTATTTCACACATTTATTGTGGGCTAGCCGAGCCCTCACCTGGTTTGAACTTTCATTTTCCTTTTTTGTGCTGAATCATTGGTCCCTTCGTCCTAGTTATGATGATTTGTTCTTAGAAGTGAAGCTTCTGTCTGTTATGAGAAAAATGGTGTGTGTTAAAAAGCAAGCATTCATCAGTTGTGCCAAAAAGTGCAGCAAGACAACACTCTTCCCTTGAAAAAGGGAGATTTTTACTTTAGAGTAGACAGTCACAAATTATTAGATTGGTTTCTGTATTCACATTTCTTCATTCCTAGACAAAATACTAGTGAGTGGTGTATGGCTATGAAATCTAACATTCTTAAATGTACTTTGTAGGTGGAACATCTGGTGCTGGGCCCAGCGCGGAGGTGGAGGAGGAATGCTCTGGGGAGGAGGCGGTGCAAGTGCCGGACCTAACTGCTGTGCGGGTTGCCACGGTAGTGGCGGGCAGTGGTAAGCTCTTATATTCCTTACTTATTGAGATTGCAGACTGCATAGTGTGCTCCCCGTGAGAAAACGTAAGGTTTGTCCAGATGAGAGACATGAAGAAGAATGATTGACATATAGTTTGAATGGATGGATGCCTGGATCATGGTACTATCTGACTCTTAGATAGCATATGTGTATCTAGATTAGACGGTCACTGGATGAACTAAGTGTTACTTTGAAGAGCATGTAACACCGCACCCGCACGTCCGTCCCAGTGTAGGAAAGGCAAGGAAAAGAAGTTGTAATTTTGTCCGAATACTACCATGAATAGTAGCAGTAGTTTGTATTGCAAGCACAGCATATATCCGGCTATTACGATGGCCACTCACTACCTCTGTTAATAAGTTTAGTAGAACTCGGTCATTCATGTGTGGATGTATCACTGTTCACTCAATAAAAAGCAAAGCACCTAAAGTCATCCCATATGTAAGCAAATACATACCATGTGCAGTGATAGGTAATCAGATTATTTATCTTCTTCATTTTCCTTTTCTAGTATTCATTGGCACTGTAGGGTGAAAGTTAAATTAATTAAGCAGTAGCCCTTGTAACAGAGTATTCTCAGTGCCACCCATAATAGAAAAGTAAGAGCATCACCACCTGCATGTACTGGACTGGTACAGTAACGCAAGTCTGTCTCACTCATCATGGCGGGCGTCTGTTTTTCTCGGGTGCAAGTTGACTGCGCTGGCATTATGCCGGCTTGCAGAAGTTAACGTACCAATTTTGCTAAACAAGAGAGAAGAAGAAGAATAAGACAGGTGTACTGTCATAGTCGACTCTAATGGAGTGAGTCCATAGTGCTCATAGAATTGATTCCTTAAACTCCCACTAATGTTAGAGCAAGGATGAAGAAGTGGGAGGTTAGAAAGATCCTGGCCACATTAGTTATGTACTGCGCTTGCAAGTTGCTAGTTCTACTGTGACACAAATTTCTGCTGAATCATTTTGTGTTAATCTTAAAGAGCATTGGTTACAGACTACGTCTTTTTCTTTCTTCATATAGATGCTCCTTCCAAACCAACACGGAAGGAGCTGGCTAGACGGGCCAGGCAACGGAGGCTGGAGGCCACTGTCGCTGAATATAAGCGGCTGGTGGCCCCGGAGGAGGAGGACACGCAGAGTACATCTACAACATCTACGGCGACACCTGCATCCTCCTCCGCGCTCCCTGGGTCAGCCAGTCAGCGCAGCAGGTCTCCAGCGGTACGGAGCCGGGGTACGGCAGCCACCCGCCACCGCCAAGCAGCAAAGAAATCAGCTGCCCCCCACAGCAGTTACAAAAAAAGGATGCACCATCTTTCCCTGAGGGTCTCCTACCTCGAGCAGGAGCTCCTCAACACCAAAACCCTGCTCGAGACCCTCCGCAAGGAGCATGCTGACCTGGCCCGGAAAGTCAACAGCAGCAGCCAGCAGTAGGAGGAGACTGTCCCTTGCCCCTTTTTTAAAGACTTCTGGGGGGTGGGAATTGGGAGTTGGGTTTTTTGGACTTTTCACGGACATTAGTTGGGGTTAGGGAGTGGGGGTGGGGTGGGTCTTGCGGGAGATTATTTTTGTTAGGGATATAAATATACTTTAAACTTTATCTTAGCATACGTATTTTTTTTACTGCTTTTGAGGCTGGTGGGTGGGGGTTTAACAGCAAGTTTGTTTTCCTGAAACTTAAGTGGCATCTTGATTTAAGTTGTGTAATTAATTGCCCAAATGTTTTCAAAACTAAGTGCCTCTCACAGAGTAAGTGAATTCAATAGTCCTAGGACTTTACTAGTACTAGTGTCGTTCTCTTGTCTCTCCTAATACTCCATTATACTTCCTCCCCCCAAACGCTTATCTTAGCTGTAATTTGTGTTTGGAAATAGGGCTAGGCACAGGGCTGGCTGCACGGCAAATGGCAATTAAGGTTGTCAATCCTGGGCAGATGAAATGTCATCATTGCGGTGGTATTAGTGGTGTTACACAGTGGCAGTTGCAGCATCTGAAAAAAAAGAAAATGAAACCTTGTTTGTCCTTACCGTAGCATTAGAATGGTACAATAGAGAATATAGCAGGTGACAGTACACTAGAACAGTGCCACAATGTAGCCTAACAAATGGTAAAGTATTGAAAGTATAACTAGTACTTGCGTTGAATTTCTTTGACATTGTCTACTACTACAAGAAATAGTACCGAAGGTGAAGGACACAGCAGCGTAATAATTTGCCACGTCTAGGAGGAGGATGTTCTTGATGACCAATCAAGTTGATGGCGCACATGAAAATCTGCTTTCATTTGCCAATAGTGACTGAGTGTCAAGCTGAGTAAGAATAGAATATATCCTCGGATTCCTTCACCAGCCTGTTGCTATGACCTTATCCTCCCCAGCAAGTGTGTGAAATTATTGCTGTCATTTAGTCACACATCAATCAAAACCACACAGCCCGGGGGAAGAGGGTTAGGGTTTGGAAAATGGATGGGAATGGGGCATTTTGGGAACATTTTGTTGAGAGAAGAAAAAAAAAGCACAGCATGGACAAACAATAACTGAAGATAAAGAAATCTTTGGGTACAAAGCTAACCATAAATCTTTTAAGTGACATAAAGGAAGTGCACGCACTACTGCATGCATGGTTACTGAAAAGTAAGTAGTACTTTCGACAACCGTGAATGAAAGAATGAGACAGTACAGGGCTGCAGTACTAATTATGCGTTTTCACTTGCCTATCTCTTCACTCAGAGAAACACTTCTTACATTAAATTAGGTTTAAAAAATAGCACAAGTAAAACCTATAGAATGGCTGTAGGGATGAATTTAGGAGCAGAGATCAAAGAAATGCAGAGTCACACTCATAGAGGTTCACAGCAATAACATTACTTAAAAGATAATTAGAAAAGAACGGATACTGTATCTGTATGTTGTTGTAGTTGTCCTGTTGAATTTGGTAAGTTGCATGCATCAAACCATTCCTCTTATTAGCGGGACTCCTCCATTCCAGCTGACGCTCCGTCCATCAATGTTGGTGACCAGAAGACACCCTGTCCACTGCCTGCCTGGCGGATGCTGTATTGCGGCTCGCTAATGTGAAGCCTGACTTCATCCTTTTTTTCCCATTGCACAGACTGAAACCCGGCCTGTAATTATTGATGGAAAAACAGGAAGTGATATTAGAACACCACTGACAAATAAATATAAGGTATGTACGCTGTGTAGTGCAAAAAGTCACACTTTGAGTTTCCTAATAGACAGTACAATATTTTTGAAAGTGCGTACTCTGTCTGAGTCTCCTTTTGAAGTATATATAAGTATGGGCGAATTAATTTAGCGGATCTTTCCCCTCAAGCTAGGTGTACTGTAAACTGTGTTTTAGAACAAAATTAGACCTTCCCAGCAGTGCTCCCAGACCCTTACTAAACCCAGTCGCAAAAATGTACAAGACCCCAAATCAGATCATAAAAAACGAGGCCTAGTAGAAAAATGGTGACAAAACGTACTTTGAAAGTAAAGTAGGCCCAAATCCCCCCTTACCCACCGTAGATTGTATTCAAACCACTTGCAAGCAAGCAAAATTATCCATACCCAGCATCGCTCCAAGACTCGCAAACCCCCCCACAAACAGCCCCCCGCCCAAGCACATGCAATACAATACTGCTAACCCTAACGAGCTCTAAGTTAAGAATAGTGGCAAACGCTTTCTTTAACTAGGCCAAATCCCCCCTTTCCCACCATGGATTTTCTTCAAATCACTTGCAACCAAAATTACACATTCCCACGAGTGCTCTAAGACCCCAGAACCCAGTTGCAAAATTCTAGAACACCCCCAAACACATGGAATACTGCTGCTAGTGCTAACCCTAACGAACCCTAAGTTACAAAAAGTGCCAAAAGGCTTTTCAGCATGGATTTTCTCCAAACCACTTTTATCTAGTATTAGACCTTCCCAGCAATGCTCCAAGACCCGCCAACCCACCCGCAAAAAAGCACAACACCCCCAAACAGGCAGAAAGCAAAAATGGAAAATCTCATACTTACAATATTTTTCGGCCTTCTTTCAATTCTGTCCAAACGCGCTGTGCAGCTAGGCCCTAACTCCCCTTTTCCACCATGGATTTCCTGAAAAACAAATGCAATCAAAATTAGACTGTGCCAGCAGTGCTCCCAGACCCCAAAACCCACCCACAAACACCAGGAACCCCCCCAAACAGCATCTCAAAGACAAGCAAGTCAGCAAAAACGCAAAAACAATTTTGCCTCCGATTTTGTCCAAACCACTTTTATCCGGTATTAGACCTTCCCAGCAATGGCCCCAGAGCCGTCAACACAGGCGGAAACTAGTAGAAGACCCCCAAATAGCCAAAAAGCAAAAGTACAAAAATGGGGACTTAGTAATTTTCAGGCCAATTTCCAAAATCACTCCGCGCGCGCTCTGCAGCTAGGCCCTAACTCCCTTTTGCCACCATGGATTTTCTTCAAACCCCTTGCAATCAAAAGTATCCATACCCAGCAGTGCTCCCAGACCCCGAAACCCACCCACAAACACCAGGAAGCCCCCCAAACAGGCCCCCGAAAACATGATAGTGAGCAAAAAGGCAACAACTTTTTCAAGTCTGATTTTCGCCAAAACACTTTTATCCGGTATTAGACCTTCCCAGCAATGGCCCCAGAGCCGTCAACCCAGGCGGAAACCAGTAGAAGACCCCTAAACAGCCAAAAAGCAAAACTTCAAAAATGGGCACTTAGAAATTTTCAGGCAAATTTCCAGAATCACTCCGTGCGCGCTCTGCAGCTAGGCCCTAACTCCCCTTTGCCACCATGGATTTTCTTCAAACCACTTGCAATCAAAAGTATCCATACCCAGCAGTGCTCCCAGACCCCGAAACCCACCCACAAACACCAGGAAGCCCCCCAAACAGGCCCCTGAAAACATGATAGTGAGCAAAAAGGCAAAAACTTTTTCAAGTCTGATTTTGTCCAAACCATTTTTATCCGGTATTAGACCTTCCCAGCAATGCCCCTAGACCCGCCAACCCACCCGCAAAAAAGCACAACACCCCCAAACAGGCAAAAAGCCAAAATGGAAAATCTCATACTTACAATATTTTTCGACCTTCTGTCCAAACGCGCTGTGCAGCTACGTCATGACTCCACTTTTCCACCATGGATGTCCTAGAAAACAAATGCAATCAACATTAGACTGTGCCAGCAGTGCTCCCAGACCCCGAAACCCACCCACAAACACAAGGAAGCCCCCCAAACAGGCCCCCAAAAACATGATAGTGAGCAAAAAGGCAAAAACTTTTTCAAGTCTGATTTTCGCCAAACCACTTTTATCCGGTATTAGACCTTCCCAGCAATGGCCCCAGAGCCGTCAACCCAGGCGGAAACTAGGAGAAGACCCCCAAACAGCCAAAAAGCAAAACTTCAAAAATGGGCACTTAGAAATTTTCAGGCAAATTTCCAGAATCACTCCGCGCGCGCTCTGCAGCTAGGCCCTAACTCCCCTTTGCCACCATGGATTTTCTTCAAACCTCTTGCAATCAAAAGTATCCATACCCAGCAGTGCTCCCAGACCCCAAAACCCACCCACAAACACCAGGAAGCCCCCCAAACAGGCCCCCGAAAACATGATAGTGAGCAAAAAGGCAAAAACTTTTTCAAGTCTGATTTTCGCCAAACCACTTTTATCCGGTATTAGACCTTCCCAGCAGTGGCCCCAGAGCCGTCAACCCAGGCGGAAACTAGTAGAAGACCCCCAAACAGCCAAAAAGCAAAACTTCAAAAATGGGCACTTAGAAATTTTCAGGCAAATTTCCAGAATCACTCCGTGCGCGCTCTGCAGCTAGGCCCTAACTCCCCTTTGCCACCATGGATTTTCTTCAAACCACTTGCAATCAAAAGTATCCATACTCAGCAGTGCTCCCAGACCCCAAAATCCACCCACAAACACCAGGAAACACCCCAAACAGGCCCCCGAAAACATGATAGTGAGCAAAAAGGCAAAAACTTTTTCAAGTCTGATTTTGTCCAAACCATTTTTATCCGGTATTAGACCTTCCCAGCAATGCCCCAAGACCCGCCAACCCACCCGCAAAAAAGCACAACACCCCCAAACAGGCAAAAAACCAAAATGGAAAATCTCATACTTAACAATATTTTTCGACCTTCTGTCCAAACGCGCTGTGCAGCTAGGTCATGACTCCACTTTTCCACCATGGATGTCCTAGAAAACAAATGCAATCAACATTAGACTGTGCCAGCAGTCCGAAACCCACCCACAAACACCAGGAAGCCCCCCAAACAGGCCCCCGAAAACATGATAGTGAGCAAAAAGGCAAAAACTTTTTCAAGTCTGATTTTCGTCAAACCACTTTTATCCGGTATTAGACCTTCCCAGCAATGGCCCCAGAGCCGTCAACTCACCCGCAAAGAAGTAGAACACCCCCACAAGAGTCTTTCTTCATTGGGCGGAATCCAGCCATCTGCTTTGAGGGAAATAAGAGTCTGGAGGAGGAGGATAGAGGAGCATGTTCTTGTTAACTTGTGAACCTGAGGAATGCAGACTGCGGCATCTTCAAATCAATAAGCAAATAAGTGAAGACAGTTCTGCTGATGGGCTTGTTTTTGTGATTAGGTGATTAAAGTTTTTATTTATATTGACTTTGCAAAACAGAGAAAGACATGCACACAGGAATAAAAGTGAATAAGGACAAAAAAGAAAGTTATTGATTCATTGGCTCATTTTCAGGGCTCGATGTCAGGGAAGAAGAGTTCGTCCTCATATTCTGCGAATTCAGGCAGGAGTAGGTCACCTAACAGAGAAGAAATTCCCTCATCTAAGTTGGTGTCCTCCTCGTCTTCTTCCGGTGTGTATTCTCGTACTTTGTAATCTGGTGGTATGAGGTGCTGATTCATCTTGATCATTGTTAACCTCTCCACATTTTTGGACGAGAGGCGGGTCCTTTTGCAAGTTACAATGCCACCAGCAGCACTGAAAACACGTTCAGAAGACACAGTTGCGAGTGGGCAAGACAAGTAGTTTATAGCCAGGTTGGAGATCTCTGGCCACAATTCTTTTTTCCCATGCCAATACGCCAATGGGTCATCATGAACATAGACCTCTGTTGAGTCATTCAGATAGTCCTGCACCATCGACTCAAGGTTCTCCACGGTTCCTCCACTTTGCTTACTTTTTGCTGGGACCTTTTGAGAAGCAAACCCAAGCTGAGTTAGCCAATCCTCTTCTTCACACAATGTTACTGTTGTGTCTGGTGCAGATGATCCGGTTGCTGGTGTCTTTAACGGCTGAGAGGTCACTTCTGCCACAGCCACAGGTGCAGAAGTGGATTCTTATGACTCCGGATGGCCTGCTGATGCTGATGTACTGCCTTATCCTTCAATTTCCTGCCGTTCTCTTTCAAACCTCATGGCTGACAGAGCTAGCCAACGTTTGTACTTTAAAACTTCTGCGTCACCAAAAGGAAAGAATGCTCTGCCTGCCAGTGCCTTTTTGTAGCGTGGATCCAGAATAGTAGCACAAATGTAATGCTGTTCTGTGTGGATCTTTTGAAGATGTTCATCGCAAAGTAGGCGCTGTAATAATTTCTCCGCCAAATCAAAAGCTTCTTGCTTTTCTTCATCTTTTTGAAACGTAGAAGACACCGCCTTCAGTTGGTGCTCTAGCATGCGCAACAATGGGATAGCTTTTCCCAAATTACAGTCCTCCCTGCTGACTGCACGCGTGAAGACCTCAAAAGGACGAAGCATGTCTGTCAGGCTTTTAAATAGCTTCCATTGCTCCGCATGTATCCTCAGGTCCTTCACAGCTGTACCCTGTGTAAAGAAATACTGATCGACTACCGTAAACTGCTCATACAGACGCTCAAGCATGTAGAAGGTTGAGTTCCAACATGTTGCCACCTCCTGGATGAGTGCTTTCACTGGCAGTCGACGTTCATGTAGCAGGCCCCTCAGATGCTTCCGGGCCTTAAAAGAATGGCTGAAATGTGTGCACATTCTTCGGCAGGTGGTCAGTAACTCGCATACTGGACTTTCTTCACTCAAGAATTTTTTAACAACCAGGTTTATACAGTGCGCCAAACACGGCACTCTGAAATAGTTACCTATATCCATGGCCTTAACTACATTGGCGCCATTATCCGTGGAAACATAACCGAACTTGCGTTTTTTTGGGGGCAGTCATTGAAAGACCTTTGTGTTAAACTCCTGCAAAATGTTTTCTCCTGTATGACTTGGCTCCATGCCAAACATGGCCACTGTTGCATGTTTCCGAGCAGCTTTAAAAACGTTGTCCGGGTCAACACCTGCCCTTAGCTTTGCTGTAACTCCTGAAAAAGAGACCCAGTGTGCAGTGATGCACATGTAATCAGTGCCTGAGCCACTGGTCCACATGTCTGTTGTCAGAGGTATAGTGTGAACAGCACTTTTCTGCAAAGCTGCCCCAATCACCTCCAGCACATCTGCATGTAGTGCTGGAACCGCAACTCTGGCAAAATAGAACCGGCTACGAACCTTCCATTTAGGGCAGAGCGTTGCCACTAATTCAAGAAAACCAACCCCTTCCACAAAAGAAAAAGGGAGAAGGTCCAGAGCTAGCATTTTAGCCAGCTTAGTGTTATACAGACGCGTCATTGGGTGGTTGCGTTCAAATGGCGCTTCTGAAAACAACATGCTTCTAATGGTGGGCTCGACCATGATTTTACGGGATGATGATGATGACTTCTTCGACCCAGTTACGCTCGGTGATGATGAACTTTTTCGCATTGGTGTCTCACTCTCTCCCACACTCTTAGTGTGGCTCACAGGGGGTGTGCTGATGACAGGGGTACTGGGTGTAAGTGAAGTGTTTGACGCTTCTTCCTCCTTGTCATCATCAGATGAAACATCAACGGATAGAGTTTGTTGACTTCTAATTCGGGCTTCCTTGATCTCCTTTAGGTGCGCATGCCATTGGACAGTGTGCTGTCTCTCAAGATGACCTCTCTGGCCTCCGGTACCATAGTTGGTACCAAGCTTACCACGACTAACTGCAAGCTTACAAATGCTACAACTGGCTATGTTTTCCCTTGTTGTGCAAACACTAAAGAAGTCCCAAACTGTGGACTTCAAATGTCTGTGGGGGGCAGAGGAGGCAATACTGGTCATGCTGCTAATGCCAGATGAAGTGGAGGATGTGTGTTGCCGAACTTTACTACGTTGTGCACTTGCACCACCACTAATTGAGGTCGAGGTGGATGGAGGTCCCTTTTGGCGAGAAAAAAATATGGAAGCGGTAGGTGGTGGTGTACTAGTTAACTCCAATGATGGTGGTCCCATTGCCTCCTTGTCGACAACATCGCGCTCGGCAGCTTTTCGGGCTAGGGTAAAAATGTCTGTTTGCTGCATGCCCGCTGAGGCTGGAGTGGCGTGTATGATGACTGCGTCGTCGTCGTGAGAGTCTTCATCAGCAGGAGTAGTATACACCACTTCTTCAGCGTCATCATCACACCCCATAACTATGAGTCTTCCGGGGACCTTTCTTTTACGCTTAGCTACCTTTGTCAGATCATGGTGTGCCTCACTCTCAGACGGCAGTGGTGGTTCCCAAGTTGGATCCATATCATCAGAAGGAAGGGGGCTTGAAGAAGATGTAGACACCATCCTTGATCTTTTCCTTGCTAGGGATGTGGAAGACAATGAATGATCAGGAGGAGTGGCTTCTTCAAATGATACCTCGGCTTGAATGTCGATTTCCTGATGTGCCCCTACTTCGGGAGGAACAACTATTGTGGGCACTTGTGCCCCTCCATGCACCTCTGCTTGCGCATCTCCTTGCGCTGCCTCTCCTTCCACATGTACTTGGGCTTATACTTGCACATGTGGTTGTTGTTGCAGCTGTGGTTGTTGAACACTCGTCAGATGAGTTACAACAACCTGTGTTGATTGAGGGACATTGCTGCTACTTTCTTGCGATGAGCCAACATCACTGGTCGATGGTGATTGAACAACTAGACTAAGTGCCTCTGCAGCACTCAAGGGCTTGGACTTAAGTTGGTGTGGTGGTGGTGGCACTGAGCCCAATGGAGCGGGGGTGCTGCTCCCAGCTTGGTCCCCAGCAGATCCCGCTGCTGCTGCAGGCGTACTTTTTTTTTTTATTCCCAAAAAATGTGGCGGGCGGCACACCAGTCTCCTTGGTAACTTGCTTCTTCTGCTCCTTACTGGCAACTTTCTTGCTAGAGGAGCTACGGGGAACTTTTTTTGGGGCCATCTTCTTCAGATGTCAGAACAGCAGGCCGCAATTGCACGAGTTGCAGAGTTGTCTTGTCTGTGGCCACACGTGACGTCGCGTGACGTTATGCTGCACACACCGCTGCAGGACTTCTTCCTGGCACTGGTGGTTCTCTTGTGCACCTAAAAGCAATGGAAGACAGAGGAACATCAGTTTTACACCCCAAAAAGTCGAAAACACATAAAAATCACCACAATCCCATGCCATCCATGCCCTCAATGATGTTTAAATTCAAGACACCCCACAGAAAGTCTAGGCCCATGCACCACTGAGTACCCCTGGGCATAATGGATGAAAGCTAGGCATAATGGGTGCAGGCCTGAGAACACTGCCTGCCTTCAAAATGGCCCCTTGCCCCCCAGCACATGGCCAGGGCCTGCCTGTACCAGCTCTCAAAATGGCCCCCACTAACATGGCCAGTCCCCAACAGCAGCCAAAAAAATCGAAAAACACACAAAAATCAGCACAATCCCATGCCATCCATGCCCTCCATGATGTTTACATTAAAGAGACCCCACAGAAAGACTCAGTCCATGCACCACTCTCTACCCCTGGGCAAAAAGCCCCAACAGCAGCCAAAAAAATCGAAAAACACACAAAAATCAGCACAATCCCATGCCATCCATGCCCTCCATGATGTTTACATTAAAGAGGCCCCACAGAAAGACTCAGTCCATGCACTACTCACTACCCCTGGGCAAAAGGCCCCAACAGCAGCCAAAAAAATCGAAAAACACAAAAAAATCAGCACAATCCCATGCCATCCATGCCCTCCATGATGTTTACATTAAAGAGACCCCATAGAAAGACTCATTCCATGCACTACTCACTACCCCTGGGCAAAAGGCCCCAACAACAGGCCAAAAATCAAAAATTCCAAAATTGTAGTTGCAGCAACTGTAATGCCCCAAACAAACTTACTTGTGAAATTTCTAATCCAAAAGTGATCCAAAGAAAGTCAAAAAGGCCTCAAATCCAAATATCCAGCAGCATCCACAAAAAGTAATCCTTCCAGGTCAAGATCCAAATGAAAGTGACCAGCACATGAAGAAAGCACTGGGAGGAGCCTGCTGGACAGGAACAGGAAGTTGGAGATTGTGGGGCACTTCCTTCTTCCCACCCCCCCCCCAAAAATGGACTCCTTGCAAAAAAAAGTGCAGGCAAATGTCAACCGGAGGAGTTATTCTGATAAAAATCATCATTTTCAGAAGGTTTATGCTGCTTGCTGGTGGATTTCTTGTGCAGAATTGCAAATTTTGCAATTCCGCGAGTGCGAGATTGTTGCTGCCCGCCGCATCTACATGTTTGCAATTGCGAACTCTCGCGATGCGTGCTGTGCAAGGTGGCAAGCCGCGATGACGTAATCGCGGTCGCCAAACTCCCGCGGGATCCCGCAGCAAGATCCAAAATGGCGCAGCACACGCAAAATATCAAGAAAACCAACTCTGCAAACGCTGAATGACGGTAAGTGAACACCGCACGCCGCAATATTGTATCACCAAGCAAAAAAATCCGCTGCTTGCGGATTTTCGGCAAATTCGCGAGAGTTCGCGGATTGCGAATTTACCGAAAATCCACAAATTCCACGAGCGGAACGGATTTTACGCCCATGCTTAGTTAGGAGCCGGAGCCAAAACAGATTTTCTCAGTATGGATGTACAAGAGACCGCAGGTGTCATACATATAAGAATTGGCTACTCTGTGTAATTTGACATTGTAAATGCAAATGTACCTTTTTTCCTTACTACCTGGAAGTGGAGGTAAAACGACTGTTCTTGTGCCCTGCACGCCAAGTACAGGAAATGGAGCTCGATATGAGGGGCCAAAATCTTTCTTGTTCTCGACCTTCTCTCGGACCAGTTCTCCGACTCGGGGTAGACAGCCAACTACCGGAATCTGCAACGCAGCATCAGATGTGGAGGGCTTGTGTCCCTTTGCAAGACTGTCTCTCGTCTCTTGTAGAGTCTGTAAAACATTACAATGTTCATCTACGTCAAAGGGGGCAGCTGCCGCTGCCTGGTCTAGACCTCGGGACAAACATTTTGATACCAAAGAGCATTTCGTATGGGGTCCGCCCACCCAGAGACCTTCTAGGGAGATTATTAAGTGCAAGCTGTACGCCATTGAGATGGGCTAGCCAGTTCCTGCCGGTACCTATAACTCTAGCTGTCAAGGTTTGCTTTAAGTCACTGTTCATCCGCTCCACAACACTATTACCCTCTGGCCGGTATGTAGACGAAAATTTGACCTGGACCCCCAATGAACTCATGGTATCCTTGTTTGCCTAAGAGGCGAAAGCTGGACCCTGGTCCGAATGGAAGGTGCCACACGCAAAAATTCCAACAAAGACTTCGGTGGGGCCACACCCCTACAAAGCGCGTGCAAGAATCAACTGCAACTAAGATGTACTTATATGCAGTATCTGAAGAAAATGGACCGCAGTGATCCAAATAAACACAACCAAGTGGTTTATTGGAAATGTACAACTGTGTCTGGGGCGGACGCGTAGCAGTCGAAGGCTTGATCTGCTGACAAATGTCACATTGAAGGACATAATCACGAGTCTGTTTATACAGTCCCCGTCACTAAAAACGCTGTTGTAGCTGAGATACAGAAGCCGAAACGCCCGAATGCGCGGACGCAACACCCTCGTGGGCAGCTGTAATCAGCGCTGACCTGCGGTCCGCATTGGGAATCAATCTGTCACCAACGTCTGGTATTTTCACATAGGGAACTTTATCAGGACTTAAATGATAAGAATACTTTGAAGGAAAGCTAGTAGGTTATTTACTTCCCTTCTCAGTAGCTGCAATTGCTGCCAAGATGTCATCATCAATCTTACTTTTGGAACGTGTAACTGCTGCAACCAAATATGTCGAAACTGCTGTCTTTGCGTCCTCATCGGCCAGACTACTGCCAACAACTTGAACTCCCACACGCTGATGACCAAGAGTATGAATTACATACACGAGTGGTAGTTGCTCTTTAAGTTCAGCCACTCGAACCCAGATCATTTTATGTTTTATTGTGCTACCTTTGGAGTCGCGATAGTCGTTCTGAGTCCAAAAGAACAGATTGTCATTGTAAGACTGGACACAGTAGTAAGAGTCACTCACAATAAGAGTAGTCACACCAGGATCTGCGTACTCCAACGCAAGCATCAGAGCACGAAGCTCCTCTAACTGGGGGGTACAGTCCCCTAATGTCTGTGTATGTACGACATCGGACTTGAATTCTCCATTCACCATGGTACCAACCACAATTGCGCAAGCTGAGACGTATGTGTGCTTGTACCCATGCGCGACTTGCGCCGAACCATCAGTGTAAATGATACAATGGAAATCCTCCAAAGGGTGCATAGTCAAAGGGGCAGGATGAACGAATTCATACTGCAAGAACTCCTGCGACCGTAAGGAGGCATAAAAAATTAACATGACATCTGGAGACGTCAATGATGTTGCCCATTGTATCCACCGTGGGTGCAAAGCATTAGAATTGGGTACACTGGCTTTCGTCACTGCCTCCAAGGCAGGATACGGGGTAACAACCAACATGCGTTTTCCCTGCGACAGTGCACGTTCCTTCAGAATCGCCTTTTGCACTGCTGTCAAAACTTTTTCCACAGTGGAAAACCGCATTTCAGCCGAAGTGTACAAGTTTGACTTGTAAGCAATAGGTACTGTGTCACCTTCGTTAAAAGTAAGGTAAGTGAAACCCACCGCTCCAGGGACGATTCTTATCACCATGTTGGTGTGTTATCACGAGTCAGTAAGAATTTAGATTCTATCAGATCGGCCTGCAAGGATTGCAAAATGGCTGAATGTTCGGACAGCCAGCACGATTTGGTAAAGTTGGTTGTATCAAAGCATATAATAGCTTGATACACTGGGCATAATCGGGAATGTATGTACACCCGAAATTAAAAAATCCCAGCAAGGATTGCAATTTTTTCAGTGTTGTAGGAGCACGCAGTTGTGCGCATTTCTCCAAGAAGTGAGGAGCCAATCCTCGACCTTCGTTTTTGAGCTCATAGCCCAGGAACAACACTGTGTACTCTGCAATGTGAGACTTTGCAAAGTTAAATTTGTAACCGAAGTCCGCAAAATTACAAATTATGCGGTCAACACGGCACAGATGCGCCCATATCTCGTAGTCTGTGAGATAAATGTCATCCACATACGAACACGCATCTGGGTCGATTCTCTATTAAAGAGAAACTATACGGGCAGCAAACACACCTGGACTATTCTTGTAGCCCATTGCCAAACACTCAAATGTTTTCTGTGTGCCACCACTGGTAATAGCTGTCCCTTGACTACTTAAATCAGAAAGATTGTGGGCAAAAAAAACATTGGATATGTCAAGTGCGGTTTTAAACCTTTTACGCACAAGACCATCCACCAGGGCAGAGCTGTGGGTATTCTGTACTGCACAGGTACGGCAATGCGAGTTAGATGCCGGTAATCCAATACCAAACGGTAATAACCATCAGTCTTGGCCACAGTAAAAAGAGGGTTATTCATCGGAGACACACAAGTTTCAATCACACCTTGATATTCCAATTGTTCAAGGATTTCTGCGACCAAAGCTTTCGCTTTACGCCTCATGGGATATTGAGGTTGAGGCTGTGGCATAGACCGAAAGGGAATCTCATGTTGTCGGGAGAATTTATCCCAACCACAGTGAGTACGGTACAAAGCAGGCGCAAGGGCCTTAGCCCACTCTTCTGCAAAATTCAATACCTGCTCCTTTGACACGGTGAGCGCGAAACTAGGGAGGATTACCTCCTCCCGTCTTGGAGCTGCGAGAACAAAAGGTGGGGGCCAGTCAGCCTCCGCTAACAAAATGTAATACATAGTTGTAAGATTTTCCCAAAATACCCCTTTTATGGTACGTTGTATTTCACCTTCAATTAAAAGGTCAATTTCAAAAAGCCTATCAGGGGGGCTACTCTAGTATCAGATGTCTCAACAACAACAAATTTGTCAGTCACTGTCACCTTCAGTAGTGGACGCAGGGCCTCTCGAACAATGGTTATCTCCGCCGCGCTGTCCAATAGCGTCAGCGCTCACGTCTGATTCCGAAGCTGCGTTCTCACTATCTGTGGCATATCTCACTGTTAAAGCGGCAACTTTCTTTTTCTGAAACTGGGGTCTTTTCTGTGAAGAATCGTCCTGCTTGCCTTTGCCCTCTTTCGGGCGGGGTTGGTCGCGACTCTGCTGGCCACCGCGTCCTCTGCTGCCACCTCCACCTCCACCACCGGATGATGAGGCCGATGTGTCCTGCAAAGAACGAGGAGAACGTTGATCAAGAACCTGAAAACGATCAGGTGACTTAATTGTTGCGGCGGGCGCTCAGTAGACACAGGCACTGGTGACGCGGGATGGGACTCCTGTTTCTGTTGTTGTTTTCCCTGTTTCTTGTTTTTATTCCAATTTTGCTTTGGAGCCCTGGGTTGATCATCTTTCTCAGACTTCGACCCCTGAGTTTGTTTTTATCTTTAGCAGAAAAGGGCTTGACACCTAAACTATTACGGCTTGTGGTCTTATAAGCCGCCGTAATAATTCTCGGTAACTGTCGGGGGTTGTCGGCATCGGGGACTTAGCACAAAGCATTAGACACTTGGAAGTTTACAGCATCTCCCTTTATATTAAAAAGGACGAGATCGGAAACTACGTCAAATGAGCCTCGTCTCATTCCCAATTCAACCACAGCCTCAGGTCCTTGTTCATCTTGAACACGTTTAATGATCGTCGGAAGGACAGCTATTGACGGAGTGCCGATTCACCTTGCGTGCACAGCTGCAAAGGTTCTACCCCATGACTCGCAGTCACCGGCTTGCGGTACCAAGTCCTTGGCAAACTAATTGTAAGAATCCTGTGTTTTTCTACAAGCCTCGAATTAGGAAAAACTGCCTCCAGCTGGTCAAATTTCACGGCAAGCCAGAGAGGCATATCATCCTTATCCTGGGGACGCTTGCCCATAACCGCATTAACCATGACGGGGCTAATCTTCATCCCAATCGGGCCAGCTGGAAGTGCTGCAACACCAGGGGCCCGCCCTGGAAATTGCGGGTAACATATTGAACCAAGGCCCTAATAACTCCAATTGCGGAGGTATATAGGAGCCTGAACTCAGCAACTGGGATTGTCCCCGCATGAGGATGCAAGGTAAATCCAGCCCAAACAGGCCAAGAAGCGCCTGGAATGGACAAAGGACCTAATCTAATCACTGTTAAACTGTGGGGAAGGGCGCAATTAAACCAAACATGGTGCTGCCATGTAGAAATCGGAATTTCCTGTGTCCTATAAGGAACATATTCCACGGGCACGGCTGTGTGAGAATAAGTGTGAAACACCTGAGTTGCAGCAGCCACATCAGGAAATGTCACCAATGAGTAAAAAATCTCACCTTAGTACCCAAAATCCTCTACCAGACTAGCATCAGTGTCTCATTAGCTCTTCGTCCTAAAGCAAAGTAACCAATGATTAGACAACCCAGAACATGCAACTTAGGATACCTCAGGTAAGGTGGGGAACATGAGCACTCTTTCGTTATACTCTCATACCATTCCAGAACAGGGAGTAAAGGGAGACACGTGCAAGTTTAAAATATTTATTTTAACGCTGTGATCTCAGGGCAGCATCTTAGCTAATACAAGCAGACATATTATAAGAAGTAAAATTGTCAGCATAGTTACAATTCCATAAAATACAAAGGGAGAAACCATGCTATAATGCTAAATGGAAACAGGTTGAATATATACCTATATTTCACCCTCCCTTGCTAGTAGGTTATTTTATAACTAAAGAAGGTCTCTTAGACTTGCGTAGGCGATCCCATTCCTCAAAGATTAGCAGGAGTAAATCACATTGAGTTCTGCACAAGCTCTAAGAATATGAATGATCTCCAAGTATGTTCAATCATGCCTACACAGTGCATTGTTAAGGGCGCCAGTATTTGAGTTGGCCACAGCTGCATATATGCTATGGCTAGAACGTGCAATGATCAGTTCGAACAACAGCTACAGTGTTGAGATAACCTTGAAGGCCTTGGCACTCACTGTTCAGACTAAGCTTAAGAAGCAAGTCTAGCAATGTAGAAAAACAAGTTATTCTCATGTGAAGCAAAACACTCAGCCTAACTCTAAACAATAGCTAACGTGTACCGTGTGCAAAAGAAAGCAAAAGTTAAAATGGTGTTTAAACTTCTAATAAGCTCATGCTAACTTAACACTGTATGAATGCAAGGCTCAGCCCCACTACACTCTGTCTAAATTCTTCCAAGCGCTTAAGGTTTTTATAGTGGCTGTCCTGCAGTATTTCTAGTCTCCAATCTCCTTTCTCTCTCTCTAATGGAATTCTTCAATTGTCTTGACTTCAATTGTCTCACTATGCCCAACAAGATGATAACACAGACCCCAACAATTACTATCGGCTTCAAGATATATTCAACAATTTCTCTTCTGAGATTTGCAAACCAACTTCCAACTTTTCCAAATCCTTTCCCAATCTTATCCCAAATTCCCTCAGTCACCAAACAATGCATCTCATAATGTATCTCAGTGATGTTACTTATATATTTCCTCAGATCCTTGCTATTATCTGGTATTTAAGTACAACACTGTTGGACCTTTGGAATTTTACAGACTCCGCCCTCTTTGGTAATAACAAATCTAAAGCAAGACAGTTTTGTATTACCATAGCTAAGAACTATCTCTCCATCTACAAGCAATAGTGACTGAGCCATATAAACTGACAGCTTATCCACAATAGTTGATAACCTTCTAATCTTGATATCATTCAAGACCACTCCCAAACTAGGTATCATTGCTCCAAATATATCCCCCACAATTTCACCAGCACTTGTTCCATGTTGCTCTCTGTGAGCTGACTTTCCATTCCAAACTCTCCCAAACCTCCACATGGTATATCTTTGGAAACACAATAGTCACATAACAAGTATTATACAATTTGTTCAGAAGCTGAACATACGTATTTCTCTCACACACAAAATACACATTTGGCACCGCTTGAACAGCTTCCTACAAGAATTTCTTCAAAGAAGCATCAATCAGAAATGTGTGTTTGCACGCACTCTCTCCCACAAAAATGATGTCATAGCGTGTTTGTACTTGTTAAATGCAAAGCTTACCTTGTTGTTCCGAATCAAAAGCTACAGTGCCATAACTTACCTTAGCCTTCTGAGCTAATTCTTTCTTAGTCCACGCAAAAGTTTCCTCCCTACTATTAAGCTTAACTGTTAGTCCCCTATGTCTATCTTCTACTTGATCTACAAATTTCTTTTCTAAATCAGTTAGTGTGCAAGTTAAATTGTGTCTATGTGCATAAGCAGTGTCTAACGTGACTGTGGGTACAAAATACTTTCCCATTCTCTCTTCTTGCTTGTAATAATCATATTTGTTCAGATGTTTGTAAAATGGAACTTCTGAAAGCACCAAATCATAATTTGAGAAATAGTACTCTTAGTGACCCTTTCCATAAAACATACTAAGAAGCAGACTGCAACTAATTCCGTACGTCAAGAGCAGGTAATGGTTCCTTATAGCCTCCTCGAACGAAGCAGGCAATTGCATACAAACTTAACAGTCTCACAGTGTCCACATACACATACAGCAGTTTCGCATAAGCATTCAGCATGTAATCACCTTAAGACAAATCTAAATGTAGCAAGCGACTAGTTTTCTCATTTAAGGCTCTATCAGATCCCTCTTTTGAGGTGGCAGTGGTAGGTGTGAATGTTCCATGTACCTTCACTCCCTGTACCTCAGCTTTATGTGCACTTATAATGGACTCCGTAATGACTACAGCTATCACTATGACTACTCCTACAAAAGGTGTACCAATTATACATTTGTGCCAACAGTTTTAATTTCCAGACTCCATTTTCAAATTGGCTTGGATTGTAGCTGTAAGAGGATCAATGCAAAGTCTCTCTTTTTCGGCTCTTATTTAGGTACAAAGAAGTCTTTGAACAGCTTGTTTGGGTTCTTGGAAAGTTCTTTAACAGTCTTTGGCACAATATTTACACAGCTTGGAAGACTTCCCTAGCTCTCTTTCTTCTTCTAAAGGAAAAATCCCTATTTATTTTCTTCTTCCACTCGGTTCTAGGTTATCTTCTTTCAAGCAAGAATTTTTATTTACAGTTCAAAGTTCAGTTTACATCAATTATGAGGTCAAAGCCAATTTAATTGTTGACTCGCTGTAACGGTTCAGATCGGAATGCTGCAATCTCCTGAGGCGGTGGCTGATTTCCAAAGCTCAGGAATTTGATGTAGTCGAAATTCAGAGTCTGTAAGCCACTCAACCTTGGTGGATAAGGCACAGTCAATGACAAAACTGCATTAGCCTCTATTCCATGAACTCTCAGCAGGATCTCGACAATCAGTATTGATGGCTCTGACCTCACACTCCACAGCATTTGTAGCTAGATATGTCCACTCAAAAAGGAGTATCTCTGACATGGTACTTTTGCTCTCCTTAATTTCCTCACACTCCCTTGAGCTCGTTCAGACTCGCTTTGATCAGATTCAGATGATTCAGTAATTGGTGCAAGATCTTTCTCAGATGCAAGTCTCAGGTTTTGTCTTTTCTGTCTCACTGGCAACGATTCATTGGCAACCACTTTCTTCCTTGAATGTTCACAACCAATCTCCACCCCACTCTCTTCTGCTGAGTCAGACTCTATACCATTTGCAACGTTACCGTCTTCCTCAGAGTCTATACATGCGCATTGTGTAGCTTGACCCCCTCAGATCGACCTGGTGGGTATCCAGCCTCTTCAAGAACCCCCACAGCTTGGCTTGCCCTCTTTGGTGAGCTTGCAACCATGGTTGGAGTTGCTTCTGGGAGAGGAACTGGTTCTTCTGAGGGCCTTCACACTCATCAGGTTTGTGAGGCACTTATCAAGATTGGCAGGCCTCCACACTTCACAGCGGTATTCGTCACCAAGATCATCTGGTACGGTCCATGCCAACGTGAGTCAAGAGCATTCTTTCTTATATGCCTTTGGGCAGCACCAAATCTCCGGGGCTTAGGTCGTTGCAGAGATCTTTCGATGTAGATGCAGTTGCAGCTTCAACCTGGAGAGAAACAGAATGAACCATATCAGCCAATCCTTCGCAGTAATCAAGGACCAAATCATCTCTGATGTTAATTAGTGCTGTGGACAGCACTGCACTTAAGTGCATTGCTCTACCCATAAGGATTTCATGTGGAGATAACAGAGTTCTTCTATCAGAAATGTTGCACAAACTCATTAGAACCAAAGGCAATGCATCAGGCCTTTTTAAGGATGTTGAAGCACACACTTTTTCTAGTCTCTCCGTTAGCATCCGATTGATCTGCTCCACAATTCCTGGTGCCTCTGGCCTGTAGGTACAATGCAGTCTCTGATCCACATTTAAGGCTGGGTCACAGCAGCTTCATGATCTTGCTGTGAAAGTGCGTTCCTCTATCCGACTCCAATGTAGTTGGAAATCCAAAGCAGGGAATAAGGTCCCTCAACAACAACTTTGCTACTGTGATGCTATCACACCTTCTAGTCGGATAAGCTTCCACCCACCGTGAAAAGATTAACACAACAAACAGAATGTATCTCAATCCATTACACACAGGCATTTCAACAAAGTCTCAAATAATCAACAACAATAGGTATTTGTATGAAACTGACTCTGAAGTCTGCTGTCCAGACCCCAGTGCTTGTGTCCTCTCCAAATACTGTTATGGTCAACTTGGTAATCGCAAATTGGCAAAGACCATACGCTCTTATAAGCTCCTAGTATCTGGTACCAGGGGTACCCAGGGCCTAGGTGGTAAAGGGGTCCCCAGGGCTGCAGCACAATTTAGAACCACCCTGTGTGACCCAAGCAAACTACTAACAAGGGGCTTGCCATTGCAGGCAGCAGGAGCAGTGCACAGCTGCTTGAATTCGAATGTGCCCTCACCATGCCTGGCACAGTCAACGCACTATTTTTAATACACCAGGCACCCCCTAAGGAAGGCCTCCTCAGCCCTTCACTCCCTGTACCTCAGCTTTATGTGCACTTATAATGGACTCTGTAATGACTACAGCTATCACTATGACTACTCCTACAAAAGGTGTACCTATTATACATTTGTGCCAACAGTTATAATTTCCAGACTCCATTTTCAAATTGGCTTGGATTGTAGCTGTAAGAGGATCAACGCAAAGTCTCTCTTTTTCGGCTCTTATTTAGGTACAAAAAAGTCTTTGAACAGCTTGTTTGGGTTCTTGGAAAGTTCTTTAACAGTCTCTGGCACAATATTTACACAGCTTGGAAGACTTCCCTAGCTCTTTTTCTTCTTCTAAAGGAAAAATCCCTATTTATTTTCTTCTTCCACTCGGTTCTAGGTTATCTTCTTTCAAGCAAGAATTTTTAATTACAGTTCAAAGTTCAGTTTACATCAATTATGAGGTCAAAGCCAATTTCATTGTTGACTCGCTGTAACGGTTCAGATCGGAATGCTGCAATCTCCTGAGGCGGTGGCTGATTTCCAAAGCTCAGGAATTTGATGTAGTCGAAATTCAGAGTCTGTAAGCCACTCAAACTTGGTGGATAAGGCACAGTCAATGACAAAACTGCATTAGCCTCTAATCCATGAACTCTCAGCAGGATCTCGACAATCAGTATTGATGGCTCTGACCTCACACTCCACAGCTTTTGTAGCTAGATATGTCCACTCAAAAAGGAGTATCTCTGACATGGTACTCTTGCTCTCCTTGATTTCCTCACACTCCCTTGAGCTCGTTCAGACTCGCTTTGATCAGATTCAGATGATTCAGTAATTGGTGCAAGATCTTTCTCAGATGCAAGTCTCAGGTTTTGTCTTTTCTGTCTCACTGGCAACGATTCATTGGCAACCACTTTCTTCCTTGAATGTTCACAACCAATCTCCACCCCACTCTCTTCTGCTGAGTCAGACTCTATACCATTTGCAACGTTACCGTCTTCCTCAGAGTCTATACATGCGCATTGTGTAGCTTGACCCCCTCAGATCGACCTGGTGGGTATCCAGCCTCTTCAATAACCCCCACAGCTTGGCTTGCCCTCTTTGGTGAGCTTGCAACCATGGTTGGAGTTGCTTCTGGGAGAGGAACTGGTTCTTCTGAGGGCCTTCACACTCATCAGGTTTGTGAGGCACTTATCAAGATTGGCAGGCCTCCACACTTCACAGCGGTATTCGTCACCAAGATCACCTGGTACGGTCCATGCCAACGTGAGTCAAGAGCATTCTTTCTTATATGCCTTTGGGCAGCACCAAATCTCGGGGGCTTAGGTCGTTGCAGAGATCTTTCAATGTAGGTGCAGTTGCAGCTTCAACCTGGAGAGAAACAGAATGAACCATATCAGCCTATCCTTCGCAGTAATCAAGGACCAAATCATCTCTGATGTTAATTAGTGCTGTGGACAGCACTGCACTTAAGTGCATTGCTCTACCCATAAGGATTTCATGTGGAGATAACAGAGTTCTTCTATCAGAAATGTTGCACAAACTCATTAGAACCAAAGGCAATGCATCAGGCCTTTTTAAGGATGTTGAAGCACACACTTTTTCTAGTCTCTCGGTTAGCATCCGATTGATCTGCTCCACAATTCCTGGTGCCTCTGGCCTGTAGGTACAATGCAGTCTCTGACCACATTTAAGGCTAGGTCACAGCAGCTTCATGATCTTGCTGTGAAAGTGCTTTCCTCTATCCGACTCCAATGTAGTTGGAAATCCAAAGCAGGGAATAAGGTCCCTCAACAACAACTTTGCTACTGTGATGCTATCACACCTTCTAGTCGGATAAGCTTCCACCCACCGTGAAAAGATTAACACAACAAACAGAATGTATCTCAATCCATTACACACAGGCATTTCAACAAAGTCTCAAATAATCAACAACAATAGGTATTTGTATGAAACTGACTCTGAAGTCTGCTGTCCAGACCCCAGTGCTTATGTTCTCTCCAAATACTGTTATGGTCAACTTGGTAATCGCAAATTGGCAAAGACCATACGCTCTTATAAGCTCCTAGTATCTGGTACCAGGGGTACCCAGGGCCTAGGTGGTAAAGGGGTCCCCAGGGCTGCAGCACAATTTAGAACCACCCTGTGTCACCCAAGCAAACTACTAACAAGGGGCTTGCCATTGCAGACAGCAGGAGCAGTGCACAGCTGCTTGAATTCGAATGTGCCCTCACCATGCCTGGCACAGTCAATGCACTATTTTTAATACACCAGGCACCCCCTAAGGAAGGCCTCCTCAGCCCAGTAGTCAGGGTGCAGTATATTAAAGGTGTGGACATATAAATGCAAGTCTATATGTCCCTGTAGTGGTGTTCCTAATTGGAAACTACTATAAGTGTTTGCGGTCCATAGCATAACATGGGCTGCTAACCGGGCACTCTCGAGATTGGCAGCTCCTTTATGGTACCATTAAAATATGTCATATTTGGTATCAAACAACATGCTTCTCATCCCTGAAATGATTCTCGAGCCCTGAGTGATGTCGAAGGCACCCAGGTGGCACCTTAGAGGTTGCCCACCTGGTTGCCCTAGCTTCACTGTGCTCTGGCTGACCAGCCGACACTTTCCCATGCCTGCTGCCACCAAGATAGGCTCCTGACCTCCTGCCAGGCAGTGTGATCACTCCCAGGAGTCAAAAACAAAGGTTTGTGCAGGACGGAGGTCTCACCTTCCTCCTCCCAAGCAGGCTAGTGAATTGGCACATCAAGGCGGTGAGTTTCAAAGGCTGCACCGCCTCTGACATGCATCTGGGTTTTCCCCCTGAGGACGACACAGCTCTCCCCATACCCCAGGTGTGCTTGAACCCTAGAAAGGTGGGACATTAGATATGCAGGAGGTGCACACCTTCAGTAAGGCTGGCCACACCTAGTGTGATCAGCTTGATCTATGCACCTAAAATAGAATCCTTCCATCTTTAGAAAGACAGGGTAGAAAAGGTGACCAGGAAACAAAAAGGTTGGGGGAGGGCCTCAGGGATTTTTAAAGACCAGACAAAGACACATTCCCTAACTGAATGCAGAAAAACATAAGAGTGTCAGAGGGTCTGTACGGTCTATGTGTGGTTCATTAAACTAATAGAACAGTGTCAACTCATCTAACAGTGATAGAGAGCATTGGTGGATACCAGTGATCACTCACAGGATATCCATCAGTCACCACTCGGAACCGCCCTTCATCATTTGGCATTCCTGTTGGCCACAAAAATTGGTACACCACTGGCTCAAACGGGGTGTCAGTTGGTATAACCTCCCAAGAGCCAAGTGATGGCCAATAGTGGTAGAGTGTCACAAACTACCCATCAATTGAATTAGTGGGTGACCGATTTGCAGTGCTGTGAAAAAAGGGTGTGTGAAAAAGTGAGTGAAGTATATAAAATTGGGTGAGGGAGCAGAAATAAGACAACTTTATTCGGTTCTATGCTCGCTCCACCAGAGGATAGAGCATAGAACCGAATAAAGTTGTCTTATTTATTATATGTAATTATTGTATAAGTGCCTGTTTCAGATTTAGCCCTACTTTTACTTATTTGGCAGTTTTATATCCTGTGACCTCGCATTCAAGGTACTGGAGTAATTCTTTATCAATTTTCTTTTTTTCACTGTTTAACTCAGGCCGTGTTTAGCTGTGACCTTTTCACCATTGCTTTTAAATTCTGCATATTTTATAGAAAATTATTGTTTTGAGGTTAACCAGGTTTTCGCTTAGAAGCACCATTCCGCTTGCAAAAGACTGTGATTCACTCGTTTACTGGCATTTGCGAGACGCTACTTATTATATGTAAATGCGTGATAAGTACATGGTAGCCCTACACCAAATTTTTTTATGCAGTTTTATATCCCGTGAACTTGCACATAAGGTATCAGAGCACTTTAGATAAGCACCAGTTACGTTCCTCAAGGGCACATTTAATTATGGCGGGCACAAGGAGATTAAATAATTTGCCCACAACAACAGCATTTTAAAGCCAACACTAAAACTCTACTCAGTTCCAAAGTTCCAAAATCAGCTGCTCTAGCTGTTACACCACTATTTATTCTGTTCCAGCCTTATAGTTTCCTGCGACATCGCCAGCCCTACCTATCAGGCTCCAATACTGTTTTTTAATTAATATTTCACTAGGATACAATTGGCTTCATCCTGAACCTTTTAACATGCTGCATATCTCACATATCCAGCCATACTGTTTTTTTTGTAGCCCCACGCCCCACTCTGGAACAGACCGTGCTCGACCCCTGCACTGTCCTCCCATCGCCCGCCGAACTGCACCCCAACCCAAACGGCCTCAGAAGGATGAAAGGCCCCTGCTGCGACCACCCCCTTAATGCAATGTCTCTCCTGCAAGCACCCCCATCCCACGCACCGCCGACCGCCCCCCCATTCCTCCACCTCTATTGAAACCCCGCATCCCAGGACGCCACCCCCCACCAGCGCCCCTCCTGCACCCATCCCTTTTCCGCCTCCTCCCGAGCCATGCGACCCCCCACCTCCCTCACCCATCCAAACAGCGAGCGCAAGTCCGCCCACTGAAACCTCAGGCCCTCTCCCCACTCTCCCCAATTATCCCCCCCAGCACCTCAACCACGGCAAACAGCCTCCATCCTCACTGACTGGGGACCAAACCGCACCCCACCCACCCTGCGCGCCGCAGCGAGGTCCGTCAGGTGGCCCTCGGCCCCAGCCACGGGCGGAACCGCAACCTATCTGCCCAGAGGAACATCACACCCTCCACTCCTGGTCCCCTTGGCCACGCTCCCTCCATGCCTTCATTTATTTTATTCTATTTATTGCCGGGGTAATTGTCTGTGCGGCACCCCTGCATCTGTCGCCCTCGGCCATCCCGCATCCTCCACTGCAATCCCCACTTCCCAACAGCGCCCGGCCCCACGACATGTGTGTGTGTGTGTGGGGGGTCCCAGCACCCGCAGAACTATACTCCAACCGGCCCCAGAAGGATGAAAGGCCCCTGCATGACGACCACCCAATTCATGCAAATGACCCTTCCCGCAAACCACCCCCTCGCTCCTGCGCACCGCCGTACCCCAACCTCTCTACCGCTCTACCGCCCTCACTCTAACACTCTACCGCCCTCACGCCCTCACTCTACCCCCCTCACACCCTCACTCTACTGCCCTCACTCTACCGCCCTCACTCTACCACCCTCACTCTACCACCCTCACTGTACCGCCCTAACTCTACCACTCTGCCACCCTCACTCTACCGCCCTCACTCTACCACTCTACCGCTCTCACGCCCTCACTCTACCGCCCTCACTCTACCACTCTACCGCCCTCACGCCTTCACTCTACCGCACTCACTCTACCGCCCTCAAGCCCTCACTCTACCGCACTCACTCTACCGCACTCACTCTACCACTCTACCGCCCTCACTCTACCACTCTACCGCCCTCACTCTACCGCCCTCACTCTACCACTCTACCGCCCTCACGCTACTGCCCTCACTCTACCGCCCTCACTATACCGGCCACACTCTACTGCCCTCACTCTACCACTCTACCGCCCTCACTCTACCACTCTACTGCCTTCACTCTACCGCCCTCACTCTGCCCCCTCACTCTACCGCTCTACCGCCATCACTCTACCGCCCTCACTCTACCGCCCTCACTCTACTGCCCTCACTCTACCACTCTCACACCCTCACTCTAGCACTCTACCGCCCTCACTCTACTGCCCTAACTCTAGCACTCTACCACCCTCACTCTACCACTCTACTGCCCTCATGCCCTCACTCTACCGCCCTCACTCTACCACTCTACCGCCCTCACTCTACCACTCTATCGCCCTCACGTTACCGCCCTCGCTCTACTGCCCTCAAGCCCACACTCTACAGCCCTCACTCTACCACTCTACCGCCCTCACGCCCTCACTCTACCACCCTCACTCTACCACGCTACCGCCCTCATGCCCTCACTCTACCGCCCTCACTCTACCACCCACACGCCCTCACTCTACCGCCCTCATATTCTACCACTCTACTGCCCTCACGCCCTCACCTCCTCACTCTACCGGCCTCACTCCACCCGCCTCACTCTACCGCCCTCACTCTACCACTCTACTGCCCTCACTCACTGTATCGCCCTCACTCACTTTATCACCCTCACTCACTCTGTCGCCCTCACTCACTCTATCGCCCTCACTCACTCTATCGCCCTCCCTCTGTCTATCTATCGCCCTCCCTCTGTCTATCTATCACCCTCACTCTATCTATCTATCGCCCTCCCTCTATCTATCTATCTATCGCCCTCACTCTATAGCCCTCACTCACTCCATCTATCGCCCTCCCTCACTATATCTATCTATCACCCTCCCTCTGTCTATCGCCCTCCCTCCCTCTATCTATCGCCCTCCCTCTCTTCCACCCACCTCCTTCTCTAACTCCCTGTTCTCTTCTCTTCTCCCATGCTGATCTGCTGCTTTCTCCCACCATGCCTCCTTCTCTAACTTCCTGTTCTATTCTCTTCTCCTGTGCTGATCTGCTGCTCTCTTCCACCCTGCCTCCTTCTTTAACTCCCTGTTTTCTTCTCCTGTGCTAATCTGCTGTTCTCTTCCACCCGCCTCTTTCTCTAACTCCCTGTTCTCTTCTCCTGTGCTGATCTGCTGTTCTCTTCCACCTGCCTCTTTCTCTAACTCCCTGTTCTCTTCTGTGCCGATCTGCTGTTTTCTTCCACCCGCCTCCTTCTTTAACTCCCTGTTAACATCTGCTGATATGCTGCTCTCTTCCACCCGCCTCCTTCTTTAACTTCCTGTTAACTTCTGCTGATCTGCTGCTCTCTTCCACCCCACCTCCTTCTTTAACTCCCTGTTCTCTTCTGCTGTGCTGATATGTTCCTCTCTTCCACCCACCTCCTTCTGTATCTCCCTGTTCTCTTCTCTTCTCTTCTCTCGTGCTGATCTGCTGCTCTCTTCCACCCTGCCTCATTCTCTAACTCCCTGTTCTCTTCTCTTCTCTTGTGCTGATCTGCTGCTCTCTTCCACCCGCCTCCTTCTTTAACTCCCTGTTCTCTTCTCCTGTGCTGATCTGCTGCTCTCTTCCACCCCGCTTCCTTCTTTAACTCCCTGTTCTCTTCTCCTGTGCTGATCTGCTGATCTCTTCCACCCGCCTCCTTCTTTAACTCCCTGTTCTCTTCTCCTGTGCTGATCTCTTCCACCGCCTCCTTCTTTAACTCCCTGTTCTCTTTTGCTGTGCTGATCTGCTGCTCTCTTCCACCCACCTCCTTCTCTAGCTCCCTGTTCTCTTCTCTTCTCCTGTGCCGATCTGCTGTTCTCTTCCACCCGCCTCCTTCTTTAACTCCCTGTTCTCTTCACCTGTGCTAATCCGCTGATCTCTTCCACCAAACCTCCTTTTTTAACTCCCTGTTCTCTTCTCCTGTGCTGATCTACTGCTCTCTTCCACCCGCCTCCTTCTTTAACTCCCTGTTCTCTTCTCCTGTGCTAATCTGCTGTTCTCTTCCGCCCGCCTCTTTCTCTAACTCCCTGTTCTCTTCTCCTGTGCCGATCTGCTGTTCTCTTCCACCGCCTCCCTCTTTAACTCCCTGTTCTCTTCTCCTGTGCTGATCTGCTGCTCTCTTCCACCCCGCCTCCTTCTTTAACTCCCTGTTCTTTTCTCCCATGCTGATCTGCTGTTCCCTTCCACCGCCTCCTTCTCGAACTCCCTGCTTTCTTCTCCTGTGCTGATCTGCTGCTCTCTTCCACCTGCCCCCTTCTCCAACTCCCTGTTCTCTTCTCCCGTGCTGATCTGCTGTTCCCTTCCACCGCCTCCTTCTCTAACTCCCTGCTTTCTTCTCCCGTGCTGATCTGCTGCTCTCTTCCACCCACCTCTTTCTCGGACTCACTGTTCTCTTCTCCTGTGCTGAGCTGCTGCTCTCTTCCACATACATCCTTCTCTAACCGTACACACACATACATACAACCACACACACACAACCACACACACAATCTCACACACAACCACACACACAACCACACACACAACCACACACACACACTCACACCCAACCACACATACAACCACACATACAACCACACACACATACAACCACACACAAAAACACATACAACCGCACACAACCACACACACATACAACCACACACACAACCACACACACACAACCACACACACAAACACACATATCTATCTAATGCCCTCACTCTATCTATCTGTCGCCCTCACTCTATCTATCTGGCGCCCTCACTCTATCTGTCGCCCTCACTCTATCTATCTATCTGTCGCCCTCACTCTATCCATCTATCGCCCTCACTCTATCTATCTATTGCCCTCACTCTATCTATCGCCCTCACTCTCTATTTTAAAATCTATCTATCTATCTGTCTCACTCTATCTATCTATCTGTCTATCTATCTATCTTTCGCCCTCACTCTATCTATCTATCTATTGCCCTCACTCTATCTATCTATTGCCCTCACTCTCTATTTATCAATTTATCTATCTATCTGCCTCACTCTATCTATCTATCTATCTATCTATCTATCTATCTATCTATCTATCTATCTATCTATCTATCTATCTATCTATCTCCATCTATCTATCTATCTATCTATCTATCTATCTATCTATCTATCTATCTATCTATCTATCTATCTATCTATCTATCTATCTCTTCCACCCGCCTCCGTCTTTAACTCCCTGTTCTCTTCTGCTATGCTGATCTGCTGCTCTCTTCGACCTACATCCTTCTCTAACCGCATACACACATACATACAACCACACACACAACCACACACACAACCACACACACACAATCACACCCAACCACACATATAACCACACATACAACCACACACACATACAACCACACACAAACACACATACAACCACACACAACCACACACACATACAACCACACACACAACCACACACACAACCACACATATCTATCTTTCGCCCTCACTCTGTCTATCTGTCGCCCTCACTCTATCTATCTGTCTCCCTCACTCTATCTGTCACCCTCACTCTATCTGTCGCCCTCACTCTATCCATCTATCGCCCTCACTCTATCTATCGCCCTCACTCTATCTATCTATTGCCCTCACTCTATCTGTCTATCGCCCTCACTCTCTATTTATCAATCTATCTATCTGCCTCACTCTATCTATCTGTCTATCTATCTATCTATCGCCCTCACTCTATCTATTGCCTTCACTCTATCTGTCTATCGCCCTCACTCTATCTATCTATCTATCTATCTATCTATCTATCTATCTATCTATCTATCTATCTATCTATCTATCTATCTATCTATCTATCTATCTATCTATCTCCCTCACTCTATCTATCTATCTATCTATCTATCTATCTATCTATCTATCTATCTATCTATCTATCTATCTATCGCCTTCACTCTATCTATCTATCTATCTATCTATCTATCAATCTATCTATCTATCTATCTATCTATCTATCTATCTATCTATCTATCTATCTATCTATCTATCTATCTATCTATCTAACTCCCTGCTTTCTTCTCCTATGCTGATCTGCTGCTCTCTTCCACCTGCCCCCTTCTCCAACTCCCTGTTCTCTTCTCCCGTGCTGATCTGCTGTTCCCTTCCACCGCCTCCTTCTCTAACTCCCTGCTTTCTTCTCCCGTGCTAATCTGCTGCTCTCTTCCACCCACCTCTTTCTCGGACTCACTGTTCTCTTCTCCTGTGCTGATCTGCTGCTCTCTTCCACATACATCCTTCTCTAACCGTACACACACATACATACAACCACACACACACAACCACACACACAATCTCACACACAACCACACACACAACCACACACACAACCACACACACACACTCACACCCAACCACACATACAACCACACATACAACCACACACACATACAACCACACACAAAAACACATACAACCGCACACAACCACACACACATACAACCACACACACAACCACACACACACAACCACACACACAAACACACATATCTATCTAATGCCCTCACTCTATCTATCTGTCGCCCTCACTCTATCTATCTGTCGCCCTCACTCTATCTGTCGCCCTCACTCTATCTATCTATCTGTCGCCCTCACTCTATCCATCTATCGCCCTCACTCTATCTATCTATTGCCCTCACTCTATCTATCGCCCTCACTCTCTATTTTAAAATCTATCTATCTATCTGTCTCACTCTATCTATCTATCTGTCTATCTATCTATCTTTCGCCCTCACTCTATC